>NC_140569.1:17311213-18629963 GCF_057381845.1 Rhamphochromis longiceps
GGTTCTGAACGTATCGAGCACAACATGAGAGTCAAGTTCAACCCACTGGCTCTGCTGCTGGACTCTTCTCTGGAGGGAGAGTTTGATCTGGTTCAGAGAATCATCTACGAAGTAAGAAATCTCTCCCACAAGCTTGTTATATATTATATTGTCACTCCTGCTGGTAATCTGCTCTGGTATTATACTAGTATTTCACTTCTTGTGGTTTTTGAATCACAGGTGGAAGATCCAAGTCAGCCCAATGATGAAGGCATCACTGCTCTACACAACGCTGTCTGTGCCGGCCATACGGAGATCGTAAAGTTCCTGGTTCAGTTTGGTGTCAATGTTAATGCCGCTGATAGTGACGGCTGGTAAGTTCATGCTCGCTGCTGAGCACATTCATTTTATTTTTGCTTTACTGTTTTTCTTTTTTCCTAATACGTGTCACATTTTCTCCTCTTTGTTTTTCTATTTTTTTCTTTATTTTTTCAATTAAAATAAATAGGACACCTCTTCACTGTGCTGCATCCTGCAACAATGTGCAAGTGTGCAAGTTCTTGGTGGAGTCTGGAGCAGCAGTGTTTGCTATGACTTACAGCGACATGCAAACGGCAGCTGATAAATGTGAAGAAATGGAAGAAGGCTACACCCAGTGCTCTCAGTTCCTCTATGGTCAGTAAAAGCTGTTTTGTCTCTCCATTATTGTTTCCTGTCTTGTGAATGTTGTTTTTTTCCCCCCTCCCTCTTTCAACAAAAACTCAGTGTTTAAAATGTCATTTTTCCTCAGGCGTGCAAGAAAAAATGGGTATCATGAACAGGGGTGTGGTCTACGCCCTTTGGGACTACTCTGCTGAAAACCCTGATGAGCTCTCGTTCCACGAGGGAGACTGCATGACCATCGTCCGCAGGGAGGACGAAGATGAGATCGAGTGGTGGTGGGCGCGCATGGGCGACACTGAGGGTTACATTCCCCGCAACCTCTTAGGGGTGAGTTATGAATCAGCGTATTATCAGTGTAGTATTCTAGGTGTTAAAATGTGGATTATTAATATGTTTTTTGTGTTGTCCTCTACAGCTCTACCCCAGAATAAAACCAAGACAGAGGACGCTGGCTTAAAATACAGGAATCCCTGCACATTTCCACTCTGGCAGAACTTTGAACACACACATATGCACAGGCTTTAATAGACTGGTGAAGAAAAGGACACCTTGTGAGATGATAAGATGAGGACAGACCAAACAATATGAAGGATCAAATGTTTCCGGCACTTTTCTGTATCGACAAAAGAGAGGGAGTCACCCTTTCTTATTTTTTTCTTTTCCTTTCTTCTTTTTAATTACAGGTCACACTGTGTACTGTGTGCTTATGACACTAAAGGCTTTCTTTTCATTTATTTCCACTGCTTTTGTATTTAGTGTCTGGAATGTTGTCTGATGTCACAGTGGGATGTAAAAGGAACAAACAGTATTTTTTATTCATTGAAAGTGATTTTTACACATTGGAGTAGTCTTTTAAATCTTATGTCTGGAATACTGGTTATTTTTTAACAAACCCTACGACTCTGTGTTGCATGAGGTTAATGAGTGGAGGGTGATGATGATGCTTTTGAAACACTCTGTTACTGTGACAATCTTTCAGGGCGTATTTGTCATCGCCTGTGTTAAGTCACTGTGCCTCTGTACAACTGCCCTGGAGCTGTAAAGTTTCGGCCGTGACCACTGCTGTTCTGGCTAAACAATTAGAAGAAGAAATAACAGCTGGGGGGGGGGAATACAGCGCCGAAGCTGTTTGCTTTATCTCTTGCTGTACGTTCTGTGGTCAATGACACCTCAAAAGCTGGCTTGCTTTCCTGCAGTTGCACGTGGTTGAGATGCCACAGATGATGTGTATACATGTGTTTCTGTCATAAAAGTTAGCTAAATGTCACTGTAGTAGTTATTTTATTACAAAACTTCATAAGAGGCTGTCTGAGGACACAGGAGAATAACATGCAGTATGAGTTTGATACAGCCATTCTGTGAAGACAAAGCTGTCACAAACCTTTTCCAAGTAAAATCGATTCCTAAAAGCAAAAATAATTAAAATAAGATGTAGCTTGAAATATCTCAAGACTCAGCTCACCACATATCAATCAGTGCTGATGTATTTATTTTTTTTGTTACGTTTTTTTTCCCTTAGCCATTTTGTCAGAATTGTAACCACATATGTATTGTAGTATTTCAAACATTTACAATAAAAACTTTGTACTAAGTCGCTCTAATGTAATTTCTTTTCAGGTGTCTTACAATCAAAAGGAATCAAACATGAATTAACATTAAGCCACACATTTATATGCACAACAAAAAAAATTATATAATCAGTGTGGGGGGAAAAAAATTCTTATGGCCTTGTTACAAGTTATTCGCTGCCATCTGCTGGACAGTAGTTGACACTACATAGTGATTTTCTCGTCTTCACGGGCTCTGTTAGTCATTATAAAGCGTGGACACAAGATTTGAAACTGACGTTAACACAAGTATGTGCAGTGGTAAATAGATGAAGGATGAGTAACTTTCGCTGACTTGAGACAGAGACCTTTTTAGTGATTCTTTGTGAAGATGCCAACGAGGAGCTGTTTGTGTACATGCCCATCTTGCATCCATATCAACACACAAAAACCGGTGTACCAAAGTGCTTACCTATCTAATCAGCCAATCACATGGCAGCAAGTCGATGCATTTAGTCATGCAGAAACAGCGTCACAATGGGGAGAAAAAGGTGACAGAAGGGAAGAATGTGGCATGATTGTTGGTGTCAGAAGGTGTCAGCCTATTAATATGATGATTTTTTTTCTGGGTATTTTCTTACTAAAAGGCAGATGTGTGTCATCGGTATTGACTCATCTTAGGACTGACAAGAGAACAGTGTTCTATATCACATTAATTATTCTACTGTGGAAGCAGCACAAACAAACATTATTAACAGTAACAAGACATTAGGGACATTGAAAATCCTTCTTATATTACACTTCAGTGTGTTTAAAAAAATTACTGAATGTTGCAGTATAATGACTTCATTTCCTTTTAATCACCTTTCTCCAAATGAGAGCAGAGCGTATGGTCCCAACAGAGTGGAGCCAAGGAAAGAGCATTATAGTTGGTGTATCAAGTGCTGTGTGTGCTATTTCGTCTTCTTCTGCAGGGTGAACAAATAACAGGGCTGATGTACTGCTTATGAGGTAATGTTAAGCCTACAGTGCACTTATATAACGTGCTATTGAGATGCTTATTACATGTTTGTTACCTGATTATTACAGTCCAAAAGGGAGGAGCCATCAGTTCAAATTTAAACGGATGATGCTATTCAGTTTCGCTTTCTAAATTTCTTTATTGCTAAAAGTTGGGAAATCTGTCACAGTACATGTAAAACTGTCACATTACATTAGAAAAGTGCAACTAGTTAATTCCACAAAGAGAAGAAAACTTCAAAGCCACTGCAGCAGCACAGTTCAGCTGATCAAACAGCCTGTCCACAAAGAGAACAGGTCCAGCAGAGCTCAAAGTGCAAATCAACTTTGGTCATTAATTTGAGTCATTTTTTTACCCACAGTATTGGATTTTAGGTGCCTGGTAAATCCCATTTTAACAGTTATAACTCAATAATGTCTTTGGAAAATATTATTATAAAATATACGTCAGTGATGGGCTTATATGGTATAATATACAGCCAGATCACCAGCTTCTTCAAGTAGCATGTGCTAATGACAGATAAAGATACCTGTTGAACAAAAACAAAACAAAAAAAAAAAATCTGCCCTGTTTGTCTGTAGCTCTCTGAAAGGTAATTCCACACATAGTGAGGCAATTTCCATTCAAAGTCATATTTCTAAACCTTAAATAAATTGCTATTGTAATTACTTAGTTAAACATGTTGAATCTTTGGAGTTAATGGAGCAGAGTGTGCAAAATCCTTGCTGAATTAAAACAAGGAGTTGAGATAAATGGCTGAATTCAGCAGCAACAGTGCCCTCTGAACATGACAAACTGCATCCATTATCAATGCATGCATTCATAATACATTAAAACTTCGGTATAAACAAGTGTATTATGACAGATAGCGTCTGCAGTTTTCTTTCATAATTCAGCTCCAATTGATCTCTGCAGTCCAGCAGAATGAGCCCTTTGTGTTTTTATATAAAGACCTACAGGGCTCGTGCATTAGATTAAATACAGTCCTATGTATATCAATTCTTGGGATAGCAACAGGGGAGAGTGAAGGAACCGGTTTTCCTCAAAGACGCCTTCATTAAGTGTATAAAAAACATTTGTATTTCAGTTCTCACAAGAAGTGAAATCCTGCTCACCATGAATATTACCACATCTAAAAATGCTATTTTTAACCAGGGGTCTGGATGGGACCAAAAGCTATAGGCATGAGAGAAGAGATGGGGAGTCACAGGAGCAATTGCCTCTGCATGCCTGGATGTGGGTAATGTGACTCTTCTAGTAGCACACAAAAAGGAATTTATTAAACGGGACAATTGTAGCAAAGACCACAGGAACATCTTTAGTTTCAAACACATGCTGTTCTCTGCAGTATGCAAATATACATCTTGCACAGCCACACAACTTTTAAAGGTGGTGAACCCACAACATATACTCAATGCACACTTTATTAGGTACACTTGTTCAACTGCTCATTAATGCAAATAATCATCGAATGCATCTAAACAGCAGTAATCAAATATATTTTTGCATGTATATTTTGCGGGTATAGGAAGAATGAGGAAGAAAAGGTGTTTTTTTTTTTCTTTTCTTTTTTTTTTCTTTTTTTTCTTTCTTCTTTGCATAGTGTCGATCAGGTGATCTTTTTTTTTTTCTTTCTTTTTTGGCCTGTCCCGTTTGGCTCTTTTGCCATCAGAATTGTTGTCTAAAGGCAAAGAAAGATGCCCAACGGATTTACTTTACCAAACTGACCATCCCAGCCTTGCCATAATGGTCCATTTGATTCACCTTTTATTGTTTCTTTTATTTTCACTTACTGAATACGGGACAGACTTGACTGGGGGAAAGAAGGGGAGAAAGAAAGAGGGAAAGAGAAACAGCTGAGAAGAGGGACGGGGGAGAAGGGCAAAAGACAAAAACCAACAGAACGGGCAGAGAAAAAAAAATGCATATATCAATCACCTGGATCACCTGCTGAGAAAGAAAAAAGAAAGCAAGCAGAAGAGAACAAGAGTAATAGAATAAACAACATCACAATGATATATGGGAATATGACAGTAAATACTAAATGTTAAACATTATTGTGCAGCACATAAGATCAACAGAACACAGTGTGCTTTGAGGTAGGAGCCAAAAAGGGTGTAGTTTGTGGGTGTGATCACCCGTGTGTACACCTGTGAGCATGGACGCGCTTGTTTTTTGAGGGAAGGAAGGGAGGGGCAAGTGACCCCTCCCTGGTGCCAGCTCCCCCGCTGACCCCAGTAGGCACCCCCATACTCCGCGACCCGCCAGGGAAAGGGGGCCCAGGCCCATCCAGACCGGGGCCCAGTGCAGCAGCGCCGCCCGGCCCCACAGAGCCCGGGACAGTCCACCCAACCCCACCACAGAGAAAACTGCACCCACCCCACCATCCACTCATCTTCCAGACTACATAAGACAATAAACACCCAGGCTGAGATCTTCCGCCACCTCTCCTGTATCTCCCCCTCCTGCAGAGGGAGCTCCTGAGGAGAGGAAAGCTCCTGCAAGATGTGACAATCTCCCCCACCAGTTGAAGAGCCCCCCAGGTGGCTCGACGCACCGGCGGCACCCTGCTCCAGGGCTGGGCCCCCATGCACCCACCCGCCCACAACCCCGGCAACACACCAACCAGGACCCAAGCCCCCGAGGCCCGGTCCGGGTCCCAGCCCAGAGACGGAGCGCCCCCAGAACCTCACGCCCATCCCGGACCCACCCAGGGGCAGCCAGGCTACCAGGTCAGTAACCCACGTCCGTCAGCACAGACCCTCCCCTAGCCCCGCTGCACGCAGCCGCGAGGAAACAGTCACCTGAGAGCCAACAGAGCCCCTAACCGGACATGACCGCTACCCCGGGTTGAGCCCCCCAAGGAAGATGCCTCCGGGGAACCCCCCGACGCCCTAAGCCTGTCCCTACCCCAAGGTAGGGGTTTTTTATATATCACTTTATATGTGGCGCACTTGATGGGGGACAGATGGGCTGATCTGCTGGGATTTTCCCACTCAACCATCTTTAGGGTTTTACAGAGTGGTTAGAAAAAGAGAAAATAGCCACAGCAGCAGTTATCTGGGTGAAAAGGCCTTGTTGATGTCAGATGTCAGAGAAAGGCCAAACTGCTTCAAGCTGATGGGAAGGCAAGTGACTGAAACAACCACTCCTTACAACCAAGATATGTAAAAGAGGGCTTGGGCTAGAGCAGCAGAAGACCACACAGGGTGCCACTCCTTTGAACATTTTTCCAATGTCCTGATTGGAAAAACGTTGCCTGGTCTGATGATTCTCAATTTCTGCTGAAACATTCAGATGGTCAGACTTTGGCACTTATACAGCATGGATCCACCCTGCCCTTTTCTGTTTTTTTAATTTATTTCATTTGATTCTTGAATGAGGTAATCAGTCACGTTAACCTAATCACTTTTCAGTTGAACTAATCAGTGGTTTTGCATCTTTCTTCTTAGATTATATGTTAATGTATGCAGCACTGCGTTTCTTCTACCTAACCAGGTCCATCCTCCTCACTAAAAGTTGATGGGATTCAATTAGGGTCAGTGTTCCTCCTAGTTCTGCAGTCATTATTAGAGCACAGGTCGGACTACCTGCTGATGTTTCGCTTCTTTAACCCTGAAACATCTCAGGGTGGTGGAGCAGCAGTTGAGATGTCTCCTTTCTACGCCCTGTAGCTGGCCCTGGGATCCCAGAGGTGCTGCTCTGGTATAACCTCTGCAACCAACTTTTTCTAGGAATGTTAAAAGCTCGATTTAAAGGAAGGATAAGTGATGACCGTCTTGGTCAGAGAAGGTTCCCAGAGGCGATTTTCTCTGGGAACCTGAGAGCACGGTTGAGATCCACTCCCAAGATCAGCTTTCGCCTCCCGGGAACACTAGGGACTGTGTCTACTGTGAGCTGACGTGGGCCTGATCCTCCTTCCTGATGAAATGGATCTGCCTCTGGGATGTTACTGCACTGTTGCTATTTCCCTCCAGCCTTTTACCTCCAGTATTTCCGCCAGCTTATGCAGAACCTGGATGTGTTGCTGTCTATACCGGCAGCCTCAACAGAAAGGCCCACATGGTCGTTCTGTTGAGTATCACTTCCCAGGCTGTCCATCTCCCTTGATGCTGGCCAACAGCCTTGATTTTGTATGAGTCCTCTTCCACCTGCATCACCTCAGAGGTCACCAGATCTTTTCTCTTCTTCTTGGGAGCTTTGGACCAAACCTTGGGTGTGGGTCACCATCCAAGACCCATCCTGCCTGGTTGAGGCACACCTGCAATCTCCTGGTGCTTCAATAAGCCGATGGCTTAATCAACTATCTGCGTCTCAACATATGAATGAAAGTCTCGTCAGAACATTTACATTTTTTTTTGTAGTTTTATTAAACTCTTAAAGCTTTTATTTTTTATCAGTAAAATATTATTTTTAATGAACTTTTATGGGGTTTTTTGTAGTTTTTTTCTTTTATTTGTTTATTTATTAATTTTTTTTTATTATTTTTGTTTTGCATTAGTATTGAAACTAAGGACAACCTTAGTAATTTGTGACCTTACCTTATTACAACCAGGATTATCATTATAAGACTAATGTAACAGACAGTGGTAGAGTCTGTGTAAAGCTGAACAGCATCATTTTGTATTACAGAGAGTGGTTTGTTTTTCACCAGACAGTCGGGAAAACAGGAGAAAATGTGCTGCAGGGAGCGGGACTGCTGCAGTCTCTCATGAACAAACTGAAGGTCGACAGGCTGTGTGTGTGTGCGTGTGTGTGTGTGTGTGTGTGTGTGTGTGTGTGTGTGTGTGTGTGTGTGTGAGAGAGAGAGAGAGAGAGAGTGCGTGTCTACATCTTAGAGATGAGCTACTGAAGAAACTATCTTTCGTACTTGTAAGCATGACAAAATCTACTCATAAAGTGAGATATAATCTCTATTTTCTCATACGATGTATTCAAAATAGAGATTAATAGATATTGTTGAATTGGTTTTCCCTCGGACTATTTTAAAAGCATTTAAGGGAGTTAACTGTATACTGATTAAATTTACAAACAGCATTAAATGCTAAATAAATAGCTTAACATAATCTTTTTCTCTTTGTCAGAAAATACCAAAAATACAAATATCTAACAAAATAACTTAAATTTTATATAAATTTTATTTACTGTGCACATCAATTAACACCAACACTTGTAAAAGTCCCAGATTCTTTTTTAAAAATCTGCTTATAAAAGTAAACTTGTAAAACTTGTCAGCTCAGCTCTGTGTAATTTTATCCATGTCCGCTAGGTGTCAGTGTGGAGCCACGGCACAACTTTAAATGAACTCTGTTGCTTTTTGTTGCCCACCTTTTTAACCTCCACTTTACCTCTGCACCGCAACTCCAAGTGGAGGTGTTTGATGGGATAGTGAAGAAGTATAACAGCAGTATAACCGGTGATAAAAAGCCAAAGATATCTCTTGATTCAACGTAAATAAAAAAATAAGTAAGCGTTGCGGGAGGGCGTGCCACCTGTGACGGCAGCTGAGTGGACGAGCTGCGAGTCTGCGCCTCTGTCAGTGCTGCGTGTCTTTCAGCGGGTGTTTGCGAGAGTGCACAGGCAGGAGTGTAAAGTCCACTTGGATTATCTGAAGCTCGAAGAAACATACATATCTTTTTCTGCGCACGAATACAGGTAAGACAGCCGACACACTACCCGATCTCTGCAGGGATACGAGATACCTACCAAATATATGATTTAGGCTCCCGTGATAATACCTTTATATCTCTTTAGTGTCAACGGCGGTGCTATAGTAAGAGTGTCTACAGCGTGATTCTCTTTAAACAAATTACTCCTTTCAGTTATTGTTATACAGATTTCCTACATTATATTTCCTGCATGTTTAAGAATACTTACCTGTCTATTTTTCTTCTTTCTTTTTCTCATTTACATTAAAAATAAATCATTTCGGTTCATTTCTGTGTTAAAATTGAGCCTTAATTGAGAGCATACTGTGTTATAACTTAAGGAGCTGGAAGAGGTTGATTGATCTGATAAAGGTGGCCATCTCCTGTCCAGCCATGGTGATCTAATCATCATTAGGCCTGCATTTAAATCTGTGTGGATCCGGTGGACCCGCTTATCTACCTGTCTATTTAAATAAAAAAAAAAAAAAAAAAAAATCATGACTTGAGAGGTAAGAGGAAGAAAACTGTTGGAAGACCTGTGCAAAGAAAGGTGTTGTTAGGTATTGTTATGCAGATAGTGTCCTCGATGGTCATTTCTTGTTTAACTCAAAGGATTGGTTAGCCGTTTTTTGTTTGTTTGTTTGTTTGTTCCTGCATTATTAAAATGTTGATTTTTAGTAATTTCTTACCATGTTTTCTGTAATGCCTTCAGAAGCGGCCTAACTCAATATGTTGCTGTTATTGAGGTTTAGCTCAGTCCAAAGGGACAAACTTGATAAAGCTGTGTGAAAACAGGAAGCCCAGAATGAAGTCACCACCCTTTATTAATGAAAATTAACAGATTAGCCTCCTGGTTCTTTCTGCATCAAGGATTTTGCGTGTTTTGTACAGAATTATGGTGTTTTTAAGTCTTGTTTTGCCTTTTTACTTGCATGCCTATATGCATCCTATTTTTTTAGGGTGTCTCCTCATCAAATTTAAGTGCTCAGCGATAGAAAAGGTTGCTGGCAGAAAGATTGTTGAAGCTTTCTGATGCAAATCTGGATATTTCCCCCCCTAAATACTAGATTAAAATTAATTGCAAGGCTGCTGCTGAGTTGAAAGATTCTGACAAATAGCACAAACAAGCTGCAGGATTATCAATGATGGCAAACAAAATCTTAATAATACAAAGCATTGCTTCTGTCAGAATGACTCCAGTGTGTTAAAGGTGGGTTTAAAGGGCTCATTGTACCCCGATTGTACAAAGTGTAAATACTACAGTCCTCTGAACAAATGGAGTTCAGTTCAGCTGGCGTCCTTTTGTCACTCTGTGAAACAAGACTGTTTTAAAGCAGTCTGACTGCCAGTTGAAGCAGAGCTCAGTGGCTTTGACTATAATCTTTTCACCACTCGCACACACATCCAACTCAACAACAGAGAGTTTGGAGTCCTTTGGGACCAGTGTTGTCTGTTGATGGAGCTGTCGCCACGGAGCTCCACTATTTTCTTTTCAAGCAGGTTTATGGACGCCTCAGTTGGCTGATAAAATCCATTTCCGTGAATGGATGTCATGGGACAGAAAGCCGGCAGCGAGATCAGGAGGAAGGCAGATTAGGAAGGTCGTGAGCGGTAGAGCCTCTGTGATTTCCCCTGGATTCGGCTCATTTCGTTTTCAGCATTTCATTCTCATTTCATTCTTTCAGCGTTTCCTCAAAGTTTTGATGGTGTGCTCTGTGGCCAATTAACAGCTGAAAGCTCCTGCATTCATGGGGTCTGAGGTACTCGGAGGAAATCAGGAATAATTGATTTTAGATGACAGAGAATTGGGAATGTGACAATTATGGGATTTTTCTCTGCACTGCTGAACTTTCTGACAGTATTTTACCTCCTTCCTGACTGCTTCCTCTCCTCTCTTTCATATTTTCTTTATCTTACTGTCACCTTACGGTTTCATTTCTGCGTGAACAAACCCCTGCTCCTCTGAAGATTATTAGACCACATCAGGACCGCTGTGGCTGACTGATTGAAAGGATTTGCACCATGACAGCCCATTTGAGGGATTTTGTGTGCATGAGTCAGA
Source organism: Rhamphochromis longiceps (assembly GCF_057381845.1). Classification (NCBI taxonomy): domain Eukaryota; kingdom Metazoa; phylum Chordata; class Actinopteri; order Cichliformes; family Cichlidae; genus Rhamphochromis; species Rhamphochromis longiceps. Next base: position 17,322,134 of record NC_140569.1, read on the forward strand.
TGAATGACTTATTACGATCCCCTCGGCGCACCTCCTTCACCACCTTTTAGAAGGAGCTCAGACAAAAGTGGAAGCCAAGTTGACGCACCTTCAGTGTTTGACAGTTCCCACGAGGGCTAGCACATGCTCAGAGGGGACGCAACAGAAATAATCAGCTCTTGCCAAAGTAAAATTGGCATTAAGGGAGCAAGATAGAGCTGTGAAACCCTATAAGAACTTTAAGGTTGGTGGAAGTGTCGTATATCTCAAATGGATTAACTCCAGGAAATAATAAAACATGGTTTATATTATTTATATAGATTTTCCCATTTATAGTTCTTTTCCACTGGCCATTCACTCAAGTTCAGCAGAAATACTTTGAAATCTGTTGCTTTTGAAGATTTAATCGATTTTTTTTTGTCAAAAGAATGAAGCATAAAGGACTTTGTTTCTTCTTTTCTATCACGTTGAGGGAGTTTAGGAGTTTTCACATTTAGGAATCTTTTTTTAATGCAGCCAACTTAAAAAAAAAAAAAGCAGTTTTCATCAATCAAATATAATCTAGCAATATTTGTAACAGTTTGTTTTATGTTTGAATGTTATGCACCATTGAATGCTCGTCATTATGAGTTTTAGTTGTGTAAGTCACATGGTTTTTAGTCATGAGTCTTGAGTTCATCATTGTGCAAGTCTGAGAGGCACTAAAACATCTTGGTTAGGTTAGGGAAAAATATGTTTGGTTTACTATATACTACATGCGCCTACGTGCACTTTTTCATATGATTGCCAGAAATCTCCTATAGCAACAGGGTTCCTTTATATTTATCACCAATTACAGTGAATGATAACACATCTGCTGGACTATCATAGAGCTTCCAGAAGGGCTCCCACTGGATGTTCATATCTATGGAAGTGATTACAGTGCCATTCAATGGAATGACAACAATCAAAATGAGTGGTCTGACAAAGTACTGCATTTAGAATGATTAAAGAAACAAGCGTGAGCAATATATCCCCCACATATGAGAACATATTCCAGAACATTTTTCATGTTTATTTATTGCTGCACCTTCTACATGCTGGTCAAACTTGTGGCTACAAAACCTTTTGGCAGCTTTCCCAACACAGATTGTGTTTCAGAAACAATCCTGACTCAGAAGTGCATTAAACAAGTGCCGAGTTGTGTATTATCTGTTTCCCCATTATTTAAAGTGTCTGTGCTTTTGTTAACTTTCTACTGTGTTATTATAGACAATTACTTTTCTTTATTTGTATGTGTGTTATATGACTGTAATGTATGTTGTGTATGGTGTGTATATATAAGTTCACTCAGGCCCTATTTAGTAAAAAAAAAAAAAAAAAGAGAGTATTTTCAGTTATACTCATTTATATTTGGTGGTATTGCTTTTTTCTGGGAATGCCTTGGCAAGATTATTCTATAGAATCACAGGACTCTGTGCAGGACAAGTTCAATTCTGACACTGACCAAAGGCTGCAAAACAAGCCCAAATCATCATCACACCACCACCGTGCTTGACAGCTGAGGTGTTTATGCTGCTATGCCGTGTTTGGACATTGTTCCAGACGTCTTGTGGTTTGCTCAGATGCAACTTTGCAAACCTAAGTCATGCTGCTATGTTCATTTTAGAAAGAAGAGGCCTTCTTCTGGTAGCCCTTCCCAACAAGTCATACTTGTTCAGTCTGTTTATAATTGGACTGTCTTAACCTTAAAATGCTAAATGAGGCGGGCAGAGTCTCACACGTTGCTCTTGGGGTTTAGGTTTTTTCCCCTGAGTTCTGATCTAGGGGGGAATTTGCTGAGAAGTCTGCATCCACCTGAATGCTTTAGACCAGCAAACTGCCAAAATTTCTGTTTTTGTGATCACACTTGCTAATGTTAAAAAGGTCAAGTGCATTTGATTTGCAGCACCTGGCTGCTACTTGCCCCCTTAATAACTATGAAAGCAGTCATTTTTCACAGGATGGCATAAGGACCTGTGCAAACTTTGTTTTTCACATGACTACATGAAAATGGGGGAGCTGGGGTGGAGGTGGGTTGCAAAGCAGCTTGTAGAGACAGAGTTTAAGCCTAATTACACAAAGTCTAATTACCTGTCTGTGTGCGTGTAGGTGTACCTACTGTTAGCCTTGCATTTCGTGTAGTTTCTCTTTTGTCCGCACCTGCATGCTGCTGTGTTCATCTCTAATGTTATGCAACACCGAAGCCAGCTGTTGTCATGGTGTCAGCCTTGAGGGACTGCTGGTACTTTCTGTGAGAGCACACACACGGTTTCTCGTGCTAATGGCTTCACCTTTCTGCCCGTTTCTTGCCGCAGCCTTGTATGTGTGTGTAAATAGATTTGTGTTGTGCATGCCTATGCTCATAATGTAAGGAACAAGCAGGCTCCCTGGAGAGTCACCTGTTTGCAGCACTGGAGGCAGGTTTTGGTTGAAAAGAAAGCGCTAAAGAGTGTGACTGTTTACATTTGGAATCAGGAAAGCAGTTCAAAAGGTTTTATTCGTGTGATTCTTTTTTAATGAGAAGCGGAGAAAGGGTATAAGTGAAAGAATGGCATTACCATGAAATTGGATAATGCTAGTAATGAGTGTCTGTCAGTGTTTTCTCAGTGCCTGTGTGTGCACTGGCGCTTGGTATAGACACACACATATACACCACCTCCTTCTCCTCTGCTCACCGTCACTCCTTTCCCCCTCTGTAAGAGGGTCTGGCGGAACAACATTGGCATTCATATCACAACACACACATACATATCTTTGAAATGATCATATTTCACAATCTTTCCACTCATGCATTTGACTCCTGTCAGGTATGTCTGCTCTTTTGAACTGGCTTCACACCTCATCGATCTGGATTGCTTCACGTCGCAAGTGTTTGCTCGTTATATCGGCACGTAGCTCTTGTTTGACAGTCGTTGTTTGGTTAATGATATTTTCAGCCCTATGTTTGTATCCAACAGCTGCTGCTCTCACACATCGCACTCTTTGCAACATGTAAAGCCAGACCGGTCTCGCAGGGCAGCATTGATCTGCGAAAGCCTCCAATATTTTACTGAGCAAATCCACTTTGTATCTCTTTCATATCTCTGTCGTCATCCTTGTGAAATCCTTCCACATCAGCTCATCTAATGTGTTTGAACTCTGCTGTTTAACTTTACCGGCTTTTCTTCTTTCTCAACTTCTCTGACTTTTTAAAGGTGTCACATTTTTAATCACAGACCACTGACGCTGTTCGTTTTGTGTTTCCTTTCTTTCTCTTTTTTTTCAGGTTCCTTCAGCGTGGCGAACAAGAGGCTGCCTGTTTTCGTCCGAGTGCGTCGGTGTGCTGTTTTGTGCGTGTGTATTTGTGTGCAGGGGTGTATGTGAGTCACAGGGTGAATATGCCAGTGTGAATGCCTGTATATACATATACATCCTGAACGGAGAGTGTTTGTCCTGTGAGGTGCTCGGTGGAGATGCAGCGAGGTGTGTCCTCTGTGGTGCAGCTGCTGCTGTTGCTGGGCTGCTTGTGTGCCGTGGCAACCGGCTACCTGTTCAGGACACCCCTGGACCTGGATGTGACTCCACGTGTCACTGTGCTAAACAGCGGTAAGGACAGACACGAACACGTGTTGCACCTTGCTTTAAAATCATCAGTACCGAAGTTTATTCCAACATTCATTAGTGAACTGTTAGAAGCTGTTTTTTTAAACAAATTCAATAATCATGCAGAGTACAGGTTGGAAAATTGAACTTTTGAACTTTGTAACGTGTGGCGCCTGTTTCAACCAGCTGCTGAGACTTGGACAGCCTTCAGGAGAATTCTGGGATGTCGTAATTGACCAGCCCTGTTCAGGTCTAAATGGGGTTGAGGGCAGGGCTCTGACTTTGCCATTATAACACATGACTTTTCTGTGTTTTAAAGCATTCTGTTGTTGTTGTACTTACAGATTTTGGGTCATCTCCTTGTAGCATCACCTCAGGCCTAAGAAATCGCTTGATTTAGTTTTGAATTCGTTGTCCCATAAATTATAGCAAAGCGTCCAGCTTCTGAAATGGCAAGGGAACCCCAAACTGTGACATAGTGATGAGGTATTGGTTCTGGTGTGCAGTGCATTTCTTTTTTCCTGGTTTATGTGCAACTTTTTTTTTTCTCATCATTATCTCAGAAATATTGCGAAGCAACATTTATCCCGGTTGTCTTTTGAAATCTTTAAGCGTTTTTTTTTTTTTTTTTTAAGCGTTCCTGCACAGCGTTATTGACACATAAACAAAGAAAGTAGCAAGTAAAGATTTCTGCCCTTTTTTTTTGTTTTGTTTTTACCTCTTTCAGAAATGTACATTGTGTTCTTGGTGTAATCTTTGCAAGACGCCCACTCCCAGGGAGTGTAGCAACACTCCTGGAGTTTCTTCATTTATAGACAGTTTGTGTTATTGTGGACCAGTTTTTAGAAATGAAGAAGTAAGCTTTTAAGAAACTGCTAATCTCTCTAATGCTCCTTTAACTGTCCTGTAAAAAATGTTGTTTAAAGCTACCAGTTTTTCTTAATAAGTGCAGATTTAGTCAGAAATCAAACTTTGTGTGCCCTTATTAATAGGAAAAGTGTTTTCAACAACCCAGCATAGGCTGGATATATAAAATATCCAGTCTTAATAGTAAAGGTGTTTAAGGGCTTTAACTATCTGGTTGAAAAAAAGTTTGATCAGAATCAAAATGCTTTATTAATCCCTAAGGAAGATGTGTTTACAGTTGCTCTAAGACAATAAGAACAGTAACAGACTGAACTAAATTAAATAATACAATCTATTACAAAGTTTAAGAAAAAGGGTGTAACTACTGCTCTGTGTATGATAGAGGAGTCATGCAGGCAGGAATTCAGATTCAGATTCACCCCCAGCTTATCACTTATCTAATCTCCAAAAATGGCTCGAATGCTCATCTCAAGGCTTTGACTAGGAATTCCTAAACCAATGGGTGATATTTATGGAAGCCTGTTTCCGCCACTACAAAAAAAAAAAAGGATCCATAACTCAAAATTTCAAGTTATTTTCTCGAAATTTCGAGTTACTTTCTCTAAATTTCGGCATATTAACTCGAAATTTCGATTTCTTAACTCAAAATTTTGAGAAAAGTAACTCAAAATTTCGAGTAAGCGCTGCCAATCAGTAATCTACGTGAATGATGTCATTTCCTTGTTACCCGGAAGCTGAAGTCCTCAGCTACAAATGCTACAGCTAAGCTACTGGTATTACATCCAGTCGTGAATGCACAGATTGCTGAGTGTTTTCAGCGTGGCTTCACAAATGATGAAATCCCTGTGTTTTTAGCTGAATCACATGGCGTTACTATCAGCAAACGTACTCGCGAAAGCGCCAATTTGTTGGGATCCGTTTTTGAGTGCGCGTTCCTCTGCGCCAAATGCTTCCGGGTAACAAGAAAGCGACTTCATTCACGTAGATTTTTGATTGGCAGAGCTAACTCGAAATTTAGAGAACATAACTCGAAATTTCGATTTATGGATACTAGGTTTTTTTGTTTTTATTTAGTGGCAGAAACGAGCTTCCATAGATATTGCCTTGGCACAGGGGTTCACTTTTGTTATTCATCCTGAACTGATCACCCGTTGTAAAGATGTGAAAATGTACCACTGACTGAGATGTAAATCAGACCACATTTTAATGACTAATTGCTGCAGAAATCCTTCGATTTCCAAGCATTGCACAAACGTTTGAACTGTAGATAAATAGCTGAAGATGACTCATAACTCCGTATTTATTTCGCTCTTCACGTGCAGTCATCAGTCATCTTTTTTTATTAGAAAGCTGCTGATTGTTTTCTAAAAGTAGACTTTTACAAAAAAACTCCTCACTTGTCCCTTTTTCTTTCTCTGCCCCTTTCTCCATCTAGTTTTCTTTCTTCTCTTTCATAGCATTTTATCCCTCATTATCTCCCGAAGCAATGCTTTTCTGTTTCTCTCCACTCGCTCCTCTATACCTCAATGTGTGCACACAGAGTTTAATATACCCTCACTTTCCTCTAACACCTGCTTCTTCTGTTAACCATGAGGATTTATTTTATCCGGCTGTGATTATTATTTACTTACCTCATGAGTGATGGCATGTAGCCTGAGGTGCTGCAGAGACAGAAGCAGATGAGTGTACGGTGTACGTTGGGCTCCCTGCGGAGCATCCAGGGCGCCCGACACCGCCATAGGTAGTTGAGAAGCACCGTAACCATGACAACTGTTGTGGTATTGCACAAGTCGACGGTATAGAGCATTTTTTCCTTTAGTTCACGTATGGCAAAGCGTGCAGTGCCGTCTGATCCCGGACTTTATTTGTCGACGCACAGATGTGTGCAAGAAATTTTCTCACGTTTCCACTTTGAATGGCGCCCACATTTCCTTCTGCTAGAAATACTCATAAAGCAGTATCACTCTTCTTCTTTTTCTAAACAGTTGTACTTCACAAAGCACGTCACCTGCTTACACTCATCCCATGCCCATCTTTTTACAATTCTTGATACGTTTATATCTCACTTTCATCATCAGTTTAATCATCGGTTTGAGCTCACTCAAGCCCACAGGTCCTCCCACACAGCTCACCCCCTCACACTTCTATCCTCTTCCCCCACCTCTCCTCATCGCTCTGCCTTTACACTTAAGCTCTTTTGCCTGATTTTTCTTCATTAGTTTGTACTTTTTCTGGTTCACTGCCCTCTTTTTCCATTTCTTTATATTGCCTCCACCTCTTTTTTTTTTTTTTTTCCTTCGGCGTCCCTTCTACTGATGGGAAGCCTTCGATATGCAAACTTACCTCTAATCCTTTTAATCGCTGTGTTCCCTGGCAACCTAAAGTCAAAGCTACAGAAACCAAAAGGGGCAAGAGAAGTTACACATACATCTACAGTGACTCCCAGTCTCTCATGCTTGGGCTTAAACGTTCCCTTTTTTCTCTTAAGCAAGGTTAAATCATTCAGGTGTGTTTAAAGATAATTAATTTGATGTCTTTCGGCACTCAGACAGTTTGGAGCAGCTGAAAGATTAAAAGCTGGCACCACAGTGAAGGGCCATGGTGCAGAAAACACTAATAAATTGGCAGTACATGTAAATGCACTTTTATTACACCCACTGAGTTAACCTGTTGGGTATTTCGGGAATTTGCCTCCTCTTAGACGCTCGTATTTAGGAATGTTGCACACATTTTATTTGCCTTCTCTCAGCCATAAACACGCCTGAGACTCTGTGTAAGTTTGTATGCAATTCCGTTGCCACGTCACAGTCCAGCGCCTTGATGTTCATAGAGTATGCTGGCGTCCCTGAACACAACGTGCTGTACAATCAGCTGAGATCCCTCCAAGTGTTTGCTGAGTGAATAACAGTATCTGAGTTCGCACCTTTTCTTTCCCTGTAGACTAACTCAAATGTGCCTGTTCTCACCCGATCTTGTAAGCCGAGGCTAACCTGTGACTCGGGATGTTATTTCATTGTAATAAATCCCAGATAAACCCTCCCTCTGCTGCTCTGTTTCCAGTTACCTGGCACGCCTGTCGCACAAGCTTACACACACAGTTCATTGTGTGCCCTAATGCCTGGATTACACGCTTGAAACGTAGGCACTGTCTCTGCAATAACTCATTGTATTTAGTCACAATGAGGTACTAGTATCACATAGGAAAGGTTGTTACTCTGAAAAGACCGTACGGATGATAACCTTTCTCCTCCTGCTGAGAATAGGAGAGAAAAGCAGGCGCCTGATCACCAGCTTGGGATGGCATCTGACTTTTGCTGCTGCTGAAGTGAGCAGAGTGGATTGTGTTTCGCAGCAGCTGATAGGAATCTTAATGACGGCTTACTTTGAGCTAACCATGCAATCTTCAGGGGAAAGTGAATTGGCTGAGGATCCAGGAAGTCTGGCAATTTAAAATTTGTCTCTCGTAGTCAATAGCAGTCATAAAAAGCAGCTCACTTCTACATTTATATGGCTTAATTATTGTGCTGATTGTAAAACCTGCACAGGCACGTCAGATATCTTAATTAGATGTTAAATAAAAAAGGTGCATCACAATGGTAGTCATGTACTTGGGCTCTTTGTTTCCAAGAAGTGTAGGCATGTGCAAGGGTACTCACAGTGGTGTTAGACTACTGATCAACTGCACCATGCAGCAGCGTGAGCAAAACGTCTCCTCGTCAAGATCTAACTAACTGGTGAACTGTTCCTTTAAATACTTCAGAAAGTGAGGTCCCATTTATAAACAAACAAACAAATAAATTAAAAGAATACCTCAAGTATTTCATGAACAAGTCTGTGTGGTAGTTTATGAAAACTGTGACCATGTGTAATCATAATTTGTCTAACATTCATGCTTTAAAATTGATCAGAAAACATCAACGACTGAAAAACAGACAAGAAAAATCTGTTTTGCTTTAGGAAAGACTAATTTTCAACTTCATGCTAATTTTCAACCCCCGTGGCTCAGGGGGTTGGGAAGCGTATCTGTAACCGGAAGGTCGCCGGTTCGATCCCCGGGCTCTCTGTCCTGGTCGTTGTGTCCTTGGGCAAGACACTTTACCCTACCGCCTACTGGTGTTGGCCAGAGGGGCCGATGGCGCGATATGGCAGCCTCGCTTCTGTCAGTCTGCCCCAGGGCAGCTGTGGCTACAACCGTAGCTTGCCTCCACCAGTGTGTGAATGTGAGAGTGAATGAATAGTGGCATTGTAAAGCGCTTTGGGTGCCTTGAAAAGTGCTATATAAATCCAATCCATTATTATTAATATGTAGGCATACATACACGGTTATGGTTGATATCACCCAGAAAAAAAGGTGGTTAAACCTACCAGTCCTCCAATGGATGGCAAATCCATTCCAAACCCATATTCTTTGTGCCAAACTGCTGTTCATATAATAAAGAGTATGTTTGACCAATTAATGTCTCTAAAGAGTTTTTAAGGTCATTAGGAGCCGTTATACATTTAGAAAAAAAAAAGTAGTGTTAAGGAGTTACAGAAGGCCACAATCATTAACGTCCTCTCTCCTCTACTCTCCTAGGTCTCCGAGGCTGCAGGCATTTCCAGTCGTCTGCAGTCAACTACAGCACCATGTTGCTGGAGGCTGACAGTGAGCGTCTGTACGTCGGGGCCCGTGGGGCCGTATTCGCTCTCAATGCCTCTGACATCTCAGCCAGCTCTGCTCTCACTGTGAGTTTGTTTGTTTGTTTTCCATCTTGCTGCATGTTGTGTGCCTCAGCTGCCACATCCTTACCTCTGCCACAGCCTCATTTGCATTCAACATCGCAGGAACCTTTTGAGGCAACAATATTTCAGTCTGAGGCAAAAACATTCCTCTGTCACTAGTTTTGGTTCTGTATGTGTGTGTCTGTGTGTGTGTACTTGTATTATTTTTAACACAATAACTCACAGGACTATCTTGCTGCATAAATTAATACATTAAATAGAAAACGGTGAAGAATCAGCTGCTGGATCATCTCACTTTAAATAGATCCAGAATTTATGGCGATACCACTAGTGTATGTTGACACAGAAATAGTTTCCTAATTCATGCAGTAATTAGCATAACTTATAGATCATTTCTGCGCTGCTTTTTACACTCACAGACTTTAAAACTGTTCCAAATGCAAAATTGTGAATATCAATCTCAACTCTGGGATCTTTCGTTAGACATAAATTGCTATTACAGCCCGAACAAATGGTCTTTTTTGGACAAAGAAGCAAATTCAGATGCTAATTAATATCATGGGCTAATATAACTGTAGGGTTGGTGACTGTAAGACATTTTCCTTTTATTATCAACATCAAATTTGTAATTTTCGTTCTGCTAACCCCATTTTTTTGCACCATTAACGACTGAAGTTAATTCATCTGTGAAAAAATATATCTACAGCTTTGTTAAATGGCTATTCAGAATTTTACATGCTCAGCTATGGAGCACCCCGTTGCTTTGCTGCTTTCACAAAATAATGCAATTTTGTTCATATGTTAAGCAGTCTTGAAATATTTAAAAGCAGTAGGAAGCACATACGCTTTCACACAGGTACGGCGGCTGTTGTTCATAAAGAAGGCATCAAATTTTCATCATAGTCTGTTTTGTATTTCTGACAGGGAAGCTGCAGCGAGCGTATCTCCTGCCCTCTGTGAAATTTCGAACATAACTCCGAGACCTGTATTCAATCAAATATTCTTAGCATTACCCCACCAGGACCACTAGAGTTAAAATCAGCACTCTTAAATATTGCCTTCAGTTTGTGTCGACTTTCAGCACTGTGTGCTCTAGAATAAGGTAATTAGTGTTGACTGTCTTCAGTAAGAACTGAAAACCCTGCTCCATATGTCTTTTGCGCATCTAAAAAGGAGTTTACTGTTAATCATTTCATTAAATGTAAAACCTCATTCATCACTGTTGGACATTTGCAGGGTTGGTTAGCGGAGCACGAATATGCGAATATGCACAGGCAGTAGTAATTGCCCGTGGCTAGACACTACTTGGACTTCCTTCATAGGAACTCATCTACATTACAACTTTGGAATTGCTCTTTCCACACAAAGAGGTGACTGACTGGTACGCTATGGAAAAAAATTGAAAAAAGTCAAAATATCAAGGCAACATGATTTAATAGATTTTTCTGCACTGGTGTTGACTTTACTTTGAAAGTGTTCAGGAAACTTGACTCGTCCTCTTCAGCTACTTGTTACTAATACTCCTGTGAGGTCAACAGTAAAATTCAAGCTTCAGCGCCGTGTGTTATACCTTCACAAAACACATAAATTCTTGTTGAGTAAACAGACTCAACATGAAACCTTTTCCGTGTAATTTTCGACTCCTATTTGGACCATATTTATCTAGCAGGGGTTGTGACACCCTGCATAAACCTGTCTTTATGTTTAGTCCCAGTTGTGAAAGGTGGGAATTTTGCTTCTGAGGCGAATTCGGGAAGTTTTATGCCAACCTCTACACCAGTGCAAAACATAATGTTTCAGCTGACTTTCAGCAGTGTCCTCTTCAGTTTATTTATTCATTTCTTACATATTTATAGAAAATTATAGCAACATAAATGTCTTTGGAAGGTTCATTTATTTTGACAGTGTAAGAGTTAGCATGCTTGTTAACATGTGAAAGGTTCCCTCTTTGCAGCTAAGAAGAAACACAAACTAAGCCTTGTGTGTGGGAGTCATAAAATAGTGTGCTCTCACTGCAGGTATCAAACCTGGATAAATGGGAAGGTTGCGTTGGGAAGGGTGTCTGCTGTAAAAAATGAGCCAATCCCTAAAATTTATTGTTAACTTCAGAGGTATAGTGTAATTAGCTGAACAAGAAAATCCATATTTTACAGTGTACAGGGTACTAAATACCCTGGCTTAAATGACTCACCTTTACTGCTGTTTTATAAACCTTGTTTGAGGTGTTATATTGTCTGTGATCTATGCTATTGTGTGTTGTTTTTGATGTATAAAATTGATGAATGTTGTGGCCTTTATGCGGCCCTGGTGGAATATTCCACTATCACCTCAGATGGAATTTTGCCATTGGTGTGAAACCACAAGTGGAAAGTTCCTACTGGTGGAACACCAGTGAAAAAGACTCCTCGATGAGGGCTTGTATGTTGTTTCAAAAGTTTTTTTCTTCAAGTTAAACACAACCATGTTATGAGAAAAAAGGCACTTGAAATTTCATTCAAGCAAAAGTGTGCTTTGGAGTTCTTTGATGTTTTAGCTGCCATGCTACTTTGTTTTCTAGCTTGTGACAACCTGGCATTAAACTGGTTTGCTAATTATCCTAATACAGCAAAAGTTTGTGCTGTAAGGAGTGGCTGCAGTCATGTGCGTGCCACTCCTCTGTCTTGCTGTAAGAATTTACTTTCATTGTTAAAAAACAAACAAACTCGCAGCTGTCTAAGTACACAACAAATTCAGATGATGATGATAACATTCTTAACGCATGCACTGACGAAGCAAAAGTAACGTTATCAGAGTTTATCTGCTGTCATGTCTGTGGCACAGTCCAAAGGGGTTTATGTAGGTTTGTGATATAAAGCCATCTGTTTTTGGGGATCTCTGTCTTACTGTATGTTATCTGGTGTGTTATAGATTGACTGGGAGGCCTCCCCAGAGCAAAAACATCAGTGCCGGCTCAAGGGAAAAGACAATAAGGTAGGCATTTACAGCACTCGTTCTTCCACCCTCAGCCCTTTATTGTTTTGTTTTTTTTTTGGATATGGGTCTATTTTATGTGTTGATATTAGCTCGCTCTTTGCAATATGTTTTTTTCCATCTTCTTCTTTCAGACCGAGTGTTTTAATCACATCCGCCTTCTCCAGAGGTTCAACTCAACTCATCTCTACACGTGTGGTACTAATGCCTACAGACCCCTCTGTGCATACATAGTATGTACATATATGCATTTTTTTTACAGCAGTGAAAATACAGCATATTTAGAAATTGCATTTTTTGCTTTATAGCCGTGACCTTTACTAAAAAAGAAAGCGTGTGCTTTCTTTTATTTTCCAGTGTTTTGTTTGTAAGTTTTCTGTGATTAAAAGATACCTTTGTGCATGGAGTTTCCATATTCAAATCTTTGTTCCTATACAGGACGTGGAGAGATTTGTGATTTCATCTCAGCCTGAAGAAGGCAGAGACAAATGCCCCTATGGCCCCACAACAGGTTACACTGCCCTCATTATAGGTAAGGCAGTTAAAATAAACCAGTCTCTTCTTGAGTTCCAATAAACAGCTGTATAAGCTGGTAAACTGTTTTTTTTTCTTCCAGACCAGCAGATATACACAGCTTCCCAGTATGAGTTTAGGAGCTTTCCAGATATCCGCCGAAACTCTCCGTCTCCCACGCTGAAGACAGAAGATGCTCCCACACGCTGGCTGAATGGTGAGTTCATTGCAGGATAAAAGCTCCTTTAGTGCGTTTGGGTGGCAGGATGGTGCAAGTGGACAGGGGTCTGAGCAAACAGCCAGCTAACGTCATGTTAAACCTCCACGTGACCTTCTCTGCTGGAATATCCTTGGTGACTCACATACTCCTTCGGCTTCAGTGGATTGGTTATGTAATGGTTAACGTTACGACTGCTACTGATTGAGGTTTGTAGTCCAAGTTTGTAAATCGAACACTTTGGTTCGGGCTCAAATATCTCAGCAATCATCATGAAGTTAGCCTTCATGTCCCTGTCAGGATTAATCATTATGATAATTTATTAAAATTCTTATTAAAATACTTTGTGACAGATGCTCAACATTGCAGTGGTCTTGGACAAGATACCGTACTCCAGTTTATCCCTGATTTGTCTATCAGATTATGCATGTATGATAGTTAAAGTAGAAAAGCACTATATAAGTACTAGTTGGCATTGTGTGCCTGTTAGCATTTAACTTGACACTACATTAGCCGCACAGAGTAATTAGCAAGACTTTAAGGTTTTAAGCTGATCTCACATGCACTGCAGCCCGGAACTTTTCTAGATATTTCCTTGCACAGAGCTGCCTGCTTCAATACAAATGCCACACTCAATTAATCTGACATTAAAAGGTATTTTAACCTGCCAGCTTCCTAGTAGAAAGTCCATGTGCTGTTCACTTGCTGTAATTGTGCCCATGTGAGAAGGTAGGGCAGGTATGTTGTGTGGGTGTTGTTGGTCCCGGCCCCTGCATGCCCTACCTAACTAGTTTTCAGTAGTGATAGCAGAGTTCATACAGTCTCCTTGTTGTGTGCTGCATATCTATGAGAACAATGTTGGTTCAATATCCTGACTTGATTATTCTGACATTGTTTGGAGTTCATAGGTGAAAACTGCCAGGACCAAGATAATCCCAGATGCAGGTCAGAGACCAGGACAGGATTACAGCTGTTACATAGTGTCTTATCGATCAGGGCAGATGTAAGGCAGTGTCTTATGGTGCTTATTCCTTTCAATAATCAATGGGAATCAATGGGTAGTTATAACCTGGTTGGACACACAGGGGAAGTGGGGAGCCGAAGCCAAGGGATCCATAGCAACAGGTTGTTTAGGGTGGCCTCCAGAAGAAGTAATCACCAAGAGACTAGAGTAGCAGAGCCTACAACATGGCGTCGTGGTGGAGTTGAGAACAGAGTTGTGTTCAGTGTTGTGTAATGTTCAAAAGACTTTTGTCACATTTACAATAAGTGCATCTCCTTTTTCCCCCGTTGCAGAGGCAGACTTTGTGGGTTCGGTTCTCGTGAGGGAGAGTGTGGGCAGCAGTACTGGCGATGACGACAAGATCTATTTCTTCTTCACTGAAATAAGCCAGCAACAGACACCAACCTACAGCCACAGCCGGGTGGCACGAGTTGCTCGGGTTTGTAAGGTGAGTGCAGATTGAAAGAGATGCGTGAGATATTTTTCATGTGGGAGTGAAAGATTGCGTCAGGCCAACTTGAGTGAAGGTTTAGCTTATGATAGAAGAGAGGGCTGTAATAGATGAGGGGCTGGATAAAGAATACATTTGGAACAAGGCCTCAGTGTAATTAGAAGAGCAGACTGTGTAGCTGATGAATTGGTTAGAGAGGCAGTGTAAGTCATAGTGAGACGGGTGGATGGCTACAGGTAAGACTATTTAGCATCGTCTGCTGCCTGTATCGATAAAGTTTTAGATTTCCTGCTGCCTGGTAAAGTATCAAGAATGACATGAGCCAGCTGTACTGTTCTAACCTTGTTTTCTCCTTTGGCGCCTTAAAATTGAGTCAGCTCGCAAGTTCTCTCCTTGAAAGCAGGGCAAAGTATTCATCCTAATAGCAGTGCCTTGTGGCTACATGTGTGACGCTAGCAATTTGCCCCAGGCTGAATACATTTTAAGGTTAAAATCAAAAAGCCAAATGGTGCCATTTTTTGGATTTTCCAAAAGACCCGCAGCCTCGAGTGAAGCTTTTTATATAATGAATGGGTGTTGAGATGTCTCTGTGTACGCGTGGCTGTCACATCCAATTAGAAGCTCACTCCACTGTGAGTGCTTTCAACCTGCTGAGGATAAACACACACGCATACACACAAATCTGTAAATTAGTCTTACCTATGGGAAGCTACAACCTTATTGAATATATCGTTATTGCTTTCCCTTACCATCTGTTGTGCTCATCAGGAGCTTCATATCCTTTCGTGTGCCACCTTGAGTGGTGTTCAGTCTATTTTTCTTTTATCTCACATCAACCCCCCCCCCCCCCCTCCCCCGTTCTCCCTCCTCCACCCTCTTGTTTTTTTCCTTCCTCCTCACCTGTCATCCTACAGGAAGACCGCGGAGGCCATTTAACTCTCCAGAAACGGTGGACGTCCTTCCTCAAGACTCGGTTGACTTGTTCTCTTCCCGAGTATGATTTCCACTTCAACATGCTGCGCAGCGTGTTCGCTCTGCCTGGCCAAACGCCGCAGGACATGCTTTTCTACGGCATCTTTGGCCCTGAGTGGTGAGTGCGAATTTGTATGTTGCCAAGATGGCTGATCGACAGGGTCTTTGAGGATGCAAATGCAAATGAGTGAGATGGAGATGAAAGGCAGCAATCGATGCGCTGAGACAATCAAAGACGACGTGAAGGGACAGGATGAAAGACAGAAGGAATTTCTTTATCCAGGCGGTGTGAAAAGAAGCTGATTGCAGAAGTTTAACAGCAGTTTAAGGGAAGAGTTGTACTCAAGATTTAACAAGTGACACTAAATCTATTTGTAATACTGCACATGGTTGGGATACTGCTCCTCACCGGCTCTCCTTTCTCTTACCTCAGGTCCGACTACACTTCTCTAAAACCACTTACTTCTCTCCTCCTTCTCTTTTATTCGTCCCAGACAGATATAACTTTTAATCAGCTTCATACCATCTCTTTCAGCGTTCGTCTCCCCCTCCCTCCCTGCCCCACGCTTTCATCCCATTTATCTTTTCCTATCATTTCATCGAGGTGACTCACTGATCTACTGTACTTCTACTGCTGTCACTATGGAAACCCTGGGTTTACTGCTGTTATTGTTCGCGGCTCGCGCTCTGGTCTTTCTCATTGTGTGAGTTGATGTCTTTAGGAAAAACGTGAAGGCGTCTGCAGTGTGTCGGTTCACTCTGTCTGAAGTCCAAGAAGCCTTTCAAGGACCTTACATGGAGAACCAGGACTCTGGTTCTAAGTGGAAGGAATACACTGGAAAGATCCCTGACCCGCGACCTGGAACGGTAAATGCACACACTGGCCAATGAATCCCTTAAACATACTATGCAGCACACAAATAACGTCTCCCTAAGAGAGAGCAGATGAAACCGATGCAAAGCGAAGATTCATAAAGAGAGGACAGGAATAGATGAAGGGAAAATAATTGAGAAAATGAGTGGCGGCCTCAAGGATGAAGCTCGCAGCTTGGGTGACAATGGCTTAGTGCAGCAGCCAGGGCCGTGTCATCGTTAGCAGGAGCAGACATCATCCACTGCAGTGTCACTTCAACACTTTGTGGGACTTAATTTTAACTTTGCTATTAAATGGAAAGGAGAAACGGTCAAGCGTTTTAACTTGGGAGCGTGAAAGCCTCTTAGAAGAGTTGGCTGAAATGATTTGAAAGGAACAAAGAGAGGAGGAAAGTCGTTCCCTTAGTCAGGTACAGAGGAAGCTGATTCACCCGCATGTCAGCACAAGCCAGCTGCTGAACCCATGCAGGCTCATTGTAGTCAAAGTAAAAAAGTCAAATTTTCCCCAGACACAGTGTTTCACATTCTCACATTTTCGTCTTGATCCCGATTTTCCCACTAAACCATCGCTAAGCTCTCTGACACCCTCTCTGCCTTCCAGTGTTGGCCTCTGTTACAAATAAGTCAAAAATACCGCTGTTCCCTACAGCCCACATCATGCCTTCCTACTTGCTCATCATCTCTTCTCTTGTTGTGCTCTTTGTCTGTCTCTTATTTTCCTGCAGTGTATAACTGATGCTCTGAGGGCCAGGAACATGAACTTCTCCACTTCCCTGCCTGATGATGTTCTGAATTTTGTCAGGAGGCATCCTCTGATGTCCAAGCAGGTCGAGCCTAAGGACCGACGCCCCCTTTTGTTTAGGAGGACCACAGACTACACACACATGGGTGTGCACACGGCCCAGGGATTAGATGGAAAAACTTACCATGTATTGTACATGGGCACAGGTGTGTATAAATTCAGATCAGGTATTAACTTTGCAGCCAGTTAATAATTGTTTTTTCTGAATTGTTGTTGTTTCTAAATGTGTGATAACTTAAGCTTAGCTTGGTGTAAAAACTGAAAACACAAAGTTTGCCTTGTTCCAGAGGTGATGAGGTCCTTGTGGCTTACAGGGAGGTTCAAGACCCTTGCTGTCACTGGAACCAGTCCACCTACATATAATTTTAGACTTCCTGTAGTTCTTGTTCAACCAGCTTTTCATTTGTTTCACAAGAAACAAGCAAAAATAACAAGTCATCCTGTCAGTGGCTTTTCAAGCACTGAGCAAGCAGCTCATATGGGAAATATAAGCAACATTTGAGTGGAAGGAAAAAAAAAAGCACTTAGATCTGTACTCAGCGGCTTTAAGGTTGAGCAGTGATTCTTGAACACAGTCTTGTGTCATCCTGGTCCACTGCCAACTTGATGTTGCAATTCTACTTGCATGTAACTACATTGTTTCAGTTTGCGAAACATTCTGACGTGGTCAAAAGTCCTTCTCCTGCCTCTCCCTAGCACAATGCTAGCACACTACAGCAAATTAATTTTATCTGTTCATTTTTATTTTTTTTTTAGCCTTTTAGACATTAAAAACCGTATTACAGCACATAATTTTTATGCTGATGTTAATGCCAGAAGATGTTTTGAATGCTGATGCTCTTGATTCAGCAGAGCACTGACAACTGTCACCAGCTGTGCATGGCCACACTGAGCGAACCAGCTCTGTAGCTTTACATGGTCTTCCATTTCTTCGCTGAGTTGCTTTGGTTTCTAAATTACTCCACTTTGTAATAACTACTTATAGCTGATCATGGAATATCTAGGGGTAAATACATTTCACACACTGATTGTAAAGACAGACTGCATGGCTAGCTGCTTAATTTTTAATACCTGCAGCAATGGGACTCAAAACACTTGAATTCAAAGATTAAGAGCCTGTGTGACCAAATATTTTTGTCCAAAATGATTTTATTTACCCGTAGTCTAGCACTTATTAATGTATGTAAAAGGAAAGAACAATCTTCAGTGTTTGCAATACCAAATGGTGAAATACATATTAATCAATGGATAAATAATAATTCAACCTATAACCCAGTGTCTGATAGGCATGCACGTTTCATTCAGCTTGTATTACAGTGTGTTTTGTGTTATGTATAGTGCTTTATTTCTAATGATTCCCCTTTGTGTCACCCAGATGAAGGCTGGTTACACAAAGCTGTAGACATCAAAGGTCAGCTGCACATTATTGAGGAGCTTCAGCTGTTTGAAGAGCCACAGCCTGTTAACAATCTACTGATATCTGACAAACAGGTAGTGACCGATGCACAGACAGCCACATTTATTAGATCCAATTTCTGCTTTAAACAAAGTCATCTGTGTCCTATGTGTCCTATACAATATATGACTCTTGTTTCTCCCTCAGTGGAGTGTGTACGTGGGCTCTCCATCAGGCGTGGTTCAGCTGCCACTCTCTAGCTGTGGTAGATACACTTCCTGCTATGATTGCATCTTTGCCAGGGACCCGCACTGTGCCTGGAACGGAGCAGAGTGTGTGGACGTCATGATGCAAGCAGACAGGTCAGTTTGAAAGGTTGTGTGTGTGGTTAGATCAGGTGATTAAAGTGCCCTTTTGTACGTTTGATTTGAGTAAAGTTAAAGTATCAGCGTGCCCTGTCACACTGTCACGCTGTTGTGTAATTCAGTGCTGGCAGACAGCAGATGGTTGTGATTGTAAACATAGCATAGCCTGTGTACTTTAGGTGTCCTGATTATTCAGGAAAGATACGCTTCCTCTCTAGAAAGCAGATATCGAAGCAATAAATAGCTGACATTCTTATGTTAAGGTGCCTGTTTATTCCTTGTACTGATGTACCTATTGTTATGATTTATCTCTCTTCACAGATCCACATTAATCCAGGATATCCAGCATGGCACCAAGGGATGTGAGAACACGCAAGGCGGTACGCAGAAATCTCATCTGCTCCTCAGTGCTGCTGTTCCAAAAAAAAACGAAAAAAAAAACGTAACGCTTAAAAGGGAGATTAAAAATAGAGAACGCATGGAAGGACTCGAAAGATGCATAGTTGTCATCAGATGGCATGAAGGCCTCTTTGAAAGTTGATTATGCGCACTGTGTTGGCAAAATCCTCTCCTCCCTTCTTTAATCACATTTTTGCCATCTCTGGAGAGAAATCTGTTTGATATTCAAGGCAGGCGAAGTCCTTCTCTCACTCCTCAATTTCAATCTGATAAAGTGTAGCTTCTTCTACCCCCCTCACTCCCTCGCTCTGTGCAAGGTAATGTGAGGGCAGGAATTAAAAGATTTGTAATTGGAGTTCATGCCTCAATAACTTTGGATGGCCTTTGATAAATGCAGTAGATGTAAAACAATGAACATATATATAAAACGTGTCTGTGGCTGATTTGTGGGTTTTCTTATGAAATCTGTGTTTCAGCACATGTGGGCTTGCTTGTGTTTTTCAGATGTTGTTCATCGGAACCGCTCGGTGCGGGTCGGTGATGACGTGCTGCTGCAGTGCGAGCTCAGCTCCAATCTGGCGACGCCCCTCTGGATGCTGGACGGCAGACAGGTGCAGGGGTACGACCTCAACTCTGGTTTTAGAACCGGCACAGATGGCCTGCTGATCATCAATGCCCGGCAGGACCAAAGTGGCTTGTACACCTGCTACGGCGTTGAAAACAGTGTAAAGGTTGCAATAGTTACCTACAATGTCACCATCCAGTTGGACCTGCACCCTCTACCGCCTGTTGATCCAACTCATAGCTCTACCACCGTCAGAGGCCCCAGTGAGCATCCCCAGACAGAGAGGGGCAAGCCACCACTGCTGAGCCCTCTTCTCCCACACTCAGATCTGCTTTCCCCCAGGAACATGAAGGCCATCTACCTCTCCCTCATCACTATCCTCGGAGGCCTGTGCGTGGTTCTCACAGTGGTTCTTATCTATGTGGGCTTCTGTTTGCGAGTAGGCCAAAGAGGAAAGTACTCAATACGGGCTGCGGCTGCGGCCCACCAGAGTGGTAAGAAGCACCACAGGAACAGGAAACAGCACAGAAACTCCACCACCATGGAGCTGAAGACCATCTCGAGTCACTGTAATGGCAACGGCATTTGTAACGGAGGTTCAAATATGCATAACGGCAACATCCAGGACGGAGGCTTACTACAGATTGTCCCTGGCGAGGGTCACACTTCACCCAGTAATGAACCTCCTCCCCCAGCACCGCCTCTCCCCCCCACACCTCAACTTACCTCGCCGGGGTGTGACTTTTCCAACGGGCTGTCGGCAACACTGCCTAGTGTCCTGAGGAGGATACATGGGAACAGCTATGTGCTCCTGAGACAGAGCGACTCTGAAAATATGTCACCACCTGGTTATTCCTTTGCTGAGGAGCTCAACAAGATCTTAGAGAAGAGGAAACACACTCAGCTGCTGCCCAGGCCGGATGAGAGCTCTGTGTAGACAGATGTAGCTTCCCCTATAATGGGCGTACTGCTAAGTGTTCTTAGCTGGTGCCTGTCACGTGACTCATTATTGTTGTGGTCTAAAGCAGTGAAAGGGTCAGAAATGAGACATTCCTATTTTTGAACTGCTTGTCAAACTGAATTCCCCAATTTCCCAATGCGCGACAAATGAGAAGATAAATTCCAGTGAAGGGGCCGAGCATGAAACAACAAAAAAGAGCAATCTACCTCACCTCAAAACTGCCCATAAGAACAAGTGCAGTCAGTCCCCAGTCTGATCTGAGTGTCATGTCTGAGCCCTCTGATCCACAGAGCACAAAGCGGGATGCACAGGCTCCACCAACAAGTCAAATTGAGCCACACTGGAATATGAATACATGTGAAGAGTCGATTCAGACCGGAGGGCAGCTAGCCAGAGTTCGTTTGAGCACAGATGGCCTATGCATTTTTAAAAACATGAAGGGAGAGAGGGGAGGGAACGTGGTGCGCAATGTTTTTGCTTTTAACTAATTGCAATAACCAACACAATATTTTACAGTAATATAGGACTGGATGGCACATAACATTTACACCAGCCATCAATTGGTGAACTAATCATTATTTAATATTAACCCTGCTTAACTAAGTATTTCTTTATTTACTGATTTATATAATTACTAAACACGTAATGCACCACTTTTAGTAGATAATTATCATATTAATCATTTATATGTATTGTTTAAATTGCAGAAAAATTTATTTGTGTTAATTTGTTGATAATCCAGGTGATGCTGTTAATGCATCATAAATGGTTAAAACATGAAGCAGTGTGTTAGCCTTTAATACTCCAGTTTAATTAATATCTACTAATTCCTTCAAGTAGCCATTAGAGTCCACATTACATGCAAAATTCATGAGGGATTAAACTTATTAAACCCTTAGATGAAAATGTATTAAATAGTGATTATTTCACCAAGTACTGATGGACATCCCAAGATAATATGTGACAGTATTATAATTATTTTAGTGCACTTTAAATGCCAGTAATTTTAAAGTCATTGTTATTAACTCTGCAACCAGCCAGCCAGAGGAAGTTTTTTTTTCTTTCCCCCCCTTGTCAGTGTGATGAGTTGCAACTGTGCAGACCTCAGCTGTGTCTGCTGGACCTTCTCTGACACAGTGGGTCAGGAGAAAAACACTGACTGAGCCTGAATCCACCGCTGAGTGACACCCTGCATGAGACCGTCACACAGAATGACAGACTGCGGGAAACAGAGTTCGCCAAGAGCGTTCCAAGGTTAATCGTCTTTATATTGCACTGATACATCTTCTACACAGGCTGTTAGCCAAACAGGTACTTAAGGCTATGGACCAGAGAGATAAACACCCCTCATTCTTTATATTTTGTTTTCAAGGAGCCAGACTTTGTTGTAATTGTTTATAAGTGGTTTTTGAGGAATAGTTATGAAGGTCTTCAAAGTTTTTCTTTGGGCATTGGCTGCTTTTTTCACTCTTTCAGTCCAGTCCTTATACATTTTCAAAGGAATGCTTTTATGTTTCGTTCGTCCCTTGAATTTGGTGTCTCTTTATCATTTATAGGTCACTGTTGTCTACACATAACAGATAACTTAGTAAAAACACATTTGTCTCCATTTCTTTACTTGAATCTATGAAAAATGCCAAAACACACAGCTGACAGGTGTAAATAGTAATTTTACACCAGCAAGGTAATTCCCAAAGAGCTATTAGCCAAAAGCTTGGTGTGCAATGTGTGCCAGGAAGGGGCACAGTGAGGCTGAGGTATACCAAAGTACGCAAGATCTGGACTGGAAATCAGTACCAACAGATTTAAAATCTTTAGTTCAGATCATTGTCAATATGTATAGAGGAGGTCAGAACAGAGGCAGTGTCTACAGCCATCTGTAAAACACCGTGGAGTGGAGGCTATGTCATGGCTTGGGGTTGCATTTCAACCCTGGTGTTGGCAAGTTATGAAGGCAGAAAAGTGCCATCAGATTTTGACCCAAAATCCAACAAAAAGGTTTGAATTTTTTTCCAAAGACCTGGAAAACTATTCTTGAAGACAACTTAAGAAAATTACAGGAAAGTTTGGCTAGGATAGTTCAGGCTTGTCTGAGAATCATGGTGGTAACACCAAATATTGACCTTCAAGCTCACTCATTGTGCAAACTCTGTTTTTGCCCTATATACTTCATTTTCATGGATTTTTGAATGTTTCAATAAACCGCTGCACCCATTTCCCTAGCAAAGTTTAAAGAAATGAGGTCTGGCTCAGGACTTTTGCACAGTAGTGGACACGCAGTTTCTACCCACCTGTATGCTCTAACAGCGTATCAATTAGATCAGCTTGGTTATTAATAATTTGTGCAGGAATGTAAACTCACAGATTTCCGATTGAAAACATATGCTGTAAACTCATTCACAGCTGCATTGTCTTATCTCGAACAAATTACACTCTGACAGAATAATTCATTTATGGGAATAACCCAGCCATGCAGGAAATTAAAACAAATTTCTCTTGCATCAATGATTAATGTTTAGGCTGATTTGGCCATTATGTTGCTCAGTCTCACTCTTAGTCCTTTTTATTTTCCTAATCCATCTTCTCTTGCTGCATCTTCAGCTCCCATGCCTGAGCACAGTATTAATTAAACAGTCTACTTATGACGAGGATGGAGAAACTGAGTGAGAAGTCTCCCTGGACATTTACATTATGTAACACTCTCAGGTTTCTAATTATTTTTCTCATACCCGCGGGCATGGGGTGTGGTTTTCCATTTAATTGCTGTACGTCAAGAGTAGAAAAGCAAAAATAACTCGAGTGTAAACAACATCATGATAAACACGAGTGACGAACATGTAAAGTCGTACGTGGGATTGAACCTAACACGGCTGTGATGTCAGGACGCCAGCGTAGCTGTGGCTTGAGCTCGGCTTTCCAGTCAGCTTAGCTTGAACACTTCACACATTAAAAGCCTTCATTAAAACCATTTGACCTCGATTCAAAGCACAACACCAGGTGAACACAACTACAGGGGTTTGATGTGATTTGCAGTTTTATTCGCTGCAGTGGAAACGCTGAATGTTTTTTGCCTTCTCTCTCGTTTGTAGGTGTGATGAGCGCAGGTCAGTTTGAAGCCCACTTAATTTCATTCCCGAGGATACCATCTCTCAACCAGTGTCAGATGGCAAAACTGGCTGCAAAGATATTCTTTAATGAGCACTGAAATCAAATTTTCTGTCGTTAGTGGACAGTGGCGCCTGAAGCGAGGCTGGATAAGGGCTACAGCATAAGAGTCTCTGCCCCAGCAGCAACAACTGGAAAGGAAATTGTTGGCTCCCGTGTCTTACCGAGCAGCATTTCTTCTTCAGAAAGCAGCTGCGTGTGTGTTTATGTGTGCGCAGAGTGCCCTTCCCTCCGTTTCATGTAATAACCTTTTTTCCCCTCACTTGCTGCATGAATTGTTTCAACACTGTTTCTCTTTAAGTAAAGGACAAAGAAAACTCATTTTACTATTAATCGAAAGTGCCAAGTTTGTTGTTTTGTGCGCCTATTTTATCCCTCAAAGAAGCTGCATATTTATTTTGTAATTTTGTACATTGTATGTTTTGGAATTTACTGTCGATGTTTTGTGTCAAAGTGCCACTTGTTAAACAAAAGCCTAACAAAAAGGAGGATCACACTTTGCCTGTGTTGCACAAAATGTAATAAATAGAAGCACGGTAGACAAACAAAAAGCATGCAGAAGCCGTACCAGCACCACAGAAGTGAGTATTTATAACCTACTAAGGGAAATGAAAATACACCAAATTATATATAAACCTCACAATATTCCTAATGTCTTAATGAGGGATTGTTAAGCTTTTTTTGTCACTGTAATTGTTTTGTTCTCTGTTTGCATGCTTGTGCACACAGCAAATCCAATTCTTTTATTAAGCTAACACAAAGAATTAAAAGGGAAGTGGGTTCCTTCACATTTCAGTCATGATGAATTTGAATAAAACTTTCTACTTCAAAGACTTCTTCATTTTTGATTTTGCAGATACAAAGGTAGATGAAAGAAATCCTATCCTTGTCAAAGCTTTTTTTTATATGTAAGAGGAGAGAGAGAGAGCGAACTATGTAAGCCTGCAAATATTGCCAGTGAAGCATCTGCTTTGTAACTGGAAGCAGGCCTGAGTTCCTGCAGCAAGCGCAGACTGGTACGGAAAATTTTGCTGTGAGGTTGATGCCCGAGGACTGGTTCGGAGCCAGCAGGAGAGTGCCGTTGATCAAAACCAACTGCATAATGTCCGTCCTGTGTCCTGCAAAGGCATTAAAAGACAACGTCCAATGTTGGAGCTTGTATTGACGAGCTGCAGGCCTTACATTCATGATGCACCTTTTGAATTTACTCAATCGGAAATGCCACAGTGCAGAACTACCCTCCTCCCCTCCCAAACAGATTTCTCCATCATCCATAAGACCTTTTCCTTCATTTCTGGGATTGAGAGGACAACACCCAGTTTTCACACAATGCATTTATTGTAACACATAACTAACAGCAAAACAAGACGCCCATAAATAGGACAGCCGTGTCGTACGCTCACACAAACACACCCATGGAGGATTTGTAAGAGTGCCAGGTACCTGCAGTGTGTACAGCTTGATGTGTGATTAACAAACTGTCATGGTTAGTGTGTTACTTGCGTAATGCTATCGTGGATAATCAGTGTCAACAGGAGGAGCCTGTTCTCTCAAGTGGCACATTGGAATGAGTAGTGTAAAATTTACAGGTTAATTTCAAAGGGCCCGCTCTGAAATGTGGATATCACAAAGCGGTTTTATGTTAAACGACAGAAGTGCAGGCTTAGTGCAGCTTTTTGTGTTTGACGGAATTTACACATTATCAAGACTCCCACATGGAGACATTTAGGATAAAGGGCTGCACCAAAAGGAGCAGGAAAAAATGTGGTAATTTCATCATACCTTTCTCGGTTTTATCTTCTCTACTAGCATCTAGAGAAGACTGCTTTGATAGACAGTGTGATGGGCGCAAGCCATTACTTTTCTAGACTACACACTTTGAAGCCTAAACAGTGTTTTGGCTGATGTCATGCCGTGTAAACTAAAAGTTACCTTTACTGGAAAAGAGTAGTACAAATTATAATGGTTATAATGACAGAAAATTCTCAGTCCAGTTAGCAGCATGTTACAATGTTTGGCACTTTAGAAGCCACCATTCTTGTCTTTTGAAATAAACAAATGTGTGTATATCTATCTATCTATCGGTAAAATGGTAAATGGCCTGTATTTATATAGCGCTTTACTAGTCCCTAAGGACCCCAAAGCGCTTTACATATCCAGTCATCCACCCATTCACACACACATTCACACACTGGTGATGGCAAGCTACATTGTAGCCACAGCCACCCTGGGGCGCACTGACAGAGGCAAGGCTGCCGGACACTGGCGCCACCAGGCCCTCTGACCACCACCAGTAGGCAACGGGTGAAGTTGCCTATATTTGAAGGAGAGGCTTATCTACGGTGGCCCTGAGAGGCCAAACGGACTGCAACTTAAGAAAACACCAGCAATAAGAAAAACGCTGCAAAAGCACACAAAACACAACGGAAACAGGAAAAACGAAAACAGAAGTAGGAAAAAAACACAAGGGAAGTGTTTCTGGGGAGACAATAACCCGACGGACCAGTTGCAGGAACCTACAAGATGGTAGGCGTGTTTTATCATGATTCATATGCTACTGGTGACGGATTTTTAGGCTAATAGTTAGGCTAGCACATTTACCGCTCATCTTTTCTTTCCTCACAAAACCGACAGATCCTCCCCTTCTTTTAAGTGTCTCCCAGCGCAATTCTAAGCATATTTTGGTTCCTGCAACTGGTCCGCCTAGTTATTGTCTCCCCAGAAACACTTTTTTCCTTTTTCTGTTTTAGTTTTTCCTACTCTGTTTTGTCCCCCCCCCCCCTATTTCCGTTGTGTTTTGTGTGCTTTTGCAGCGTTTTTCTTATTGCTAGTGTTTTCTAAAGTTGCAGTCAGATTGGCCTCTCAGGGCGAACGTTAATATGTTGGTACTAGCTAGAAAAGTTGGTTATCAAGCCAACACAGAAGTGCCTTAAACCTGCATTTTTAAAAAAATGTCCTTAATGTCATTATCATCTGTGCATTTTCAGAGAAACATGAAAATATACAAAAAACAAGTTTTTCTGTAGCAAACGGGGGTTTATCACATCCAATATGACGAACAAATTGCAAGGAACATATGTATGATGTCACGAGAAACCTTGAAAGATGACTTGAACTCTGTTTATAGTTTACTCTCAATTGCTTGTTTTGGATCACACCCTATGAAAGCTGGGATAAACTCCAGCGCCCCCCTCCCCGGAGAATCTGATAAGGATAATTGGAAGACGATGGATGGATCTTCTTCCATGTTTGAATGATGAAAATTATTTAAGCCTGTGAAGTCCGACTGCCTGGTAAGGTTACATTTTGGGGAGATCCTTTGGTCAGACTTAATCCACTCAGTCCTATATGCATGTGTATAGTCCTCTCTATTGCCCTCTGTCTGTGCTACTTTTGCTAGTTTGCTGCAGCATACTTTTGCATTCCCTCTCTTTATACACCTGACAGAAACACTGAAATCGCTTTATAAGCAACATAATTAAAACAAACAGCATGGTAGACATACAGACTATGACTGACATGGCCCTTGTTGGTTAGATTTGAACTGTGTTGTTGTTCATACTCACTCATCTGTTTGTGCTCTGTGTAAAGCACTTACTCCCCTAGAAATAACCTGACAGGTGACTTAATCTGAGATTAAAACAACGATTCTATTCATAGACTCGATTTGCTTCTCAGGGGAAAATGATTTCCACAGATCTTTCTCCTTTCTGGTGAATCAAAGCTGTACATATTTGATAAATATCATCCAAGCAGAGACAGATGAAAGGGATTTCAGTGACATATGAGGATAAAAAATAGATTTTAGCTTGCAGACATCAATCTTTCAGTATATCAAGGTAACCTTCAGAGCAGAATGTGTAGAGAGGTGCATGAATTGTCTAGGTGTGGTTGATGATTCCCTCTCCTCTTGTTCTTCTCTTTTGTTTCCGGTGGCTCTGCTATCTCTGCTCCCCTTTCTCCTGTTTATTCGTCGCTTTAGACACGAGCAGCCCTGCTTTGTCTTTCTCGAAGAAGTGTGTCACTGAGCCAAGTGAGGAAAGGACAAATAGCTTTACATGACTGTCTGCTGATTATTACTCACTGTTTTGTAATGACAGTACAATATAATGAGTATAGTGGCTGACACTTTCCCCTAACAATCAGAAAATCCCTGGTTTGATCCCAGGAGGAGACACAAATGCGTTTGAAGCTGTGCCAGAAAGGGCATCCAGTGTGAAATCTGCAAAATATGCAGAGCTACCCACTATGGTGACCTCTTGTGACTATAGGAGAAGCTAAAAGTAGCTTTGGTTGAGGTGACTTTAAAGTTTTTCGTCTAAAGGTTCCCCATCAATCCTCCTCATACCTGCTCGACTGTCCATTTGAAGCCTCAGACTGTGATATTGAAAATGTCAGTCACACAGACAGAGATATGAGAGTTTTGACGGTCAGGATAAATTTAGAGAATCTAGTCTCACACACACGCACACACACACACACACACACACACTAAAACAGTACAGACTATACTGCTGAGATTGTCGCAGAGTCATCTTTGACTCCTTCACAGTAGTCAAGATTAAATGGCTAAAGAAAAGCGAACCAAACGTTAAGTCTCTTCATTGTGATGCCGCTCAGAGCATGCTGTTGTTTCTTTGTCCAGCCACTGTATAGCAAATAATGCTCTAAATATCCAGCCTCATAAAAATGTTTCCACTCTGAAGAGGCTGTTTGGATGTCACCATTATAGGAAGCCTGTGTATTAGACTGACAAAAGGAAAAGCGTGACACACTGCACTTTTCTTCCCCAAAACAAACAGATACTGTGCTTGTTCAGGCCAACAAGCAGATCCCTTGCCTCCTCCCGGACCGGTTTGACGCCAGAAAAGCCACGCGTCTCTGCTGTCACACACGTAACACTGGCATATCAATCAGCTCTTTATCTGCTTCCTCCACATGACAGAAACAGAAAGACATGTGCCTGTCAAAAGTCAGAGAGGTTATTTTGCTCTGAATACCCCTTGAGATCTTGATAGGAGATTAAATGATTGGTTGAAATATCCAACTGGCCTTTAAAGCCTATTGGTTATGTTGTAATGGGAGGTATGCTGAATAAACCACTGCCGGTGCAATTTTCTGATTTTTCTTGACAGCAGCCAACAAAATCAATGCAAAGGCAGCTTTTTTTTCCTTTTTTCTAACAACAAATTTATCAAAAGATCCCCCAGGGTTCTCTGTTCATGCAGTGGGAATGAAGGAAGTAACATGAGACTGAAATTTGAGTTGCAGCTGCTACCAGAGAGAGTGCTAAGACACGCCCAGGTGTCCTAGTGACACATCACAATGACTTCTGACACACACACACACACACACACACACACACACACACACACACACACACACACATATGTTGAAATGTCTTCTTAAGCTACATTTCCACTGCAGAGAGATGTTTTGATTGCAGCTCGCTCAAGTTTCACCTGAAACTCAGTGAGTAATATGAGCAACACGTGATGCTGTTTATCTTGTTTTCATTATAACAGTTTCAGATTCAAACAAACACAGAGACTTCCTCTCAGGTGTTTATGTGTGATTGTGCTCATGTAAGAGGGGATTCATACACACAGGCAGCTGATATGTCCTGGACAAACGGAAACTAAATGTCTAATCTTTGACCTTTGGACTTTTTGGACTCTGTTGACACTTGGAATTGTTGACAGAGTGTAAACCAGCTCGGCACATGTAGTTAAGGCTATCTGTCTTTGATTTGATATGTAAAGTGCAACCAGCAGGAGTGAACACGTGTTTTAAACTGGAGATACATTTTATGGATCTGTAGTCATGATGCTTGGGTCAGTAATCAGTGAGATTTCAGCGTGTGTGTGTGTGTGTGTGTGTGTGTGTGTGTGTGTGTGTGTGTGTGTGTGTGGCTTAGAGCTATGAACCATGTCAGCCTTTGGACTGTGGGCTGGGCTCACGCCATGTGGTGTTTCATTCTCACTCATGTGGCGCCATCTAGTGTTTTTCTCCTCTGTCTTATGTCAAATGCACCGAGCGCTGTTTACCACTAGAGGTCGTTGACAGCCTGCTTATAGAGCATACACCTCTGCTAGCACAAACTCTGATATTGTCTACCTTTACAAGTTTAATTGTAGTTTCTGTTTGCAGAAGACACACCTCGTACTTGTAAATCTCTAAAGAAAATGTAACAATCGGTGACGCCTTTCATTTTACTGGTTTGTAAAGACTTATGCTACTGTAGGTATCACCTCTTTCTATTTGTTTAGTTCAGCATGTAGTGAAAGTTGTAAAAGTCTTTGATTTAACCCGACTTTATTGCTGAAGTGTGGCAGTTATGTCTGAGGCGATTTCCTCCGATTGTGCCAGGCTGTCATCGTACCAACGCAACTCCGCTGGACAGAATGAAACAGGGCTGGCATAATGAATAACAGACTGACCTTGACCTGCCATCAATCCTTCATGTGTGCAAGCGTCCAAACTCATGAATGTGTCACTGAACCAAGGTGAAGCAGAACTCCTGTCAGCTTTGAAGGTGACCATGCCCTCCAACCTTCCTGTGCAAAAACACAATTAACCTTCCCCAGAAGCGGTAAAGAATCAACACAACGTGTTACTGTCCTAGTTTTGTCTCCTGAAACGTTTACTGTTTGTTTCACATTAGGAATTAGATGTTTTTACTGCAGACAAGCAATTTTCTTTACTTATGCAAGGCAGCAGCTAAAGTTTAAACGATATGTATGTGGGCTTTTGTGTGGCCACAAGTGACGACTAGGGTATGACATTGAACATTTTATGACATTAAAACGTAATGGTTCAAACAGGTACTCAGACTCTTTGTTTATTATATAACCATCTCAATGAGGTAATACAAAAAAGTTAGGACGCTGTGTAAGATATAAATAAAAACAGAATGCAATGATTTGATCAATTAAAATCATACTTTTGTTGACAACAGAACACAGAGAACACAAGATGCTCTTTTTATACTCAATCATGTTACTGACCTGTGGAAAATTAACCGAACTAGTTGCAAAATGTTCTTCCAGCTGTTTCTTTTTAGCACCACTTACTTTTCCAGCCTTTTGTTGCCTCTGTGTTGACTTTTTTTGTTCTATTGTAAATTAAAATATGAGATTTGCAAATCATTGTATTCTGTTTTTTTTTTAAAGCTTAAATAAAAGCGTCCCAACTTTTTCTGTGCATGACTATACAATATATTGTAAAAAAAACCAAAGAACAAACAAACAATGAATTTGAATTTGTAATGAACTACAGCTAAAACTAGTTTTCCTTTGAAACATAGTGAATCAGAAAAAATACTCAAGGAGCTAAAAATGACACCACGTAAGTAAATGTACTTTCTGTGTTTTCTCCACTAAGTAAAATTAGTGAACTAAACTAAGAAAAAAGAGGCGAGGCTGTTTAGAAGGAAGCAGTGTTGTAGACAAATGAATGTGCAGTGTTGCACAGCCACACCATGCTAAGAGGGGGCAAGTTGGACTGGTGGCTGGTTAACTAACCAGATCGCTCTCTTGTTGAACAGTGGGCGCCCTCCATTCATAAAAACAGTCTTACTGCCTGAATATAAAATCTCTTTTACGCTAGTGTGAGTGCAGCCCTAATGAGTAAGACTAGATACAGACACACATTGACACTCCTGAGACAGCAGGAGGGAAAAGGCAATTTCAGGCTTCAGCGACAAGAACACTTGTCTGTATTTCAGTATCATTCTCATTTAGGGTGGATGGAGAAATCAGACGCAGTGTGTGTCTGCGTGCTCACGCGTGTGCGTGTGGGTCTCATTTCTGCTGACTTACACCATTTCTTCCCTCTTTCCATCATATTGTGCGGCCATTTATTGGAAGACACATGTTGCCAGCGCTGTCTAAACACTGTCAAATTATTTCCCTGGAGCAATCTTTGCCCCTGACAGTCACTGTCTCTCTGTATAACGCTGATGGTGGGTAGCAAGCACACTGACCTAATAGTCAGTGGGTAGTCTGATAGTCACATTAAATCACAAATATTCATTCGTTTACTTTTATTCTTTGCAGCAGCCTAAATTTTTTTTATGCTAACTTGAGAATGAACATGTATTGCACCATTTAACCGATAAACAGAAAAGCTATACAAATATTTTTCACAATGCATTTCTACAATAATAATTTTGTTTCATTATTTAAGTTTCTAACAGGACATTTTGTCCACTCAGCAAATTTCTGTTTCAGTCTTATTTACCCTGAATCAAAACTGAAGCCACTCTCTCACCTTACCCCATTTACATTCCCTTGTATTCACAAAGATCACATTTTGCCACTAGGAGGAGTGCTAAAAAGTCAAAACTATTAATTTCTTCCTAAGAGCTTTATATGAAGCTGCTAAGAGAAAATCTTGGTAAAAAATCCAAAAACTTAGAGATGGCCAGGTTTGACTCCATCAGCTGTGAATGACATGTCTTCGGATGGTGGGAGGAAGCTGCAAACTCCACACCGAAAGACCCCAGCCTGATGGTGGAATTGAACTCAGGACCTTCTTGCTGTGCGGCAACAGTGCTAACCACCGTGCCGCCTCACTTGTTCAGGCTTGTTTTTTAATTGTACTGTCATAAACTTTAACGTTTAACATGCTGACTGAGACCTCTAAAGACTCTGAGTGTTGCACGGTCTGATCTCAGGGTGCAACGTTCACTCCCGGAAGAATAGTAGCGTTGTGTCAACTCACACCTGAATGCTCCAGATGGGCAAACTGCCAAAGCTTCAGCTTTTTAAGAGGTGCTCACATTTTCTTGATGTTTAATT
The DNA here is from genome assembly GCF_057381845.1 of Rhamphochromis longiceps. NCBI lineage: Eukaryota > Metazoa > Chordata > Actinopteri > Cichliformes > Cichlidae > Rhamphochromis > Rhamphochromis longiceps. The sequence goes on from NC_140569.1 coordinate 17,354,758, forward strand.
AATCAAATGATTTCTATTATGAGCACCTGGCTGCTACTTACCCTTTTAATTCCTATTGCACAGTCTTGATAAACCCTTGTCACAGTGTTTGAATACACCTACCACACTTAAACCTGCATGTTGGTTAAACAGTCTGTGTGGGAGTGAAATATTTTCAAAAATACAGAAAAACATATATTAACTCCAAATGCATAATGACATGAGATTCATATCCTCGCGGTGCTTTAAGAAAGGAAGGACAGAGTGCACGAGGAGCAGAGTACAACTAACTGCTGGTGTAACTCAACAGGAAAGGTGGCAGACCAGTCTTGTCGGCAGGCTGGCAGGGTCAAAAACACAGAAACCATTGCTTCCTGTGAAGTAAGACCCACTGCAGACTGAACCAAGTATGCAGAAAAGACTTTAAAAGGGTCTGTTGTAAAAGGCATCCAAAAATGCACATAGGATCCAAATACTATCTAACAAAGGAGTGAGGTCTGAAAACATAACTGTGTACATGGGAGTTAGTGGGAAATTGGAACCAGGTGAGTGTGGCAGGGAGGCGCCTAATGGAAGTCTGAGGACATCTGGTGGCAGGAAGGGGTGTTACAGCGTCATCCTGTTTGTTAATAGAGCAGAAATATACTTTGAATTCTGCTGTTTGAAGTTGACTTTAACTGATAGATTTCTAAAATGAAAATGTATTTGTGATACAGTCAGTGCAGGTCTGTGAATTGTGTATTTAAAATATAACATTGAACATTTGCTGGTAAAATTCAGGTGCTGTTAAAACTGAGAAACCGAAAAAATAATGAAATGTGATACAGTCAAGTACCACATTACGAACAAATAAGTTGAAATGGATTTGAGATGATTTTAACAAGTCAAAAATAAACATTTAAACATTTTAATTACATAGAAAAATCGACAAAAACACATGTCTTGCATCCCTTATCATCACACACAGACGCCAGAATAGAAACAGTAGAGGAAGGATGATGCAGAGATATCAGTTTTAAAACCCTCACTGACTCTGTGTACTCACCTGCACACACACAATTACCTATAGAACTTATGTTATAAGGACATAGTCAAGTGTTTGGACTTGCCTCTAATTTGGGAAATGCATAAATTCATGCATAAATCACCGTACATAAAAAAAATTTACCATGAAAACATGAAAATTTATTTCAAGTCATCTGCATGTAACAGGATAAGTTGGAGCGATGGTAGCGTTAGTTTAGGCGCACGTGTGTGTGTTTGTGTGTCCTATAAGACAGAGATGTTTAATTGAGTTAGAGGATCGTGCTTCAATCCTGCATTAATGTCCCAGTGGACTGTCTGAAAGGCAATGGAAGGGTTTGACCCAGTTAGACACACGCACGCACACGCATGCACGCACACACACACACACACACACACACAAAGAAATACACACATGCAGCACAGCAGCGCACAGACAAAAGCCACACAAAACTGCAGCTTAAAATGATGAATAAATCTGGGTGGGAGTTACTGCTCTGGTGATTGATTATCAGAAACAACAGTACCAGGTGCCCAGTCAGCGGGGAACAATTAATGACTTTGTGTGTGTGTGTGTGTGTGTGTGTGTGTGTGTGTGTGTGTGTGTGTGTGTGTGTGTGTGTGTGTGTGTGTGGTTGAGAGCCAGTATTGGTGAATCCACTTGTTACCTTCACTTTAAGCTACAGTGACTGCATGTTCCTGTGAGATCTGCATTGCAGCAGTTGCAGCCGTCTCGTCACCATCTCAATACCTGGCTCAATAACCGACGATGCAGTTAGTCAACTGGCTAATGGGAACAAGCCCTGTGCTTCACTAGAGATCCATCGATTTTTATGAGGGAGCGAAAAGCCATCAACTTTAATCACCGAGATCTGTGGGGAGGTCTCACATTAAGCTGCTCTCATAAAAAAAAGAAGAAGAATTTGGAGAAATGTGCACAACAGCAGAGAAACTGAAGGTGCCAGCAGTTCAAGTAGTTCTGAATCAAGACTTGTGCTTACTATGTTTTACTGTTTGCTGTTTTTCTGAAAGTGAAGGTCAGAGCATCCACAAGGTTAATATTAGTGCATTTCTGGGTTTTACAGCACCATAGAAACCTTTTTTTGTTTTTCCTTTATGAATTCTCTTCTTTCCTTGCTCTCTGATTAAGGTCTGTTATGAGCCCATGGCTGACCCTGAGGCTTCAGTAAAAACACGAGTATGTTCTTTTGTAAATGGCCTGTATTTATATAGCGCTTTACTAGTCCCTAAGGACCCCAAAGCGCTTTACACATCCAGTCATCCACCCATTCACACACACATTCACACACTGGTCATGGCAAGCTACATTGTAGCCACAGCCACCCTGGGGCGCACTGACAGAGGCGAGGCTGCCGGACACTGGCGCCACCGGGCCCTCTGACCACCACCAGTAGGCAACGGGTGAAGTGTCTTGCCCAAGGACACAACGACCGAGACTGTCCAAGCCGGGGCTCAAACCGGCAACCTTCCGATTACAAGGCGAACTCCCAACTCTTGAGCCACGGTCGCCCCCGTACTTTGTACTTTGTACTTTCCCAGTCCTTCTCTTGTGCTCCTTGGGTGAAATACGAAGCAGGATATGAAGATGAAATGATGTAGTCATCCAGAGGAGCCATTTGGAGGCTTCACCAGAGGAAAATAGTTGCAGGGTTCAGCGGAGGACATGGGAGGAGCATGACAAGCATGCTTTCAACAAATTCTTCTTTTCTGATGGAATTAGAGGAAACATGCAACTCCACATGAAGGGAGATTTCTTTCTTTCTTTATTTTTTTTGAGAAAAGCAAAGAGCAAGTGGCTGGATTCCAAGAGCTATTAAATAATCCTCGGATTTATTGAATGAGATTCAGTGATTGAGGCTGATCGGCCTTTAATTATTTCCAGATTTCCTTTCTATTGGATGAAAATGAGAAATGAATGAGGACAGATGACTATAAAACCTCCCCTCAATTCTTTCCAGTCTTTGTTTCGGCATCCAAACCCACCCCACTCTTTCCTTTGCAAACACTTATGTAATAACGGCTCACACACATAAATGTGTACATGCTTTGAATTATTTCTCAGGCCTTGACTCTAATAACAATTCAATATTTTTATAGCCTTCTGTTATTGAATAGAATTGCCCGGACTGACCCTAAAATATCAAAATACAAAGGCAGACTCGCTGTCTCCACTCGCCGTTATCCAACTCCCACGAGAGAAGCTCCTGGTCTTTGCTTTCTGATGGTGAAAAGAGGGCTGTTTAGAGCTCAGTGTGGTGTGGACACAAACAGAGAGGAAAAAAAGAAAGTACAGGCTCTGGGAAAGAGATGTTGCTTAAAAAAAAGCAGAGGGGGTTTAGAAAAGGGGAGGGTGGATGGAGGGTTTATAGACTCTAAAAACAGATGCTCCCTTGACTGGCCCTGTCTCCCCACATTAGTGCAGTGTACCCTTTTTCCTCTCCTCCTGTGCCATCCCTCCATTCTCTTGTTTTTCTTCCCTACTTCACCCATGTACCTCTTACCTCCTTCCATAAAAGCTATCTCTATGTCTCTCCTCACCTCGCTTAAACCTTAAAACTCGTCGCAGCAATGTGTTACTGTTTTCTAGCTTGTAATTCACTCACACGGAGAGAATAATGGATGTGAGTAATGAAAGTCAACTTCCTGATTCAGGAGCCCAAGTCCATCGAGAAGGGGGGTTCCAGGGGAACGCCCTGGTTTTAAAAAAATACAATTAAAAACTAGATGACATGATGAGCTCTCACATTAACTACAAAAGTGGCATAAGTGCAGCACAACAAGCACCCACGAGACTGCTGGGGTGGACTGAAAATTGTGTAAGAGTCCATTGAGCAATTACCCACAGGTCGCTGTTATGGTAGTCAGTCAATCAGCTGCCTCTCTTAGTCATTCATCCGGTCAGAGAAAGTGGGCAAAACTCACCAGTAGAGCACACCACATTGCCTTGACGTTTTTGTCAAAATAACAACATTATTTCAGAGGAGACAGAGGTAAATTGTTCCCTGGAGGAATATGAGCCACGCCTGCTAATTGCCTTCTTTCAAGAAAACGATAGCTGTTGGTGCCAAAAAAAAATATTGGACCTGCAAGATAAGTGCACTGCAGGTGGAGTACTTTACACGATTGCTCAAGTTTCTCGTTATTCCGATGGGTCATCCTCTATTTGCTTATTGCCTTTTGAACACACTTAATGACAAGTGTATCAGTCGCAATTGCAACAAATGTTTAGAGAGGTTGTTTTATTGTATTATCGGAGAGAGTTGTGACTTTCTCCATCAAACTTTTTTCAAAGCAGAAGCACAAAGACGAGCAGCTCAGCAGACTGAATGGAATGTGCTTCACAAGACATGGAGACATGCCAAAGAGGTCAGTATTGACTGCAATATCTACAGGATACAGAGCAGTCACTCGAATCAAAGCTGTTTCCCCCAGAGATATGACTCTGCCTATGCCAGCCTCTGCTGTCAGTCAAGAACCCAGTGGGGATATAATTTGCCATCATTCATTTTTACATTAAATTCACAGATAATCATGAATTAGCAATCTCAGCTCTTGTATAGAACTCTATTGATCAAAAGCTGTGCAAAATCGCAAACCAAAAGATTAATTCAGATTTGAAAGCAGAACCAAGTCAATTCAGTCTAAAGATTTTACTAAATTTGTGCAGATTTAACAGGGAAAGAGCTCAAAAAGGAGATATCATTTGGAAGAACTGAATAGGATTTGAAATATATTGTTTAATTAAAAAGCCTTTTGGAAAATAGACTCTAGTAAATCTAGATTGGACTCTAGATACTGGTGATAGTGAAGATAAAGAGAAAGATAAAGATGGAGGCTTGGGGGTGTGGATGACTAAAGTGAGGCAGAGGTGGGAAGGATGTGGGTAGCATGAAGAAGAACCTGAAAGGCAGAATGACAGAGATTTTTGATTGGCTTGCAAAAGTAAATGGCTGGACTAGAATAATGGTGTCAATATTGCGTTTGAAAGGATAGGAAAGAGAGAGTGATGTAAAGAACAGACTAGCTGCCTGAACAGTCAGGAAAGCAAACAGATGAGTAATTACAGATCTTCCCTATTGAACTTACAGATAACCTTCATTTCGGTGCAGGTACCTGTAAATTGTAAATATTGTAAAACGTTTCTTCTGTCATTTAATGGTCGGGCATTGTACAGCTACAAGCATTTCACCCCCATGTCATACTGTGTATGGTTGTGTGTGTGTGTGACAAATAAAATTTGAATTTGAATTTGAATTTGAAGGTACGTGATAACAGCTGGCTTCTCTCTTCCAGAAACTGGATGGGACACCTACTGGAGAGGTTAGGGTTTGGCATGAGGAAGACTTGGAATTTGTGCAGGAATTAGTCTTTCATACATAGTTGTTTGTGTTGTATTTACAAGTGGTGGGGGGCATGAACAGGTCAGTCATTTCCAGGTAGCAGAGTGGTGGGAAGTGGGCAGGCAGGTAGATAAGTGCAGGTAATGCTGTGTGTGTGTGTGTGTGTGTGTGTGTGTGTGTGTGTGTGTGTGAATGAAAACCTAAACGCAGACTCTCAGGCAGATATCAAATAAGAACAAACTTTTATTATAAGCGATGAAAGAGTCCAAAACACAAAGCCCATGAAAATCCCACTGTGAAGTATCCACAAGAAAGCTGAGAACCAACAAGGAGCACATGAGGATAATTACAGGGGGAAAAAACAAAGTCTTAAAAAGGCTGGGAACCTAACACAAAACTACAATATGATGCAACAAAGAACTAAGGCAAAAAGAGGCTTTAATACACAGAAACACAAAGGGCTAAAGGGCAATGAGACACAGCTGTGGAGCTTAACACATCTAAACTAAATCAGGGAAATGAGATGAGGGGTGGAAACCAAAAATACACAAGAGGCAAATGGTGCCAAAATGAAACGGGAAATGATGCACAATAGCTAACAGGGAACCTGAGACAGAACTAAACATTGGGGGAATTGACAGAGAAGGAAACGGTGATAATGTAAAGAATAAGCAAATTAAGAATCTGTTACGATACGCTGAGTGGCAGGCAGGACCCAATATGCAGGACTCCTGACACAACATAAACTTAAAGGCAACTTCGCTGCTGGAGCATACAGGGACAAATTACAAAACAAAACTTCGCTGGGGCCAGAATTTAAAAAACATCAAACTCAAAAGGAAAACCAATGAGACAAAAGGATGCAAAGCCGAAGACAAAGAACACGACACAAAGAGCTGGCAAAATAAGAAAAAGTAGCAGACTACAAATAATCCAAAGCAGAGTGCTCACTGAGAATAGACATGAACAAAAGCTCCAAGATTCAATAATAACCAAAGACCTACAACTCCAGCACATAATCCAAACATAATTACAAGAGCCTTGGAAATTATAAATGAGAAAACTCTTGACTGAGGACAAAGAATAACAAACTCAAAACACTGAGTCAACGACCGAGGAACCATGATAGAATCAAACTGAAGATATTTAATAATAAACAGAACTCGATAGACTAAAAACACAAAACACAAAATCAAAGATTCAGGCATGACATTAAATCCTTTAGCAGGTTTGGCCAGGGAGTGAAGGAATGAGCTGATTCTTATATGCTGCAAGTAAATGAACTGATGAAGAATAGGTGTGCCAGCTGAAATGTAGGAATGACACACACAAACACACACAAACACACAGCTCTGTCTACAGTGACAAAGAAACTGTGTATGACTCACAAGATGCTCCTCAGAGTTCAAGGATCCTGCAACAACATTTATGGCTCCCATTCTGACATACTGTAGCATATGGGATGACACTAAAGATGGATATCTGTGTGTTCATCCACATCTCCAGAGTGTCTGGGAACTGTCACACTGTTTATATCACCACAGCCAACACAAACATTTCCACAGCTGCTGTTTGAATCTAAGGCGCCACATTCTGTTTTTCACCCAGACACACATCTGTTTGCACGGACAAATAGTCACGAGACAAAGTTTTGTTTTTTCTAGGCACATTTTGTGAAGGTGTGTAGATAATTTAAGAGTAAAGTGTTTCTACTGCAAAGTCCTTGACCCTCTTTGAAACATGCTGGAAGCTGTTCTCGGGTTAGTGGCAGGAAGCAATAAGTCACCCGCCATCAATGCATCATCAACCTTCAACACATCCACTTTTGTGAACAGGCACTCTTCCTGTAAAAGTCTGAAGATAAATGCTTTTGGTTCTTGCTCAGACATTTTAAAGGTCAGTAAACTTTGAATCCACTAAGGTCACTGAGGCAAGAAATGTAATTATTCATGAAGTGCTGATGGCAATGAGCAGAAACCTATTGCAAGGCTCGCAGGATCTAAAATCGCAACTGCTCGGCTGACCGTTACATAATTTTAGTTTTCTTCACCACTCTTCTCATTCATCATTTCCCCAAATGTGCAGCTATCTCATCATTAACCTGGAGGGATAGACCATTTTCCTGCCACCGGATTTACACAACATGACAGTGCGTGGCCTGCAGCCTTCGCCTGACTAAAATAACCATCTGCACTCTGTTTTCTGGGACACGTGCATCCTAATTCACTCGCAGCCTTACTACTAACTACTAATACAGACACACGTATGCATGCTCTAATCTGGGTCAGAACGCTTACTGTGTGAGCACAACATTTCACTACTATACACTAACTACAGTTATTGTGCATGAGCTGATTTCTGCAGCAAGCACTCATGGATGTCATTGTGGGTGCATGCATCTACGCTTATGTTGGGGTACTCGTGACACCGGTGACATTTATGAAGACTCCATAAGGAAGGTTAGGGCTATGTGTCTGCCATGTATGTGATGTGTGAACAAAGAAGGCTGGATCTCCCTCAGCGATGGACTGCAGTTTAGATAATGCAGTTTTATGTATCTATGAAGATGAAATGCATGTATGCAAGTGTGGAAGGAGAATAAATTTTGCATTTCAGATTAGGAAGATGTTGTGTGAGACTCAAATATCTATTTGATTAACTCTTATCGAAGAATTTAAACCTCAAACCTAAAAGCACTTCTCCTTTGCTCACACTCTGCATGTTCTCACGTGTCTGTGGCACTTCTTTTTCTAGTTACTATGACATTTACTCACTGGTTTTCCCATATCAATAATGCAGGATTATAATTGCTCCCCTTTGAAGTGGCTGTTTAAATAATCCAGGGAGGATTGCTCTTGGCATCCCATGTTTGGCTCAGTGGGGGAAAATAAAATCCTGAATTTAGAGGTTGAGGCTGAGAAGAAGTGTTAGCTACTGGAGGTAGTTAGCTTTAATCTTTCTGAGTGGAAATCTGCTCCGCTGTGATTAGTGTCTACAGTGTGTTCACATCGCAAGGAGATGCAGAAAAGGGGAGAATTCTGATGGAGCATTACATTAAAAATGAAAAAGTTAGCTCATTGATCTGTGAGGCTGTGCACTCTCTGGGAGAACACTACTTTATTGCAGTCCGAGTCATGCACCATCTCTCAGTCTTAGATTGTGGCATTTAAACCACTGCTTAAATCAAACCTGCATCGCACTTCAGTCTAAAGATGTTACTGCTTACAAAGCAAATATTGTCGTGTTGATTCTTATGCACAACAATGACAGCCAGCCCTAAGATTCTCCTCTACTTCCAGACCCCTCTGTACCATAGCTGCCCTTGAACGTCAGCATTATTTCACATCATTTATGGTTAGTCGACCACAAAAATGCACCACTGAACTGAAAAAAAACAGATCTTTAGAAATTCAAGCTACTCCAGAAATAGCCATTTATAAAACAGATGGAATTTGAGACTGGACTTTATTAATGTATATTTGTGATAATTATATCTTATTTGTATACACTGGGGGTTTGTTGAGGTCAGAGTTCAGTGCCAGTGCAGAGGGAGATGGATGAGCTTATGGGGCAGCAATTGAAATGCATGAAAGTGCATCAGGATGGTGAATAAAGGGAACATCTAAGTGGTTGCTGCTGAGTGAATAAATTATCAATGTGGGATTTTTTTGTTGCGCAGACATGCTTCTAATGAGCGTACTGAATAGCAGAATAGTGGTATTAAATAATCATCTTCAGAGCCTGGTCTGAGCGAGCTGGTCCTGCCAAAACCCTGACTGCAGCATTTCATAGAATTAGACAGAATCTGAGCTGTCATACTGGTTTACAACACCAACCTTGACAGCAAAGAGATGAGAGGCTCCGAACAGACAGCGGTATCAAAACAGAGATGAAGCTGTTTTCTGCCCCAGTTCTTTGCTTCCCAGCCACACTGATTCGTCTTGTAGACAAAGAGTTCAATATTGGATGAGCTTTCAGACTCAGACCAGAGCAGGAATTCGAGGGAGTGTTTCATGCTATACTGCACTCTCCTGATTTGACCATTATAGAAATATGTAAATAAACCTCAGCAGAGTGCCAGCCATGCAGGAGAGTCTAATTGGGAACGTGACAGAGATGTCATAGGTCTTGATGAATTCTTCAGTGGCCAAAAACAAAGATAATGGCATCATTCAAATTCCCACGCTGTCTCTCTTTTTGTTTGGCAGATTCATCTTGGATGCACTTTGAGCCTCATTGTTTATTGAACAGCTAAAATTCATCCACTTGGCAAATGAGGCATAAACTATTCATGAGTCATTAAACTCAAAGGTTGGACAAGTAAACGGCACTTTATGTTGAAACGGAAGCAAACAGAAATGCACGTGAGGAACGTTCCCAGGTTCATGGGAATAATTTTAGCTGGGAGCTCTTTCGTATCTCTGAGTCATCTTGCAGCTGAGGGTCGAGCTTTGGTCAGGTGTCTGGTGGTGGATGAAGACCCTGAAGGGACAGAGCATGTGAGTCATATGATCCAGGCTTCACACAGACAACTACAGACAGACTAAAGCACAGTAGAAACAAAGACCCGCAGTGTAGTATTTCTGCTTTGGCATGGCAGCGAGGAGTTCTCCATTAATCTGTTTTATGAAGCTGTTTTGCTAAATTGTGCCAGTAGAGTCGTTTGTCAGAGCCCCCCCTCTGGGAGCCCTGTGCCTGTTCTCACAGTATAAGGATGCTGTGGAGGCACATGTATACTTGAGTCACACAGCATGTACACAGCATATATTACAGAACACCTACAGCTGCAGAACAATTAGACGCAAACACATTTTTGGCAGTTTGTGTAGAAACTTGAGTTTGTGTGGATTACTTGCCTGTGACACCCAAAAAACCTCAAAAAATCCATAATATCATTTTCAGCATATTGTCATCAATCACTAGAAAGAAGGGATTTCAAGTGTACTGCCTCCTCTGTCTTTAGGCTTAAGAAAATCTAGCTTGTGCTGGGTGATGTTGGCCATTCTCTCACTTAAGTGCAGCCATTTCACCCGGGAGAGTGAGGTTCAAATCCTGCATCAAGTCAAAACTGATCACTGAATCTGTAGCCATATTAATCACACATATATAGCTATTAATATCTGATGTTCTTGTGACATTTCTACACACTGCAACATTAGCAGCTAAACATACAGTTAATCATTGTTTAAAAGTGCTTAATGTCCACTTAAGCATACAGTTAGTCTTAACAAGACATGATTTTGGAGTCTACAGTCATGCTTTTGGCTTAAGTCAAACGGCATGCCAGCAGCATGTTTCAGTCTAACTCCACTCCAGCTTTCTCTGCTCACAAAAACCCCACCAGGCTGCTACTTTTCTGGGTTTATGCTATGTGTTGATATTCGATGGGGCTTTCAGATTTTTCCTGTATGATTATCATGGCTGTTTTTACATTAATGCTGTTATTGAAACTGTGACAGTTCATCCTGTTTACCATCTTACTTTAGTGCATTAGGATGTAACATTTTCTAATTAGTACTGAGACTGACTCTTGACTTTTTCCTACACAGAAAGTTCAATGTTTTTTATGGGTTTTTTTATTTCTTTTTTTTCTTCTCCTTTTAGCTGTTCCGATCATTTGTCGTGACAGCAGATCATTCACCTCCACCCAGGCCTCAACCAGTCCAGTATGGAATTATTTGGATCCACATATTGACTGGGCAGAAATTTTACTTGGAGCTTCCAATGCAAATCTCCCCTTAAATCTCGACTTTGGGCCAGCACAAGGAACACACTAGCTTGGTTGTTTGATCCATTTCAGTCCACAAGCTGAAGTATTCTTGGGAAAGTTACTGAACCTTGAGTTTCCCACGATGTATCCATTGGAGAGTGAGTGTGTGTATGGATGAAAACACACTTAGGCATTGATAAAAGCGGTGTATGCATGTGTGTAGGATTAGGTGAATAAGACTTCTAGTAGAAAGACTTTATGTGTTCATCTGAGTAGAAAGGGGCAATGTAATTACCAGTCAATTTACACTGGCTTGTGCCCCCTCCTTTCCTTTTTCAGAGGGCCAGATATAACAGGCCTGTGCTCTGTGGAAAGTGATTGACCTTACACTATGTGTAGCCACCGCCCAAAAGGCCCATTCTTAAAAAAAAAAAAAAAAAGAATCAAGAACATCTGTTCTCCTTTGGTGGAGCTTCATTTAAACCTATTAGGATTTATCCTCTGGAGACCAAGCACAGCAACATTAATTTCAATTTGAAAAACAAAATGTGATGCTCTTCACAGTAAGGGTGTGGATCACTTCAGTCTTGACCAGTCAACAATCATCTGGAAAACATGAATATATGAGCCAAATCTGCCTGTATCTTTCAGTCTGGACACAAACATGGATGTGGTGGACCCACCAGATTCCCTACAAGCATGCTTAAAGCAGTTTTTGTCAAAAGCATGAGAACAATAGCACGAGCGGGACTTCTTTCTGTCTTTGCACAGGCAGCAACCTCCTCGCTGTTATTATGAAATAAACAGTCTTGTCATGTACAAACCTCGCTGCCTGCCGAGGGCAAGGACTTTTTTTTAGAAAACACTCTTGGGCACACAGAGATCTGCAGAAACACACTGCTGCAGCAGGACACACACACATACTCGCACTCACACTCACACATAGTCTTTGCATACTGCAAGAGACAATAAACTAACAGGGCTTTTTGGATGCTGGAAAAATAAGAGATACTCCACCCACAAACATCAAGCCTAGAAAAATGTCCACTGTAATCCTCCGCAGTTCAAAAAAAGAAAAAAGAATAAATAAAATTTTAAAAACCCCTCCACCCACTCCAGTCAAATGAAGTGGACTTAAATGGGAACCCACTGGGGAAAAGGAGAGGCTACAGCACATTTGCACGATTCATTTCAGCTAGAAATCATATTAGCATTGCAGACTGCCGAAGCCTGAAGCTGAACTGAACCATGGCGATGATTTAAAGGAAAAAAGGGGTTGAGAAAAGGAGTGTTGTGGTAAATAGGGTATGTGTATAGGTTTGACATGATGGTGGGCAGTTGTAAGAAGTTGTATTGAGCAGATGAAAAGAAACAGACGTACCTGACAGTCTGAAGACAGATGAGCAGGAGAGGTGGGGGTTATGTACTTGGCATTGGAACAGAAAATAAATTGGTATGTTGTGCGCAGAGGAGAGAGGTTAGCGGGAGTTCAGCAGTGACGGGAGTCCTCAATATCTTTGTCTTCTGGCAGGAGAGCTGGCTGCACGTCAAAGAAACAGGTTGATGCTGTTGAAGATGCAATCTAATAAAGAACTTTATTTTTAAAGATTTTCTTCATAAACTACAAATTGAAGGCTCTTGTCTTTACTTTTTCATTCAGTAAAGTTCATTTTAACCACGACAGCATAAATGACAAAATACAATCATGAGAAATCCCATAAAAAATGGAAAATGTGTCGATAACAATCAACGTGTAAGGAAAATTAATCCTAAAGTAGATCTGTAACCTAAGATTTAAATACACAATCACAACAAAACAAATAAATAATAAAACCATTCATGCCAAGTCCAGATACAGATAAAATCTCAGATTTTAAACCATCCTCACACTAAACCATCATCACAATACTGAATAAATATGTTGTTTCTGTGCCGTTTTTTTTAAACACTTTTAGTGTGCTTCAGAGTCCAAAAGTTAAACCTCTGTTTAACAGAAATACAGTGACATTTCATATCTCTTCTAACCTTGAGTTTTTCAAAAATATAATTTCCCCGTGATTTGTATTCGTTATCCCTCGTTTAAAAGAAGTTATGATGACTGGAGTGCAGTTCCTCATTTTGGCATCTGAGTAGTATAAGGTATTTAGGACCATGGCATTAAGGTTCCAGGAATTTTTCCAGGTCACACTTTTAGAGTGGAGAAGTAAACATCGGGAAGAATTACAGCCTCAAGCAGCAGTGGTTGGGGGTCCAAGTAAACCATGAGAGCATGGTAATTTGGTAGCACTGAATGCTGAAAATGTGACACGGGCACAATTTACAATAGAAAAGGTGACGTAGTGATTTTAGAGATGTGTTTTTTTTCCTCACACCTTCTCATAAGTGACACCAAACGTGCAAAACCAGATGCAAATCTGATTTCACATATTTCCAATACTTTGCTTAAGTTTGATCAAGCAAATGTTTTGCATACAGCACTAATTACTGGATGTCACTGCACACTTACTGACCCATCTTAACAGCATCTAAAACGTGTGATTTCCAGTATGCAAAGGAAGCCTGTGCTGGTTTTGGTTCCAGTGAAACAAAGACTTAAGGGGTTATTGATGTTCATAGGTTGCAGTGAAGACAATGTTTAGCACACACCAGTGCATGTGCTGATATCTCGAAGTGATAGTGAGTTAGTCCATAATATGAATGCTCTGCTGCTTGTCCTGAATCGCTGGCAACATTTAAATAAACTGACGTAAAGAAAACTACTGAGCAAGTTAAGACAAGCAAAAGTCTGTAGATAGTGCTCAATCATTTTTGGGGTGGTGAATGGTCTAAGAACTGACATTTCTAAAGGTGAAAAGAGTGGAGCAATGATGCAGATGAATTAAATTGATTAAAATAATAAATATATTAATATTAACTCCCTGCTAAGGAGTTTTCCTGCTTTTTCCCCCCAAGTTATTGCAAAAATATTAAGTTGCTTATTACAGTGCAACATATGGTTTTAGGGTCTGAGTATTGGTGGAAGTTTCAGGTTTGCAGGTCCTTGGTTTATGCTGTACAAACACTTTTAGCGGCGCTTTAATATAATCCTGCCCTGCAGATGGATGGATGCAGATGCACACACCTTAATGAGTTATTTAATCACACCGAGTAAAAAAAAAAAAAACAACTCAGGGAAGGAGCAAAAAAACAAAACAAAAAGAAAAATCACAGACAACCTCATATAACCAAATATTTTCATGCATTTTATAGGTTCATAAGTGAATCAGCTGTAAATGAGGGTTTAAGAGAGCCAGGGTCACACTTCAGGGTTGTTACATTAATGATTATAAGAGGCTCCTTATTTTCTTGACAACTGTGTGTGGGGAAAATGGATTATGCTTGCTTTCTTTAACCTTTAATGCTGTGGACCAGATGTCCCTACTAAAGTAAACTGACCCTGCTACCTGCAGTATATCACATAACATTACACCTTGACAGCTGCTCCTTTTGACTGGCACTGATTTCTGCATCTTAAGATCTGGTGGAAACCGACCCATATGTCGACGTCTAAGAAATTAGGACAGGCTTTCCTGCAGCTCCGGTTTCATTGATGAATTAAGCAGGTGGAAGTCTATTGTGATGAGAAGAGGAGACCCTATATTGTGTTCCCAGGACATAAGAGGGGACAGAAGTAAGTAAGTGGGGGGCTCAGTGCAGACAAGCTGGCTCAGAGGTAGTATTTCAACTGTTGATGACTTTTTATGGCTAATATTCTTTTGTTTCATATATTGCCCATCACATGCTGTAAATATTAGTTGTTTAGACTGTGAAGCAATATCTGCATGGTCACATGCTAAGAAGATGGGAAGATTTTCCAAAATAAAGCACATTTTCATATTTATCTAAGTATATCTTAGAAAAAACTCACCAAACAGTTTTAAACACGCTTTAAATCACAGGAGAATAGTTACAATACTTGCAAATTACTGTAGAGTATAACCTCAGTTACTTGGACACGAGGTTACAAGTGGGTTTGTAATCTGTTTTAATGTTAAAGCCATTCTTTAAGTTTATTTTTTTGACTTTTTTGTTACTGCCTTACAGTAAGGTTTCAGGTTTCAACCTCTTGGCCCTCTTGGCAGGGGCCTTTGTGCGTGGAGTTGTATGGTCTCCCTGTGCCTGAGTGGTTTTCTGACCACAGTCCAAAGACATGCATGTTAGGTTAACTGTTTTTCCCTAAATTGGACCTATGTGTGGAGGTGGAAATATGAAGTTGTCTGTTTCTCTCTGTGTTAGCCTTGTCCAGGGCCTTGCCTCCACACAGCTCCACATAAGCCCACTGTGAGCCTAAGTTAAGAAGATACTGATGTATGTTCTTTTCTCATCAGACCAAGCAATGTTTTTCCCAATCTTCCGTTGTCAAATCTTGATGTTCCCATGCTAACTGTAGCTTCAGTTTCCTGTTCTTAGCTGGCATAAGTGGCACCAGATGTGGTCTTCTGCTGCAGTAGCCTATCTGCTTCAGTGTACATGTTTTGGGTTGAAAGATGCTCTTCTACATACCTTGGTTATAATCACTTCGAAACAGTCTGGTCATTCTCTGACCTCTGATTTCAGCAAAGCATTTTCTTCCAGCTGTCACTCATTGAATATTTTCTCAATTCAATTATATATAAACTCTGGAGACAAATGTATGAGAAATATCCCAGAAAACCATCAGTTTCTGAAATACCCACACACTTCCCTTAAATCACCTTCTTCCCCATTCTAATGCTTGGTTTGAACTTGTCTTGATATCACCTGCATACCTACATGCACTGGTGGCTGATTAGACCACTGACATCTTAAGCAGTGCAACTAACAGAGAGCAGGGAATTTAAAATAACAATTAACTGTCCAATAAAGACAAAATGTACACAGTCTTTTGGTCTTTGCAGAATTTTACATGCACATTTGCATGTTGGAAAAACTGCTAATAAAACTTTCTGTCTCAAATCAATGGCATAATAAGACACAAACATAAAACTCTATTAAGGAATGTCTTTTAAAGTGATTTATATAATTTAGAACAATATTCAAGTTAGCAAAACAACAAGCTCAGTAGTTACTTTCAAACACTAAAATAAAAATGTGCAGTTTTCTGAACTGTTGATTTTTCTTCCGTTGAGCTTGAAAAAACTAGTTCGCACGTGGATAGTGTTTACAAGTTTTAAATGAGGTTTTTATATCAGTATATCAACCCCACTGGCGCAAAGGCACGAGCGTCAAGGAATGGCTTCATCGGATGTCGCGGCCCCCCCTCTCACAGCCCCTGCCTTCCCCGTCCCTGTCCTGAACCTTGACTGTTGTGGATCGTTTCTCGAGCCCCCGCTGAAGCACAGAGTGAGCCCGCCTCGCAGAGCGCTACATCGGGCTGTGCCGGTGACAGTACCAAACACCTTCAACCTGAGCAGCAGCCGTGGATCAGCAGCAGATCACAGCCGCCGTGGACTGCGCGGCTTTGGGAAAAGAAGCGGACTGTAACTACGGGGAACGGACAGCAGAGTCGATTTTTTTCTGGCGTGTTGGTGCTCTCTGAAAAAGTTGCATCTGCTTGGGACGCACAAGATACCCACTGCTGAAGGAAATATCCCCGCACGGGTTGGTTGTAAATAACATCTTTAAAGGTGAGCAGATCACGCAGTGTGCAACAGTGATTGAGTGAGTGTTGTGTTTTTGTGCTGTATTTTAACAGAAGGGTTAAGGACTTCTTGACTTTTATCAAGCGCCCTCAAAATGCTTTGTCCACGCATGAAAAAATAGAAATAGAAGTAGTTGTTGAAGTTTAGTTGTAATTTTATCGTAAAATACGAATTTTGCTTAAACCTGCGTGGATATTTATGTGAAAGTGTGCTTTGATTGTGCTGAGTTGCGTGGTTAGAGTATGTATGGCTTACGGTGTAGCTGCATGATCATTTGATTTATTGATAGTTTAATCTGAGTACTTGTGCAGTTAATCCACTTGAATGCAGTGATTTGCTTTACACGAGTTTCCTCAGCTTTTCTTCCTCAGGAGCTGGTGTGTGTGTGTGTGTGTGTGTGTGTGTGTGTGTGTGTGTGTGTGTGTGTGTGTGTGTGTGTGTGAGAGAGAGAGAGAGAGAGAGAGAGAGAGAGAGAGAGAAACAAGAGAACAAGCTTTACTGTTATCTTCATCCCGCTGTGTCAGTGAATAGGGGGGCTGCCCCTTGGAAATGGCACACATGCACACTTATTCCTGCAAACCGCGTTTCCTGTTATGGCCGTTTTCCTCTCTGAAAATGCGCAGCCAGTTTTGTTTGTATTATAAAGACAGAAGTGGATGGGAGAGGATGAAGTGAAAATGATGAAAAGGAAAGGTCAGACAAAGAGAGAGGGAGAGCGCTCATGGCCATTTCTTTATGCTCTCAAGGCCTACTTTAATTTATGGATTGGGTTTGAGTTGAATTGGAAACACCCGGGGTCTGATTGGACCATAAATAATCCCCACAGGAGTAGATATAAATGCCGAAGAAGCAGCATGCCTGAGATTCTCTCCATCTCTTTCTCATCTGCGGTGAACCCTCACAGATGATTGATGCGTTGGGTGTCCTGTTGTCACAGCTGTACGACTTTAGCTGAATGCAAACACGAGTACAACCACGCATGAATGAATGCATGCACGCTGCAAATGTGAATTTGTGAATGCTCGGCACGCACATACTCCATCCTCTCCTGCACAGACTAGTAGCATCACAGCACCATGATGTGCTCAAGCATCATGCTCCCTCTTTGGGAGAACCTATATCATACTGCTCTGTCACTGCAACATAACACAGCTAAAGAGAAGGGGGAGAGGGGGATTCGGTAGCAGTGGGAGGTAATAACCAACCTGTCAGGCCATTAGGATTGAAGTAGCTAAAGAGGTGGATGGGGGACAGGTAGGGGAGGATGCTTGTGATCATTTAAATCACATGTCCCCTTCACAGCAAGTGAAACCCTGAGGGGGTGAAATGTGAGGCAGCTAAGTGATAACATTACCAAAGTCATGGTTGTTTTTACAGCATCTTGTCCTCAAATTGTTTTCCTTGTCTCCTTTCCTCCTCCCGTTTTCCCTTTTTAACAAGGTTATGAAAATCCTTCTGCCTCTGCGGTCGAATAACGCGACCTCCCATCTTTTTTTATTACATTAACAATTAAGTGTGAAAAAAACTAGATCACAGCTGGAGGCGCAATCACAGCTGATGCACATCTGCCAGCACTCGAGAACGATGAAACATTAAAGACGCAACCCACTGTTCAAAATGTCGCTCCGGCGTTGGCAGCTTAATTTGCCCATTAGATAATCTCAGCCGAAAGTGACACTTACATGAACGTGCTCACACACACACACACACACTTACATAACATGTAAAGGAGAATCCCTCGTGAAGCAGCAAACATCGTTATCCCACAACATTAAAACCACTCGCAGGTGAAGCGAAGTGTTTGGCTCCTGGCATTCATTAATCATTACCAATCTAAACGTGGTTGTTGACTCAGAATCCCTCACAAATACCTTGTTCAACAACAGTGAGCCCGAGAAACAGCCCCAGCCTTATAAACTGTGAAAAAGCCAGAATATAACTGAGCCACAAGATGCCACACCACAACCCTGAATGTACAACCTTGTACTGAATTTCCCAGAGGAACCCACCTGAGGGATTAATAAAGTTTCATCTAATCTAATCTAATCTAACACACAGGCCCTGCCAAACCTGAAGGTGCCAGACACCACAGGGGTCCCGATGGCCCCTGATCAGTCAGAAATACTGATCGATGCCTATTAAGTATTAGGTTGGTTTTATTGTTAAGGCTAATTTGGTGTATAAATACAGCACAATCTGATCCAGAAGACTATCGCTCTGCAGTGGTGATGATGATAATGATGGTGATGTTATTAAAAAGTGTGCAAACAGTGTGTCAGCACTGTTATCTATTTAGATGTAATGCAGACTGCAAACGCCTCGTGCAGCTCAAACTATCTCACGCTGCTCTTATTTAACAAACACTGCAAGTACATTTGAAAGAAAACAGGAAGTGTCTTTCTTTCTAACTTTCTAACATGTAAACTTCTCTGTGTGGAAGCACCACAGGAGCCTTGAATTCCTCAGACAGAGTCAAACGCACTCAGAGGAGCTCAACAGATACCTTTTCTCCATCTGATATTTTGTCTTTTCCTGTGCCTCCATTTCATGTCTTCAATTGCATGTCAGAGAGAAGCTCTGTTTGATTTTTATGGAGTAGTTCAGTGTTTAATATGCTTCTTTTTTTTTTTTTGAGCATGTTGGTTCCAAGATTCAGTTTCCCCTCAGCTGTGATTTTTCTAGCAGTGCGTCACTAAGATTTCCGTCACAGTTCCTCGCTGTCAGCCTATTAGAACAGGACATGAGCAGGAGCACAACAGGGGAGAGACAAGCTGTCAGTCAGACACACGCACACACACACACACACACACACATGTGCACACAAAGACTGCCCTTGTGTGTGAGACTGTAATTAGTAGCTGCCTGGGTTTGCAGTGACCTTTCTTTTCCTTTTTTAAAAATCCCCATTCAGGACCATAAATGTTGCAGCACCGCTAATGACTTTACTTTACAGCATCTTCATGGAGTTTTCATTTTTAAAGTCACTTGAGGTGTTATACTGTTGATCAGGTTAGTTATTTAGACAGACTCATTATGGATCTACATATGAATCGCTCAGCATAGGCCAGCAGACTCCTGAAGTATATTTAAATGAAACATTTATACGTGAAAGGTTTTAAAAAGCCTTTCCCCAGCTTGCAGTCCTGTGTCTTTTAGAAGAGAATGCTGGATGAGATCATTCCTCCTCTGTTTGCTATTGTAATTTCCAGTGATCGATCATCAGATAACTTTCAGAGTTTAGCATTTAAAAATAATGTATGTACTAGTAATGTCCATACTGTTAAAGGCTGATTATAGACACTTCTAAGCTTCCTGCAGACGTATCATTGCTTTACACATTTCAGACACTAAGAAAGAAATGAAAGAAAGTCACATTCATTTTAACTTTGACATTCAGTATTTAACTTGCAGAATAAAATCAACATCACAAGTCATCATTTGAGGTAGTTCTGGTTCACATAATGATGACTACATTTTTCTGCTGCTACTGAAGTGAAGTTGTTGTAAGAAGCTTGACTACAGCAAATCTATATCATTTCCTTGTTAAATATTAAAGGAAATCAGGCTTTTCACAGTTAAGTTTAATTTTATTTCATGAAATCTTGAGTTGCTGATGGCTTTAGTAAAATAAAAGGATTCTTGCAGTAGCAGTGCACTGTGAAATGTTGTAATGGGCAAGCAGAATTCTTATCAACAAGTGGCACTGGATCAGAAATCGCGTGCTGAGTGTTTCCTGTAAACACTGTTGTGAGAAGGGCCTCGTCATTTTTTTCCGAATCCTTTCTGTTGCATACTTTCAAAGCTTTTTTTGAACCCATTAGAAAAATGAAAGCTGGGCCTTTTGACTTTCTGACCCTGTAATGCTGACAAGAAATCCAGGTGGTATTTTAGGTTTATGAAGCTCTTTACTAAATGAATCACATCTTTGAATCTCGCACTGCTGCATCTCATCAGAGGAAAGCAAAAGAAGGAAGGAAATGGGTACACAGGAGGCGCAGTTGGTCTGCATAATAAAGTCAGATTTGATTCTTCTGACTGTGACACTCGAAATAACCCACATTTATCAAGTCATGTATACGTGCAGCAGGCTTATCCATCAAGCTGCAGGAGATCAGGTCAGATCTGCAGAGAGAGGCAAGGGTAGATGGGGGTAAATGGTACTCCAGAGATTTAGTATTATATTTCTTTTTGTTAAAGAATACAAATCAAATGTCTCTAAAGCTTCCTTCCTCCTTGCCTCTTTGCAACTCTTTTTTCTTGTAGATACCAAAGTCTAAAACTAGTTCAAGATAACCTTGATGACATTACCCAGATTAGTTTTTGGAGGTTGGAGAGCTCACTTCACAAACACAGAAGACAACTGTTTTCTCAGCTGAAGTGGATGAGTAAAGCGACCTTTGGCTCCATTAGGTTTGAAGGTATGGCTACAGTATTCCCTCGATTATCGTGGGGGTTAAGTTCCACACAATAGGTGTAAAACCCACGCTCTTATAAACCCTTTTTACACTCGTAAACACACTTTTGAGACACATCCTTACGTATTCAGCAAGTCCACCAGGTAGTTTTGCATATTAAGCGCCTTAATTGTGCGAATAACACCATGAGCCATTGGCTGGATCAGCGATGGGGTGTAGTTATTAATTTTTTAGGCAGAAAATATTTATTTTACTGCAAAAATAATTGAGATCTAAAAAATTAAAATAGGTAGCAGAAACCCGCGATTAAATTAAATTCCCACAATATAAATTTACAGGTAAATTTGGGATGTCAGCGAAAGGTGAAGTGCAATATGGTGCAGGAGTTCTGTATGTGAAGCTGTAAAAGCTCACAGGGACACATGTGGCCATACAGACTACTGGACCACTACTGCTCTCTCATTGTCAAACAGCCCATAGCCTCAGCTTGCCATTACCTCCTTTGAGTTTTTTTTTTTTTTACAAAAGAAAAGCATATATTAGATGGCCCATGAACATGCATGCAGCAGGTCAATTATCATACTCTTACAGAACCTTTCCAGCGCCAAAGGATACTCATAATGTGTTCTTTTCCCCCCTTTTTTTCTTTGCGTAAGTAGATTGCAGTTCAATTAAATTGCCATTGCAATCTGATAACTGAGATGGCAGGCGGAGATGGGCTCTGAAAGCCCTCGCAGTCTGTAAGAAGAGCCGGAATCAATGCAGGGTGGAGTAAGTCATGGTATAATGGACATTAGTGAGCAGAGCTCTGGCACAGATCACATTAGAACCAGCAGTGCTGAAGTCTGCCAAGTGCTCCAAACATCCATTAGTAGGCCAATCAAACTGTGTTTGCTCAACACTTATGCATTTGTTCACAGCACCCCAAAGATCCCGTAGAGAAGCTTCTCAGAGTGATTTTTGTCTGGAGCAACAAAAATCTGTTATTACGTGCTCAACCTTCGCAGTGCACAAATCCGTTGGCCGTCCCGTTAGGAAAGTGTCGTCATTGCACATGGAAATGGTTTTCATCTATCTGGGAACAGCAAGGCCTTTCTCCAGCTCTTTCTCTCTTTTTCTGAAGAGAAGGTAAAGTGGCATCATATGTCACTAAGCATCACTTCACTGCTGTCGGGAGGGTGATGTATGAGGACCGAAATGGCCAGTGCTGAAACAGCAGACCACACACACGCACGCAGACACACACACAAACGCAAGATTGATGGATGACACGAGTATTAGGTCCAGAATTGAGGCTCGTTGCCTGGTGGCTGATAAAAGATTTTAAGAGGTGACGACCTGCAGCTGCAACAATTAGTTCTTAATGGTAGCAGTCTTTGTTTTTATGAGAAAACTCATTCAGGAGACTCTTTTTCCTTTTAGCTAGGCAAGAAATTGCCTGTTGGTTGCATAGTTCCTAACGTGACTAACAGAGGCCTGCTTCCACTTAAGTGTGAAAGTCATTGATTAAGCTGTTGGTTGATTTGTCTTTATTGGAAACCTGATTTGTGCCAGCAAGGGAAACAAAGCATGAGTTATTGATCCAGTATAAAAGCTCATCAGCGCCTGCCGGTGTGGAGTTTTAGATAGGAAAACACTGCATATTTGTTCTTAGCCCTGCCAAACCTCAGTCGAATTGAATCAGTGAGTTTTCCAGCTTACAACTTACAGTGCGACACCCCTGAGCTAATAACATAAGCAAAGATCTCCTGACACCCAGTTGTTTGGACATGTGCTGGATTTATAGATTAGATTTCCTCCACCCTCTTGGTCAGCGTTCTTCCCCATTGTGCGCTCGACGGAGTGAAGCCAGCCCAGAGGATGCATCTGCCAGATGACCCCTCTGCAGAATGCGTACCATGCAGCGCCCCACCCTCCTCCCCCTTTCCTGCATCAGCTGACTAGCTTGGGTAAACTGTGTTTGGCTTGTCTGTGGAAGCGGAGAGGGGAAGGAGGCTGGGGGCTGGGAATTATTAACCATGAGAAAAGTGTTTACATCGTGACTCTAGAGTATCGCTGCATACTGTATCTCTCTGGCGTAACCTTGGGATCAATCCCTCCTTTTTAATTGGTGACAGATGTCGCCTCTCTCATCATCTGTGCCTCAATCGCTTTCGTTCTCATACACACATGTAAGGCCCCGATGTTCCCAGAATTCTTCCGGGAACCTCTGGGATCCCATCCCAAATCTTGATAACATAACTCCCACCGCCCTCTCGTCCGAGCCAACACTTCATCCCTCAGTTTATGAAGCTGTCCTGTCACAAGTGGATTGCCAGGACTCAGCTGGCCTGGAAGCTGTCCTGCGCTTATGAAACATTTGGCATATTTTTAAACTTACTTGCAGTTTATGGAGTGATGCTGTTACTTGGTTTCTGCTTATTTTCAGTGAGTCTTGGGCTCAGACTGACAGAGCTGAATCCTGGAGGTGCTGTCTGCTTCTTTGTCATGGTGTCTTTGTCTGCTTGGCATTATCCTGCAGAGGATTGTGTCCATCTGGTGGATGAGATTTCTTGGAAATGAAAGGCACGGATAGGATAAAACGAAGAAAGACAGGGCTTGTCTTGTGGCTGATCGGTGGAAAAGTAAAACCAAGTCCCTCAGCATGTGAGTGTGTGCCCAGCTAAAATTTAGAGGAACTGTATTAAACAATGAGTTCAGTCTTTCTTTGCTTATTTCACATGCACACATCCTCAAGCGTCCCCCAGCTTCACTCTGTGATTTGACCTTCAAAAGATGTATTGTCCAAATAAACCTTTGATATTCATATTATTATTATTATTTTTATTATTATTAACAGGCTTGATCAGCGTGAAGCTCGCTGCGTTTGAGGCCTTGCTGCCCCCACCTCCTCCTCCTCCTTCCAAAGCCCAGACTGATGGCAGACAGAAGTAGGTCAAAGTTCAGTGGAGCGTCCTGTCTGGGGAGGAGGATTGGAGAGCTGGAGGGGGAGTTAAAGGGCATTGTTGGTGCCAAGGACCTCCTTCCTACATGGTGGGGGCTTCTGTTTTTTCATATTAAAACTTTTAAAAAGTTTAACAAAGTTCAAAAACTGCTTAAAATAACAGCCTTGGTACTCATAAAGGAGTTAATTACCTGGTACTAATACTGAACGTTAAGAAACAGCTTATAAATACTCTACTGATCACAGACTGTATAAAAATAAATATAGATTTCTTCATCACCACATCTGTATATACACAGTCTGTGCTACAGATCAGTAATGATCCAGCTGATTGCATTAAAATGGGGTTTAGCCGGTGGTGATTTCATGCAGCACTCTCATGTGCATGTATGAAATTCTGCTGTTGTAAAGGAAAAAAAAGAAACTCATTTTAGGAGGTAATAGAATTTAATTTATAAAAAGTTGACTACGTATGAATGAATGAAAATGACTTAAAATTTAATATATGTTCTTACATTTGTTTTTGGGGAACCTGTAGTAATGGATTTGCTCACCTTGCTGTGGGGATGAAGAAAAGTACCCCATTATGTGTGGCTGTGACAGTGTTGGGTGGAGTTACAGGTCTAACGGACTCTGCTCATAAGTAATGGTGGGTGCAGGGTCTCTGTGTCACAGGTACACTGTAACCACAAACTCCCCTGAAACCCTGCACCATAACCTATGCAATAACCTGACGTGCACCCCCCTAAAAATGTAACCATACACTGGTTTATCTTCTGTCATCTACTGCCTTATTTTCTGTTTCAAGGTGTTTAGAAGAGAATTGATCACCTCGAGTGGAGAAAATTCCCAGCAAACGACTCTTTTAGTGGAAAATTGCAGAACACCTTACACGAGCGTAAATGTTCACAACGGTTGCCATTTCAGTGATAAAATGTGCTAAGCAGTGTGATAATTAGCCTTAAAATGTGCTCAACACTGAACTATTAAACCAGAGACATTTAACTCATGAAAAGTTACATGTCCTTTGTTCATTAAGCCTGGTTGTTTGATATAGCCTGCTTGTGTAAACTAGAACTACAACTAAGACTCTTTAGCTATGCTAGTGGCCATTTGCAACTATGCTATGTGTTAACGTGTCCATATGAACACAGTCTGTATATAAAAGATAGACGTAGCCACCAGGTCTGGAGCACAGGTTCAAAAGATGTTAGGTTATAAATTCCTATGACTTTCAGGTCTTTCTCTATACAGTATGGTGTTCATTTTGCAAACGGTAGTCCCATTCTAAGTAAAATGAATGATGCAGGCAGTTTTAGGGTGTGGCTGTCTTGTGATTAATAAATTGTTTGGTGTCTCTTGTGCTTGGTTGCACTAAGAGGCTCTAAGCAGGAGAGAAATTCAGGTTTTTTTGGTTAGACATTTTTATTTTAAGCCTTTTTTACTTTAGCCAAAATTAACGTATCCCTGAAGTGCACGATCGACTCGACCCTCTTGCCTAAATTTGAGGACCTCGGGTTTCAAAATGCCCAGATCTCGATTACCAAAATGTGAAACTTAAGCTTCAAAGCAGCAGATCGTAAATCAGTCGGCGGGATTAGGTTTCTGTGTCTGACACAGTCTGAAGCAACATGCTGTTGTGCTACAGAGTCATGTGGTGTAATATTGATATGTGTCTCGGCATTAATAACATGTTTAAAATGGTCATGTTGACCCTTGTGAAGCATGCCTTTGCAGATTAGGATGTCTGGATTGAGGCAGGGTCAGACTGCTGGGTTTAAATTGAGAAGGGAAAGCTGCGGAGGACAGCACTTCAAAGGATTGTATCATAATCTTTGACATGTTATCATTGGCGCTCCAAAAACATCAGGGGATCTGATGGGGTTTTTTTTTTTATTCTATTCTTGCTGTCCCGCATTGGCTTGTGTTATGCAAGAAGGCTTTCAAAAATCTGATGTTATCTTTGATATCGGGGGGAAAATAAAAGAGGAGGAACGGATGCCATTTTTCTTTTCTGGGAGCATTTTCCCAATTAAAACTTCAAATATCTTGTATAACTGCTGTTGAGCTATTATACAAGATATTTATACAAGATGCTTATACAATTATACAAGCTTTCAACATAGCAGGATTTGCTGGTGTGCGGAGTTCAAAATGAAGCCCTAGACTGCTGTCAAAGATCAAACAGACAGATTAAGGTGGAGACGGAGCGGTTTGGAAGGCTAGTGGCGGCAGATGCAGGGATGAACGGATGAAATGAGGCCAGTGTCATCCCGTCTCATTTATTATGCAGGGTTGGGAGGGGATTAGCTTCACTTACATAACTCCATCTCTCCCACCCACCCCCCACCCCCCTAACTAGCATATCTCCCCCTTTTCCCCACCCTCCCCAAACTCTCTCCCTCTCTTCTGAGACCATTCGATTGGTGTTGGCCTCTTTGTTATTCCAGTATTTTGTTTCTCTGTTCTTTTTTTTTTTCTTCTTCAAGAGAAAAATGCATAAAGACAGGAGGCAGCTGGAGACTGAAAATGGAGGGACAACAGGGAGAGATGTTGGAGAGACATAGCGAGAGAGACAACCATCAGGAATAGAAGGAAATGGAAGACACAATCTTTATTACCAGCGACGGTTATAAAGATCTGCAGATAAAGCAAAAGGAAAAGAGGAAACAGGAAGAAAAAGGGGGAATAGGGGAGCTTTGGGGGTGGATGAGAGAGTCTATTTATAGTTTATCCCTGCTGTTGGGTTAAACCGCATGGTCCAGTGCAGCACAGCTCAGTGTCCATGTCAGCCCTCATGTCAGTCTCCATTAGCTCCACGCACAAACACGCACTATATATATAAGTTATGTATATACCCCGAGGATGTAAACACAGGCTGTCACGAGAACATGGGTACGCTGACCTGCCACTGAAGTAAAGGAAAATTACACACCAGCAGATCTGAGTGTGTGTGTGTGTGAAGCACTGACGTGCTGGAGATATTCGTTAACCGGTGTGTGACAGAAAATAGGCAAAAACTGCACACTATTCAGCTCAGCTCTTCGACAAAGGCTGCACTTCTGAGAGGATTCAAAACACACACACAGACTTTTTTTGTGTTCCTCTGACATTTCCTCCTGCCTTCACTTCTTAATCTTGGGAATAAGTTAATCACACCATCTCTTCAAGCTCCTTTTTGTTCCCAGATCACATTTGCATATGTGTTCACTTCCTCCCTCTCACGCTCTCCTTCGTACGTACAGCTATAGGTGCACGTGCAGGTAAATGCATGTGTTTCAGAGCGAGAAGCATGTTCACTTGACCCAGTCTAACTGTGGTCTGAGTCTGATGTCATTGCTGCTGCAGGCACACACACACACACACACACACACACACACACACACACACACACACACACACACACACACACACACACACACACACACAGGCAAAAATGCACATTCATTTAAATTGATTGAATGCAGGAGTGCAGTATATATCTGAAATACTGCAGCTCTGTTGCAAATATATAAATATATTTATTACATTTGGTCAGTAATATATATTTTGAGCACCTGCCATGTTGCATAGGAAGTCAGTTATTACTGGTGAGCTGAATGCTGTGAGAACAGGCCAGCTACTGTACACGTTTATGGATGATTCATGCAACAGTCTTGGGGTTGCACAGGACCTTGTTTGTTTCTTTTGTTCCTTCCCCCCGGCTAACCCCGCTCCAATAACACACTTACTGTGACAGAGGGTACACATTCACGAACGCACATAAAACCAGCATTCACTACGTGCACATGTGCAGGCGTCTGCAGGAAGAGTGATCAGGTGCTTTCACTCCTGCAAAGTACGCTAGCACGTACTGGAAGAAGTTTTCAAGAGAATAATCTCTTGATTTGAGAAAAATGACAACTTTTATTGTTTCTTAATAATGCATTTTCATTGTGCAGTCAATAAAAGACGCTTAAACATGATAGATAACCAGTGTGAAGCAGCAGCCCCCATACTGAATCTGTGTGAAAATTGTGTTTGAAATAATGTAAGAAAAGCTAAAGATAGGGAGGATGGAAATAATAAGAGAGGAGAAAAAGCGTGTGAATGAAGAGAGATGATCCATATCCTCCAGACAGACAAATTGTTACAACAACAGTGGTGGGGCTGATAGAGCTGGAAACAGACAAAGCAAGACAAAGCCTTTAGCTCCGGCTGTGATTTAAGCAGTGAAAAGGAAAAGGAAAATTCTTCCTGCAGTCATTGTTTCTCATTTGTTAATCTTCCTCTGTGTGGTCACCTTTTGCTCATCCTGCCCATGTTGCATTGTTTCTGCATAGAAGACCCTCATTAGTCATCAGCTGTCGTCAAACATGCAAACTCATCATTTGTTCTGCCAAGATTTTCATAAGAGGTTGACTGTGTGCAGCTGTGGCCACACATCAGCTGCTGCTCTTGAGCTCGGTTACAGAGATAAACTTTACCCACCGCTGCTGCTGCTGCTGCGGCCATCCCCTCCAATCTCTTGTCATCTCATCTAATCTGGCCACAGAGGAGGATGACTTATGATCCTTAGAAACATTATAGGAGTGGAGATAGGGGTCAAAGAGTTGGAGTGCATCAATTAGACCTTTCACTTTACGGTGGAGAGTACTGATGAGGTCACTCCCCTCTGACATAACTAAATACTTTCATTCAAATATTGTAAATTTGTTTTTTGTTTCTTTTTTCTACTCACAGATTTTATATTTTTGGTTACACAAAAAAGAGGAGTGCATGGTTATCGTGGTAACCAAACTGGATGTCTTGTCATACACTTACTGGCCACTTTATTAGGTACACGATAGAAACATTCCTCAGTGATTTCAGTTCATACAGACATGATAGCGTCACACAGCTGCTGCGGATTTGTCATGTGCACATCCGGACTATCAATCCCCTGTTCCAACACATCCCAAAGGTGCTCTACTGCTTTGAGATCTGGTGATAGTGGAGGCCATTTGAGCAGCCATCAGAAGATGGACATGTGGTGGTCATAAAGGGTTGAACATGATCAGCAATCATATTCATGTAGGCTGTGGTGTTTAACTAATGTTCATCTGGTTCTGAGGGGGCCAAGATGTTCCAAGAAAAGATCCCCTACACCAGGGGTGGCAAACTCCAGGCCTCGAGAGCCGGTGTCCTGCAGGTTTTAGATGTGTCCTTGATCCATCACAGCTGATTTAAATTGCTAAATTACCTCCCCAACATTTCTTGAAGTTCTCCAGAAGCCCGGTAATTAACTAATCATTTGATTCAGGTGTGTTGACCCAGGGTGTTATCTAAAACCTGCAGGACATTGGCTCTCGAGGCCTGGAGTTTGCCACCCCTGCCCTACACCATTGCACCACTACCACCCTACCCATTCATACAAAGCAGGATGGATCCATGCTTTCAGGCTGTTTACATTAAGTTTAGACTCTAAGATGTGAATTTCACAGCAGAAATCAAAACCCATCAGTGAACTAGAAAAGACCCAAAATATCTGAATAAGTAGCCAAATAAAGTAAAATAACTGAATTAATTCCAGCCAGAAAAACAAATTCCCCTTTGGGTTGCATTAGGAAGGAAATCCTGCATAAGTCTCCCAAGTGGAGCTACCAACTGTGGCAACTCCTTGTGACAAGTCTCAATAATGTGGCCGTATGTACTTTTTTAAAGCAGTGTACATAGTGTACTGAATATAGAAAAGGAATCAATCTGAATGAAGGTTAAAATAATCATTTAAATAGCTAGTGCAATAGTTTTGCACAGCAGATATTAAAATAACTTTATACTATATTATCTGTTCCTTCTGTTATTTGTTGCTACGAACAAGTTTCACTCAGGACTGAACAGCCATCATTGCAGCTGCCAGATTTCACATCATTGCAGGCTGCCCTCTAGTGAACAATGCTGGATCTGCAGTGATCCTGATCTGAGCTCCTTGGACTCACACGTGAAGTGCAAACTAACAGGACTGAAGCTCGAGAGCATCACGGGCACACACAGTCCCTGCTGGGTTTTTTTTTTCTTAACCTGTAAGATGAATGGGCCTCATTAATCATGGCCATTTGTCTTTAGTTGTAAGTCTAGAGGTCAGTGATTAAACCTTGTTCTTTGTATCGTAGCCAGCTCTCTGTCTCCTTCTCTCTCTCTCTCTCTTTTCTTCCTCACTCAGAGGATCAGAGGGAGAGCTGCATTTCGTCGCTGCTCCGCTCTGCTTTTCATGGCTCTGATGTTGTCTGCCACCAAATCCCAGCTGAATAAAAGTCAGAAATTGAAGCAGCAAATCATGTTTTATGTATGTGTGCTTACACAATGAAAGCAAGATGGAAAGTGGGCCAAGCATCACACAGGGCATATTATGGCAACAAAGCAGCTTTCCACTTTCTTGGGAAAACGGCAGCCGCAACAGCCAGAGTGCCAGACACCGAGTACAATATGGCTAATGACAGAGAAAATAGAAAGAAAGATACATAGAAACTGCATTACCCGACTGCTCTTTTCCTGGGAAGTGCTTTACGATTCTCATTGATTCTATTCTATTCTTACTCAATACGAGCATCCGAGGATGAGCAATGGATGCTACGAGACGCTCGACACCTGTCCCGATTTTTCACATTATGCAGAAGTAGTTTAACTTACATGTTTTCAGGTGTTTCGGGACACTTAAGTAGCAGCAGTTGTTCACTTTCATGATCAGCCAGTATTTATTTTCCTGGATATTGATGAATTAAAAATTACAGAAAATGGTGCAAAGATGAAATTTTAAAAATGTTTTTATAATAGAAATGATGATGATTTTTTTTTTTTTTTAAACTCAGATTCACAACAGTCCAAACCAAGATGAAATAGTTTACAAAGACAGTGGGAGTATTATTTGGAAAGAGTTGCTGTGGTGTATCTTGATTAAAACCCTTCTGTGTGCGTGGTTGATATGAGCAGTGGCTCAAACTGATAAAATTCACTTTGTGTTATTGAACTGATGTGTAATCTGCTTGTTTAAACAAAATAGCTGGTTGCTTTTCCCCTATTCCATTAATATATGTGCGTGATATTTGTGAGTTTTGGGCATAGAAGTTGGATGCTGACATGATGAATATCACCCACTGGTTTCTTGACTCCCATTTTAAAGCCGGGAGTTCAGTATTTTTGACATCACCATCAAGGTATTTTGAAACGTCAGTGAGGTAACTGTGAAACTGAGAACACTGAGTGCTAATAGATTAGCAAACTGTTCATCACAAGCTAATTCTAGCCTAAATTGTACCCTCATTTAC
Organism: Rhamphochromis longiceps; assembly: GCF_057381845.1. NCBI lineage: Eukaryota > Metazoa > Chordata > Actinopteri > Cichliformes > Cichlidae > Rhamphochromis > Rhamphochromis longiceps. The sequence continues at coordinate 17,386,133 of NC_140569.1, forward strand.
TGTGTATTTTGCTCTAAATGGGAGGATAATTAACATAATTGTTATTATTATGCTGTAAAAAATAAATAGATACATATAATGGGGAGCATGGTGGTGTAGCGATTAGCACTTTTCACATCAACAAGGTCTTAGGTATGAAGTAATCAGTCTGCTGAGGACTTTCTGTATGGGCAAACTGAACATGCATGTTCTCCTGCACAGTGTAAAGACATGTTTGTTAGGTTACTCAGTGATTGTAAATTAGTGTGAATGTGAGTTATATCTGTTAGGTCTATAATAGATAGGTGATCTGTACAGTCTGTACCCTGCCTCTCACCTGATAGCTTGCATAGGCTCCAACCCACCCTGCAACCTAGAGTTGGATAAGCAGAAGAAACAGGATAAAAATAGCAACTGAAACTCACCAGGAAAGTATTTACTGCGCTATCAAGTCAGGTGAGAAGTTGGGTTATTTTCTCCTAGGCTGTGTTCACACCAGAATGAATAAGAATCTGGTCTTTGTCTGAGGTTATGCTTTCACACAAGCAGAACACAGTTGGTCACGCTGATGCTTGGTTTAGGTGAGGATGGTTTCTGAGTAGACTGTGCAGGAGGCGGGTGAGCCACTGAGTAGCTGTGAATTCAACCGGTTATTACCTGAGATATGCAAATCAGCATGTTTGGAAAAAGGTATAAAGCACCTACAGTGGGGCAAAAAAAGTATATAGTCAGCCACCGATTGTGCAAGTTCCCCCACTTAAAATGATGACAGAGGTCAGTAATTTGCACCAGAGGTACACTTCAACTGTGAGAGACAGAATGTGAAAAAAAAAAAGTGGAGGCTAGGCCACTCCAGGACTTTCAAATGCTTCTTACGGAGCCACTCCTTTGTTGCCCGGGCGGTGTGTTTTGGATCATTGTCGTGTTGGAAGACCCAGCCTCGTTTCATCTTCAAAGTTCTCACTGATGGAAGGAGGTTTTGGCTCAAAATCTCACGATACATGGCCCCATTCATTCTGTCCTTAACACGGATCAGTTGTCCTGTCCCCTTGGCAGAAAAACAGCCCCATAGCATGATGTTTCCACCCCCATGCTTCACAGTAGGTATGGTGTTCTTGGGATGCAACTCAGTATTCTTCTTCCTCCAAACACGACGAGTTGAGTTTATACCAAAAAGTTCTACTTTGGTTTCATCTGACCACATGACATTCTCCCAATCCTCTGCTGTATCATCCATGTGCTCTCTGGCAAACTTCAGACGGGCCTGGACATGCACTGGCTTCAGCAGCGGAACACGTCTGGCACTGCGGGATTTGATTCCCTGCCGTTGTAGTGTGTTACTGATGGTGACCTTTGTTACTTTGGTCCCAGCTCTCTGCAGGTCATTCACCAGGTCCCCCCGTGTGGTTCTGGGATCTTTGCTCACCGTTCTCATGATCATTTTGACCCCACGGGATGAGATCTTGCGTGGAGCCTCAGATCGAGGGAGATTATCAGTGGTCTTGTATGTCTTCCATTTTCTGATGATTGCTCCCACAGTTGATTTTTTCACACCAAGCTGCTTGCCTATTGTAGATTCACTCTTCCCAGTCTGGTGCAGGTCTACAATACTTTTCCTGGTGTCCTTCGAAAGCTCTTTGGTCTTGGCCATGGCGGAGTTTGGAGTCTGACTGTTTGAGGCTGTGGACAGGTGTCTTTTATACAGATGATGAGTTCAAACAGGTGCCATTCATACAGGTAACGAGTGGGGGACAGAAAAGCTTCTTACAGAAGACGTTACAGGTCTGTGAGAGCCAGAGATTTTCCTTGTTTGAGGTGACCAAATACTTATTTTCCACCCTAATTTACGAATAAATTCTTTACAAATCCTACCATGTGGATTCATGGATTTTTTTTTCACATTCTGTCTCTCACAGTTGAAGTGTACCTCTGGTGCAAATTACTGACCTCTGTCATCATTTTAAGTGGGGGAACTTGCACAATCGGTGGCTGACTAAATACTTTTTTGCCCCACTGTATAATGCTGCTTTCCATTTACCTCAGAAGTCGGATGACTGAGGTGGAAGTGATGTCACTCCTGAGTTGTGTGTGTTTCAGTAGTGAAGTCAGAAAAACAAGGAATAACAGCATTTGTTTTGCTCTTTAGCAAGATAGAGTCAGTCATGCATCATTATCATATTAGTGCAAAGCGTATTGTTTGTTTGTTTGTTTATTTTTTTAGCACTTAAAACCACCATTGCCACACGTTCGTGGATAGACCCTGACTTACTTAGCTGGTTACATGTCTTATGGTTTTACTGCTTTTTACATGCCCTGAAGCAATCTTGGATTGTCTTAGGGTTGGTGGGGCTGCTCTGACTGTCTGATTTTGGAAGTCTGGCTTGGGGGGGCGTTCCAGTTAAAAATTCTGTCCTCCAGTGAAATGCACCATAAGTTCCTTCTTTTTTTCCATCTTTTTAAAATTTTCAGATTTCCCATTTAACGCGGGAATCTGATAACGGTCAACTTTTCATGATTACCTGACTTTTTTTTTTACATTAACCAATCAAGAGAATAATTGCTGATATTGTATTATACAGTGATGTGTACAGTGACAAATTTCTCCCATTAATACACTTAGATACATCCAGTACGTGTATTAATGGACTGAACTGAACACTTCTCTGTCTCTCTTGCTTCATTGTGCAAGAGTCACCTTGGCACAAATTTAGCCACGCCTTCTGGGTGACGGCAGCGACTTTCGCCTTCACCCTCCTTCGCTCCTCCCTCAACAGCACACCATACTGCATCTCTCCAGTAACCGAAAACTACTACTAACATAAGGATTGCTTTGATTTACAAAGTGAACCTAAGGCAGCCAAGCGCACACACAAGCTGCATGACCTTAGCGCTACCCTCAGCTGAAGTTAATACTGCAGCACCGTGCAGGAGCCTCAGTCACAGTGTCATTGTCCTGACATACAGTGTCATCCCTGCAGTGAGGACATATGCTGCTATTGCGATGTAATCTATCTAGCAGTGATCTAAAGGATGAATAATCTCTATCTAATCTGCACCCATGGGTTTACATCAGCCCATCATACTGGGTGAGATCTCGTCGCCTGATTAGACAGAGAGCATCGAAGCGAGATTTTATGCCTGTGCGTGTATGTGTGTGTTGAAGCCTTTAAACCACTGCGGAGATCATTATAGCATCACAGGTCATGTTTTATTGCCTTGCAGTGGGTTTTATGACAATTAAAAGACAGGCAGACCAGGGTTAGATCTATAAATCTGTGTGTATATTGATGTATTTGCACATTAGTGTTTCTAAAAAAATAAAATATTCTTGTATTTGGCTGTGAGCTGGCCTTATGGGACACTACTCTTCATTTATCTGTGAAGCTTAAAGAGGGTGAATAAATTTAACCACTCTCATGTTATCTCAACAAATCTTCCCCCGTGTCTCTGTGGAAAGGCTTTGACCCTCCTGCCACCCCACCTCCGTGTTAGAACATGCTAGATGCCCTTGACCCACCCCGTTTATCGCACCTTCTCCCTCACAACGTTTTCTTTACTATTTGTTTCGTGGTGTTAGCGGCTACAAATCACGTGTCCATCAAATCAGGCCTGAAACACAATAATCATCTAATGGCAGAAATCCCAGACCCTGATTGCCACTTTAATCAGTCATACCTTGGCTTAAAGCCTTACTGACCTCTGTATTTCATTCAAATCTGGTTCTAAATTTGTGAGCTTTCCTGTTAACAGACACAGATGGACACCCGGTTTTGTTTCATTGTTGTTCCATGCTGATGATATTTGGGCTTCAGCTGGATGGAAGCCATATGGGAACCAAGTTAGTCAATAATTGTGTTTTATGTGGTCTTTTGATTGAATTAAATGGATCGTATTGATTTATATGAAACGTAATGCATTTGCATTTTTAAGCCAATGATGATCGCTGTTCTTTTCTGATTGTGTTTTGTTGGACACAAAATTACACAAACAATTAAGGACAAATGTTAAAAAAAAAGTGACATATATGGTTTAGATTGATGTGTAAGCTGTGTGATGCTCCGGTCCTTTTTGTTGTTTAAAGTTTGACAAGAAAAAACACCAAACTCCGGCTGGTCTCAGCAATTCTAGGAAAATCTGTCAATGTGATGGTCTGTGGTTTTACAGTCTATCTGCTGGTGGCACTGGCTGTCAGTGCCCAGTCAGCACTGGTCTGTGATTCCTGAAAGCCGCTCTATATCCTGGCCTGGAGGTCGGGTGATGTGGCATTACTGACCCCCTGGTGCACTGGGACATGGGGGCCAAAATCAATAGTCGTATCATATTGCTTCAGACTGTAACAAGCTGACTGATTACCTCATCGGCTTCCAGTGAAGATAGTGGAAAAGAAGAAAGAGGAAAAAAGGGTGCAATCAAAAGATTAGGAAAATTACAAATAAAAACCCCAGCAAAGTAGCATTTTTTGGTGGGGGTGGAAATAAAATCCTCCCATGTGCATGTACTGCAAACCACAAGAAAAATGCTATAGTTAATATTATTGGACACCAGAGGGTGGTAGTACTAATGGAACTACATTTACACTTTGAAGTTATGATAAGGTATTTACACACAAGTGTATTCGGAGGAAGCAGTGTTGATATTATGGGCAAACACGTATTCTTTATCTGCTCATAGATACGTTTTCTTTCTCTTTTTCATTTCATTTTTTAGCCTTAATGAGGATTTTTCCATTTCTCTTCCAAAGATTGGAACCACATTTAGTTTTAGGAAACTTGTGCAAAACTCCAGCTGTAAGAGCCGCAGTACAAGATGACAGTTTAATTTAAAATTTGTACAAATTTCATGATTCTTTTTTAGCTCTTGCACAAGAAAAGCGTGATGTATAAAGATAAATATTTGTGTATCTGCAGAAAAAACATCTACTGTCATACGTGTGAGACTTAAGTTACTATGCAAGCAGCTCAAAAGTGGCTTGTTTAAAGACAGAAGGAGAAAGGAAGAGATCAAGGATTGTAGATTTTATTGATCAAAAAGTGCATTTTCAGCTTCATGTTTGGACTGTGGTCACTGTGAGGTCATCACATTTGCTATTTCTGACTGTGTTTTTGTTTTCCTATGCTAACCATTTTAGATAAATTCAAATCCACACTGTAGAGTTTAGATGTTTGGCCCTTACTGTTTCAGTTCACTCGTACCTGACGGACACAACTGGTCAGATTAGTTCATCTTAACTCTTTGTTTTTCCTCAGGTCACGGTCCACCTGAAGAGAATCCCAGAAAGAAGCAAAGTCCTGGGATGAAAGCACTCTGCCATTTTCCTCTCTCCCCCAGACCACCAGGAGGAGGACGCTGGGTGACACACTGAGGTAAAGAACCACGCTAAAAAACAAAAAATAAAACACCCTCTGCAGACAAAACCCTTCTCTGATAACGCTGACCTTCAGTATTTGCTGACTCAAGCATCCCCCACTCCTCCTACTACCCACTCTTGTTCTTTCTTGCCCTCCCTTTTGTGTTCTTTCTCTCTTCAGTTTTTTTTCTTCTTCTTTCTTTTCATGAGAGCCGTCAATGCTGATCAGTGGACTGACAATGTGTGGGCTCATATTAGAGTGTCCTCATTTTGTCACACAGATGCAAGAACATTTATGGAAATAGGGGTCTTGGCCTCTTTGATGCTTCTGTTTAGGGACTAGATTTGGAGAAGGATAGCAGTTGGAGAATGTGACACAGGGGTTAGAGGGAGTAGAAGAAGAGATGAGGAGGTCAAGAGGTTAGAAATTTGCGGCTGAGCTCATGTTGTTCCATACTGTAGTCGAGTGCCTCACATGAGGCACCGAAGGTGCTGCTAATCAAATTGTCTCATTCAGAAAACACAATTTTCTTCGACTTCACTTTTTTTTTTTACACACCTAATATAGCTAATGCAGAGAATATTATGCACTTTTTTGTGTCTGTTGTTCTTCAAAAGCAGTCACACAACACTCAATCTTGACATTAAGCCCTTATCATTTCTGTCAGCTAAAGAACAGTAAACGGCAGCACTTGTAAGATATTTGGGGTGATAATACTATGTTGTCAAGGCAGCAGCAGCTGTCTTCCTCTCTTCTTTCCACTGTATCCATTACAGATCTGCAATCTCTGCTGCATTTTTGTCCTCCAGTCCTCCCTGTCTCAGCCCAGCTGTCTCCTTCCTTCATTATCTGTCCCAAAACACAACTCACCACCTGTGTTAGAAGGTCGTTTTCAGAATACAAAGTCCTACTTAACATTTCATTTTTTGGTTGATACCTGTTTAGTAAATGCTAACGCTTCACTGAACTGTATTTGGCTGGGTAAAATGAGATTTAATGTGATAAACCAAAGCATACTTTGTCCTCATCTCTATAGAGTTTCAGCATCTTTAGAAATGTTTTCTGGGTTTTAAGGTACAAGTTCACAGTAAAATTGGCCAGAGTGTATTCAAGTAATCCCTGTGGTCCAAAAGCTCTGGTTTCAGACTGCTCTAAACACTTAGTTTCAAACATTTTTTCTACTCTTGGACCTGTATGATGTCACTGACAGCAGATATCCCAGGCACTCAGCTGCTCCTCCCAAGTGCTGTTCAAAGTTTCTGTTTGAGAAGGGCAGCCAATTAGAAGAAAGGAAAGAAAGTCAAACTGCTTGTTTCAGAAAGTGGATGAACTCAGGGGCTGCAAAAAGTATATTGTGTATCATTTTGTACTGTGAAAACTACATTAGTAGAGTTCAACAATGAAATATGGAGTTGAAAATGAGCATAATATGTCCACTTAAATGATTTATATTAGTTTTAGATACAAAGTCTCTCACTTTTCTTTAATACGTCACAAGTCCTGTTTTTCACTGACTCAAACTGAGCTGATGCACTGGTTTTGTGGATTTTTATTACCTATTCAAAGGCTGAAATAGAAACTCTTGCTGACTCACACACACTCGCACAGTGTCACACACATATAAAAGACCCTAAAAGCTTTCTGGTGTTGTATTTTAAGCCCAGAGAGGTGGGCTGTGTTAGTGGTAGCAAAGTGCCAAGTCAGGGAGCAAAAGTGAACTCTTTCTTTTTTTCCCCCCTCTCTCACTTTACCACCGTGGGACTCAGAGGGAGGAATGGGGGAGTTCCAGTAAGGAGAGAGAAAGTGATGACACACACACACCATTATTCAGTCCTCTTATTGGTTTTCCACCACGGCAGCACACAACAACCAACCAAGAGTGCTAAGTGCTGCGTGCCACACAAGAGCCAAGTGTGTGATCTGAAAGTAAATTAGGGCTGAAACAGTCAGTGACTTAATTATTGATTAAATGATGAATTTATTTGTAAAAAAAAAAAATTACTCAACAATTGAGCTGTCCTGATCAATTAATTGCCTGTACCCACTTAACAGCTGTATGAGGCTGGACTTAGCAATAGTGATGCTAACAATGATAGTGCTTTGATAACATTAGCACTTTAGCTTAATATCATAAAACTTGAAGTAAATTTATGAGGAAAGGAGAGACTTGCATCTCTGACTCTACAGTTGGTATGTTAAATGTTAAAGGTAATGACAGTAGTACTGGCTTGGAAGGGTTGCCAGGTTTGTAAAGTTGCATCTGAACAAACCACAAGATTTCTGGAACAACCTTGAAACCAAAGTAGATGTTTGGCCATAATACCCGCCGCCATGTCTGGAGAAAACCAAACACAGTATATCAGCTCAAAGACCTTCTATCAGCTGTCAGTGTAGTAGAGAAGGGGTGATGAACTGGGCTGGTTTTGCAGCCACTGGACCTGGGCATCTTCCTAATACCTGGTGAACAATACCCACACTCACTTTCATGTGCACTGGAGAACATGAGGTGCACGCTGCCAGAAAGATGTTATATAATATACTGAGATAAATGACTCGCCCTCTTTCTTCCTCTGTAGCGACTGCTGCTCTTCATGTGGTGGATGTTGTTTGTTAATTGGGTGTAACTAGGCCTAGTATTTAGCCAAAGGGGATAGGTGCTGCAAACCGTGTTGAAAGGGGTATTCCCCCGATGCCTGGGGCCATTGTGCTCGAACACAAATCCACTAAACACAAAAAGTGGATAAGATTTCCCAAAATGTCATATCCGATGCAGCACTGTGCTGATGCAGAGAGTAAATGTGAAAGAGGAGGGGGATGATTCTAAGGCTAAAAAGAGAAGGGGGAGGAGAAAAAGGGAGTCAGAAGAGAGTAGTGTGTGTGCTAAAAGAGGGAAACTAGAGGCAGACAAAAGTGGGAGAGGGGAGGGAGGAATGAGGAGGAGGAGGAGGCGGTGGGGGAGGCGGTGCTAAGGCAGACAGCAGGGAAGGAAAGCTGAGAAGAGAAACAGTGGAGTGAAGTGAGAAGACCAAGAAGGAGGTGGTGAGGGGACAGGAAAATAAAAGGGCTTCCATTTGAAAGTCCTTGTGTCAGGATATGAAGTCTGGGAGCGGCGCAGAGGCAACGGCAGGAAGCTGGAATGCTGTAGGGGAGAGATAGTCGACAGAAGAAGGAAGGGGAGACGCGGAGAATCTGAGCCATCAGAGCACCGGACTGATTTTTTTTTTTTAACTTTTTTTTCCAAGAGAGACAAGTGAAGGCAGCGATGCAGGGCTCTCACTGGAGTGAGTATGGAGGGAAGGAGAGAGTGTGTGTGCTCTTACATGTGTCTGTATGAGAAACGTCAGTGCATATGCCTCAGATTCTCCAAACTCAGGCTCTCCTCACCCTGCTTTCCATTGCCGTTTGGCTTCGTTTAAATTTATGCAAATTTGCCTGAGAATAAACTTTGTATTCATGAGCACCTTGACTCTCTGTGTGAAGCCCCTTATGAGGGTGAGTTACATTTAACGAAAGGCGCAAGGGAGATGGACAGCGAGGCGCGTGCAACAAGGATTTTGCAACTAGAATGGAAACTAGTTTAGTAAAGAAAAAATGCTGGTGACTTCTAAAAACTGAGTAATGAATAGTTAAATGATGATTCACAAACTTCAGTCAGCTGACAGACTCAGAAACTTGAAGTTACTGCTCTTAAGTTGTCACTTTTGTGGCTGGTCTAAATGACCCTGAAGAGTTTTTGTGCAGGGACAAACAAAACTGGTTGCCTGGATTTGTTGAGGTGGGATGATGAGGGTTTTTTGTGGTGTCTGAGCCCAGGTTTTCTAATCCTGACCCTGGCTAATCTACTCATTACACACTGTTGGGAGTATTGATTTGAAATTTCAGCCTTAAGAAAAGCTGCCCCCCTTTTTGGACAGTTGGCCTGGAGGAAGAAGGAGAAGAAGGAGGAGGGTGTTATTCAATCTGTCTTAACACACACTCACAGTGAAGATAAGAAAAGCATGAGGCAGCATGTGCACTTGCACCAAAGCAGACAATTAGGCCACATCTCAAAAGTGTGACCTGCAAAAAAACATGTTTTCATCCAGAAGACTCAAAGGGAATCTTTGTGTTTCTTTTGATGACAAAGCACTGGGGGTAGAGCCCGCTGCTATTCCTCTCATGTCTTCCCTATGTGTGTAATTACAAGACTCCTCGTGTGCCTCGGGCCACATATTGTAGTTTCTCATCAAGTTTGTTTTGGCCCGAGAATGGTGCGTCAGCAGATATGTTTATAGACAGCTCGCAGTGCTGTCCATTCACTCAACTCTTTGTAGTATCTGTGTTTGATTGTATCATGTTAAGGCTTCATTTGAGGGCTTGCTAGGAGAAGACTGTAATTACCCAGAATGGGATTTGGCAGAGTTCGCAGGAGTGACGTTTTACTCTATAAATGCACAAACGCTGACGTGACGTTAACGGTAAGGTGAAGGGGAGTGAGAATGGGGGCAGAGATGGAAAAGAAGGGTTACCTCATCTTCTCTGGACAAAATAAATGAGGTAACGTGTCACATGTTGCAGCCGTGTTGACTAATGCTTCCTGTGTGCTGTGGGTGTGTATGCACAGTACTAAAAGGTAGTTAAGCAGCTTCAAAAAAAGGTATTGAGACCTTTTGTGGCTCTCTTTGTCTTTTGAAAGTCTTTTACCTTTTATCCTCTCTCTGTTTAGGCTGAGCTTAGGTGGGCTGGATTCATTTAAGATCACGTTCCAGTTTGTTAAAGTCACGTTCTCACACAGAATGCCAGCAAAAACTTTAGATCATTTGTCATTTGCCCTAAAGAAAGGATAGCCATAGCCACCATGATGTCACCCAACTGCTTCACAGTCACCATCTTCATATTTTGAAATTGGATGTGATGAGAAGACAGTGGATCTACCTGAAAAACCAAGGGACACTCATGATAGATGCTAGTCAGTCAAACTGTAAAAGATACCCTGCTTTATCCTTCTTTGTGACTGAATCAAACCAAATTCACAAAATAAATCTCACATTGTATTAAGTAAGACTTTAAAAATAGTGATTGAGGCCATCATTAAACTGTGTTACTGAGGTCACAGTCAAGAGCGCCAAAAGGGTCGTTTTCTCCATGACTTCTATACCAGCGGTGCCCAACCCCTGGGCCACGTACCGGTACCGGTCCGTGACTTGTTTGGTACCAGGCCACAAGAGTTGAGGCTCGGGTGTGAAATTTATGGCTTTCAGGGTTTTTATCGTTAACTCGGTTTCCCTGGGTCTTTTCCCGTGTTGTAGTTGTAGAAATATTTACACGTTACCATAGCAACCAGAGAGCATTAAGGGCCAGAGAGGAGGATGTTGCTCTTGATGTTGTTGGCGGATTTCAGGAGGGCGCTGCTAATAAAGTTACACAATTACACAGTAAATTCGCATTTATTATTATATTTACAAAATACCACAGTTTTTGTCTTGGTTGTATCATTTTATTTTGTTGTATTTATCCGCGACATATTGTCTGACATTAAACCAGTCCGTGGCGCAAAAAAGGTTGGGGACCATGGTTCTATACAACTAGACTTCATTCCAAATTCAGTGTAGTCGCCCCCTGCTGGTCGATAAGAACGAATAGCTTTTTAATGCTCGCTGCAGTTTCTTTACTCATCAGACGTGCCTATGCTGTAGGTATGTCATAATTTCAAACCGTTTCTGAAAGACTATACCGTAACCTGACACCTCTCTATAAATGTGCACGTGGCCATTGATGCACCCACACAGGGATAAATGCTAGGAACAATCAACATCTGAGAGGTACATGACCGGCCGAAATAACACCAAAGCCCCGTGTGCGAGAGGGTTAATATAAATAAAGGGGTCCTACAACAGCATTAGCCAGTTTGACTTCAGCTGTCACACCAAAGGAAATAAATGAGCTTGTTTCTGTTTACTTGGTGGAGGATATGCTATCAGTATCAACTTGCTGTGCAAGCATTTAAAGGTAAATGTATGGTAGGCTGCACATAACCTCTGAATATAACCAACATGTGCAACAATGACTTTTTAATGGCAGTAGCCTTAAAAAAAACAAGATACACTTAAGAAAAAAAGTGTTATTCAAAACTATTCAGTCTTTCTCAGATAAAGGTTTTTATTGCTTTTCATACTGGTTTTTGACAGCACTCGCCCATGCAAAGAAACAAACTGTAGTGATTTACAATCTATGTGCTAATCGTGCACTAACATGACTTACTGAGAACGGCAAATGTTCCAAAGTCAATAAAACAACAGCAGAATGCTTTTAAAACGCTGAACTGTCATTGTTCTTGTCTCATATTAGTTTAGGAACTTGTGTTTTTGGTTACAGTAGTGTTACATCTTAGGCTTCCTAACCTTAGGGGGTTACATTGTCATGGTTCAGGTGATGATGAGTGCATCGTACCTGGAGAAAAATCTGTTATTTATATACCTTAGAATTACAGCTCTTTCCCATGTGTCATTTATTACTTTTTCATCTCCAGCAGAGCAACAAAATGCTGTTTTTGTTAAAGCAATAGGACAAATTACGTTTTGAAATACATGTACCCATTCAGCAGCGGTAGTCTCTTTGGTGTGGGGGCACCAAGTTCATCAAAAAGACCGAATTATAAGGATGGATTCAGATTCCATAAAATTTTACTAGCCCCTTTCACACTTTCTGTGCTCGGCTCCATTCTTTTGCAATGATCCCATTTAGCTACATCTCATGCCAGGTGTTTATGTAAAGCCTCTAGTTGAAGAGCAGGGTGGACGAATCCAGAAAGAGACAGACAGATATGCAGGAAGACAGAGAGACGGCAAGAGATTCGAAGTCGGCCTGGCTTGTGCTCAGTTTGCTGAATGAGTATTTTCCAAGCCAGCCTGTCCCCACTCTGTCTTTCTCGAGTTTGCAGCGGCACGGACAGTATGTCTGAATACGTCTGCACATGTGCTCCTTCGCCATGTCAGATATTTTCCCACATGAGTGGAGTTGAATTTATGCAGTGAGGCTGGCACAGTTAAAGTGAGGCGTTGTTGCTTATGTAATAGCTGCTGTGGAACTCATTTGCCTGGCTGTATTTAGTAGCACTCTGTGTTTTTTGTGTATGCGTGTGGGCGGCATTGTCTTTGTTATCTTCTGCTTCAGCTATGATTGCTGATTTCACTCTCGAGCTGTGACACTTTCTGAGAAACATAAGAAAAATTTGAGACTTTTCAGATATCGAGTCCTACTTTTCCTCATTGAAGGATGCCAGTAAAGAGAAAGTCATATCGCTCGCTACCCCGTCTTTGTTCTGCGTCGCATTATAGGTCACATTGTGTGCCAAAGTGTGGTTGCTTTCAGTGTAAGATAACAGGCCTTTTCTCTCTGCTTTCTACCCTCTTGTTAAACTGAAACAATGGCCCTCCACTGTCGTACAGCCAAAGCAGCAGGGGGGGAAGGAAGGGAAGTTTAGGAGGGAAAACTTGCTCTTCTCACTACTGTTGGGACAATGAGGCTTCAAACAGAGTTTGGATTAGCCATGTTGTTAAAGACCAGATGACAGATGACACTTCCACTGATAAGATTTCATAAATTAAGTGAAATAGTTTAGTTTGAACTGGTCATTGATCCTGACAAACGGTAGTCCACTGGCCAGACTAATCCATGTGTCTCTACCACCGGCATTCTTGGTATTTCCAGTGTCTGTGGGTCTGACCGCTGACCACTGCTGGATAACTTTCAGTGGCTGGAAAACCTCCTGGAAAATCCAACATTTGGAGCAGACCAGGAATGTCAGCCATCTTCCCCTTTTTACACATACTGCTACCTCAGTTTCCTCCAGCGTCAGCTGACTGAAGCACTGTTAAAGGCTGGGTATTGAGTTCTCTGTCATTTCTAATACAAATTTAAATATGTCAGACCTAAAATTTAATGCCATGTTAAATTCATATTCATACTCATGCTGCTATTTCTGTCAGCATGTGAGATCATCAATGAGTGCTGATGACCTGGCTCCACTGGCAGGCATGCATGCCCATGACATAACATTACCTCCGCCGTGTTCGACAGATAACGTGGTATGCATTATCTGTCATGAGCTGTTTGATTCCTTATCCATGCTTTTTCTTTTTTTTTAAACTATCTATCCTTTATCTTTCATCTTGGTCTCACCTTTCCAAAGAATTTTTTTTGGATCAGAACAGGGTTTTTTTTTTAAATGTTTTCTGGCAAAGTCTAACTAGTGCTTTGCTCCTTACTGTAAGCTCCCTGTGTTTTCATTCATGAGGGCATCTCTTGATTATGGACTACCTCCCAGAGAGTGGTTTTGACTTGGTTAGATTTAGTTTTTCTGAACCATGGAAATAAATCTGCGATCATGCACATTAGTTGTCTTCTTTGGGTTTTCAGACCTGTTAGTCTTTTTCACCGGGCCAGTTCATTCGATTGCTGACTTGATCACTTTTGAACTTTTTGCTGTCTCTCTGAAGCTTATTTTAGTTTTAAGCCTAATAAAGGACTGTTAACTTTCATTGACATCTCTGAGCCTAATTGAGACTTCCAGTGAACAGCTACCAAATGCAAGTTAGGTACTTGCAATCCACTCTAGATCTTTTATGCCTTTTACCCTCTTCTTACAGTGGAATAATGAAGGAACAGCTCTCACTTGGCAGTGAATCTGCTTGTCAGTCAATTGTCCAGTTACTTTTGAGCCCAAATGGCGAACTATGAATCAAAATGTCTGTAATTCCTAAACAGTTAAGTCGCTACTTTTGTAAAACTCTCTTCACATCATGTATATCATTGTATGATAAAACAAAAAATCCACTGTGTTGGTGTAACAGTGGTACACCACCACAGCCATAAACCCATCAAGGTTGAAGTGTATAAAAGGAGTAGCTGAGTAAACAAAACATGTGCATATACACACTAAAACTAGACTAGACTTGGTAATGGTAATGTAACTATTCTTCTAACTGCTCATCCATGTTGTTTGCAGCTGTCCACGTGTGCATCTGTAAGTAAGTATAATCCATTTATTAGTGACATACTGGCTGTGGAAGCTTGGTGTGTGTGTGACCACATGTATTGTCTGGTGCATCTTGACAAAATGTATGAGAAGATTCAGTTCTTAAGTCAGCTGTGGGTGTTTGTGGGGAACCTAACAGGCAGTGTGTTCCAAACTGAACTTAGAAATAATCTTCCCAAGGTCTATTCGTGGCTATATGTCAACTTAAATGTCTTTCCATTTTCCATTTTCAGTAGTTTCAACCCCCACAAGAATTTTATGATTTGCCCCTGCAGCTATATGTGTGTGTGAGCGTCCCTGTGCGTGATAGGACAACAAGAGAGTCTGGGCTTCGGTAAGCCCGCTCTCAAGTTCAAATTGAGGCCAGATGCTTTGAGATGCTAAAGAACTAAACCTGTCTGCTGTCAAACTGTCACAAATGCACAAAACACACTCCTTCACTCACCTATTCACCTATTCTATCACTCTTTCCCTTCCTTTCTTTTTTTCACCACGCTTCCTGACTCTATCTCATTTCGCCATGCACATGAAAAATGTGGGCCTCAAATGCCATGGCAACGCTTCCAAACAGAGGGAGAGGCTAAGGTCTGCAACAGCAACAAGTTGGTTGTAAAAGCACAAAAGGAAAAAAATGGAGCAAAGGAGAACCTGTTGCCAGTTACTCCTGCACAGACTTGCACTTTGCTAGAAAACGTATTTCTCCAGTTTTTTGTTTGTTTGGGGTTTTTTTGACAAAGAAAATGAAAAAATGAAGTCAGAGCTCAACACGAAAAAAGTTAGCGTCAAACAAAGAGGACAATATCTCTCCTGAGTGAAGAGAGATTTGGCTCTAAGGTGATGAGTTAATGAGGACTAAGAAAGTATGCATGCATTCAGCAAAACACACACACTGAGACTGTAAAGCCTAGCCATGTGGGGGTAGGTGACAGTGAGCGCCCACTCAGACAGACAGTCATTGTGCAGGAATGATGGAATAATATAACCTCAGGTCTTCTGGCAAAACTTTAAAAGACATGTCTCATTTTACAGTGGTGTCGGCTTACTTCATTATAATACCATTTCTTGCCCGTTTGAAGTTTTATTGCGGCGTTTCAGCGAGTAGATGCGTGACAAATAAAGAGGTGAGCAGATTAGGGCTGAACTGATTGCCTTATTGTGTGCTTGTGTGTCGCTGCCTTGCCTGTACTTGTGGATCCTCTTTTGTTAGCAGCCATCGAGGATTATTGTGACTCACCTAGCCTGTTGATTTTCACTCTACCTCTGTCTCTCTCTCTGTTTCCATCCACTGCGATCACTTGTCTCAAGATTAATCAAGGCCACCCAGGATCTGTATACCAGAGTGGCATTTTTCTGCTGCGAGCATTCAATTTCATGTTATGCACTCTCTCTGTCCTGCTGGGGAAGTACTTGAGTGCCACTGATCAAAAATATACAGCTCGGCGGCCACCCCATCATAATGTGTGGTTCTTATTACCACTTGCATACTGATATTTTTGCAGCACCGACTCTGATCTGGTGATTTTTATTCTTTCCACTTGTTGCTCTGATCTATACACTGGCTTTACCTTTGGTTAGTCACACTGTGGTGCTGCAGTTAAAGAATGGGCAGTTGAAAATCTAGCTGCATAGACCAGCGAGCAGGGAGTGGTATGAAACGGTGAGGATGGAAAAGAAAGAGTGACAGGAGAGAGATGGCTCCATACTGTAGTGGTTTACACATTTTCTTGGAAAGCGCTAGGGTTAGGGTTGCTAGTTCATAGGGGACACAAATCCACCTTTGAGGTAGCATCAGGAAGGGTATCAGTGTAAAATGCTGCCAAATCAAACATGCAAACTCCTTGTGAAAAAGGGAGGAGACATAAGTACCTTTGGTAACAATGTGAAATACATAAATATTCACTTGCAACACATTCTTATATGATTAAACACAGCGATGTTTACAATCCATGCAGCATTGTCACCACAGGTGGAAAAGTCTGCAGCATCATTAAAGGGGCAAACTTTGCTGGCTGGGTGGCCAAGTCACACTAACAGGTGTTTTGAGGGTGTTCCACTTGCCTCGGAGGTCGGAGCTAGGAGTGACGTTGCTCATGAGTTGAGCTTGTTCCAGTAGTAAATTTGAAAAAGCAAGGAAAAATCGTTTTGCTCCTTAACGAGGTGGAACAATGCACTTTAAACACCGCTGCAGCAGGTTTATGCATAAAGCCTGGTCAATGCTCTGTGTATGGCTTATTTAGCCAGCTTTAACTCACAACAGTGGAAGTGGAAACAGTGGAAGTTTTTATTTCTGTTTATGTGCGATGCCACCATCTTGGATTGTGAAGTCAGGGTTGGTGGGGCTCCTCCAACTTTCTGAGGAGGCATTTCAGCTGAAAATGCAGACTGAGAACTCAGAAATTCTGACTTCCGCTTTCAAATGAAATGCACATTTTTATCCTCATGCCTGAGACGTCTGCTGAGTGAAGATTTGGGGCCAAAAATAATGTGTTATTTTCAGTTTATTCATCAGAAACTGTTCAATAAATTACATTTTTCTGACATACAGATATCAGAAATGTAGAAGATATTTAGATATTTAGAAACAAGAAGATATTTGGTGGAGAATAGACCTGAGATAAAAGCAGAATGAATACTGGATGTGCTTTAATTGGTCTGATCTAATGCAGGTGTAAATAAACAGAAAGCACCCTGCAGTTTATGCATTTCCTTGTTCTACCTGCTCCAGTGTGAACATTTGCTGTTTTGCTCTATTGAAATTAGTCTAAAACAGGGACTTTTGTGTCTTTTGTCAAAACATCTTCAAATTTTAAAGGATTAATTAAGCAAATTTAGCCCTGTGTGTCAGTAATGGATACGTTTATCATGATTACGGCATACGCTAGTTTTTTTTACAATGTCATCAAGCTGCATGTCCTGGATTACAAAGGAAAGCACTTTTTGCTAGTTACATTTGAGTTTAAACAGAATGCCACACTCTGCTGCTTGACCGCATGTACTCATAAACCCTCGGGTTTTACAGGACCGAAGATGCTTCAGCATGACTTGTTTTCACAGCCATAACACAGCTGTGGCCTGCCGTGCAGATTTCACTGCATGTCGTTGTCGTCTTCGGCTTGTTGGGTTGAAGGAAAATTCCTGCAAGCCGACATGAGTAACAGCATTTTTGCTCGGTCAGCAGGAGGTGGTTCAGCAAAGACAAGTTGTCTCGGTTCACATTTGATTTGAGACGTTAAGGTGCTCAGACCTCTGTGTCTCTGCACTGGCAAAATAATGATAAACAGGATTATGGATGCACGGTTCTCCCTGAAGCTCATTTCTGTTTGGCTCCTCTTTTTGGGCAACCTGATATTGGAAAATCCCCTAAAACCCCAGGCAACACTCACAGCTAGCCTTCCTTTGTGTGTTTACCCCTTATCCCCTTTCTTTTCCTTCCTTCGTGTTCTCACTTTTCTGAGTTTGTCCTGAGCCCAGCAGAGTCTCCGGAACAGCTCTGAGGTTGCGTGGGATTGCAAGGGGCGATCTACTGCTGCTCAATAATGGGGTTTCCTCTCCTGGGAAGGACTGGCATTATTAACAGACTTATCATAACGGGATTATTTCCCCGTCACAGAACTGACTTCTGGATCTTGTTAGAGAGCTACCTGGGAACTTCTTTCTTCTATCAGCCCTGCTCTTGTTCATCCTGGGCCAGTTGGTACCATGTGGACGCTAAACTCTCACATCCACTTGAAGTATTTCCAGTTCCTGTCAGAAGCAGTAATGCTGCCTTTAAGCGGTTCAGCATCATTTAATAGTTTTAGAGTGTCAGGATGTGGTGTAAAGTGCCCCTGGGTTGACCCCATCACAGCTAGCTGTAACACTATTGGAGTTTATTTTTGAACACCGAATCAAATGCCTCATGAAAGACTATCAGAATGATTTCAGGCACTTGAGATGTTTTCTATATTTAGTGGTGATGGCTGTTTTTTCTCTGCCTGTCTTGTGCTGCTGACAGCAGAGGAGGATGCGTGTAATGAGGAAGGTGGAGGAAGCAGTGAGGGCGGATGGAGCGGATTATGAAAATATTTTCACTTTCTCAGAAGAACCAAGGAGGAGAGGAGGCCTTCAATAACTTTTAAGAACCAACCAGTGAGCAACATCAGAGGGGGAAATTAGCTTTTGAGATTTGTTGCCCGAGTAGCCAGAACAAAGCCCTGCCCTCGGAGGTCACAGGGGTGGGAGGGGAGGGCAGAATCAGACCAGCCGCCCCCCACCCCATTCCTCAGGAGGAGGGGGTCACGGTTGACGGTCGCAGAGGCTTGTTAATTCTATTATCCCTGCCTGAGAGGTCCTTGTCAGGGCTGGGAGTGTAGAGGAGAAGGGTGGGGGTTAGTGGTGGCTGGATCAAAGGGGAAAGGAGGTTGTGTGAGGCGTGATTATTTTGGCATTGGAAATGATCACATACCACGCATATCTTTATCTCCTTGACTCACGAGTACTCACGAAGCCTGTCTCGTCTCTTTAACTCCCCGTCACTCTCTGCCATGTACTCACAGACGGTTTAGTCAGTATGGAGTGAACTGGCAGGAATCGAATCGTCCTGCTTACTGATCACGAATGAATAGTTTGAGCCGTTACATATGCTTTCCTCAAACTCCTATCCAGTGAGTTGTATTTTTTCAGTGATAAAATCAAAGCAGGATATTGTAAACTTGATTGCTTGATCAGGATTCAATCATTAATGACAAATAAAATCCATTATGTCAACATACTTTCACGAACAATCAAAATATTTCAGCTTTTCTTACCCAACAGAGCTGCATGTGAAACAGCAAATGCCCAGTTAACCTCCCAGCTTCCAAGTACAAAGTCCATGTGATGTCCAATTGCACCAGTATTCAAATAGCACAGTTAATATCTGTTGCATTCACCACTAGCGAGCGGGTGTGATGTGTGAGTTGCTGCACGCTCTGCCCGTAAGGCTCTCTCATCTAAATCACACAGTATTTTCAATAATACAAACATGTCGGAGCTTGACTGTTTCCTGCTGTGTGTCATGTGTGAGGCAACCTCGAGCACACAAAATGAGGCCAACACTGAAGTGCCAAAAACCTCAGTTCCTCTAGTGACCCCTTGAAAATTTCATGCCACCATGATATAAACCTTTAATTTGTAGAGTCCCATCTTTAAGCCTTGAGATGAGCATTTTCACCATTGCCATCCTTTTGAAGCTAGATGTGACGAGAAAGGGGTGGAGGAGATAGTTTAGCTTTTCTTAATTCAGCTGTGTAGTCATTGCAGATGGTTAGCAGCTAAAAGACCGCTTTTCTTCCAAATTAAAATGAGTCGTTTGATGACCGACTTTTGTTGGAGAGTGAAATACTGAGTGTAAGAAAAAACCCACTCCAGTAGTGGTCTGTGATGGATGGAATCAATGTCACTCACCCATTTGGGCCAATCATCTAAAAATCCAATACCACTAGTCAATATCCGATATATTGGCCAGTATTTTCAATAAGATACATGAAAGAAACATTTGCCAAACAGTTTTCATATACAGTTATGTATATGTCCTTACTAAGACAAGATGATCATGCATTTTAAAAAGTAAGTTGTGTAACTCATTTACATGCTGCTGACTCTCCTCGGATCAGCTGGTTCTGGTGTTTGTTGTGTCTCAAACACCTTTTGACAAAATGGAAAAGTTTCAGGGTAATCTCTGGCAGACAAACAATCCACCATCAACACTCTTAACATGGCTGATGCGTGTTTCTCCTGTGTCGTCTTTACTTGACTGTTACGAACGCTGATACCGATATACCGGCAAATGGCTACAATCGGCTGATTATATATGAACCCTGCTGGTATACTGCTCGAGCGGGTGTATGTAAGCTTAGAATAAAAAGCAAGGAAGTTTATGTTTGGTTGATAATTTCTTTGTTGTAACACTGCTTCTTGGCAATAAATCTTATACTATTGGAAAACCTGTTTACTTCCCCTTAAATGCTGCCACATTTGTACAGAAAAGCGAGCCAGTGTGGTTTTGTTCTCACTCTGCCATGAACAGCATGCCCGAGCCAATCTCACAAGTGTTCGATAGGGTTGACATCCATCCGCTCCACTCCCAAATTCTCGAGGTAGTCTCTGATAATACCAATACCATGAACGCCTTCAGTGAGACACTGTTCAAGAGTTTGCACTGTTGGCTCAATTTGTGAGATCTGAAACATGAGTTAACACACTTGCTTTAGAACAGCCAACCAAAACTGTTCTCATTCCTTTTTATTTTAATCCACAGCTGGTGTTTGTATTTATTGTATTTCCGAGAATATAGACTTCTCTTAGGGGGTGATTATTGTCACCATTTTTCAGAATGGACATGTACATAACCGTGTGCAGCCATGGCACAAAGGATTATTCCACTTGGCCAGACGGGTTTCAGATTGGCACAGCAGGCTAGGATGCGAGTCCCGTCTATGCCCCTCTGGGCAATACTGATAATGCTATCTGCAAATTGAAGACTTAATCTGCTTCCATTTATTGTGTTAATAATATCTATCCATGTTTCACTGCCTAAAAATAGTACAGCAACCGACTGAAGCTAATATTCATTTCCTTCAAAGATGTTCTTTGATGGGTGTGAGCCTTGTCATCATAAAACGGTAAAGTGAATAAATTTCAAACCACTTTAGGAATAATACCCAGATGACTGCTCGCAGGTTCAGACGAGGACACGCAGGAATATCACAGAGCAGCTGGAGCTGGAGATGATTGTGACTCACCCCCCTCACCCTTTACTAAATCCATCCTCTTTTTTTTTTTTCTCCTCCTGCCTCGTTAATGACACTGGCAATTAGCAGTAGATACAGTATGTTTAATGAGGGATGAGCCGTGACTGTGGAGGTCACGGGGGAGGGGGTTTGAAATATTTCAAACAGCTGTAAAGTGGGTGTAGTGAATCAGAAAAAATAAGTTTGCTTCATTGCTCATTGGGGCGATCGTGGCTCAAGAGTTGGGAGTTCGTCTTTTAATCGGAAGGTTGCCGGTTCGAGCCCTGGCTTGGACAATCTCGGTCGTTGTGTCCTTGGGCAAGACACTTCACCCGTTGCCTACTGGTGGTGGTCAGAGGGCCCGGTGGCGCCAGTGTCCGGCAGCCTCGCCTCTGTCAGTGCGCCCCAGGGTGGCTGTGGCTACAATGTAGCTTGCCATGACCAGTGTGTGAATGTGTGGATGACTGGATGTGTAAAGCGCTTTGGGGTCCTTAAGGACTAGTAAAGCGCTATACTAATACAGGCCATTGATTCTTCAAGTCTCTGGAACTCTACTGTAAGAACGAAACACAATTTCTTCCAAAACATATGTCTGCATTTAAAGTTTTGTTAATAATGGCAACACATTGAAGAGAGTTCAGAGGTGATTTGTAATATGAAGATTTTTTTCATTAAGTTTTATCTCCTCCCACCCATGATGTGTGAGACAGCTGTGGACACAGGAGCCAAAGCTGCTACATGAGAAAGTGTTTCCTTCCAAAGCGTCTTACATGCTCCAAATTTTTACACCTGTCAAATCAGCTGAAATGCATGTCCACAGAATTTGATCTCTTGCAGGGCTTTAAGATAAAATAGATTGGTTTAGATTTGTTAAATTGATTGACTTACTTTATCATTAGTGGAGCGAAGCGTCAGTTCAGAGTTAAGCCCAACCCATCCGATACCCTTCTTTGCGTCCTTCTTGGCAAGTCTCATTTTAGTGTTTTACCTTCCACACGGCTACTGCTACTTTTGCTCTGCAGCTACAGCCCACGCTGATGTAGTTTGACTGATCCACCGCAGTGCAGCTTTCTGCAGTGATCTTTTCTCGTGCCTAGTGTTGTGTTTTTGAATAAAATAAAAATACAACACTAGGATAAACACCATTGAATAAAAAACCTGTGTAATAGTTGCATCTGGAGTATAAATGTAACATTTTGTGTCTGTTTTCTCTCTTATCAGAGTGTGTGGTGCGTCTGACGCCGTCGGGCTACCATGGCTCTGGTTCAGGCACTACCCCTGACCGTGAGTGACCACCCGAATCCAGGCCTCGACATCCAGCAGTGCCGGCCGCTATCATCCCATTCCCCCTCAGGTCCCTGCTCTGGCCCCTGTGGGCACTGCACCTCTGACACAGCCATGGGGTCAGTGAGTAGTCTCATATCAGGCCGGACGTACCAAGAGAGACACTGCAGGGCTGCCAGCGAATTCAACACCAAGCCACGCCGCTCCACGCCAGCTACCAGCTGCTTCCGGCTCCAGGATAATACCCTCCGCAGTGGGAGCTCCCTGGAGCAGCTGCTGGTTATCAGCAACAGAACAGAGCCTCAGGCCCAGGTTCTGCCTCCACCGCTTCCCACAAAGAAGCAGCCACGGCCTGGAAACTCTGCTGGGACAGGAGGGGGTGTAACGGTTGCTGGAACAGTAGGCGGTGTCGGTGGCAGCACTAATGGGAACTTTGGGTATGTGAGCAAGGAGGTGGTGGTTGGAGACTGGAACGACAACCTGGTGCTGACTGCTGCAAGCCCCTGCAGCGACTCAGAGGACCAAAAAGACAACAGGACTCTAAATGGGAACATTGGTGGACCTCCTCCCAAACTCATCCCAGTGTCTGGACAGCTGGAGAAGGTGAGGAGAAGTACAGGGATAATCTGGGAAGATGATGCTGATTTAATACTCTGATTTCATTTTGCTGATATTAACAAGAGGATGCAAGAATAAAAATATTCTTGCCTCTGACATTTGCAATAAATACAATAATATTGACAAAAGTCTAAAACTAACACTGAAACTAATAAAAACTAAACTGAAACTAGCAAACCCAATCTTGTGGCTAAAAGAAACTAAACAGAATTTTTAAAAAATCAAAACGAAATAAAAAATAAAAAAGTATAATAACTGTCCAAATCAATTGGCCATGCCTTTGAGTCCATATCAATCTTCAGCTTCATCTGCTAAAGAAATCTATTAAATGTAGTTGAAAGATCTTAAACTGTGTATTAATCGTTTACCATACCGTACTGTTTCGCATATCTCACATCCTTTGGGGCTGTAGGGTGGTGCAGAAAGTGGAAAGTGCCTTTCAGCATGACACTGAAACCCCAGCACCTCTGTCAGTGCCCCTGACCTCTAATCTGAAGATATTTATAGGTCAGTTTCTTCTTAAATTACATCTCAATATCACCCACCAGGACATCAAATATCATACTGAGGACTTTTTTTTAATCTGTTATCTCTGCTGCCTGCGTGAACACGTTTTACAGCAGATTACCTCAGCTGTCTAATTGGCTATTTATTCCTATCGATCCGGAGGGAAGCTTAATAACCGGCCTGACAGGCTCAGATGGATCATTTGACAGCTGCTCACCTTGCAGACACATCATGATGAGTGTCAGAGCTCGCTCGCATCCAGTGACGTCTTTAGTGAACTCTGAGAAAGATCATTAAGAAAATGCTTACAGAGGAGAGGATGCTTTCACGCTCTCAGTCTTTGTCACGACTCTCCCTTCGCTCTCGTCTGTGCCCTTTGTTTCTGTGCCCTTTAATCAGATTTTTTCCTCTCCTCCACTCTTCTCCATCTTACGTCTGTCTATCCATCTTATACGATAGGAATATCATTAAGGAAATTGCTTAATGAACCCTTTAAATATCAATTAAACCAAACCAAACTAATCAGAGCCTTGTGGGGTGGCCTGCCAGCACATCGCTCAGCCTTTACTAATGAGTTTTACTCAGTCATTACTAATTAACACAACAGTCATTAATGCTAGTTGGGTTTTTTTTAATAATCTACACTTTCAGAACATGGAGAAAGTGCTGATCCGTCCTACAGCGTTCAAGCCTGTCGTTCCCAAGAATCGGCACTCCGTACAGTATCTTTCGCCACGGCCAGGTGCCAGCACTCTGTCGGAGGCCAGCCTCAACCTTCTGCTGCCCCATGGAGGATCCAGCAGTGCCAGCGGTACAAGCGGGAATGGTGGAAGCAGCAGTTCCAACTCTGAAGGGAAGTGCAACTCCTACACCGGTGGTCGCAATGCTCGGAGCAGTCAGTCCTGCTCCATGTCAGATTCAGGGAGGAACTCGCTCTCCAGCCTCCCTACTCACAGCAGCACAGGTTACAGTTTGGCTCCCAGTGAGGGCTCCAGTGCTGGTTCTGGGTCAGGAGGCCAGCTGGAGCCTGTGTCGGGCATCAGCCGAAATACTTCTGGTGGAGGCGGGAGTCACGGTCACAGTAACTCAGACAGTGGACGTTCCTCGTCCAGCAAGAGCACAGGCTCGGGGTCACTTAGTGGGCGCGGGCAGCCCCTGTCAGACAGTGGGTCCTGTGGCCACTCTCCACCCCCCGTGGAGGGTTACGAGGCCGTGGTGCGGGAGCTCGAGGAGAAGCTGAGGGAACGGGACCTGGAGCTCCAGCAGCTCAGAGAAAATCTGGACGAGAATGAAGCTGCCATCTGCCAGGTGAGACACGGTCGCCTCAAGACACCGATCATAAACTTGATACGCTGAGGAGCTGATGTTTGACCTCTCAGCTGCGTCTTTTACTGTGACAGGTGTATGAAGAGAAGCAGCGCCGCTGTGAAAGAGAGATGGAGGAGCTGAGACAGAGCTGTGCCACGAAGATGAAGCAGGCCTCTCAGAAGGCACAGAGAGCACAGCAGGTGCTTCAATTACAGGTATGCCAAGTATTTAAAAATATTAAATGAAGAAATGTAAGCGTTAAATTAGAAAGCTCGATTAATCCATTACACAGTGAACCCAAACTCTGCCACAAATGTGTTTGTTTTTGTTCCAGTTATTTAATGTTGTCTTATGCTTTAGTAGTTTTCTCTCTCCACACTTGCATGTCTTATTTTAGATTAGCACATCTGTGTTTTTGTAAGAAAGCATGATCACGTGCATCTTTGTGTGTTGTCAGGTATTTCAGCTACAGCAGGAGAAAAAGAAGCTACAGGAGGACTTCTCCTCTCTGCTGCAGGACAGAGAGACACTGGAAAGGAGGTGCGCCACAATCCAGAGGGAGCAGACCCAACTAGGGCCACGTCTGGAGGAGACAAAGTGGGAGGTAGGTGAAAGCGAGATACCAGACAGTCAGTCATGAATCTGTCAGAAGCAGCGCGGTGATTAAATGTCTCAGCTGTGAATTTGTGTGATCCTATTTTTGTTTGTCAGTTGCTCTTTTCATTTTCTGTTCATCTCTTACTTTTTAGCAACTAATAAAAACATAAAATCCTGAAACGAACTTGTAAGCTTGGAAGAAATTGAGGTTTGCCTCTCTCTCACTTTCTTTCTGTTGTTCACCAGGTATGTCAAAAGTCAGGAGAGATCTCTCTCCTGAAGCAGCAGCTTAAGGAGATCCAGTCGGAGCTCAGCCAGAAGGCAGGAGACATTGTGGTCTTGAAGGCCCAGCTTAGAGAAGCTCGCTCTGAGCTGCAAGCCAGCCAGATTCGATCCCAGGAGGCCCAGACTGCTCTGCGGACGCGGTCACTGGAGCTGGAGGTCTGCGAAAATGAACTCCAGAGGCGCAAGAGTGAAGCTGAGCTGCTCCGGGAGAAAGTGAGCCGTTTGGAAGAGGAGACAGCCCGGCTACGTGACGCTCTGACCGGTCACAGCGGACCTGCTCTGCCTGGAAATGTAGCCATGAAGGGGCAATGCATGAGTCTGACGCTGCAACAGGGTAGAGCTGTGGCAGGAAGGGGAGGTCCCAGTCCCTCTGTGTACCGCAACGGAGAGGAGACTCATCTGGTCTGGGGTGGAGAGAGCGATGAAGCCAAGGCTCAGAGGCAGAATGCAGAAACAGTGTTGGGACTCAGGCAACAGGTATGTGTTTTTCGGTAACTTTTACAAGCATATGTGATGAAAGTGAATTGATGCAATTGAGGTTTTGTGTCAGCTCAGTTTTGTGGCCTTTTGATAGGAATACTTTGCATTCTGTGCTGTCATTTATTTATTATGTAGCTTATGGGCCCATGTAGAGACGAGCATTACAAATTTTTTGCTTTAAATTTCTGTAAGAAAAGGAACTAAACATGATACATCGAAACAGGTTGATAGGCTGAAGGCTGAGCTCATGTATGAGAGGAGGACTGGTGAGGAGCAGCTGTCACGTTTCGACGAAGAGAGGCGGGTGTGGCAGGAGGAAAAGGAGAAGGTAAACATTTCGTGGCGACTGACTTTAAATCTTTTTCCTTCAGTGTGACACGTGTCAAACTAGATTTTAAAGCTTATGCTAATCCTCCTTACCTATGTACTTAACTCAAATGCTGTTTTCCCATCAACTCAGGTAATCCACTACCAGAAACAGCTGCAGCAGAACTACATCCAGATGTACCGTCGCAACCGTGATCTGGAGAGAGTGATGAGGGAGCTGAGTCTGGAGCTGGAGAACAGGGATATGGAGGACTATGAAGTGCGCAGCGGCAGCAATGACATCCACTTTGAGGAAATCACTGCCACAGAGATATAAACACACACGCGCTGCGAGCAATATGTCCAAATAAAAACCATGGCAACACTCTGAAGGTGTAAACCAAACAATCAACTCTGGGCCAAATACTGCACTATCTTCAACGTGGCTTTGCCCGGATCATCGAGCAAGCACTCACCACCTGTCACTGTTAAAAGGGAGCTCTCCCAAAAGGTGCATTCTCACTTCCTGCTAACACAAATGTACTCCCAGTAAATCCTTTTAAGGTGTCTCCCACTACGCTTTTAATGGGTTTTTATTCCACTACAAAGCCAGCACAAAGACCTGTTTCCATCTGTGGGAGCGAGAGGAGGGAAAGAAGTGTTTTATTTCTCAGACCACGTTCAAATCAGGGTATTGAAAATCGATGGGAACCTTAAAGCAAAAAAACATTACTACACACAGAGAAATCTGGTTACAACTTTGTTGGTAGCACACGACGTGAAACACCCAGACACCAGCGTGCACGTACTCATGCACCACGAGAGATGACCAATCAATCACCTGGTTATTAAAGCCGACGTCATCACCCACCCGAACCGTGCTCATCGGCGACGCAAACCCCCGCTGCACCAGTCCTCCAAATCCCAAATATTACTGTTAACTGCTGTTTGTATTTCATGGAGTTGATAGCATCAAAGTTCATTTTACCAAGTCTAAAAAAAATACCAATATTTTGTTCTTTGGCTTGTGCGTATTTGATGAGGAATGTATTGTCACTTCTGAGAAATGCAGTAACGAGAGCATCTGAGAAGCACGCTGTTATTTTGCACAACTTCCCTGCCCTCTTTTTGTTCAGGACTCAACTGTTTTCAATTCAAACAAACCAATACTGACGTGCGCCTCCTTGCTTACATGTGAACATCCTATTCAGCCGTTTCCGAAAACCTACCGGGAACGCCAAACCAAACACTCAAAGGAAATGCTTTATTTGAACTCTGCTCAAGTTTTCAAGACCACCAACTGTTGCACACGTGTCAATTCTTTAGACAATGCACCGATCTCACATAAACGTTTTAGTATAAGTGATATTTCCAGGATGCTGCCGATTCCCCTCTTTCTCTGTTTTTTTCTTCTCTCTGTTTGCTTCTTACTCAGCTATTTTTATAACAGTGAAAGGCACCTCTGTGGTTGGTATCAGGAAACTAAAAATAGAGCATATTTACAGAATTACAGAGATTTAAGCCAGTGTTTGAACTGTTTGCATTCTTATTCAGAGTTTCCATTTATCTCCCTTCACTCCCATTAGTTCCCTTTATGTACCTCTTGGCAAAGCAAAGCCAAATAACTGTTATGAAGTCTTCCTACCCTTCCCGTTTTTCCTGCCCACTAGATTATACTCTTCACTGACTGCTATACAGGAAGTGAGACTGGCATGTCTGCATGTCTTTGTTGTATGAGATTTCAGAAGAAACTGGTTCACGCAGCAGTCAGGTGAGAGTTTGCAGATGCAGTAGCTCCAGCACTGAATGTCCTCAAGGCAGGTCAGTTTTTGAGGGCCTAAATATAAACCGGCGAGGAGCATGTTACATATAAAAACTGTGGGTTGCGCTGCTGTTTTCTCACGGTATTATGCAGGGCTGTGCATACGACTGAGCATGGCGGTAGTGGGCTGCTGAGAGCTTTTATTTTGCAGAGTCTATATCGAGGATTAATAGTTAAATGAAAATCTATATAATGGAGGAGATGTTGTATATTTTTTATATATATATAGCACCCGAAGATATTTTGTTGTAGTACTGGTATAAGTGTGTGGATTAATGTATATCTCATACCAATATTTCAAATGATGGATCAATTGCAAATGGAGGTGGCGACAAAGGAAGAGTGCACCTAATACTGTAATGCATGAAAATTTAATGTTTACATTATATAATCTGTGTGGAAAACCTTCTAATGACCAAACCTTGCAGGTGATAGAGCAGCGGGGAGCTCTTATTTTAGGCTACTTTTTGGTCTGTTGTCTCTCCGTTTTGATTGATCTTTCACTTGACTGT
Source organism: Rhamphochromis longiceps (assembly GCF_057381845.1). NCBI lineage: Eukaryota > Metazoa > Chordata > Actinopteri > Cichliformes > Cichlidae > Rhamphochromis > Rhamphochromis longiceps. The sequence continues at coordinate 17,414,944 of NC_140569.1, forward strand.
CTGCATCGTAATCTCACGCTCATTCACGCTGTCGTCTTCAGGTTTTCCCACGTCATTTGTTTAGAACTGCACAAGTCGTTTTTGAGGGATTCGTTATTAAGTTATGGGCAGAGAGAAGGAATGCTCATGGCTATATTTGGCTATATTTTGCATAACCACATAACTGTGGCTGAGGAGGTATTGTGGAGCATTAAAGGTCTGTGCATAAATTGTGATTGCAAAGTAAAGCCATTGGAAGTAACTTTGAACGGAAAAAGCGTAGTTTATCCAACCACTTTCACGTTGTTAACCAAGCCTAGACTGTTATTACTCACCACAGGTTCATATTAACAGCAAGCACAGGTGTTCGAAAGCAGACTCCCTCACTCCAAAGCACTGTGTGCATATCGAATTCTCATTTCCTCCCCCTCATCGTTGCATGACCATTTTTCTGTGTAAATATGTAAAACACTAAATAGTATAACTGAGTGACATTGTCTTTTATTTAGACAAAATATCTATTTCAAATGTAGCCACTGTGACTAGACCAAAGCAACGTAACACACTTTTTTTTTGTGGTGCTTTTCCCCCATCGTTTTATGTGCTTTTTTTTTTTTTTTTTTTGAAACATTTGCTTACTGTGTGTCTTCATTCATTCATAGAGTATGTAGTTGTCCATGTATATTTTTATGTGTACATTTCTTGTACAAATGACTGTTTTTAATTAAAGAACAAGTTGTCACATCTTGAAGTGATTGCAGATTTAATTGCTTCTGAAATTTTTTTTGCTTATCTTTAGGTTGAATGAACCAACTTTGCATTACAGTGTAAAATACACTCATCTGACACTTTATTAGGTACACTTGCAGGCACTGGGCTGGACCTCCTTTGGCCTTAAGAGCGGTATTAATTCTTCGTGGTGCTAGAGAAAATTCTCAATACTGGCATGATGCATCACAAGGCTGCTGTAGATATGTCGGCTGCACATTCATAAAACAAATCTCCCATTGCACCACATCCCAAAGTGGTCAGCTGGATTGAGATTTGATGACTGTGGAGCCCATTTGAGTACGTTGAACTCACGTACAAGAAACCTGTTTGAGATTATTGGAACTTTGTGACATCAAAAAGCAGCAAGTGGCCCAAAGTCCATTTATCCATTCATTCTCTTCTGCTTATCCTTATCAGGATCGCAGGGGGGCTGGAGCCCATCCCAGCTACTATAGGACGAGAGCAAGGACAAGGTGTGCCAAGAAAATATCCTCACACCATTACACCACCCCAGCATGAGTCCTTGATGCCAGACAGGTTGGGTCCTGTCATGTTGTATCCACCTGATTCTGACCCTACCACCCGAATGTCACAGCACAAATAAAGATTCATCAACTCAGGAAATGTTTTTCCAATCTTTGAATGCTTTTTATATGAGTTACTGTTGCCTTCCTATCAGCTCAAAGCAGGCTGGCCCTTCTCCTCTGACCTTTGACGTGAACAAGGCATTTTCAGAATTTCATCTCAGAAAACTGCAGATCACTGTATGTTTTCTCTTTGTCAGGCCCTAGAGATAGTTCCTCGAGAAAATTCGAATATATCAGCAGTTTCTGAAATACTCCACCAGGCATGCCGCACTCAGTTTGAACTTCAGCAGTTCGTCTTGACCACGTTTATGTGCTTAAACACACGGATGCACCGGCATCTGATTGGATGATTAGATAGGTCCGTTAAAGAGCAGGTGAACAAGTTCATCTAACAAAGTAGCCAGTGAGTAACTCAAAGGCACAGACATGCTCACTTTCATCTTAAGAATTTAATTCCATGCAGGCATATAAACAATTCAGCTTTTCTATCACTTATTAAAATCAAGCTTGAGTAACATTTTCTCAGCGTTTTTCTGACTGCCCATCTATAGAATTAAGGCACTAAGCACACTGCTTTCTCCCATCCATATTTCTTTAACCCGACTTTTATTTGTGCCACTGGACCTGCATTTCTCATTGACATGTTTTTCCAACTCTTCCACATGTCTCCATAAGCTCCATCCACAGCATGGTGTAATGGCTCCAGAATACAGGCACCTCTGCCAGAGAAATACAACACAAAAAAAATACTGAGCAGCAATTTGCAATAATCTCCCCAGACATCCTCTAAACCCAAACTATCAGTTTTGACATAATACAGGGATTTAATCTGAGTATAAATCTATAAATCTCATAATGCTGGCTGAGGTAATCTCCCTCTGGCATGCCTGCAGGGCTGCTGGGCTGAGATGCTTCAAGTAAAAAGTGCAGACCACTGGCTCCACTATCAGACAGTGCTCAGAGGTCACGGCAAAGTTGCCACGTGTTGAATAGTGGCACTATTCTAACCAAAGATCATGAATTACACGATCCTATCACAAAAGCGTCTTTTAGAAAACGTGCAACATATGCATTTAATAAAAGTTTTTCTAAAAACTAAGAATCATATAAAATTCATACAATTGCAACATTTGGTTTTCATCTCGCATTACATTATAGCAAAAGTGACCTTTATCTTGACAAATATGCAGCTGTATTAGTCTTCAAAACCAGCTGCAACCTTTATGCAAGACATACTTTATGGTATATTTTGTCATAACTTTGCCTTTGATTGTCTCCGCTGTGACCGGAGCGCTACCTATCCCATATTTCTTCTTCTGGGGTGAATCCTGTATTTATTAAGTCCCAGAGGAGCAGCAGGTTTTGTTGTCCTTCATGCCCGAGCAGCAACCTGGCTGTGAGGCACACAGAGTTTAGTCAGCAAGTCTGTTGGGGCTGCTGGGGTCGGTAGAGACCTTAGGGACCTTGACCACAAAAACCATCGGCTCTTTGGCCTTGTTGCTGAATGCACGCCGAATTACATCCACGGCGTGCTGATGAGTCACTCCCTCCAGACTCTCTCCATCTACGGACAACAGCTCATACCCTGCCTGCAGATTCAAACACATGCAAAAGGGTAAAAGAACATTGAAAAGCCACAGAAAAAGATTGAGTATCCTTTGTAAGCATGTTTTCCTCCATTTGTGTATCTCTTTTTTGTGTCTATTTTTTTTTCAGAGCAACATTAAAGACAGTTTCCATAACACTGCAGAGATTGTGCCCCTCTGTGAAGAAATGTAATTTATGCCAAAGAGAGTTGGAGCTCTCCCACTTCTTTAATGCATTCACACTGAAAGCTGTCACTAGTGCACGTATAAAGTTTCCCCTTCAGCACAAGGTCTTTGGAAAAAGAATATACACTGAGACAGCCGCACAGTTAGGACTATGCTTGCTGTTTCCTGCAGGATGCGAGCAGAGAGTAGCAAATCTTTGCAGCCTCGAGGAGAGGAACTTCCTCTGATGTCATCAGCGTTTGCCAAGGATGCACCTGCCTAATGTGCTCAATCTCAGCGAAGGTTAGAAACACAGAAGCACACAAGGCCGACGGCCATTGTTGTACCTTCTTTTTTTTTTCCTTTCCCTTTTCCTTTCGAGTCATTAGACACAAATAGATTATTTTCCCTTCATTCTCTACCACCCTGTTCCATCTGTTACAGCTCTAACCTATTTGGCCTGTATGGATGAGGTTAGATCCGGGCTGCTGATTTTTTTATTCTTTTTTCCAGAGAGTCCGGTGTTCACCAACAACCCTATAGCCCTCCGTGCAAACAGTATAAAAAGATTTAGCTCCATTTAACCAAAGAGGAGATTAAAAAGTGCTTTTTCATTTTTGAAAAGTAATTTATCTGAATTAAATAGATCACAACCTAATCTTCCCCATCCTCTTTACAGCCATTTATACTGAGCATTTACGAGGTTCTCTATTTTCCAGCCAACAAATAACATGGCATGTAATAATAACTACAGCTTGCATGGGAGGATCTGAGGCCAAATAGCTCATGTACTGGGCTGAGAGAAGCATAGCTCAGAGTGTTGGTTATCATAAATGTAACACCACTCATGCTCTAATTGTAGTTCGGGACAGTGGTTCGTGGCTGCTCAAATTTTGAGATAACTTTCTCTAAAATACTAAAAAAAACATTTTCTTTTTGCCTTGTGTTTAGAGAATCACTGCATTAGGATTGCATGTAAACATGCCTGCTTCTGCTAAGCAGCACTAATCAGCAGGTCCAGCTGTTGGGAATGTCATTTTGCAGGTATTAACTCAGCTGTCACGTTGACGTGACTCGCTTACGTCCACGTTCCTGCCGGTGAAGGCAGATGGCAGCGTCTAATGAACAGGACAGCACGTGTCTCATGACTAATACACACACAATACAATATTCTTCACTGGTGTGATTATCATGTGGGTCTAAGGAAACAGGATGCGTGTTAACACTGAGCCCGCCTGATCTCACTTCCCTCTGCAGAATACCGGGAGATAACACTGAGCCGTGGAGCTGATATGAGCCAGCTGACATGCCTGGTTGTTAGGTGTGAGGAAGAGACCACAGATAGCACAGGAGTGCTAGGGAGTAGCCATATATCTGTGTCTAAGCCTCATAGCCAACAACCTGTCTGTTTTTAGTCATGCTGGTGAGATGGCTAAGAAAAGATCATAGTGTCATTAGGATGCAATGTTGCTTAAATCCCTTACTTTTAACCAGACTGAAACGTCGCTTTAAATATTTGATGAATTACATTTGGTATATTCTTTTATTGAGTCCTAGAGCGAAAACCTTTAATGATTCCTTGTTTTTTTTTTTCTATCAGTGCTTGGTTTTGAGTAAATTTTATGCAGAGCATTATGTTCCTCATTAGGATAACTGGTGATCCTCAAACATTTACCACCTCAGTCATCTGTAATGTGTCGAAAACCTTACTTGAGTACTAAAATCAAAACTATTATGTAACGTGTAACCCTGTGGCTAGATGCTATGTCCTGCTGGAAAAGGAAGTCTGCATAAAGTTTTTCAGCCGGTGGAACCGTGAAGAGCTCTAAAATGTCTTGGTAGATGGCGGTGTTGACTTTGGAGTTTGATTAAAACACAGGGGACCAACCACTGCCAACATCAGCAGATGACACCTGGTGGCACCTCAGATCATCACAACCTGCAGAAACTTTACACTGGACTTGGATTCTGTATCCCTCCACTCTTCCTCCAGACTTGAAAGAGGACTTTGGACCACTGAGCAACAGTCCAGTTCTTTCCTACTTAGCTGAGCTAAGGCACTTCTCTTGTCTGTGGTTCAGAAGTGGTTTGATATTAGGACTACTACAGCTCTGGACGTAGTGAAAGATGGAAACAGCCTCAGTCAACGCCTTGTGAAGCTCTCCAAAGTTCTTGAAACAACTTTTCTTGACAATCCTCTCAAGGCTGCAGTCACCCCTGTCGCTTGTGCTCCTTTATCTACCAATCAACTTTCCATCAATATGCTTTGATACAGCTGTCTGTGAACCACCAGCCTTTTCAGCAATGACCTGTGGCTTACCCTCTTTGTGGAGGCTGTCCATGAGTTTCATGTGGACACAATGTACTAAACTAGCCTGAGAGATACACAGTATTTATACTCTTTGAAATTCAAAAAAATCAGCATTTGTATTATTTTGAGATATTTTTTCTATTATTTTTTTCTGTAAGCCATAACTGTCAAAAGTAAAACGGAGTTTAATTGCACAGTAAGTCCAGGATATCCTAAATGTTCATTTTTATTAAACTGATGGAAAATATTGAATTTTTTCCACAATATTCAAATGTCTTGAGATGCACCTACAGAGATGTGGAGTTTGTATGAATGTGAATGTAGGTATCTGTACACAGAGGGCCAGGGAAAGTTAGTTAGATATGGGATTGCCCACATGTTTGACACTGATCAGGAATAACACTCAGATAGCAGTTTTCAACTGATAACTTGCAGCTAGGAAACATACGAATTTGTCAGCAAACACGAGTACATAATGTCAGCCTCCTACTGCTGGAATAAGTATGTTTCAACTTTGCACACAAACATTTCTTCCCAAGCATCTCTAATTCCACTGAGCTTTAACAATAAGTCTGTGATTAACTTTAGTGAATGAGCGCATGTGTAGCATATGTGTTTCAGTGAACCAGGCCAAGAAGACTGTTAAGTTACTTTACAGGCAATATATTACCAATACATTAGCAGACCAGCATCCATGTACCTCATTCATAATGAAAGTGATGGGCCACTTGAGATGGCTCTCATCTACTCTCCACTCCTCATTGCACACGTCTCTGTCATAGACACAATTACTTCATAGCAACAACTCATAACCTCAGGACTGAGGGCTGGCACATCTCTCTCACAATCTGCTACAGACAAGCGCTATATAAATCCAATCAATTATTATTATTATTATTATTATTATTATTATTATTATTATTATTATTATTATATGTGTTCATGCTAGACGCTGACCTTCAAAGCCTGATTTGTAGATGCAGCTCCACCTGGAAAGATTTTCTCAACCTTTATCATGGGCTGGATTCTAGACTCTACACCTCCAGAGATACTAATACCTGTAAACACACAGAAAAAGAACAATAATAAACTGAGGGCATGTTTGGCAGTACCACATGTTTTGTAACTAGTCTTACACTGTATCGATTGGTCGTTTGGTCTTTTTTTGTGTGTGAACTCTTATAAATGCATTTTAGTTTAGCAGTTAGTGATGGCCTGACCTCTACTGGTCATGTAAGAGACAGCTTAGGATGAGTCACTAAGCAGTTTGTATTGTGCTTACAAGCGCATATACGGTCACAGATTAAAAACGATTTTAGAAGCTGGCATTAAAGCAAATCCTGAAATTTCAGTTTAAAGTTAAATGAAAGTCACAACAAGTGCTGTTTTTTATTTACCCAGTGAGTGCTTGGCCTTGGAAATGGTCAAAGTGGCGATTTCACACTCCTTGGGTGGTAGAGTTTGTCTTCCTTTCACTTTTTGAACATCTTGTGAGTGTCCATTCACTTGCTGAGTACTCCCACTGGCATTGGACGGGCTCTTCTCCCTCTGGGGATCAAATACCTCAGCCAGAGGGGTTCTGCCTCTCCGCTGTGAGGGAACGTGTACGCTGACCTCCGTGTAGCCCTCTTGCCTGCTCTGTCTGCCATATATACTGTCAGGACTGCCCTCTCTCCTCACTCTCCCATGGCCATTCCTCACAGGTGACCGCCCTCGTTCATAAGCCCCGTCCCCTCGGTCAGACACGGACAACAAGGAGACCTCATCGTACCACGACGCCCCATTCTCTCTTCTGATTGGGGATCGATGGGGTTGGTGGCCACGTTTAGTGCTGTGTGGGGATTCTTTGAGGAGGAAGCTGTGAGTGGGCAAGGGGCTTGGGGAACGGGAGCGCACAGAGGATACATAGTTGTCCACAGGTACATCCAGCAGAGGGGTGAAGGCACGGGATGGCGAGAGATGGCCAGACCGTTGACCTGTCACACGCAGTCTCTCCAACTCCTCGATCAACCGGCGCTCATGCAGTCTGTCGTGGACCGGCTGCAGATAAAATCCACCCTTGTAGTCTGTACAAACATATAAACAGTGAGTGACTGAGTCAGTGCATATTATAAAGCTTATGATGGAGCAGAATCAGTGCTGTGAGTTTCATCCGTGCTTTCTACTTCCATGTTATAACTTAGCTATGCTGGCAGAAGACAGAACAACGACAGCTCAGAGATGTTTTGACAGATATCTGCTGTTTTCATAATACTGACCCTTTGACCCGGGCCTATGACCTCAGAGGCGGCTGCAATCAGTCTGAAGATGGGACTGATTGTGTCTCGCTTGCTTTTAAATGAAGTAAATGCTCAAAGCATCTTTGCATTGTTGAAGTGTCACACAGCACGTCTCTGTCTTTTCTGTATGCACCGAGATGTAAAACAACCCTCTTCAGCACGAGCACGGGAAACCTGATCTGTTCGGGGTGTGTGTGTGTGTGTGTGTGTGTGTGTCCTTTTTATATGAGGGTGGGGAATGTGTGCCAGGGACAGGATATGGTCTGCGTGTGAAGGTGTTTGGCTTTGACTATGAATATAAGATGAGGCAGGAATAAAGTGGCAGAAAACTAGAGACAGACAGAGAGAGGTTTGAGCCTCTGTATAAGTTATAATCCTACAGGAGCCATCAAGCAGATAGAGAGAAAGGTTGAAGAAAGGACCGAGGCCTAGATAAGGAGAGTGCGAGAGCAAGAGATACAGCCCATGTACCTGGGATTGGGGTGATGAGGTGACGACGAGGAGTTCCACTACGAGGAGAACGCAGAGCTGGGGAACGCGCTAAAAAGAAAGATTTCATTTTTTTTAATCTCACTTGAAAAATTCTTTTCTGTTTTTTATTCTGTCACAGCTTAGAATTTAATCTTGTAAAACTGGATAAATAAACAACAACAACAACAATAAAATATCAGGGCAGTGATGTCAGGTGCATCCTATGCTTACATGAGCGACTCTTGAGAATATCGTACGCTTCCAGCTCAAAAGGCATGACCATGCTGTCAAAGCGACCCAACTCAGTCATTGGTATCAGCATTCTGCAGTGGATATAAAGCGGACATGTAGTTCATACAGCATGTAAACACATAAAGCAGTATTATGCCTTGTGTATCTCACCTTATTTCCCTGAGAAGCAGCAGTTTCTCTGGCCTGTCCAAGATTGCCAGAAGAGGACGCACCAAGTCCTCGATTACAGAGTCGGACAGAAACTGTAGGAAGGATTTGATTGGTGCACAAATTAAAGTAGGCAAACAAAAAGAACCAGCTGGACATGTACACTGAGGATCTGACTGAGCTCAAAAAATATTTATACCCAGACAACTGACTTTAAGTAAATTTGAGTACATGTATAACATGCTTGTAATTTTGTTACATAAGTGCACTAAAAAACATTAATTTAATGGAAATTGAAGAACAGAAATGTACTTGATTAGTGTACATTCAGTTTACATAAAGCATATTTTGCTTAATCGACAATTATTTGAATCAATAAACATTTGATTTTAAATATTTCAGTATGATTTTGCTCAAAATTATTGCTTCATCTTTATGAGAGCGAAGAATCATTTTTTGAGTGTGTGATTATAAAATTAGTTTTACAATGTCATCTCTGCGAGAAGTTTTTACACCTCTGGATACATCTCAGCTTGTCCAAGAAAAGTTTGCTTCACACACCGAGGTTCCAGTATCTCAAGATACACATTTACAGCACGAGACAAATTTGTGATAAAACATATTATAGATTAGAGATAATGGGAAGTATAGTTTTTAGAGCTCTGCACTTGCTGTGACTAAAAGCTCAGCGTGCAGAAACACTTTATGTGATGAACTGAGCACATGTTTATACCTCTGCAGCAAGTCCTAACTTTCTTGTCTTCGACCTCCCTTTTGTTTTGTCCCGTCTCTCTAAGCTCTCTTGTCAATACCCTCTGAGGTCAGACAACGGGCTAGCCAAGGAGCTGAATATTTTAGGATTAAGGTGGACTGAGAATGAATCAAATGACAGCTTATGTTCGATCCCGATCATAAAGACAGGCCAAATCCATCTTTTGTCACAGCTGTTACACGACACATCTGTGACTAAAGAACACTCGATGACTCACTGCACTCTCACAGCAGCGTGCCTCTGAGGTGGCGATGGTAATTTCAGTTTAGAAACTCACTCGCCGACAGTGTCTCATCACAGCAGCCACCTCATCCTGACTGAGCAGTTTCTTTGCCATGTCCTCCACGTGCTGCAGGACCTCGAGTCGGGGCAGTGGGCTGCCAGCTCGGGATTCCCTCGGGGAGGTCAAGAGGTGGAATGGGCGTCCCCGTTCCTTATCTAAAGAATAATGTAGATAAAAGAAATGATGTGCAAAGAAGAAACTGTCCTGATGGCATTTAAAACTCTTCCAGTTAGATGTTTGACTTCTCAACATCTATAAATAAATTGTGCAGGCTTTTTTTACCATCAGGAGAACTTACACTAACTTTAAATTAAGATATTAAATTAAGAAATCAAGCTTATCAAGGCATCTTAACTTATGCTCTTCACCATTACATTTTTGCTTCTAACACATCTGAATAGTATTTCTGTTTGTAACTAAGTTTTCTACAACACATCAGCCGAGACCCTATTTTTATGCAATTAACTGGATATTGTCATCATGAATGTTACACTCTTACAGGACTTTACAACATTAGAGATGAATAAAACCCTAAACATAATGGAACACCTCTATAAATCAGGGAAAGCAATGCAAATTTACAAAATCTTACTTATTACTGCAAACTTGTCATCTCACGAGGCTGTTTTAACATTTGAATTCTGTATTATAGCTCTGTCATGGTAGAGCACTGGGTTTTTGTCTTCGGGTCATTTTCTCTCTCTCTCTTTGTTGTAGGATTGGTTGGGCAGGTCGGAGCGTGGGGTCCTGCTGTTCAGAAAACACACTTGTAGTTCACTGACCTTATCAGGAGCTGGTATTAAAAGGGAAGCTCCATACTGAGTCTCTATCACAGCACACCACACCACTGTGTGCCATCTCAGATTGGTAAACAGGCCTCATTCTTGGTTACTCCAGCTATTCTTGTTCTCTCCTCTATGTCTTCATGATTTTGCTGCCCTGCTGAAGAAAAGACCCACCCGAGCTTTCTCACCTGCCACCTTCAAACCAGCGCTACCCACAATGACTTCTTTTAAAGAGGCTTTCCATCTCACCTCACTTGCGTTCTCAACCTCCTTCGACCCTGAGAACAACCCAGTGCCCCTCTATCCAAGCTCACTAGTCTTAGCTTCAAGTAAGAAACTCACACACTCCTAAAGACTTTATCTACAACTGGACTGTTGGGAAACCTCCCCTCACATTCTGCTGGATATAATGTCCTCACTTATCTCCTTCAGAGAACGCTATGCCCTGATTATAATTAAAAGTGTGGCCTTAAAATGAGACACTGTGTATTATAATTAGTCAATTTAACGACCTCTGAGTCATGTTCCACAATTTGTTCAAAACCTGAAGCAACATTTCACTTTGCAGGCTGCACTATGTGAAAGAAAAACCCACACCCTGTGACCGCTCTCTCACCTTTGTTTGCACGGCGAGACGGCGACTTGGAGCGACTCCTCTCTTTGCGGTCTTTCTTAAATAAGAGGTTGACAAAGGTTTTGGAGCGTTTCAGACTAGTTTTACCCTCTTCTGAGCTTTTCTCCCTGTGTTGCCTTTTCTTCTTCTGTCTCTCCTCTAAAGGTGGGGGGGAAAAACAGACAAATATCTCTTTTTAAATTAACACACATACTGTACTTTGTGCACTAAACAAACTATAGACTACATGTCATCTTTTTTTGCAGTTATGTCTTGTACACAGGAAAATTGACTGAGCCACAGCAGGAGTAGGACATTCTGCATATCTGTGTTGGGTGCTGAAAACATAATTCATTAGGCCTTGTTGTGCTCAATGCTTAACTGTAAGCTGGTAACAGTGGCTGACACGCACTCTCCTTTATAAGCACAGACTTTTCATTTCTCTTCCAGTCAGCTTCTCTTTTCACTGCAGTAAATCTGACACTGTGGAAAGCAACAGTGTATCACTGATGAATTGCAGCCTCACCAACCTGAACACACCCCCATCTATTAGAAGCACTACAGAGAAGTGCTCCCGCTTACAATAACAAATGTCCAATCAGACCTAAGCTTTGCCCGAGCCCCCACCAAGTTCTGAAGCTACGAGTGAGCTGGAGAAATTGAAAAGGAAAGGCTAATAACTCAACAGCCCCACCAAGGCTTGGATAGATATTTCTCCATATGCTTGGTCTTATTCATTTCTCACAGAGGTACAACAAGTGAGAGTAAAGGGCAGTGATTAATCATGAGTCTGTGGCAACCTTGTGCTCATAGACAAATTCTGTATGGAGCTTAAATCAGCCGTGGAGAGTCTGAATGTTCTTGTTTACTTTCTGGAGTGATGGAGGGTTAAGGCGTTGTCTAACTGATGCGTGTCCTATAGGAAGAGCCCAGAAGCAGTGAACTGTCACAAACATCAGCTCAATATCTGATAACAGTGCCGCAATTCTGGAAAGACTGATTTCTTAGCTGGGGTTAACCCTCGTTAACACTCTGTGTATTTATGTCCACGTCTCCCTCAGTTCAGTGTCACATTGTCAATGTCTCTTCCCTGAACTTGTGTGCCTTTCTCTGTGTTCCCTCTGTGCTCAGTTTAGTTTTCCCAGTTTAGTTCTGTTTCTTTGTGAAGCCTGCAATAAAGCAGAGGTTTTGAGTTCAGCTTTTGTCTCTGTGAGTTTTGCGTTTGGGTCCTCATCTGCCTTGTATCAATGGTCAGGCTGGTGGAGCTGTAGTGCTATAAGGGAGATATTTTCTTGGCACTCTTTGCATGCATTAGTATCGACTGGGCATCGTTTAAATGCCACAACTTACCCGAGTATTGTTACTGACCACCTCCACTCCTCTATAACCACCGTGTACCCATCTCCTGATGGCTGGATAATCAACTATGTCAGAAACTTTTATTGATCTTTGAGTATATCTAGTATATATCTATGAGTAATGTGTCCAGCACCTTGAAACTATGCCATGATGAATTAAAGCAGTTCTGAAGGCATCAAGAGGGCCCAACCCGATACTAGCAAGATGTACCTAATACAGTCCATAATTAAAACCAGTGACGTAAAACATCACTTGTCTGCTTAAATTTTCGTCACATGAATAAACTGTGTTGGTTGTATGCTCACTACCAAAATACTGAGAGCTTTATTTTTTATGCCACCATCTCGGTTTAACCACTGCTGCTAAAGTTAATAAATTAAAAAGTATTGTGTTTGTGTTGTTTTCTCAGAAAACACTGCCTTAATTGTAAACACCTAGACTGTGACTAAAATATGGTAAATGGCCTGCATTTGTATAGCGCTTTTCTAGTCTATAGGACCCCAAAGCGCTTTACACTACATTCAGTCATACACACATTCACACACTGGCGATAGCAAGCTACATTGTAGCCACAGCTGCCCTGGGGCGCACTGACAGAGGCGAGGCTGCCGGACACAGGCGCCACCGGGCCCTCTGACCACCACCAGTAGGCAAACACGGGGTTAGTATCTTGCCCAAGGATATTTGGCATGCAGCCAGGATGCAGCCTGGGATTGAACCACCGACCTTCTGATTAGTGGCTGACCTGCTCTGCCACCTGAGCTACAGCCACCCCATATGTCCTAAATAGGCTGGAAAAAACTTGTCAGCTAATAATAATGTACATAGAGAACTACCTTGCATCCATAGTTCCCCACATTTAACAACCCCAAAGAGCCTGCAGACCTCACCTGACTCTGTGATGTGACTCTGGGAACGACTGATTGGCTTCCGCGGTCTGCTCAGGGCCATCAGAGCTGCTGTCTTTGGTGAGTGTTTCTCAACTTCCTGCTTCCCTGATGACAGCGTTTTCACCCGTCCCTGTCCACCTTCTCCAGCTCCTCCCATCTCCCTTGGCCCTTCTCCTTTCCCACGTATGACCGTGTCCTTCAACACTAATGTGGCACCAACAGTCCGGCTTGTTTCTGTCGTGGAGAGCCTTTCGGGGTGTGACCCGTTAGGTAACAGGTGGTCCTGGTAGTTTGGAGGTTGGGGTTCAGTCTGTATGGCGGAGTCAGCAGTTCGATCAGTACTGCTCGGACGTCGGGAGTGGTCCTCAGTGCAGATGCCAATGTCTACCATCTCTGAGCCAAAGACAGGAGGGAAGAGGACCTGCGAGAGACCACTGAGGGAACTGAGAGGGGTGGTGGAGGACAATGACGAGGCAGAAGAGTTGGAGTCTGAACCCTGTGATGATGGTGGAGGGCCTCCATTGGCTACTATAGAACACAATCCAAAGAATATAAGGGATTAGTGTGTGTAACAGCTGCCATATGTTACAGCAACATAAATATACATGCTAGACTGGACTGTGGATAAAGTTTTCCCATAAAAGCTTAATTTGTTTCCTTCTTATTTCTGCTTTCTTTGAATGAAAACCTGTCTGTTCTCATATCCCCATAATCCTGTGAGCTTTTGATAGACAGAAAAAAAAGCAGGACTTCTTTTTTTTCTTTTTTCCTAATGAAACTCCAAAGTGACTCTGCATCTTGGCATCTCGACAGATGTCAAGTCATGCTCCATTCCAGATGACTGAGCTGCCTTTGAGTACACTGAATTAATCCCTAGCTGTGTTGAGATGGGCTCGTATCAAAGCAAAAAACAAGGAACTGGAGTGCTATTAAGAAACTGAATGACAGCTTTCTTGTTCAAGAAGGCTACACAAGGCCACTATCCCACTAATTTTTAAATGTTTCCAAGGAGACTCCACCATGTAGCTTTGAAAACCAGATAAAATCTTCATTGATTTTGTTTAGTCAAGGCAGTACTTCTCACGCCACCGTTCATTATCTCTTGTAAAACTTGTGTTAAACATTGTCCAGGGACTGTAAAAACAGTCAACATACACTTTTCCAGCCAGCCGTATTCTGCCACCATCTCCTTGTATGCGGGGTATCTGCCAGCTTCCTGTTGAAGATCAAAAAAACAAAATGTTCATCGAGAACAGCAAACAGTCAGCATGATTACTATGAAGTAGACTCTCTAGACTTTATTGACTGTTAGTGAGGTTTTTCAACATTTAAAAATGAGCCAGCATTTGTTCATTTGGATTTTTTCCTGTAGTTTTTTGTTACTTGTGAGCCACATTCACACTCTGCAAAAAAGAGTTTACAGCAACATGTTGATAATAGCAGTGTTTACATGAGGATCGTCAGCAAGTTCAGTTCGATTCAGTTTTATTTAGACAGCACCAAGTCATGACAACAGTTATATTGCTTTTATTTATTATGTTTGTATTTAAAGCTTGGTATATTACACAGTATGTAGCTGGAGAGAAATAGCAATTTTTGTTGTATGAAAATACACAAAGAACTGGCAATGGGGTGAATATGGATCTGAATCTGATCTTAAAAGAAGGAATAGTGTCTTCTGAATCCAATTAAAGGACCTGAATCCTCCAAAAAAAAATCTTCAGAGAGGGAAAACAGTCAGCACATGAATGTAAGGTGTACAGATGTGGAGACACGGCCTTTAAGGGAAGGATGGGGCTATCTACTGTATCCATACACTTAGGGCGAGATGGGAATTAGGAAAAGGGGGGAAGTAAAACATGGGTGAAAGTCATCAGAAAATCGCAAAGAAAGGAGCAAAATTCAAAGCAAAACATAAGCGGCAACAAAATGAGTAAAATTGGATTTTTTTTTTAAACTAAACACAGAGATGCAAAAACTTGCACTAAAACATGATCTAAAGTTAGAATAAGAAGCATGGGAAAAAACTAAAACTCTTCACTAGAGGAGGAATAAAGTAAACACAGAACTCAGAGATTTATTAATATTATAAAGCATCAAACTCACTAGAGAGTAATGAGGAAATTAAAACAGGAGTGCAAAAATCAGCCTGCCAAATATAAGAACCAAAACTTCAAACTCAAGCAGATAACTAACAATTCAAAACTTAGAGGTAGAAAAAAACAGCTGGGACCACAACAAACACGTTACTGTGTGCTCATTAGCATGTCACATACAGCTGAGAGTGATGAGAAGGTATCATTTTAGTTCTGCAGATTAATCTGACAAGATTACGACCACAGATATAAAACAATGGCTAACCGAAGTATTATCATTTGACATGAGTCCTGAATTCAATTTCAAGCTAGTCCATACACTAATCTTTAAGACATGACGCTCAAAACCAAAATGTGAACTTGGTGAAGAGGGCAAAAGGAAAGTCTTTATCCTTTGAGCACCACTTGCAATGACAATCCCTGGAATCACTGGAATATTTGGACCAATCAATAAGCTGTCCACACATTAAAGCGAGCACTGGGCTTACAGGTTGTTCTGCCTTTGATATTTTCAGTTATGCATACCAGCTTAATTTCCACCTTTTGACCTCTGTGCAGCATCTTATTGTACTTAATGTTAGTTTAGTTATGTTATATTTGCTCTAGTAATGATTAGTAATTGCTTTAATATCCAGTTCAAATGAATCCTTACTTCAAATGTAAAGCTGTAAGGATATTAAGGTGCTTGTATTTACTGTATAGGTTAGGGTAAATATTATGTGGTTCACAGAATTACAAAACACGTGGCTCTCGTAAGCACATAATACTGTATAATGCCTTCAACTTTTTTTTAAGGAACTGTCTCATCAGCACTCATTTTTTCCTTTAAGAGCACAGGTGTGAGGGTCTTAAATAATAAAACCTTGCTTTACTATGTGTGTGATCCATCCATACAGGACAGGACAGGAGGAAGGCATAAATTAAGGCTTTCGGTTGATTATAACCTGATCCTCGCCTGCCTTTGAATAATGAACGTCGTGCCTGGCTGTTTTTCACACGTGGAACCTGAGATCAGGGGGGTAAAATGAGCATGCAGCAATGCTAGCGAGCTGAGAGCACGCCGCACATCACACATACACCGATTCATATGCACCTACACGCGGTGCCTTTATCCAGAAATGACACAGGTTAAGTGCTGCGGCCTAGCACACATACTCAGGCACACATAAGAAATTTGAGGGCTGTAAGCCAACTGTCTGCTCAGCAGTGCAGGCTCATTGAGAAGAGCCGGTGTTGTTTACACGCTAGCATTTATTATTGTGTCAGCACTCAAGGCTCCAATCAGCTGTTAAGTTTAAACTGAAGCAAATTATTAACACTCCACTGCAATTAGAGAACTTCCTGAAATCAAACTTCAGTCTCATTTCAGACAACACTGAGTTTTTTTTTAGTTTGGTGGTTTGACAAAATGTTGCTCATGTACACCTCAGCATTCAACTGGAGGTATGTTTATGTCCAAAAGAGGAAAATAAGCCCAATATATACTCTCATGTTAGCTCTTTGTCTTGTGTTCCTCTCACTCCTTGGAATATATTTAGCTTTTTGGCTGTTAAATCCTCTACTCTCGTCACTTGCTCTGTGTGTGCTGTCTGAAACTGAGCCAAGACATTTAAGTCACAGGTTGTAAAAGGAAGAACAAAAATGTGTCCTCATGCTGTGACAGTCCTCTCATACCCTGTTGATTTGTTAATTATAAAAATGTAAAAAGAAAAAAAACCCAACCCAACAACCTGAAACTGATTAGCTCAGCTTTAAACATATTTTTTTTTCCTTTTTTTTCCATTCGCTCACCCTGATGGTCAACATGACGTGGGTGTGGCTCTTCAGGACCTCCACCGCATTGCTGTGAGTGATGTCATCAAAGCTCACCCCATTAGCTGCAAGGATCTGATCCCCCATTTTGATGCCATGCTGCTCTGCAAGTCCACCTGGGTCCAACCTGATGAGCAGTATGAAAAAATCCAGACATGAAAAAAAGAAATGTAACTACTAATTGAATTTAAATGTGAGCTTCTTTGCTTTGATCTACCACAAAGACTCAGATAAACTTTGCAAATGAGATTATGATATCATCTTTAATTATTGGGGTTAATATTATTATTTGCAGCCAGGTGGGGTAAACCTGGATTCCACCAAGTGCACCAATATAACCATCCTGAGGCCTAAATGATTTTACAACAGGTACTAATTAATTTTTTTTTATCTCATGCAGAAAAAACAAAAAAACAGTGTTTGTATTCATACTTAGACACATAGATCCCCAATCCAAACTCTCTTCCTCCTCTGATGTTGAAGCCCAAGCAATAATCATCTGACGTGGTGAAGAGATGTACGATCCTGCGAAGAGCGCTGTCCGAACTGGCCTCTGAAGGGGTACGACCGCTCTCCTCCACTACCATCCGCCGGTGAATCAGATCCACCCTGCACGCACACACATAAACACACACAAAAGGAGACATTGTATATGCACACATGAAAACACTCATATAAACTGCTTTCTCTCTGTCCACTGAATTCAGGTGTGTCAGTATCAGATAATCAAGTAGCCATAAAGGTCACAGCAGTAATCAATCCACTGATGCCACATGAAACCAAGATACTGTATATCCCAAAAGAAAGATAACCAGTGTGAGCTACAGTCAAGTGACAAGACTTGACAAAACAAGAGCCACACAAAGGTCAGTGATAGTAGTTCCAAAGCTGTAGTCTCTTACATATTCAGCAATAAGTATTTCATCAGTAAATGTTTGATATCTTGGTAGTTTCCAGCCCTGCTGAGTGGACTGGCCTCACCATGTGGTCTTCTCCTTAGAGTAGCGGATGCCGGGGATCTTGCCCACCCGTCTCACCACCATCCTCAGCCTGTTGTTTCCTGTCAGGACCTTCACAGCACTGCTCATGGTGATGCTCTCCAGGCTGACCCCGTTCACCTCCACCAGCTTGTCACCCACAGTCAGCCCAGCCTCCGCTGCAGACACAGGCAGAATTCAGCATGAAAAACCAGAAGACAACATTCCCACGTGTAAGCACACTGGGAAAAAAAGCTTGTCGTGACCATTTACATAGACAGTCTGATGAACACACACATTTCTTCCTAACCTGCAGGGCTGTTGTCCTGCACCTTACTGACAAATATGCCGAGTCCATGTTCAGAGCCCCCGCGGACACTGAAACCCAGACGCCCATCTGGACTCTTATCTACTGTCACTGTGTGAATGTCTTCACTGTCATCCCCTCCTGCAAACACACAAAACACCAACATGAGTCCACCATAAATATGCACAGTGTGACCCACAAGTATTCCCAGGATTGGGACACTTCCAACAAAATATGATTTGAAAATTCAAAGCTGATGGGAAAAAAACTCATTTACAAAGAACAGACAATAAATGACAAACAATAAACATTCTAACATTTAAAAGTTACTGATAACAAACCTATTGACTGTTAAACCTAAAACATATGTATCAACCTTAAATGAAAAACTTCATCCTTATGAACTTTTTCAGGTCACAGGTCGACAGACTCCTATGAAGTTAACTGACAAATGAAATGCATTTATATAGGCTCATCACTGAAAGCAACTTTATTTAACTGACAGAATTTTTGCACAACTTGGGTGGCGCCTACTGTGAATACAACTAACCATTAATTAACATTTGTGTTGATCACTCTGATGTTGTCTCAATTAAATATTGGCCGATCAGTCTTTCAAATGTCAGAAATATCCAAAGCCAAAATTCACATCTTCACACAACTTTTTGGTCTCGTCTTAAATGAGCAAAGCCTACTGCGGACATTCAGTTTCTGATCACTGAAAATGAAGAAGACTACCAAAATTTTACATTTCAGATACTTGAATTGTTTGCATTTCTGCTTAAAAATAGAAAAGAGGTTGACTAAAAAAGTTTTTAGTAACTCAGTTCTCATTGCCTTTTAGCTTAAAAACACATAAGATTAACTCTGTCCACAGTATTTTACATATGTATATCAGCTTGCTCTGAATTAATTTTAAACAAATATCTGTGTCACTGATTGTCCTGAATACACCTTTGCAGCCAGTTGCTGTGTTGCCATGGTAGCAGAAGACTGTTACTGGGACCAGACCTCACCATCAACAGGTGCATTGATGAGGATGACCCTGCCCATGGGTGAGGAGGACCTGCGTCTGTGGCGCTGCTTCTTCACCATGTAGCGTGTGGTGCTGTGGGAACCCCCATTCGGACCTCCGTTTTTAAAGTGGGGGTGCCCCCCTCCATTTGTCATCTCCCTCCAGGCTGGAGTTTGAAAGGAGTCAGCCATGGTAAGTGTCCAAAAACTCTTCCCTCAGTCATCCAGGCGGGAGGATATGTGGAGTCCTAGTTTAGGATGGCAGAGATGGAGCCAAGTGTTTGGGGAAAGGCAGTGAGGGACAAATAACTTGTAAAATGGACACTTTAGCACCTGCTTGTCCAAACTGAACCCCACTGGAGGAGGCAAGTAAAAAAGCTGCTGGTAGCATCTCTAATCTCAAGTGACATCAGTTTCATTCAGTAGATAAAGCTTAAAAATAGGAACCAGGTTGAAAAGAAACCTCTGACTTCAGCTGAAGCCACACAGCTAAGTCACAAAACACAAAAGTTGGCTAAAAGAAAAGCTCCATGACTGAAGAGAGGGATTTTCTCACACTCAGATATAATCCTGGTCTTATAAGTCAAAGATGTTGGCGTGATCCAACAGTGTCCTCTGTACCTTCCGAAACCAGGGTACCCGGTGCCCGCTGTCTGCAGAGAAGTCAGCAGTGCAGGGTGATTCCCCTCTGGTCATGTTTAATTAAACGGCCTGTTGTGAAAAGAATATGTTGTGATGAGTAATGTGGCCTCAGAGCTGAAGAATAGACAATGAAATCCTTTAATTCTGACACAGTATTGACCTGTGAGGATAAGAAACACTCACTGAACTCCCGTGGCCGTCTATTAATCAGCACCATGGACAGCAACTCAGTCAGCATGCATATAACCAACAGGTCTAATTTGACAGTAAGTTATATGAGCGACAGTTTGCAGGGAGGCATAATTATAGGTGGACTTTAATTCTGTTCATATCTTCGACTTGCTGAGTCTAAAATAAAGTAAAGAATTTTAGCATTACCTGCCGTGTCCATGTTGCGCTGGCTGCGCTCGCACTGAGCTGGTCCGCCTCACTGACGCGTTAAGGGACACCTCCGGAGCGTTAATGCCACCTCATTTGTTCTCCCGGTGACCATTATTGTCTTAAGAGGTGTAATCCTTTTACATAAGCCCCCACCCGCAGCTGTGCAGCCACTAGCGCTGGGGCTGGAGATGAGTAAGTACACTGATTACTCAAACAGTAAAGTAACACTCACTCAAGACTTCTCCAGCGTGTCCTCGAGTAAACTTTCTTATTAATGTGCTACTGGACTTGGGTAGAGCTGGAGAGAGATGAAGGCGGGGGAAAACGGAGCAGCTGATCCTCCTGCCACGCCGTTAAGATGGGTAAACAACCCCACCCGGTGGCTAGTTTAGTCACATCCATGTGGGTCTCCAGCTCAAAAGCAGTTTTGTAGGAGACTGTGGAGGAGTGTGGTTAACAGGGCTTTCAGAAAACAGAAGTTGTCATTTATCTTTTACAAAAGATATTTATCTTTATTTCTGGTTTGTCATTATTAATCTGACATTATTATATCTACACAACACAGATAGGCCTACATAAACACGTGCATGCCCCACTGGTTGCTGCTGTGCGCTGTAACAACGCGTCAGCGAAGCGCCATATGGAGGCAGATACCTATATTCAATTAAATATCATCATAAGTCGTTGACTTTCGAACCAATTTGGATTCAGTTTGGTTCATTAAAAATGCCAGAACGGATACAGAAGACTTAGTAACGCTTAATATGTTTCCAGGTTTCATGTCAAAATGATGTTCTGCTTCAAAAACTGAAATGTGTAAAAATCATTTTAAAACTTTGAAATCAGAGCTGCAACCTGTTTCTGCTCTCGGAGAATTATTATTTTGTATATTCATCATAAATATATTATTTTCTGCATTTAATCTTTGTGTATCTTTTTCATTCATGTCTGGTTTTTAACTGAATGCCAGCATTTAATGTGATATATTTACTGTCCATGTACTGCCACTTTTGGCCACAACAAAAGAAGAAACAAACACACAAGGGGCCATTTTTCGGTGCTGCACTATTACTGCCAATACAAAGATTCATTTACGTTTTTCTCTGAAATATCGACCTTGGACACCTTATGTAAATGCCATCCTATGAAGAAGGATTTTTATTATCGAGTGGTTGCATGCTTTGCGTTTTAATGTTGAGTGTATTTTAGTGTTGCATGCTTTTATTCCATTTATTGGGACTTCTCCCCGACAGACTCCGCCCCCCTTGCTTCCCCAATTAGATACACCTGGAGGGCACAGGGGACAGAAATCAATCGGGCCTCCCATGTTGGCAGCGGCCAATAAGAGGCTCTGGCAGGTCAGAAAGACGTGTGTGGCAGCAGGAGAGCCATGGAGTAGCGTGGCGGCAGGCGCAGCCACAAGAAGAAGGACGCGGTCGGCCTGGCTCCCACTGGTGGAATAAGCATATTCTTCACAGCCAGGAAGTGTGGCATAGCCTGATCGGGAACTTTGGGGACTTAGCTCATGGACTGAGCATCATCATATTTTTAGTATGCCGAGGTTTATGGGGGGTTTTCTCTCCCCTGATCAGGGCAGTTTTAGTGTTGTAAATAAAGTTCATTTATTTTTATTGACTATTTTAACTGGGTATTACGTCTTCTGTTTCCGTGATCACGCCCTGCTACTTTCCCTGTTATAGAAGGGGTTCCCTTCTACGGAGCCCCTCTGATGTCATGGTCCAAAAAATAAATAAATTGTGGCCATAAAATACTACTTCGTGCCCTCGAAGTAGTATAACGTGCCCACGAAATACTATTTCGAGGCCACGAAATGCTAATTTGTGGGCACGAATTGAGTATAACGTGGCAACGAATTACGCATTTGTGGCAATTAGATAACGTGCGCACATCATATTGATACAATTCCTGGACAGCTGCGTAGAGACACAAGCATAAGAGTAGGCTAAACCTATAAACCATGGACAGAGACCGTATGATTGCGTTTTATTTTAGGCTGGGAATGAGCTACAAATGCATTTTTGAAAAGCCTGACAATGCAAGGAACCATTACGGAGAGACGTTTAAACAGGATATTGAGAGCCCAGTTGCTTTACAGACGTTAAGTACGACATGGAGCCGGGATAGATTTTATTGCTGCAAGGGCCTGGGAAGGATCACGGTTATCTGTCAAGTGTTTCGTGGCTACAAATTAGCATTTCGTGCGCACGTTATTCCCATTTCGTGGGCACAAGTAGTATTTTGTGGCCACAATTTACTTATTTTTGGACCATGTCATCAGAGGGGCTCCGTACCCTTCTAACTTACACCCGCGATATAAACACTCGGTAAGAAGGATCCTAAATATGTTGAAGAATAAGAAATTAAAACTTTATTGAAAATGGCAAAATACACCCGTGTTTTCTTTAAAATCCTATTTGATGTCACGTGATAGACGTTAGCCGAACGTAATTTGCTTATAGAACGTGTTAATGTTTGTTACAGTGAAGTAACCACAGTAACGGGCAACAAGTAAACACAGTGTTCGGTATTTTTCTTTAGTGTGTTTTCGCCGGTTAGACGTTGACATCGCCACATTTCTGAACATATTTAAACAAGTTTTGAATTCGTCTTTGCAAAGATTTTCCACTCGTCTTCAAAAAACAAGAAGAACATCAGTCTACTTGCGTTGGTTTGTTTTGCAATGTCTCAAAACATCTATCAACCGCGTTTCAGAGGACCTCCTCCTCGCTGCGGTGGGCAGTACGGTCCCCCCGGCGAATACAATGGTCTCAGAAAAGCTTTTGAGAACTGCAGGAGGGAAAACCTTCGTCTACGAGAGAGCGAGTACCAACTGCGAAGTCGCCTAAACGGTCTTCTGGTAGAGAGGAGCAATTTATGTCATAAGGATGGGCTTGTAGCTCTTAGAGAAGAAATGGAGTCCAAATACAAGCAACTGGAGAAAAGAAATGAAAAGCTAGAAGAAGAAAACAAAATACTAGAAGGGAAGCAGCTAGACTTGGATGACTTGAAGGAAAAGCTGTCAGACACGTACTCAAGAATTAAAGCAGAAAATGAGTACCAGCAATTTCTAAGGGAGAAACATTCAGAAGTCCAAAATTTGAAGGAGAAATGTCAAGACCTGGAACAGAAGCAGGCACTCTTGGAGGACAAAAATAAAGACATGGAGGAAGAGAAGACAAAACTGGAGAACAAAAATAAAGAATTGGAGGAAGAGAAGACAAAACTGGAGAACAAAAATAAAGAATTGGAGGAAGAGAAGACAAAACTAGAAGACAAAAATAAAGAATTGGAGGAAGAGAAGACAAAACTGGAGAACAAAAATAAAGAATTGGAGGAAGAGAAGACAAAACTGGAGAACAAAAATAAAGAAATTGAGCAAGAGAAGAAAAAACTGGAGGACAGAAATAAAGAATTTGAGGAAGAGAAGGAAAAGGTAGAAGACAAATATACAGCGCTTGAGCAGAAGCATAAAGAAGTCCAGGACAGGAGCACAGAAATGCTTCAGGAGAAGATCCAACACCTGCAAAAATATGAAGAGCTTGAGAGGATTCACAAAGAACTGCAAAGCAGAAACAGTGAAATCCAGGTGGATCAGAAAAGGCAGAAACAAGAGGAGCTTGAACAAAAGGGCAAAGAAGAGGATGAAAAATTTGACAAACTGCAGGAAGATTTTGAGAAGATTCAAGCAGACAATGAAAACCTCAAAGAAAATAACACACAGGAGATGAAAAACGATGAGTTGCAGGTGCAAGAAAAGCAAAAGAAAAAAGGATCCAGCTTTTTCAAGAGGAAGTCAAGCAAGAAAGAGGAAAAACCAAAACAAGACCAGGAAAGTGTAGAGAAAGAAGAAAAGGTAGAAAAGATAAACGGCAAAGTAGAAGAAAAAGCGAAAGGAAAGAAGAAGACAGGCTGCTGGAGCTGGTTTTTCAGGAGTAAGAAACGTTCTGGTGAGATGAGAGTGGAAGAGGCTGCTGAGTCTGGACAAGTGTAGGAGGTTCTCCATTTCATTACTATTCACATCTCCACCCGGATCCTTCCTGCACCTCCCTCTACCCTTTGTCTACCCCCTTCTTCCCTCCTTCTCCCTCTTCACATCTCCACCCCACCCATATCCTGCACCTCCTTCTACCCCCTTCT
Source organism: Rhamphochromis longiceps (assembly GCF_057381845.1). Taxonomy (NCBI): domain Eukaryota; kingdom Metazoa; phylum Chordata; class Actinopteri; order Cichliformes; family Cichlidae; genus Rhamphochromis; species Rhamphochromis longiceps. The sequence continues at coordinate 17,439,581 of NC_140569.1, forward strand.
TCCCTCCTTCTTCCCCTACCCCTGCAACCTCCATTTGCCATGTCCATCGACAGGTCTTTCTATGTGAAGATCTGTTTTCTCTGTATCATAATAAAAAATAAAGTTGAACAAAATCAGAACTAAATAAGCATTTCATTTTATGAGAAAGCACAATTATACAACCTGTTTCTCTATAAACTAAAAACCAGTGGATAAACAGACTAATGAATAGGTAATAAAACTTGTTAAATATGACTGACTGTGACTCCCCTTGAAACCTGTTAAAGAAACATAAGTATTTAGCTTTCAGGAGGTAGAAATGCTGCCACCTTTTGGGGAATTATAAGGATGGTGTACGTTGTAGACCTTTCAGCTGTGCATAAAATCACAGAAAAATATACGGTCACACCACACAAAAATGAGAGTCTTTCTTTAGCTGTGTACTTCTATCTATAAATTAGCCTTCTTGTTATTTTAATGATCATAAATTGTTTGGGATGCTGTTTAAATTACACAGACACCAGGGAGCTGATACAGCAAGACTAGTGAAAACTGAGTATAATAAATTAAACTAGAAAACGAAAATTTCAGAAGAAATTTTAAGCGTGCCTATGCTGCTGCCAATGAGTGTAGTTTGTGTTAGTAAAGAGCAACTTGTACTTCGGTCCCATTAAGCAATGGTTTAACAAATTTCACTGCACACTATAAAAGGAATCTGGATTTAAATATAACATAGTACTGTTGGATTAAGTGTAGGAAACACTAGTATAAGGTGTCTATGGAACAAATCTCCTTCAACATTCATAATGACCAAAGTGAGGACAAAGTGAGGATCAGTCAGCTGATTGTGTTTAAGGTAAAAGCATCTATAGACACTGAGATTGCTCCATATTTTAGTGAGATAACTCCAGATGTCTGTGGGTTTTGTCAACTTTGGGTGAACAAAAGCAGAAAAATGGTAAAAGATTCAGACATTGAAAGTCTGGTTTATTTCATGAATACAGTGAAACATTTTACAGTCCACAGAGCAAAGTAGCATACATGATAATGGATACTACAACATAACACGGACAGTGAGAAGCAAAACCCATTGTCTTACCAGCTGTTATATTCTTTAAACTTAAAATAAACCTTTGAAATTAGAGTTTAGTCTTTTAAGTCATCTATTTAAAAAAAAAAAAAGAGTCAACACTTGTTTCTCTCAGCAGCATTACTGAAGTGACACTTTAACGATGCTTCATATCACAGTCTTTATGATGAAAAAACATGTTCTCTCATTAGCAGATGTAGCAGAATACATTTATTGCAGTGTATGAGCTACACTTCTTGTAAAAAAAAAAAAAAGAGAAAAAAAAGCTGATTGGAAATGCATTCCAGCTTTTTGAATTTTCACTCTTTGATGGATTTAATATGAACAGCCACGTAAAATTTATTCCAATTTTTTGCCTTTGCTTCAATTAAGGTCTTTAAAGCTACGATACCTTTCTTGTTCAAAAAGTTTACTGACACAGTAAAGACGTAGCTAGGGAACTCAGTAAGTATGAGCAGCAATAGCTTAGGGACACTTTCTCAAATAAAGAGGATTTCATCATCTGCAGTTCGTGAAAAAAGTGCCACATTAAAAACAAATCCGCAGATCCGCAAATTATGGATAGCTACAGACTCTTTTCAGCTATTGAGGTATACTTATGCACTTATCAGCATACAGTTTAAAGGCTTGCATTAGAGTGCATTGGTGTCCAGTTGGGCATCTTTTATGGTTATACCACTGTGAATTTTGCTATATAAATATGCTCAAGACTCTATCATATGTTTGACATCCAGCTAAAAATTCGAAAATATATATTTTTAAATCAGTAACTTTGAAAATTTAGAGGAAATGTTTTTTGGACAACAAATTAGTCACATTTTAAAAACAGTTTGAATAATCTGCGCTGACAGACAGACATTTATGAAGCGCCGGCTATAACACACATGCTTACCGTGTGAAAGGACCGCGGATGTCTTGGAGCAGAGAACCGCGTTGTATTGTTGCTTTTCCCTTAAGCAACGCCAGCCAGTCAGAAACGCTCTGTGTGGGTAGAAAATGGTCTGCACCTGCGCTGGTCCTGACGCGAAATGGCGAGGGTATCACTCTTTGAGTAACGCTTCATATAGGACCGGGGGGCTTCCAAAAACAATAGATGGTGGGCCGATAAGTCTGGGGGCGATACACCTGCAGGGCATCACCTTGCTGTGCAAGTTTAAAACAATGAGGGTGGGGCACGCAGTTGCTGAGCTCCGGTGTAATTTGCCAAGATAGGTCTGGACTTCAGACTTCAGAAAATAGGCGATACCCTGCTCGACTGGTACATCTGCAGGGCTTTTACCTTGTCGAGGGTTAGGGTTAGGGGTTAGGGTTAGGGTCAGGGTTAAAGAGCCGATACCGGCCACCTTAAACAATAGGTCGGTCCCCGCTTTTACACCTGTCGGCTTTTACCTTTTCCTAAGGAATCCCAACAATTAAATGATACCCACGGTGGGCTTTTGCGTTCCTGAACAAATTCAAAAAATTAACCAGCTGCTGAAAGACGGATGGGGCTTGCGAGACTGGTTTTAGAAGTATCACTGCAGCATTTATTTCTAAAGGGGCTGAATGTTATTTGTGACCACCTATTGCATTAAAAACTAGCAGCCTCTGTCTCCCTCTTGGATTAACATTCCGAAATCCCGATTTTTAAATAAAATGATCACATCAACCCGTGAAAGAAACCCCAGTGGATGCGTAAAAACTAGTTAAATTAAAACTAGCGCTTTGATTAACACTTGTGAACAGTCATGAAGGCTGAAATTACCCGTATAGAAGAAATTCCCGCTTGTGCCGTTTTTAAATAAATAAATAAAATGCTTGCATTTAGGGCTGAACGATATATCGCATTTGCGATAATATCGCGACATGATCAAGTGCAATTTTCTAACCGCAAAGGCTGCGATTATACTCTGGACATGTCCAAATTCATGGGCTGCATCCTCCTGAGGCCGCATTTGTAGACCGATTACGTCACAGCGACGTGCCGAAGGCTGTCCAAATTACTACCATATCCCAGAATTCATAGCGCGGCCCAGCCAAACTCCAGTTTCCAGCAATGGCGGCCGCTACTAAGTTTTAAAATTACTCATACTAATCTTTCTGGGTCACAAAATAAACTTTTAACATATTTTCAGGCGAGAAAGTAGTTGTGTAAACATCAAATATCTGCTCGGTTTATCAAGATATCCCATATTTGCAAAAGTGCTTCGACGTTTTCAGAGGCGTCTGCTACCCACCAGCTCGACAGCTAGCCGGGAGCTCGAGGGTTACTGATGCGGCCGAGAACGGCACAACTCCCGGCACATCATTTTCAGATCACCGCGGAGTTTCGCTGCTCGGGTTAAACGTAATATATAAGTCACTTAGACAACCTAAAAATGTTATTGTTGGGCTTTTTTCAGTGTTTTGTTTGTTCGTGAGTAAATCAGTTTGGCTGAGATTAAAGTTATTAGATTAGATAAAATAAAACTTTATTAATCCCCCGGGTGGGTTCCTCCTTGGTTTTCACACAGCTGACTAAACGTCAAACAGAAAACTTATTAAACAGAAGTATGAGACAGTCGAGAATTTACACCAGTGTCTGGTTATATTTTAGATAGCAAGAAGCAGACGGCCGAGTTTATTAAACTCCACCGAGACAGCGGTGACGCTAATCAGAACTAGCCTTCTGATTGACCGTCCAATTTCACGCCTTTAAACTTTAAAGGCGTGTTTGTGTGTGTGTTTATACAATTGCTATTATGTTTGCACTTTATGTGTAATGTTACTGACTGCAGAGATCAGTAAGATGTGTGTATTTTTTATTTATTAGTTTTATTTATTTAATATTATTTTTTAATTGAATGACTGTCTAGTAGTTCACAGATGTCGAAAAACTGAGTGTGGTAAAGCCACTGATTTTTTTTAATGTATATTTCTGCAATCTGCACATTGTACTGACTTTCATTTTAATGTTTACACCAGGGTTCCTTGTCAGCACTTTATGCTCAGATGTTTGTAAGCTAAAAATAAACTATTGTGTATGTTCAAATATACTGTTGTGATTGAAGAAGTTAAATAAAAATGTCAGTCATCAATTCATGCATCACCTCATGTCATCATAACAGAGGTCTGTCTTCCAGGAAAGAACAGTTTAAAATTAATGTAATATAGTATTGGCCATACTATATGATGTATTGCTTGTCTTTGTTTAATAATACAGAAGACAAAGACCTTAAAAAATAATCGCATATCGCATCGCAATCGCAATATTGGGGCAAAAAATCGCAATTAGATTATTTTCCATAATCGTTCAGCACTACTTGCATTGCTGCATGCTGTGACATCAGAATCACAAAATGAGTGTGATTAAAGCTAGAGATGGACCGATCCGATATCAGTCCGATACTGGCGTAAATTACTGGATCGTAGAGCTGGGCGATATGAGATTTTTTCATATCACGATATGTTTTTTTCATTTCAGGCGATAACGATATCTATCACGATATAAGCCAAATAACTATATTTGTAAGATTTAAATGTGCCGTTGCTCACAAGTAAAATGTGAAATAATCAGCAGCTTGTTTTTATTTAAATATTTATTTCCCATAATAAGTTCAACAGGGTAGATGTACTTAAGGAACATGAGACTTTTTCAGATAAATAAAGGCAAATATTGCAAACTACACAAAAGGCAGCCGCTAAAGCGTTTAAGTTTCAAAATAGAACAAACGAAACAGACTACTAAATTGTCAATTCCACTTAGAAACAAAATATTAATTCTAAAAATAAATCTTAGTTTGTTTTACAGAAGAACAGACAAAACTGACTAACTTTTGTCAATATCAAATAAACTGAGAACTAAAAGGAAATTCTCAATCTCTCCTTGTTGTATAGCTGAGCTTTTCAAACAGTTTTAACAGTTACTTTAGTCTGACAAAAGCCGAATGACGAATTAGCGCTTCCATTCAGAGACTGAGGCTACGTCCACACGTACACGGGTATTTTTGAAAACGGAGATTTTCCGTTTTGTTCTTTTTCAGCTCAATACCAAACGCTAATATTTTCTCTGAATGCTGGATGATTACGTTTTTACTGGACGGTTGGCAATTCTACTAACTAACCTTATGAATAAAATAAAGTTCACTATGGTATCAGTAACATCAAAGCACCCACCCAGCTGTATAGAAACTCCGTCATGCTAGCTAGCACGCAGTACCAGTTATTGTAACTGATTGTAAGTCAGCACAACGAAAATAAACTACACCTAAACTTGGTTTATATCTGATCCCAGATAGACTGCAGTTCATACCTTCTTACCTGAAATTCAGTTCACCTGATGCTCTGACCGCAGCCGCCTCGGGTCTGCTTCTTCTGCCTTCGGTTTCCCTCATCCACTGGCTGCCCTCTGTTTGAGCTCCGCCACCACCAAACAACTGAGTTATTTTTTCACATCGACCAGCATCTGGACAATCCACCACCTTCCACTGTTTATACCGTTACTAAAATGAATACATAAATCATCAAAAGTCCAAAACACGTAAAAAGTCCAAAGCACGTACAAACGCCGAAGCACGTACAAACTCCAAAACACGTAAAAACTCAGAAGCACATAAAAACTCAGAAGAACGTAAAAACCCCAAAACACGTACAAAACACAACAGAAGTGCTCCAGAATGCTAGGCGCAGTGTTGAGCTTTTGTTACCCAGTGGCTACACAAGCCAGCAAGTACCAACGACTGGATTTGGTGTGTGGTAGTAACAGGTAAATTAACTCTTTTTTTTTTATTATTTGAATATATATGTGTGCTTGTGTATAAATACACAAACAATACACATATGCTTTCAATTGTGTAATTTAAGTGATCTAGGTAGCTCTGTTTTGGAAGTTCAGTTAACGCTAGAAATGTGTTTTGGAATTTGTACGTGCTTTTTGGAGTTTGTATGTGTTTTGTCTTTAGGTGCCACTGCATATATTTATATATAAACATATATAAATAAAACCACTTTTTTTTACATTAGTAATTCCTTTTGTGCATAATTTTATATTATTGTTAATAATAAATAAATTAAAGCAACAAAACAACCTGAAGATCCGAAAGAACCGGCTCTTTTTAGTGAGTCGAGCTGAAAGAGCCGGTTCTCTAAAAAGAGTCGGAAATCCCATCACTTAATAAACTAAGGACTTCTGGGAAGTGGACTCCTCCCCTGTCCCGTCAGCTTTTAGCCAATCCTGCGTGATCTTCCGCCCCTCCTGTTTCGTCGCACGGCGCTGCCTTAACGGGCAGCTTAGAAACTCGTTTTTGTTTGTTTGCGAACAGTTTGACTACATTTAAATGATTTATTCTATATTTTACATTTTCTACTGTTGTATTTAATAAAAAACAATAGAATAGAATAGATATTCATCATACTGCAACTGAGCAAACAAATCGAAGAAGTCTTTGACCGTCCACATACCGTCTGGCACGCATTTTAATTCCCATTATTTTATCACTGTAGACATCTGTAATGAATCCTCATATGAGTAACACAGAACATAGACAGAACATTATTGATTGTTACTTGCTCCACGAATTATTTACCGACCCATCCTTTTTTTCAAAATGCTATGTTACTATATTTCAATAAGTACGCGAAGGCAGCATATGTCTTCCCGGTGGTGCTGTGATATTGAGAGGTCATACATTTTCAAAAACCAGGGAGTTAAGAGCAGGTATGTTTCCGTGATTGCTGAATTCACATCACTGATCAATAATGATCATATCTGATTAAATTAGCGCTCGCTCTATTTCCATATTTGTCTTTACAACGCTAACTGAGGTGCTAATGTGCTTGCTAGCTTGTAAACTAGCTGGTTAGGGGACGTCAGTTAGCAGGTATTTTGATGACATTAGAAATCTGTTTGTTCTCCCATCTGTCCGAACATTTGATGGTTTTTTGTTTTTTTTTGGGGGGGGGGGTGTTTTTTACATTTAACTCCGTTTTATTAACAACAGTGGGTATTTCTGTTCTCCAGTTCGTGATTTGCAGTGCTGCTGTCGGCTACCTTGCTAGCGTGTTCGCTAGCCATTTAGCAGCCAGCTTGGTGACAGGAACTGGGGCACCTGTCGTGACAACCCCAAACCCATCTGCCACTGTGTCTGTTGCGGTTTTCTTTAATCGGCTATTTCGGTATGACAAACATCATTCATGTGGTTGTCTCGCTAGTGAGGCGATTGGAGGCTCGTGTACTTTACACATAGTTTGAAGGAGCAAACCAATAGCCAAGTCCTCTGTTATCTATTTATCCACGCTATCAGGTGTTATCTCGCTCTTTAAGGTGTTTTTTTTTGTTTTTAAATCAATTTGGTAGTTGTGACCTTCATGCCAGAAAGAACAAAAACCAAGGTCTCCACACTGCTGTGCCCCCCAGTTTCTTACTCAATTATGGCCCAAGTGCTGGATGAAGTTATCCAGTTAACACTGTGGTGAAAAGCCATAATGTGAACAGCACAGAGATAAAGAGTTGGATCTGAAAGAGGTCAATAGTTGTATTACAAGTGAGGTATTGTTTTATTTGAAATTGTACAGTCCAACTTGGATTTTAAGTGACTGTGGGCTTTTTGGTGTGGTGTGGGCATTAAATGGATAAAAACATCATCTTAATTTTACTTTATCCTATACTCACAGACACAGCTCACATTTTAATTTGGACTGCACTGAAAGCGAAGAGCTGCTTATAAGGAACCCACAAATGGACAAAACAACAGTTTATTGTGGTTTTAATGTAATACAGCAAACAGAAAGTGTTATTTAGGCTTCAGAAAGCACTGAGTGATGAAGGATGCAGTAAAACTCGAATGCCCCGAAGGGTTGTTTCCACAAAGATTGTACAGGGTGGTGTCCTGTACAGTAAAGGTGGAGGGTTTCGTTAGCACAATGTATCTCTGGAATGCAGCACAGCTTTTAGTGAAACGTGGATGAGCGCTTATCTCTGCCACCAGCGTTTTTCATTACAATAATTACACTTGTAGGGCTAGGAATCAGGTCGCCATACTTATGTTGTTTCAAACTTTGATCTCTGTTTGTGATATTTGAGCATGCATAAAATTTTAAAATAACATTCAGGGCATGTTTGTTGTTTTTTGGGGTTTATTTTTCTTGCCTATAAAATGTTTTGACAAGTCTTTTCTGTGAGAAATGCATTAGTTAATCCAACTCATACGGTTCTTTTTTTCTTCTGACTTGATGTTTTCTGCAGTATTTTACGTTTGTGCCTGAGCACTAATCAAAATTTCTGAGTGAAGAAGCCAGGATGTCAGAAGAGGTGTCCCGCAACATAAACATCAAGGAGCCAAGATGGGACCAAGGCACGTTCACGGGCCGCGCCAAGCACTTCTTCATGGTCACGGACCCCAGGAACGTCCTGCTGTCCTCTGAGACTCTGGAGGAGGCCAGAGTGACTGTGGAGAACTACAGGTAGAGAAGGTCAAGATATAAAGAAGGGAATAGGAATGTATAACCCTTATTCCAAAAGACACTGTGTAAAAACCCATATTTTAATTACAATAGGATATAGAAAACATATCAAATGTTTAAACTGAGAAAGTGTACAATTTTAAGAAAATTATTAGCTCATTTTGAATTTACTGGCAGCAAAATGTCTCAAAAACATTGTAAAAGGGCCGTGTTTACCATTGTGTTGAGTCCTCTCTTCTGGGAACTGAGGAGACTAGTTATGGATTTTGGGGGAGGAATGCTGTCCTATTCTTGGCTCACGTAGGATTTGAACTGCTCTACATTTTGGGGTCATATTTGTCATATTTTTCATCTCGTGCTGTTTTCAGTTGGTGAAAGGTTAAGTATGTATACGCAGTGTGTGGTTTTGCATTGCCTTGCTGAAATATGCAAGGGTTAGGGTTAAAAGAAGTCATGTGGATGGGAGCATGCGTTGCTCTTAAACCCGTATGTATCTTTATGGTGATTTCCAGGTGTGCTACCTGGCAATTTCAGACATTGAACAAAAATATAAATGCAACACTTTTGTTTTTGTTCCCATTTTCCATGAGCTGAATTCAAAGATCTGAAACATTTTCTAGATACACAAAAGACCCATTCCTCAAATGTTGTTCATAAATCTGTGTTCATGAGCACTTCTTCCTTTGCCGAGATAATCCATCCCACCTAACAGGTGTGGCATATCAAGCTGCTGATTAGACAGCATAAATATTGAGGGAGTGTGCAATTGGCATGCCGACTGCAAGAATGTCTACCAAAGCTGTTTGTGAAATTAATGTTCATTTCTCTGCCATAAGCTGTCGCCAAAGAGTTTGGCAGTACATCCAACCCGCCACACAACCGCAGACCATGTGTAACCACACCAGCCCAGGACCTTCACATCCAGCATGTTATCCTCCATGATCGTGTGAGACCAGCCACCCGGACAGCTGCAGCAACAATCGGTTTGCATAACCAAAGAATTTCTGCACAAATTGTCAGAAACTGTCTCAGGGAAGTTCATCCAAATGCTCGTCGTCCTCATCGAGGTCAGACGACGAGATCCTAAGGCCCATTGTTGTGCCATTCATCCAAAACCATCCCCTCATGTTGCAGCATGATGATGCACGCCCCCATATTGCAAGGATCTGTACACAACTCCTGGAAGATAAAAACATCCCAGTTCTTGGATCAACATGATCAACTCTATGCGATGGAGATATATTGCACTGTGTGAGGCAAAGATACTGAGAAACCCCATCACTTTAAGGTGCTCTTTTTATACCCAATCACGTTGCTAAAATGCTACCAATTAACCTAATTTGTTAAAACTAGCAACACCAAACAGCTGGAGAACTAACTCCTCCAGTGTTTTTGTTGCCCCTACTCCAACTTTTACGAGACCCACTACTTCCATCAAATTCAAAATGAGCTAATAGTTTTCTTATAGTTGTATATTTTCTCAGTTTAAATATTTGACATGTCTTTTGTTGATGTTGTTTTTTGTAAATAGAATATCGATTTATGAGATTTGCTAATCATTGCATTCTGTTTTTATTTGCATATTACAACAATGTCCCAACCTTTTGGGAAGCGGGGTAGTATGTCTGATCTGAGTAAGGCATGGATAGGAATGAGCTTTGAACGAGATTATATGCTGACTTGTTTTCTCCGGGTTTTTTAAAAAATTTTTTTACATGTAACAAAAACTGTACTGTAGCGCTGTACTGTTATGACTTTTTCAGAGCTGGGATCGTGAAGCCTGGTCTGACGGAGGATGAGCTCTGGAGAGCCAAATACATCTATGACTCTGCCTTCCACCCCGACACAGGGGAGAAGATGTTTGTGATTGGCCGGATGTCTGCTCAGGTGCCAATGAACATGTCCATCACAGGCTGCATGCTCACCTTCTACAGGTACAGCTCAGGTTTAAACACACAATTCACTATAATCTGCTTCTAAAATGATTCCCTAAAGAGAATCTAGAAATGGAAAAATCTAATATTTAATAAATGAAAGGCTGAATTTGATACAGTTTCTGTGTGACCAAAAGTCAGCCTTAATACAGCAGCAAAAATAGAAATGTTAATCCCTGTGCAGAGGGAAAATCCTCTTAAAGAATAAAAAATGTTGCTCTTAATTCTACTGATAACTCGCTATGCTGTGACCATTTAATAAGCTGAGATCAATTCATGTTCAGAATCAGAAGACTTTATTTATCCCCAAGGGGCAATTAACAAACAACCGAGCAGCATACGTTGAAGATAAGGACAATAGGAACAGGCAGTAGGAGTGAAATAATAAATACACAGTATATACAGTTTTAAAATTACACAGTTTTAAAATTAAAGTGACCGAAGGTGAATAAATAACTGCAAGTGACTAAAAGTGAATAAAGTGTCAGTAGTGTAGTGTAGAGTGTAGTTTATGTTTATGGGTGTGGAGAAACAGTTTGATCTGCAATAAAACTATACACAGTATGATTAAAAAATAAAGCTGAGATGACTTTTAATACTCTTTGTAATTACAGAAATAGATGGTGAAACGAAATAATAGATTATTGGCTATAGTTTTAAAAACTGATTTATTTAAAAATTTTATGTTAATAGTTCACATTTTATTTTAAGTATTTTTTCACGTTTTTGTTAATTTAATATTTAACAATTAAGTCTATCATTTTTGTCATATTATGTTTATGTTTATTACTCAGGTTCAGGTTGGATGTATCGTGCACTACCATCAACCACAATGTTGTTTTTGCATCCTACCACTTGAGGGCACCATATGGTGACATTTTAAAGTCTATATATTATAGCTTTATATAGTAAAATTGGTATAGTAAAGAAGAGAGCGAGTGCTTTGGGGGGTTTCTTAATACCAATATGAATATTTTAGGTGATTTAAGTTAAAGTTGAAATTCAGCATATATTTCTGGAGGCCTGTAAACTGTGCTAAAGGACCATTTGGTTTTTAGATCACATGAATAAAATTGTGACACATACCCTATCAAGATGATCTGTATCTTTTGCATGTGAATTTTATTCAAACTTGACTATGGGCTGATTGATTTTATATGAAGATGTTATCTGCTGGGAACACTAGTGTGAAATGAGGGTCCACACAAAGTTATCTGTATGCAGTTATGACTAAATGCATCTGTAGGTTACTTAGTGGTTTTGCTTGCATCCTCTTTTTTTTATTATTTTTTAAGTGTTTGTCGCTAGCAGCTACTTTCTCAAGTAGTGTCACTTCTTTGCCACAGCGCAAACGGCACCGAACACGCAGCGTGAAATCTCACTTCCTCAAACACACTGTCGCTGTTCCTTCATGTTTTTTGCAGGACTACTCCAGCAGTGGTGTTTTGGCAGTGGGTTAACCAGTCCTTTAACGCCGTCGTCAACTACACCAACCGCAGTGGAGACGCACCCATCACCGTGAAGTATGGAGGACTTCTCATTTCCCTTCCTCTCTTGATCATTCCTGTCCCACGTCTAAACTAGTCTCTGTGAGGAGGCTGTGGGAGCGGCTGTCCTCTCCCTCACAGCGGTATTACGTTCCACTGTTAAGCATGTTCGGCAGTGTCACAGTGATCTCATGCTGACTTAGATTACGTGCTCCTTGTTGACAACAGGTCAGCATATTTGCAATAAATTGCCCCTTCCAGACGCTGCAAAAATGCATTGAATGCATGCATTTATGAAGAACAGCAACATGCGAATGCATATTTATGGATCAAGCATGCAGTCAGTGAAACACATATTGTAATGTTCTGTTTTGCAATTATTTGCGAGGATGTTCTCGTTCATTCTTAAATATTCATACATGACTTCACACATTTCTTGGTCCACTTAAACTTTGCATTGATTCACCTTAGCTTAATTTGTAGACTCTGAGCTGCTGTCTTCATGTGGTGATGCATAATTGGCTCTATTTCACTTATGAAAATGCTGAAAGGGGATGTGGGTTCTCAGTGTGTGACCTGTGATAATTTTGTTCTTGCAGCCAGCTCGGTGCAGCCTACGTCAGTGCAACAACTGGAGCCGTAGTCACTGCACTGGGACTCAAGTCTCTAGCTACGGTAATACGTTTGTTTCAAGTGCAACAAACATGAAGTAAACCGAAGATAAAACAAACACACATGACCTGCTCTGAGATGTGATCCTGATTGCTTAATTTTGTTGTCTTTGCAGCGTCTCCCTCCAATCATCAGCCGGTTTGTCCCTTTTGCTGCTGTTGCTGCTGCTAACTGTATCAACATTCCCTTTATGAGGCAGAGGTGAGGTCACTAAAGTATTAACTATAATAGGCCACTGATTAATATTTTAACAGCTGGTATGACAGCTTTACATGATGTTTGTTTTTCCCCACTATCAGGGAGTTAAAGTACGGTATCCCTGTAACTGATGAGAATGGAAACCGGTTAGGAGAGTCTCCAAATGCTGCCAGACAAGCCATCGTGCAGGTGGTGGTGTCGAGGATTGGGATGGCGATGCCTGCAATGGGTAACGTCGACATTTTCTCTGCTTGGTCATTACCTTGCATGCATTAGTGACAATCTGCAAAGAAGTATCAGCTGAAACTGCAGCTCCTCTCTGCTTTATGGAGTTTTCTGGCTGGTTAGGTTCCCCGTTTTTCTGCCTGTTCTGTATAGTGTTCATCATTTAACAGCCTATGACCTAGATATTTATCTCAAGAGCCGCTAGACAGCAAACACAAAGTTAAGAGAATATATGTTGACTTTATGATCGTCACTCACCAAAAATATATTAGAAAATGTATCTTCACCTCACACATTCTGAGCCTTACTAACAGTTTCCTGTTTTGCTATTGAAGCAGAAACCCCCACCTGACTTGTTGTTCTGTTCACAGCCATTCCTCCTGTCATAATGAATGCTCTGGAGAAGAGAGCTTTCATGAAGGTAAGCGAATTGCATCCGTGTTTGCTGTACTGTTTTGTTTCTACTGAGTGGATTTACCAGACATGCTGGTATTTTATGAGGTTAAAGAGTCGCACCGCATTCCACATGTTGCACATACATTGAATGCTTGTGTCTGTGGACGCTCTGTACAGACAAACTCATCTGATATGTATGTGTCCCTGATTTTTATCTGTTTTCTCTGCAGCGGTTCCCAATTCTTAACGCTCCAGTCCAGGTGGGACTAGTCGGTTTGTGGTGAGTAAAGTAGACTTGTTATCAGTGAGAGTATCCTTTTATCAAATGATATTTTTAACTTCACCCAGAAAGTACCTGCAACAACATCTGAAACATTCCTGTTTTCATCTCATGATTTCAGCCTGGTGTTTGCAACTCCTCTGTGCTGCGCCCTATTCCCTCAGAAAAGGTACCAGTAGCCACTTTCACTCATTCAGTCTATATCTAGAGTTGTTTAACTTAGCTGCCTTTTAATGATGCTGGACCATCTCTTTGTAGCTCTATGAGTGTTAGCGGGCTGGAAGAAGATCTGCAAGAAAGGATACGAAAGACCAGTCCTCACATCACCACAGTCTACTTCAACAAAGGCCTGTAGGAGCAGCAAGCACATTTCCATGCATATGTTGAGACACACACACACAGTGCTCTGGATTCAGTTGGAAGGGTGAAATAAAATATATTTGCAGGGGTTGTTGTTTTTTTTTGTTAAGGCTCTTTTTCTTTTCTCTTGAGAGAAGAGCACCATCTATTTACAGTTTATTGTTTTGTGGTGTGCTTTTTGTCTTCCGCTGGTCACAGCTGAACTTTTGGATGGCTATTCATGAAGTTACTGATTTGTCCTCAACCCGCCAATATCTTGCGTTGCATTCAGGTTCATTTCTGATTCAGTTAAAATGAAGACTCATGTGTGTAACTTCTTCTGAATGTAACAGTCTTTTCTGCCTTGTGCTCCCACTTTTTCCAGTGTATATTCCAGTGTCATATATTTCACACTGACAGTTTTGTTAAAGCTTGAGGCCACCAACTCAGTTGCCCCAAGAAAACTGTATGTTAAGTCGCTCTAAATAGCCCGACTCCTGTTGAAGTTCCTGTTTTGTTGTACCATGCCTGTTGTTACCCAGTGCAGCTTCTTACCCTCGTCTACTCTCCTCTAAGTGTACTTATGCCCTTCATATTCTTAGTCAAAGTAATAAGGTGCTCAGTACCTGTGGCAAAGATCTTTATATAGCAAATTGCTCATCCTATATCAGTCAACACTACAAACTGTGGTTCTCATCAGCATAAGTATGTACTGTGGCAGCCTGGGTTTTTTTTTTCTTTTTAAAGGTGATGGCGCTTTTAAATAGTGGCATCTGGTGGAAAGAGGATAGTGTGTTGTGTGTCCACGAGGAAGTAGAAATGCTGTTGATATCGTTGATAAGGATCTTAAATTATCTTAAATGTATTGCTGCTGTTATGTGAATACTAACTCACAGTTTGGAGGAGGGTTTTTTTAGTGTTTGCACCTGACCTGAAGTGGGCTGGGAGACATCAAAACAGCCAGATTGTCAAAAGCGCGAGAGCCACTGATGTCCTGTTGAACCAAAGGACAGTAATAAATGTTGTGTAATAGGTCAAAATAGTAAACTCCTGGTCATGGTAGCTGTGTGTGCACAGTGTTTGTAGCTGCTTTGTTAATGTGGACAGCTCGGCCGAGTTTGAGCATCTTTGATCAACAGTCATTCACATTGTTGACCAAGCTCTCCAAACGCAGTGTCTCCAGTGTGGTTAGATAGTGGTGATGGTGTCTTAGTGGTGTAAAAATAATTATATTTTTCTTGGATATATTTATGTACAAAGCACATATAATGTAGAAGCTACGAAGCACATTTTTGAGGGATTTTAGAGATTTTAATTAAAATGTATGCCTCTGTTAGTGAATGCATCAGATGGCCCCACATATGCACTTGGAAACAATGTCCTCTTCTCTTGGTACATAGTGTAACTTATTGCAAATGACTAGGAGCTTCTCCTGCTTCAAGACCAATCAGTTCTCAGATTAAAGGAGTGTTCCTATAGTTTGATTTATCACTGTTGCAAATTACCAGCTCGGATTCAGTGTTAGTATAAAGTGATGTTTTGTGTATGTTGGTTAAAAATGTGACCACAGTAAGATTGTATAGATCACCAAAATTCATCTCCATTAAGACACTTCGATGTAGTTGTGGACAGATGTTAGGCGTTAAGGGACTGTAGTAACCGCACAGCATTTGCATTTTTGTGAATGGACTTTTTGTACAGATACAAATGCACAGTGATTGTGTTAATGTGCGATTCCAACAGTCAGTAGCTTTATTCACCAAACGTTAGGAGAGTGTTGCTACTTGAAACTTAAATGAAAGTGGACGTAGTGTTTTGGGTTTTGTTTTGTTTTTTAACTATTGGCTCTGTTGTTTTGGAGAGAAATTGGGTTTTCATATGAACACTTCACTCCCTTTCATCTCATCCATGTGAACAGAAGGCTTCTGTTTGAGTCCCCTGCTTGAATTGGACACCAACGTGGGATCACATGCACTGCAGGACAGTGTTTCACACTTAGCATCACTACTATAGTCTATATGTAGAAATGTTTGCAGTGCCCACTGAAGACATTTTTGCTACGATGCTGACAGCAGCTACTGTGTGATGTGTTTGCTGTGCTGCTGTAGGAGTTAACTGGATTTGTGTTGCTGTTTTAAAGGAGCTTTTACAAGTGTGCATTGATGATTGTGAGTCTTCATCATGCTGGATAATGCTGATTGAATCGTGGCTTCGCGTCTGCTAATTTTTAATCATTTGTGGTCTGCTAGCTTTCGTTGCTCGTAACCAAGTTGCTTTGTTCCCATCTTTCTCCTTTTCTACTCGCGTTTTGGTGCACAAACGTTTAAGAACAAAACTGAGGGGTTTGAGTCGGCATTCAGACACGTTTGGAAACTTTCATCGTCCCAGCTTGTGACTGTGTTTTACCACCGTATCATGTCACACCTGTAGAGCCAGCCAAAGATGAAACGGGTAAAGGACTGAGGAAGTGTGTAGCTTTTTAAAAGTTTTTGTTTCAGCTTTAGCAAATGGACCTTTTGCCATACTTGTGCAAAAACAGTTTGTTTTTTGTGTATTTTAACACAAGTGGTCCTCTCCACCAAATCCATTGTCTTGAATACAAAGCTACAAGTTTGAAAATGTAAAGAAAGTCCAACACACACTTTATGTTTGGAATTCATTTTTTTGCCATTGATTTTATTGACAGTAACATTTTAGATCACAGAGTTCTTTCAGTGTTTTACAACTTTGCATACTGAAGGCATGCATGGAAAAGTCATGTCATGCTACACTCCATGAATGTTTTGGTTATTTTATATACATACAACTCACATACATGTAGACTTATAAGTATTGTGTTTTCTCCCTCTGTTTGTATTGTTTTGAAATGTATATTTCCTGGACGTGAGATGTATTTTAATCTGAGCAATAGAATAAAATGTGTAACATCAATGCCCAAGCATGCTTGTTTCATGCAGTAATATTTAACACGGGTTATTATCACCATATAAGTGAATATTTCAGCAGAACAGTTCAGATATGAGCGTAAACATTTAACCTAACTTAAAAACCACTGAATTTTGGTGGTTGGAACATTCACAACTTTAATCTGACACCGTCAAACAAAGAAATTTCACACTCTATGACATGGTCACGTCACAGTCAGCAGAGCAGGACGAATTAGGCTGCTGTTAGATGAGTTAACTGATGAATATAAGAGAAAACAAAGTAAATGTGATCACGTCTCTCCCTGTGTCCCTGCTGACTTTGCCACTGCTGTAACTTAAAGTTTGGCAGCCCTCTGGGTCCCACCCCACTGACCTGGGGGCCCAAGCAGTTGCTTGCCTTACCTAGTGGTAAAAAGCTCCTCTGCATTACTACTGCTTCATATAGAGAGCTATAGATACACAAGTGTGTGTGTGTGTGTGTGTGTGTGTGTGTGTGTAAATTGTCCTTGTGGTAGCTCCTATATGTAAAGGACTTTGCCTCGAATTTATACACACTGGCCACTTTATTAAGTACACCATTCAACTGCTGTTTAATGTAAATCTTTGATCGCTCAGTGCATTTCATCATGTAGACATGGTTAAAATAACCTGCCAAATTACATGGGTTCATCCTGCTATCACTTCAATGGGGTAATATGGTTAGATTTTCATGTACCTGTAGGGATCTTGGATGTTGCATTTTGAAACAGTTGAAGTCATCATACTGATGGAGAGTCCCGCAAATGGACCATTACAATATAACCTGCTTAATAAAGCATGGACCAGTTTCTCGGTGCAAGTTTGAGATAAGAATTTTCTAACCTTTGATATACTTGCAAGAGGGAGAGAGCCGTTCTGGTGACCTTACTGATGTAATTAATAATACCAAGGTTCCTGACAAGAGTATTTTTTGTGTCTAAAGGTGAAATGATAGAACATAATAAAACCAGACTCATGCAGAGGAATTCTTTTGGTTTGTTTTTGTTGTTGTGCTTTCAAGGATAAAGTTTTAAATGTTCAAAACTCAAAAAAAATACTAAAGTTCTCTGAAAACTCTCATAAGAGCTGTGTAAGTTGTTTTATTAGACCAAGTTTTAACCAATATACAAATTACATTTAAAGAAAAAGAAAAGCACAGATATTGGATGAGGTCTTCTTTATTCACTGTTCTGCAGCTGGTATGCAAATGTGCAGATGCATAAAATTCTCTCTCATACGCACAGTCATACAAAAGCGAGCAACGCCTGCACCACAAACAGTCCTCAACATGACGACAGCAGCAGTGTGTGTGTGTGTGTTTAGGCATCAAACTTGCTCCCCTCGACCAAGAGTTTAGAGTGAAGTTGTCATTATCACACACAGACCGCACGCTCTTGTTATGTCAAAGGAGTGTTTGAGAGCTTGACCAGTAGAAGCAAATTAAGCTTTTACACAGAGTCAACATTTCATTTTCAAGTGACCTTAAATAAATGGCTGCTGCACCTAAAAGGAAGTGATGCCTTTAATTCCCTAACATTTTCATACCCGTGTCAAGAATCTAGCTTGTAGGTGGCTTGATTTTCATAACCAACAGCAAATTACATGTGCAAAAGTCAGCGGCATCTTATGATATTAAACAACACTGACTTCATAAATACCAGAACGTTACTGAAATAATAATTATATTCGATTTTGACTGAAACTCTGCATGGGGTTAAAAATATTCAATTTGCTATTCAAGTTGTGATCTAATAAAAGCGTGCTACGAAAATTATTTCACTGGTACAATTTTTTTAACGGCCTCTAGAACATCGGCCGTGTCCACCTTATCGCCAAACTCCTTCTCGCGGTGTTCCAGGAGGATGCCCTGCCAAAAAACAAAACATGTGCTTAAAAATAGAGACGAATTTTGTGAAGCATCACTGAGCCAAATCTGTGGAAGCTACCTGTTCTGCTGGTCCGATGACAAACACCCCTCCGAGGACAAACCCCTCTCCATTCATGTTGCCCTGGTACCCAGACCTCCAGGCTCGCCTGAAGTTCTGCCACACTCCCAGGCGAATGAACCCCAGGCCTCCCATCCTTCTCTGCACCGGGCCATAAAAACGTTTCTGCAATGCACATTTTAGTTTCAGTCCGCCTCATTTATACACAGCGTACAGCAATTACAGTAGCATTATTTGACTGCTACTCTAAAACTGATTTATCACTGCGTTCTCATGACCCAACACTCTTACTGTCAACAAGCAATCCCTGCACTGCTGCTTGATTTGAGATTAAAGATCATACAAAAGACAGGGGTACTTGTAACTGTGGTTCTGTCAGGACATTCGGTAAAACGGCCCCTTGCAGTTAAGACAAGATGCTGGTCAGGATTAATTTATTCACAGAGCTCCCATTAGAAAAACCATTAGGAGGAAGGAGGAGGGCATTTAAGAGCTTTTTAAGCAGCAGAGGCAATGTCAGAAAGACAAAGAGGAGATATATGCTTGAAAAGCTTAATAGCAGCGAGCTAATGAAACGCGACAGATTAGATCGTGCGTGGATAATGTGTGTGGTGGATACCATTAGAGACGCACTCGTGCCGAGAATGAAAAAGATATCGCTGAGAAAAAAAACTCCAAAGAGTTCAGCGGCGATGAATTCAGCCTTTCACATGAACGATTACCTTCCTTTCAAACAGGCCTCCCCTGCTGTTGTGGGTGTAAATATTTAAAAGCCAAACAATTTATCAGCATTAATAACTGACAGATAACAGTACTCATGTTACCATCATGGCAAATAAACATAACCAAGTGATCATAACGACTATGAGCATGTTGATTTAGACGTTTGCAGTGAATCTCTGCAGAACCTACAATGTAAGTGAAGTGAGTGGCCAACGTTGTTGCCAGCGTTTAAGCTTTTTCTGGTTCATTGCGTGCCAGTGTGACCGTGTCCTGTTTCATATGCGGTGTCGGCCAATAAAAACAAAAAGATGCGACGACTTTTTCCACTCCTGCGTCTTCACTCTTTGTTGTGGTCAGTTGGTTTTTTGATTTGTTTTTTTTCCTCGGGGGTAAACATATTTGTCCTTCAAGTTTTCCCATTTCTTTGTACATTCCTTCATTTAAATTCCGATCATTTCAGCAATCACCCTGCAGCAATGTGACATTTGTGAGTGTTTATATTGATGCTATGATTACTTTTTTTGGATGATATGGCAGTTATTATTATTCTTTCATATATTAAATTCAAAAAAGTCACCTGAAATGCACAGGAGGACTCGACATGCATTTCAGTACACCATACGGTTTCAGTTACGAGGTAGCTACGATGGTGATTTCCTGCTGAAGCCTAAACCGGAAATCTATGCTAGAGGTTTTTCAGTTCAGCCAGGAACTCTCAGATTATTCTCACAATTTTTCTGAGCATGCCCACTTGTTATCTACAGCTGCTAACCTGTTCATCAATATAGATGTCCCCAGCGAAGTGCGGTCTGAAGTCCCGGATCTCTGTGCCGATGTCCTCTTTCACAACAGCAACCAGAGGGACCCCGAGCTCTTCCAGCTGGGGCTTCAGAGAGGACAGCGCAGAGGCCTCCTGCAGCAAGACAAAAATACCAAAAAGAGAAAATCAATCTCATCACATGCACTTATAGTTGAGTGGAAACAGACAATGTTCATTCACAGAGACTTTTGGCGTCACCTCTCTGCACAAAAATCATCCAGGTCTTCTTACAGCCATGACCACAGCCCCATTCGTCTCCCACAGGCTCTTTGCTTTGATGACCTTCTCATCTGCAGACAAACCCACATTGAACTATTTCTTATCAAATCTTTGACCTCACGCGTTAGCGATTAAACGCAAGTCGCAAAGATTACGAATGCCACAGTTAAAAGAATCTAACAGAGTTTGCAAGATAGAGAAAACAACAAAATGTTCACGGTCACATGGTGCATCTCTTTCACGATGTTCATTAAATACTCAGCATAGGAATTTGACCAAAGTTTACAATGATTTAATCTGCCAGAAAATTCTAGAAAGTGGCTTCACTTTACATACTACACAAAACCTCATTCGCTGCATGTGTAATGTGTCGAAACGCGCACGAGGAAAGGAAACCACATGTGGCTGATTCTAGTGCTTATGTAACTTTATATTTCCTTTTAATAGCCTTAACTACATCTGCTGTTAGTCTGGTACATTCCAATATTGTACCGTATCAGAACGCTTTCTTACCACCCGTGGTGGAGTGCAGATCAGCATCTTCAAGGTACTGCAGCGTTGCATTGGCAGCTTTAGTAAGACACAGATCCGTGTTGGCCAGGAAGATCCCAGTTAGCGCAGCTCCGACGGCACCCAGACCCACAGCCCACATCCCCATTCCAAAGAGCTCGCCCTCCAGCCCAGAAGCAGAGGACAAAACTGCAACACAAAAAAGCAAAAGCATGTTGAGAAGAAGAAACATAAGCATAAGGGACATTAACTGTTCTTTATTAGAACAATATTTCACAGTGCTAGTGCAGACATCACATCTCAACTGAGATTGCATCTCAACAAGGCTCAGCATGCCCATTTTATTTGAATCTGGTGCAGACTGTAGTCTGTGAGTGTGCGTTTGTTTTTGCCACTGTACTCTTATCTAAAACTCACCCATGCGATTAAATTCCTCACACACAAAGATCTGCAGGCAAATTTCGACTAGAGCAAATGTGCTTCTCGATAAAGCACAGCTAACCGCAGAGTTTGTTTTTTGTTGACAGTGTCTTTTAGAAAATATCGCAGCATAACATCAGGCTGCAACTACTTATTTTATTGTTTTAATTATTTAAAACATAATCTATCACCATTTCCCAGAACTGAAAATCTTTAAATATGGTTTGTTTTAGGTTTTTTTTGTAATTTTATTTTCTGAGAACTGGTTTATCGATTAACTGCCGAAGGGTTGGTAAACTGTGCGTATGGGACTCCAATCTGACGTTAATTGAATTATTAAATGACTCGTTTAACTTGTTTGTTTTTGTAACATTTCAACCTGGAGTCATTCCAGTGTACGGTAAGTGGGAAGAAAGAAAAAAAAAAAAAAGAAAAAAAAAAGAGTCGCCATGCACAGGTGAACAAACCTGAAGTCTGGGCTGTGACAGAGATTGGCTAACTGTGTAGGGAGCAATCAAATGTGTCCTTGCCTGAAAGGATCTTGTTTGGGTCTGGACTGGCTTTGGCTTTACTTTGGTGAAACGGGGCAGCCTGGGTCCTTAGAAACTGAGGCCTGGCTGTGGTGGAGGGCTGGCTGCCTGGGTTAGAGCCCCTCACGGAGAGGGCAGAACAGCGGAGGGCAAGCCTCCAGCTCAAAGCTGTGGAACATCTGGACAGAGCCAGCATGGTGGATAAAGTCTGATGATCTGACTACACACACTCTTAAGATTTCGCTGGAAGACAGAAACACAAGTCGTTTCTAAGCAGGTTAAAGCATAGTGCAGTGCAATGCCATAAACAAACAACAGCATAATCCACCTTTATCAAAAGCTAAAGTCAAGGATCGACTTGACAAGTTTAAAGGAAAAGAATTTCAAACTTTTGCTTTCATTGTGATCCAATTATCAGGTTTTACCACCTGTTAAACAAGTTCGCCAGGCTTCAGTTACGCTCACACTGCAGACGGTGCAATCAAATGTAACAAAAGCATAACGTACAAAATGTTTGATCTTCCTTACAAAGTCTACTGTGTAACTATTTTTCAAGTTCCTACTTGCCCCTTAAGTTCTCTTCTGTGTAGCAATAAAGACAGAAATTACACTGAAAACCAAAACACTGTTGCCAGTTTACAGCATGCTACACAGAGGGAGTCAAATCTGGCTTTTCTATATAGTCAACTTTAAAGTAAGATCAGAAAATACTAACTTGTCTCCATTGCCAAAGAATGAGTGAATGCGTCCCCTCCTGTGGTTCAGCCCATCCGGTTTAAAACTCAATCACCCAAAAGCATTTGAGTTCTGACTCCTTATTACTCAGAAAATGAAGAACCAAAAAAATATAACCGCAGCAGCCAATCATCTGTGCAACGCACACAAGAGTCTGACTTTCTACATCTGCAGAGCCAGAAGTGAAAAAAAGAAAAAAAAAAGCTGTCAACACTGACTGCTGATCAGAATCTAGTCTTCCACAAAACATGTAAACAATGAGCACGACCAGTAAATTACAAGTTTCCTAAAAAATAAAATGCTTCACTGGTGATAGCGCAACAAACCCTGTGGTATAAAGTAAATTAGTTGATTTATCTACACTTTATTTGAACGTTTTTTTGCTTTGCTTTTCACTTCTTTCATCTGTCATCTTGCTGTAGAGTGAGTCCTTTAACTCATTTACACCTCAAGTGCATGTCGATGAGAATACCGTACAACTTTATACTTTTTCTAAAGTAGACGTTTGAATAAAATATTTGACAGCTACAGTAAAAAAGTAACCTGCTACGACATTAAAATAACTTTTTTATTTTATTTTTACTTGTGTTAAAGTATTCATAAGCTTTTCGTGGCTCAATCTGTGACTTTTACCTGGAGAACTAGCGTGTCACTCATTATCACAATTGATAACTCAATGTAATTATGAGCTGATTTGTATAAAGCAGCTATGAGTAGATGTATGGCATTAGTATTGTCTACTCTTTGTTATTGCATAAATATTTTCATATTATACCCCACGACTAAGGGTGTAATTATCCAAGAATTAAATCTAATTTCCATGTTTGTTTGTTTTTAATCTGAAATTACAATGCAATTATATTTGGCTGAAATACGTAGCGGATGAGACACTAGAATAAGGGGGTAATACCTTTGTTTGTACCGGAAAGAAGAAATAATTATGTGTAATTTTAACCCTGTAAGGCCTGAACCATGAAATAAATGCAACAAAACCAATTCTTTGTTTACTGAACTTAATATATTAATAATTATGATAATTATTATTAAATGTGTTGTCAATTTCTGAATAATTATGATGCATGTATGAGTTTTAATTTGTATAGTTTATGCTAGATCTGGCATTTTTAAACAGTTTATTGCTTAAAAATGTATTGTTCACTTTATTCGGGTTTTCAAGGAAAAGTACGGTGGCCCTGAGAGGCCAAACGGACTTCCGTTTGGACTTCCCGGCGTGTTTTGTGTGCTTTTGCAGCATTTTTCTTATTGCTTCCGATCCAGAAACACTAGAGCATCTATTTTTCACTTGTCAGTATGTTAATGCTTTTTGGTTTGAAATACACTGTTGGGTTTCACTCAGAATTTCCAATGTACCTGCCTTCACATCTAAGGATATTCTTTACTTTATGGACAATCTGGATTCTGAAATCTCAGATGTTGTCAATTTTGTAATAGTGCTCTGTAAGTTTTTATTCATTTATGTAAGTGGAAGAATGCCTCTCCTATGTTTACCGTCTTCTTGAATTACT
The DNA here is from genome assembly GCF_057381845.1 of Rhamphochromis longiceps. Classification (NCBI taxonomy): domain Eukaryota; kingdom Metazoa; phylum Chordata; class Actinopteri; order Cichliformes; family Cichlidae; genus Rhamphochromis; species Rhamphochromis longiceps. The sequence goes on from NC_140569.1 coordinate 17,463,974, forward strand.
TTTGTCAATATTTTAAGTCACTTAAGCTTATTTCAAATATGAACAAAAAAACTGCTGTACTATACTGTAAAATCACAAAATACTTGCTATTCTAATTTTCCTGCCTGTGTCAAAAGGTCTATGTTCCTTATTACTTTACCCTAGAAACTTTTATTTTCTCCCTGTAAAGTTATGATGACTTGCTTCACCATCTTTATAATGTAAATTGTTACAATTCTGGTCTGTTTCCTTGACTTGTTTTGTATATGAAAATTTGTTTCAATAAAAAAAAAAAAAAAAAAATTCTTATTGCTGGTGGTTTTTTAAGTTGCAGTACGTTTGGCCTCTCAGGGCCACCGTAGAAAAGAAAAATAAAACCATTACACTGATGATGTAGAGGTCTCAAAAACCCATGTGTCAACGCATTAATAGTTCCTCTACCTTTGACATTTAGCATACATGTGAATCAGATGATGAGATGGCAAAAACTAACTAACAGTCGCCCACAGATCACACGATACAAATAATGACCTTGATACTGGTAATTGTGTAAGATGTTTGTTTACGATGACAACTGCCCAGGCAGACCAAACTTCAAAACTGTAAATGAAAAGGTGTGATTATCTGGACGATTGCAACTGCGTGAAAGATACTGTCAAAGTCCAGAGAAGTTACTGTGGTTTATCACAGCGTCGCCGCCTCATAGATAAACCGTCTCCCGGAAATTAGCATCTAAAATGAATACCGAGTCTGCAACCTGAGCCAGCCGTGCCTGCCAATGCATCCGTGCTTGCTCCGAAAATGTCACCGTGACAAAGATAATGAAGTAGTTTTTCAAAAAATACACACTTACCAAAATCAATTTAGCCACCAGTAACGCCTCTCACTAAACGGCTTGTCTTCGGACTTTTGCGGAGGCGTACTAACCGATTCTAAGCGCAGGGGAAACTAATCGAGCAAGATTTAATATCGTTTGACGTAATTGAGAAAAGTAGTGATGGGATTTCCGGCTCTTTTTAGAGATCCGGCTCTTTCGGTTCGGCTCACTAAAAAGAGCCGGCTCTTTCGGCTCCGAACCGGCTCTTCAGGTTGTTTTGTTGCTTTAATTAATTTATTATTAACAATAATATAAAATTATGCACAAAAGGAATTACTAACATAAAAACAAGTGGTTTTATTTATATATGTTTATATATAAATATATGCGGTGGCCCCTAGAGACAAAACACGTACAAACTCCAAAACACATTTCTAGCATGAACTGAACTTCCAAAGCCGAGCTACTAGATCACTTAAATTACACAATTGAAAGCATGTGTGTATTGTTTGTGTATTTATACACAGGCACTCATATATATATTCAAATAATTTAAAAAAAGTTCATTTACCTGTTATTACCACACACCAAATCCAGTCGTTGGTACTTGCTGGCTTGTGTAGCCACAAGATAACAAAGGCTCAACACTGCGCCCAGCATCCTGGAGCACTTCTGTTGTCTTTTGTACGTGTTTTGAGTTTTTATGTGCTTCTGAGTTTTTACGTGCTTCGGAGTTTTTACGTGTTTTGGAGTTTGTACGTGTTTTTACGTGTTTTGGAGTTTGTACATGCTTCAGAGTTCGTACGTGATTTGAAGTTTGTATGTGCTTTGTCTCTAGGGGCCACCGTAAATATACTTTTATTTATTCACTCCACATAAAATGTAATAAATAAATCATATAATACAAAAATCAACTATTCACATTTCAAGTTTTAACTATTTAAATTTTCAGCTTTTTCCTTTCACAAATTTAAAGTGAAAAGAACACAAAACACTGCAAACCACAACACAATTAAATATAAATTATAATATGAAAACTAAAAGAACATGCATATTCTCTGTCATATGGACCTGCATGAATAAACTTTCTCAATCCTTTATCATCTGCAACTGAAAATAGTTGTGGATGATTACTATACCTTTCTAATGTTGTTGTCCCTGCCTCTCTTTCTCTCTCTCTGGCTCTGTTCCTGTGCTACTGAGTGTAACTACCGCCCCTCCCCCCTCTGCCCAGCATAAAGCACAAGGCTCGCGTGCAGAGTGAAGCGGAAAAAAAGTGCGAGAGAGAGGCTGAGAGAAAGAAAGAAAAAAAAACCCACGTGACGGCTCGCGATAAGGAGCCGGCTCGCGTCGTTCACGTCAAAGAGTCGGCTCTAAGAGCCATTTCGTTCGCGAACGACCCATCACTAGAGAAAAGTCAAAGCAAGACTGAGAAACAGGTAAATGTGCGGGCTCTCTATGAGCATCGCTGATGTATCGTTTTATTGTTAACTACTAGGGATGCAGTTTACATTAAATTTTCATCATATTAGGCCCAGATTAAGGTGTTGGTTTTGTGCGCTTTGGGATCAGAGCTGTTCTGTCTTTATTAGTTTAGAAACAACCCATCATTAAAAACACACAAAACATCATTACACAGTCGAGCTCATATAACCAGACATTGAGTCATTACACATTTAAAGTGTCACATTTTAACCACATCGCATGACATCTCAGCTTGTTCATTCTTATTTGCTAGAGGACATGCTTTTAGGAACATGTTATCTATCACTATCACACAAGCTAATAATAATTCTGGCATCTATCCTTTCATGTCTTCTCGCATTTTGCGGGCTGCTCTGAGCACTGCCAGCATATTCACTTTATCCCCAAATTCCTTCTCCCGGTGCTCCAGTAGAATACCCTGGGAGAAGAAATATAATCAATCATAACCAATGAAAATATCCAGATACACTTGCGATAAGGTATTTTTTCAAACTTCACTTGTGCTCTACCTGATCTCCTGGCCCAATGACAAAGACTCCTCCCAGCACTAGTCCTTCACCTCTTAGGTTTCCCCAGAAGCCCCTCCTGTAGGCCCTCCAGATGTTCCTCCACACACCGATGCGCAGAAACATGGAGAGACACATCCACCTCACTTGTGGGCCATAGAAGTTTTTCTGTGAGAGTGAATATAAAGCTTATTGGCTTTAATTATGAAACCTTCCTTTTTTCTTTGAATATCCCAAAACATTGCATAGAGGAGCAACATAAGACCTTCTGATCCACGTAGACTTTCCCCAAAAAGTATTTCTTGAAGCAGTCCAGCTCCTTGCCGAGGTTTTCTTTCACCACCGCAATGAGGGGAACTTCAAGGTCCTGCAGCTGGGAGTTCAGAGAGGACAGCTCAGCAGCCTCCTAGAGGGACAAGGAAAGAAAGAATCAAAAGCATGAGTGAAAGATAAGCAGTTCTTTTTACACACATGGGTATCTCACTTCATACCTCTCTGCACAGTAATCATCCGGGTCGGCGTACGACCATGACTACAGCTCCAGTCTTCTCCCACAGGGTTTTGGCCTTGTGTCTCTCATGGACTAAAAGAGACAGCAGAGCATTTCTGAATCTAAATGCCACTGAGTTTCCCTTAAAGAAAGAGAACTCACATCCTTAAAATGAACCATATTTATGTGTCTTAAAAATCTTCTCTCCTCTAAATGTTAATGAAAGTTTGAATGGTGTTGGATAATTTTACAAATTTACAATTTTTCACATAATTTAATTACTCTCTCCGTTTATCAGTCTTGCAGACAAGTTCCTGTGTTAATACACACACACACACACACACACACACACACACACACACACACACACACACACACACACACACACACACACACACACACACACACACACACATATATATATATATACTTTTTCCCACCACAAATAAAAAATACAATTTGCATTTCAAATGTTCAGATCTCTAAGTTGTTATAATTTTAATACTGTTCTTTGACTTACCCCCTCCAGTTGTCTTCAGCTCTGTGTCCTCCAATATTTTTAGGTCGGCCCAGACTGGTTTGGTCTGGAACCAGTCTGTAATGGAGCTTATGACCTCTGCAACAAACAGACTCACTGCCTTCAGGACAGTGGTAACAGTCACCATGGTCCTAAACTGGCTCTATGAAGACCTGCACAGAAAGCAAGCACAAAGATTAACTTTCAGATATGTTTCCGTCTTTATCGCACGCTCATGCAAGCTGGGAATCAAGATGATCTCAAAGTCTTTTCATGGGACAGTCCCTCTGAATGTCACCAAACTAAACAACATAAAATAGTGTCATTAATAATGTATAAGCACTTAACTGAACTAGAATCTGTAAAGTAACTCTTACCAGGCTGTGCTGCACGGAGAAATGTGGAGAAATCTTATGTTTTCAAGCAGCCTGGTAATCTCTCAACCCTCAGATCAGCCCAATCACAGTCAAATCCTTACTCATATGAAGAAAACATGCAAGGAATTCCTCAAAATCTGCTGTTAAACAGGGATTACGATGAGCTGAATTCTCAGTACCAGGTTCAGCATGGTGCAGCACAGACAGCTTATCAAGCAGCAATGCAGACTCGGTGGTGCAACAGCATTTTTGGATATTTATTTAATGAGTTATGTTGTTCTAATTACAATTAAGCTGCTAACATTAATAAATAAAACTAGACAGGAACTCAGAGGTTGCTTATGGATGTTGCACTTTTCTGTGATTCTTCATTACTTGCCAGCAAAACAAGCTGAAAGTAACTGGACATCTCTTGTGATCGGCTGAGACCAACACTGACACCTGCAGGAGGTTAACGACATTACAAAGTCTGCAGTAGCTGACTTCCATGATACAAATAGCATTGTTTATTATTGTTTTGCTCATTCATCAATCCCACATTTTAATCAGTTTTCCAGTTATAGCCAAGTCAAGAATTGATTAAACATGCCTCTGTGTACCACACATTAGTCTATTAGACATGTTGAGCCATCTGCAGTTGTGATATTCAGGTTTTGCTCAGTTCCACATATAACGAATTTCATTAATTCATTCTGGGTGTTAGAAAAACATTGTTAAAAAGAAATGTTTTAACTTTACTTAAACGTTTTTATTGAAAAACACTCTCTTTGAGAACTGATTTGATGATTTTTTTTGTTCAGCTTTTTTTTTTTTTTTGTACTTTTTAGATTTGTTGTGAAGGACTAATGCAAAGTGTAACTGTCTGCCGTTGAGTGCAATGATCTGCTGACATTTCTGTTTTATTTTTGTTAAATTGGAAATTTTGTGAAAGCCCAGATTTAACCTCAGATAAACTACAGGTTAAGGAGTTGGTGTCTGGTTTCAGTGTCAGATATATTTGAGTATCATGAGCATAATGGTTGTTGTTTTCCCTAAATCAGATTAATGAAATTACAAATTTTAATCTATTTGAAATGCAAAATCAGTCAAATTCTCACATTTGACCTTGATTTTGACTTATTTTTTTGTAAACTAATTTTTCTTGAAAAGCTAAATGCTGCCCATTAGTTTATTTCTAACCTTGTATCCTTTTCTGCTTGTCCCTATCTGTAGCAATAAAACAACTGATATATGCTTAAAATCAGCATTCCCATTACAATGACATTGCAGTTTACTACTTTATTACCTAATAATGCAGTAAAATAGAGTGGGCCAGTAAATAAATAATCGTTTTAATGTAGTGGTTTTGCAGGTGGATATTTCCTGATATTGAGGGCATTGCTATTAATGTTAGAAAAACTGGTGGTAGTACTCTTTTTCAACAAGCCAAAGGACTGAAGATAGAAGATACTGAGGAAAGATTTAATTACACAGAGGCAAGTCAAACGAATATCATGCCTTGCTCCATGATTTCTATGTGGAAAGTGGATTGCTAGAGTGGTATTGAGGGTAATATTTCACTCATTGGTGTCAGCTTCACAGAGGAATGTGCTGAGAGTCCCAAATGGGCTGGAGTACAGATAGGGCAGGGTGACTCTCCACCAACCCAGCTGCTGCACTCCCTCTGGCTCAGCCATGTGCTGGGTTAATCTGCCCAGAGGCGTCTTTTTGTTGCTGTAAATGATTATAGGTCGTTTACTTGGTAACGTAACAGATGACCTGTTTTTGTTTTCGTTTATATTAGAAAAAACTCATCCATTTGTGATGATTTAATGTGCTTTAACCATTGTGTAAAACTCATCTGTGAGGTTCAAGTGACGTCTTGGCTTTGTTTCCCTGCTGGTGTTCCCGTCACACTAACACACAAATGCAAACATATAAACAAATGTAGAACACTGTTGTGTGGGACCAGTGCTGCTGGGAGTGTGTGGGACAGACAGCCAATCAAAGCTGAAGAACTGCGCCCCACCTCCTGTGTGGTGTTGTTGCTCATTTGCATTGGTTGACATGTTACGTTCTTATTGCACTCGTGAAGCCAATCAGCGAGCTAAATCTGTAGTTAAAGAAGGAGAGTGAGAATGATAGCAATTGTAATCTGTGCCTGGTACCTTGATGGTGGAGATAGATTTGCTTTCTTTATTTGTTAAAATTGTGAGCAAATTGTAATAATCATATTTTTGATATGAAAGGATTTTCAAGCCAATAATTCAGATGACTACAAACAACAAGCCAGTAGGTAGTAAAAGTCTGCAAAACCACAAACTTTTGATAAGAAATCACTATGTATCTGAGCATATAGTAAATTAAATCTGGTGACAAACTGTGTGCATTATCTGCTGTTTACTGACTGCTGCTGCTTATATAACAAGTTGTAGGGCAAAAAGTCCAAGCCAGGAGAGATCCGACTTTTCCTGCCTGCTCTCACTGCCATCCAGATGAAACTGGTTGGTGACTAGATGAGCTCAGGTTGTGGAGAGGTGAGCTGCAGAGGTAAACTGCATGTCTTTGAACCTGAGGAAAGACAAACAGGTGTTAACACCCACTCCCTCTGAGGCCCTCGGGGTTCGCTTAACATATCTTGTTCTGTCAAGTTTGAGTCTGACTGACCCTCAAGCCCCGAGGTGACCCAGAAACCATGACCCGGCTTTAAAAGACACACTTTCAGGTAGCCAATCAAACAGGAGGAGGTTACACTGTCACGTGGCTTGATCTTGTCAAAGTGCTTTCGGATTGGAGGGGCAACATTGGGAAATATTGCAGCTTAAATGACGATTAAAAAGAAATGGAACTTGGTAATTAATGTTCAAAATACGTGAAGGTTTAAATACACTGGAAAGCTCCCTTGTAGAAATACAAAGTTCATAAGTCTACTATCTTTTGTGCTTTTCATTTTCCGACAGGCTCTTAGTAGCTGAAAGTTCAAGAGGATTTGAACTTTAGACCCTATCTAGTGTGTGTGTCTTCGGTAAATTTCAAACACACAATGACTAATTAGAAGATATCAAACAATTCATGGTTACATGGCACATTTTAGTGTATACCCAAATGTTCCTCCACATCAATTAAATAGAAGAAAAATAAATAAGACAGCTCTACATGGAGTTTCTTTATAGAAACAAAATAGTAACGATAATCTTCAATGAATGGAGCTTATACTAATAATTTCTAATTAGCTTGAATTAATATGATAATCAGTTTAAGAACTCAGAGTGGTCCCCACTACAGGGATTGTAGAATTATTAGGCAAGTTGTATTTTTGAGGAATAATTTTATTATTGAACAACAACCATGTTCTCAATGAACCCAAAAAACTCAGTAATATCAAAGCTGAATGTTTTTGGAAGTAGTTTTTAGTTTGTTTTTAGTTTTAGCTATTTTAGGGGGATATCTGTGTGTGCAGGTGACTATTACTGTGCATAATTATTAGGCAACTTAACAAAAACAAATATATACCCATTTCAATTATTTATTTTTACCAGTGAAACCAATATAACATCTCCACATTCACAAATATGCATTTCTGACATTCAAAAACAAAACAAAAACAAATCAGCGACCAATATAGCCACCTTTCTTTGCAAGGACACTCAAAAGCCTGCCATCCATGGATTCTGTCAGTGTTTTGATCTGTTCACCATCAACATTGCGTGCAGCAGCAACCACAGCCTCCCAGACACTGTTCAGAGAGGTGTACTGTTTTCCCTCCTTGTAAATCTCACATTTGATGATGGACCACAGGTTCTCAATGGGGTTCAGATCAGGTGAACAAGGTGGCCATGTCATTAGTTTTTCTTCTTTTATACCCTTTCTTGCCAGCCACGCTGTGGAGTACTTGGACGCGTGTGATGGAGCACTGTCCTGCATGAAAATCATGTTTTTCTTGAAGGATGCAGACTTCTTCCTGTACCACTGCTTGAAGGTGTCTTCCAGAAACTGGCAGTAGGACTGGGAGTTGAGCTTGACTCCATCCTCAACCCGAAAAGGCCCCACAAGCTCATCTTTGATGATACCAGCCCAAACCAGTACTCCACCTCCGCCTTGCTGGCGTCTGAGTCGGACTGGAGCTCTCTGCCCTTTACCAATCCAGCCACGGGCCCATCCATCTGGCCCATCAAGACTCACTCTCATTTCATCAGTCCATAAAACCTTAGAAAAATCAGTCTCAAGATATTTCTTGGCCCAGTCTTGACGTTTCAGCTTGTGTGTCTTGTTCAGTGGTGGTCGTCTTTCAGCCTTTCTTACCTTGGCCATGTCTCTGAGTATTGCACACCTTGTGCTTTTGGGCACTCCAGTGATGTTGCAGCTCTGAAATATGGCCAAACTGGTGGCAAGTGGCATCTTGGCAGCTGCACGCTTGACTTTTCTCAGTTCATGGGCAGTTATTTTGCGCCTTGGTTTTTCCACACGCTTCTTGCGACCCTGTTGACTATTTTGAATGAAACGCTTGATTGTTCGATGATCACGCTTCAGAAGCTTTGCAATGTTGAGACTGCTGCATCCCTCTGCAAGATATCTCACTATTTTTGACTTTTCTGAGCCTGTCAAGTCCTTCTTTTGACCCATTTTTCTCAGTCAATCATTAACAAATACTCTCTTTTTGTGAGTTCACATGTACACACAGCAACATGCGCTTGTGTTGAGCATTTTTAGACCAAAACATACAGGGGTGTATGATCCAGAGGTCAATCAGTTATGACACCAGAGTGGTTCTCCACTTTCTTTGGCATCAAACAGGACTTTCACATCTTCTCTGGTTTGATGTAGTTCACGTTTTGTTATGTTAAATCCCCTCTGACCTCTGTCTCCTATTAGATAGCTTATTATTAGATTTTGAAGGTAGCGCAGTGTCCCTGTGGTAGGACACTCAGTACACTCTAAATCTAACCAGGTTCTGACTGGTTTTATTTTTTACAGCAGGAGACATGACTAAATAAGGCGTGTCTACTAACAATCTCCTACTATGTTGTTATTGCCCAACATGTTTGCTAAGTCATGGTTTAAAATCTGAGATAGCAATGTACAAAGGAAATTAGGTATTTTAGATCAATCCATAAAAATAGTTTGATTGCTGTTATTTTGCATTTCATGTATACAGTTCACTCTTTCAACTAGGAATTTAGGTTATCCATTTTTTATTTGTAATGTCAAATTAGGTTTCATTGTTTTTCATGTAATTATTACTAAAACAACACAGGTAGATAAATTATTTCTGGCTAATTTCTACAATTGAAAAATGTTTCAGTTAGCACTAAGCTAATTTATGTTTGAATATTAGGCGATTTTTTAGCTAAATATTAGCTAACTGTGCATTGCTAGTGACATTTTAACTGTTGCTTTCAGCTAAGTATATATAATTAACACGTGCCTACTATTTCAAATTAACTATTTAAGATCAGCTATTGATGCATTTGTCAACTGTTTAAGGTTTTCAGCTTATATGATGAATTAGAGTTGAAAAACAAATGATTTAGCCATAAACAAAGGGTTTTGTTTTTGTTTTGTTTTTTTACTATCTATGATTTTAGCTAAATGTCTAAATTTTTAGCTGTTTCTTAACAGTTACGATATCGTTGTTAACTGTTAGCTGTTTTCTTTGGCTATCAAGTATTTTAATAATTTCAGATTGCCTGATAATGGTTTCATCTAATTATTGTTATCACTACTAATTTTTTTTTCCTTTACATTTATATTACAACATTACTTTTAGCTAAATATCTCTAATTAGCCAGGGGTGGGAGTGGGAGGTTGTTTGACTGTTTGTTTTTTATATTTCTTGTTTTTGCTTTTACCTTTGGCTTAATATTTAACAGTACATCAGTTAAAAACAGTACTTTTATCGCTTTTAATATCTTAGCTAACAATCTTAAGCTATTAACTCTTTGTCCATTATGTTAATCTACTATTTATATTTTTCTCTATGATAACGATACAATAAATGTTTCGTAGATATTTTGTTGACTCTATTTACATATAGGGGATTTTCACATACTTCGCTGAAGACATATGTGCCACCCTGCCAAGACCTCTTGTCCCTCCTTTGCCCCCTTTGTAAAATTTTCTAGCTGCACTATGCTAATTTATATTACCTTTAAATATTTTAACTATAAACTATATAATAGATAGTTCAGATATCTTAGCTAGATAGCTGTGCAGATTTCAGGTTCGGTGAGCATGCTACTTATGTGAGTGGTATTTATTTGTAAGTCAACACAGCTGTTTCTCATTTTCGCCTACCCTCCTGTATTTCCTAAAAATTCCAAATTCCTCTCTTGTGTGCATTCCTGATTATCAGTTGTTTTCACTAATTTCATCAAGCCGATTATTATTGCAAAGCTCTTGTTTTCAGCAATAAGTTCCACAATGCATAATACATACATCAAATCTGCTTTAAAAGTCCCAAAGCTGTCAGGAAGAGTGGTATTTTATTCACTACAGGAAGCTAGTTAAAATTCTCATCTCATTTCTCAAGGCCAACTCAACACTGAGTGAAATTAGAGCCAGATGATGGAAAGACGTAGAGAAAAAGGATTGGCCCACTGCACTCTTGTTGCATTTAATGGGACAAGAAACTGAGTCAGAGCCATTTTTCTGTATGTTAATGTTTCTTCAAGCATGTATTGTGTTTGTATTTATATGATAGTGAGGAACTTTTCCTAAGCATCCCTTTATAGCTCCTAATATTTTGCAAAAACACAGACACGGTGAATCACGAGAAGGTCATTAGGTATCTAAGAGACATATCTTCATTTATTTGATCTTCTCTCCGGACAGGGTTTGATATTTTCTGCAGTTGTATACAAAGACAAGAGCCCCAGGCTGGGACTTGGATGGAAAAGTGCATTCAGGCAACAGGTGACTGTCTTCTCTAAACCTAATTATTGGCAATGAAATAAACTAATTATATAGATCTGAACCAAAGTACAAATTTCACGTATTTATTCTTTTTAAAATGTCTTTTGCTTTTAGAGTGTTTTTTCTTTAAAGTTGTGACTTTATTGGGACTTGGAGATTTCAATTAGAGAATACAGTCATAAAAAAACAGGTATGTTTGCTCATGTAGTGGAGTGGAGTTTTGAGGCAGTATTTTTAACCTTAATTTTCCCTTTAATTTGATTTCTATTTGAATTGCACTAATAATTAAAATCAGATGTTATAAATAGGACACTTATGATGAAGGTGACTGTTTTGTGCCCTTTAAATCAAATGTGCCTTTATATGGTACATTTTTGTGGTTGGTATTTGTAGTTATTAAACTACTGGCAAATGTCTACATGATGAAATGAATCGTAAGCTTGAAAATATTTGAGCAGTAACAATGTTTAATAGCACCGAGTAGAGTATAAAGAAGTATAAAAAAGAAGTATAAAATTCATAAGCAGCTCAAGTGTATTCGAAGAAATGTTGGTCAATTTCCAGCTGCAGTTTAATAAAATGTAAAATCAGGAAAACGTATCAAATTCAAATGAATGAATAGAAAATCATTTTGGTCAGTACACCAAATAATGAACTACACTGTAAAAGGAAACATTAAAATGTAGTACAGTGTTCTGTTTTTAATTTATTTCCATATTTTTGAAACCACAGATTGATTTTTTTCTATTTTATTTGTTGATTTAGTTTTACTGTGTAACTTTTAAAGTTTCTCTTATTCATAAGTCCTTTCTAGTAATTTTTTGTGTCTTTTCACCACAGCAGTGTAAACTGATTTACTTGAATGATGTAAACACAAGTAATTGCATCATTTTCCTGCTAACAGCAGCTACCTTTCTCTCTCTGTCCATAGGCTACCCTAACTTGGCTGTCCCACCTGTGTGTTGTGGGGGGTAGGGGAACTCCTTCTCAAAGATGTTTCTGCTTGGACACGGAAACGTCCCGCCCTGAAGCAGAGCAGTCAGAGCAGGTGGAGACTGAAAACACACTATTGAACATTACAATGTTTACAAAGGGTTAACAAGCAGTTTGAGCTGAAATTCCCTCCCATCATCCACTCCCCCTGGAATGGACTGTCCCATGGATTCGTGTGTGTGTGTGTGTGTGTGTGTGTGTGTGTGTGTGTGTGTGTGTGTGTGTGTGTGTGTGTGTGTGTGTGTGTGTAAATGTGTTACAGAATGCGTGTGTGTCCCCTTAGCCATATATATTGGGCCATGTGGACACAGATGTGAAGTTTGCAGGACAGATTACGCTTTGGCTGCAGGGCTGTTGGCCTCCCTTTCTTTTATCTTTCTGGTAAAGAACGCCAGTAGGAATATAAAGCCACCTTAGGATCTCTCTGCACTGGAAATTGAATAACCTTACCCCACAGAAAAAATGAGTGATCATCTGGAAGAAGGTTCTTTCATGTTCACTTCAGAGTCCGTTGGAGAGGGACATCCAGGTGAGTCTTTTTACAAAGTCTAGCCACCTCTGCTACAGTGACATTAAATTTTAATGCATTCAATTATAAGCTCAACACTTCCATTGAAAATGCAGTGTTATCTTGCAGAAATAGCATGCATATAAATAAACTTGATGCAAGCTGGACACTATGTCCAAAGTAACTCCACAGTGCTGCGTGTTTACCCGCCAGGCATGGATGGTATTCCATTCACAGCAACATGTGTTTAGTGGCCTTCACTCTCACTTGTAGGCAGCTGGAAGCAAATGTGTGTCTGACTGGTGCACAGTTACATGCTTAAAAAATGTCCAAGAAGAGGGCAGACACACACGTTTAATTTAGTGTGCAAAAGAAGAGATCTAAAGACACGCAAAATGCTCTTCAAGAACAATGTCTCAAGTACACAATAAGATAAGAAGTGACAATGTGGTAAAATTAGTTTGACTATGTTATACTTTAATCTAGTTAAATTATATCAAATACTCAGTAAAATGACTCCCAGATGTTCCACACAAACCTTGCTTAACTTGTAGTTGTACTCTGTCCTCCATGTTGCATTTAAACCCCACGGTGCCCCGTCAATGTGTTTTGTAATCCTTTCACAAATATGTAACCTTTCAAAGTCCCATGTGCTAAATCGATAATGAGTAAGAGTTGTGCAGCTTCACAGACAGGGGCAGTATCACATAAATGCCAACTGTTAAAAAATTAAATAAATAAAATAATTAAAAAGTAAAACTGCTCTTTTAATCTGGATCTATATTAATGTAGTTCTGAAGTAAAAGTATGCTAATCTGACAAAGTCCTTATGAGAGGATGAAGCATACAAAAGGTAATACCAATGCGCCTGAATTCAAAATCCCTTTCAAACTGTCCTCTGAAACAGCAAGTGATGTAGATCCATGTGTCACACATCATGGTGTCCCTGTATTTATCATTTAAGGAGGTTCTTTTAAAAAAAAAATATTTCATTTTGGAAGCACGTAGCACTCCTGAAGCCAATTTTAATGATAAACTTCACAGGTTTGAAGTTTTACTTCTACTGTTTGTTCAGTAACAGAGTTGGGTGGCCTTGGCAGAACATTGCAGTACACACTTTTGAATTTGATAACACAACTCAAAGTCTGGGCTGTTCCCACAGATAGTGGCTATTTTAGTGGCTTTTCCTAAGATGCACCTGTTTCACCAGCAGAGTAGTCAGATGCTGATGGGCTTTCTGATGTAACCGGTCTCCTGCATTGCTTCAGCAGGACGACACAGACAGATGAATGGGATGTATAGTGAGGCATTGCCCTGCTGCCATGCTAAAGTAAAACATTCAACTACTGCTATGTGAAATATTAGGATGTAACCTTTCATACTTTCATATAAATTACAAAATTGACATCTTCTATTATTAGTGTTAGGCTAAGCGTGCAATTTAAAATGCAATATGTCGTTTTTTTCAATGCATTTGTAAAAAATCTTCGGAATCTGATGTTTTTACCTGTTATGTGTCCACAGACAAGATTTGTGACCAGATCAGTGATGCTGTCCTGGATGCACATCTGAAGCAGGATCCCGATGCCAAAGTGGCCTGTGGTGAGCCAGAATTTGTCTCTTTTTCCGTTAAAAAAAATGGCAAAACCAAGAAGAGGCACAATCTAATGAATCAGTTTGTCTTAGCAAAAAAAGGGACCACATGATGAAGGCAGAGTATAAGCCAACTAACCCACTGGTCTGAATTTCACCTGGATTTTATGTCGTATGCAGTGTTGATACTGTTTATTGTATTTCAGTGTGGACAACTTGCTGGTGATGGCAAAACAGCTTTGTAATTAAAGTTTGCATTGGCAGAGACGGTGTGTAAGACTGGCATGGTGTTGCTCTGCGGAGAGATCACATCTCGGGCCGTCGTGGACTATCAGAGGGTGGTGAGGGACACCATCAAGCACATCGGCTACGACAACTCGGAGAAAGGTGAGAAAGCAAAAAAATAGACATTATTTCTGTTCTCTGTATTTAGCGTTTCCCTCTTAACCATCTCAATCCAATTCACTTCCCTTCTGAAGGTTTCGACTACAAGACATGTAATGTGCTGGTGGCCCTGGAGCAGCAGAGTCCAGACATTGCTCAGGGGGTCCATGTTGACCGGAAAGAAGAAGACATTGGAGCTGGAGACCAGGTAGGGCCACAGCAGTGTCACTGGGTCACTTTGGCTTGACAAGTGAGTGACCCTGACCGAGCACAGTTTGTTTGACTCTTTACTTCAACAGTAGAGAATACAGACGAGATCTGGTGCAATAGTGTTGGTGTGTTCAGGTTTATCAGTTCAGTAGAGGTGGAAAAAGTAGTTTTATCTAGTCCAATATTTAAAATCCTAAATGTTACAAGCTGATTGTAAGGCAGAAAAATGTGCTTCGTGACTGATATATCATTATTAGATTCGATAAGTGTTTATGTTACTTTTGCAAATAAATGTATTGTAGTATAGTAAATAGGGTCCCCAGCCAAGTGTTTGTGGCTCTTTAAAGGGTCACAAATTTGAGGATAAAACTTTGATGTGTAGAGGCGAAACTTCCTTTTCATGAAATTGCTCACAGTCTTTAAGTAATCTGAAGCATGATAAAAAATATGTCCAGTATGTCGTGGAGTAGAAGTATAATGCAGCAGAGAAAGGAAATTATTAAATTATACAATTGTATATGAGTGCAGTACTTGAGTGAATCAGTGTAGTTTAATCAGTAACACCATCATCATCCTTAATAGTTTGGGCAAAAGATAAAGAAATAACATGTTTAGATTAAATTGATGCTTTCTCTGCATTATACCTCAGTAAGAGACAAACTCACGGCTCAGGATCATTATTTCTATAAGAGACTTCTGGCTGAAAAAAATTATCCCATGCTTAAGACTAACCAATGAAATATGGAGTAATTTGACTATATTATATATAAAGTCCCATAACCGTACACGGTATAATCTACCTGATATTTGTTTTTATCATTTCAACATCTACTTCTATTTTGTCTCCTATAAATGCCTGTATGACCATTAGCCATTATTGTTCTTTTCATAGCTTATATTTTATGTATTTTGTGTCATATGATAATAGAAAGTGCTGAAGATATTACTGATAAAAGAGCATGCTGAATATCAGTATTTTGATATTCCTTGTTTACTTCTTTGTTTTGCCTTCACTGATTTTCTGACTCGTTCTGTAGGGTCTGATGTTCGGCTATGCCACAGACGAGACGGAGGAGTGCATGCCGCTCACCATCGTCTTAGCTCACAAACTCAATGAAAAGATGTCTGAACTTAGACGCAATGGCATCGTTCCCTGGCTGCGTGCCGACTCTAAAACACAGGTGAGGTCGTGCAACATGTGCACATTTTTTACTTACCCAAAACACAACACCACAGCAGTTTGGGAACTTTTTCTTTCAAGCTTGGATATATTTCATTAGAAAATCTGATAACCTGTCTGAAGCTGTGTTGTCACAGGCACCATAAAACAGCTAACTACAGCTTCAGTGAGTGTACCAATTCTTGTTAATCCCACAGGTGACCGTGCATTATGACCAGAAGAATGGAGCTGTGATCCCCAAGAGAGTTCACACCATTGTGATCTCTGTCCAGCACGATGACGGCGTCACTCTGGAGGAACAACAGAGAGTCCTAATGGAAATGGTAGATCCTCATGAACACACCTGACTGGGCTCTGTGTAATGTGTCGTGTGGGAAATAAAGTCACATGTTTGGTTTTAATGCTGGCTTGTTTCTGTCAGGTGATCAAATCCGTGGTCCCTGCAAAATATTTGGACAGCAAAACCGTCTACCATCTCCAGCCAAGTGGTCGCTTCGTCATTGGAGGACCACAGGTAATCATCACACACTGGGGGAAAAATAATAAAGCAAACTAGAAAGTCATCACTGGTTTTTGCTCATCTTCTTCCTTTTTTGCAAACAGGGTGATGCTGGTGTAACAGGAAGGAAGATTATTGTAGACACATACGGTGGCTGGGGGGCTCACGGTGGCGGAGCTTTCTCTGGAAAAGATTTCTCAAAGGTTGATCGCTCTGCTGCCTATGCTGCTCGCTGGGTGGCCAAGTCTCTGGTTAAAGCCAAACTGTGCAGGAGAGTTCTGGTTCAGGTGAAGTTACAGCTTAACCCTCCAAAGCTGTGCATAGATGACAGATGACTGGAGTACAGTACAAATATGCAAACCACATCTCTGTGTGTGTTCCAGGTGTCTTATGCGATCGGAGTGGCCCAACCTCTTTCCATCTCCTTGTTCACATACGGGTCCTCTCAGAAGTCAGAGTCAGAATTGCTCAAGATTGTCAACAAGAACTTTGATCTCAGGCCAGGAGTCATTGTCAGGTAAAAACACATAAACATGACGTTTGCATAAGATTAAATATGAATATTTACTCAAACATGAAGATGTTCTGCTTGCTTTCTAAATATGAGTTAAAAAAAATTAGGAACTATTTTTGGCATTTTGAGGATTAAATAACTGATCAAAAATCAGATTCATCATATATCTTGATGAATTTAGAATAGAATAGAATAGAATAGAATAATCCTTTAATTGTCCCACAAGGGGAAATTTGGTTGTAACAGCAGCCAGAAAGACACATATACAAACAAACAGTACACAGGACACAGAACAGAAACATACACAATTTTTTTTCTTTACATATTTACATCAAGGACAATGGTTACTATAAACACGAGTACTGTACAGTTATTAAATAAAATAAAATAAACTACAGATAAGAGGAAAACCCAGGTTGTAGTGCGAATCGGTTGATTAAATTATTGCAGTTACAGCGCAGATGTAAACATCTATGATTGTTGGGAGCAGTTTTGATTGTACAGTTCAGCAACATTTACATGAATTTAATATATAAGTAAATATTTAAGTTCAAACTTCAGTTCAACTTTATTTATATAGCTCCAATTCACAACAACAGTTGCCTCAAGGTCCTTTATTCTGTAAGTTAAAGACCATACAATATTAGAAAGACCCCTAACAATGACCAAGCATTTGGCGACAGGGTGAAGGAAGAACTCCCTTTCAACAGGAAGAAACCTCCAGCAGAACCAGGCTCAGGGAGGGGCAGGGGAAGAGGGGAAAGAGAAGCAAACTAAGAGAGAATCACACCAAAAATCAAAGTTGAAATTGTTGAAGTATAGTTAGATACAGAAAATTCTTCCTCTTTTCTTTTCTTTTTTTTCAATACTATCCATTGGAGAGGGAATCGTGGTGGACACATAACCCGCCGGGTGGCTTCAAAGATATGATATCCTTTTTGCTGTCCTTTTACATTTAGATTCTTCCACTTTTAGCTGATCCTTTTAGGATAATTTCCCTCTATTTAAACCTAGCCCTAGATTTCCCTTTTCTATTATAATGTTCTTGTTGAGATGCAGCGTTATAGGTGAGCATTTCATTTTAAAGTGGATCTATTATGCTGTTTGTTTATTTTATCCATCTTCACTCTACTAATGTAGCGTTGCATGATTCACATATAAAAATAATGATTTATTTGATAATAAGCTTTGGTGCAGCCCTTTAGCTCATCCTCTTTCTTTTGATTGGCTGCCCCTCCAACAGGAACACAGCATCCACTCTAACTGATATAGTACAGAGCAAAACAAGAAGAAAGTTGTGTTTTGAGATGTTTTACTAATATGAACATTCATCATTGTAACAGTATATATATATAACAGAAAGTAACTTAAAGCACAGTAACTTTAAGTAACTTAAAGCACTTAAAGTACCCAATTTAACGTACTCAACAATACCAACTACTTTTAATTGATTTACCAAAATCTTTAATTGTTAAGAGCCGCATAACCAATGACTTCATTTTGGTTCAAGTGTTTAAGAGTTCTGTAATCGATAAATGTTGGAGGTTGGTCCAAAGTGCAGTACAAGCCATTCTGACACACAGACAAACTTTGCCACCCATGTACGCCAAATACAAACAAAAAACTCCAAGCTCACAAGAGGACATGCAAACAATCAGTGCTTACAGCTCATTGCACAACATGTTTCACCTTTATGGTTTTTTTTCTGCTCTGTATAAGAATTTATGGCTTCAAATGGTTTTGATCAAAATCTTCACAGTCCTTTCTCACCAGCGATGTCTCATCCCTTGTGTGTTCTTCTTAGGGATCTGAACCTGAAGAGGCCGATTTACCAGCAGACAGCCTCTTACGGCCACTTTGGCCGACCGGAGTTTTCTTGGGAAGTGCCCAAAAAGCTTGTCTTGTAAATACTCCACCAGCCTGTCCTGATCTCCACCTGGATGCTGAACAAGACTCCTCTTCATGGACTACAACTTCCAGCTCCAATGCAACTGATTGAACACTTTTTTAACAGAAAAACAAAACAAAACAAAACAACTGAAACCACAGTTAGGGAGGGATAAGTCAGCTTTCAAGATGTGAGAAGGTAGTTATACGTGTGAGCAGTTGTAGCCAGCAGACATATGAAGGGACATCCTCCCAGTGAGGAGAGGGACATTGCAGATGGCATCTCAGTAACTAATCTTTTTTCACTGTCCTTTCCGAGGCCAAATAACCTCCAGGTATCGGTGCTTTAAAAATACACATACAATCACTAGTCAAAGTCAGTAAAGTAAAGGGACAGTACAATAGTAAAATATAAATACCTCCACATCACTAGCAGCAGTGTTTTACCTCAAAGCTGTTGGGGGGGGGGGCAGTATACTTACACAAGTTCAGCGCTTTATTCTTAAAAGGTGCTATTACAAAATGTGTATTCCCTCAGTGGCTGCCATATTATTGTAAGAGGTGTAGCTACTGCTCAACCAAAAACGTGGCTTAAGAAACCGTATTGTCATGACTATAAAAAACTGTTGTAAACGTGCCACAGGAAGCTGTTTGCACTACTACCATTCCCACTGTGTGAGATAACAGGTCAAGTTCGGATCTCTGGAGGCATAAATTATAAGTCAAAATGTAAAATAGCCTTGCGGCTATTTCAGCCTTTCTTTTTTTTTTCTTTAGTACCTGCGGGCTTTCTGCTGTAAATGTGGCTCAACTTAGCAAATAATTAGAAGTCTGAATCTTAGTCTGAATCCGTTAGCATTTAGCGGACCACCGATGTCTTAAATTTGCTGTGTTTTACAACTTTAGAAGCACACGCTAGCATATATCACACTTCTTTAAAAAGTACCTTTAAGAATATTTCATTTTGGCCCAGCTTTTTGGCATTTATTAATGACAGAGTATGTAATTAGATCCTTGAGAAGCACTTCTGATGGGATTAAGAAAGTCTTAAGAGAGAAACAAAAAACAGTCTGTAGAGCTTCAGGACGTTTTGGTGGCGAGTGTACCAAACCTGTAAGTTCACCTACAGCTGACACTGTTTTGTTATAGGAGTTTTCCTCTGTTTAATGTCTTATCTATGAGTGTCACCTTCTGTCAATGAAACTGGATAATGTAAATAATTAAACAATAAAAAAAAAAGATTAGAGAACCGCTGTCTGGTTCTTTGTGCTCATGTTGTGTAATGAAGCCACTGGGATTCAACGTTTGCTGTTTTTTGTTTTTTTGTTTTTTTTAATTTGTTGAATATTAAGGCATAAATGGATACAATCATATGACTCTTCATCAAAATAGAATTTACAACTGTGACCTCTTTGGTTTCCATGATCAAAACAGCACATAAGGCACAGGGAGCTGTGTAACTGAGAGTGGGGTGCTGTGAGGAGTGTTGGGTTCTTGTTAGTCAGAAGGCTCTCACCAATGATCTCGATTGCACGAGTGAGCTCGGTTTTCTCGCACATTTAACAGAGTCTTGATTAGCAAAAATAATCTATTACATCATGGCTAATCACCAGTCTTACAGCTGCACCTATACTACACAAAGAAACAAATGTACACAAGGAATCCCATTGACAAAAATGCAATTTAAACAAAGACGGCAGAAAGCCAAAGGCCTTGAATCAAAGAACACAGCTGGTGTGGTAATGTTTTCCTGAGTGTAGAGATCAGATAGATCCATAAATGAGGAAGAATGAGGTATGAAATGAAGAGAATGATGGCGAATGTGAAGATTTAAAAGAAATGTAATGTTTCTTTTTTTTGTAGTGGTCAGCTAGAAATAGGGAATATTCAAACCATGACGTCGGATTAAGTACTTTAAGTAAATGTGAAATGATTAGCGCCATTATTTTAGTGAACGTTTCAAATGTATTGAATGTTTAATGTGGTTTCTCAGAGGAACCTCATACTGTCGCAGGCAGAAGCTCAGGCTGGAGTTGAGCCTCCACCTTTATGAAATAAAAGGATAAAAACATTAGTTGGTCTTAGTATTCTGACTGTGGGCAGAAAAAACTGACAATTTTTCAAGTAGAAAAAAAACCCCTCATGTGAGCTTAACACATGCAATAAGCAGTGTGACCAGCAGAGAGAAGCAAGTGCTCAGTGTTGCAGCTGGTGTCGCTTTCAGCTCCGTCCTCAGAGCAGCGTGCGCAGGCTTCCCCATCACTCTAGTTCAGTTAGTCTGATACATTCAGCCTGATAGTGAATAACTACTTTCAGTAACATACTGTGAATTTGCAAACAAATTACACAAACAACATCTCAGCTCGACATGTGGCCAGATGTGCTGATGGCCAATTAATTAAATTACTACTGTTGTAAAGCCTCTGCCTCCTCAAAGCTTGAGAAAATTATGCACAGATGTTAGCAAGCATGGAGCATTTCTCCACGTGCTGGTGTTGCTAACCTTCTGTCCCTGCTCTCACTCTCAGAGTCACCGATTTACCTCATGTCTCTTCTTATTGCTTTGCCGTAATCACAACTGAAGTAAGGGAAAACAACAAGGTAAGGCCTATTTGTGTATTAGCACCAATGCCATAGGCAGACTTGTATTTGGCACATACTGAAAAATAACACGTTAACACTGAAGCAGGACAGTCCATCTCCACCATGTCTTACATTATACAAATCCTTTTCCCTTTATCCCACCACACCAGCTTGACGTGCTGAAACATCTCCACTTGTGCGAAGTTTCCAGCTTCACAAAAAAAGGAAACAGCTAAAGCAATAAGAACATGTTCTCCTCCTCCTGCATGTGGGAATAATAAGATGCAGACCTCTGCCTACAGGACCTGAAGACACGTGTAATGCCCCGTCACTAAACTCAATAAAGCCAGTGCTCTGGATTGAATTAGCTGGTACATATTTGGCCTCTCGACACTGTGTCACCTCTCCCTCATATTCTTTTACAGAGAAGGAGTTCAATCCAGCATTATTTAAGAGCTGAGCATTGATCTAGTCTATGGATCCCAAGAAGAATGGGGAAGGGTGTATTTTTTCAGTCTTAATTAGAAGATTTATGTGACTCAGAGCTCACTGAATTTTTTAACACAGTTTAAATAAAGACATATGAAACGTCACCCGAATAGTCCGGAAACAATAAGTCCATGCAGTCTGATACTTTAACAGCAATATTAGGCTTGCATATATGGCACAAACTTTAATGCTGCAATAAGCATTTTAAACAAAATGACACTCGTATCTAAATGCAAGCTCATGAGATGCACAGCAGAGCTCAGAACTACTCTGATGTCCACCAGATAATATTATTTCTGATTAGCTTTGGTCAACCAGCTCCACAGAAATATTTTAGCTTTACACGTGGCTTTGGAAGGGAGGTAATGTGCAGATGAGTATGCAGAATGAATAACCAAAAAAGTAAAAAACAAAAGAAGATCTATACAGTGTAGGGTGTTAATTACAAAGACGTGACTTAACATCAAAAATATTGCTTAACAGAGGTTTACGTGATGAAAAATGCAAACTGCCGCCCTGTTCTGTTTCCAGGATTGAAACACTGTGACACCTTCCCACTGTAATACTGTCAGCTGGGCTGTCCAGCAGCCTTCACTTCTTACACACTCTGAACGCATCGCGGCAGTCATCTGAATCCGAGGCCATCGGATTCACAAGAACTCCATGATCTGATTCCCAAAACGCTCCTCT
Source organism: Rhamphochromis longiceps (assembly GCF_057381845.1). Classification (NCBI taxonomy): domain Eukaryota; kingdom Metazoa; phylum Chordata; class Actinopteri; order Cichliformes; family Cichlidae; genus Rhamphochromis; species Rhamphochromis longiceps. The sequence continues at coordinate 17,486,566 of NC_140569.1, forward strand.
GATGGTCACGGAGCACAGCCATGAGCAGGGAGAAAATTTGGTTTTGCACGCCTGTGCAATGTGCAAAATGCAAACAAGTTCTTCGGAGACACAAAGTTTGACGTAAGTATAAACTGCAGCAGAGCTACGCCCGCTCTGAACGGCTGCTGCGCTGGCCTGGTTCATTTCAAACCTTCAGACGAACACGGCTGGAAATGAATAATTCAGACTAGAGTTGGAAAGGAATAAAATGAGGCAACTGTGTGGCATCAACGTGTGCCAGGAGGCTACAGCATGGACATGCTTTCAGGTTGGTGTGGATGTGGTTGTGAGTGCAAACCGGGCCCTCCCAGCGCATCCATCTTGTGTTCTCTCCCAGCAGGTCCCAGGGAGCCTCCTCTCGCCAGCACCACCATTGTATCTCCTGACATGCCGGAAAACTCGAAGGCAAAAGTCCCATAAAAAAGCATGATGATGATGCAGAACACCCATTCGAAGATGGCCGAGGCGTGTTGCAGGACGAAGCTCTCCTGACAGAAAAAAACACCACCTGAAACACACGGTTAAGGAAAACAGCAGCAAAGCAATGCTAGGACCTAAAGCTGAAACGCCCCAACAGGAAGCAGTCGTGGACACGGCCCCACTCACCTGCACGATGCAGATTAAACACTCAGTTTTTGTCCAGGTTAAGTAAACAAGACACAATGAGTTAATTAGCGAGCTTTACAAGTGCTCACATGTTGATTATGTTACCCATGAAGAGACAGGCCCAGGCTACAGCTACTGTATATCTGTACTGTAGGTCAGGCTAATATGTTTTTCCCACATGCACTGTAACTTCTCTAGATGGATATCAGCTGACAGAGATATTGGATCGGACTTAAGTCGGTCTTTAATCTTCCACCTCCTACTATGAAATATGCTGGAGTGCGCCAAGATTTCCTGCTGCGTGCTTCCAAAACTGTCTGAAGCAGACACGACACTGGCGTTAATGCACTACATTAATATCTGGTAAAAAGGTCACTGTATCGCGCAATTATAGAGTTAAAAACTCTTGCTGCTTTATGTCATTGATGAAGAGGTGCCAGGGACTAACTGCATGAAATAATAAATAAAAATATCTGATGAAAAGAGGTCAAAGGGGATGCTTAGTCCCTTAAGCTTCAGGGCAGCCATCTGTAGAGACTGGAAAGGATACTGAGCACCAAGGCTACGAAGGCCAGCAGGGTCATGCAGAGCCGGAGGTGGGCCAAGTTGTACTCCCCTTGGGTTTTGGCCAGTCGGTACGTCAGCGCTGACTGCAGGCACACAAACAGCATACTGGTGGGAAAGGCAATGCCTGCTCCAACATAGTGGAGAATTTTAGCATTATCCACCTGTGATATAAGGACAGAAAACAGGAAGAGAAGGTAAGGGAGCCATTTAAAGGGTTGACGCAAAGATGTAACACAAAATAAAAACATCTAGTGAATGTGACGTGGGCAAATTCAGGAAGTGGTCCCATCGCCCAGTTTCAGAGGTATTTAAAACTCTGGTCGAAGCTTCTTACGATTCTTTAAGTAAAAAGGGAAAAGAAAAAAAAGAAACACAAAAGGCAAGCGTACAGGAGGCAACAGCAGCAAGAAACACGACAGAATGCCTCCTTTTCCCTGCTGGTCACAAGAACAACAAGAAACAATACACAAAAGAGCCGCTCAGGAGCATGTGACTACAGCTCCCACTGAAGGGTCCACACACACACACACACACACACACACACACACACACACACACACACACACACACACACACACACACACACACACACACACACACACACACTGAACTGAGTAGATAAGAGATCTTGTGGTACATTAACTTGAGCTAGGGACACATTAAACGACTTGACTGATTTGCTCAGATAAAAAACAATAGTTTCATGGTTAATGCCAGATGTATAAATTCTGCTATTTGTTATCATTTTCCAAGATCATTACAGCAACAGCCTCAAAGTTTGGTATCTAAGCCATTTGTCCATTGGCCTGGTCAGTACATGCTGAACATTCTTGTGTAGTAGGCTGATCCTTGAAGTGGCAATGTAAGACTTGCATAAGAAAAGTTTTGAACAGTTGAGATCTGCTGTAAAGCTCTCACACAGTAAAATAAATCCAATTTCTTCTACTCTAGTGTGGCACCTCCACCTCTGGACACACATCAACAACTTCATTTTCTTCTGACTAATCTATTTTCCACGCTAGAGCTGCAAAAGTTTAATCAGTAAATCAGTATTGATAAAGATTCTGATCCAATGTATTGTGAAGTGAAATAATGGTTTATGTTATTTAATGAGAAAATCACTTTGACTTTGTGACGGCACGTTTTTTTATCATTTGGCAGGTCGATCGATTGTTGGCTGCAGACTCAATTCATACACTGCACAGTGAGCTCTATTGATTGTGTGCATGTGTGTGAGTGAGTGTGTGCAGCCAGGAGTGCCAGATTCAATCACTAATACCTGTTTGTTTACGCTATCAACTGATCACTGCTAATCACAGCCAGGTAATGTATGCCGCTAATATATATAGGTGCAATATTAGCAGATTGTGAGCACACTGAAGTGAGCAAAGTGTGGCAGTGAAAAGCAGTGTAACATCAAACAGGGAAAGCATAAGGAAGGAAATGAGAATAAAGAGAAGACTGGGCGGCACTTAAGAGCAACAGCTCTTATTATAGCTACACATATTTATCTGAAACCACTCTGAGCTCCTGCCTTCATTAGTGAGTTTTCCGCAGCTAAATTCAGCACACTATTGAGCTGCACCTGTGATATTTCACAAAGTAGCAGTCAGGTACTGCTACTTTGTGAGGTAGATAAACGCTGTGACGATGTTTCTGTGGGAACAAGCCTAAATCTGTAACTGAAAGTGGCACCACCACCGATTACAACGGCCCTTTCGACATCACCTGAAAACCAGAGCTTTTAGAAAAAAACAGAGAAGAATGAAACACCATCGTGTTTTAAGTGAGGAACTGGTGTGCGACTTCAGACAATGTTCCTGATTTGCGTGACATCTTCCAGCCAAATAAGATTGGAAATACCTTCAGACTGTAGGTGGTATCAGTCTTTTTCATCCAGATTAGCAGTCCAACGAACTTTTCTACTTCTTTTCTCTTTGTTTTCCTGACAGCTGCTTTCCATGCAGCTGTGTCACACTCAGGCACCTCTGTGTGGCAGTAATGTGCTTCTCCGTCAACAATTCATGTACTTCTCTTCCCAGATCATCAGATCGCTTGACGGGAAAAGTCCCCGTGGCTCCACCACACCACAGCTGTACTGCCAAAGGCTTATGTAACGCACAACTATGCGCTCAAGCAGTTGATGCGGCTGATTACGCTGCCATGTGTTGTGTTTCTTGCGCTTTCTTTGATCTGTTTCGATTTTGACTGTCAGAGTCCTGCTCTGCTCCCTCTTCTCTGAGTCAAACTTGTTTGTGGCATTTGCCAGTGGATCCTGAGTACACGTGTTTTCGATGCTAAAAATGCGAGTTTGTGTAATGTCCTGAACTTCATGAGAGGGCACTGTGTGAGGCGGGCTGCAGGGATCAGGCTCGTGATTGGTTATAGATGGGGCATCTGTTACACACACCCTGTCTGCCTAGCTCCTCTCCATGCATGGCCAGACTTGATGACTCACTTCCCCCTGGCTCTTCTCGTAAAATTCCTCCCTGTTCGGCAGAGCTCGAGCCTCATAGGAAAAGCGGGAAGAAGGTGAGGTTGCCGTTACTACACCCTCGCATGAACTGCCACATCTGCAAATCTGCTCCAATACGCACATACACAACTCTTGTAAGAGGAGTATGTAAAAAGAGCTGAGACTCTAACATGTCAAACAATCTAATTTAACCAAATAGTCACATCTGTAGAAATATTACACTCTAAGAAACTTCACTTTACTTCAACACAACCCAAATTTTCTTTCAAAACTTTTGCTCCTCTCTTTACTCTGAATATAGCATCAAATGCCTTCTCCGTGGCTGTCTCTCCCTCTTTATTTTCCCATGAACTATCTCGGCCTTTTTAAAGCATGGTAACAAGATTTTGCAGTGATATCCAGCCCAGCGTCAAACACCAAAATAACCTCCCCTCAGAGGACGTTAAATGATCTTACTTTTCTTACCCTAACCGTGACCACTTCCTGAATCTGACACGTACGCTGACTTTTAACCAAAAACTCAACAGTTGACATTATGCACGCTTTCTTTGAAGCGGTCGTAACAATGTTACTGTCTAAACAGAGTTCTGTCCACGCAGCAAAGGTAGTACTAATACACATACACATACACACACACACACACTGTCTAGGCATCCAGCCAGAGCTCTAAATATTTAAACTTCAAGAAATTCTTTCCCAGAGAACAGAAGAAGAAATTCACGTTGAGTTTCTTCACTTGAAGTTTTAGGACCAAAGAAAGAGGATTATTGTGAACAGTATTGTGCTGATGAAGGAAGAAGTTAACATTACAAACATTGAGGTGTGTTTAATCTCAAATAAAAGGATTGATGGAAAGAAGCAAAGAGAAAGACTCCTAAAAAGAGCCAGGTTAAACAAAGACATGTTAAAGATTATACAGCAGATTATTTTCTTGGCTGTGTATAAGAATTTACTAGAGATGAAGCCATGCCACACCATTTAGCAAAAAGAAATTACTCATTATATTAATGAAACAGGAACCAGAGATATTTTGGACATTTTATCATTTTATCTGAACATCAAAGCTTTTTTACAACCAGCTGGCATGTAGTTGCTGGAGGTTGTGACCAATTTCACCCAGCAAAGAGTCTGCTGCACCAAAAAAAACCTCCTTGAGATTGCGTCTGCTATTGCCCGCAACCTGCTTGGAAGATGCCGACTTGTCCTCATATATCTGCCAACTACTCTAAGACCGGTAATGAAGCTATGAAAAGTGTGACACTAACCCCACTTTTCACATGAAAAGGTGCAACACATTTTTGACTATAGCTTGACTAATAGCTGGTGAGTGTTTGAGAACAAGTTGGCAACTTTTCTTCGAACTATAAATAATTGCAGCTACATTAGCGACCCAAGTAATTACAAGGACGCTTTTGGTGCAGCAGACTCTTTGTGAGAAACTGTACCCAGCATCCAATCACCAACCAGTCAAGAAATACACATTTTTCCTGAGTGACCAGAGGTTGCAAAAGGGTTGCCAGCCAGTCTCTAGGACTACACAACAGAAGCCTCAGTCTCTGTGTGTTTAATTTCACTATTTCCCATGCTGAATACAATTTCTTTGGGTATCCATAAATCTTTGTCTTCATCAGCATCTCTGTGTTTTATTGTTAAAAAAACTAGAAGACCGTACCTGGAAGTTGCCCACCATGATGAGTCCAGCACCACAGATCCAGCCCGTGCAAAGACTCGCCGTGTTCAGGACACAGTTTTGATGCTTCTCAATGACGTGGGCGTAGCGAAGCAGCACAATCACCATCACTAAAAGAAGGGAGATGAAAGTCACTGCATGCAAGAAATGGAGAAAAGGCATCATCTGGCTTTTTTTTGGACGACTATCATAAAAAAAGTGCCTGGCTTCAATTTAACGCAAACACTCTCACACGTCACTTAGCCAAGAAATACATGAACTCCCTGAAAGCTATATTACAGGAAATCAGAGATGTTAAGCAGCTTCTCTGACTCAAAACTATGAGAAGCAGAAAATGGCGGGAAAGTGAGAAGGATATCTTGGTGGGGGGTCGATCCAAACCTACATACGATTAAAAGGTGAAGGGGAAAGAAGTACAGTATATGGGACAGATGAGTGCCGATGTGCTAACAAGCTCTGACTGGGTGCATTGTTGGAGCACTGAGGAGCTGACCCCCATTTGGGTTCTCTTTGTTGGCTCCTCACGGCTGGTGCCTGATGAAGGCTGACTGGGCTTGGAGAAAGCGGGGCATATGGGGAGAGTGAAAAGTGGAGGGTGGGAGAATTAGTGAGGACAAGGAGCCCCTCATGTCTTGACCTGACGCTTATATATTGTTCCAGGGACTAAAGTGTTATGTTAACTCTGTCACAGCTTTTCAGAAGGTCTGTGTCTGCCAAAAGGGAATACAAATGGAGACTGTGGTCATGGCTAGAAAAGAAAAACATTTCCACGTAGAGTCTTTACATTGATAGATTTTTCCTTCCTCTCTGAAGCTTTGTCTCCAGGGTTTGTCTATGCCGTGACGTGTCTGGCTTTAAGTAGCGTCTCAGTGAGCGGACACATTTTATAGCCCGGCCACAACCTCAGGATGAAGCAGTAGAAATTATTGATTCCAGGCCTGATCTTTTGTTTTAAAGCGACTTTTTCTTCGCAGCTGTTAAAAAATCAGCCATGCATATTTCACATCATTTTCTGATTTTGATAACAACAGCAAAGCTTCCAGATGATAGTTGTTTGGCTCATGCTGAGGATAAATTACTGAGGGGAAGTCACCACACCACAATTGCCGCAACACTAGGGTGAAAAATGAGTCACCAGCAAGCTGCAAAGATAAAAAGATGATATTAAAAGAATGTTTTTCATTAAAAAAAACACACAAAATAATACACTAATGCAACAGCCAAGTCACTCATGATTATAGTTATACTACATTTTATTAATGTTCTGCCCAAACGGGAAAAAAAAGATTTTAAAAAAGGCCTTCAGCTTTTTTTTTTTTGCCGATCTTTTCATAGTTACACATCCACACAGCTTAGGTATGTATATGATTTATAGAGAGAGTTCAGCATCACATGTTGAGAAATTATGTCTTGCATAATTTCCTGTTAGAACAATAGTGCAAAGTTCCCACCGTTATGTTAACCATTCTGTTTTAATGTGATGTTTGGAGGGAGAATTAATTTTAAGTCCATCTGATCTGCAAAGTTTACTATGAGCTCACTGAAATGTTGCTATTAAATCTGATAATAAAAACATTTGTTTAAACCTTAAAGGCAAACATTGGTACAAGCAAGACCAAGACATGGTTATGTAATGCTATTAAAAAAACTAATTAATGATTTATTTATGTTTTTATATTCACTAGCTCTAACTTGTGTGTATCTGTGTTTGTGCGAGCTTTCTTCTGTTTCATCCTTCTGTACCCAAATCAACTCGGCAAAAGTGATTTCAGTTACGATCACGGAAAAACAAACAACTGTGTCTCCGGGCACGGAAACAGTGTGCTCATTGGCTCCTTTTTATAATGGAGAACATGCTGTATTGCTGAAGGGAAAGGAAAGTCGACTGCAGCTTTTTCATTAGATTAAAGCGCCTCGTTCACCCTGCTGCAGACTGGCTGCTGGTGGATTCTTTTCTGTTTCAACTAAATGTGTGTTTCATCATAACAAATGAGCGTGTTTAAACTTGTTGGCATTGTGCAGTCATCCTGGAATGATGAAAGCTACGCCTGAAGGTTAAAGACAAGGACAAGCAGCTTCTCTCTATAGGAAATCAGTGTTTCTTCTTCTATTCTGGGCACATTTGTGTGGGCATTTTTTTTTGGTATCCTTGTCAGATGATGCATGTTTAGTAAAGTCATGGCCTCCTCCAGTGTAAGGGCTTCATATCCCATGCATCAGCGCCACCTGGACTCGAAGGTCACAACAAGCTGCAGTGTGACAGCTTATTTTACCCAAGGATGCCATGCAACAGCACCTAACACTGTTCCAATACTTTGTTACCTTCCACAGAGCAGCCCTTTACAAGTTCATGCTGTTTGCTCTGAAGTCAGGAAACCCAGTGCAGGAAGTAAAGTGCTCCCACAGACACTGACTCACACACTACTTCTATCTTGCATGTATACTTGCAACAAGGTGGACAATCTCTCATGCATACATAGCCCTGCACGTGCCTTTGCATTCACATACGCAGGGCTGAGTTAACACTAAAACTGATGGGCATTAATAAAGTGCTTATTACCCGGCGGCACTCGCACCTCACAGTAGAAAAAACCTTGCCACCCATACAAGGGGCTATATTTCAACCCAAACACAACATTTCACCGTCTCCCACAGAAGGTATGCAGACAGAGAATGCATGTATTGTCTTTCAAATGTTTTGTGTGTACACTGGCAGAAAAGTGGGAACTGAACTGAAAAGGAGAAAAAACAATTACAGGGCGATATAAAATTCTCCAAGTTCATGTTACTCCTTTTGGAAGTGACACCTGCAGCCAACTATAGCAGACACAGCCTTCCAAGTAAAACATAAATCAATGAGCTACTAGCTAAGCACGCAATATTTAAAATAGTGTTGTATAGCTACATACCACATCAGCTTTACATACTTATGTATAGACAAAAGAGGTAGCTTTATAAACAGTATTAACATACAGACTGATGGGATTGCAAAGGGGGAAAAAATGCAGCCAAAAATTAGAAAATTAAACCTTCCAAACCTCACAGATTCACCCGAGTGGGTGAAAGTGCAACTGAACTCAGTTAAAAGGATGTGATGGATAATTTTTAATCAAATGCAGCAGCGATACATCACTTACAATAACATCAAGGTTGAGGGTCCTTAAATCTCAATTTTTTATGTTGTTTTTAAAAAAAGAATAGAAATGCAGAGGAAATTATGAAGGAATTATGCAGAATTTCAATTCCCAACTGTCATTAGCTCTCCAAAAAACACTTTAATGGATGAAGGTGGAGTGTTTCACTGAAATTACTTATTGAGCGGTCATATTAAATTCTCTTAATTAGAAATATAATCATCTTACGGTCATGGAAAACAAAGAAAACAGCAAATATCACAATCTGAAACATGTTGACATGCTCATTTTCCCACTTCCTTAAGTGATTCAGCTCAAGTTATGTGTTCTAATGAAAACAAAATATTAGCTGACATTTTATGTAACTGGGAGGAAAATGTGCGTCTCTAATATCTCAAAACACATTTATGACAAAGACAGAGATACAAGCTTTTATCCTTTCACAATGAAAAGGGATTTGTTTCTTTTACTCACTATGTACTTTCTAAGACATCTTTTCTTTTGGTTGCTGTCACTGATGGTTTGGTGGGTGACTAACAATGAGCGCAAGAGAAACTTCATTCACAAGGAAGAGGAACTAAGAAATTTAGATGAAAGCTGTTTAACAGTCACTGTGCGCGGAAGTAGTGCAGGATTACCTCCACCACACACCATTATTTCACACTTATACTGCATACATATTATGAAAGAGTCATTCTAGGTAAGCATGTTTCAAACAAAAGTTACAGAGCTACATCTTAACTAAGCCAGATAAAATCCATCATCGTGATGAAGCAACAGTGGTTGCAACATTTTCTCACTGCCACATAATTTACCCGTGAAATAAAACACAAAAATCAAAGGCCAGTGTTTAGCCAAGGTGTGTTTCTCTGACACCAATAATATTATGTACCGATTTTAAAGATTCTCACTGGTTTTTTATGCATATAACCTCCCTCTAAAGGAAAATCAGGTTGCAAAAGATTTTCAAAAGTGGGGTCTAATTTACTCAAGCAAACAATATACTTTTCTTTATCAGATAATAGAAATACTTCTTTGACTATGTGTGCAGCAGTTGTACTCAGGTGTGTATTCACCACCTAATGGGTCTGTTAAGAGCCTGGAAAAAGCCTGTAAGTACACAAGGGCAGCTCCTGCAACCATCTGCCTCCTTTTTCAGCATTGTGTACACATACAGTATACAATGCTGCAAAGTTCCTCCATTCTTGTCACAAGCAAAGACCAGAGCTACAATTTGCATCTCAAAAAGACAGCTTACAATGTCCAGAGTCTCACAGTCAGACAGAAAAATAGCTGCTAGAGGCTTGGATAAAAACAAAGCACAGTAACTTTTTACACACAGCTAGAAAATTAACCACAGCTGGAAAACATTATCAAGATCGGGCCAGTCGAAGCCACCAGTGAACGGAGGGCAGCAGCACATGTAGAGACTCCCAGAAAACATGCAGACCAGCAATTGAGAGCTCATTCTTTCTTTCAGACACAAGAGTTTTCTTTGCATCTGTGTTCGGACTTGTTCTGTATTACAGCTAATTTTTGCTTTCAGCTTCTCTCTTATTCACAGGGGGGGGTCGCCACATTGGGCAGCTTCACATGTTTAATCTGACTGACTTTTACACCCTTCCTGAAACAAACCCAAAGGGATTTGTGTCATCTCCAGGAATCAAACCGGGGATCTTACCATTGTTAGGCAAACAAGCCCCTTCCTTTTTCTATTTCTACAATGGGAAATACAATGTGTCTACTTCAATAAATATGCTTATGTACATTCATTTGTTGAGCTGGCTGCCCTGCAGGTGTGTCTTGAAATTTTAGCTTGCTGGTTTACACAGTTAATATAAGCCAGTCTAATGTGTCCTGAGCCATGCCTTATGATGCCTTACCCATGAATGAGCCCGTGCTGCAGATAAGGCTGAAGAAGCAGCTCTCAGGAGGAAGAGTCCCACATTTACTGCAAGAAACAATTACAAGAAAACCATCAGAGCAATACCGCAAAACAATGCACCACTGCCTACACCTCCAACCATCAACACATCCAGAGGTACTCTATGGCTGTTCCTCACATCCTGAAGTCAAGTGTTTGACTTTTCACCTACTGCTTGCTGCTTTTATTCTACGAATGGGAAATGTTTGTAGGAGGGAAAACTCAGAGACAGTCAACACTGGCTGTCTGTGCCCAGACTCCCATTGAAGCCAAAGTCCTCTCAGCTGACTCAAGTCATACACACATTCTTCACTACATGGATCAAAACGCACCATTCATTAGACTAAAGCTGACATGAATACATTTTAAACAATTTTTTCATCTATGGCTTGTTCGAAGGTCCGTTTTATTTTTACCCAACAGCGCGGTATTTAACACAGATTAAGAAAAATGCTTCTTCCACCTTCCCTGCTTCGACTGCTTAGCAACAACAGCGCTGCTATATTAAAGATTAATTTTCTGTGTTAAACTGTAGCTGCACACTTGATTTGTAGAGGTGGTGGTGGTGGTGGTGGTGGGGTCATTATCGTTGCATATTATCTTTTCTGGTTTTCCTTTTTTTTATGCTTTGTTTTTTTGTTAAATGAAAGCCACTGTGGCTATGTGGTACAACATGTCTTTGATGTTGAAAGCTGAGAGGGCCAAAAACCCAAACAAAGAAGCAAGAGTGTCTTGATTTCCTCTGGACTGTAAGCCGACTCCTCCGTGTGCGTATGTGTGTTTACATGGCTGAACGTAGGCCCGTGTTTTGCCTCCAAACTGCCACGGTGGCAGGCAGGATATTTCTGCCACAAGTTATTTTCAGAATGCACACACACACACACACACACACACACACACACACACACACACACACACACACACACACACACACACAGAAGAAACGTCTCATTCTCCTCACTCGCTTTTTTTCTTTTTAAATCAACAATGTGCCGACAGGGGTCACGCAAAACAATGGGACAGTGTTCCTGTTCTGACTCAGCAGAAGCAAAGGGGCAGAGAAGAGACGGACATGAGGTACGACTCCATCTCACTGACCTGATGAGAGGTACATTGTCTAGTGTGCAGCACAAGGATGGCCCGCTCTGCAAATACAGCTCCTCCTCACATGACTGGTTATACAACCTGAAAGAAAAAACAACCAAACAAACACCAAACATGTGTGGCAGTGCAAAAGCAAATGTTAAAAAAAATTGAGAAAAATTGCGTTTATATTAGGCTGTGGACACACAGTGGAAAATAGCTAACAAAGCAAAGACATATTCCTGATTTTTTTTCACTGGGTCTAGTAAAAATATATGAGAAGCTGTATAATACAGTATGTTGTTAAACCACAGTACAGTAACTGTATATTAAGCACCATTTTGTGCGATCACACCCAGGATTTCTTTTGTTTTTAGGGTTGGTGTGTCAAAGAGGCAGAAAACCACTGTGTCATCAAATGCTAGCTCTGCTCGTGGAGATTAACCTCAGCTTGTCCGAAACGAGCCCAGCATCCAGAGCAGCAAAGCACACGATCTGACAGCAACGACAAATTTTTCAGCATCACAGCTTTAGATTTGTGCTGATTTTCTAGATTAATATTCATCTCTGGCTCTGCTTTACAGTGTGTCTTTCTCCTACCTCCCTCCCCTCAACCACATCCGGTTGCAGCAGGTGCCTGCCCCTCCCTGAGCCTGGTTATGCTGGAGGCTTCTTCTTATTAAAAGGGAGTTTTTTCTTCCCACGGTCATCAAGTGCTTGCTCATGGGGGTTTGTCTGATTGTTGGGGTTTTCTCTGTATTATTGTAGTGGTCTTTACTTTACAATATAAAGTGCCTTGCAGTAACTGTTGTTGTGATTTGTCGCTAAGTAAATAACATTGAACTGAACTGAACTGTGAGTGGATTTTAATGAGTCTCTCAAACGTTTTTCAGCCGACTGAGCAGGAAATTATTCTCACTGGCTCTTGTTGCAAAAGAGGTGCAAGGAAGGTTACAAAGGTCAAGACTGACTGTAGGGATCAGCAAAATACAGAATAGATGTCAACATACCAGTTTTCCACAGGGCAGACATGCTGGTTGTAAAGGGCCATGGCATAGCTAAAAAGGAAAAGGAAATGATTATCCAAAATCAAAGGGAACAGTTATTTTATATTTTTAGCATACACTGTAAATTTAAACTGACTCAATGAGCATTCATACGGCAAAAGCCATTAGAGTGGTAGTGGTAGGAAAAAAAGATACTTCTCACATGCAGCCTCAGAATAGGAAGTTTTTTTAGGTCATTGAATTCAAGTGAAAAGCAGAGGGGAGTTCAATGCAAAAGCCACAGCTAACATAATAACCTGACACTACTGTGACGCTAGACTGTCAGGAGGTGAGCAGGCCATAAAGGCAAGGAAACGTAATATCACAGTGAACATGAATCCTGAACAGATTTATGTAAAACCCACGTAGCCATCAACTGTTAAGCTCACTAAAACCCTTTTGCATATCTGTCATGTCTTTGCAGTAGCATTTCTCATGTGGTCGCTTATTTACAGTGATGATTTTATATGACTGAAAATGACCTACATATGATTTCAGGTCTTTTCATTTATTGAACTTTTAGGGTGACCCAAAATCCTGCACCTGTTTAACTTTCAGGAACAGTTGAGCTGACTTTTCACCATTTCTTACCCTTTATCTGAAACTGCTGTATAAAGCACTTTGGGTGCTTATGTAGAGTAGAAAAGCACTATTAAAGAGCCTCCATTTACCTCAGATGGCTCATTTTTGTCAAAGTGGTATGACTATGGTGAGGATACTGACCAGCCGCGGCCATACAGAGGTCAACAATCTAACATAAGTAACATAATATCTGTATATGTCAGCACTAAACACAAACACCAATGTTAAATATATTGATCCATCCATTTTCTTCCGCTTGTCATCAATTCAGGGATGCAGGAGGAGATGTGAAAGGAGAAGCAGGGTAGACCCTGGCCAGACCGCCTGTCTGTTGTGGGGCAACACAGACAGACAATCGTTTGAACTGACATTCACACATGTGGGCAATTTAGAATCACCAATTAACCCAACTCCACTAACTGCATGCCTCTGGACTGTATGAGGAAGTTGGAGGAGGTGTCAGAAGTACCCAAAGAGAATCTGCAAACTCCAAACAGAAAGCTTGCTTTGAACCCAGGACCTTCTTCATGTGAGGCAACAGTGCTAACCGTTTACTTTATATTATCTTCTAATTAAGATTTTAAAATATTGAGACCAGTGCTGGCCACAAAAATCCCCTTTTGCACAGGCTACAGATAAACTCTATAACTGGAACATCTTCAATCAGGCTGCAATGACCACTTGCATTATTATACCTGACATTGTGACCCTGCCTGGGAAATTTTTCTACATAACAAACCATTTTCAGCTAATGATACAGAGGCCACATTAAAGGGCCAGATGTCCAGCGTGTGGTTTTGAATGGCTGAAGAAAATGCTATTTAACTGTGAGTCCTGTGATTAAGTCCTCAACACGAACATGTGCAGCTCAACTGTGTCTGCTCTGTTGCTCAAGTCCTACACAACTGCATATGCAGATAGGACGAATATGCACATGCAGAAAGAAATCATGGGAAACTCAGGTTTCTGAGGTGTTTACATATCCCACATCATCTTTATTTTTACTTGTTTTAGCCACATTTCTATGTGGGCATTTCAGGAAGGACATGCAACAATCACATATAACCTTGTTATTCACATGCAACAGTAAAAACACTATTTGTAACAGCCAGAAAACCACAGGAAGACCGAGTCATACAGACAGAGTATCTTTCCTCATTTTTGCATGCAGTCCTAGTTCAGCAAGAGGTTAAGCACCAATCAGGAATGTTTCCATGGCTGATAATATCCTACTCACAGGCCAGTCTTTACAGGACAGAGATATTTCCCAAAGACACAAGCAAGAAATCAAAAGCAAGACATATTTCATAACGTTAAAAATAGCGGTATTAAATTATTTCCACTACACAGTATCTGCTACAATTTCATGTGTCGACACAATATCAGATTCAGAAAACACGGGCTGTCCAACCTGAGCAGGTGGACAGTTTTTTCTTATGCAGGGTGTGCACAGCTATATAGAACTTGGACACGGAGTGAAACCCAGTATCATACATGGCAGTTCTGTCACCAATGTCTGTTTACATCTTTGTCTTGGAAATCGCCAGCTAGCACCTCCTATCCAATGATCACACGCAAGATAGGTGTGACTGTCCAAAAGGTCAAGATAACAGGCAAAAATATTAGTCTGAGCATAGCTATCATTACTATTAAAACAATGTGTCTATTAATTTCTACAACATTAAAAAATAATCTGAGGGCACCAGCTGGTGTTAGAAAAGAAACGCCTGGAGAATCTATTTTTAGTTAACTTTCAAGTGTGAAATTAATCCTGCTACCAGCTTTTTAACACTGCATTTGCTTAGTGAAATGCACAGCTGGTTTTGACTGCTGTAAAGGCTGTCAACACTTGGCTGGCTGGTTAGATGGGGGCAATAACCCTCTGGGATTTTTTCCATTGGTTGCATCTTACTGTTCCCATGGATCTCTCACTGTAGATGAAAGTCAGCAAGCTACAACACACAAAAACTATGTAGGTCCGACCGTTTTTTTCAAAATTGCAGGCCGAGATTTCAGCTAACAAACAAATGACTCATTTAGGTGTACTCCAGGTACACAGAACAGGAGAGACCACAAAGGGTTAAAGACACATCAATCACCGTGTAAAGAGCGCTGCTCTAGCACTGAGGAAATCCATCACTGTGAGTGAAAGAAGACTTCCAGCTTTTGATTATGATAAAGGAACAGAAACAAAAGTGCACCATGTCCTCCCTTTTATCTATTGAGTGTGTGATAAGCCTTAAAGGAAAATGTGCCAATGTGTACCTTCAGGCGTAAATGACGGTGATAGACATTTAAGCCTTTCGAGAAACACAGTAACAAACACACACCTTTCATTTTTGTCTGCTTCCTTTCCATATGTGCTGAACACTACAAATGGTACCAACAAGACAAAAACAAAAATCAAAAATCTAGAAAAAAAAATGCAGGAAAAAGAAAGCTTAGGTTGTTACATTTTTCCCTGATTTTGGGGGTGTATTTTATACATCTGGCCAGCTTCTAAAGCTAGAACAGCATCTGCAGCTCTGGGGAGCTTCTAAATAAAGTGAACTTATTTAGATGTAGCTGGAACTAAACCAGCGCTTTATGTGCTCAGCAGAGGCTAAGTAATAATAGGTTTGTTTATATAATTAGACCCCTATCAAAGCTCAGCAATGGCTGTAATTGCATGTGCCTTTAAGCAATGTTTAAGTGGAACAGACCCTGTTTTTTATTTAGGACCAAGTCCTACATAAAGAAAGACTTCGATGGAAAAATCTTTTTTTGTTGGGGATTTGTGTGTTTTTTTAACAATGAAAAGTCCCAAAAGCTCTACAAAAATAACCTCAGAAAAATGTGTGAGCCAATAAACTATAGATAAATTTGGCAAGTACTAGTTAAACTCCCATTGCTTCTACAGCATGGTTGCTGGATAACATAAAAGACACATATGCAAATACACTGACTGACTGATAAAAGTTGAGAAACAGAAGCCAAGACTTCTTGGTGGTCCAACTTGATACAGAAAACACTTGGCATGGGCGCCAGATACTGAGTGAAAATTTTGCTTACGTTCTTTCCCACCCCTTTCCAGTATTTACCTTACTCCTACCCAGTCATCCACACTGGGAAGCAGGAGTTATGCAACATGCCACATTCTGTGACATTCCCCAAGTCTGAAAAAGACCCTTGACTGCTCTTAGAAACAAGGCGCCCTTGTCAAGGTAACAGGAAGGAAATGGGTGTAAAGGGGCTGGCAATCTGCAGCTCTCAGCATCTGAACTCAGATCAGCTTTCTGCTCAGAAAAAAATGCCCAAACTAGACAGATTGGTTTTCACCTTCATGTTCTCAAATCAGCATGGAAACATTAAGCCGCTACACCTGGATACACACTACTGATTGGACTGTTGAGTAGCCACGCACATCACAACATTAATTGCCATATGGTCTCAAGTTTGGTGCTTGATTAGGCTGTTTAGTCTCCATGCAACTTATCAGTGATGCAGCACATAGCCTTGATTCAGAACTACAACAATTTAGAATTGGGCCATCTGTCTCTCTCCCCACTGGGGTTTGCATTCCTTGTCCCAACAAAATAATAGAACAGAGAGAAGAGCTGTCAGCCCAAGTATAACCAGGAGGGTTTCTCTCCAGCACATCTGCTCAGACACTGTACTACAGATAATTAAGATTTACTGCAAACCTGCATGTCTGATTTTTAGGATAATGGTGATAATCCCGGATCATTACTGGAAAGAGTTCATCCACATGCAATTGCCATGACTCCCAGGAATTCAGGGTAAATATGTAGTGCTGCACTCCTGTAGGCAGGAGAGGAGGCTGGAGTATCGAAGAGCATTTTTATTACAACATGATTCCAATTCTTAATTTGTATTTTGTCATTTTTAAAGTTATGGACAGGGTATAGATCCAGATGTCAAACCTTAGAACATTTACATAGATTTTAAACTTTTCTGATGTCAAAAAAAAAAAGAAAGAAAGGGGAAAAAACAGACAATACTTACACAACCCATATCCCAGTGATGGTCAGGACAGGGAGGCTAACAGGTAGTATCATCCACAGAGACATCTTCCAGCACCTTTCTTCTTTTTCCTCTCCAGCCAGCTGAGCAATGTCTTCTCAAGTAGGATTAACATTTATCTGAGTGTGACTGACATGTGCACCGATTCATTTTCCTGAAGATGGAGGACGGTTGATGGGACAGCGGCAGGACAGATGTCTCTTTTCAGCTAGTGAATGAGAGGATCGATAGGGTTGTTCCGTGAGGTTGATTAGGAGCATTCACCTACTCATCATCATTAAATGATTAAGTAAACTATCAAGAACAAGCTATTAGTGACCACAGCAATTTAATTTACATCGATCAGCAGGGTGCATTACCTTACATAATCCTGCTTTCGTGAAGCTTTAGTTTTCTGCTTTTCTTAAATGTTCAACAACATTTTATAAGTTTGGGGGTGTTCGGGGTGGACACATTAACCGCTTACATTTCAAATGCGACGGTTTTTTGTCCACCTTCCTGTTTCTAGCTAGCAACAACAAGCATCAAAGGTAAATCTGTGACAACTCACCTTCTGCCTCCTTGTAAGCTAGCAAATGCAGATTGTTTTTTTCTTTTTAGGAAAATGAAAACTTTGAGTACGCCGGCGTGTCCTCCACAACTCTGGCACCCCCAACCCCCCCAAAAACTATCACGACTTAGCTTTAATTTTACTTGGGTATGTAGATTTTTCCAGAGCAGATGGGACCTCGGTTAGCCGTGTTCGCGTTGAAATGAGTGGGGGGAAGGCTGGCTTCACAGCAGCCAGTCCTTCTGTATCTCAGCCGCCACGAGTATCCAGCTGTTTGACTCCGCCCACATTTGGTTACGCACGTGTGGGCGGGATAGCGCGGAGGAAGCTCAAGAAGACAAGTTTGTCCTACCGTATTTGGACAAAGTTTTAAATTATAAAATAGCAATTACATCCACACAATGTTGTAATTTGAATATTACTGTTTTAAATCAGTTCCTTTCACCGTGAGACCCTGAGAGTAGGCCTACTACACTTGGAACCTGTACGTTTCCTTCGCTGTTAACGGTAGGAAGAGGGTACGGCCAGAATAGAGGGCTCTGAGTACAACCTGGAAGCTTTCGCATTTTCTTCTTTTTTGTGTGCATGTGTGTGTTTTTCTCCCGTGCTTTCTTATCTCATTGTAAAGACACGCGTCTTCGTCTTTACGTCAGCACCGTGTAACTCTCTGTTTATATACAACATGTGTGAATGAGCGTGAGACACCGAGCAGAAAACTTGTTTCTGCTGCCCTCTGCAGCTTTAACGAATTAATATTTTCATTTGTCAGCTATACATAATCTGCGCTGGGTCCTTCTGTGAAAAAATCAATTACGAATCAGCATATTTAATAAACTATGCAAAACTTTTCCCCCCATTCTTTTCTCATCAGTTCCTATAACTTCATTAGTACAAAAGACAGACGCGTGGAATTTATCAGGGCCAAAAAACATATCAAAGCGCCGTTAAAAACAGCAGACAAATCCTTTTTACACCGTCTCCACGTATCTTTCCATCTAAAACAGCAATCATGTAATATATTCATATAATGTGATATCATAGTTTAGATTGCAAAAAAACTGCACCATTATAATGTCTATGACAAAGAGTAAGAGAACCAGTGCCCTAAATGTTTTATCTGTTTTCTTATAATTCACTGGAGCTTTCCAGACTTATATGACCACGTGGAATAGATGGCTGGTCAAACTTTATCACAGCCAGTGGTTCAATCAGAGGTGTACAACACATGAGCAACATGTGAGAGCATGGATAGGACCACCAGGAATGTAACATTTACTCATATACTTTACTTAGGTTTAATGTATTTGTAATATTTATTTTTGTCTGTATATATTTTTTAGTATTCTCATACTATGTTACTTTTTTATTCAACTATATTTTGAATGCGCTATAGTATTTATTTGACAGCTTTAGCTACTTATTATTGTAGATCAAGCCACAGAACACTATCGATGAAATATGTTCAAAAACATATAGACATAAAAATGTCTGAATATGTTTACTTAAGGTACTTTAATTATATTTTGATTGTTCAACCTTTTCACTGTTAAGTTATTTAAGGTAGGATTATATGTTTTAAGTGAGTTAAAAATCAAAATACTTTCTTCCATTTTGCCAATGTCCAATAGATGACTATATTTAAATTCTTGGGCAGTTCCTAATAATTTCACAAAAAATGTGTAATAGGCCTCAATTTTCATAAACCTGAAATTATGTTTTTGACATCACTTTTCTATTTCTGATTGATTTGTTTTTTTATTAATTGTTTTGGTTTTCCTGCTATATTCTTGATTCCCCTTTGGGCTCCATGTAAAAAATCCTGGAAACGGCTTCAACTGGGGATGAACAACTCAGAACAACGCCTGGTACCTTCAACGAGCAATGAAATCTGATTGGCACATTAATGCATATTGCTGTCAAATGAGTTTCTTTTGATTTTGCTACCTCCAGTGATGCTTTCTCAGTAATAAGAAAATAATGTCGCCCCACAGTCCATTTACTACACCTTTCAGCACATTGTTTTTTTCTCATCCCTTTGATGGCTTCAAGGTGCAAATGTGAGCATATTCAATATCTAGCTCACGTTACAGAAGAGGACCAACCATAAATGGAGTAATTTTTTTTTGCAGGTAATTTCAAAGTTCAACAAACATCATCACACACACAACTCAAGCAGTGCATCACAAAATGTATCTAATAGCTAATGTACAGTTGCTTTATTTCCCAGGGCGAGAAAAAACATCGGTGTGCAACACAGAGGTAGTGAAAAATGTAAGAAAGAGGACAGGAGAGGAAGATGAGAGCGTTTTTTCAAAAGTAGGTAAGTAATGCTTATTTATAAAGCACCTTTCATGTGCTCAAAAAGCATTTTACACAAATTAGAGTAAAATAAATGACAAAATGAAATGCTGTAAAAAATAAATCAAAAAAAGTTAAGATACAGAATAAATTGAAAATAAGAAAAATTTTCCAGTTTTATAAACTGGAAATTTAAATCTTGCATTAATGTCCAAATTTATTTTTAATCAAAGTTCTTCAGTCAGATGTTGGATCAGTACATGATGTGTTAAGTTACATCAAGTAAAACAGAAAACACAGTAGCAACACGGATCAGCTGATCACAGCCTGTACATTAAGAAAAAATCTACTGCAGCTCACAAAAGAAATTCATATGTGACTTGTTTTTAAGTAATTCACATCCCCACATTGCACTGCAACACCTGATTTAACTACAAAACTCCACTTAGCCCCTGGTTTTAGCATATAGAAGGTCACATGTTTACCTACATTTTTATACCAAGCATACCATGAAGGACTTAATTTATACTAAAGTTATTATACATTTAAAAAAAATCAACTGGGTAGAAACTTTATTCCATTTTGGCTGCTTTGAAATGTCTTTGTTATCAGCTGATTAGATGACCCATCAATTCCTGGTTATTGCTGATGAAATTCAAAAGTGTTTAATAAGTGGCCAGTATTAGTTAAAATAGTCAGTATCAGTCAATATGACATGGTATTATGATATTACATTTTTTTAGTCACTTACTTGAACAAGAAAAGAAACTGTTGAATCTAAGTTGTTGAAGGAATAACGTATTAATAGACTGATTAACATCAGCCCTTACAGCAACGTCATTCCCAGTAATGTGAGTCACTTTCTATTTATTGTGTTTTTAATAAGATTACAGAAAATGACAAATTAATCAGTAGCAATATTTTAAAAAAATGTATTTTACAGACATGTGCAACATGTCAGTGATGTAAATATATAATACATTAACATAATAAAGAGAAAGAAAGAAAACGTGAGAAAGCATCCTGATCAATGATTTAATGTTTTTCTACTTACTAATGGCACCCGTTATATCTTAATTTCCCTTAAAAGAGCAACCTGTAACCAAAACACTCATAAAAAGACTTATCAGGAAAAAGTTAAATAAAAGAAGATAAAACCAGCAAAAATGACTCAAACGCCACGTGCTAGATGTCACAGATTTAAGGAGAATGTAAGTCTGAAGAATATCTTACAGTCTTATACTCGTACCAAAGCCCCACACACTGAATGCAGGGTAGAGTGGCTCTTTAAATGTGGTCTGGATCTTGTGCAAAAGACGCATGCCATCAGAGACACTGTAAAATGCCAGTGTTCCTGCTGCATGGTCCAGGTACACACCAATACGAGAAGACACCGGAGCTGTGATGTCTGTGCTTTTGTTGTTGTGCACAAAAGAGAATTTGGAGTCAGAGCAGTACAGACTCCAGGACTTGTCATTCCAGCCAAAGCTGCATTCATTGGCATTCCCTTTACGACGGATTCCTCTGTAGGTAACAGCCACATCTATCTCTGTTCCCTTCCAGTCCACCTCCCAGTAGCAACGAGTCCCAATCACACTATCCCTGCACAACACCTGGAAGAGAAAGGATGAAATGAAAGCTTAAAAGGCATGATTTCACAAACTATAGAAATTACTTTTTTCCCCTAATAATTTGATCAACTCTCTCTTTCATCCTGTTTAATGTGAAACCTCACCTGCTGCCAGTGGTCAAATCGGTCAGGGTGGTCAGGGTAGTTCTTGGGTTCATTCTTCATCGTGGCAGCTCTGTTACCCTCAGACAAGTGAAGGTTGGGGTGAACAGTGTTGACATCCAGAATCAGCTGACCAGCATCTGAACACAGCAGAAAAACAAGTCCAAAACTCTATTCTGCAAAGAAAAAATACTTGATGAACTGGAACACTCTTCTCTTCTCTGAGCCTGGATAACATCTATGCTAGCTATCTGACAAAGAGGGCCAGCAGTATATTCAAAGTCCTACCACACCCTTGACACTCCCTGTGAATAGTTCAGGACAATACATCATCACAGTAACTGACTGAGGAACAGCTTTTTTCCCTGGACTCCATCTTACTCCTCCTTGCCACGTCAAAGCACAGTTTCAAAGACCTATGAGCGGTGACACACACACACATAGCACTATTCACACCAGTTCATCAGGTATGTAACATATGTTGATATACTGTCCTTTGTCCCTGTTTTTTGTTATATATCAATGAGAGATATGTGCCTGAGTATGGTAACAATTGTGATTATACCTTTAAAAAAGGTTTCTAGCTCCCATGAATCAGCTCATTCAAAGGTTTTTATAGGTGCCATCAAAGCAGGAACACCTGTATTTACTTAAGTAACTTTGCTTCCTTATGTTTCACCAAACCAGTTCTGCCACCAGCATACCTCCCACTGCAAGTTTCGGTCATTTCACACACAGAGCTGCATATCCATGCATGAAACAGTAACTGGAGCTATTTAACATTAGATAAAATACAAAATGTGCTTCCCATGACAGTATGTAAGTAGGATTTTCTGTAAATGCAATGCTGGTGCTGAAGATTTACAGATAGGCTGAAGGAAGGTTACAAAAATGAATCCGGTAACTCACATCTCAAGAAATCTTCTCTTGCTCTTGGTTCTTCTCTTATCTTTGGTTCCTCCCTCAGCACGGATTCTCTTCTTGACTTTCTTTCTTCATTTTCTTCTGTGATGTGGACTTCCTTCACTGTGAAGGCAAATTAAAAATGCACATACACAACAGCAGATTAAGAAACAACAGAAAAAAGCACATATCATCTGCGCTATCTGAGATGAAAAAAGGCAAGTCTGTTCACCTGCTCCTGAGATTTTGCTCATTTCAACTTTGCTGACTTCTTCCACTTGTAATTTCAGTGCAGAGATGGCTCTCTTGGTAGCATCAAAGGAGTAATAGGGTGCGACTCTGATTTTGTTGAGATCTTCATATCCCGAGGGGCCTGACAGGGACTGCCAACTCTGGCGGGAAAAAGAAGAAGAAGAAGAAGACACATGAGACATACTAGACAGTGAATATTTTTACTCTTTTCTCCAAAGACCCCTGACTTTCGCACCATATGTTATCTTGGTTGGGGTCGCCAGCCTCACCTGTAGGAAGTGTATGTGATCATCAGTGTGTGAAAGCAACTCCAGGTCATTGTGCTTCTTCTTCAGCAGAGTAATCTCCTCTTCTAAACGATCCAGCAGTGTTTCGGCCTGGGTCACGGTGGTCCTTTCGTGGGTGCGGATCATTTCCTTGACTTCAATATACTTTCTCTCGATGGAAAGCAGAAGCTCAGTGAATATGCGCTCGTTTTCCTCTAAGACTGTTTGAGCAGAATGCTGGTGAGATACAAAGGAGAGGAAGATTTTTTCACATCATGAGTTAAAAACGGTTACTTTTAAAAAGAATATTTTAATTGTTATAGTTAGATTAGTGTGACTTGCACGAGGCAACTTTCTGACTTACTTTAAGTGATTCGACAGCCTGTCGGAGGTCTTGCCACTTTTTAACCCTCTGATCAATCCTTTGTTGGGATTTGTGCAGCGTAACACTAAGTTGTTTCTATAGCAGCAAAGACAAGAAAGAAGCCATCACTAGTCATTAGTGGATTGTCGATAACTTATTTGCTGTGTTCACAGTGTTGCTTTCGCCACTTACTTGTTTCTCAGTCCTCTCAGTGCCAGCCGGGACGATGTCATGGTGTTTGTGTTCATCCATCATGCACAAAACGCACACAGATGTCTCATCAGTGCGACAGAAAGCCTCCAGCAGCTTGTCATGCTGTGCGCAGAGCTTCTCTCTCATCTGACCCGTAGCTTTGACCAGCTTGTGCTTCATCAGGGTAGGGTAGTTGTAGTGAGACTGGACGTGAGTCTCACAGTAGGATGCCAGGCACACCAAGCAGGACTTCTCAGCTTTCTGCTTCTTTGTTGTGCAGAAGTCGCACAGGACGTCCCCGCTCCTGGCCAGGGTCCTGGCTTGGCTGCGACTGTTGGGTCGACGAGATTTATCCAAGCTGGTGTATCTGTCCAAATCCAGGCTCCCGCTGTGTGACATTTTCTTACCAGGAGATAAAAAATATATTTAGAAAAGAAAACAATCCACAGGTGATTAAAGTTCAGCGGCTGTGTGAAGTTTTTAGGAAATCTGATGAGATGAGCAGCTAAAGAAAAGACTTGACTGAAAGTAAGCAGTGCAAGGAATCTACAAGGAGCTCCTGAAGTTGATCGCTACACTGAAACTGCGTGACAAAAGCTGTGAGTAACAGAATGTCTGCTATGTAATACGCTCTCTTTGTAAAACCAGTATTCCTAGTTGGACTTTAAATAATCAAAGAATGGGTGGTGCCTGAAATAAAGACAAGTGAGACAGAGAAAAGGAAATAAAAAAAGGACTACTTACTGATGAACTTAATAACTAAATATAAAAGTGTCAGAATTACTAGCTAGACTGTTGAAGAATTCATTTGTTATGGTTGTGTTTTATAGACCTCTATATGTAACCATACTTAATGCCACTCTCACTAACAGAACATTCATCAACAATGTGAAGGGGAAAACAGCATCATCTTGTGGGATTCCTTCTTTACTACACCAAATCTACATGTGTGCATTGTGAAAATATAATAGAAGCATCTAGACTGCTGTGCCAGTAGTTGATAATTCCCCCCAAAGCCGATGGATTTCCATTAAAAAAAAAAAAGACTAGTGTCATACAAAAAAACAAAAAGCCATTTTGATTTTTTTTAACCCTTTGTCATCTTTCTGCATTTTTTGAGTGACAGGTATACAGTGTAGTCTCACATCTCCTACAGTTTGCAAGAAGGTGTTCGCTTTGATATTTTCCCTACAGAATTTTGCGCTAATATTCAGGCTAAATTTGCCTAACAACTCCCCCACCCATCATCTTTTCACTGTGACAAACTAATTCAGTATGTTTTAAGCAAATATTTGTAAATGTAGAAGTCAGCAAATTGAACATTCAAATAAGAATTAT
Organism: Rhamphochromis longiceps; assembly: GCF_057381845.1. Taxonomy (NCBI): domain Eukaryota; kingdom Metazoa; phylum Chordata; class Actinopteri; order Cichliformes; family Cichlidae; genus Rhamphochromis; species Rhamphochromis longiceps. The sequence continues at coordinate 17,511,613 of NC_140569.1, forward strand.
AATTGTTTAGGAATATGTTGGCAATAACAGTTGTAATCAGTGACAGAATACATACAATCATTTCTATGTAAAAGTCCAAAGGGGGTCATTGGTGACTATTATATCCAGATGACTTAAAGAACCTTGCTGACCTGATGATGATGTTTATATTATATTAACCTTTTAAACTTCTCCATTTCATTTTTGTTTGTTTGATTGATTTTATCTTTGATTTTCTAATTAATTATTATTTTCAGACATTTTTATGGGGAAAAGGATTTTGTTCTGACTCATCTCTGTAGATTCGTTTTTTTTCTTTGTCACTTTATGCATCAAATATCTGCCTGAAGTCTTGCTACTTTGTGTCTGTTGCAATGATTGGCTGCAAAAAATTACAATGAAATGTTAATAAAACCCATAAGAAAGTAATAATAATTTACTCATTTAGTTATTAGTAATTTAGTATACAGCTCTACACATCACCTGTATTGAAAATTAGTGCCACCACAGTTCTTCTCCATTCCTCAGACATCCTCTTACTCTCCAATACTGTGCAAAACAGTCTGTTTACAAAGTCCACCACCCTCTCTCATGTACACCTCTGTACCTCCACAGGTAAGTCATCTGGACCAACTGCCTTTAAACTCTTCTTTCTCTTCATAGCTGCCCACTCTTCCCCCTGTATTATGTCCTGATTATGTTTTTGAGTGAATATGATCACCTACAAAGAAGCTATTACAGCCCTAACTGGTAGACCGAGTATTATGAGCAGATATCGTCCAGACACAGATGTATCTGCATTTTCTTGCTTTCAGTCCAACACCTGCCCTCATTTTGGTCGGCTGACTGGCATAGTAGCATTCAATCAGTGCTATATTATCAGTGTAACAGTAGCCTTTTTCTAAGTAGTTTGCAGTGGTTCTTCTGACCTTGTTAGTTATGTGTCCCTTGCTTGTGCCCTGAGGGAATTTAGGATAATTGAGGATCTACTCTGGGGACCTTTACTGGATACATGCCCTGACCAGTATTTGGTCTCCAACCTGTTGTTCCAGAGACTGTAAAGCTGCCACTACACTATCCACATAATATGGTTACAAAGCAGGGACCAGGAACTGAAGGAACAACTGGAGCAGATGTGGATTTTATGGAAGGAGCTGGAAACTGGAAAAGTGGCTGCAGCAGATTCCGGCATCTGTCCAAAGGAGTGCAGTGCTAGGAACAGCTAATATACTTGGCCAATGGTAAAGGCCCTGAGCTTGAGGACCACACAAATACAGCTTTATATATTCAATTATTTATTTAGGCTTAAAAAAACTTTTTTGAATTTAGATTTATTGCACTTTTTTTTTTTGCCATGTTAGAGTATTTTTTTCACATCATATTTTATTTTATCAAATCAAATCAAATCACTTTTTATTGTCACATCACATGTGCAGGCACACTGGCACAGCACATGCGAGTGAAATTCTTGTGTGCGAGCCCCACAAGCAACAGAGATGTGCAAACACAACAACACAAACGAGCAAAATACAAGAATGGCCAACCTGAAACTAATAAATATATGTACAATATATAATAGTGTATGCATTTCTGGATGTGTATACTAAATATTTTCCTACGTGTGTGTGTGTGTGTGTGTGTGTGTGTGTGTGTGTGTGTGTGTGTGTGTGTGTGTGTGTGTGTGTGTGTATACACATTTTTACAAATTAAATAGTAAAAAAATAAAATAATAATAATAATAATAATAATAAAATATATAAAATATACAGAGTTGAATATGTGCAAAACAAGTGGCATTTATATACAGTGTGGAGTGCATAATGTTGAAGTTCCAGTAGTGAAGCTGAGGTGTCTATGACGTGTTCAGCAGTCTGATGGCCTGATGGAAAAAGCTGTCTCTCAGTCTGCTGGTACGGGACCGGATGCTGCAGAACCTCCTTCCTGATGGAAGCAGTCTGAACAGTTTATGGCTGGGGTGACTGGAGTCCTTGATGATCCTCCCCGCTTTCCTCAGGCACCGCTTCCTGTAGATGTCTTGGAGGGAGGGAAGCTCACCTCCAATTATCCGTTCAGAGCACCGCACTACTCGCTGGAGAGCTTTGCAGTTGTAGGCGGTGCTGTTGATCTGTATTGTCATAGCTTGCCTTTTTTGGGGGGTGGAAGAAACAGGAACATTAGCAGGTGAACTGATATAAACCTCATATTCAACTTTGTTACAATACAGTAAAATAACGTCAGAGCCACTGTTATGGATAAACACTGCAAACTAAAAACCGTAAAGGAAATCTCCAGGCTTGTGTCTGTGGTGCATTGTCGACTCCCAGCCTGTAGGGGGTGATGGTGGTTTCCGTGCTGCGTTGAAAGGACAATGGTTGCTTTCGCTAAAGTGCGTCGGTTGTCCAACGTTGGCGCCAGATGAGCTGTGGCGCCAGCTACACACACAGGCATAGAGAAAGAGAGAGAGAGAGAGAGGGTGCTAGAGAGGGAGGAAGATACTGAGCAGTCTACCCAGGCTTACTACATACAGTTTGCAACGCTTCTCTCTTTTTAAAATTCTCTTTTCAGCAGTCACAAAGTAAGCGGACAGAAAGGTGGGTGCGGGCCTGCAAGAATTTACACGTTTAAACAGCCGTGATCCTTTATTCCTAATGATGTGTTATATCGTTTAAATTCAGCATACTCTGGCATCAATAGCAGCAACCGCAGAGAGGCATAGAGGGTCGTTTGTGTTCAGCTTAATATATCGTAGTTTTTATCGTTATTTTAGTCAGCGGTGTGTCTTGTGCGCCTCGGGTTCTGAACTTTGAGATGGAAAAATACAGGCCCGGGCTGGCACTGCTTGTGACATTATGTGCTGCTAGAACAGCAGGCAAGCACAGCAACACACTGGTATAAAAGACTATTTCAGGTTCGATTCCTATCCAGGCTATTTTTTGATTGCTGTTTGCGATTGCTGCAGACTCAACTCGTCTGTATTTCTTTCTATTTGCTTGCAGTTTGTCTTTGCATGCGAAACCACACTTAAACATGGTCGGATGGGCGGTTTAGTAAAGCTTCCGCTCCAGTGTTTTACTATCTACAGGCTATATAACTAAACTGGAGTGTAGGCTCTAACTGTGTTAGCAGACTGGATTAGCTGGGGGTTAGCTTGGCATCGTGGCTATCTAGCCAGCACGCTAATAATGTCTCGGCTGGATAGCTGCTAACATCAGCAAGGCCGCCATTGGAGTCGTGCGTGCGGTTTGTCGACTGCTGCCGCAGTGAAGGAGTGCTTCGGGTTTGTAGCCAAGACTCATCGTGTCCTTTCAAGTAGCGGTTAAACGGCTTTTCTTGGTTGTTTTTGTCCGTATAATTCATTTCAAGCTGCATATGGCGGCGGATTTGTGTTTCGAGACGTTCTTGTCTGCGTAAAAGACGTCCTTTCCCGGGCTTTTCGCACACCGTTTCGGGCTTTCATGGTTAGCCATCTTTGTTTCAGCTAGCCCACTCCTGACTGGAAATCACGGTGTGGCGCTTAGCGTGCTAACCAACTCGTCGTCGGCGTTGGTGTTGTGCGATAACGTTACTAGCGCTCAAACTATGATTTATGGTTGTCTCTGTGGTTTCCTGAGCACTCTTGGTTAATCTTTGTGAGCATAGCGCTGTCGAGATCGCTCTAATTTTAATGTTTAGAATGGCGGAAGCTAGTGCAGCTACCATTAGCAAGCGGCAGCCATCTTAGGCGAATGTGTAATCTTGGCTAGCCTGGAAGTGCTGGTGTGGCACAACAAGATGGCCTGTTAATACTCGCACAAGGAGAATTTCCGCGTCGGTCGTTGTCATAAATTGCACTTGAGCGCAAAATTCAGTGCTGGTTTGGTGTAAGTATTTCGCTGTTTATGGACTTCTCACTACAATTACTCTGGTGAGGTTTTCCTTGAAGCTAGTTAGCTGGCTAAATCGTGAACACATTAGCAGCTAACACAATGCTGTTTTATCGTTAACCAGTCTCCCATCGACCGTAGCCAGCTAACTAGCGGCTATATTGGCTATTTGTAGCTTATTTGGAAGGCTAGCAACCAGCAGTTAAATGTTTAATAACAAAACCCTGCTGTTTAGATGTCCCGTTCTTATTTCGAGATGTATTCAGTTATGACTCACAATGAACTGCGCAGATAAGCGACAAGTGTAGGCCAGCCAAGTTTTTTGCTTGCGGATTAAGATAGAATTGCGAGTCTGATTATGATGTTCAGTTGGGTTTTAACATTTGTTAGCTGAGGAAGTCTACGCTAACTTGGCTAGCAAATTGTCGGTAAACCTTTCTTAGTAGTATTTGAAATTATCAGGTTATGTGAGATGAGGAGTGCAGGCATGAAAACATTATAATACTCCTGCCCCACCACTTTATTCATGCACAGTTTCTGAGCATAATGCTAAAGATTGAGCCGTTTTAAAACCCATTACCTTAGGCCAGTGGTTGTATAGTACAATATACAAATACACTTAAATCCAATTGTGGCCCCTCTTGTCTTGCCGATCATCTGTTAAACAAACGAGTCACCATCGTTTGTTTGTGCTGCTTTTTGTGTTTGTGGAGGTCATGACTGTATATCCTGGACATACAGTGATCTTTACCTGGAGACTAGGTGGCAAAATTATGTTCACCAAGATTTGCTTTTGCTTACCTTGTCTAACTAGATTAAACCTGACTGTTGGTGTGAAAACTGTCTTATTTAACTTATAATTTGGAGAGGCTGTGTATGTTTGATTCAGTATTAAATCTTTTTTTTTTTTTGGTATGGCTTTAAATCCTCCCAATGATGGATCCATCAATTTTCTTCCACTTATCCAATGTAAACTGTGCAACTGTAACAGAAAACACGTTTTTGTAAAAGGGACAGAACTGAGCAGTGGTCATACTTTCACACTTCCCATGTGATTGCCATGTGCTTGTAATAAATGGATGAACTATTCACTTTACTCTTGTTTTATTTGTTAAATAATAGATCTGATGTCTGCTCATAGTGTACACGTCTTGCTCAACAATTAATACTTAGAGTATACTTATTAGTGAGTGCTGATATTCTGTTTATTCAATTATCCTGTTTTTTCAGAAATGACTCGACTATGTTGGCTGAAACTGGGCTGGTGCTGTGTGATTAACTGAATTTTAGTGTCAGTTACTGTTTTGGATTTCAGTTGTTATTATGAAAACGAGGTAATCGAGGTCAAACTTCATGTTTTGATTAATAATATTGCTCTAATTTTGTCTTTCAGTCCAACTTTTGGTGCTCCCTGAAAGCCCAAAAGTTTCCAGAAAACCCACCATTTTAAGGACTCCGTTTTCAAGTTCAGCAAATCTACAATTTTACCAAAGTTAGTAAACTTTGCCATGATCTGTCACCCAGACTTAGACTCCTACTTAAAATTTCATTACATTTATAAGTGACAGTCAAGCAAAAGTTTTTCTTTACCAAATGCCTTTGGCTGTGAACAGTTATCTAAAATAAATTGTTTATTTTCTACTCTCACAGGTCTGCTTGACAACAAGAGCAACAGCGCGGCACAACACAAGACAAAGGTCTATCCCCCCGATTCTTTAGTAGGTCATCATCCGGCAAGAAAACGGAGGTCGTGGGGTTGGAGTGTGTTCTCATGGCCGAGTCAGAGACTGAATGTGACACACCCGGCCTTGACACACTTGGGTCGGAGTGTGTCATAGCCCACAGCCATGTCGACCTTCACTATGGAGCAGAAACTGAGATTATGACAGAAGAAAAGCGTGGATTAGAGCTGGAAATCCACGGTTCAGACTTAAAGATCCAGGGACTGGGGACAGAGCTCGGAGCTGTAGCGTGTGTGGATGCAATTGTAGCCGAGACAGACCATGATTACATTAAAGTGGAACATGGTGACATGCACTGTTTCACTGGAGCTGAAATCAAGACGACGGGAAACGAGGCTCTGCTGGGAGAGGTGCTGCTTAAGACGGAAAGTGAACATGTGGTAAAAGTGGAGTCTGACCATGGCGGGGAGCTGACAGTTGAGTCTGAAAACGGTGTAATCATACATGAAGCCCATGGCCTGCAGTGCAACGAGTGCGGGGAAATTTTTGGCAGCATAGCTGATCTTCACCAGCACTTTGAGATCCACAAGGACCTCAACCCTTACATCTGTGTCCACTGTGGTGAGAGCTTTGCTGTAGAGGCCAGTCTCAAGCAGCATATGAAAATTCACATGAAAGAGAAGCCCTATGTCTCTCCAGGAGTTGAGATGATGGGCAAAGATGTTATTGATGCCTTCAGCCTTAAGTCTCATCAGATGATTCATTTGCCAGACAAGCCCCACAGATGCTCAGAGTGTGGTAAGAGCTTTGCAGCTGCAATCACCCTAAGGGAACACATGAAGATGCATTCAGAGGACAAACCCTACAAGTGCACTCAGTGTCGGAAGAGCTTTGTCCGCAGAAGGCATCTGAAAAAACACCAGGAGGTGCACGCACGTGAGAAGCCATATACCTGTGGGCAGTGTGGCAAAGGCTTTGCTACATCTTCAAACCTGAAGCAGCACCAGAAGACCCATGCTGCGGTCGTTCTTGGAGACAAACCCCACCGATGCGCACAGTGCGGGAAGTGTTTTGCTGCAGCCGCCACTCTGAGAGAGCACCAGAGGATCCACTCGGGCGAGAAACCGTACAAATGCAACATGTGCAGGAAGAGTTTTGTCCGCAAACGTCATCTGAAGAAGCACCAGCAAGTCCATGCCGGAGGCAAGCCCTACACCTGCAGACACTGCAACAAGGGCTTTAATCACTCCTCTTCACTCTCCCGCCATCACAAGACACACCTGCAGAATCCAGTGTTTTCTCCACCTCAGCCTGGGAAACCCATGACCTACGGCACTCCCCCAAAGCAGAGAGTGCACCAGCAGGGAGAGAAGCCCTACATGTGTCACCACTGTGATAAGGGCTTCAATCATTCCTCTTCCTTGTCGCGGCACCAAAGAGTCCACTCTGAGGGAAAGAGCTACACCTGTGCTCACTGTGGCAAAAGATTCAATCACTCTTCCTCGCTTGCAAGGCATCAGAGAGTTCACTTGGAGAACAAGCAACAACAGCAGCAGCCGCAACCACCGCAGGCACAACAGCAGCAGTACACCACCATCCCCACAGGGAAGGGATTCCCCAACAATACCTTCCCAAAGCAGCGCATCCTGACGGTTGAAAAGCCATACAGATGCTCCCAATGTGGAAAAGGCTTTAACCATTCTTCTTCCCTCTCCAGACATCATAGGATCCACGTAGACCAGTGAGCACCCTTTTCCCACCCTCACATGTGGTCCCATGCAACGCGGCTCCCCCCGCTCCCAAGAAACCCTCCCTTATCCTATCCTCATTTATGTTCTACCAATGTTCTCTTCATTGATATTACCACATGACAGGAAATGCCAGACCCAGCTTCTATAGACAGGAGAGGTCAGGTAAGCACATGACGCTGAAGTGGAGCAGCTGAGAATGGATGGACAGTAACACACAAGTCTTCAAAAGGACGCGGCTTGGCCTGAAAGACTGCAACCTATAATTCAGAGCTGAACCCGGGGCTTTGTGCTCAGTTTAAAGAGGGTATAATAATAGATTCTTGAAGAAGTCTCTATTCTTGTTTGTGATTATGCTTCACATGCTCCAGGACCTCTTTTCGAACACTTTTAAAGAAAACAAAATGTGATTTGAAGATCTACATGATAAATTTGTTACCTGGGGGAGCGTTGGGGGGGAAATGTGTTTCGCCCACTGGATGGTTTTTCAGTCATGCACCTTCAGGTGGGCAAATAAGCTTTTCAGCTGCAACTTTATCCAAGGTTACCGACACAATTGGTGAACGAGAACTGTTTCGATTTAAATAGCTCTTTCGTTTTCTCTCACACAACCCATGTGAAGCAAATATCAGAAATCCAATGTAAATAATATTGATTTTCTTTTATATATATATGTATAGGTGACTAGTGTGATGTTTCAAAAGATTACATTTTTGATAGTAAGCTCCACTTTGTCTCCATTTTTTTTTTTTTTTTTTTTTTTTTTTAAAGTGCTGGAGATCAAATTGTTGCAGGTGTTCAGTTGCAGCTTGTTCTTGACATTGGGCTCCACCAGACTTGAGCCATCCTGTATATTTATAAGGTTGTTATTTTGTATGTCTATGATGAGTTGGCGTTGCTGCATAGACTGTACAGAGAGCAATACTGGCTGGCTGACACACTGTCTATTATGACCTGCGGTTTAGCCATAAAGAAATGCATAATAGAAAATAAAAACCTAATGGGTAGCATATTCCAACATGAGCCGTGTCCTAATTATTTACCGTGCGGTTTCCTCTACCCAAGCACCAAATGTACATTAAATGCAACATCACACTTTAATCCTTTGGAGACTAATTCAATTACCTGTGTATAGCATATAGGTAACTCTTACTCATGTTGATCTGCGAACTATCACAATTTGATCTAAATGGAGAGAGAAAAAAGATTGTGTATACTAAAAGACTACATGAGAAAATCTCACTTTTACAAGATTTTCCAATGTCCAACGGATAGCGTTCTATTTACTGTTCTGTGTAAAATATCTTTTACAAACTGATGTATTTTTTTAGATACGGCTTGGGCTATATGAAAGGGAATGAGAGAGATACAGTTTTTATCAGAGTGAACATTTTAGTGAGCAATATTCTTTTTATTTCAATAACAGTTGTGCTTCACTGTAGCATAGGTTTCTTCCTTGTGTTAGATAGGTGCCTTATTGCATGCTATGTAGAAATGTATGCCGAGCTGTTGAGAAAAAAAAGTTAGGGGTTCCAGGAGTCTTTTGTTCTTATTCATACTAACTTTACCCTACATTTTAATTTGATGTCACTGATACCTATTTTTTTGCTTTTTTTGCTTTTGTGTATATTACCATGTGTTTACACTGTTACTACCATATTGTCTATTTTTTTTGCCCCTTCATTTTTGTCAATGGCCTCACTGTAGAGAGAAAACATGTAAAAGATCCATATAGACTTCTCTTAAGGGCAAATCCTGTAACACCTCTTCCCAGTTTCTGAGTGGCACATATATGGATAAATAAAGGTTGTTGACTACCTTGTGGTGTTCAGTCAATGGAGTACAGAGATTTATGACAAAGTCCATTATTTTCTAGATGGATGCCGTATTGCTGACACACAACTGGTGGGTTATGTGGGTTAATGTGTTGGCATGTTTACCTCAAGACAAGGTTGCGGTTGCATTTCCACAGTGTCTCCACATGGTGTCACTCTTTCTCCTTGAAACATCTTCAAGAACAGGGAGATTCCGGCTGTGAAGCAGGTCCTGGTCTTCAGTTTAACATCTGTTTAAATAGTAGTTTTATCCTTCCTGCAGCTGAACATTTTTAACTGAAACCTCACCTAAACTTGTTTGGCCTTCAAGGCTAGGAACAGCCCTTTTGAAGCTATACAAAGAAAGCTTTTGGGAATTTCCTGTGACCTCTGTAAAAACATCCACGTAATGTCTCCCACGCTCACCACTACACTGGTTTATATTCATTCTCAACTGCAGGGTGACCTAAGTCTGCTGAGGCAGACGTTCAAGGCTGAGGACTCATTGTCACGTAACCCTCAGAAACACTGAGGTTATGCAGACACATGGATATTTGCACTGGGGTGGCTGTGGTTCAAGAGCAAGAGTAGGTTATCCGCTGTTATGAAGATTGGTGGTTTGATCATCGGCTCCTCCAACCTGCAGGTTGAACCATCCTTAGACAAGATAGTGAACCCCCGAAATTTACTTGCTTCTTAAAACCCAACAACATATTTTTTAATTCATTTATTCACAAAAATAAAATACATTAGAATCTGTCTGTTTTAAGAAATATCTACCAGTTTAATAAAAGCAGAGCTGTTCAGTGCCGTTGCCTGACAGCAAGAAGATCCCAGGGTTTGAATCCCAGGGTATTTCTGTATGAAGTTTACATGCATGCCGTCGGTCTCTCCAGCTTCCTCCCACATTTGAGGGACAAGCATGTTAGGCTAATTAGTTGTTAATTGGCCGTATGTGTGAACGTGTGTGTGAATGCTTGTCTCTCCTTTTGTGTTAGTCCTGCCACAGACTGGCAACCAGCCCAGTTTCACCCAACTCCAGCTGCCCCATGATCCTGAGTTGGAAAGGCAGAAGAAACGAATGGATGAACTGGGGCCAGTTACACTGATAGCATAGCGTAAAATAATTCTTGCAGGCACTCATATTGTGTTGGTAAAATGTTTCATATGGAGACGTCCATTTCAAGACAATGTGGGTTTATATATACAGTTTTATTTGTAGTAATTTCTACATGATGAGAAAGAAAAAGGGCAACACTAGAGCTGTAGAGAAGGAAAACTGTACATTTAAATGACACAGTGCTGCTAATACACCATGCACCATGGCATATCACAAAGTTATTTACAAAAACACAAAATATATACTGTACACCTGTACACATGCCTCTTTAGCAATGGCTATCATTATGTGAAGATATGCATAAAACTGTGATATCGGATATATTACTAACAGTCGTATATAACTACGAGGTTTGAGGCCTCTTCCAGATGAGGCCTGTGAAGGTCCAACGTGAAGTTCAAGCCTGCTACACGTTCATGACAGGAGTCAGCTGCAGCAGTGAGCTCTGTGCTCGAATGGCACTGCTCTTCGAATGCAGTTTCTCCAGGTTCTGCAAAAAGCCTCTTCTCTTGAGGCCTTCAAGAATGACAGTGTTGCTAGACGCCAAGCTGACCCGGGTCCTGTGGAGGAAAAATACACCACTTCAGTAACGTATGTGACGTGGTCGTGCACTCCCTGCCTCTACCTACACACCAGGGTGCACGGCGAGTTCAATGGCAAAAAAAAAGAAAAAAAGAACTCCTTTCTTCCTCTTTGATTATAACATGAGTGTTTAAGTACCGCACAGCAATTATACATAATTATCATAAATGACTCCCTTCTGTTCAAATACTGGATGCTATAAGTGGCCACAAGGTGTTTGTTCAGCTTTATTGCAATTTACTTTATAAGAAAAAACATCAACTTGAGAGCATGGCCAACCGCAGACACGTAACCCAGAGGTTAACTAACCTCAGTATGGTGTTTATTCTGCCCAAAACCCCTCCAGAAATATGTGGAGGATGCAGTCTGATGTGGGCTCACAATAGGAAAGACATGAGTCAGAGGTGTGAAAAGTAGTCAAAACTCTGACCACAAGAGATCGTGCATCTGGGTTGGGATCAGTGGATTTGTTAAGATTCAGTATCACCTCATTATCTTATTTATAAAAAGCGATTTAAAGAGAGAGACTCACCTTGGAGAATCTATACCGCTGTCTCCTGTGATGCTCTGATTCTCTCCCGTTTCCACAGCTTCCCTAACGTCTGGCCCTCTAGCTCCATCGGGCATGCTCAGAGCAGCCCTGTGGGCCTGAGGTACATGCTTCTCTTCCTCCTCCTTCTTCTCCACCTCAGCTGCCCAGTGAGCAGACTCACCGTCACCTTCATCAGCCGACTTCCTCACAGTCTCTGTGTCCGATTCGATCTCGCTAGTCTGGCAGTAGTCAAAGATGCTACTGTCTCCAACTTCACATGCTTCTGAACAGTCCAAATCAAGGTCATCTTTGTGCTGTCTTTCTCCCTGGATCGCTGCATCCCATTTTGGGCTGGATTTGCTTTCGGTTCTTGGTGATCTGATCTTCTGGTGTTGACGATGGAGTCTCCAGCTGGTGTCTTCAGGTCTGGACGGGCTGAGGGTATCTTCCCTCTGGACTGCCAGAGAAATTTGATCTGCTGACCCCTGCATTAAGGTGATTTCTGGCTGGTGAAAGTTGGATTTAAAATGGCGACTGTGTGGTCCCTGATACTTCAGATTAGAGTCGCGGTTTTGGTAAACCAGCTGGTGACCCTGATAGTCCGCACCACCTGCTGTGTACTTACTTGCATCCTCTGTAACCTCATCGTCATTCAGGCACAATGAGCTGCAGGCATCATCATCCTCCTGATCGGCTGCTCTCTGATAGAGTCTGCAGTCGTCCTCTGTAAAGCCATCAGTGTCTGTTACCAAGGCAGTGCTGTTAGATGTCAGTTCCAGCCTTTCTCCCAGGCTCATGGCTCTTTGCTCTCTGTTATTGACAGTGACAGGTCTGATCTCTTGCAGGTTCTGGGTCTCTGTAGTTTCAGAGAGCTCATTAGGCCTCTGTGTGCTGTCTTTTTGTGGGTTGGAGAGTCTGAGGGAATGTTTCCGCTGTAAAGAGGGCTTGGGCCATGGCAGATTTGGATCATATGCATTGTTTATTATGGCAAGCTCATAGGGATGGGTGGAGAGAGAGGCATTAGCACTGGAATACTGCTGGATGTTAGGAACACTTCCAACTATATTTTGGCTGCGATCTGGCATACTGTCATATTCTGGGGCATCCTGAAAATGTTTGCTCTCTCTGTCCTCTCTCTGTCTGACCTTGTCATCTATGCGAAGCGTACTGCTCTGTGGGTAGACTGAGCTGTAGTTTAGTGGCAGCTCTCTGCTGGGCTTCGTGTCCGACTGGAAAAGAAGATCAGCACTAAAGTCCCTCTCAGGGTTGCAGTTGTATTGTTCTTCAGATGTAGTGAATTTCCCTTCATTCTCTCCATCTGCTGCCATCAGTCTGGCTCGGTGTGGGTCCCAAGATTTGGAGCGATGACTCGTTCGGTCCTTCCTCCCTGATCCCGAAGTCTTGTGCTCTTTCACCTCTCGTCTTCTGTGCTCTCTGGCAGCGGGAATTCTGTTCTCGGCTTCTTTCAGCGGATGTGCCTGGAAAGGGTTTTCAATGCGTTTCTTATAAAGAGACTTTCCCTCAGCAGTTCCACATTCTTCCACTTGAACTGGTTCATCAACAGCGATTTCCACTCTGAGCCGCGTAGGGATCAAATCCTCCCCCTCTGGATAATTGTCCGCACATATGGAAGCTTTGTTCTTAACCTTGTCCTTCTCCTTTTCCCTGTGCTTCTCTTTGGACGAGTGGCTCCTCCTCTTGCTGCGAGAGGCTTTCTGAGCAGATCTTTTGCCTGCTCCTGCCTTGGATGAGTGATGATGCCTCAGTTTTGAAGATGCCAATACCTCAGTAGACATTCCCTTGTCAACTCCCTTATCATCTTTATCAACACCCTTGTCCAGCACTTTTTCTATCCCTCTCTCCCTTCTCTCCTCCAGCTTCTTCATGAGGACGGTATGGCGTGTCAGATTGTCCACAGTTAGCTCAGGGTTGATGCGTTTGATGATTGCATGCTCCAGATCACGGGGTAAGTTGTTCAGGTCATCCTCGTCTCTTACAGGCCACTCTTCTGGAGGGAACTGGCCTGAAAAAGATGCATACTCCTTCTTCGGTTTCTCCTTTTTTCCTCCATTCCTCCGGAACAAACTGAGCCCAAACCTCCTCCCTGGTTTATCTTTTTCTTTGCGGCTGGTGGCGTTAGTAGTGGCTGTAGTCTTGCTGATCTCACTTGCCTGACAATCTGCTGCAGTGGAGGTGGACTGATGTTGCACGGTGGGTTTGTGATCTAAAGGTCGCGGCCACTTTAAGCTTTTCCCCGTGCATTCGCTTATGGACACGGACACGGAATGCTGATCTGGGACGGTGGAGGGAGGGACAGTTGCTGGAGCAGTCGTGGCATTAGTGGAGATTTGGAGGGGGCTAAAACAGCTGCAGGACTTGCAGTGGGCGACTGGGGGCGTTTGTGTGCTCTCGACGCAGATGTCGTTACTTAGCAGGTAAGTAACGGGAGGAGGTAAAGGAGCGTCATCTGCCGAAGAAGAAGTCCACCAGTTCTTCTCTCTGACCATGTTGTTGGTGATGAAATAAGTCTGTGGAGTGACGATGAAGTAGCCCTCGCCTGTGTGGTAAATCTTGCGTTCCTTGATCAGATTGCCTAAAGCGTTATAGAGGATGTCCTGAGTGGGGATGGTTATCCCTGAGACACAAAAAGGGAATGCAATTAAGGCCAAAAGAGATGAAATGCTTATAATTCCAAATCTCTAATGCATAACTGAAAACTATGAAGCTACAGCCAGCAGCCATTTAGCTTAGCCCAGAACAAATGCTGAAAACAGTTCTATGGCTTTCTTTGCTCTGGCCAAAGTACCTTGATGATCAATAGTGCATACCCGCAGATCTGTGCACTAATTGTGCATGTGAACGTTTCACGCATAAATCAGTGGTTTATTATTATTTTTTAATTCACAAATACAAATACATTTAGTAGTGCCACTGACCATGCGTACAAACAAATGAAGGCCTCGCTGTCCAAAAGCAGCATATGTCATAAAATGCTCGATAAAATGAAAAAATTAACTGCTTGTAAAGAAAAGAAAATACTGCTCCCATATTAGTATATGAGATTTATGAAACATGCGCACTGACCTATTTCGTTCTTGAGAAAAACTAAATAAAGTAATGCTGCAGCTGAAGTAACAGAGGTTCTTAATATAATTTCCCCTTAGACACTCACTGTGGCTCAAGGACTGGCACTTATATAGTGCCTTTCTACTCAGCTGGTAAAAAAATTAAGACGATAAGTGTTGACATCTAGCAATGATATAATCCCTTTAATGAAATACAAGATCATTTAATTATGAGATAAGAAAATACTGAAATATGATTAAAAGTTAAACCCTTGATTTTTCCATTTACTTAATAATTTTTTAATTTTTGTTTTCTTGAAATAGTATTTTTTTAAATTCTATTTTTTATTTAATTGGGATTCTGTGCATTTTGTAACACAGTGTTTTTGGAAAACTGCAACTAATGACCAAAAGGCAACATTATCATTATTATTATTATTGTTGTTATTATTATTGGTAGTAGTAGTATTGCTATTGAGTTTAAAGGTGTGTTTTAACATTTTCTAAGCATTTTCTAAAGTCTTCGTTATTTCTACACACGGTCAGAGGCACTTCTAATTTTTTCATAGAGTACAAACAAACTCCGCTACAAAAATACTGATAAATCGCTCATTTGTGCATGAAATTTTTATACGCACAGATTTGTGTGTGCACTGTTAGACAACGAGGTCCAATGTTCTTGCCTAACTATTCATTTCTCAAGTAAGCTGTGGCAGTATTTCATGGATTACCTGGATGAGCTTTGCTCATGTAGTTGACAAGTGAGTCTTGACTGACGGTGATCTGGGAAGAGTTCATGTCTGAGATGACTGAGCACAACACCTCAGCCAGGGGAATGAACTGGGACTGAGGAACAGGCGACATCTGCACTGGGGACAGGTCACCTGAAAAACACACACACACACCAGCAGATTACTGGGTGGAACAGGTGGGCCTGCTGCAGGAGATATAAACACACCTGGGACAGAGGGTCTCTCTCTGACTTGCGCTGCCAGTGAAAACAACTCAAAGTACTGAAGTTGACATTCCTGTCCCAACCACCTCCTAAATCATGACCAAGGTGGTCTATTTATGTGAGTTATATGAACCATGCCTGACTGCTTTTGGAATTCCATGGGTACTGGGACTGACCACAGAATTCCATTACTCCCACAGAAATGACCACAGCTCTGCCTGCTGGGCAGATCAGATATCCTGCCCCCATACCATAGAGACCTACACATCTAGGAGCTGCCCCTAGACAAACATGTTACTAAACCTGAGAGACACTATGAAAAGGGGTCTTGGAAACATTTGTCTCTGCAAAAATAGTATGAAATTGATTCTTTAAATGTGCACTTCATATCACAATATCCCAGCAATCTGCACAACTTTACAGACCTTCGTTTATCGTGCAAACAAACTGTGGGAGCCTATTAAAAAGCCACAAAGCTTTCAATCATAAAACCTGAAGCTAACCAGACATTTTAGGAAACTTTAGACCAACATGAACTTTCACACATGGAGAAGCAGGGATTAGAGGGTTGGGATCATATTGAGGGGACTCTTTAACAGCATATTTATAAGAGTGGACTGAATGAAGGGGAAATGAATGGAGACTGGTTACATGAAAGTTTCTCATTTGGTTAATGTATTACTGTGTTCAGAGACAAGAGGCAGTTACTAGTACCAGTGTCACGACACGCAATCTTCTTTTTCCTACAAAGTGAGGTAACATCATAGGGACAGACATTTGCAGCTCGATCTGGGTTCCAGGAAGGAAAGCAGCAAAATTTCTAGAAGATTTCTCCAAAGAGGGTGCAAAGGCCAGCCAAAACCAGAAGACATAGCATAATATCAGCAATGTTTACTTTTAGAGGGTGCTGAGTATTAATTACAGAGTAGAGTTCACATATATTAGGTTAACAGTAGTGGTGGGTGGATTTGATGTGGTAATGAGTACGAGGAGAATGTGGGTTTTGCTGCAGTGGATAACTTATGTCTTGCAAACTAACATAAAAGGGGGGAAAGAAATGATCTACAATGTTGACATGCTAACAACAATGTTATCCCAGCATACAGCTTACAACCAGCCAGCTGACCAAGGGTCTCAAACCCACTGCTGATGAATGATTAGACTTACAAAGTCATGGACAGAACCTTACCCATCGGAGTGGAAAACTGGTTTTAGTTAATCATCTACACCACACCAGAGAAAGGAGTGCAAAAGATGATAAACAGGAAAAAAGAAAATGCAATCCATCAAAAATGCTACTTGAGTCCTAACATGAAAACTTGAGTGTAAAGTTAACACACACAAACACACACACACAACTAATTAAATTCAGCTACGTGACCACTTGGAACTTTTGGAGACTGCTTGTGTTGACAACAGTGTTTTGTGTATAAATGTCACACTTGTATGACTGTGAGTGATTTCCTCATCAGCCCTGGGGCATTCATTCAATAGCACTGCCAAGCTCACCACGTGATGTAAGCTAAACATTTACAACCCTCACACTTGAACCACTTTTGTCTGAGGCAGGGAAAATATACAGCTAATCAAATATCTGCTATAGTAAAGAATGAGAACACGCATACGTATCACACACATGATGACAGATGCAGGCAAGTTTACAAAAAAAACTATTCTTTCAAGAGCAACGTGTCATTAGTCAAAATCACTTATTTTTCATCATCTCAGCGCTTGCATTACGACCACAGAATGTTTTGACAGATTTTATATGGGAAAAAATGACTTAATCAGTGTGTACAATCTACCACACGACCATAAATGTAATCCAGTGTTAAAATATGTGATATGAAATTACATATTGGTACAATTAAAACATTCTGGCTTCTTTGCATATATAAACATGAAAACTAAGGTTAAGATCGGGTTAAGACTTAAACTTTTTACAAAAAGGGAAAGAAGTTGGAAAAAGACCCTGCATAACAGCTTTTAGCCACACAAATGAATAATAAGTAGCCTAAAAGCACTGTTAACATAATATTTTAATCACTACAAATGGTCCTGCATTTCAGTTAATTAAAAAAAAATGGAAGGAATATGTGAACCTAAAAAAGTAACAAAACAATTATCAGCACATGGGGTTCACTTAATGCTCGTAAGGTTCACAGGCAGAGGTCTTTCTTTGCAAAACTGATCCTATGAGGGATTGTAAAAGAAAATAAAAGCTGCCTTCCCCCAGCTGAGACAAGACATTAAGCTGTCTAAACCTCAGAGCGGATATCTCAACAGTGGTCTCCCTGGCAGTAAATTAGTGCTGCTGACTTAGCTCCTCATTGTCGTTAACTTCCTATAGGAATGTCTGGCAGGCTGTCTGCATAGAAACCACATACAAACACAGTCAACAGTGAAAATGTCAGCAAGGTTAGAGTGGGAGGCAAATAATTAACATCCTAATCAGAGGGAATCAACAAACTAATCTTCTCTTTGCACAGAGGTAATTTCAGTGGATTGATTGTTATCCTCTTCGATCGTGTCCTGGTTTAATGCATGATATCCTGTAGGACCCATGCTATTACGATTTGTTCTTCTAAAGAGGCTAAATGCAAATATATTCATGCAATAGGTTTGTTACATGCAATGAATTCCAACTACATTGAAATGCTGGTGCAAGACATGACAAAAAACACCTGTAGGAGTTCAGATGTGGGAAATATTGCTGTAATGGAAGGATGGGGCCGGCTGAGGATCCGTGTTTATTGAGTCTAACATTAGCAGGCGTGACTGTCGAAAAGGTTCAGCGTTGTAACCGCCTCCTCTCCAGGGGGAGCAGATCTCTGTGTTGCTGTAATCCAAGACCGGGCCACCGACATTAAACCCTTTGTCATACACAGCATGAATACCCGGCTGGGCACCATGGCAACCGAACCCTGTGTCATAAGGGCGAGACAGGGAAAATAGCAGCTTGAGAATCAAAACGGGGACGAGCATTGTGTTAATGCCAGTTAACAGAAGGAGTAGCAGGTCGATATAACCTTGTAAAAGGGTTATCTGCTCTCAGCTTGTATAAAATGTGGAATATTGGTTTGTGCAGCTCTCTGCAACCTTCAAGTTTAAAAACATTTTTTTTGGGGAATGAATTAAATTGAGCTAATCTGAGCTAATTCTTTTTCTGTGAAAATGAAAGTTTTCAAATACCTGCAGAGATGCCTGTGAAAAACACCCTCACTGTTTTCATATACATTAAAAGGGTAAGTAGCAGCCAGGTGCTACTAATCAAATGCACGTGATTTATGGATGGAGCACCTATACGAATGCCCTCAAAGTTTGCTAATCTGCAGCATTCAGGTGTGTGTTTGTGAAGTTTGCCAGCCTCTTCTTTCTAAAAATTAACATGGCAGCATGACTTAGGCTTGTAAAGTTGCATCTGAACAAACCACAAGACTTTAGACAGACATTTAAACAGATTAGACCAAAGTGGAGATGTTTGGCCATAATGAACTAGATCACATCTGGTGAAAATCCAAACACAGCATATCAACACAAACACGTAATACCAGTTGTCATGTGCGGAGGTGGCGGTGTGATTATTTGGGTTTGTTTTGCAGCCACAGGACCTGAGAATCTGATGTAACATAAACTCCTGTGGATATCAAAGTAATGTCTGACAGCTCAAGCTGACCTGGCAGAAACTGGGGAGCAGTTGAGCTGTTGATTGTTTAGTAGGACAATGATCCCAAGCACAGCAGGAAATCAACAACAACAACAAAACAAAGAATCACAATGGTCCCGTCAAAGTCCAGTTAAACTCTGGAGCTCAACTTGATTGACACCTTAAGAGAGCTTTGCATAAACAAATGCCTGCAAACATTAATGAATTGAAAGAAGAGTATGCTAAAATTCGTCCATAAAAATGTAAGCCTGATAAAGTCGTACAGAAAAAAATGTGTATTTATTCGAATGTTTACAGTCCTGAGAAAGCTCTTTTTTCACACGATTGTTCATGCAGATACACAATAAATATGCAGAAAGAAAAACAGTTTAAGCAATGTTATAGTTATCCTTTCCATCTTGTTCCTACAGGAATAGGAGCATGAGTTTCTTTCTCAGGGGTGCAATGCTTAAATCACATGCTGGTTTGTATTAAAATAACTTGAAATTAAAAGATCATTGTGATTTTATATAACGAGCCTGATTTTTGTTTCATGAACAGCATTACCCCAAATATTAAAATAAAGCGACAAAGTCCACACTATGATTTCTGCCCCTTGCAGACCTAAAAAACATTCTTCCAGTGTCATAAGTTTTCCATGTGAGAATAAACTGCTGCCTGGGGAACAAAATGAAAAATATCTAAAGCCGACTGTTCATATTGCAGCAATGACTGACAGAGACCTTCTCTCCTCGATCCCCACTGAGATACTTTTGGCTGCTGACACTAATCAATACCACATGTATTCACATGGCTCACATGGTGTTAGCAGACCTTAGAGCCTCTTGAGTCTCATTTCATACGTGATTGCATTACCTTAAGTCTCTTGGAGTAAAATACTGCACCACACCGTAAAGCACATGCTGCAGACCTGCCATAAATTGCACCACTGTCAAACTATCTCTAAATGATCTTTACTCAATGCAGAGAAGGCAAAAATCTTCTGTTTATGGACTTCTCAGTGGACGTGCCATAAATTAATAGCAATATTCAAAGACTAGAAGCACCTAACTTTATGAAACTCACTAATATGATCAAACATGTTGGTTTCTGCACAATGCAGAAAGAAAACATCACAAGTATGCACAGACAATAGAGCCCATACATTTTCAGAAACACAGAGCAAAAATTAAAACGATTAATTAAAAAAAAAAGTCTCACAACAGCTTGTATATCATTTAACATTTCAACCGTTTAGCTGACATTTTAATATTTAATGATATTTTGCCAAGAAGTGAAACTCTAGCAAAGTCTTCCGTTCCTGATCATCACCAGCCCTCGATAACAAAAAACATGTGATGTACTGGCTTTAAGTTATGCCTTGGAACAGTACAAGATTCCTGTAAATATAAACAGACTGCGCATTAATGTGAAATATTGGTTATTATCCTGTATGCCCATTAGTCACACTGTTGTAGTGATGGAAATGTTTATTGGACTACCAATAAATATATGAAATATCTTAAAAATATTTGTATGGATTGCCATGACATTTGAGGCTAAAAGTGCATGAGAATTTTTCTCTAGTGTCATCATTTAGCAAATGTCTGAATAACAACCGGATGGTTTGTTACACAATGTCACAGCAACAATTTTTTAACTAAAACTTTAGCTTGTCCATGTCTTTATTTGCCCAAATACCCGAAAACTAACCGCAGTCCAATCACCCTCAGGTATTTTTATGTTTTCTGCTAATGTGTAGTTGTTAGCATGTAAGTTAAACTAGCTAACAGCTAGCTAACATTAACACGTTAGCTTTGTTTTCTACTGTACTACTTCTACTGATAATATTTAGCTCTGCCTCACAGAGCTGGCTCATAGGGTCTTTGTTTAACCTCAAACACAAAAATAAAATAAGACAACCTGAAATTCACTAAAACTGTAAACCCTTGAATGGCCACTTAAAGCTGTATTCAGAGCCTAGCATGTCAATTATTTTCACTGAAATTAAATGTGTTTACAACCTTGTAAAAGAAATATATTTGACCTTTAATTGAAACAATAAAATTAGTCTGAATTTCATTGCCACTTAAATAGTAAATAAACTGTTATCTGTTTCTGCGCAATGCTATCATATGCCATACAGTTATAGCTTGCTAATTGAATTTTCTGTTTCAATTAGTTGCCACATCTATTTAACAATCACAAACAGCTGGCCAGTACATTGCAATCAATTTGAGTTAGTGCAGATGAGTGCTACTCATCTGCAAAGCATCTCTTCCCATTAGAGGACTGGACTTAACTGTCTGTACTCTGGTTATATTCCTACGTGAAAGCAAGGTTACTGAGCACGTTTGTGGAGGAATTTGTGAATTTCTCCATCAGAGATTCTGGTTGGACTTTGATTGTATGTAATGAATGTGAATTTCTTTGAATGTAGATGGAACAGAAGACAACAGATTTGTGATTTTAGCGATTTATCAAAGTCAATCACTCTGTCATGACACAACAGAGCATGTGTAATTACCAGGTTGACTCAACTGCAAACTGATAACAGACCAACTCAGTCCTATCGCTATCACAAAGTCACTTTGAAGATGGCAACTGAGTACGAGAGGTCACACACCTGATTCCTATCCCCTGTGGATGCAACCATTTCGAAGGCAACAAGACTGTAAATGTGTGCAGTGAACTTGCAATCATTTTGGTTGCACCGCAACTACCGTTTTCCTATAACCAGGCTCGAAAGCATTAGCTCTTAACTTAGCACTCCAACCTCTTAATTAAATATGGTAACTTTTGGCTCAAAAATCAAGATTTCAAAAGCCAAAAATGTCAAATTGACCAATTCACACCAATGAGTTACATAACAGTTACTACATGAATCTTTTATATACAGCCTTTAATGAATGACCCCATAGTTTGGATCATTGAAGGCTGCTCAGTGTGCATGAGTCCCTTGCTTCCTGAATGTTTTCTGTCCTTGAGCCGAGAAGCACCTGATTCAGAGCTGTGTTGTATGCAATCTACTATTGACCTTTCATCTTTGCACTGCTGCAGGTAAAATTTAACTCAAATTTTAGGTATGATTTAGACAGTCCCTCATTCAGTAGCCCTCTAGGAACACAAACTACTCAAAGACGCCCACCGTCTTATCTCATCCTGCTATCGTCTAATCTTGTAGGCTCCAGGAGGCAAACAGGATAATCTTCTCTCTCCCTCATTAAAGACACACAGCATGGCATTCAGCGAGATCTCAAAGCCTGCCCCAACAGACTAAAGTCATTCCTTATCTCTTCCTCACTAAGTCAGTTTAACTATGTGCTACAGTAAATCTGCTAACTGTACATGCAAGATTCAGTCAACCTTGGTGACACAATGTCAAACATTTTGTCAGATTTCTAATTTATGTGCTAAATTCCCACCCGTCCCTTTGTCCTTGGTATTTTGGACAAGCAGGGCTCCGTGACCCCGCCCTTGCCTTCCTTCCTATACATGTGTGTGTGCTGCACTTTTTAAAAGTGCTTTATGAGTTTGTGTCTTTAACTCACATAAGAACACAGACGTGGGCGTTGCAGTTAAATGGCCCAATAAACTGAGTGAAAAGATCCCTTCAGAAAGCAATCACAGAGCAAATATCCCAGCAATGAAACCTCTCCCAGTGTGGCGACACTGCGCTTTCACCCCAAAAGCCTAGCATTAAGCAAAAACGTCAATGAAATAAATATCTATTATAGAATTTGCCGTAAAATTACCATCCATGAGCTTCCTGTGTCTAACACATCAAGCTATAAATGCTGAGCCACTGGGCATTTTACAGCTTTATTGATTGATTCCTCCCAATAAAACCTGCATTTTAGCCCAAACATTTAGCTGCATTAGGTAAATATTTAATCTGACCTATTCATGGTTCAGAATCAGAGAGTGCAGTGCAAGAGAGGAATCAAGGTGGGAGAAAAAAGGTCAAATATGGACTGTGTTTGCTTGTTTTCTTTGGGAGGGGGGGTTGGTACATTAAAATGGCAATTTAGCCCCTTCATTGGCATACAAGCACTGCAACATCTTAAAATAAACAGCTGAATAAAAGCTGATAAAAGTCAAAACATCTCGACTAAAGAAAATTCATGAGCTAAAACCATGAGCAACGAAGAAAAACCCAGGCTGGGTTTGTGTTGTCCCACATCACCATAGAAACCTTTACTGTGGCAGCGACCTGCCACGTCCAATACGAAAACAAAGAAAAAGAAGAAACAGCAGCAAAAGTGTCGTTTCTGTAACAGCCACAGTCTCGAGACAAAGTTTGCCAAAGCGGGCCTTTGATATTTAATGTATGTTGGCAAGTAAGCACAAAGAGCCTGTGACTAAGCTTCTCAAACTGTCATTCACCGAGCTCAAAAGATCTAGTGGTTTATAGTGGGTCACCGCAAATCTTGCTTGCAAATCCCTGCAGCTGTAATGGCATAAAATAATGCTTTTACCGTCTGATTCACAAGAAGAACAATTGGAAAAGCAATCCTGCTCATAAAAGTGACCTGGCACTAAGCTAGTGAGCAGGAACCCCGTCATCACGTCCTGGTGAAATAGGAAACACACCTGACCAGGTGTTTAACAGCAGACCTCAGGTAAACAGGGCTGTATTTTATACCAAAAACATCTTAAGTGTAGCATGATTTCAATTTATGCCAATGCCATCAGACAGAGTTAAAGCACAGCTTTACCGACAATTTATTTTCTCAATCTTTCACTTCATACCTCTTCAGACTAAGTGGACCACACCGCCACGTTTCTGGTTCTCATCTGCTTTGATGAACTTGAACATTACCTCCAAGTCTGCCGGATCCATTTCTGTGCCACAGTACCTTTCCTTTGTTCTTTAATGTATAAAAACTAGTCCTCTGCAGTGTCTCTGGCCAAATTGGTCCCATTACCCTGAGAAACTATTCATCTCGGCTTTGTTCCAGCCCACATCTGAAGTGTTCAAGGCAAAACTATTATATTTCCTCTTTACAGAAAATGCACAGTTAAAGATGCATACCAGAGATTATTGTTGCACTTTCAGGGGGACTTTTTTCCATTTCAAAAGAAGGGTTACAATTATTTATACATAAGCTAACATACTCGCTGGTGCAAATGACACCACCAGAGTTGAAGAACTAGAGCAGAGCCATTTTACTTAAAAAGAAAAATACCTATACTGCATCTTGTTGCAAATTTTATTGGGTGAATGCTGAAGGCATTCAACCTATTGAGTTTGTTTCTTTATTCTTTGCTGCTTAACTATGGCCACAGTTTTGGTGCTATTTTCACCACTCAAGTCTTAAACTGCTCTGCTATTTCTGCTTATGCCAGCTATATCCTTTGGTGCTCATAACATTTATACTTTTTAAAATATTATGCTTTTTAACATTTCAACTGGTCATATCTCCTAAACCGTGGACTCCAGACACATGAGTCTTGTGCCAATATATCTTCAGACACTCCTGATGCTCATGGTGAAAGAAATTTTTTTTTAAGTTTACCATTTTCCCATTAATTATGTTTGTTTCAGAAATCTGTCCTTCTCTCAGATTTCAAACCCTGGAATTGAAGCCGTTTTTTCTCTCGTCATGTCTCTCTCTGGGAAGACTGCCCGTTTGCCTCACTGAGATGAGCAAGGTTCGAATCCTACCTATGGCTGTTACTGCATGTCTTCGCCGCTCGTGCTGCCTTTGCTTTCTTGACACTCTTTAGTGTACCCTTCCAAATAAAGCCATCTTCAGCAGACAGTTTTCTTTTTTCAGCAGATAATTACGCTTTTTCAGCTGTTTTCAGCACATATTTCCGCTACATGGCATTCACCCGGCATTTTTGCAGTTAATGCAACTTTTTCTAGTTTTTTATTTATGATCTATTTTTTGGCATGAAAGCCTTAAAGGCTTTAACTTCTTTATATTAAAAGATTAGCATCAAGTACCCAACTGATTCTCTTGGTGCTCCTGGTATTCAGTATGAACCTGTTAAGCCTGATGGTTATTAGGTTACCCATAAGGACTAGCACAAAACAATACTACTGAAAAAAATCATTGGGTCTGAAAAGCTTCTGCTGTTAAAGAAAATGTAAAACACTTGACTGAATACGCCTTTGTGCAAAAAGGAAGAAAAAAATATTGCATCGCTTTGTAATTTAATTCTGAGACTGATAAAAAAGATAAATATATGCATATATTTCAATGAAAGAGCTTATTTCTTCAAGATAAGACAAAAAGTCACGGTTTAGCCAGATGTTTGGCCTCAAAGTAAATGCACTCAGTGAGGAATGCATAAGGATACGTTTAAATAATACCTCGTGTTTAACCCTAAAGTAGTAATGTAACTAAGAGGCAGTTCAATTTCCAAAATTTTATAACATCATTTAACATTTTTTGTTCAGCATTCGAGGGCATGCATCCAGAAAGGAAATCCTATCCTCTTTGTGTATCAGTCTGGCTTCGGATCAAGACAAACATAGCACCAGCTCAGCCATTACCTTATGTTGGACCTCTGCTGGAAAAAATCAAAGACACTGCTGTGATGTTTCCGGATACTTAACTAGCAACTGATTCAGTCACTGATTCACAGATGTTTTCAAGACTTTCAGACTGTGATCCAGCTGTGTGGGGATGGTTTCGCAACTATTTTGAATACAACTATCACTGTGAAAAGAAGTGTCCCACATGAGGTCTTTTGTGTGTTTAACAAACGGTGTACCCCAAGGTTCTTTCTTAGGATTCCTCTATATTCAGCATTTACTCTTAATGGCCCATTTTAAAGACCTGTACAGTATATTGCTTTGCATTTTTCTGACACTTTGCCAAGCTTGGAGCTCAGACAAAGACAGGAGGCCCTAAATCTCCAGCTTGTCTTCCTGAAAGATCTGGGTATTTTCACTCCTACTCCATACATGTGACATTTCCCCACTGACACCCCACCACAAAAACATATACACCCAGCATCGAGGAATATTTTCAGCAGATCCACACATTAATCATGAGTGATAGTAGTCATTGGTTGCAGATGAAACCCATTTCCTCTCCTTTAAACTGAGCTGAAGGTGCAGCAGATTCCAGTGTTTATTATCCCAGCGTTTGGAGCACAGCTCCCATCCGCTATCCACCATGTGATCCATCACTCCACAATGCCCTTAAAATCATCAGCTCTGTCGTAGTTTCTTGGAAGTATCTTCCACTCTTGAAATTCAATAACACAGCACCTTGCTATTACTGAACCAATGTTAGCATACCTTTGCATGTATTACTGCTACATGAAGCAAAGACAACATCCTGTCAGGAAACTGAACATTAATAGTGATGCAGAGTTTAATGCAATGTAGTCTGACCGGAGACTGAATAAAGATAACTCCACCAAGGGAAACCTAAGCTGTTACTGACAGGGTGCATAAGCTCAGGGATGAAGAGGAAACTCCTTAACTGTTATTGTTGGCATTGGTCCACTCAGCCGCTGCGGGTGAGCCCAGTGTTTGGGTCGATGCAGAGGCCGACATGCCTGATTCGCACCGGGGTTAGCTTCCTGCTTAATGGGAAAGGATGTGGCAAACAAATGATGTGGC
This sequence comes from Rhamphochromis longiceps, assembly GCF_057381845.1. Classification (NCBI taxonomy): domain Eukaryota; kingdom Metazoa; phylum Chordata; class Actinopteri; order Cichliformes; family Cichlidae; genus Rhamphochromis; species Rhamphochromis longiceps. The sequence continues at coordinate 17,538,184 of NC_140569.1, forward strand.
AGGACTGCATGCACATGCAGAGTCCTTCATACACACACACGGAGGGTCACATCTGAGAATACAGGTCAAGGTTTTTGAATTATTTGCTAAGCTATTTTTGCAGCCACAGGAACTAAAAAAAATGTTGTAGATAAATGTAGAAAAATATCTCGCCAAAAGCAAAATCAGTAAAAGTGATTGTAAAAGGCTGCATCCTAATCATCTTACACTAATAATGCAATTTGAAAAGCAATTTGAAACTTAAATAATATGCACAAAAATCACAGAGACTCCTTTCAAGTTACAATTTAATTAATTTCCCTTTAAACTGGTTATTTATAGATATGAACGAGGCAAGAAGGCACTTCAAACATGCAAATACTACCTAAACCGTTGCCCTATTTTGCAATTTTAGGGAAAAAGATTCAGTTTAACACTAGAATTTAATGGAATTTTCCTTTCTTAACACTCCAATTCAGCACTTGTTACAGATCCTGCAAACTGCATCTACAACATGCCTCATCTCTCATCTTGGCAGTGCAATGAGATGTTTTCTGACCAACAAAGCAACATTTATGGCAGATGTTAAAACATTCACACAGCTGATTGGTATACAAATAGTTTTAAATTCATACCTTAGGACCTCTTTGAAACCACGGCCACTGTCATAAAACTGAGTGTGAAAAACAAAGATAAATGTGATTATTCGTTATAAGCTGATCAAATTTCAATAGGTGGTCAAAAGGAAGTTTGCTTTAGCCAACACTAATGGTTAACTTATGGCAATGATTGACACTGTTGCAGGAAAGGATAAAAAACTAAATAGCTGGATAGAAGTAATAATGATCACCTGACACTGAAATAGCAAGCTTAAAGTAATAGTTTTAATTTAAAAAAAAAAAAGAATAAACTTAAATAAGAGGTTGAAATTGTTATCTAAAAGTAGACCGTTATAGTATATATATATAGTGAATGAATAGCAATAATGTTACCAGTAATATTGATCAATGCAGGCCTGACATGTCCATTCACAAGTGCACATTTGTAACCCGGTGGGTAAAATACTGAGACGTAAGCAGAAACGCAGTGAGCAAAGAACACCTGGATACTGTTTAAATGTATGTTTCTTTCTATAAAACCCTCTGAAACTAAATAACCCCGAGGTACCTTGTTAGCAAGAAGGCTGTAACCTTTGACCTGTGCTGCTTAGTTAGGACAGGGTGGGCCATTTAGGGGCGGGCAAGGGGGTGTCATGGTTAATAAGCTAACATCTGGAAGAGTTATGACTATTAGCGGAGCGCTTTGAGACTCTGACAAAATACCCCCATGAAAGGAGAAACCCCTGGTGTGAAAATACAACACTTTCAAGTGAAAAGTAAAGGGCAGAAATGAGACTTGCATAGCTGCAAGCTCAGGAAATGATCTCAAGAGTAAATGAAGCATTTCAGGAATGCATCACCACCTCATGGTATGGCAAGTTAAATGAAACATACCATTTAAAAAAAGAAACTTGGCTTAAAAAGAGCAGCTTAGTCATGCCTTACAGTGCTCAAAGAATGACACAGATGTGCTGAAAAGTAGCGATTTCACCGACAGAGGTGAGAAGACTTGTTTACGCCTGCGTTCAAAGGAAAGAAGGTTTGCAGAGACTGACAGTAGAAAGGATACAGAACACCTCATTACACCGGTGGCTTACTCCATATAAATGTTTAAGCCTGTGTCTCCATGCTCATCCTGCTGCGGGGGACAATAGTGGCACACTAAATAATGCAGAACCAGCTAAAAGTCATTACCGAGCCTCTGGTTTCAAAGGGACAGCTGGAGTGGTTTACCGCTGAGAATTAAAGAATTAAATTTAAACAAAGCCAACAACGTGCTTTGAGCATTTTAATGAGCAATAAGAAGCTACAATTGGATTAAATTAAGAGTTGTACTTTTTGGGGGAGTAAAAAAAACTTTTTTACCCTCTTACTGAGAATTTCATGACACTGACTTCCTTTTAATTACGGAGAAAGAGTAAGGAGAAGCAAGCCTGCTCATCCTGAAGTTTGAAAAGATTCTTAAAAGTACCCACAAACTGATGTGCTTGTTTGTTTCATGTGGACTGTTTTAGGCTTTGTCTTTATGCAAGTCTAGATAAACCACTCTAGCTCCACAGTCAAGGTATAGAGCTAATTATCGAATGCTTTGCTCAAGCACGTTTAACCCACAACAGGCATTTTCTGTTAAGGCAACTCACTGATTGAAAATAAACCGTCCCTTTAACAAAAAACAAGCTGTTAAGGTGGTGTAAAAAATCTCCAGATCCCACAGTCTTGTTTTTTTCCCTCTTGATTACAACTCCATTTTGATGCAGTTCCAGATCACCCTTTACTGGAATAGTCTTTAAAAACTACAGCTGTGGTGCTTTATCCAGCTCCACATATTAAGCATCATAATACCTGCAGCCATTTCAATAGATGTTATCCACACAAATTGTAGTAAATATAGCACATGTCATAAATGGGTGATAATTGAGGTACTGTAACTGCGCTGCATTTCCAGTAAACTAAATGCTCACACTAGTCATAAGTGAGCTGGTTTTACAGTATAAATAAGTGTGCGTGTTAGTCCCCATAGGGAAATAGTTCCTCTGCATTTAACCCATTCACCCAGTGAAGCAGTGGGCAGCCACCAGTGCAGCGCCCGGGGAGCAGTGTGTAGGGACGGTACCTTGCTCAGGGGTACCTCAGGGTAACCGTTCAGTGGAGTCGAACCCCCGACCTTCCGATCATGGGGCCACCACTCTACCTACTGAGCTATCCCCACCTCTAACCCCACAGTGCTATTATCCTGCAGAAGGACACTGGATGAAGAATGAGAGAATGCCCTGCAGACAAGAGTTAGTTTAATCAGAGATCCTCAGTTCCACTGGGTCCATTGCCCACGTTAATAACACTCCATACCAACTTCTCACACTGATTGTTTACCTCAGTGGGAGTGGGTGAGTGTGTGATGGGACCACAAGCCAATCTCTCTACACTGAGACTATCAGCACAGATAACCAGGCAGGACCATCTATGTCACCTGCGTCTCTCTTTCTTTGTCTCTTTTTAGACAATCTTAACTAACTTTGCCTACATCTGGTTAGCTTCAGCTGAGCATCTCTTAAATTAGGCGTTCCTTACACACAAAAAACTTCCACACTGCAGTAAAGTCTGAACCTTCCTCTGACCTGAGAAAGGAAATAGGGCTATTTGAAATTCACTGTAGCCCATAACTTATAACATTTTGTGTTTTCGAGCTGACATATTTATATCAGGACAATGTCAAGGCCTTAAGTCCATGCCTGATATCAATCTAGGAGTCTGACTTCCACAGTCCCACACTGGCCATGAAACGGAGGGACATTAATCCTGGGTAACAGAAAAGCGGCTGCGGTCGGCAGGCAGTTGCTCAGTGATTCACTGCTGACCAGCTCTCAGCGAGAAGACTGTAAACCAGGCTCTGACAACCTGCCAGAGCTTATTTCCATACAAATTTCTGCAGTGTGAGGAGAAGGATTTGTTAAGGATGAGAAGGAGGTGGTATTTCCACACGCAGACGTGTTTGCATCTGCTGTGGAGAACACATTCGAACACGAGCTCACGCATGAACGTGCACACCTTTTGGACCGTGCATAACAATAGGTGCAACATCACCTTTGGCCCATGTGGTGTTTGTTTGTCAGGGCCAGGAGGGGTTGCTCAGTGGGATGGCATGTCAGCCTCCACCCTCTCCCTCTCTCAGTCAGTCCACGCCCTCCCAGGGTCTCCCTCTGTGTGGTCTCTTCCTCCCCTTCACATTCCTTCATTTGCTTGTCTGTGAACTGCTCAGTCTCGCAGAGCTGACGCAAAGTCAGCAGGTAAGACAGCAGAAGGCACACATCCAGACAAAAGGCACTACTCTGGAGACAGACCGGGAAACGTCAGTACCGCAAGCAGCCGGGAAGCTGTTGGAAGGCAGCTGCAACACTGGGACACTGCCCGAACAGCCAAGATTTGGAAAAACACCTTCTACACCCTTTGGAGATTTTAACTTTCATGTCATAATTGTGTAATTTTAAAAGTGGTCAAGTATTAGTCCCCACACATTTATTTGTAAAAACCTACAGATTAAAGTAAGGGGGGGGAAAAGGACGTATCAGTTAAGAATAAGGTCATTAGCTCTAAAATCCACACAAGGTTGTCGTTTTCTCCAGGGGTCAGTGCTGTCAGACATTTACAGCCTGTGAGATCATGCTATAGGAGGCTGCATAAAGGTTTCTGCCCCATTTCCATTGTTTCTGTGTCGCTATATGCTGCTTTAAAGCACAGCCAGAGAAGAGGGGGGCAATTAGGAGCAATTACAGGGAGGTTTGTTAACAAGCTGGGGTAAACATATGACTGTGTCAGTAACAGACGGATTTGGGATGCAGTTCTCCCAAACACACCAGACATTTGAGGGGTTTGATGGGTGGGGTGGGGGTCTAGTTAGAAACATAGTCTTCCAAGCAAACTGAACAGATCAAAGTGATGAAGCAGGCAACACGTTGTCTCTTTAGAGATCCTACCTACAATAATAAACCTAAAATAATGTAAACTCCACTTTTACTGCTACAACTTCTACAACTTGTGGAGTTCCACTGCGCCAGCTCTGTGTCAGTCACACTTTACAGCTTTCACACATCTGTCTCAGGGTGGTAAACGTGTTGTTGGTGGTGTGATTACAATAAAGAGCCCCTTTAAAGAAAAAACACCTTGTGCCATTACATGAATAGAAGCTGTTCACTGCGCTGAATGAGTCCTATCACCTTATTTGCATTGCAAACGGGACAGTGGCGTATACACACGTTCTGCTGCTTCTTCTTTCAAGTGTGTTTTGTGGACATTTCGCTCACATACCGACAGCTTTAATGATAAATCCCTTCGGTGACCTCAAAGCCCTGCGCATCCACGCTTCCCTCAGCACCTCCAAGTTGCTGGCGTTGCCTTGAATGAAAAGCACGAAGTTTTCCATCCATCCCTGAAAGTACACCTCAGCTATAGCCTTGACCAGTCTCTTATTCCAGAAACTTCGCGAGTTTTGCGCTTTAAAGTCATCGAAAATCTCCTGACCGTTCGCACCGGTGCCGCCGAGTTTCCCTCCGCCGGCGCGCACACTCTCCTCGTCCGTGCCGAAAACTACAGCCAGCGAAGCTGCTGAGAGCTGAACAAGTCGCTGCTGGTGAGACATTTTAAAGCCTTTTTATGGGCTCCGGAGACTCTCGAAATCAAAACGCACGCGTTAAAAGGAAGTTCTCTCATCCAAAAGTCCAAATAAACACCGATTTTTGCCTCGCATTCCTCCCGTTGCGCGTCTGAATCCTGCAATGTGTGAACCGGAGGCGCAGAGGACGTCCGACTGGTTTCTCTCGGCTATGGTGACGGTGGCAGAAGGAGGACTCACCAGCCTGCCTCCGCCGCTGCTGGGACCTACAGGTGGACCTCCCACCGATTGTTCGCAGGTGTGTGCGTGTGTTTTGCTTGCCAAACAGAGTTTACCAAAATAATACGTCAGAGTGCTCCCATGATTTATGCAGGAGGAAGATTTACCTGCAGTCCTACAACGAGAAAGAAGCTCAGGGTCTCAGAGGCACCCCTGCAAAAACCCTGCGTGGGCTATTTTACATTGTACCTTTGCGTTTTTTTCTATCCTCACCTTTCCATTTGACTTTCTGGTTTTTCATTGTTAAAGTTGGTGATTCCTAAACAACCAAGATTTTTTTTTTTTTAATGTATCTTTAAAACAAGCACAAAGCCTCCCCGGAAAGCCCGAGTCGTCTCCTGCTCACAAACTTGCAAACAATTTGAACGCGTTTTGATAAATCCCGTGTGATTTCTTACTTATTGGTATTACATTACTTTAATTTCATCTTCACTGCAAGTTGGTGACACAGACAGCTCTGACGCTGATCCCAGAGCACACTGGCAGACAATCTGTGGCTCTCACTGAAAGCGGAGTTTCACAACAATGACTCCGATTAAAATGCGTGAGCCTCCGCTGCAGGGTACATTTGCCACTGAAATGAGAACCATCCCCTCCCGTGCTCTAAAAAAAAAAGGGACCCCATTAGGCTCAACTTTTACTGAAGCTCTAAGACAGAGAGCCACCTCATATATCACAGTCTCAAAAGGCTTGTAGTTTAGTTTTCAGGAGCATTCAGGCCCCTGAAAGGCCGGGGGCCACTCTGCCTCAGTGTGGTATTAGAGCTCATGCAGGAACAGGATATTACACTTCCTCTGTACATGAAAAGAATACATCGCCTCAGCCAGCACAGGATGAATTATATGCAGTCTGTCAGTGAAACCGAGTTGAGTGAAGTCGGAGGCTAGAAGAGCAAATGAGCAAAGATTATGTGTGGGATTAAAGATTTATGTCGTTCAGTAAGAAACTAATAGAGCAGATGGAAATCAAGCTTAATAATCGTTTGAACATTTGTAGTTTGGATCTGGTTCTGCTGTCATTACATGCAGCAAAGGTGTGCTCAAACACACTGTCGCCTCACAGTTGGAAGGTTCATGGTTTAAATCCCCTGGTCCTGTGTGGAGTTTGCATGTGTTCCCTGTGCTTGCACTGGTTTCCTCCAGCTTCCTCCCACAGTCCAAACGCATGGGTGTATGTGGCTTGTTGTCTAAAGCACTTTGACGAGTTAATAAGACTAGAATGGCACCATGTAAACCAGTCCATTTCCAACTTCTAAATTCTAGTAGAAACCCTTACTATGCAAAATGTGTGAGGCTGATTGTTGTGGAAAAATATGAAAAACATGTACATTTAATGCCATAAAAACGTTAAATCTTTGGTTTAGATATTCCACTCATTAGACTGTATATAAAAGATAGTCACCTCACCCATTTTGAAAGCTTGAATTTCTGATTTTAGCCCTCACCATCTGAGGTTTTCTGAGCCACGTGTAACTGCGTTTAGACAAAAAGATGCAGCGCTAAAGAATTTACTGGCATTAGTTTGGTTTGTAAGATGCATCCCACAGGTACAGATGTCTGCTAAACACAACCACACAAAGACAGCTGAGTATTCAATGACTCAAATTAGCTGAGATGATGCCTAGATGTCAGTTACAGGCCTGAGTTTTAAAGCAGCAGTATAACTTTAAGCCTTAATGCAATTTGGAAGGTTGTCAACATCTTTATTTCAGACAAACATGAAAGTCTGTGAGGATTGAGTGATGTTGAAAACCACAGAGAGAAACGTTAACATTATTTTAAGGCTATGTAAAGAAACTAGACTCCCACCACACATTCAGTCTGGTTAGATTAGAGCATATACTGTGCTTCTGGAAGAGGGAAAAAGTAATTTTGCTGATTGAAGGTGTGATCAGGGATTTTGAAACCTAGTATTCTTTGGTAATGTATTAAAAAAAACTATGATGCTTTATAAAGCAAATTGAACTGAATAAAAAGGTTTAACATGGCAGGAAGCGAGCTTGGCTATTCAGCTTTTTATGTGTTTTTTCAGTCTTTGTGTTGAGCATTCAGCTGGTGGCTAAAGATAGGGCTTATCAAACTTCTCATCTAACTTTTAAGAAGTCTAAACTGAATTTGTAACTCAAGAAATGCTGTTTCCTCCTTTAACTGATCAGTTTTTTCTACAGCTTTTGCACACTTCTTATAAATTGTGCATTTCTTTTACTAAAAATACTGTGACAATCCCTGCCTTACAACACAATGCTTTTGTCATGTCCTGGAAGTCTGCAGAAATGCTATCATTGTTTGATAACATTGACTTCCTGCAGATAAAAACTTTGGCCCATACTTTGTTTAAAATCTGTGCACTGACAATAAGAAGCGACCCGCTGTCCGGACCTACATTCAAAATCTCTTTCTTCTAAATGTTTAGTCTGCTGGCCGGACTGATTATTGTGAAGCAAAGTTGCCATAATGACGTGAAATTCTGCACTCCAGCCTCTTGATTTTTAATTAGCATACATATGTCTCCCTCCTGCTGTGCACTGAAGCAATTTTAAAGTAGTATCAGGTGTCTCTGAGGGGCCAGCGACCTTGACGTGATCACAGTGTATATTTTTGAATATGATAATTTCAGATCCTGAACCCAAAGTTTGTGTGTGTACATACAAACTAAAACATCTGGTCCCGCTAAAGGAGTTTGGCTCTCAAACCATTTTCTGAGTAAAACAGCCCCAGAACGCTTTCTCTGAACCCCTGTGCCAGGAATAAATATGACCCAAAACATCAGCGGAGCTCCTGCACATGTGCCAATACGCGTATACCATCTGCATCGGGAGAGGCTCCGGTTTCATAAGGCGTCCGTGTGTTTTAGAGGGTGTGTCCTCTCTTTGTTAGGTTAGGATGACAGTGAGGCATTTGGTCATTACAGCCAAAACAGAATGGGTCAGTTCTGCATCACGTGCTGGAGGTCAAAGTTCATTCAAGGGTCAGGCGGAGACCATTTGCTTAGTGACCTGTGTGGCACTTTCGAGATCAGATAGACTGTGTTAAATTAAAAGTTGCTGGTAAATCCCAGCCAACCTCCTCAGTGCTCATGCTCAGACATGAGAGCGGCATCAGTCTGCTTATAAAATTCCAGCATGAAAGCAAAACGCATTTTCCAAATTGTCAAACTGCTCTTCAAAGAGCATCGAGGTGAAACTCGGCCGAGGACGTTTGTTAATATTTTCTTGGATCACAAATGTACTTTCTTCATCAGTCCTGCTTGTTGAGATCTTTTATTTTAAAAAGCACCTCTTTTAATCTTTATGCCTGAACGAACATGTCCCGGCATCAGTTGTGGTACTCTGTTATTACAATTTCATTATTTCAGCACTCTGCCATCACAGCGGAGATCAAAGGGGGGCCAGGCTGGTTTGTGTTCAGTCTCTACAGTGTGTATAGACATTTAAGACAGTAATGTAGGCCTGTGCACGCTCGAGAGCTTGGGAGCACAAATCAATGCACATCTTAAGTGAAACCTGCAAGACAGACTTCCTTCGTGGAGTTAGTAGTCAGCCAGACATACATAATAATAGTGGTTTTGCCATAAAACATGATTACTTAAGTCGGGACTATAATTGAGTCATGTTGTTTTAATAAGTCTAGGACAGAGAGCGAATCCAGCAAAGCACTTAGTCTGCAGGGGAGGACTGCTCTCATAGTCCTCTTAGAAGATATTTTGACTTTAAAAGACACATTTAAAGCTACTCTGACTGCTGTGTAAAGTGTTAGAAGGTGGTGAGTGATGACTTACACACATTCACACACACTCACACACACAAAGACCCCGCGGACATGCTGAAGATCACAACCATGTGAGAGACGTCTATAGCTGCACTTTGAGGTTGTGCGAGAGAAAGGGAGGCTCGGGTTGGTTTAGTCTCGTGTTTCTCGCCTGGTTTCTGCAGTGCATCCGTGTACACGCAGGTGCAACGGACTCTCATCAAACAGTGACCTTCGTAAAGCCGTAACAGTCTCCTTGAGTTCCCGTGTGAAAGATTTCTAACAGATTCGAGCGATGCTAAACAGACGATGTAACGATAAAGCAACGAGGTAAACAACGCTTCCACAAGTTTTAAGAATCATTGTTCTGATATTATTGTGGCGTAAACAACAATCCATGCAACAGGAAACCAACAAACCGACAATGCAATTTTATGTAATGAAAGAAATTCCGAAACATCAACTGGTTTTAGCTGCAGGGAGCCAGGATTTGAAATATTTCTGTTTTGGTTTTTGTTGTTTTGCAGTAATAATATTTGTTGCAAGGTTCACTTAAAATTATATAACCTCTTTGCGGTTTTTTGAAAGGTTATGACAATGAATGAGTGTTTCTATACAGAGTTTATCTGTTGAATGTATTAAATGTTCAGTATTAGTACATTTTTATAGGACTTAGTGGAATGTGGTTGTCTAGAAGATTATGGCGACTACCGATGGCTTCACTTTGTGTCCTTAAACCGTTTCTTGATAGTCTAGTTTCAAACTGTAGCAAATAAATACACACCCCAGCCAATTTATTAGGTATGTTCAACTGAATGTTAAGACAAATATGTGACATTGAACGCAACAATGTAAGGCCACGGCTGGTCTGAGTATATAGGATAACTGTTGGTCTCACACAACCTCTGGGTTTACAGAGAGTGGTTGGGAAAAGAGAGAGTATGAGCGGCACTTCTCTGGGCAATAAAGCTTTATTAATAACAGAGGCCAGAGGAGAATGGCCAGACTGCTTCGAACTAATAGGAAGGCAACAAATAACCGTTCCTAATGCCACTGCTGTGGCACTGCTGTCACCTGAGAACAGGAAACCTCGCATGGGCACGCCATGATTGGACAACAGAAGACAGCTGTCACCAGATCCCAGTCCAGTAGAACGCCTTTGGGATGTGGAGGAACGGGAGATTCTCATCATGGACGTGGAGCCAAGAAATCTGCAGAAACCGTGTGATGACATTGTGTCAATATGGACATAAATCTGTGAGAAATGTTTCCAGCACCTTTTTAAATCTGTGCCAGTAATGTACTAATACTGTACGTATCTCATGAAACAGATGTGCATATTTAGTTTCATGAAACAGGAAAGTGAAAACATGTGAAATGTGAAAATGTTTTCTAATTAATAAGAAAAAAATCATAAGCAGACGTGATCACTGGGTGAGAATTAGAGGAGGTTGTTTTTTAAGTAAAGCAGTTTTTCCATTCACACCTCAGAAAGTGGTGAGATTTTGTTACTGTTTCCAGGTCACTGTTTTCATTGATGCAGTTTTCTGATTGCATCCTAAATCAGACCCCATCAGACTCCAACGACATCAATGCTTATTTTGCTCTGTGATGTGTCACCTGTCACCAAATTAACATCCAGGCAGCCACAAACTATATTAAACCGGGACCTAATTGACCGAAGCTTTGAAACGAAGAAGCAGAGCCTGAAAGGCTCCGTGGCAATCACATGACATCAAAGAGCTGTGCGGCACATGAGCTTCATTAGAGGAAGAAAATACCTACTCTCACTTAGCCAGTTAAAGACACATGAAGAAACATGTGCTCTTGTTATAACACAGTACATGCAGGAACACACGAAGGACTCTGCTGTTAGGAAGAGCAGGCGTGCATTGTTCCCAGCGACCCCTGCTTCAAGGTGATGAGAAATATGCAGGAAATGCCTCATGGTAATTTCCTGTCCAGTTTGAGAAAGGAAGGAGAGCTGGAGGATGCACAAGGCCGAGCGGAGGTCCTTTAAAGACAGCTGCTGTCACCTCTTTGCAGCATTAAGCTTCTTGCTTCAATTTATTTCACATCAAATTGCATTTAAATCTCATTTTCACTTCTCTCAACTATTTTCTGACATAAGAAGTCCTTTATTAATTTATTAGATGCAATTATTCAAGTAAAAATTAGTTCCAGTCATAATTATGATTGATTACATTGATTCAACATGCTGCTTGTATGTGAAACATGTAGATCGCACTCTCAGCTGTGATGTTCCCCTCAGTTTAGCATCTTTCAGCTCATTGTTCTTATCTGGTTTGTCCAGCAGCTCCACTGTTCTGGTTCACTCTGAGAAAGGTCAAGTTTATTTGTATAGCACTTTTAAAACAACCAGACTTGACCAAAGTGCTTCACACGCAGCCAATAATAAAACATCTGGCCGCAAATTAAAGGCCAGAGAGTACAAATGAGTCTTGAGGAAATACTTTTGGGCAGTTCTAATTCGAAATGGTAAGACATTCAGAGACTCGGGGAAACAAAAAAGCCCAGACATCTCTATTTTTAAGTCTTGGATCTTGGAATAGTGAGGATCATCTAATTAGTGGGCCTCAGTACTCTGGCAGGAGTGTGAACAAGAAAATCTTCAAATTAATCCTAACGTTGACAGGAAGCCAATGGAGCGAAGCTAAAACTGGTGTAATGTGTTCATGTTCACTCATCCCAGTTAAGAGTGGACCAGCAGTGTTTTGTAGCAGCTGAAGTCGATGAAGAGACAACTATAGTAAATCTGTTTAGAGTAAGAACTATAATGATCCAGCCTTGTCATAATACGAGCATTTATGACTATTCAAAGGTCATTATGAGAAAGAGAGGGCTTCACTGTGGCCAACAATCAGCTGCTCAGCACAAACAAACATAACAATCTCTGTTCTGCTTTCTTTAAATTGAAGAAAATTCTTTAGGTTTTAAAGCGGTTTAAAAAAAAAAAAAGACTTTTATGCCTCACCCATAAAAGGCTGATGTCACCCCGCCGGGTGGGCACGGGCCTGGACACCCAAGTTTTCCAATGCAACAAACTGGAGAATGAGGCAGTATAGGATTTTGATTTAAACACTATTGGAGCGTGTATTTAAAATCCCTGAATGTTCGAATATCAGTGACCTGGAACTCAACGTCAAGGTCAGAGGTCAATTTTTTTGAAAATCTCCTAGGATTTTCAAAATAAAACCACAGATGCATCTAGGTTCCAGGGTAGCACCGGCAGACACAAATATTTTTCTTGTTTACTGTTACAGTGGTGGCCAACGATTCTAATAATGCTCTAAATGCTCTGTTTCAGGCATATATTTTCTACTCTTGGATTTGTATGACGTCACTGAGAGTAGACGTCCTAAATACTTTCTCACTGTGAGCACAGAAGCTCCATCCACCAGCTATTCAAACCTCATGTTTGTGAGAGACAGTCGATCAGAGGAAAGGTGGCTAAAACAGAGTGCACCATCTTCACCACAGCTAACCAGAGGTGGGGGTAAAATCAACGTTGCAGCAAAGCCTCTGGGCATTTGACTTTACAGTGGGGCAAAAAAGTATTTAGTCAGCCACCGATTGTGCAAGTTCCCCCACTTAAAATGATGACAGAGGTCAGTAATTTGCACCAGAGGTACACTTCAACTGTGAGAGACAGAATGTGAAAAAAAAATCCATGAATTCACATGGTAGGATTTGTAAAGAATTTATTCGTAAATCAGGGTGGAAAATAAGTATTTGGTCACCTCAAACAAGGAAAATCTCTGGCTCTCACAGACCTGTAACGTCTTCTGTAAGAAGCTTTTCTGTCCCCCACTCGTTACCTGTATGAATGGCACCTGTTTGAACTCATCATCTGTATAAAAGACACCTGTCCACAGCCTCAAACAGTCAGACTCCAAACTCCGCCATGGCCAAGACCAAAGAGCTTTCGAAGGACACCAGGAAAAGTATTGTAGACCTGCACCAGACTGGGAAGAGTGAATCTACAATAGGCAAGCAGCTTGGTGTGAAAAAAATCAACTGTGGGAGCAATCATCAGAAAATGGAAGACATACAAGACCACTGATAATCTCCCTCGATCTGGGGCTCCACGCAAGATCTCATCCCGTGGGGTCAAAATGATCATGAGAACGGTGAGCAAAGATCCCAGAACCACACGGGGGGACCTGGTGAATGACCTGCAGAGAGCTGGGACCAAAGTAACAAAGGTCACCATCAGTAACACACTACAACGGCAGGGAATCAAATCCCGCAGTGCCAGACGTGTTCCGCTGCTGAAGCCAGTGCATGTCCAGGCTCGTCTGAAGTTTGCCAGAGAGCACATGGATGATACAGCAGAGGATTGGGAGAATGTCATGTGGTCAGATGAAACCAAAGTAGAACTTTTTGGTATAAACTCAACTCGTCGTGTTTGGAGGAAGAAGAATACTGAGTTGCATCCCAAGAACACCATACCTACTGTGAAGCATGGGCGTGGAAACATCATGCTATGGGGCTGTTTTTCTGCCAAGGGGACAGGACCACTGATCCGTGTTAAGGACAGAATGAATGGGGCCATGTATCGTGAGATTTTGAGCCAAAACCTCCTTCCATCAGTGAGAACTTTGAAGATGAAACGAGGCTGGGTCTTCCAACATGACAATGATCCAAAACACACTGCCCGGGCAGCAAAGGAGTGGCTCCGTAAGAAGCATTTGAAAGTCCTGGAGTGGCCTAGCCAGTCTCCAGACCTCAACCCCATAGAAAATCTGTGGCGGGAGTTGAAAGTCCGTGTTGCTCGGCGACAACCCCAAAACATCACTGCTCTCGAGAAGATCTGCATGGAGGAATGGGCCAAAATACCAGCTACTGTGTGTGCAAACCTGGTAAAGACTTATAGTAAACGTTTGACCTCTGTTATTGCCAACAAAGGTTATGTTACAAAGTATTGAGTTGTATTTTTGTTATTGACCAAATACTTATTTTCCACCCTGATTTACAAATAAATTCTTTACAAATCCTACCATGTGAATTCATGGATTTTTTTTTTTTTTCACATTCTGTCTCTCACAGTTGACGTGTACCTCTGGTGCAAATTACTGACCTCTGTCATCATTTTAGGTGGGGGAACTTGCACAATCGGTGGCTGACTAAATACTTTTTTGCCCCACTGTATTTTCCTTCCTGATAACAAATCCAATGAAAAGACCAAAACTAACAATGTTAGTCCATCTCTCAGTATTTTACATATTCCAGTCGGTCCCTCTGAAGCCAAGTTGTTCCTCTGAAGCCCTTTAAAAAACAAGAGGTCACAGACACATATTTGGAAAAGATCATTTTTAAATTAAAACTCAAGTAGCTGCATGCGTGACAGAGTAATACACTATTCCCTCATGTGGGAACTCATATCACGACCTCACAGGGTAAATGCAAGAAAATCTAGCTTTTGTGATAAAGAGGCATTTATCTGAGATTGCAAACATCACTATATGCACTCATATGTTAGCCATTTGTTCCACATATTCAAATCAGTTTGAGCTCTTGACCTGCTGACCCTGCACACCTGCAGCTTTTTGACTGACTGACTGGTAGTGACTGTACTGGCTGGACTGAATGGGAATGCTTCCTGTATTCATTACACATACAAACACTCTGAAGATGTTTGCATGCACCATGTCGAAGCCAGCTCTGCAAATTCACAATGGAAATATTTGTTTTCCAGATTGCAAGCTGGTGCTGGCAATCCAGGGTTCCCACTGTGTGATTATCTTATTGAGTGACATACTTTCCTTCAGGGCAGCATGCAGTGGCAATTAGAGAATATCTGCTTTTCCCCCCAAAGTGTAGATGCTAAGCCCGGATGAATGCTGGGCTTTGTGTGACTATTGTTGCAGCGATATGTGAAACTTGCTTCAAATTTATGTGACGAGGTGTCCAGTTGCATTAAAGGGCCACCTGATTTTGCAACGCCATCAGTCGAACCAACGCTTTGCACTGTAGCAATGGACTGTGGGCGCTCTGCTGCTCCTGATGGTGTCTTGATGGACGTCCACGCTGCGTAGAGATGTGGCGTTTGTGTGTTCCCACCAGGACATGCCCCAGGGACACGATGTCAAAAACAACTGTGGGACTTTCTCACACTGTAACCCAGTATTCCCAGGGAAAGGCCTTTGAGAGCGGGATCGTTTCCTCAACAACTACACCACTTTGCTGTGCCGCTCCGGAGGAAGCCAGCTTCCTGCAGCTCCAGCTGAACAGGGGCCTCTCTCTCTCCCCGTTCTCCAGCAGGGGCCTGTGCAGGCTGCCGGGGAGACAAGCAAAGCTGCTCAATGGAGCCTCTGAGTATCAATTACCTGAAATATCAAACAGCACATAAGAGGGCGGTTGACTTGTTTGTTTGACTTTGGTGGTCAGAAAGATTTCAAGGGAAGGAAAAAAGTATAAATGTGAAAAGAGTGAGAAAAGGTTTATTTATCCCAGAGGATTTGGGAGAGAAGCTGGATCATTTGTCGCCTGAAAGATTTATCTCAATCATAATTCATCGTCCAGGAAGTCCAATTCTTTGCTCCACAATGCTGCTAAACAATAACCAGCAAGAAAAATGTCTCCAGTTTTCAAGGTGAAAGGGAGTTCAGAGAATTAGGTTCACTTACTTTGAGGTTAAAGAAGACTTTTTGGCACAAAAAGACAAACATAGCTTTGTAAGATATAAGCTTGTTTTGTTACATTTTAGCTGCAACCTTCCTTTTTATTAAGTTTTGTGTTCTGCCAACACAGAAGGCTAACAAACAGGGACTCCGGGCTGGTTTTGAAAAGCCGGCCTTTTGGGATTACGCTGTGTGAGGCAGCTGCTTTTGTCATGATAACTACGACTCTGAACTTTTGACACGCAGACTGGAGGGTGCTGATGGAAACGGGTGATTTCACAAAATGATGATGAGAAAGGGAGGAGAATTTAAATAAAGCTACGAGGGCGAGGACATGTAGGAAGTAAACCAGAGACGTGTAACGTCATGCTACATCTGCACATGCTGCACAGCCGCACCCTCAGACTTCAGAGGACTGATCATTACAAAAAGTGAGGGATCAGAGGAGGTGGTGGGGGAGCGAGGGGGCATAGTGATCAGTTACTAAGCCAACTCTGTGTGCGCCCCATATCTGAAAACTTAGAGCATGCCTCGAAATGGCCTGATTGTCTACCTGTGAGTTCAGCAGCTCTTTAATGGCAGAGGGGGTTAAAGAGTAGGGGTGGGGAAGTGGCCACAAAAGCCTTCTGTTGCAGCCTGGGAGTGGGGTTACCTGGCCCGCTCTCTGCTGACGGGGTCTAATTTCACACATCACATGTGCATGCAGACGCATAAGCATGCACATTAAGTGCAAACACAAACACACACACAGGAGTTTGAGAGGCGAGAAAGTGTGCGCGTGTTTCCTTGGGGGACAAATGAGTTTTGTTTGTCGAGCATTCAGAGCATGACAACAGGACAAAAGCAGCTACATAACCAAAGTACCGGGTGACACATAGTTATTGTTCTCTTGGAAATGACACAGACATGCTGCTGGAAACACTCTGAGATGTGTCCTGCTAAGTAAACCCTTTCTCTTTTTTTCCCCAGTGTGCACTAGCTCTGTTTCTTGGTGGGAACAAATTTAGCTGTCAGTTCCACAGCTGCAGCGCCTCTGATGCTTTGTGGGACAGCCGAGCAGTGGGATTACATTAAAAATTGGGGTAGAATCTCAATTAATCACACTGGATACTAATGAGGTCTAAATGGAGTATAAAATAACAGATTAGACTCCACATCTGGACAGTGTCTGCAGCTGCCTGCGACAACACAGAAAAGTATGAGAGATAAAATGATTAATCACTAAAAGCACATTAAAGAGGACCTACATCTAGAGGACATGTAGAAGAGTAGCTTTGCATGTTCAAAATAAGCCTTAAAAAAGTCTCTCAAGTTGATCACACAGAGCAGCCTGAGGCCTGTTTATGTCCCTCACAGTGATAACTTGAACATATGTATGACAAAATATAAGAAAAAGCATAAAAGGCACAAAGAAAGCAACATTCTGCTTTATTAAAGAACATGAATGAATGTGTTTTAGAGTGGTGGGAGGAAAACGTTTAAAGATAAATGCTCCTCAGACAAACTCTACTCTACATGATAAACACTCCGGTCACACCCTTAACATCTTCAGTGATACCACATCTGATAAATGCGTGGCAGCCACTCTTGTGCTCTCCTCTTGAGTCCATTACGTTATCTCGCCTGTCAGTGTATGGACCTCTGCCTGCAGAAAACCTGGGTGTGCTCCACGTCCGCTTCAATGATGTCTAAGTTTTAGTTTTAGTGCACTTTTCTCCACTTAGATCCATCACCTGGTAGCACAGTCCCGGGTTGGAGGGGCAAACAAAAACCTTTTTGTCTGAAGAAACAGGATTATAGGGGGAGGGGGGTTGACCCCTTAGAGAGCAACTGATCAGATAATGGTCTTCATTCAGATAATGGGGCTGCATTTCAGACAGTGGTGTTGGAGATTTTTTTTAAAATTGCTGGAATTATGAACTCAGAAAATTAACATCAGATTTTGATCCACCATGAAATACCATCTAGAAAGCATCCGATTGGCAACAGAGTCATTTTTTTAGCATGGCAAAAATGGCACAAATACAGTGGAACATTATCAGTCATGCACTGGCCTCTCCAGGACCCAGACCTCTACATTATTGAAGCAGTGTGGGATCATCCTGACAGAGAGCAGAACAAAGAACAGCATCCAAAAAAGAACTTTAAATGTCCTGCAAGATGCCTGGAGAACTATTCCTCAACACTACTTAAAGACAATTTAAGAAACCTGCATAAGGATGTTTGGACTGTAAAGGTCCTCCTCATACCTAATATTGACTCTCAAAGTCATTGTTTTTGCCTTGTATACTGTATTTCTAATTACGCTTGCAGATGTTTTAATAAATCGCTTCAGCTATTCACATTTCCTTGCAAATTTCCTTCCTTTTTGTGACACAAACAGATTTTCATCTAAAATGTTGTGATCCAAACGATCACCACTCTTAGACAACCTCAACACCTCTTCACCAGAGTCGAGATGTTGATGTTGGGAACTTAGCGTTAAAGTCACATGATGTGTGATCTGACACTTCAGCCTGAGGTCAGATTGTAAAGAAGGGGGACCAAATCAGAACTTAAAAAACAGTTTTAAAAGATTTTATGTGGTTTGTGTTGTTTACACTTTAATTAAAAGTGACCTGAGTCACGTGAAAGCAAATAAGTAAATTAGTCAAATAAATGTAAATACGCACAGCTTTGCATTGAAATACAGTAAATTGTATTTCTAATAGAGGCTGATGAGCAGTTGGCTTGTGAGGTTTTCACTGGAACCAACAGACCTCCAGTAAAGGAGAAGTGTAGATCCATGATTCAATAAAAGACAGTTCAGTTTTATTTACAGAGCACCAATCCACAACAGCAGTTGCCTCAAGGTGTTTTATTCTGAGGACCTACAATATTAGAAAGATACCCCAACAATCACACAATTCCCTATGAGTAAGCATTGGCAACAGTGGAAAGGAAAAACTCCCTTTTGACAGGAAGAATCCTCCAACACAACCAGGCTCAGGGAGGGGCAGCCATCCACCATGATTGGGTGGGAGTGAGGGGAAAACAAGAGAGCAAAGGTAAACTATAGGTGAGAGAGTCAGAGTTTAATAATCGCTAAGGCTTACTAGAGTAGTCGTGTCTCAATACAGAGTGAAAAGGGAGGAGAGAAGAAGAAACAGGGCATTATGGGAACTCACCCAGCACCCAAAGCCTATTGGAGCAGATGGTTCAGGATCTTCTGATCCAACCTTAACTATAACCTTTATCAAAGTTTTAAGACGTTCTTAAAAGTGGAGGGTGTCCACGCCGAGTCCAAAACTGGGAGCTGGTTCCATAGTAGAGAGGACTAATAGCTGAAGGCTCTGCCTCTGAAAACTCAAATCCATCATAGGGTTGTTTCAGGAAGGCCCAAATCAAATATGTGGATCCATCCACAAAAAAAGGCTTTCTATTAGAAATGAGAAAATGATGGCAGAAATAAAACCCCTTAGCTCACTCTGTGCAGAAGCAGTGAGTATAAACACATGTACTTTGTGAAGCTGTGAGAAGAAGATCGATCAGTTTTTGTTGTAATTAGCTGGGAAGGTTTATTAAACAGCCCCATTGCTGTTGGATGCTGATGTTTGTAGCCCTGCGTGCTGCATTATGCAGAGATGTTTTTACACTTGCTGATTTAAAGGATGATGAAACAGAAACACCCGTTGTGGGGGAAAAAATGTAACACTTGGCTTGTCTCATATATATATTTGCAATTACTCTCGAGTTTTTGGATATAACATAAATTTCAATGTAATATTACTGTACTATTACTGTTGATGCAAGAGAATTAGTTTGCTGTTATGTGGACAACACTGTAATTAAGTAGTAGTAACTTCCCATTTCAAAACCATTACCCGCTTGTTTTAACCTTATTACACCACCATTACTGCATTATTACTGAGCTTGAACAGAAACTGCTACCAAAAAACAAAATCTTTTAAACTTCATAAAATCATCACACCAGAGTAATTATCAGAGATCTTTGAAATCTGATAAGGGAATTGTATGCATTGTTTTAAGAAAATCAGAAAGTTTAACAACCATTTGACCTGAATGAGTCAGAGTGGCAGCATCTACCTACTCGGTTGTGTTTACTCCTCCAGAAAAAGCTCTGTCTAAACAGGAAAAGCTTCCTGGTGCTGAGGATATAAATGGAACTATCACCTTGGCTCCTGCAACTAACATGTTTCTCAGCTTCTTATGGATGATGACATGGATTTCATAAAATAGTTATTTTGTAAATTATGAGTCATTTTTTTCTCTCTATCCTTTGTTGTGAGGGAACTGCGGTCAACGGGTGTATCACAGATTGTTAAAACTGCACTGCTGGCATGGTTGTATTTAATTTTATGTCTTAAAAATGCTTACAAAGTTGTCTAACATGTATCTAACTAATCTACGAGTTGGACTAAACCTGGTTTAATCCCTCAAATCAATCTAGTTTCCAGGAGCTACAACTCTACTGCCATCTGCTGGTCAGCAGTGTAACACTGCAACCCACACAGCAGCTGCTCTATTAAGTTTTCATCTCTTTCAGTGTGCTCTTATCTTTGCAAATAAACAAATAACATTTTTTTCTATAAAGACAAGTCAAAATACCTGCTGTGACACAAACAGTGGGGAAAAGAAATGCAGACACACGGTAGTGTTAAAATGGACCACTTTACTCTTGCACAAGACATCCATAGAGCGCATTTTCAATATAAAAATAAAATCGCCTGCTTTGGAGCACATTTAAAACGCAACTGTGCCTCTTGTTAAGAACCCAAACCAATGCACACAATTTAGAGATGGATCTCAAGTGTTCATTCCTTCAGCAGAACACACATTTATTAAGCTTAACTTTTGGTTCATGTGTTAGTTTCCTTTAGCAGAAAACACGACAAATGCTGGTCACAGTAAAACATGAAAGTGGCAACGCAGAAGTTGGTGGATACAATGAGACAGGAAAAAAAAAGTCCATGACAGGCAGGAACCATGCATAGCCGTGTGTGTGTGGGGGAAAAAAAATCCTGCAGAAACCTGTTAAACCAGCCAAAGAAAAGGACTACAAACCGAGCAGTGCTGTGAGAAATAAAGAGGGGCTGGTTAAGGAAGTGCTTCTGTCTGAAGCACACGGGAACACTCCAACACTTCCTTCCATCCAAAATTAGCTTCTTTTAAATATTTTATGAATACTCTCGCACATAAATAGCATCATTATTGCTTATTAGAAAAAAAAAAAAAAAAAACAAGACTCAAGTAACACTCACACACAGGCCTGCATTTAAATCTACAAAGTGGCACGTGAGCGGCCTTAGCAAAGCAAACGCGATGGCAAAAAGATGCTAGCAACTCAACTCACTTTGAAAATAAGCGCTTCAAAGCTTTGTCATTGTTAAAATTACTCTAAGTAAGAAAAGTAACTCCTCAGAAACAGAGGTGGTGGTCAAATTATTACAAGGGAACTAATTCATTAAATTAAACATACTTGGGAGACAACGGGTTCAAATATAACACAGTCAAATTACTCGTGTAGTGAATATTTACAGTTTAAGATGATCAGTACTGATCAGCTTCATTCCTTTGAAATCTGTCACTTATTAATCTGCGCCGTTCGTCTGGGATGTCCGACTGTGATCAGCGGCGACTTCGCTGCCAGGCTCGTCTATGTCCTGATCCTGTAAAGGAAAAAGCAGTAAAGTGAATATGAGCTCATTTCCTCCATCGAGGTAAACAAACCCTTGTGTTGTCCTTGGGTCATTTGTCCTCTAAAGAAATGTGTTTTTTATTCATCAAATGGTCTGAAAATAACAGAAGTTATTCATTACTATGCTACGCATGATTGGAATAAATTTTAAGTAATTTGATTTATTTATGGGGTTTTTAAATCGGATTTTATAACACCTGTGGTCCTCGTGGACAAAAATGACCTCAAAGTACAAAGTGTTGCAAGGGGCCATATTTTCACACCATACTGCTTTCAAACATCTTGGATCACTGATGTGTGGGGTCAAGCACTGGTCATAACAACCACAACAACGACAGCAGGCAGCACAATTAGGAGACAAGTGCTCTATATTCAATTAAATTGTATTTATACAGCGGAAAATCACAACAACAGTCGCATCAAGGTGCTTCATATTGTAAGGTAGACCCTACAATAATACATACACAAAGTATGCTCACTTTTTTTTTTTAACCATGTTGTGTAAAGCAATGACCAGTAGAACAAAGCATATATTGTCCTCTAGTATAATGAGGAGGAAGAATCAATGTTCAGGAAGATCCAGGGTTAGAAGATAAAGAAAATATTGTCAATATTTAGATCACGTGCCACCCTTTCTCTGAAAAAGCACATCAGCCACCTGCAGAAGTGGAAGAAGGCTATGAAGTGAAGAAAAGTGATGAAGAATCTGAACTATGTTCAAGTAGGTTCTCAGGCATCCAGGACATGGTAGTCTGAGGAGCTTGGAAAGAAAGTGACTGGGCTTCTTGAAGTTTCAGAATGTGAAACTGAAATAGAAGATGTGTCAGAGGACTGCACATCTTCCATTTCAATTATGATGAAGACAAAGAATCAAGCAAGAAAGAGGAGTCAGCTGAGACAGAGGAATATTTGCAGTAACGTGAGGAAACACTGATCTGGTCTTCTATCCTTCCCAGTGACAGACGATGCCTGACTCTCTCATGTGCCTCAGAGAAAGATGATCTATCACGGTCCAAGCACAGATGCCAGGTCCCATACTCCTTCAGTTGCTTTTCTACTCGAGCACTGAAAGCATTATACACAGTGTATTCTGCTTGTATTCTGCTTTTTAACGTTCACATGCCAATGGATGCATCAGAGACCAAGTTGGGGTTCAGTAACTTGTCCAAGGACACCTTGGTAAGAACTCCAGACTAGAGCACACAGAGACTGAACCAACAACCATCCAATTAGCAGATGACCTGCTCTACAGCCAACTCAATGACGAACAAGGAGGAACAACGAGAGAGGAAGAAAAATGGACCGAATGCAGCTGTAGGCATATGTGGGTGTGTTGATTCTTACTGCCGTGCATCCAGTAGAGTCGCTACGGCCAGTTTATGACATCCTGAGTCTGGTAGAGAAGTTTTAAAAGTGACACAAGATTAATCCATAGAAGCACAAAAGTGATATCATTTCATGATAAAGACACAATAGATGATCGTCGTTCATGACACAAACGTGCTCCCATTTGAGGTGTATGGAACAAGTGGGTGTTTCTCCTGCTGTGATGTAAGGTCCTGGTACTGATATGACTGTATGAGCACCAAGTCCCCTTCAGAGGACTCTGTCCATTCCAACAGAACATAATAATAATAATAATGGATACTTTATTGATCCCCATGGGGAAATTACTTGTTTTTCTCTGCATTTGACCCATTCACTCAGTGAAGCAGTGGGCAGCCCACTAAGCAGGCGCCCGGGGAGCAGTGTGTAGGGACGGTACCTTGCTCAGGGGTACCTCAGGGTAGCCGTTAAGTGGATTCGAACCGCCGACCTTCCGATCATGGGGCGACCACTTTACCTACTGAGCTATCCCTGCCCCCAACATCCCAAGTAAACCAGGGAACTATGAGATAAAAAAACATGGGCAGTATGTGATGCAGGTCCAGCTGTACATGGAACATGCTAGTGTGCGATGGCAAACCGTCTGTCCTGCAGTCAGGGCACGCAAGTTGTCCCTAACATTGCAGAAGGTTTCCAAAAGAAAACAATCACCTGTAACAACTTGTTTACTGTATATGACCCTTGGCCTGCAACTGCAGAAAAGAAAGCTGTCCATGATGGGACCAGTGCAGAGGAATAAACCTGAGCTTCCTCCTGCTCTTGTGTCAAATATGGACACGCCTTTGTTCTCATGAAAGTTTGCCTTCACTCAGACCCATGCGCTAGTGTTCCTACCATGCCAAAATATAGAAAACTGTCAGGCAATGAGTTGGAATAAAGTTGAATAAAACCTTGAAACACAGAGATGGATGATATTTTATACTTGTTGCTTTATAAACAGTCAAAGCAAACGGGGTCATTTTTGAGCCCAGAGGACAACAGATGTGATTATTTGCTGCCAGTAAAAAACTTGTAGTTTAAAAACAGCTTTCTAAATTAACTTTGACATAAACCCGTCTGTGATAATCTGTTAAAACAACCAACTCTGGTTGTGAAACGATAATCACGATAACTGATCATTTAATTAATTTTTTTACCCGAAAACAAAGAAACATTTCGTATAAATGAGGTTTTATCAGACATAAATTTGAAATGGAATAAAGAAATAGTGTCAAAATGTTTGAATTAAGTTTTAAATAAAAGTGGGGGAAAAATCCACTTCATGTTAATTAAGTATCAATCAAACCAGATGGGGCCATTTTTGACCCCTGAGGACCACAGGTGTGACTACGTGCTGCCATTTAAAAATTTTAAGTGGTTCAAAAAAACAAAACAAACTTTCTTACTAAAGTTCAACATACAGCACTCTGTAGTTAGTCAGATAGTCAAAATTATCTAAACGTTTAAATAGTTTATTGTCTTGTTTTATTTTCGCTCAAAAACAGAGTGTACTTTATCTAACAAGGTCTGGTGGCCCTAAAATGTAGGGTCAATTTTGTGTTAGTGTTGGTCTTAAGTAAAACTAAGATGCAACACTGAAAAGATTGACAATTTATACTTTAAAAAAAAAAAAAAAAACACTCAAATGAAGTGGGGACATTTTTGACCCCTGAGGACCACAGGTGTATGGAAATCAGGAGGACATTATGATTAAACATGCTGCACCTTCTTCAGCACTTCCAGCACTCCTTTCACAGTGGACATCAGTGAGTTTGCTGATTTGCTCAGGAGCTCGCGGTAGACTTTCTTCTCTTCCTCCACGGTCTTCAGAGTCTGCTCGGTTTGGCTCAGAGTGCTTTTCACCTCCTCCAGCTCCCTCGACAAAGATTTGTTGGCTTGATCCAGCTGAGCTTTAACCTTTGCGTCTTCGTCTGCGATAAAGAATCAACACCAAGTCAGGATCACAGAGACAGCAGGTCAGTGGGCAAACGCTGGTCACAGTAAAACATGAAATCGGAACTGGAAACAGCAGCGTATCCCACTGAAGTCTGTAAAAACTAGCCACTTTATTAGGTACACCTGTCCAACTGCTCATTAACACAAATATCTAATCAGCCAGTTACATGTTAGCAACAAGGTCAAGATGACCTGCAGAAGTATTTCAGAAAGTGCTGATCTACTGGGATTGTCACACACCAAAACAACTCCTTACAGCCAACGAATGTAACCTAACATTAGCAAGGTGTACCTAATAAAACGTATACACTACATTTAACTGCCTCTCAAGTTAGTCCACCATCTTGGTGACAAAGGTCTGTGCTGTCAGTTTGTGATTAACAAACGATTGTTATACAATATGTGCACAGCTGGTCAGTAACCTCTCATTAATGTTTTATGAATGCCTGTGTTTTAGTATTTCTTCCATGTCAGTGTAATCATAAGCAACCAATGTGGCGGTATCCTCGCAACAGCAAAGAAACAGCTCAGTCGTGGACATTGTGGACTGGCAGTAAACATCAGCGTCTATAAATGCCAACATTAAACATTCACAAACATGTGGTAAGGGCAAAATATGGGGTAAGGGCAGTAGGAAGACTCCTCTCCTGTAGATTAATAATATGTTACATATGCTCTAACTTGTTTACACTCCTGCACGTATACTGTAGCGAAGCCATGTAAATCTGTCTGTTCTCTGCTAGGAAAATAAGGTTCAGTCCTACACTGCCTGCCTTTTCTTTGAAGACTGTGTTTGTGTTTATGTTACAGTCAAACTTTTAACTAATTTCCAGTTTCCAGTTTGAATTTACAATAAACTCAGTTTTGCAGACTCCTCTTTGCCATCCAACATACAATGTCCCAGTTCACGTTTCACCAGACATCACAGAACGATGGTCCGGAGAATGAAGTGAGACTGAGCTTCTCTGTAGCAATGCTCAAATTGAGCCAGATCATTGTCCCGAGGGACTACTGACACAGAGTGTAGCTTGCAGTTTAGGACATATAATGCAATCCAAAACGTACCCATTTTAGCATCCTGCAACATAAGCTTCTGCTCTATTTCCTCTCTCGCCTTCTCACTCTTCTCTAGCTTCTGCATCATGCTGCCGATGTCAACCATAGCTCCGTTATACACGATCAGGTTACCAGACTCGCTGGCCTCTGACTGAGCACGAGTTTTAGAAGCAGGAAGCAGTCCTCGGTTACCTTAAGAAAGGAAATGTGATACAAAATAAAGTCATTTGGCATCTGTCGCTCTATCCTGCTTAAAAGAAATTTATGGAAAATTAAAGGACACACTAATAGAAATATATTCAGGCTTACCTGTGAGATTTTCAATCTGGGCTTCATTGAAAGAAGGAATGGGTTCATCTTTTCCCCTGTCTGTCAGTTTTCGGTAGTAACACGATTCTCTGACAACAGGTTTGTTCAAAAGCTTCTTTATCTGAAAACAGAAATCAACAAGACAGATTTACTGAGCTGTAAGGCTGACGGTACGTGTCTTAAAGCAAAGTGAAAAAGAAGGTCTGACAGGGTAAGAATCACAGAACCAGAAAGACCATGTGCTTGTGTTTTCACCTGAGCACGAGAGAGATGCAGTCCCAGTGTGTACAAGATCTCCTCCAGGTCTCTCTCAAGTAAATAGCCACAGTGGCTCTGATCGAAGTAGACAAACGCCATCAGCAGCTCCCTGTTGTGCGTGATCATCTGTTTCCTTTCCTAGTGTAACGACAACCACGCTCATTAAAAAACAACTTTCTGAACAACATCTACACCTCACCAACGTGTCTATAACAACATAGAGCCAACCTTATCTTTGGAGGACCTCTCTTTCGATGATTTTCGGTCATCTTTGCGGTCTTTTCTGTCTCTGTCAGTGGAGTCGTCATCATCTTTGTCTAATAAACAATCAGAAATATTATTTCTTAAAACCATTTTGTGTCTTTGTGAAAAGAAAATATCCCAAGTAGTACACAGTTCCAAATCATTCATTTAATCAAGAAGAGTATAGTACCATCATCATCATCATCATCTGCATCTTCAGCCTCCATGGGATCATATTCTTCAGCATTGGCTGTGCTGCCATCATCTTCATTCTCCTCTTCATCTCGAGACTCCTCCTTTTTCACTGTCTTTTCTTCAGACTAATTAAAAAAAATGACAATGACATAAAAACTCACATTTACCAGACAAACAGTAAAAACCTGAAAAGCTGCAGAAACCTTTTTCTTCTCTTCCTCATCGTCTTTGGTCTTCTTTGCTGTCGGTTCTTCGTTCTCTTCTTCTTTCTCCTTCTTCATTTCACGCTTTTCAGCCTCTTTCTTTTCAGCCTCTTTTTTGGCTTTCTTCTCCTTCTTCTCATCCTTGGTAGGAAGCGCAGCGAGGGCTTTATATATGCGGTAACCAAAATCTCTCTGCAGCATCTCATTAAAAAGCTCAGCAAACAGAGAAACCTGTACAGAAAGAAGACAGAATATTAAAAAAAACCTGTAAAGAAAGCAAACACACACACACACACACACACACACACACACACACACACACACACACACACACACACACACACACACACACACACACACACACACCACATGTGTGTGTTTGCAGGTCTTTGTAACAAACCCCAGAGCATTAATTCTCACTTCAAATGAGTGCTCCTTGTTGTCTTCTAGTCTGTAGTCCAGTAACACACTCAGGGACATGACACTGCAGTCAAATTTGCCGTTCTTGGCTGCCCAGTTTGGGTGTACAAGGATGGTAGGCTCATCAGGAAGGATGTAGCGCCTTTCTCTCCGCTGGCGCTCAAGCTCCTCCTGCCTCTTCTTTTCCTCCTCCTGACAGACAAAAGTATCCATCAGGTGGAATTTAAAATTAACCTTAATTACTGAAAAGATTTTGTTATATATAAAAGGCTTTAAAAAAAAAAATGTATCTGTACCTCTCTGTCATCCTCAGTGCGTGCTGGTTCCTCTTCCTCCACATCCTTGGTCTCTACTTTCTCGGGCTCCTTGGACTCCTCTACCTGCTCCTCCACCTTTAGCTGTTTGGTGAGGCGAGCAATCAGCTGTGACTTTAACCCCTTAGAGCTTAGAGAGCGACAATCGAGCTCCCTGCGCAGGTCATTTACCTACAAGTGGAGAAAACAGACATGAAAAAGCAAGTTGAACATTTCTCGTCCTGGTCCCTACTCATACCTGCACCAGCTTTACGCACCTTCATTGATTTCGGGTCAAGTTTAGCCCAGTGAGTGGGAGTACTAACGTCCTTCGAATCATCGTCATCCTTCTCCTCTTCCTCCTTGACAGAAAATCATTAAGATAGAGACAGGCAGAGGGAGAGAAAGAGGTGGGATAACAAACAGTCAGCATAGCACTCATGGTCCTAGTGAGCTTTAAAGTTGATCCGTGCAAGAAGCAAGGCCTCATTTGTCTTTCATTCTCTTGTCCTAGTGAGCTCTCGACTGTGTTTAAGTCCACTGCTACTGAAGCGTACACAGGGAAGCTCTCTAGCTCTTATAAAAAAATAAATAAAATTAAATAAATAATAATAAAAAAACAACAGAAATGCTCCCCCCCAGCTGCCAATCAATCAATCTGTGGAACACAAAAAAGGTAAAAATCAATGAGAGGTGTGTCCAAAAGGTGTGTAGGTACATCAGGTGAATGAAGCTGGCCTCCAAACGGAGTGAGGATAGGCTGGCCCTACCATGCTCTATGACTGGGGTATTGCCATTTATGGGTTTTATACACCTACGTCAGATAGGAGCCATGTGTCCTTCTGTCCAACCAACTGCCCTGGAAAAACCAAATTCTACATATAGTCCAAATGAAAGTGTAGAATCCAACAACAAGAACAGACAAGAAGCAGGACTTAGGGGAGGTTCTCTTTTCGAAGTCAGACGATATCAAATTGATGTGAAAAATCATATAGAAATACACATTTCTCTACAACAAACACATTATGTGAGCGCAACTGACTCCACAGATTCCAGTACGTTTGTAAATGATGGGTCCCAGTGTTAACAATTGATCACTGGTTCAAATTTAAACTCATTCTCAATCAATCTGCAAGCAGATGCCTTTTTATAATAATGCAAAACAAATGCCAACATTAACATAAAATACTGAACAAGATTAGCACCCAATTTTGTGGTGTTTAAGCAACTGGAAGCTGTTTTACCATTTGCGACCGGGGCCTACACAACACAACCTAGTCTCACTGCTTCCACTGTGTGTGTCTGCTGGATGTGAGGGAAGGTGGGAGTGCTGATGGAGGAATGGAGGAGTTGGAGCAGAGGAAAAGGGGACAGGTGGAGGAATAAACAGAAGAAACCTAGGTGAGGTTTGGTGGAGCCGTAATATGCCTGGGTTCGTATCTGTGTGCGTGCAAGGTGAGGTGTGCTTTGTATTTTGTGTGTGTGTGTGTGTCTGGGGTTTTTTGTTTTTTGTTTGTTTTTTTGTAAGTCCTGTGCCTTCCTGTGAGAAGCGGAAATGAGAAGAGAGGGATTAGCGGTTCAGTGCCTGTTCTCCATCTGCCTCCTTTCGCTCGGCCGACAGCTTCTCAGCCAGCTGCTCCCGGAGTCGCCGTGACAGCACCTCCCACTCTGAGCGGGTAGGAAGACAATGCCAAACATCCGGAAGAAACAAAACCACTGTCTCCACATGAGCAGGGACTGTCCGCCCCTTGTGTGTCTCCTCTGGCCGATGATAGCGAATCTCTGCAAAACGATACCTGTCGCAAAGGAAGAAGGTGCATTGGAAAGAAACATTCTGGTCAGGGCACAGTATAAAAGGCAAGCCTTGCTATTGGGCGAGCCTTCTACAGCTACTCCCTCCCATCAGGTCACTCAATGATCGTACAGGTCATTACAGTGACCCTTCTCCCACACAACACACAGCATAGACAAATGGACCCAGTCTGCAGCTCTCCGACTGTTGGCACAGGTTATGGCAGCCATTTTGAAAAAGTTGACAGACAATCACAGGAAAATAAAAAATTAAAAAAAAATTAATAATCACACCCCCAAAATTCATCCCCATTATAGCTTCAGCCAATTATGGATGAGTACTCTGCATTTGCCCTAGGATGCACTTGACGTACTACATTAGGGTTGTGTGAAGAGAGACAGAATCAACAGGACAGTGAAAGCCAGTTAAATATGTAAGATATTTAACAGAGAGAATAGAAAAAGAAAAGAAAAGAAAAACAAAAAGTAATGGCAGTGTCTTCTGGTCCAGGCTACTGCTTCCAGCCACCAAGTCCATGCGTTTGGTTTTTCATCACAATGAAATGTGTGTATATGAATAAGAGTGTGTGACAGAAAGAGAGAGCCAAGACTACAACACACAAAAGGCCAAAAAAAACGACATTACACAACACAAAAAATTATAATAGTAAATAATAGATTGCAAATTAACAGCACAATAATCATTAATATAACAAAAATGAAAACAAAACAGAACACCACACTCTACATGTCCAGGAAAGATTTAGTATCGAGGTAGCATAAAGATGCAGTACATTACAGATAATTTAGGATTTTAGTTACAACGTTAAGAATTATAACACAACCAGTGAGAACAATAAATACTGATGAGAGTAGCGGAGCTTACCACTGAGTGCACAGACTAAGGTCTATGCCTGTGAGGGCCTTGCAACAGCGTATCGCTGTCTTAATAAGGACTGATGGATCCTTTTCTGGGTCCGCTCCATCCAGAGATGGAGACCAGTGACCACCAATGGCCATGGCCTCATCTTTACCTCTCATGCCCACCAAAAACTGAAGGAGAAAAAGACAGGTGCAAGGAGAGCCACAGAGTACAGGTTAGATGGAAATGGGGAATGGGAATATGGGAAACAAAGGTGCGGAGAGTGGAAAGAGCAAAGAGAATAGAGACAAAAACAGAAAAGCGTCAGCAGTATGTCCAAATAATCACACGTCTAATAAATTTGTGCAATATTCTCATTTTCTGACCTTTCCTCTTGCAGACACAGAGGATGCTTCAAACATAACACAGAAATGTAAATGCCAGAATGAATTCCCCCTGCAGGTCGCCCCCTTTCTCTCTCTCTCACACACACACACACACACACACACACACACACACACACACACACACACACACCCCCCCCCTCTGCAAATCTCCAGACATAAGATGCAACCCCCGTTTTACAGCATCATGGCCTGAAGTTGTCATTCATACAGTGAGCGATATTCAGGTTAGCACTGGTCTATTAATCTTTCAATATTACTGGCCCACAATAGCAACTATGTTATCAGATGCAAACCCAACAAGCTGTCAGTGTAACTGTTCTCCAGAGATGGCGGCTAATGTGCGTGACTGTAGTTCCACAAGCTTTGTAGGAATTCTGATGCTGATGATCCGCCCTCCAAAAAATGTAGCTAATTTTCCCACTGAAGCAGCCTGTTGGTTCTTGGTGGCACACTGAAAAGCCATCAAGGCAGACTTGGAGCAAGAAAAGAAACTTACTGTCAACTCTATTTGTCACTGTAAAGTGAGCTCTGACAATAAAAATCTATCTCTGATCTCACTGTTGTTTGTACTATACAGCATTAGAAATAGCTTTCAGGGAAAGGTGAAACAAATAATACACCACAGGTAAATTAACACAAGGGAGCTGACATCAGTTTATAGCTTTCCACACTGAGTATTCAGCAATGGAATAGGATTACTACATCATCGTCAGCTCCTGTGCATTCTAAAGGGTTTGACATACCTTAATCAGTCTAGCAGGATGCTGGAAGGAGTCTCTGACTTCCTGTGGGTCCTCTGCCAGAGCACAGGACTTATGATAGAGCTCCTCTATACTGGGGTTAGCCAGCAGCATCACCTGAAAAATGGAAGAGGCCACATTAAAGTTATAATCCTTTCTATACTATTTAAGTCAAATGCCATGTTTTACACAATTTATGGTCTGCATTCCCTTTGTATAAAATGTCAGAGTTCAGTCAGTAATTATGCCTCTTCATCACTGCTTTGTCTCACTAATGCGTTCCTATGAAAATACACGTCTTCATTCGGAGGCTCTTATGATGGCAGCTGTTACTATTCACACTCTTTACACTGTGTCAGAGGTGTACAAAGATACTACAAATACCAACATAACATTTCCTACTATAGAGGGTTAACAGTCACAGTCAAGGATTAGTTGAAAAGCTGTGGGTGATGGCTTGCACACCTCTAGCTGCCATTTAGCATTACCAGCTTTAACAGAATGAATGGTATATGAAGCCTTTTTGGCTGTAGGGTATGTACCTCTGTAAGCACCTAAAGATGACATATGCACAGCTCAAACATGACAACTATATACAAGCCTATCATTTTCTGATTTACTTTCACTTTAATGCTGCAGTGCTATGATATACACACTGCAGTTAAAGCTGATTACTGTTAAGTTTATTATTTGAAAAGTTTTTTTACATTACTTATATTGTTGCAACTTATTTAGCACTGGCAGTCGTACCTTAGCACTGTAGGTATGGTTGGCGTCAGGAGGGTCCAGCACAGCCGTGTTCTTGACTAGAGGATCCACCTCTTTGTGCAAAATGTGGAAGTTACAAGCGTTACTAAACTGGAAGGGTCGCGTAAAAGGGAAGGCATCCACCCAGGTGAAGACAGCATCAAAGAAGTCACTGGGAATGTAGAGGCTCTGGTAGCGCCTCCTCAGCTCCATCATGTCACAGCTGGAGCTGCAGAACACAAGAAGGCTTTCAGATTTCAAACTGGGGCGCCACATCCTGCTGTACAGTATTATGCTAACATGTGGCATATCTAGGATGATGTGTTTTTAACAAAGGAAACAATATACATACCCATCTAAGCTGAACTTGGAAAACTGGACAGTGTAGCGAGGTACAACTCTGCGAGGCCGTCTTGGGGAGCGGTCACGTCGCGGTGAACGGTCTCTGGAACGTTTGCGTGTGGGTGACCGTTCTCTTGATCGCCTGCGCTCACGGTCTCTGTCTCTGTTAAAGAATCAATTTTTTAAAAACTTAATGACTTATTACTTCTAATGAACAGGAGGATGAAATGGATGTGGAATAGGTGTATGATGTAGTAATTATATGGTCTGCCATCTCACCTGCGTTCTTCTTTAGTCCTGAGGATGAGCTCAGGGCCTCGATCGCTGCGAGTGGGGAAACGAGGCGGAGGCTCAATTCTTCGGACAGGCTGCGGCTGTGCCATCATTCTCACTGGGGGCTGGAGGAGACCCCCGGGAAACACTTCTGGCAATGACAAGAATGCAAACCACTTCCTTACTACACATACTATTCTGTGTTCAAAGGTGGTACCAAAACAGCAGCACAAATAACACTCATCATTACTAGTTGTTCAGACTGCTTTACAAGGAAACGCTAGATAAATGCCACTGACAAGTACTGTACCTTTGGGCGGAGGCTGTGGCAGCAGAGGCTGAGGAGGGTTTTGGAGAAGAGGGGCAAGAGAAGCAGCAGACAGCTGTGCCTGCAGAAGAGACGGAGGGGGAGCCTGGGCTGGAACACTGAATGTGGTCGGGGGAGGTAGTGACTGCAGCATGGTGGGGGCTGCCTTCATCATGCTCGAAGCTTGAGGCTGGTTCTACATAAAAAGTAACAAAGAAAAAGGAGGTTAAAAAAAATCTTTAAATGCAGACATGAAACGATCAATAACATGCCAGCTGTGCAACAAATAAAATCTTGGTCAGCACCTGCTTAGAAGAAGGTCTGAATATGTTTAAATCAAAGACTTGTAGAAATCTCAACAGGGGTTTCCTTAAAGGTTGTCCTAATCAAAGGAAAGCTGACGTGCAGCTTTGATCTCAAAGTTATTTCAGTTAACCTGCTAAAAGTAATACAGCAGGTTCTGACTTGTTTAAAGGAAAAACCTTTTGATAAGAAATATATGAGGCCCTGTTTACTGTCAGTTTAAGAGACATCTCTGATGTACAGCTTTATACTGTCAGAAAATCATGATGCTTTCTCACGTTAAAAGACAATGATTAGTATAATAATATTTGTCATCAAGAAGCGTATTTGTAAAGACATTTAATATACTTAGTGAGCAGCCAGGTTTGGCATTTTGCTCACCACTTTCAAAGTAAAAAAACAAAAAAAACAAAAATGAAAAAACAAGCCGAGAGAAAGAACACAAAAAGTCTGTGATTCACATCTAAGGGGTTACATTTTGTCTGTTGTCCGCAGTGGTGTGCATGTCCGAGTAGCGCAGCTGCATCCCTGGCTCATTGTAAAGGCTGCCGAGCTGTGGGGAAGCTTGAGGTAAAGGCTGAGGCTGCTGCTGATGCTAGGAGGGATGGAAAACACAACAGTTAAAAAAAAAAAGAAAGCAGGACTAAGATTTTTTTTTGAAAAGGAAAAATAAAATAAATAAACACTCATAGCAAGACTAGAAAGTCTGAGCACATTTGTTGTAATTGGAAGTAACCCCACCAGTTTCAGATGATGAGAACGTGTTTGCTGTGCATTAAGCGCTAAATTGCATTTAAACACTTTGCAACAGTGGGAGTTTATTCAAACATGAAAAACTGATATGATTTTTATTACAGTAAATAAGGACTTAAACACTAAAACCAGTAAAAGGTTTGTGTGCTTAACTTTATAATGAACTCCATGAAAACACTGGTGCTGATATAATTGTGATTATAATATGAAAAAAAGTAAAGTTCCTAATTCTCAGAATAAGGGACTGTATAAATACCTCTACATTTGAAATACAATGCGTTTGTGAAACTCCTTAAATTAAAGCTGAAAGTATGCATTTCAATACAATACAAAGCCACAAACTGTAATGCTGTGCTCCAAAATGCAACGTTTGAACATTCTCACCGACTGATTTGCTAGTTGAGGTAAAGTCTGGATGCGCTGGGCGTTCCACTTGAACGGCATATTCGGGTTGTACACAGCTTCCACTAGGACCCTGTCACCCACCTGGGGAGTCTTCCCCTTCACAGCACTATGAAATACAAATATATACAAAAACACATAAGAAAATCTGTTTGTAATGCTGTATCATTTTCAGATTCACAGAAGCAAACTTGTAGCTCTTTAAGTTATGGATGATAAATAAGGTCCTATGCAGGCTAACAATGGTGCAAGAAAAGGGATTGTATGTGCAATTTATACACTAAAAAACCTCTAGTGAAAGTGTTAATTTTATTAAACCACCAAGTAACAGAATCTGAGCGATGTTAGGACCACCCTTTTTCACCTTAACTGAAAGAAGACATCTTCATCTACAAAGCCAAACGTGTCATGCAGCTTATTGACGACACCAGTGAAGACTCGCTGCTTCTGAGGCTGCGTCTGCTGTTGGTGGCTTGAACGTGGTGTGGGATAAGACACAGTAATTTGGGCTGTCTGCTGTGGGTTAGACAGGCTCAGGCTCGTGGGCAGGGCGACAGGGGGCTGAGGGTCAGGAAAAGAAAGAAGAATCAAAACACTAAAATTACATTTTAGTGGTACATCTAAAATATACCAAGGGAGATCGCTTGATAGCTAACTTTTCTATTTCTATATGCATTAAACACAAAGCTTCAAGAAAAAGAACCTTAAAAATAATAATAAATAATAAGGAAATATGCTTTGATATGGTCATCTGGAAAAAAATTCAACCTAAATGATAGTTTGATTATTCAAATGCTCTGTGCAAACATCCACAAAAAAACTGTAGTACTTGAAAAAGTGTGACAGTATGAGAGCAGACAGGGTGTAGCTGCTGCACCTCGTCTGGAGCAGCTGCCCTTGTCTGTGTCCACAACCGAGCATAATTGCCAGCTAACATGTAAACAGATAGGGCAGGTAGACACCGAGATCTGTCCTATGTAGCAGCTTGAGTTTGTTTGAATATGTTTTTGTAAACACATTACCTGAGAAATGAGTGCCTGCTGAGGCTGTGGAAGCTGAATTAAGAAGAGAAAAAAAAAGTGAACTTTTTGTTGAAATGAAACAACAGATTTACACCCAAAGCAAAGACACATCTTGTGCTGTCATAATGCTCCCAACAGCTGTTTGCTCACTAACAGATTCTTACAACATAAATAATACGATCCATCTAGCGAAAGATGTAAACATGCTGTGCAGTCGTATCAAATTACAATTACCTTATTTACATATTTACATTACATTGTCTTGTGGAAAAAAATCGAAAAGTGGCTAAAAAAAATAGCAGAAATGGATTTTATGTTAATTTTAAAGATTTCAAAGTGATCTTACAAAACTTTAAGATTTAGCAAACTTATGGTCAGTTTCCAAACGACCGTTCAGTCTACTGTAACACATCATACGGTGATGCTATATAAAACAATCAGAGAAATCTAAATTTAAAGCACAATGTCAATAAGATTCTAAACTGAAAAGGATATTTTCCAATGTAAGGAAATAAGGTGTGACACAAATAAAAGTAAAGGCCGGCAAGATACCTGATGAGGTACATTGTACAGCTGCTGCTGGGGGGGTTGTTGGGGAGGTTGCTGCTGTTGTTGCTGCTGTTGTTGTTGTTGTTGTTGATACTGCTGAAGCGCTGTATTGATTTGAGACTATGGACATTTAAAAAAAACAAAAGGGGGGCAGTAGCAAAGAGCGTCAAATGTGACCAGGGAAAAGACACACACGTCTTACTGTGCTTAGCATTACTCTTTTGTGACTGACCTGCTGTAATGCTGCTGCAGCGGCTGCTGCAGCTTGCTGTTGCAAAGCAGCAGTTTGCTGAGAAAGCTGATAGTTTGCAGCAGACTGGTTGCTGAGAGAGGCTGCAGCCAAGGCTGACTGCTGAGAGTAAACAGCAGGAGATGCTCCCAGAAGAGACGGCTGCTGCACTCCAAGAGCTGTGGGGGTGTGGGGTATAATGTGAAACGTGAGTGTAATTGCACCGCCGGGTAAAGTGCTAATGACATTTGATCTGATTTTGCTATACTCACAGTGCAGGCTGTTGAGGTCCAGAGACTGTCCTGTGTGGCCTGACTGGGACACTGCTGTGGCAGCAAACTGAGTCGCCCACGGCGGATTTTTCTGTCCCCCGAACTGGGCCATGACTCATTCAGATTAAGGGCAGCCTTTCTTCTCCAGGCCAATGCTATCACTATAAACATAAACCAAAAATCAGGAGTATTAGTAGCAATTTGATCACACGGTCATGACTCTAGAGGCAGAACTTGAACTTGCTTGAATGCCAGCAGCTACTCTTTAAGTGCCTATTGGAGTACCAGCTTGTGTTTTTGTGTGACACACTGCATGTGCAAGAGTAGATGTTACTTGTGGTGGATGTATAACAGTCAAAAGCCAGTCTGGCCTGGCTTTAACTTATGTCACCATTTACTTTGCAAAGCATGTTACACATAACAAGGGCAAGGCAAGGGTGCACAGAACAACAAATGAAGACTAAAACCACGTCCGGTGAAGCATTTTAACTCTGATAGGCCAATTTTTCCCTTCTATAAAAAAAAACAACTGACTTCTGTCTACAGAAAAGACATTTATCAGAACCTTACTCACAGCTCATGGTGATGATGTTGACGCTGAGTGCACTTGCCAAAATAATCTTCACATATGTAGTATACTATTTCTATGATAGTAAGGCAACACGAGGGAATCCAAAAAGAAAACTATACTAATTATTTAATGAGGTGGGAAAGAGTGTTCTCATAGTTATCTCCAGGACTCTTCAGATTAGCATATGCTGACACAGCAACCAAAACGGGCTCAAAGGCTGTCCAGCTAACGTTAGCTACTCACTGAGAGTATGCTAACGTGAGCAGCTAGGCTACTTAACGTTTCCGTTTGTCTAGTGAGCTAATGTTGTTATTGTTGAAGGTAACAACAAGCTGACTCGAGCTTTTGTAGCTACGTTAATTTTGCTTAGGCAGCACCTTTCAAAAGTCCCCAGTTTAACTGCAAATATATTAAAATGCAGCATGGCTACTGTACGACAGATACGATAGCAACACATATAGAGCTAACACGTAGCATTTTCGCATCGTTAGCTTTGTTGCCAGATTAGCCTCGTGCTAGATTTGTTGTCGAAAGCGAGGCCCGAATTAAGCTCGCAGGCTCTTGCAGTGAATAACCAGTCTTTTAAAAGCATAATAATACACAGCATAATGACGGCAGGCTCTCTCTTGCATGCAATTTAAGAGTGCACGTTACATTTACATTAAATATTTATAATTATTTAGGTAATAAAGATTTTCATTAAAACACTGTCAACAGTGCTTACCGTTGTCTCCCTGCACCGGTCTATTACGGATAGAGAACGCGCATGCGCAGAATGGAAACCCCATCCGCGCTCCACAGCCAGCAGACGGTAGACATAGTAGTTCAAATATTTACTTGTAATCGTGTGCATATGGTGGTGATAATTCCAGCACTTCCTTACTTCATGTAGGAATATAAAGAAGAACAATAGTCTGTTACCACTGATCGTAAAGGTTTGGACATGCTTAGGTCAAAATTAAAATGTAACATCTGAGCTAATTAAGATAATCCAGCTATTAGGCTACATAATTTTTTTTGTTTTGTTTTGTTTTACAGCCGGTAAAAATGTAGACGTTGTTAAACACAGCAAAAAATAAACGAACTGCTTAACAGGTATCATTATATATTATATTTCACACCATCACACCAACCCTTGCTCTTTTCCTCTAGCCACCCAGCTCCATTTTCACTATTCCTCCTCTGTGAA
Organism: Rhamphochromis longiceps; assembly: GCF_057381845.1. NCBI lineage: Eukaryota > Metazoa > Chordata > Actinopteri > Cichliformes > Cichlidae > Rhamphochromis > Rhamphochromis longiceps. Next base: position 17,576,792 of record NC_140569.1, read on the forward strand.
TGTCCAAATCATGTCAGCCTTACTTCTCTACGTTTTTCTCCAAACAGCTGTCTCTGAAACTCTACTCATGTGGTCAATTCCAATGAAAATCTCGGCATCTTCAGGTCTAGCACCTCTAGCTCCATCTCCTACCGCTCTGCTACCATTTTCAAACAAGCTGCATGTCTGACTTAAACAGTATGAAGCTACTTTCATACTGTCTCAAATGTAATGGTGATTTCAAGCATCCATCATTCTGTGTCAAGTTGAGCTACACTCCAGAGGGTCCCTATTCAGTCATAATTCAAGATATTTACCCTGGAAAATGTGAAGGACTTAATCTGTTTTCCTCCCCCATGTTGCATTAAAAATTTTTCTTTGATGCATGTGTGGACAATGTTATACAAAAGCTTCCTTTCCTGAGTAGCTTTTTTTTCTAGGACATAACACCAGCGAATTAAAGGTCACAATAAACATCAGATTTCAAATAGTGAACTTTAATGTAATGAAGTTATTACATTAGACCACATAAATTCAGGATACATATAAACTGTTATCCTACCTCAGTTCAATTAATAATTGTAGCCTCAGTATCTTGCATTTCATTTACAGATTACCGTACTGGTAGATTCTTTGTCATTCGGTATGTGGTGGTGGATCATTTTCTCAAAAGGTCCCTCTAAACAGTCTTAACCGATGCCACGCACGTTCAAATATCTCCAACTTTCAAAATATACAGTATTTATAATAAATAAAAACACACCACTTACAGTGTTCTGCTTATACAGAAAAACATGACTGAACCTTCTGTAAACAGACATGCAGTTAATGACCTCTACCTGGCAACTGGGTGAATACAGTATGTACAGAACTCTTAACAGTATACAGTATAGTAGGTAATTTTCTGTTCCTCAGTATTGTGATTTAGAACAGTAATATGTGGAAATACTACAGTGCTGTGTATATAACAAAGTCTATGAGTGGGTCGGCCGGGGAACTTTCTCATCTTGCAATTTGCGCTCCACTTCTGAGAAAACCTTTGCACTGATTTTATCCACTTCATCTTCCACCTGGAAAAAAGGGAGAATGTACAAATTACTTTTATATAAAAGTGATATTTTTATTTTCTTCTTTTAAAACCAAGCTAACCGAGCTTGCAACTGAGCTTTGGAAAACCCATCAGCTGTAAAATGAATGCTTCCTGCTTCTTGCCACCTTGTATGGCAAGAATAGCTCTGAAGGTGTAGTGCAAATGTGTGTATGTAAAAGTAACATCCACATGGACCCAGGGTTTCCCTAAAATATTTCCTAATCACAATTCCTCCACTAGCTTGCCTTCTTCATATTGATATAGTGCATCCTGGTGGTATCAAGCCTGACTTAAAGGAAAACATAATTCATCAAACCACGCCATGATCCTCTCTTGGTTCCATGATTGATTTCTGATCTTCACGTGTCCTCTGTAGGCAAATGCAAGTCTGTGGATACTGTACACAGCCCACATGCAACAAGCTGCATTACCCCCTTCTTTAATACCCAGCATTAACATTTCAGTATTTATGCGCCAGTAGCTTTCAATGGGGAACAAAAAAATTAACGTTTAAAATAATGAAACCAGCAAAGGCTAAAATATTTTTCTACTTTTGAAAGAAAAATTGGATAGGAGTAATAAACAAAACAGCTCATTTGTAAAGGGACGCACTAACAATCATTTTGAACAAATGAATAATACAAAACCACTCTAGAAGAGTCCAAGACTAAAAATATGAAGCAGAAATTATCTTAATAAGTCCACTTTAAAGTGACTGCAGAATTTTCTGTATGTGATGACTTATTTATCCAAACAAGAGTTTCTCAAACTTGATATCAGAAGAGTTTACACAAAAACTTATCCCAGAACGGCTCTATAGATTATCACCTGTTCCACTTTGTCCACTTCAGGGATGTAAAACTGCATCATGTTCTGGATCCCATTTTTCAGTGTGACAGTAGAACTGGGACAACCTGTGCAGGAACCAACCAGCTTCAGCTTGACTACTCCGTTCTCAAAACCCTTAAAGATGACATCACCTCCATCCTCCTGCACTGTAGGTCTTGTGATTAAGAGCGACCGTATCAATTGGTACAGAACAGGACAGAGAAACAGTGAGATTAAGACCGTTATCTCAGCACAACTATCTCTTAGAACACTAACAACATCTTTTTTTGTGAACGTGAGTGAAGCAATAAGGTATTATGTTACCGTGCCATAAATACTTTCTGAAGCGCAACTGTGGTTTACTTAAGCAGCTCTCAACAGTACTGAGAAATCGCTACCTGATTCTGGTGTCCAGAAGCTCCTTTATCATACAAACAATATCATCATCATCTTCAGAATGACCTACAGTAAAGAGAAATGTAAAACATGAAAATATTTACACAATTTCAAGTCAAAAAGTTGCATGTTTTCACACTGTACACTCACTGCTTTCATGGTGCACTGCTCCCGTTGTTATCGGCTCACCACTCTCAAAGAACTTAGCAATGGCCTCCAGAGCATGACGCTTAATGTCCGTCCACTCAACATCCTCGTCCGTCTGATAGGAAAACAAACATCTCATGTATTATATGATTAGACTATAACTACAAAGACAAACTGTAAGAGGACATTAAATACTTACTTTAGTGACAGTAATGAAGTCGGGGCCAAAGAACACACTCTGTACTCCTTCAATTTCAAAGAGGTCTCTGAGAGAAACACATTATCATGTTCAGTAAGAAATAAAAAAAACATATCATGAAACAATGAAGTCCTTTTGGTCTGTTTTGTGATTACAAATCAGACTCAGGATACTAAAAGTATCAGCAAAGAAAAAAAAACATCCTGACAATGTGCAAAGGAACCCGATGTGTCTCTCCTCAGGAATCCACTGAGGACCAAAATTTTATTTTCAGGGTGTACATCTGTCACATCAGCTATACGTATTATTCAGCCAAGCAACCCCATCATGATCAGAACTGAAGACACCTCTATTTGTTTATAGAGAATGGTAAAAAAGAAAGAGAAAGAAAATAGCCAGTGAGTGACAAACTGCTTAAAGCTCACAGGAAGGCTACACAGGCTCAAACCTGCCCCCCAGGAAACTGAGGCTACGATTTGCATGAGCTCAGCAAAACTGGACAATAGTAAATAGTAATAAAATTGATCTGTTGAGTCTTGATTTCTGTGACATTCAGATGGTAGGGTCATTAACTAGTATAAACAACATGAAACCATGGATCCATCCTGCCTTATATTAATGGTTCAGGTTGTTCGAGGTATAATTTTGTGGGGGATATTCTCTTGAAACACTCCTGAGTTCCAACTGGGAATAATTTAAATACCACAGCTCACCTGAGTCTTGTGCTAAGCATGTCCATCCCTTTATGACTACAGGGATGATTCAAGGAAGCCAACAAGGTCTAACCTAGTATTAGCACAGTGTACCTTATGAAGTGAGCATACAGTATATTCTTCTTGTTTTAGTGCTAGCCCTGTTACACGTGCCTCCCAAGGCTTCAAATGTGTTTGAAGTGCAACACTAAGTCTGACACACAACCTGGCTAAAGAAGAACATCCAGTCGAGCTTGGAGAAGGAAAGTCAAGCGTTCCACTTCCTAGGACGGGTTTACCGGGAAGAAACTTCAGGCTTCTGGGGTTCGGTGTATCTTGAGTCTGGATGGACAGGTGTCTTACTGTAAGACATTACATAACCATCAGCTCAGGCATAACATAATGCAGTGAACGTATATAAGGTTTTCAAACTTCTAAAAGAGTTTCTCACTTGGGAATTGTGTGGCTCCTATCCCGAGGTGAGGCTGGACTCTTCTGAAGCTCTGAGTCGTGGACAGTGAGTGGTATGAACATCTGGTCGGCTGTGGAAACCTTGAAGCACAAAGAACACATTACACCTTATATCCCCTCAACTCATTCATTTATTGAGGCAGGATATAAACGGGTGGCGTTGTTATGCATGGAATAACCTTCTCACTAACAATGAAGTTTTACTATGCTAACTAGCTAGCGGCCGTGTGCCAGCTACCACGTGATTTTCACAGTGAAAACGACTAAACTAACTAACACTAGACTAAACTACTTTCTTCCACAGCTCCAACCACACCTAGGCGGATGAGTTAGCCTGGAGACAAAGCTTTGTCCCATTTGTTTTGCTTGCTAGCTATGTAGCTGGCTAAAAGCTAATTTCTGTCTCAAATGCAGAGACGCGTCGCAATACTGGTTTATGCTTTACACAGATTCATCATATAGGTATTACAGTACGGTGGATCAACGCTGGTGATAGTTCAAACCTAAAGTGAGCCGTATTTCTTGTCCGTAAAAGCTGCTGAAGACCCCATCTCATGCGCGCCGCCATTTTGTTTGTTTAGAAAATGAGGACCCCACGCGGCAGACAGCCAGACAGCACGTTGAGCTGCCACGTCTTTTTTTGGCACCTCCACAATAAGTATAACGCCCTAGAACTTCTCTTTCGGCCTCCCCAAACCCCGATCCTCTCCTGAAAGAGTATTGCGTTACCTCACCGTGTAACAGAGTTGAAACAACGTTACTAAGAACAAAGAATGCGGCATAAATTAAAAGAAAACTTTTCTCCGAAGAGACGAGTGATCATTTCTCCTTTGAGGATTTACATTATTCCGAAATATAAAAGAAATATCTGACACTGATTTATCATTTGCCCTGTGATCAAGTGTTGTGGATTTATTAGATCATCCATGTGTAATGCTTCAGGGAGGCTAACCAATGACTTTCAAAAGTTTAAAAACGAAACATGATTGGTTGCTTTTTCCTAAACCAGTAGGTGAAGAAAGGACTTAGATCATTAAATTATTTTCACTCCAGTGATCCACAACAAAATATATTGATAATCAAATATAAATATAAATATAAGTGTTGGATTTACAATTTAAATGCATTCTAAAAGAGCAGCCTGTAATTCAGTTGTTGAGTAAATATATACTGTATTGTGCAAAAGTCTTGAGTCACCGCTCATTTTATCATTTGTTAGGAAAACAGGAAACAGGTGCAGCAATTTACTGAAACTTGTGCAAAGACGTAGAAACACAGTAAAGGAGACAAAAGGTAGTTTGTACCATTCTAACTAGCTTGAAAATCAATATTTGCTATGATTACCTTTATTTTCCAACACAGCCTGAAGACTCTCAGCCTACTTTCTTGTCACCTCTTTAAGCAGCCTTCATGAATAGTTGCCTAGAATTCTTGTAGCACATTTAAAGCTCTTCGTGTTTGTGTGTGTTTTTCCTGTTAGGCTATGCTTTTACTGTGTGTGTTTGGGATCATTGTCATGCTGACACGTGGTATTGCACAGTGGATCAAAATCTGATGGTATTTCTCTGTTTTGACAGGTTTTCTGACACCACTGGGTGAAATTTAGCTACAAACCATTACAGGGGACCCACTGTGTTTAACAGACGGCTGTAGACGCTCACTGCTGTACCTCGTTCCTGACCTCTTCCCTACATATTGATGATGATTTCAAACAAAAAGTTGGATTCATCAGTCCATAAGACCTTTTGCCACTTTCTTGTATAATTTGGCACATCTCAGCCTTTTCCCAGTGTTTGGGTTGTTCAAGATTTTTGCACAGTACTTTATGTGGGGAATGTAGAAAACAAATATTGGATATTTTCCTCCAAAATGTAGTAGAGAATAAATGTTATGTAGTATAAAAGAGACTACAGCACAGACACACACACATGTACAGTACAAGTACCTGAAATTCATATTTATTGAAATGACTGTACAGGGTGCACGTAGCCACCTACCTGACAGGAAAGACAAGACACGGGGCTTAAAGCATTCCAAGCTTGTCTAATCTAATAATCCTACCAGCCATTCATTGGAAAATTCTCATAAATTCAAATCTGTGCACAACTCCAAACATTTACTGTTTGAGTTGATCTTTAATACGTGTCAAGCAGAGCAGTAGCTGGCAAGGACTATAGAAGGGAGACCGTCGACAAAACAAATAATGTGACAAGAAGACCAACCCTGTGTTTCATAATATTTGTTGTAACACAGCAAGGTGGTGCCCTGAAGGAGTGGCAGAGACAGTCTGATTTAAAAGGGAGGTAGTCCTCCGGATGGAGGAAGACTAAACTACCAACAGCAGTGCAAACGTCTGCTCCAAGGACTTGAAGTTAGGATTTTTTTGGGGGGTTTTCTGTTCTAGTACTGATTGTATATAATGCTGACTGCATGAGGCTTCTATAAACCCCCCAAAGAGGCTTGACATTGAGTATTTTTAAGACAGCTGGACCTCTGGAATCCGTCTCTTTGCTGCTTGTCGTCATCATCATCCAGACATGGGGTTGTGGATTATTTTCCCCATCTGTCTTTCCCTGGTGTCCTTCATTGGAACGTGGAGTGTGTAAGTTTACTACAGATTCACTGTTTGTTTTTTGACATTTACACTGTCACAAAGCTGTGGGAACGTTTTTAAACATGTCATTTTTACTCAGTCATAACAATGTTCTTTCTATGTGAAACTAGTAAACAGAGTTTATTCATATCTGAATGTTTTTCCCGATAACGTCACACCACGTACTTGATAGTCAAGCTTAGTACATGAACTGCGTTTTCCTGGCACTTTCAGAAATCAGTGGGATTTCTGCAATGCTGATAACATTTGGCCATGAAGAGGAAGTAAAGAAAATGGCATCATATTATTTCCGCTGCTTTTCACAATCTTTTATTGTACTGTTTTATCTGCACATCGTCTGTGGAAACAGTCGTCGACGTCAGAGCAGCTTCTAAATGTAAAGGCACATCAGAACTCACCTGCTTTGGAGTTTGAAAATATGTGAGCCGGCTTGTTCTGTTTGCAGGGTGTGAACTGTCTGTCACTAAGTTCATAAAAGAAAATCTTGTTGAACAAACGACTTTAACGACTGAGTCACACCAAACTGAAAACGTGCTTGGCGTTGATGCTCACATGCTGTGACACTTCCTTGGAAGCATTTCTGGTTTGATGTTTGCAGATTCTTAACAGTTTTTCTTTTGTTTTATATTTCCAGATACGGGCTAGCCTTCTCCAACAATCATGTGTGCGCCCTCACTGACTGGTGACTTTTTAAATCATCCTCATTTTGTTTTAAATATGACCCAGTGTTTATTTAATAATGCAGCCTCTAAAATGGAATTAACTTGTTCGCAGGGGTAACGGCAACTACTGCAGGGCTAATCATACTGATGCTGGATGCTGCTGGGTTCCTACAATAAGGTAAAAGAAGACTAAATGCACCCGTTCATTTTTCTTCTTCCTTGGAATGAAATCTTGAGACAGAATGAAACAAACTAAATATGTTATTTCAGCTCAAGTGGAACATATCCGCCAGAAAATTCACTTTTTACAGCCACAATCAACGCCGGATCCTTCATGTGTGAGTTTACCTGTTAAATGCCTAAACCATTATACACACATATACATGTATGAGGGATGTGTGTCACACCAACTGCGATCTCTTCTTTAGTTTTCCTGTTCTGCATATTCCACCATGCCCATATAATGGAGAGGCACTCAAGTCAGTCCATGCTGAGTAAATTTGCACTGGTCTTCGGTGTGATTGCAGCCATGGGGGCATTCGCAGCCGGAAACTGCAACGTAAGTGCCGAACGTCATACTGCAGCGGTGTTTCTGCAGGGTTACATTGTTTCAGATCTAAATGAGAATTTCTGTTTGCGCTTGTGCTAAAACAGCAAATAAAGGCGGGTATCTTGTAGCTTTAGGCCATCTATAATGAGAGCCCAAGCACACTAAAGTGCCATTTATGCTTGGGTTATAGTGTTTTTTAGTGTGTTAAAGGGCAAATATGACACTCTGCTACGTGATCTGTAGTGTTGTACTGCACTTACATGTAGTGACAAAACGATTCTAGAAAAATCAGTTAGTGAAGCAGGAATGAAAGGAAACCAGTTATAATTTAAACAAAGGGTTTAAGGACATCCAAATACTTGGAAAGTGTTTCAAATCATAAACCTGTTCGGCGACATCGTATTTTTCACTGCACACTGCCTGATAGTACTCACTCACATGCAGTGTTGGTCAAGTTACTTGAAAAAAGTAATCAGTAACTAATTACTGATTACTTCTGCAAAAAAGTAATCCCGTTACTTTACTGATTACTTATTTTCAAAAGTAAATAATTACTTAGTTACTTAGTTACTTTTTAAAAACACGATTTACAACCTGAAGAGGTGATAAAGCGATAGATCTTTCAGCCCAATTCTACTTTTTCTACATAATCCATCATACAAAATGTAATCAAATGGAAAAGTCTCTTTTTTTAACTTGTTTTATCAGTTTTAATCTTTTAACTTTATGCATCAAGCAAAAATTTAATTATATGCACCATTCTCTGACTTGAATAAATTAGTTTAACATTTAAACCTATTTTCTACACATTCCAGCACATAAAATAAAATATTTTTTGTGTTTACACTCACTCTTTCAAATAGATGCAAGTAAAACACAGCAGGAAATAAATAAAGTCAAAGACTCAGCGGTCCTGTTGCTCTATTTTCACCTGTAAAGCAGGACTAGGGTAGGCGGAGGTTTACCCTGGTGCAGGTGTGCCGCGGTCAGTTGAAGAATCCGCGAGTTTCTCTGTGAATTTCCCATTAAGTCGTTGCGCACTCGGTGCTTGCTTGGAAGTTTAGCGGTGTTTTTCGCTGTAAAAAGAAGTTTTCTTCCCACCCACGATGGACGCTAATGTTTTTGTCACTTTTTATGGAATCAAACTCAAAGTAAGGTCAGTACTTCCACGCTTTAAACGCTGCACGCTCATACTCTCTCCCACAATCGATATGTGATCCATTGTTGTCACCAACACAGCTGTCGTGAGACATTCTCGCAAAAAATCACGGTTTTAGTAACGCAGTAACGCAGCGTTCCTACGGGAAAGTAACTGTAATCTAATTACCGTTTTTGCAATAGTAATCCCTTACTTTACTCGTTACTTGAAAAAAGTAATCAGATTACAGTTACTGCCCATCTCTGCTCACATGCCAACACCTTTCGCAATCTTAGTCTTGATTTAAACAGCCTGCTATTATTCGCTGGATTTGATGGTGAATGTCCTCCACAGCCGTTTCACGTGTCACTCCTCCACTACCTCGGGGCTGCCATCAGTTTCATGTGCGCGTGCTTCTACACGGCCATTCTCACCGTGCTGACAGGGAAGTGCGCCCTATCTGGATATGAAAAGGTTCTCTACCCACTGCGAATCATCTCCACTGTGATTCAAGTAATTGTGACCGTCATCTGTATCCTTTCACAAATCATGGAGCCAACTTTATTTTTTATTTTTATTGTTGTTGTTTCTTAAGCCATACCCATCGACCTTGTGGCTGGTTAAGCACGCAGGTTAATAGTAAACTTTTGATGGGTTAATTTGGTGTTCCTTTAAACAAGGGATTTCAGCAGCTAGCTCTAGAACTAATGCATGAGTTATAACACACTGGGACATATTTGGATCCGGTCAGCTCCTGTGTTTACCAAGTGGGACCGGCCACAGAAGTCCACATGACAGAAGCAGATACACATTAATGACCTTTTTTAGTGAATTATTAACCATAGCTTTCCTTTCCTTTTCCTTCTAGCTTTACATTTGTCCTCAACCTTGTAGATCTATGGGATCAGATGCACAGCAATGAAACATTAGACACCTCATTTAGCATTTAGCAGAGATTCGGTGATTGAGGTGGCTGTAGAGCAGGTCATCAACTGATTGGAAGGTTAGTGGTTCGATCCCTGGCTGCATGTCAATTACCCTTGGGCAAGATACTAAGCAAAAGCTGCCCTCTGATGCATCCATGGGAGTATGAATGTGTGTGAATGTTAGCTACAAGGCATTTAAGCATAGGAAAAAGGTGTTTGTGTGAATGGGTGAATGAGGCATGTTGCATGAAGCTCTTTGAGTACAGAAGAGCACTATTTAACATCAGGAATACAGAATCTATTGACTGTGCAGAGTAGCAGAGTTTTTCTTTCCTCACTTTTATAACTTACTTTTATGGGTTTCTTGTATATTTTTACATATGGTTAGTTGCTGATATCAGTCTGCAGTGATTGGGGAAGTTATTCTTTCTTTTTTTATGTGACAACATTCATGAGGTTTACAATAAAACGGATTGCTGTGCTGTGTGTGTGTATGAGAACTAGAGCAGGGCGATATGGCCAAAAATATTTATCACGATATATATTTGAAAATTTGCGATAACGATATAACCGATGATATAATTGATGCGAGACAAAATACAACTCCACAACATTACTAGCGCAAAAAGACAACCTTCCATTTATTTTCACTTAAACAAGAAGCTGGTTTTTATGTACATTAAAGCTTTATAAAAATGTAACAGTGCAAATGCAAATTCCTTGCTGAAAGTTTAACCAAAAGGCATTTCCAGTAGAAATGGGCTGACATATCCTGAGCATAACCATGTATAATATCCACTGAAGTTAAAAAGAGGTGCTTTGCAACATTAAACTGCAGTGTGCAGTACGTATTTTTCGCACCATAAGGTGCACGGGATTATAAGGCACATTAAGCGAAACAAAGCAGTCAGATAAATCAAACTTTATTAAACTCATTCTTCTTGCTTCCTCCACTTCTGTACCATTGATTCATTAATGTTGAATTCTCTGGCAGCTGCTCTATTCCCATGTTGTTGCAGTATATTAATGACTAACCTCGTATTGTGGATGGATTATCTCAGTTGTTCTCCTGACTGAAGTTTGGTCCGTTTACAGTATCCTGCCATGCGATTGCATTTGTCTCTAACCATGAAGAACCTTCACGTTAACTTTTATAAGTGGAAAAGTGTTAGTGTTCGTCCTCCAGCTTCACTGTTTATGTTATGCTAACATAGCTGTGTCGCTAGCGATTACGTAGCACATCATTATATACCAGCTAGCCCAACTTCAGTAACCCTACAAACGTCACTGCTGTTTAGTTTCCTGTCTTCATTTATGTTGGAAGTGATAGCAGAGCTGTACGTTTGATTTTTTTCAGAAATCTCTCTGTCAGAACATGCAATATCATGCTTAGGTAACTAGCGAAACTAGCGAGCTAACTTCCGCTAGCTTCCTGCTAACTTCTAACTCCGTTAAATGTAATAACTTTTGTTTTCATGGATGCCTGGAAGTTAAACTTTATAGTTACACCTGGTAAAGCAGCAATGCTGATCGTTTTATTAAAGATGAAAGAATTTAGACAGTTTTTAACTCTAAGTGATGCTGCAGTGTTGTTTGACCTGAAGCATACGGAGTTTAGGACCCAGATTACTCCCAGATTTAAGAGCATCTTAGTCCGACAAATATGACAATAACAACGGCCGCTTGCATGTTCTGCAAAAAAAATGTGCTTTGTTGTGTATCTGACGGACAAACACCAAACCAGTTCCATATCACTGAAGTTGCACCATTTTTACAAACCAATTCTGGTTCATCTGTTTCACTCAACAATCGGCCATGTGCGTATGAAAACAAAGGCACTGCGCATGCGCGTTTTACTCCCATTCTATCGCGATATTTCATTTTCCTATCGTTGCCTAACATTATACCGGTATTACCGTGAACGGTATAATATGGCCCAGCCCTAATGAGAACAATAGCCAAAGACGAATGGTTACTGAATGTAACTTCAGTTCTATGAGTAAAGGTCAAACGTGTCTCATTGGTTGCAAAGGGTGGCTAGATTGTTGAGCAGATTTGTTGTGGTTGCCATGACTATGTGCTAACTCTGCCCCTGATGTATGCACACAGTAGTCAGGTGTGGGAGAACTCCAGGAAGAGCTGGCCCATGCAGCTGATTCATGCTCATCCAATAAGAGTGTATTTAATCCCAAATTAGCCCACATTAATGATAGAAACACAGTTTCGCCTCATATAGCTATGTTCTTTTGTCAAAGAAATGTGTAAGCTCTATGTCCTCCATAGTTTTAACCATCAGTAGACCAGTGAAACACCCTTAACCCAGAACCTTCAGATACTGTCTTGTTCGCTCAGAGCGAGTACTTCTACATCCATCTGTCTGCTGTCTTTGAGTGGATGCTGAGTATGAACCTGGAGCTGTTTGAGCTCAGCTACGCCGTGGAATTTTTCTTCTTCTCGTCCTATATGCTCTCGAATCTGTTGAACAAACAAGATGAGGTAAAGCCTTTGATTATGACGATGTCCTGATATAAGGCTGCCAGGATCCAGCTGAACAATGCAGAAAGTGAGGATGCTGCAAGAAGGACATCTGTTACTACAGTGGCTGGATCGTGGCTGAAGGACCAATAATGTTTTGTTTTTTCCTTTTCTTGGATGGATTGGATTGGATGGTCTTCTTTACTAATTTTTTTCCATATTTATTGAACCAAACGAACAAACATACCAGCTGGATTGTATCTCACGCAGATGCCCCATCTACAGAACAGCTTATTTTTGTTGTGCAATCATTTTTGTAATGAAAAATTTGTAAAAAAAACAAAACAAAACAAAACAAAAAACCGCTCACAGATCAAGTTTTGTGTTAGGTAACAGCTCTTCCATAACCCTTTGGGATGTATTACTTTCACACAAGGAAGTCATGCCACTGTGCTGATAAACATATCTGCGTTTGGAGCTAAAAGGGTGGAGGACTTTTATTTACACCCTTTTAAACAATAAAAGTCTCCATGACGCTATAAGATCCTGTTTGACTGGATGATTAACTTGAACGACAGTAAAAAATAATAGGCGTCATCAGCCGCAGCTGGTCTAGCGATAGACCAATGGACATTACAAGCAATCTTGGCTACATACACTTAAGGTGATGTTGTCAGTACCCTTTCCATTCCAGAGATTTTCACTGTGGTCTGTGTGCTTTAGAGGAAAAGCCGGAGTAGTGATTTATAAATTGTAAAGTTAAAAAGGAAAGAATAGTTTCATGCCTCTGTGTCCCACATTAATACAGTATTTTGAACCAGTTTGTTTGCTTCACATTTATGCATCTGTGGCTTCTATTGTTTTATTCCACTCTTGATCAGTTGCCAGCACATAGTTGGAAAATGTTGACCCAGACACTGATGAGCATCGAAACATTTACAGGTGTATAGTTGAATCGTCACTTTTCAAAGTTTATAAAGTAGCTAAAAGGTATTTTGAAAATTTTCTGACCAGACATGTTAACAATGCTGAGAGGTATTCTGACATTTTTCTATTCAAATTAAAAATAAAAAACTTAAAAATGTGCATTTTTCTAAACTTTCATTAGAATGTAAAAGTTAAATATACTTCCATCTCTTTTGAAAAGCTGAAATGTGTTTTTATGGCTTCGTGCACTTTTTCCCCCCCTCTTCCAGATTCTGTCATTTTAGCTGCTCTTCAGTTTGGGTGTATCTGTAGATTCTGCTCGCAAAAAAGAAAGCCAACAACTTGAATCCAGCTGTGACAAAAACACAGCATTACTTCATACATTTCTCCTCTGTGTGAAACTGAAAAATAACTTCCTCAGAATATACTGCTGCTACATTTTTTTTGTGGTAGTTTCCATCATTTTCAACAAATCTGCAAAGCTTGTGAGTTTTTGGTCACTTTTAATTTTTCCTCATGAGTATGACATTAGCCCAAGCTGCTTCTCACTATAGCACTTACTAAAAAGTCAGATTTTTGTTCCCAGGAGTTGGTAAATACCACAAATGGTAGTCAAAACGGAATTTTAAAAATCAGCTTAGTGTTTAAGAAAGCAAGTTTGCCAACTTTAAAAACCTCAAAACAAAACAACACGCTTCTGGTTTTAATGCAAAGCACTTAAACTTTACTTGAAAGAAGGTAATATACATCCTGGAATTACAGATAATAAAGATACATTATGAGCAAAATCATTTCACAATGAATATCATCTTTCTTTTGCAACAACCAAGAGAGGAGTGCGACATTATCTACAGTTTTTGTTAGGAAGAAAACAGTGAAAAGCACACCTAATTCTGTCGGCATCTTTACTGTATGGTACACTGTAAAAAATGTCATCTATATGCAGTAGTCCACATTATTAACCTTAATAACAAAAAAAGAAAAAAAAAAAAGAACAATTTGAAAAAACACGAGCTTCATGGTTGTCTTTCAACTAAGTAACTGCAATGCATACATTATAAATAAATGTAAAGGGAAGAGAAAAAAAGTTGAGGGGAAAAAACAAAGCAAAACCTACAAGCAATATCCCATAATTCCAGCATGGCTGAAACAACAAGTGGCCTTAATCCAAACCCTACACTTTGGAGTGTGACCACAGCTTTTACAAACCTTTAAGATACTGTAGATTATTTAAGCTGGTGCGTCTGAAAGCCCGGCTCATGCTCAACACTTGTGGATAAATCAAGTTAAAATTGCCCTTAAAATTTGTTCTGTATGAGGACGAGTTGCCTGCCTTCTTTTTCCTGTGAGGTGAGAAACACTTTTTGTAAAGAGTGAGAACTCAGCATGAGAGAAACACAAGGCCCTATAGTTAAGTCTTTCTTTTTTAATTAAACAACTCAAGCCATTAAGTATTGGAAAAAAAAGCTTGTTCTCAGCTAAGCTAGGAGAGGTCACTGATATTAATCACAGAAGTCTTCAACTCTAAAAGTAAATCATCGTGTGTTCTCTTACTCGTCGTACAACATCTCAAGCCCGATACCCTTCCTCCCCGTTTTTTCTTTTTCTTTAAACAACCGCTCCGCTGGCATCTTGAATTGGGAGAAGCTCCAGCTGTACACGCTATGAACACCTCTCTTAGCAATAAAAGGAAAGGACACTACAGTAGTTGACAACTCAAAAATTAATGTGATGATGCAGATCGGCAATTGTTTAAATCTACAGCAAATTGAAATGAGGAGCTTTTTCAAACGGAGTACATGTTCTTGGTGGTGGAGCCGCTCTTACTGGACGTGTCGTCGTGCGACTGGTAGCCAATCATGGCTTTCATGGGGAGGTTGAGACGCTCTTTGTAAAGTTGCCTGTGAAGAGATGAGATGGAAGCAGTGTGAAGACTCAAGCAAGCTCAGTGTTGCCATCTAGTGGTCCACTGTAGCTCCTACTTGCGTATTATGAGTAATGTGACTTTAAAGGCTCACCCTATCGTCATGATGGCGTCCCTGTTTTGGCAGTTGCTCGTCCAGATGGATATTTTGTCACCTTTAGGTCTGACGTTGACCACAGCTCCGCAGACGTCTTCACTTGCCTCATCAAATGACTCACCGACTAAACACAACAGCTGCAAAAAGCACAAAAAAAGTCAAACTATACATATATACATTTATATTTAAATCACAACCATCAGGGGAAACATCCAATGGATACGACTCTACTGAGTGGTTTCAGAAAACAGCCGTCTTACCGTTTCCATCCAGTAGCGATCGAGGTCATTGTGCCTCTGTTGTTTGTTGAGAGTCATCAGCCATCGACCCCCCAGCTTGTTCCTGTCGTCCTCCCACATGGGCTTGATCCCATCCTGACGCACAATATGAAGCAGCTATTAAACCCTATCCATGTCTTTAGACTCTGCTGCAACTGAGATTAAGGGAAAATGTGTAAACATTTAACATAAAAAAAAAAAAAGAGCCTTACCTTGAATAAGCAGTAATCGCAGCCAAAGCCGAGTTTACTTGGCTGCTGTATGTGGTTGTATAATCTGGTAGAAAGATGAAAAAGTAGATTCCCAACATGAGTGTGTCGAATTGTAGAATTTCAGAAGCTTTTATCAGAACAATGGTCATTAAACAACAATCAGTAAAGTGAAACATGCTGATCCTGATTGACATTACCATTAAGGGACATGTTGTGCACATTAATAATAAACCATCAATAACTCAGACTGACTTCAGCAGAGAAAACTTACGCCCAAAAATCTTCCACTGTGTCAAATTTAGAAATGAGACGCAAGTTCTCTGTCCAGCTTTTGCTCTTGTCATTTTTGAAATACCACAGGGCCCATCTAAAAAACAAACAAACAATAAAATAAAAATGCATCATTCATAGAATTCAGTATTCATAGACCAAGAGGTAAAGAGCGTAATTACACTGACTGTTTGAAAATCTCTCAAAACCATGTCGGAAAATGCAGATTGCTGAACATGCATAAACTGAAAATAAAAGAAAGTGCATGACTTTGCCCCAAATTGTGATTGAGCAAACCTCGTGAGTGTGAGGGGAAAACTCCCTGCTTGTTGACTTCTCCATCTTTGTGGGGATCAGAAATCAGAATTGTCATCACTTACAAATGTATCAACCTGGACATATTTCCAGTCTGTCGCAGAGCCAACACAGTACGAGCTTTTCCGATGTCAGAAGGTAAGTGGGGTAATGCCTGGGTAATACTTGGATGGGAGACAGCCGATGGGAATACCAGGTGCTGAGAGCCCAAATCCGGCCATACCAGCCTGAGTAAGTCTGTCTCTCTCTTGTTTTTCTACAGTTACATTTTTGTATTTTAGCCTGTTTTGTATCAGAAATTAAGTGATTTCTCTGTAGAAAGACATTGGGCAGCATGGTACGTGATTTTGAAACCACTATACAGCGCTGCAGTCCACACACCTTGTGCTTTCCTTTAGTGACTTTGAACCTTTTTTCACTTTGCCAATCTTTGCTAATAGTAAAGTGCAGGGTTCTTGGAAAACACTATTTAGGGTTCCTACTTAACAGCAGCTGGGCTCAGTATAGGGTATTTGGTACTTTACATTTTCTTTTTTTTAAATAAAACCATTATTGTTAGCAATCAATTCTTCACTACAAGCATATTCAATGTTTTGTATCTCTTTTAATTTAATAACAGCTCAATGCTGTACCATCACTGTTAAAATCAAAAACAAGGACTCAAAGTCTATTTTATGTTACAACTGCGTGAAACGTTTACCCTAACAGCAGACGTACACGCTGTTTCACAGAAGAACACAACAGCTAGTAACAAAAGCATGAATGTCAATGCAAAAAACAAGAGAAAGCCAGCCATCAACCGCACTACAAATGCACTCTTTGTTTACAGTGGCTGCTGTAATTCTTTTATGCATTACCAAGGGGCAGTGGGTGGGAGGCTAGCAGGCAGGGTTCAGGGCAGTGAGAGGACATCAGCTGAACCGTTTGCCCCCCCTCCACTTACAACTGTAACAAACCCACCCATGTGCCATAGACACAAATGAAGCAAATGGACCGAACAGAGCTAAAAGAGAGGATGAAAGTATATTTGTTTAATGCGAACATCACACTGCACATACTGACACCAGACTGCTCACAGCCGTGATTCTTCTGGTGAACCCAGAACAGTCACAAGCCAAGACTACATGCCTAGTAATGGCATATAAACAAATATGCCAGACAGCAAGTCAAGCCAGCTCTGTTCTTCACATGTACTTTAAAATCTCACGAGAGATAAAATGATCATTTCAGGCCAATGCAGCCAAACGAAACAGCAAACCTGAAGAGGACTGATTAATTTACTACTGTGACATCACCCTCTGACACAGACAGTAATATGTGATTTGTTCAGCTGTGAACTAATCAGCGTGCTCCAGTCCCCACAGTTTTCTGAATGTGTGTAAAGTAAATAAGAATGAGCCGCAGCAGAGCTAGAGAAACACTGTCATCTGAATTTTTAATAGTTCAGCTGCCAAACACAGACGAGTTGTTGTGTTTCTGACTTTAAAAAAAACACGGTCGTGATTTTAAAAATAAAAAGAGTCCATGGGCAGACAGGCATAAACTATCCACTTCACTTTCAGCTCCAGTAAACTGTATACTAAACAATTTTCCAAAGCAGAAGCTGAATGCGTTCTTCCTACTTCCCAGCAGCTGCTGGTTTCGCTTAATGACGGTGCCATATGAAAATGGTGCTGCATGACTTTGAAACTTGAAAGTGATCATCTTATGTAACAGCTGAGTAACGGATCTGCGCAGTCTGTTCAAATCCATCTCTGGACTCACCTTCAGACCGCAGCAAGATCCAAACTCTTTCCAAAAGCAAGAGAAAACCTTCATAAGCAATTATTATATTTAAATCTATGAAAGCAGATATTAAAGGGAATCTCTTAAGGATGGTAATCAAGTATCAGGGAATAATTCAATTAGATGGCACAGATATAAAACACCAAGTATGATGCACTGTTATCAGTAAAACTATCCATCATTATTCCACCTTGAACAGATGTCAAAGGGGATTTGTCTGCTAATTATTCATTTAGTATTAATTAGTGACTCTGCGTGATTCACTGTTAAAACTAATCTGTATTTACTTACACTGAACCTCTGTGCAACCCTCACATTATTCATTTAAAAAAAACAAAAAAACAAGTTATTTTAGCCCCTCTCAATTTAGCAGCAGTAAATATTTATGACAGACAAAAGCAAAAATCTGCAAGTACAATGAGACATGCTGTAGATTTAAAAAAAAAAAAAAAAAAAAAAAAAAAAAAGGGGATAAGAACTTGTCTTCCTTTACCTAAAAACTCCGACCTCACTCTGAGAGCGCCAACCACTGATGCTAAAACTGACATAACAAAGCAGCTCAATCATTTATTAAGAAACCAATCACACCTTCGGCCGGTGAGACAGTTAAAACACATCTGTGATGAATATTTAACCACAAATTCCAAATAACTCAACAGTCCTCTACTTCCTTACAGTGAAGCCAGAGAGAAGTGACAACACCTAGCCCTCAAAATGAGAAGTCTGCAATCAAAACTGTCAAAATGGAAAACAAACCCCCCACGTCAATATGTTTAAATAAAACCAGCGTGAAAGCAGCAGAGATGGACAGCCTTGACCTCTGAGGCTGAGCTGAACAAGCAGAATGACCTAGAAGTGACTTGCCAAGAGAACCATCCAGCATTTCCAAACCGACTGTACAATGCTCCTGAATAGCTCGTCGCCACTGCAGAACTATGATAACATTTCTAAAAGGACAATAGAAAAAACAACAACTGCAATTCTAACACAGAGGAAAAAACAAAACACATGACTCCTCAATCTGCTCTTCTGATTTTAAACCTTAAAATAAGAAAACAAACAGAAAGTGCAAATATGAACCTGATGAAAATAAACTGAACATTTATCCTTACTATGATGCTCAAGCTGTAACTGCTTGAAAACACGTTTGCTGTGCACTCATCCATAATTTTCCCAAGTGACTAGATGGGTAATTTGAATATCCTGTTTACGCTGTCAAAATAAGTGCTGTGGTGAGTTTCTAATTTCACTTTCATCCAAGAGACCAGAGGGACAAAAAGAAAAATCAATCAGCACATGACTGTAAGTATGTTTGTGATGCCAAAGACCAAAAGTCAAAGTACAGCTCCCATCCTAAAACTAGATGAAGATGAAATGCCAGTTTCAACTCAATGTAAAATAACACTTTTCACACGGTGATAAATACACAACTAACCTTATTCCTAAAGGAAAACTTCTTCACTGATTTCATAATGAAACAGCTGTTTTGTCTCTATAGAGAAAGGTTATTGATCCTAAGCGATTAAGTACATTTAGCCCCACCATCTCTGTATGTTTTCAATGAGCTCAGTTTCTGTATTTGTGTGTAAATAATGATGAAAAAAAGAAGTCCCTCTTCCCTCTGAAAACGGTCACAAAGGTGATATTTGAAAGGGTGTTAAAAAATCAGTAGGCGTGAAATGTTCAATGGTGTTGACACCTTTCTGGATGGGGTGAAATTTGGCACCCTGGTAAGCCTGAAGAGATTCTATTATAATCCAAATCAACCCCAACGAGTTTCGTCTGTGCCTCAAACTATTTAATTAACATGACAAAACCAACCTTAAAAATTGTTTCAGATGAGAGTCCAGTCCCGGGCCCTATTTCAGGAAGCCGGTTTAGTGCAAAGTCTGACTAAGTATACCCTGAGTTAACGAAAACTCTGGTTTTTCGGTTTCACAAAGCGAGTTCAGCTGAAGCCTGAGTGAGTCACTATGACGACACACTCCGTGAAGCTAACCTGCCCCCTAGCAGGTTTACTACAACTAACCCTGACTGTCCCCGCCTCTTTGTCGGAAACCTGACTGTAGGAAGTGTCAGATATGGCGTGTCCCTTCCTTGAAGAGCCAGTAGATCTTGAAGCCCAAATACTCCGCAGAGCTCTCCGCCGGGAGAGAGTGATCAGAGCGCGTATGGACATTTTATCATTACCTGATGATTTCCTGTGCGAACGTTACCGTTTCGCAGCACAATCAATAAGTTATTTGGATAACATCCTCAGGCCATATATTACGCATGTGACACATCGCGGACATGCGCTCAGTCCATTACATATTCTTTGTACCGCACTCCGTTTCTTTGCAAACGGGAGCTTTCTGTACAATATTGGTGACGCTGAGCACGTTTCCAAGGCTACCGTCTGTCGGGCAGTCAGGAATGTTACAGTTGCACTGAAACGTCTCCTGCACTCGTTTGTGGTGTTCCCCGGTCATAGACCCACAAGATTTATCAAAGAGGGATGCCACAAAATTGCAGGTAGCAGGATGACCAAAACTTAATTTATGATGTGGTGATGCTTGGACTACTACATAAATTTTACATTTATTTTCACGGTTCCCAGGCGTGATTGGCTGTATAGATGGCACTCACATTCCAATCATTGCTCCTTCAGTAAATGAAGGAGACTATGTGAACAGGAAGTCTTTCCACAGCATTAATGTACAGGTACATAGTTCCCTGTAGCATGTCAAACTAACAAATTATTTCATTATAGTAATGGATGCTAATTTGTGTTCTCTGCACTGTGAAGATCATATGTGATGCTGCCAACATTATCACAAATGTGGAAGCCAAGTGGCCAGGCTCTGTCCATGACTCACAAATATTCCGTGAATGTACACTGAGCACAAAATTTGGACATGGTGAGTTGAGAATACTTTAAAATATATAAAGACCAATTGCTACAGGGACATTTGAACTGAAGTGTATCCTTCTGTCTTAGGAGAGTTCACTGGCTACTTGCTTGGTGATAGGGGGTATCCATGTTTACCCTATTTGCTTACCCCTTACCCTGACCCTGAACCGGGCCCACAGCAGCAATATAATCTGGCTAATTGCAGGACAAGAGCCAGAATTGAAATGACTATCGGAATGCTTAAGGCCCGGTTCCAGTGCCTGCAAAGACTCAGGGTCACCCCAGAAAGGGCATGTGACATTATTGTGGCATGTGTGATTCTTCACAACATTGCCACAATTAGAGGAGAACACTGTCCTTCTGAACCAAACATCAGCAGTGATCCAAACCATGAACATCCTGACCCTCCCACGGACATACAAGATGGAAGCGCAGTCAGAGACACCATATGTCACAATCATTTCTTTTGACCCATCACCTCAACATGTTGAAAGACGAATAAACAGATTTTCTGTTCAACTGGCTTTATTGGTCACCTGTGTTTCCTGTACACAAAGTATTAAAAGATGTAAACCTCATAAAGTGTCTCTGTTGCTTCCTCCTCTGTAACAGCTGTCAATGTTTCTTCATTATTTTCCTGCAGTAAAGAAATAGACAACATTGCTGTTCTACTGTAAACTCATATAATCTGTGGAGTATTACTCACAACTGCATGTTGGTCTGGCTCAACAGGAGGCTGCACCAGATGCAGTACACCATCACCATCAACTGATAGAATATGAGGTTTATACAGGTCACTTATAACTTACAAGGGACCAAATGGCAATTAACAAACATACCAATCACCTTACACTTCATTGTCATTATGCTCTCAAAGACAACCAAGACTGAGGGAAGGCAAAATCAGTCGGAAAATTACTTCACTACAAAATAATCCATTATGGTGAAGAGTTTATCAAATGAATGAGCAGCACTGCAAAGGTGACTGTGAAGAAAGGATGTATGCACATCATGTATTATTTTGAATTTACCCCCTATGTAGGCACTTGTGTCTTGCGGGGTTATTGACTCAGAGGATGTCCCCACAGAGATGCCTTCAGCCACAGGGCGCCCACTGTTTTGGCTGAGGGCCAACTGCTCAGCCTCTGTGAGTGGTGGAGGACCCCCACCTGTTTTTCGGGCCTCCGCTTTTTTTCTGTTGGCTATAACGGGCCACATTTGAGCATACAGAGTAAGCAAATATGTACTTGTAATGTGCTCAGATAATTTCAGTAAGTGCTTACAGAAAGAAAATTAATGTAGCCTCTAACTGCAATTGATTTACATCGGACAAACAGACCAAGCACTATGGCTCATAATACAATTACACCTTACCTGTTTGGACTATATTTTTATATTTCATTTTTACTTGCTGCCAGGAACGTTTGGGGCCTGTTGGGTTGCACCTGCGCTCACATCACATCACAACATAAAATGTATAAAATAACAAATAAAATAACATATGATAAAATAACGTGTTAAATGGGTGGAAATCTCTAGATCAATGTTTAAATTAACACTCACGCATTGACTCTGTCGGCTATGTTTTGCCATGCATGCTCCCTTTCTTTTGCAGCTGAGGCTGTGTTACCTTTTTTTCTGCAAAATTTGCATGTTATCGGCATATGCTGCCATCAGAATTTCGGCCTCAAGTGCTGTAAGATACATTGACCGCGCCTTCTTTCCCTCCGTCTCCATGGTGACTCGCTTACTCTGTGCTCCGCTTATCAGGGCTTTATGTATCCTCGTGCGCACGCTTCACTTGGGGTTAAAGCAACTCCGCGTTGATTGAACTAATTGTTATCAGCCTTTCTGAAACCGAATATTCCGAGTTGGACAGTTCGGGGTTACTCAACCCTGAGTATCGTTTTTCACTCTAAGTTTTCTAAACCGGCTTCCTGAAATAGGGCCCCGGTCTCTGAATCAACGAGACGGGTGTGTTTGATCTCACCACCACACCCACCTCTTAAGGCACAGATTGGCTTTTCTAAATGAAACCTCCCCTGTATCTAATTTTAGAAATGCTTACACCAGCCATTTCTGATTGTTTGGCCAGAGGATTTGCTGGTTGTTGCAAGAAGACTGCAGAGTATGGAAGCACAAGCAGCTTTCATCCAAATCAAACTCAGAACCTGGTTTGACTCTCACCTGTTTTGCAAAGGGTGTTTGATATACTGCTCAGGATTCGCAACAACCTGACCGTCAGTCTGTTGATCTTCAGTTTCAGTTGTTTTCTGAGGAGACATGCACACAAACACATCACAAAGTCAACCACACAAGTCCACTGATCACAAATGGCAAAGAAATTTGGGGTAGTTGGGTCAGATTTATATCATAATATTGCTAAAGTCCTGCCTTTACTTCAAAGTCAAAGTTAGTTCAATATCACAAATTTCAACAAAGTTAACGATAAAAACTTAATGGAATGGTCATTGCCATATACAGTTAAGGGCTTTTGTCGGGGGTAATCACACACTTAATTTCATAGTGTGTACAGTATCATAACATCACAAAGCACTGCAAGCTTTTTGTCATCATCATCATCATTATTATTACTACTACTACTGAGTTTCTAACAGAAGCTAATACATACTTTTACAATTTAGGGAATAATTCCAACCTTTCAAAAAAAGAAAAATAAGACAGTAAAAACATAAATTACCTAGACTGATTCACAAACTCCCAGCATAATCTAAAACATACCAATTTAATCCCTAAATCGGGGCTACTTAAAGCCCCTAATAAGAATAGTGTAACTATGTAGTCCAATGTGTGTGTGTGTGTGTGTATATATATATATATATATATATATATATAAATAACAAAAAGCTTACATGATCTATAAAATGCAATATTATTACAGTATAGCTTGCATTTAAAGTGATCTACAGAAACGTAACAAAGGTATGACCTTAAGCCCCTCTGTTTTAGGGGGCCTTAATGGGGCCTTGTCCCATTATCCAGTTCACAGCTGGGCTCTGCCTTATACTCTTGCATTTTTATAAAGATTCACTTAGCAACATCAGAGTCCACCTCAACTACATTTTTAAGGATTAGACGCAGGAGCTGATGGAAAACAGTCAGCAGGGGGTATATACAAAGAAAATCAATAAGCTAACTTTACAGATAACAGTTACTAGCATTAGTTTTAGCAGATGAGCTAGGCTAGCTGCAGGCTAGATATACACGTGTCCAGACTTTCTAAAAATGCACCAATAATATATCACCACGGGTGTTTAAAGGTAATGGCATTTCATTAAAATTGTCGTAAGATATCGACTGTAATACCCGACTAGATTAAAACAATGCGTTGACTGGAGTTTGAATGAACGACGTGCAGTCAGTCACTCCCTCCCTGCCCAACAAAGTCAGGCAGTGCCTCATACATCCCCACTGCTGAGCATGCTAGCGCTAATCCACGCCAACATCTGTCAACTCAAACGCGTTAATTTGGCCTAAACGCCAGTTCGGTTTCACAGAAGCAAAGTTATGCGATGTATGTAGTAGGTGAATTGGAGATTTATCCGGTCTTCACGTGCATATTAGTCGATTTTTTGTGCTATCTCTTGTCTCTCTTACCGGCTCCGATGTCGCCATCTTGACTGTAGAAGTGATCTGCCCGTTCGGCGCTCCTGCGTCACTCCAACAGCTCGCTCTGCTACGGAAGCCGCCTCAGTCCTGTTCGAGCTGAATGACCTGAATCCGGGGAGTCGTCGCAGGAGAAAGGGCACAGGGGTTACACCCACTACCACTGAGTGGCTGCTTCTGAGGACAATAATTTAGATAAACCAATGTGAATAAACCTCCAACTAATAGTATTCATGCAGGTATATTCAAAACGGTTAAAAATATCTATCTCTGCTTTGAGTATTTTATTTTGTGGTGATTTAAAAATTGTAATACCATCTACAATAGTTTCCAGAGTTGATTTCAGGTTAATTTTTATTGCTTAAAATATTTAGTTTGTATTAATGTTACTACTAGTGTAGTACTTGATATGAAAAATATTTCTCATGTGAATGCCTAAACCAGCTTAAGATTAAAACCATTTAACCTTTAGGAAGCCAAAGTCCTAATAAATATATGGCTTCCCATGATTATTGTACTGGGACATTTGGCCAAATTGAAATGGACTAAAATGAAAG
This sequence comes from Rhamphochromis longiceps, assembly GCF_057381845.1. Taxonomy (NCBI): domain Eukaryota; kingdom Metazoa; phylum Chordata; class Actinopteri; order Cichliformes; family Cichlidae; genus Rhamphochromis; species Rhamphochromis longiceps. The sequence continues at coordinate 17,601,844 of NC_140569.1, forward strand.
ACATTTTGTGTGTTTGTATTCTTTTTAGTAAGTATGTAAGTAAGTTTTAATAAATAAATCCTCTCCCGTAAATTTATTTCCCATACATAACCATAAAGTGGTGTCTAATAGAATAAGACAACAAGATTTGTAAAATTTATCTCGTTCTGTCTTGTGTAATTAAATTACACACATGTTAAGGACACATTTGTGTGTCTGTATTTTTTCTTTGGCAAACTACCCTCAGCCTCCCCCCTCCCACGCCTCTACTGAAACTATTATTCATGAGCCCAAAGAGAGGTTAATTTAATTACAGTTAACTGTTCATGCTGACCGGGGGAGTTTTCCCCACTTTCCCAGCTTCCATAGAGGCGAGAATGCAGTGAGAAAAAGACAACGCTCCAGGGGTGTGTACTGATTCACCTTTACTAAAGTTGTGAATTCACAGTTTGAAACTTCAGTTAACTTACTTGTGACTGAAGCGATTTGAAACGATTGTTAACAATTAAACTTGCACTCAATTTTAGTAAGGAAATGTGTGTTCTTTGTTGTAATGATGCGTCTTGGCAATAAATCTTTTATCATTGGACAGCTAGTTTATGTCCACTTAAATGGTGCCATTTATAAAGAAAATGCATTTGTGGGTTGAGCAGAAGAGTTGAGTATGTAGCTGAAGAATCACATTTTCTTTTATATAACATGGATGGCCGGGTGCATGTTCAACACTTACCCGGGGAACACCTCCACCAGGATGCACTTATGGACCGAGTTTATGGAGGCAGTGTGATGGTTTGGGCAATGTACTGCTGAAAAACTTTGGGTCCTGCCATTCATGCGGGTGTTACTTTGACACGTACCACCTACCTAAGCATTGTTGCAGACCATATACACCCTTTCATGGAAAATGCTTTATCCCTGATGGCTGTGGGCATCAACAACAAGTTTGAGGTGTTGACATGGCCTCCAAATTTCCCAGATCTCAATCTAATCAAGCATCTGTGCGATGTGCAGGACAAACGAGTCCGATCCATGGCGACGCCCCTCACAACTTACGGGACTTAAAGGATCTGTTGCAAACATGTTGGTGCTAGATACCACAGCACAACTTCAGGGGTCTAATGGAGTTCATGTTTCGAAGGGTCATGGCTGTTTTGGCAGCAAAAGGGAGATCAAGTGCATGTGTCTGATCGCTGTATATATATGTATATTATATTAATGAAACATGTTACGGTGAAGGGTTTGTTCCTATTACTTCTATATCAATCAAAGTGTGACATGTACTGGAGAGACAGATGTACTCCAGTTGACTTTGGAGTCCTGGAAAAACCATATTTTCTGTATGAATCTATCAGATACAGAAAACATGGAGGACATGACAGCAGTTTGCAGGCATGCATTTATGCACAGCTCTTAAGGTCCCACCACAGCATTTCAGGTAGGTTGAGGTCTGCACTTTGACTGGGCCACTAGAGCATCTGGATTTTTATCTTTTCAGCCAATCTCTTGATCAACCTACAGAAGACACTAAATCATACAAATGTACTGTAAAATGAATAAGAGGGACGTGTTGGATGAAATGCCTGAGCTCACACTAATGTTAAATCATGCACTCATAGTTCCCGACTCCTGACCATGCAGCTGTGGTCACATGTGGTCAGCTGAGTGAACGCATTCACACAATAATGACAACTTACAAAACTTACGGGGATTTAACACTGTGGCCTTTATAAATCATGCTGTTTTTCACACTTGATATGTGACTTTTTAGTTTATGGATTGTCTTTTTGCTTTTTTCCCCTTCTTTGCTACTCTAACTGAGCAGTCAAAATAATTTAAAATAATTAATTTTTCCACACATTTAGTCCTTTCTGGAATCACACACAGGCTCACACTCTGATGGTAGGATCAGAAGCATTCGTCCAATCATAGTTGAGGTTGTGATGAGGCTGCAGCCTATCCTAGCTTTCATAGGACAAAAGGTAGAGCACACCCTCGACAAGTTACCAGTCTGTTGTAGGGCTAACACAGAGAGGCAACCATTCACATTCACACCTGCAATTAAGTTAGGATCATCAATTAAAAGCTGGTAACTCCATACATGCTTTTGAAATGTGGGAGAAAGCTGGAGTTACACAGAGAGTTCTTGCTGTGAGTAAACGGTGCCAACCACCACATTGAAAAGACTGTCCTTATATTTAAAATTATGTTAGTTTCTCCTGTTACTTTTGAGCCTAAACAGTTAATCCAACTTAATTCTTAAACCCCTTAATTAAAGCTAAACAAGTTTGTGCTTTCATCAAATCGTAATGTTTTGATCTAAAATGCACTGTGGCATTATACAGAGACAAAACTCCCCAAATTGTGTCTTTGTCCGAGAGATTAGGGATCTAACTGTCGGTTGTGCTCTGAAGGTTCACTGTTGTGCTGAAATCACATTACACTTAATTTATTCAGGAGAAAATCACTGTCATACATCTACAAGCTAGCTAGAAAATAACGTCATGTTTTTACTTCAGGAGGCAAAGTGTACAAAAACAAGTAATGTTTCATCTTTAGGGGACAAAGTCTGAGTGACTTCATTGGAATACCAGATCAGTGAGTCATACAGCCAGTATAGGAAAATCAGATGGAGAAAAAAAAAAGAGGAGATCATAATCGGGTCCAAAATATAAATATGACTTTATTTCACAATCCCGAAAGAGATCAGCCATCCATAAAAGGAATGCGAAATTTATTCTCTTCTCAAGTCTAAACTGGATATACTTTAAGCGACGTACAGTAATTCAGTTTCAAAGTAAGCAAGATCACCCATTGTCTAAACACCGGTAACAATACAGTAAAAACAATATGGTTCACATACATATTTACACATTTTCTACTAAGAATTTTCCCCATTTTTTTTAATGCTGGTGCTCGTTGTTAGTTCTTTGTTGATTAAAGAAATGGACTAAAACCGTCCCCCACAGTAAGTCGAGAGAAACATTTAGAACTGTAATTTCATCACGTGATGTTCAAAAAATATTCTTTCTAAATTTAACTCATTTAAAAAACAGTTTTACATTCATCTTTATTTGTGTGACTTTTGATAACTGCTGCAGAGTTGGGTTTAACTGTGGAAGACATTTGAACTCTATGTGGACATCTGCCCATAGTGCGCTGTTTTACTTGTACTTGACAAATTAAGGTATGTCATGATGTTGCCAGCCGGTAACGACCAGAAGAAATGAACTGAACTGAATCAAATACAGGATCAGTGAGTGCTGAGTTTCAAAAAGCACCGTGCCATCACTGTTATACAGTACATAAGCAGGTTGCGTCAATGCATGTACCTTGACATCTTGTCCTATTAGCACCAAAAGGAAGTCAAAGTGTTTAAAAGACCCAAATGCGTCTACAGGAAATGTTATGCCATCAGTTTTAGTGTGAATATTATGTCTCCATCTCTTGAGTCATTCTTAAAATTAAGAGCTTTGCTTGTATGGGTAACAGAAAAATAACAAGGAAGAAATCCTGATTAATCAGGAGTTGACACCAACCCCCCTTTTTTTAGACCCTGTAAAAAAGCGTTCTGTAAACAAAGTTTTCGCAAAGGTCAAGCACCCGAAATCGTCTTAGGCAGCTGGCTAAGTGGGATCTGGTGTTTGAGTGGTTTCACAACAAAAGACAAGGGAAAAGAAACAGATTGATTATTCAGCAGTGGCTAATGCAGCTTTATGCTCAAACTTAAGAGTATGGACATAAAAGCCGAGCATGATCTGTTGACATATCTGACACTTTGTGGTTTCTGGAAAGAAAAAAAAAAAAGGTCTTCTTAGCACCAATATCATGTACAGTAGGTGTTTTAATTCCTATAATCACTCTTGTTCCCTATAAAAAACTGAATTCCTTTTCCAGAAGCTGAACGTAAGTAAAGTGCAAATGATGATAAGCACTTTACTGATGTAGCATTTCACTATTCCTCGCTAGGTGTTTAGTTTCATTAGATATGTATGTCATCTTCAATCAAATGAGTGAAACGCAATTAAGTGCAGAAATACTGTAAAAAAAGAAAGAAAAAAGGATTAATGCTAAAAATGTCATATATTTCTCTGTCTGTACATACATATTCAGGCCTATGGACTGGGACCCTTTTCAAGTTAGGTTTTTTTTTTTAAAAAAAGTGCTTTTTAATATGCCATACATATCTGTGAATAAAAGACAAACTATCCAGATGTGGATATAACGAATAAACAAACAACAGACCGAGGAAGTACATTTCTTTCATCAACCGCCGACAGAAGTCAGAGGCAGCAGAAAGAAATGTGTAATGCTACATGTGACAATCTGTAGTAAAAATATGCAGAATATTAGTCTTGTTTTCTACATAATGTGATGTAATGAGTTTGCTTAATAAAGATTACAGTGAGAATGGCACCAATGTAAAAAAAAAAAAAAAGCCAATGAGATTCATCTTCTGAAAAGAGAATTACTGGCTGAAATAAAAAGTAAATTTCTACTGTACAACATAAAATCTGAACACATAATGCAGGTCATCGTAGAAATCTTGCAGTAAACAGGCTTACACCAGAAATTAAATATAAATCGTTATGATCAGAATAAATAATCACATCTTTTTTTTCTGTTTGTTCTGTATATAAAACCAGTTTAAAAATGTATTTTAAATGCTTCAAAGCACCATCTCTTTACAATAAAAACCGACACCGAAACTCACAGTTAAAAAGCCGACAACCTTTGGTCTTCTTCATCGCTCTGAAGGAAGAGACGAAGAAGGGCAAAGTGAACAGGTATAAGAAAAGCTCGATGAAAAAAAAAAAGAATAAAAATGAGAGTAGCAGTTTAAAATTGTCTGAGGTAAGGCAGAAGCACAGGGTGTAGGAGTTTTCTGTGTGTGTGTGTGTGAATGTCAAGGTTTAAAACACGTTGACTAAGACCAGCGATTGTATGGACCCGTCACTTGGGTAAGAGCATACGGGGACGCGGTGATGACCCCGTCCCTTGGGAGAGTCCATGCCTTACGTGTGGGGACATTCATAATCCTCGCCTCCTCTGTCTCCTCACCCTTTTCCTCCTCTCCCTCCACCCCTCCAGCAACTTTACTAAGGCTGCCCTCCAGCCTCAATCTCTCAGCCTCCTCCTCTCTGTCCCGTTCCCGCTTGGCCATTTTGGCATCCCACATAGCCATCCCGTGGCCCGGCTCATTTAGAGACTTATGCTGGTAGAAGACTAGAGAGATGCGGGTGGGGTGGCTGCGATTTGGCTTGAGGACTGGAGTAGTGGCGTGGAGCTCCCGCCGCGCGCACTCGATTAGGATGGAGCCGTGCGACGGGGCCACGGCGACTCCGCCTATTTCGCTGTCGAGGAAGTTGTGTTCGCTGTCTGACCACACCTCTTCCTGCTTCACTTCATCTGGTTCAAATGGTGGAGTTTGTACAGGGAAGGAGAGAGGAGACATCGGTGGGAGGCCATGACCCCTAGCCTCTGCTATGACATCTCCCACAGACCCATGGAGCCCATTGAGCCGGCTGAAGAGGCCCTCAGACGTTGGACTGGGGGAGAACGGAGAGGGAGGAGGAGCGCTCCCACTGGGAAGAGGTTTGTGCTGAGGAGAAGAGTTTACCTCTCTGGGCTCAGTTTTAAAAGCACCATCATAGTCAGCAGGTGTGTTACGTGGAGGTATACACTCTGTCGGAGCACACTGGTCACCAGATGCTGGAGAATAACCATTCACTGTATCACTCATTGTCTTGTAACTGAGAACTGAGCCATTCTGTCCAAACTGGAGGCCAGGCAGGCCATGGGTGTTGGGTGAGATGACCTCCCTCTGCGGGTTGACTCCTGGACCCACAGTGGGGTAGCTGCTGATCTGGTTATAAGTGCAGGGTTGATTCTTCTCTGGTAGGTACCTTTCCACACTAGCAGGTCTGTAAGAGCTGTTGTATCCAGCTTTTGTTTTGTTGGAAGAAAATTCATATATTTTAATGTGGTTCTATTAAAACAGCTATAAATCTTAAATGACCAGTGGCGTGAATGTACTACCTTTGTTGGGGCTTTCAACTTTCACTTTTCCAGGAGTGAGAGGAGTCACCCCGAGCTTCTTCTCCAGTCGCTCTGCTTGAGCCTTAAGGCGAGCCTCTTGTCTGATCTTACGGGCTGATTTTACCGGCTCTGCCAGCAGACGAACCTGACATGTACCAAAATTGAATTATTTAAAGCATGTTAACACTGCACACTGACCCACAACAAAACAAGATCCTTTTTGGTTCACTCACCTCTCGAGGAAACGAAGACAGAACTTGAAGAGCACCACTTTGGATCTTTGCCATCTGGCCCTCAGCGTGACCAAACTCATCTGTGTCAGAAATCTTGTAAAGTGGCAGCACGTGGAGCTGCTCATCCTCTGGCATGTTACGAACTGCACGGTTGTCTTCCTTGGTTAAAGTGCAAACCTAAAAAACACCAACCCAAAGCCAAAAAGCTAAATTTTCAGCCAAACAGGATCGGTTTAATACTTCCAAACAAAAAACTGTTGACCTTCAAATTTAGATGCACCATGTAGGAGTAAATTACATGGTATCGCATTCTTAAGCTTGCTTACCACGGTGCTGCCATTATTCATGTTGCTAGTGTCTTTGTGAGCGTGTGCACAGAAATCCACACAAGCTGTAACCCCAGAAAAAGGACGTCCCTCCTTCTTGCCCAGCCGGCATTCACCCCCCGCCGCCTCATATTCCACCTGTGAGACCCGAAAAAACAGGACACTAAGGAAAGATTTCTTAAAACTCTTAAGAGTCCGTAGAATAAACAGGTCCCAGAAGTAGCCTGGAGTGAGACTGTATGGAAATTTAAGGAAAAAGATTAACTGAAAATCACTTCCGCTGAATTAAGTCAAGCCCAGGAGAGCAAAGGATTACCAGAGACGAATGTGGTTGTTTCCCGTTTCATACCTGGTTTTGGAAAGCCTGAGGAGCCAGTTTCTTGTAGAGGGGAGCGACCTCGGTGGCAAGACTCTGAAGGTTGTTTTCTACCTTCAACTCCTGAAAATAAAAGCTAACACTGTTCAAAGAAACCTACTTCTAACTCTTATTGTAATATCCAACATGGTTCATCAGCAGGCAAACCTTCAAAAAACTACTAGCTTGACCTAAATAATAAGAGACGATTTTTCTCTCAGATTTTGCTGTAAGCTGTACTGCTCACTCATTGTTTGCTGCTGTAAATTAAAAAAGCACACTCTCTCACCTCCTCTCGGTAGTCACCTTGCAGGCGAAACTTCCGAGGAACTTTGCTGCGTGCAAATTTGCATCCATTGAAGTACATGCTCCAGGAGCAACCAAAGGAAAATGAAGCTCCGCAGGTGTCCGGATCTAAACCCTGGCACGCACATGTGCGACTGTAAAGAAACGGGAAATAACAAATGAAAAATAAAGAGGGAAAAAGAAGTGTTATGGAGAAATAAAAGAAGGGGTACTCACTCTTCGTTGAGTGCACAACGACGGCTGGTGGGGGAGCCGTACTTAAAGAGGGTCTCTGTCAGCTCCTGGTATAGGTGGTCTGCCACCGGCCGAGGAATTCCCTCCCAGGCCAGGATGAGGATCACCAACACTGCCGAGTCGCAGTGGTGCCCTGGCCTGTGGCGGACCAAACACAGCAGCTTCTCCTCTTCACTGCCACGCCGGATCACCTGTCAGAGGACATTTAATTTATAAATACACAAGCGTCAGTCACATTTGAAACTTGAATTGCAACACAGACGAATACACTAAGCTCACTACATAGATCACTATAAGTGACCTGCCATACCACCAGACTAGGCAGAAAATGTTGTGAATAAATTTGCAATTTAATGCCTCTGACACGGAGATGGTTTTTGTTTGTCTGTTTGTTTGTGTTGTTAGAAGAAATTATCAAGAAGTTATGGATGGATTCATGTGAAAATTGTACCGGAGGTGGCTAACTTTTTGACTTGATCCACATTAAGGTCTGGTACTGGGTCCAGGAATACCTAGACGAACATTCTGTGTCATATCTAAACAAATACCAATAAAACTGAAACATGAAAAATTGCTGTTCAAGACAAAGAAAACACAAACTAATCCACATATCCTTCTTGATCTAAAGACTCTAAAGTTCATGCCATGGTTTATGCAGCCATAGCGGAAGTACGCTGTCTCAGACTGCTCGCTATGTTTAAACTTTAGTTACACAGTTGGCGGCAGCTAAGGTTTTGCCATGGTGGTGATAAAAGCATAAATCAGAGGCTTCCTTTCATTTCTTACACTAAATATACTGGCTCACAACAATGTTTACATTTACAGCAGACACATTCAGGACACAGACACCAGCCACATACCCATTTAGCTATTGGACACCCCTGGGAGCTCCTGCCTTCTTTCCCAGTGTAAACAACAACTTCCACCCTTATTGCATTTCCTTTGGCACCATACCTAAAACACACACACACACACACACACACACACACACACACACACACACACACACACACACACACACACACACACACACACACACACACACACACACTAAATGATGAGTCTGTGCTCTTCACAAAAGAGCATATAAAAGTCATCGGCATAATTTCTGAAAGTTAGAATAATATTTAAAAAATGTAACAGTTCATACAACTATTTTTTGTTTAAAATATACACCATTCATCACAAAATAAGACAACATCAGTTAAACTTCAGGGTCATTCTGTTCAGTTAGGAAGTATAAACCACTATGAATGCATTTAGTTTGGTGCAAATCGCACTGGTGTTGTTTGACGTTGCCGTCATCACAGCATTTGTTACGGTGTCTTCAGACTCTTTCTCTTCTGTCACATGCACTCTATGTGAAATTCATGTCCCTGCTCTCATCAGCCAAGAGAACAAGATGCCACTGACAGACCTGCCAGTTCTGGTGTTCATGGGTGAACGCCAGTTAAGCTGCACTATGCTGATCTGTGAACGTGGGTCCGGCTAAAGGACGTTGAGCCCTGACGACACCCTTGTGGAGCCTGCTTGTGACAGTTTCCTCAGAAACATGCAAATGATTAGCCCCAGGAGGTGATTTTTGTCGGACTCTGGAAGTGCTCCTCCTGGTTTTCTTGGCAGAAAGGTGCAGACAGCGATCCTGTTGTTGGGTTGATGCCCTTCTACAGCCTTGTCCAGCTGTCTCACTCTTGAGACACAGCAAACCTTCCTGTGACAGCACATTTGGATGCGGCATTCTGAAGAAACTTAGCTGCCTGCAGGTACCATTTCATGGTAGCAGCAATAACAAGGACACAAGCAAAAAGAAAAACAACAGTGTGGAGGGATAAGGAGAGGGTAACGGTAACGGTGCATCTCGAGACCTCCCGTTCATGATCATTTACACTGAAGTAGGTGAAATGGGTTCACAATGGTTCATGCTTCCTAACTGAACCAAACTGTCATCCCTAAAGTTTAACTGACTTGTTGTTAAACTGCAGAGAACAAGTAGTCCCTTAATGTTTTTGGGATGCTGTATCTTCCCTCATTTCTAACAAAAATCTGGTAGGATGTAATGCGTTATTACTGCCAGAAGGTGGAGGTAATAAAACTAAAAGCTGTTTACCGACTTACAAGAAAAATAGTAAAATGCGCAACCAACTACCAAGCATTGGATTGAAAAAAGGCGAGATGTGGTTAGAGTATTTGGATGTTGGGCAATAGTATTTCTGCTCAAAAAGCCCATATCTAGCATGTATGGATGGCAATATGCTATATATTACACATGAGGAAGCTTAACCCTTCCTGAGAGCAACTGACAACACAAAAACCTCACAGCATTTCAAAATAAACCCTTTGTGTCTTTTAGTGAATGACAAAGGTTCGTATAATGTAACAGTGAGCAGTGGTATGTGTCCAAAAGAGCTAATTAGACCAGAGACTAAACTATTTCATTTTTACCAGCCAAGCTGAAAATATACGTTAAGTGTAGCTGTCAAATGGACAAGTTGTATTTAAACAAGCTGTCATCCTGCTTTACGGGCCCCTCGTCTGAGCTAGAGGGGTTTCCTGTTTCAGCATGCTGTGTGTGTGTTGAGCTATCTCAGCAGTGCTTCCTTTTAATGACATAGCATGGTTGTGATCCCGCCCCATTCCACCAAGCCTGTGGTTTACTAGTAAGCTGTGGTAGTAAACACACCCCACAGCGTGTAAACAACGCCGCTGTAGTCACTCTACCTGTTCTCCATAAGTTCCCTCACTGCAGCGACGCTGGGTCCTGCCCCAAGATGAGTATAGTAAGGGCCCTCTTCCTTTTCAATGATCTGGTCTGTGAAAGACAACAATGAATATTGGAGCAACTTCTTCAAATAGCATTCCACTGATGCGTTGCTGGCACGTTTAAAGAGAAACACAGACAACCTGTTTGATATTTTTAATAAAAACATCAGGTTAATGTTGAAATACAAACTAAATGTAGCTGGATTTCAGTTTCAGTTTAGGGTTCATCACCTTGGAGGTCTTTTGAAATGCATCATAATAAGTCAACAACCCTCCACAAAACATTCAAAATCCTGCTCCAAATATGGCAGAGAAATGCAGCCTTTTATGCTCGATTTGGCTGTTGAATTAGGACACAGTGTATGTGTGTGTGAGTGTATGTTTGAGTCAGAGTAAGAGAAAAAAGTCAGTTTGAGGTCAAACACCAGCAGTCTCACTAAAAAGAAAACTCTAAAGGGACGGCTCACCCTAAAATCAAATACACATGTTTCCCTCTGGCCTGCAGTGATACTAAGCTTTGGTGTAAGCTGCTCAGTTTAGAAGATATCACCTCTTTCATTCTGATGTCTCACTTTACTTGAATATAATTGAACTAGATGGCTCTCATCTTTTAATGCTCTGTTAGAAAGGAATTTGTCACACAACTTGTTGTCTAGTTGATTAAAAAAATTTTCTAAATTGAGTGACTCACAATAAAGACTTTACTGCTGAGTTTTAAAATGGACTTTTTTAATGCTTTGACCATAGTGTGACTGCAATCTAATTTCATTAGACGTAGAGAAGGCAGTCATTTGTATATTTTCTATCTGTTATCGCCCAATCTGGGCAAATCTCACCAGCAACAGCTACTCAGCTTTATAAACAACTCTGCAGGCCAGAGGAAAACATGTACATTAGTCTGTTTAATTTCAAAGTGGTTCAAATTTAATGTGATGGAAACACATGCACTAAAAAGTTGAAGTGAAGACAGAAGCAACTCACCCACACACTGACAGGATGGAAGATCAGCCAGTTTTTTGGAAGGTGTGTTGAGCAAGTTCTTGGTAGGGGTATCTAGAAAACTTGAGGGAGACTCCAGAAAACTGTTGATGCCGTTCTTGGATGGAGTTGAGTCCGCAGAGTGTCCCTGACTCCCATCAGTGGTTGTAGACAGGACAGTGACAGGTCCTGAACTCTCCAGCTTGTAGTAGCTTTGTTGACTTAGAGGAGGGGACTGGTGAGCCCCTGAGAAGCCATTAGCCAGACCATGATGCCCAGACGTAGGGCTGAGAAAAGCTGATTTGGCTGGGCTGGTGTTAGGATCAGCACCGTGCTGCAGCCCACCACAGGGCTGCGCTACCTGAGATAACAAATGCTTTTCGTACTCTTCTGGTCCTGCAGCGTAACCATTGCATGGATTATGTTGGTGAAGTGGACCTTTGGAAAGGGACCACGGCTGGTTTTCTTGACCAGAAATGTGGTTGAACGTTGTGAGAGTGCTATAGTTCTGAGTCTGATGCCCTAAATGAGATATATTTTGAGTGTTAATCTGATGGATAAATTGCTTCCTCTCCTCCTGTGCCTCAGCCAAGTATCTCTTCAGATCAATTTGAGCCTGAGGCAGAAATAGGTTTTTCTTGTGGTGAAGTCCTGATTTACCCTGCAAGGGATTCTTCTGGTTTCTGCTCCTGTACGGCGTCTCTCTATTTGGCGTGCGCTGATTTAATCCATCAGTTTTCTTCTTACTGGGCTTGGAAGGCGCAGCTTTTGTTTTCTTCCTGACAGGTGTTTTCTGACTGGGGGGCTGCTGGGATTTGTAGTTGTATTTGATAGCTGAAACAGGCGCTCCTTTCAAAGGATTGTTCTCTGACTGCTGGTTGTGCTGGGACTGGATGATGAAGGCTAAATTTGCCAGCTGAGCTGCCACTTCCTCTTCATCTCTGTTTCTACTCACTTTAGCAACAACCCCACCCTCCATAGACAGACGCTCATGATCCTTACTAAACTTCACATCAGTGGGGGTTTTATAACTGAATTCAGACTTAATGACAAAAGCACCACAATCCTGTTCTGACCTCCTGGAGATTGTTTTATCACTGTGTGAACTCGCCTCCAAGAGACTCTGCAGCTTGTTTATGCTCAACCCGTTGGAGCGCTGGATGACATTCCCTTGTCTGGCCACAGGAGGTCGTATAACTGACATCTGGTGTAGTGGTGAGCTGATGACAGAGACTTTGTTGTAGCCAAAAGCTACTGCGGGTTTGGCTTCTTGCAGGACTCTATTTGTACTCGAGGCTGATGATGGCACAGCAGTAGAAATGGGATGTTCACACTTACTTTCAGTTTTAATGGACCCTGGTGTGCTTTGAGGTATAGCTGCCAGCTGAGTCAAGGCCTCAATAGCGATAGCCTGATCAACACTAAGGTTTCTCCTCTCTGCCAAAGATTGCACGCTTGGTAACAAGACACTTGGAAGAGGCTCACTTTTAATGGGTGGGGGAGTGCTTTGCAGATTAACAGGAGTGCTTTTCAGATACAAGTCCTCTTTTCTCACAAAGTGCAAATCTGGTGCCTCTGTTTTGATGGAGTGAAGTATGGAAGCACGAGAGCTGAAGAGTTTCTCCTCCAGGCCCTTCCTCTCAGTGACAGAAAGACACACAACGGCTGCCAGCGTAGCCAGTGGGTCCTCACATACCTCATCTTCATCACTCAGCTGCGTGGTGGTCTGTTCAGTGATCCACACCCATGGCTCCTCCTGTTTTATCTTCTTTAGTGGAACTGCCAAGTCATCTGGAGGAGTCATGGGTCCATTCTCAGAGTCTTTAGGAACTGCAGCTATGATATTCCTTTGAGGCTCCAATGCCATTGTAGTCCGTTTCAAAGCAGACACAGTGGTCATATTAGCACCAGGTTTAGGTTTTATCAGGTTTGCAGCAGAACCATTCTGAAAAGTCACAGAAGAGCATACTTGTTGGTGAAGTGGTGCAGTGCTGGTCAGCTCCAGCCCGGGCTCTCCTTTAATAAGTATTGGCCGTACACCTTGGTCCAAGACCTGGTCATGGGTGAGTGAGTGGGTAATGGGGGGAGTCTGTGTATGAGGTATGTGGCCTTCCTCCCCCTCATCCTCCTCTGCTGCCATGTGGGTGTCATCCATCTGTGCTTTGCCTGTGCCATTTACCAACCCACTTTCTGGAACCACCTGAAACACGGAGAGAAACAAGAAGAGAGAGGTGACTCAAGCTCTCACAGTACACAGGGAATCAGCTTGTTCTAAACAGTCACGGCACAGCGCACAGCAGATTGCCTCTCAGCGTGGCACGAGCATCTGCTGCAGCCACTATCAAGGCTGTGGAAAATATTATGGCATTGGGAAAACAAATAATCTCCTTTTTCACAAATCTTGCCAAATCTGACCTCTAAACACAGCTAATAAAAAGTTAAACTAAGATAATTCGCAGTTGAGGCTTCGATAACGACTAAATTAATATCAGAGCTCAGGAGTGTTGAGAGTAATGGACCCATAAGTAGCTAAGAGCCAACAAGTAAACATTTGGAGTCATCCAGCTGCGCTACTTCCAGTGGGTCACTGAGGGTATGTGTGCAACATGTATGTACGTGTTGTGTTTGTCCTGGGCTTGAATGTGTGCTCCTGGGTATGCATGTGTGTGCATGCACACGTGATTATCCACACAGCTGGCCTGACATTACAGTATAGCCCCTGTGCATTGTTAAGAGGGATTAACCCACTGTGGGTCTTACACACAGTAGCTACGGCACCGCCTGACCTTCATGAACTGTGATCATACAAAGGTCAACCGTGGCGTATGGATTACCCACAAAAACATTATTAAACATGTTCTACTACAACCTGTTTAGTACACAGATAATTATTTCCACAACCTATACTATCTGGAGACGTTTTAAGGCTTTGAGTAAAGTGTGTTTGCTACTGTAGTATTCATGCTGCTTGGAAGCACTTTCTACGAGAACATGCAAAGAGTACTCTGAAATAGGGCTGCCACGATTAGTCAACTAGTCACGATTACGTCGATTATCAAAATCGTCGACGACTGATTTAATAGTCGACGCATCGTTTGAAGCTTTGTAAGATCACAAAAGATGCAGGAATAAGTAGTAGGTTTTACGAGTGTAATAACGGACTGAAACAGAAGATGGCAGCACTGCATGTACAAGGATGCCAGCTGCCGTTAAACCCCGAAGAAGAAGAAGCTGTGTCCCAGAATTCATAGTGCAGCCCAGCTCTTGTGGGCAGCTCTGTTTCCAACAATGGCGGCAGCTAGTTAGTTTTAATATTACTCTTATTATTCTTTCTGGGTCACAAAATAAACGTTTAACATATTTTCAGGGGAGAATGTAGCTGTGTAAACCTCAAATATCTGCTCAGTTTATCAAGACACCACATATTTTCAAAAGCGCTCCGACGTTTTCGCAGACGTCTGTTACCCACTAGCTCGATAGCTAGCCGGGGGCTAGGCTCACTAGAGCCCGTGAGAACACCGGACTCCTGGCAAATCGTTTTCAAACCCACCGCCGTCTCTCGCTACTCAGGTTAAACATATATAAGTCACTTAGATAACTTAAAAATGTTATTGTTTAGTTTTTTTTATAATTTTATTTGTTCCTGAGTAAATCAGTTTGGCTGAGATTAAAGTTATAGTTTTTACACAGCTGAATAAACGTCAAGCAGACAGCTGATTATCAGAAGTGTGAGATGCTCGAGAATATAATCCGGTGTCCTGTTATGTTTAGATAGCAAGGAGTTTATTCAACTTCACCGAAACAATCTGCAAATTTCATTGAAATTGAATAAACTATCATCTTGTCTTTATTTTTAGTTAGCACATAACTTAAACACTTAAAGCTGTAAGCTAATGATAGTTATATAAGAGCAGATGCATGCTGGTGCAATAAGCTGTAAATTTTACGTCCAATGGATGCATGATCTGATTAGTCGACTATCAAAATAATTGTTTGTGGCTGCCCTACTCTGAAAAAGTCAGTCATTTCTTTACATTTTGCTTCCACAGAGCCAGACTTTATTGTAACTTTTTAAAGGCATCTTGAGCAGTAGTACTCATGTCTTTCTGAAGGTCTTTCACAGTTTTCTTAGGACAAGGGCGTCTTTTTCATTCTTTCCTAGCCCAGTCCTTGTACCCTGATCACTTTCAGTTCATGTTTTTTGTTTAGTGAACCACTCCCCTGTGAATAATTCAAGCATAAAAAGGCACCTATCTCAAGGGACCAATCGGTGCTGTGTCTACACATACCAGACAACTTTGGAAAAAAAAAAAAAAAAAAAAAAAACGCACACAAAAAACCCAAAGCAATTTTATTGTATTTTCAGACATTTTGTTAGTGGGGGCCTGTTGGACAAACATGTCATTTGTTCCCATTTCCTTAGTTTCCTTATATTATCTGAAAAATGGGCATATCTTGGCATGCTCAAGAGTCAGTCCAGCAGACAAGAAGTATCTTAAAGTCATATCCTTATGATAGTGGAAATAAATTTAGCAAAGATCTGACACAGGACCTGAGAGATGCATCAGCTGATCTGTTTACTGCTAATTGAGGCATCATCAGAAATAATCTAACTGGAAGCTGTCAAGAAGCCAATGTTAAGAAAGCAGACTTTACAGAAAATGCTGAGGTATGCCAAATTACACAAGAACTGGCAACTTAACGAGTAATTAATCCAAATATTTGGTTTGGTTAAAACACGGTGGAGGTAATTTCATGGCTCAAACTGATAGGATTTTGTACTGTCAGATTTGATCCAACAATCTTGAAAGCATCTGATTGGCAATGGTTTCATTTTTCCTCATGACAATGATCTCAAACACACTGTCAATGTAGTGAAAGCATACTGGGATGGAAAAAAAACATCAGTCATGGATTGGCCTCCTCCTGACCAAGACCTCAACATTATTGTAGCAGTAGGATCATCTTGGCAGACAATGGCAAAAAGACAGCCAATATCCAAAGAAGAGCTTTGAATATCCTTCAAGAAGCCTGGAGAACTATTCCTGTAGACTACTTAAAAAAGTTAGAAGAAAGCTTGAGAGTTCAGGTTGTGTTGAAGAATAAAGGTGGTCAGAGCAAGTATTGACTTTCAAGGTTATTAGAACTGTAGGAACTTTTACACAGCACTGTACAGCTGGCAACTGAAAATATGAAAGCCATCCTTAGTTTTTAACATCTTGAATAAACATATGATCCACTGAAGACAAGCTGTTCTTTGTTTTAGCTGCATATCAAATCAGAACTAAAGCCTTTAGCTGTGGAAGAAAAATGTTTCAATGTGACAAAGATATATATAAAAAAAAAAAATCAGTATCATGTGCCAAATCTCAGCTGACAAAAGGATGTTAAACTCACTTGAGTGTGCTGTACATACTACAGTGCAGCTGGATGTATGTTCTTTATGACTGTTTACCTGGCATAAACATCCATTACAGTAAATCACATCAACTGGTTTTAATGTGTTTTACAGCAGGTGATGTGCACTGACAGATCAAGAGTAAGCAGCAGCAGCAGTTTTTTTATTTTTATTTAACCTTTATTTAACCAGGAATGTCCCGTTGAGATCAAAGACCTCTTTTTCAAGGGAGTCCTGGCCAAGAGGCAGCACATTTCAAGACAAATACATACGAACAAACAAAGTTAA
This sequence comes from Rhamphochromis longiceps, assembly GCF_057381845.1. Taxonomy (NCBI): domain Eukaryota; kingdom Metazoa; phylum Chordata; class Actinopteri; order Cichliformes; family Cichlidae; genus Rhamphochromis; species Rhamphochromis longiceps. Next base: position 17,618,737 of record NC_140569.1, read on the forward strand.
AATTACACAAAACAATTACACATTATTGAGGCAGCCTGTAGGCCTTTGAGTTTAGTTTTAAAAACATTTAAAGACAACAATTCAGTTAGTTTCCAGTCTTTCTGTAACATGTTCCATGAAAAAGGCGCAGAGTGGACAAAGGCTTTCTTACCCAGCTCTGTGCGGACAAGGGGAACAGACAACAGCAGCTGATCATTTGAGCGCAAGGAGTAAGAACCACTATTTGTCCTTGTGACCAAAGTACAAATATAAGGAGGCAGCAATCAAAGCATAGCTTTGTAAATAAAAGTGTACCAATGCCCCTGTCTTCTAATGGCCAAAGAAGGCCATTTTACTCTTAAGTACAAATCACAGTGATGGGTCAGGTATTTACAATTGGTAATAAACCTCAAGGAAGCATGATACATCGTGTCCAACATTAGAAGACATGAAGAAGAAGCGTTCATATACAGAATGTCACCATAATCTAACACAGATAAAAAGGTTGCAGTGACAAGACGTTTTTTTACTGCAAAAGAAAAGCACTGTTTATTACGGAAGAAAAAACGAAGTTTAAGTCTCAGTTTCTTTACTAGTCTCTCTATATGTGGTTTAAAGGTGAAGGAGTCATCAATCCAGACACCAAGGTATTTATATTCATGAACTATCTCTATGACATTTCCATCAAGGGTGGACACCACTGGAATAGGCTCCGGGACCTTCTTTGACTTGGAAAACAACATTAGCTTAGTCTTGTCAGCATTGAGAACTAATTTTAGCTGAATAAGTGAATGCTGGAAAGCAACAAAGGCTTTCTGTAAAGTTTCAATGGCCTGAGCAAGAGATGATCCATAACAGTAAATAACTGTGTCGTCAGCATAAAAATGCAAATTTGTGTCTGAGACATTTTGACCCAAGTCATTGATATATAAAAGGAACAGAAGGGGACCCAAAACTGAGCCCTGTGGCACCCCCTTGTGGACAGCAACAAATTTAGAACAAAGACCTTCAAGTTTAATGCACTGGGTTCTATTTTTCAGATAATTTGAGAACCACGCTAATGCATGTTCTGACAATCCAAGGCTGAGCAGTCTGTTTTTTAGGACTGCATGATCAACAGTGTCAAAAGCTTTTGAGAGGTCAATAAAGAGTGACGCACAGTACAATTTCTTATCAAGTGCCACAATAATATCATTTATCACTTTCATAGTGGCAGTGTTAGTACTGTGTTTTTTCCTGAAGCCTGACTGAAATTTGGAGACAATATCATTAGAGTACAAAAACTCTTTCAACTGGTCACAAACTAGAGATTCCAGGATTTTGGATAAAACACACAAATTTGATATTGGCCTATAATTAGTCAACACCGATGGATCACCTCCTTTCAATAAAGGCAAAACGAAAGCTGATTTCCAAACCGCTGGAATTTCTTTGGTTTTAATTGAAAAATTAAATAGAATTGAGAGTGGTTCTGCAATAAAATCAGCTGCCAAGGTTCCATCAAGTCTGGACCAGGAGGTTTTCTGTGATCCAAAGCCTTTAAAGCTTTATGCACTTCATAAACACTAAAAGGTACAAAGTTAAAACGGTCTCCAGAAAACATAGAGAGTTCTGGGCAAGTATTTGTTAAAAAAGTTTCTGCAGAAGCAAACAAGGAACCCACTGATAGAAAGTGTTCATTAAAACAATTCAAAATTTCAGTTTTATCATTAATTGAGACTGAATCTTTTACAACAGATTTAGGAAAGGTTTGAGTCATTTTATTGGCGGAAAAAGACTTGATTACTTTCCAAAATTTCTGTGGATCATTGAGGTTCTCAGTGGTGACAGACAAAAAGTATTCAGATTTGGCCTTTTTAATAAGAGAAGTACATTTATTTCTAAGCTGTTTGAAAACAGACCAATCAGTGGAAGTATCTGTTTGTCTCGCCTTGTCCCATGCTCTATTACGCTTGTGTATGCTATCTGCGAGTGTCTGCGAAAACCAAGGATTTTCTCGACCTTTAATTCTAACTTTCCGTAAGGGGGCATGTTTATTAACAATTCCCATAAAACTTTCCTTAAAATATGTCCAAGCTAGCTCTACATCTGGTAATAGTCCGATTTTTTCCCAATTAACTAATGACAAATCATGATGAAAAGCCTGTTCATTAAATTGTTTAAGATTCCTTTTGCACACTATGCGTGGCTTACATTTTGGAATTTTAGCATTTCTGCAAACAGCAACAACACAGTGATCACTTAGGTCATTACAGAAAACACCAAGTGAAGAGAATTTATGAGGTACATTTGTTAAAACCAAATCAATTAATGTAGACTTTTCAGGGCATTTAAGATTTGGCCTGGTAGGAAGATAGACTAGCTGGGTAAGATTAATTGAATCGCAGAATTCAATTAAGCAGTACATCAATATAAACCAGATCTCCTGTGAACCCACAGACCAAACAAAAAACACTTGTGTTTATCACCTACATGTGCTCTTTGTTCCCTCCGTTTCCACTGGACGTGCACCAGATTTAGATTGGCACACTATTAGTGCACTATTTTTACTGCACTTGACAAACAGAACGATGTATGGGAGAAGGGAGTTTTATAGACTGCACAGGAATACCTGTGGAAAATGAACCATAAACCTTATGTTTATTTTACAAAAAAACCTGCTCGACTAATGGAGCGGTAACACAATACTGACATTTTTTTTAACCGCTTTTCATAAAACACAACAATCCTTCAAGTCTTAAAATGTGCTCAGAATCAGCCTAAATCTGGAGCTGGTACCAGTTCACTTAAAAGATTCTCAGAAATCCCGAACAAAAAGGGAACATTGTTTTCAACCATCAAAAGCATACAGTGACACCTTACATGCAATAAAGTGGCATCTGTAAAGAAGAAGACACTGAAAAATAGGAGATTAGGCATTGTTCCAAAGCTATAGCTGGAAGAATAAAAGGCACACAGAGGTCAGAGAGAATACAGATGCTGAGCTATCTTCTGCAACAGCAGTGTGAAGACAAGAGTTTTAGGTGTGTGAAGTTCTTTCTTACAATCTTACATTTCTGATTTGCATACAAGCACACATCTTCCAACTGGGCCTTATAAATGACCTAAAGGTCTCCTGACTGCATCTTGCCTGTTTGTCCAATTATTTTTTCCATTCTCAGTACTAAAAATACACAGAACAGCTTTTGTCTTTGGCTCAGTTTCTAACTTTGCTGAAGCTGGAGTTTCTCCTTTAAGCACAGGTTAAATGTTATTTGACAACTCAAGAGTAAATTGCAGTGACCACGGAGCTGTTTGTGATTAACATGGGAAAGCTAAATGATCACCAGGTCTTTTCAGTGATGTGGTACTCCTGATCACTCTCTGGTTTGCTGCAGTTACTCCTCAGTCCACTGAACTCCCCATGGCTGTCAGGATTGTGTCTGACTACTAGAAACACGCCGCTGATGCAACAGATAGTTCAAGCTCAGGCTGAGGCAACACCAAAGCTGCCAATGCAAGAATATGAGATAACCGCTCTGCACTGAATGCACAAATGGGCCAATGAAAGAAAAGAGGAGTGAAGAAGATGGGGCACAGTGCAAGAATAAGCAGCATGTCACAATAAACTGCTTTCAATGACAAAGCAGTACTGGCTGCCTTCCAGCACTGCACCAGACACACACGTCGGCATGCATGTGTGTGCGCGTGTGCATCCGTTTGTGCATCCAACTGTTTATGATCCGAAGCAGACATCAAAGTGCAGCCTCTGCTTTTAATTATTTTACATTTATCCTTGTAAAAGCAAAAAGCTTAAAAGCAGGATGCGAATGCAAAGTCATGTGTTCTCATTTAGCCACTGGGTCTCTGGAGGGAGCTCGGACTGTGATGTGCTGGTGCTGCGTCTTTGTGCTTGTTGGGTATATCGCCGGGTTAGTCACTTGCAAACACACTCTTCTTCTTTTGTGTTAGACAAACCGTGACTAACTACGGAGCTTGTCAGAGCTTTCGGAATGAATAAAACATATCCAAGAGTGGCTAAGGGTGAGTTCTTAACACACAAACACCCGTTCAGAGACCTGCGGCAACAGAGTGTCACTACTACATGAATCGTAGCAACCCTGTGTCTCTGTCTCTCCAAAGAGAGCAAATTGGGTCTCCAAGGAGGTTTGAAGTAGTGTGCATCTATTTGTAACGCAAGACCACAGACAAAAACACGCACACATGCACAGAAAACACATTATACATAGACATCGTATGAACTGCTACAACAAAAAAGTGAATACTCCGATTTTCTTTTGCCACATTGTGGGTATGCAGAAATCATACCGTTAAGCCTGCCACCTCACAGCACCCTGACATTAACACACTGAAAAAACACATGCTTCCTTCCTGAGTCAGAGCGTAAGTAGTGGTTTATATGTGTTTCTCTGAACACGTGAGAATTTCCTTCATTCATTGAGTACTTCCTGTCTGCGCTGAGCTCAATATAATGTCGTCTACACACAAAACATACTACCTAAAGAGAAAAGCGGTGAAAAAGAGCACGAGCTTAATCAACTATAAAATTATAGAGATTAAGACGGCGTCATTAACAGCAAGGCCCTTTCCTACAAACCGCACAGTAATAATACTGTTACTGTAGCCAAACAAGTAAAACCTGCCAAGTTACGACCCAAGGCTTACAAGCACTCCACTTTTCTGCTAAGCAGTCAGAAAACAGCAGGTGCAGAAATATGGCTGTTCAAAACACTGCAAGAAAGAAAAGGGGAAGCAAACGGACTCTTCATACAGCACAGTGGCTTAAATAAAGGCATGCAATAAAAGGAAAGACGAGGGCTTTCTTGTATCCATTTGCTGCTAACTTTGTTGTCCCAGCCCTTAAACCCACCTGGAAAAGACAAGACAAGTGCTCACACACAAAAGGCCAGGTCCTCAGTGAAAGGGACAATAACAAAACAGGCGTCCAAATAAAGCACTCCTGGTCAGCTAAATCCAGGGTGGCGAGGAGAGAGAGACACAACGGCGTATACCTCTAGATGAGCTCCACTGTAGCTGACCTATCTTGCAGTAAGACAAAAGAACTCAGGGTGAAGACTATGGTTGTCTTTACCTTATCTGTCCTCGGAGGAAGCCCCTCCGGTTTAGGCAGCATATCCCTAAAAGGTATTGGTGGCCATCTTGCTTTGCCTGCCTCCAGCCTGCAGAAAACATTGGCTACAGTAGCCGTACGCAGGGCAAGCTCCTGGGTGTCATGACTAGCCGCCGTAGCAAAGCACTGCTACAGCAGGCGCGCACACACTCACCGCACATACACAGACATACAGACACACACACAGATGGGATGCCTTTTGCAGACGCAGACAGAGCCTCATCAGCCAATGGCGTGAGGACCTTAGCGGCTTGTAAATTATCTTCCATGCCTAGACTCTCCTAAACAAAGGATCCCCTATGTGGGCTACTCCAGCCCTACGCACAGGGATTGGAGCAAATTGTGGAATGGATAGTGCTGGATCTGGATCAGTTGGACAGAGCTCACCAACACAGGACTACCTCAGAGTTGATTGTGCAACTACTAAAATGATTAATCCATTATTCAATTAGTCAACTTAACAACAAAATTAAGAACAACATTTGCTGCTCCTGGATTATCAAGCTTCTTATTTCTGCGTTTTCAACTGATCTTGCCAAATAACCAGATCTGAAATTAAGCTTTGGGGATTTTTAATGGTTATTCTCAGAATTTTACAGACAAAGCAGTTCATCAGCTAATCAAAAATATAATTAACAGTAAATAAAGATTACTCACAACTGTCAAACTAATCACAGGTTTAAGTTAGTTGGCACCTTTAACTTACATGGGGCTGAAATACTGCTAAAAGCAAAAATGCTTATAATGATAAGCAAAAACCACCATCACATGACAGTTACACTGGACAGCGAGTGCTTTTGTGCCCCTTGAGGTTTAAGACATGTGATTTATCATTGTAAGGAAGTTTTGCATTCTGTCATCATCAGACACAGGATGAAGCAAGACACAGTCTTTGCAAAAGTCTGGAGTGACTCCTCATTCCTTTATATTTTTGCACACAAGAAGTCAGAGTTTCTTGTAATTGTCGTCTTAAGCAATCTCAATAGATCTCCAGGACAAGTTTTTCTTTGGAAACTGACTACTTTTTCACTCATTTTCACTCCAGCCCTTGCACCTGGCCATTTTTAGAAGAATATTTTGTTTTATTTGCTTGTTTTATCATTCACCTAGCATTAAAAAAGCACCTAACTCAAGGGATGAACCAGTTTTTTGGAGTAGCAAACTATATCTTTAGGCACTTTGTTGATAGCAGCCTGGCATAAAAAGCTTCTGTTTTTCCCCCATTTCTTTAGTTGAATGATGAATGCCAAAAATAACAGTTTAATGGGCATCGTATTTTGGCTCCAGCAGGGTGATTCTCAAAGAGCTAAACTTGGCATATCTTAGAAATGTTTTAGGAAAGTGGACAAGTTGAAGATTTAGAAAAGTCCAGCAAAGATCTGATGGACCTGATGCATCTGGACTTTCAGTTGATCCATCTCTTGTTTGCTGAGGCTTCATCACAAACGGCCTCAGTGGAAGGGAAACACGTAGAAAAGGCTGAGATATGCCAAATTACACAAGAACTGTGCCAGTGCCAACAGATTTTATGGAGTGATTAATTCAAATTGCAAATTTTTGGTTCAAATTGTCATCAGGAGGTCCGGAGAGAGATACAACGGTAAGCGTCTACAGCCATCTCTAAAAAAATACAGTGAGATTTTGATCCACCATGCAATACCATCTGGAAAGCATTTGATTGGCTTTATTTTTCAGCATGACAATGATCCCAAACACACTGCTACTGCAACAAAACTATACCTGGATATAAAACACCCAGTGTAGCATTATCAGTCATGGACTGGCCTCCCCAGAGCCTGGACCTCACCATTACTGAAGCACACTTTGGATGTTAGAGGCAGCTAACATCCAAAGAAGAGCTTTGAATGTCCTTCAAGAAGCCTGCAGAAATATTCCTAGTATTTAAAAAAATGTCAAGAAAGCTTTCCTGACAGAGTTAAGGCTGTGTTAAAGAATAAGGGTAGTCATATTAAATATTGACTTTCAAGTTCTTTAGAACTTGAAAGTCAATATTGCAAGATAGGTGAGCTACATACTTTACATTCTGTATTTTTCTAGATGTTTCAATAAATTGCTGCACAGATATTACATTTTCCTAGCAAAATATGAAGAAATGAGTGATGGTTCAAGACTTTTGCACAGTACTGCAAGCATAGGCGAATAATTTGCTGCACCATCTATAATTTCTAAATGACTGTCTTGTTCATCCACCCCTAAATCCTTTCCTAAACAACCCCACTCAGGAAAAGCGTGGTTAGTAACTTTGCCTCTTTTAAAGGTAACCATGTAGCCAAGAAGCTGAGTTCAACCCAGGACAAGGAAACATGAAGGTAGCCAGAGCCAGTGCCTGCTGTTAACAATCTAGCAACCAACCTCAGCCATGGGCTTGATTGTGGGAGCAGATATAGTTCAGCGCAGCCCAGTCAAAACAATAAAAACTATATCAGTGTAGCATCCAGCCTGCAGTAAACATGTTCAACCAAAAAGATAAGACAGCTGCGCAAACATAACCTGTGGCGGAAGATCCGATCATATTGATGGATTTAGCACTAAGTCGTGTCATAATTTCAAACATTACTGAGTAGGATGTTACACCAATGGTTTGTCTTTGAGCCTAAAAGACAAACCATATGGGAAATGACTTGATTATATAAGAGACTTGGGAATTTTTACACTTTTGATGCACTTTTTTGAAACGTGTACTCAAGAATTGCAATCTTAGTCATGGCTCCGAAGGGCTGTTTTTTATCTCACTGCAAAGTTCAACAGTCACTGAGTTTGTCAGTTACACTTATCACAGTCAAACTGCTGCATGGTGTGGCTTCATATATATTAGCCCCTTTCTGCAGCTTGATAAGTTCATCATTTTTGCATTTATCCTCAACATTTCAACACAACATTTACTGAACACTTGCTGTGGTGTACCACTGAAGCCATGAAATACTGCCATGTGCATTTATGCTGCTTGAGTATTTGCATCTAGAAAATGCAAAGAACATCTTACATTTAAATTATGATGAATATCATTTTATGTATTCTCACCTCATATCCCCTCAGGAAAGTTTTCTGATTTAGTCTCAGATTGGGAGTCGTAGCAAACGCTGGAATAATACCAAGGAGTAAATATCTTAAATGTCTTTGAGCAGATAAGTGTGTAAGTGTTATATCTTTAGCTGAAGTAGCTGAAAATTCAGTGTTAATATCTATGAACACGTGACAAAAAAACACGTAAGATTCTAATAAGTTGTCTTCCCCAAACGCTTCCTTACACACTGTAAAACAAGCACAGACGAAGACTACACACTTGAAATATGCACGAGGAGTGAGTGCGGTGTGCTGAAGCAAATTTCGTCCCCACAAAGTAATATCTCCACACTGGCAGTAACTGTGAAAACCCTGTCAACACTACAACAACTTGCATATTGCCAGCTATTTAATCACAATGTGGATTAGTGCTTGCAGCTGCACAATTCATGCTGACAACCAGCGCGGACATGCGGCAGTCTTTCAATCTTTAACATAAGACTGAAAGGACACAGTAAAGTGAGTGCACTGCTCTTGAAAACTTTGTTTTTAATCAGTTATTCACTGACCCACCTTAAACCTGAACATATGCATGTTAGTGTTTTACTATAAAAGAACCAAAGCATAACATCTGAACCGTGTCTTCATTTAGGGTTGATTAAAGATGTGCAAAAGAAAAAACCAATAGCAAAGTGCATAAAGAGTTATGACTGAGGGAAGTCTTACCTGGGTGATTATCATTGAGAAAAATTCACGTCCCAAATAAAAAAATCTTTAGAATAAATGTTAATAGCTCCTTGGTGTTATTCATTGAGATGGTTGTGGTTGAGCTCTCCTCTGAATGTGACCAGTAGTCTAACAGGTTTAACGCTGCAACAACATCAACAAGCCACACTGCTAAACAGGTTACACCAAACACAACTACGTCTCCTACGCTTGTTTGTGTACAAGACATAGCTGCCAACCGTTATCATGTTACTATCACTTGGCATGTGTTGCTAAGGCCCCTTTAGCAGGTAAAAGCAATGTAACACAGCTGTCCTACATTCCCCAGTGTTCCCTCTGGGTGTAGCAGACGTAAAAATGCTCTTATCTGATTATGCAAGCCTTCTGGTTTCAATTCACAAGACAATGTGATGCAATTTAGAAAAAAATTTGCAGATTCCTATAAAAAAATACAGGTCAAAAAATGCAACCAGAAAGTTCATCTCCTTTAAGCGTCTCAGGCTTTTAGACCGCTCCTCCTCCTCCAGCTGCCACTCCACTCGACAAAAAGCTCGACAACTTCTAACGATATTCCACCACGCCCTTAATTTTCAGCTCTTTAAGTGTCCCGTGTGTTTTTTTTTCCTCTTTAACGAGCTGCCCAGCTCTCATTAGGAAAAAGAAGCCTGGACATTAATCACCCCAAGCTACAGTACACATGCACAGCAAGCGACGTAAAGAAAGTCATTCGGCACCGCAGTCGTAAACTGTCTCTGATACATGTGGAGGCTGACCCACTGGAGTCCAGCCCAGTGATGGAGCAGTGCCAAGCATTGCTGCCAACACTTGTCATTACTACCATTACAGCAGACGATAATGTAAACTTGTCTCTCAATTGCATGGAAAAGTTACAGACCATTGATGAAGGGCAAAAGTATGAGGGAGTTTCTTCTCTTTTTGGCTTCTTTACTAAAGTTTTGACTTTCTACTGATCATCTTCATTGTGTCAGGGACAAAAAAAGAGAAAAAAACAACAAAAAAAGACAGCTTTACCATCCCAGAGGTGGTGTTGGATATGCTGAAGTGAGAGGTAACAATTATGGGAAATGGGAAAACATGACTCTACGCTTCAACTTGCCCCTTTGCTTCACATCCAGCCCACATATACACAACCTGTCAAACAATCAGTTAAACACCTCTTTGTGTAGGTCAAAGCTCAAAAGACTAACACATGTCAAACATTAGGATACTCAGAATGAACAGCAGTAACCTTTATGCAAACACCCACTTTAGCATTTGGATCCAAGGCCATATGGAATATTTTCCTTGGAGAAAACCCTGAAACTATAAAGTCTGCATTACCTGAGAGGAGGCGCAGTATGGCTCATAATCAGAAGACCCCTGAGGCTACTCACATATCACTCTGATCCCTTTTCCAAAAGCACATCTGCAAGCTAAACACTGTAACTAAATGCCTGCACAGCGACTTTCCGCGCTCTCTTCTGCGTGCTCTCTCCTTCAAACGCACACAAACAGAAATGCATGTTTACAGCTGTCACGCTTCCTTTGTGGACAGTTAAGAGCCCATGGGTGAGGCTATTTTAAGGACACAATGAATTCTCATTCAAAGTTCATTTCACACACATGCCGAGTTATGTAACATCTACAATCTCAATCCTGGAAGGAAATGTGCACTATTCGACACCACACCCATAAACCCACATGGACTCAATTTACAAGCTAGCAGTGGTTGGTCAGCATGAGGGGACACGGGGTCATTCCCTCTTTCACCCCTTTCGCTCATCCAAGGAAGGAGGGCAAATCTTCAAATCTCTATTCAGCAACTAAAGTGTCCCCTGCAGCCTTGCAGCTTCTTTCATGGATTTAACCTGTTCCTGGACCTTCTGAGTTTGGTCAGTAGATATAGGACAAAGATTTGCACAAACACACAATCATATATTAAGTCCTACACGTCTGTTTTTCAGGTTTTAGAAGCTGGTATGTATAAATCTGTAAATAATTTTCGCCCTGGGAAGGGTTAGAAGGGAAAGGCAAGCAGGTCCTTTGTTTTATGTACACAGTGATACAAATGCAAACACAAACACTAGGCAGGCACAGCAGCATGAGGGCCTCAGATCCTCTAACAATGACACAGGAAAAGCCTTACTTAAGTTGTTGCTAGTGCGACATGCTGAGTAGGCATGGTTGCCATATGATTGTGTGTACACACAATGGTGCACACACACACACACTTACACATGCATACGTGTTTATAGAGAGGTACACACAAATTCCATTGGTGCATTAAAAGAATTACATTATTGCGTGGCAACAGAGAGAGATGAGAGGATAATGAATGAACAAAGGGAAAACAGACAAAAGAACAGACAAAGCCATGAATTCATTATAATGATTACCCTTGGTAGATGCCATTTGGAAGAGGTCCTTCAGAACCAATGACAGGAGGGAGCAAGCAGATGAGTTTTTATCCTCTTCAGGTGTATTAGTGATATTCTAAATTAGGCAGGTTAAATTAATGCATGACTGAGCTCTGGTTTCTCCAGGAGGCCATTGTGTGCCCTTGGTAGGATTTGATTGGCATTGCTTTCAACAGGGGGGGGGGGGGGGGGGGGGGCAAAGTCAGCATTTCTTTTCACCCAGAGAAACCAAGTGGCACGACTTCAAAGCTTGTCCAGGGACTTAGGTTCTCACAACAGTCAGGACACGCCACAAACTCACAGATTCAAAGGACCTAAGAGGGCTAAGCAGTGAAGCATTACTGGCATCAAATTATGCATATTGTACAAAACAAATCAAACTGCAATGTGTTTTAACTGCAAACAACAGCTGAATGTGCACTGAAGTATCAGCATCCCCTGTCAATAATTCACCATCTCCTGTTATATGTAACCGCTGGAGATTTCTGTGGTTCTGGGGCACAGTCGCCTCACAGCAAGAAGGTTCCTGGCTCAAATCCCAGCTGGGCTTTGCATGTTCTCCCTGCTCCTGCCAGGATTTCCAATGAGTTCCTTCCTCACACAGATTAAAAACATGCACATTAGGTTAATTGGTGATTCTAAATTTATGTACCTCATGGGTGTCTATGAGGTGCCTAAAGTGCTTGTAGTGTATAGATAAAGCACTGTATAAATGTGTGGTTACATGTGGCTGTTATTATAAAGTACTTTGAGTGATCAGTAAGAGTGGTGTAGACATGGCAGTTAATTTCTGCCTAATTATGTAAATCAGGCATTAGTAAATGGTTTGAGTTCTGGGGCTATTGGTTCTAGGGCTGCCACGATTAGTCGACTAGTCACGATTACGTCGACTATCAAAAACGTCGACAACTGATTTAATAGTCGATGCGTCGTTTGAAGCTTTGTAAGATCCCAAAAGACGCAGGAATAAGTAGTAGGATTTAAGAGTGTAATAACGGACTGAAACAGAAGATGGCAGCACTGCACGTACAAGGATACCAGCTGCCGTTAAACCCCTGAAGAAGAAGCTGTGTCCGGTATCGTATCTGTGTCCAAATTCAAGAACCGCATCCTCCTGTGCCCACATTTCTAGGCAGATTACGTTACAGCGACACGACGAATGCTGTCCAAATTCGAAGACTCCGACAAATGCGTCCGACAAACGCACCCTTCATTTCCCCAGATTTGAAGGATGGGTCGGGTGTATACTTCGTGGCCCAACCTATCCCAGAATTCATAGTGTGGCTGCTAGTTAGTTTTAATATTACTCTTATTATTCTTTCTGGGTCACAAAATAAACGTTTAACATATTTTCAGGCGAGAATGTAACTGTGTAACTTTATCAAGACACCACATATTTTCAAAAGCGCTCCGACGTTTTCGGAGACGTCTGTTACCCACCAGCTCGATAGCTAGCCGGGGTTCAAGGCTCACTAAATGGTAAATGGCCTGTATTTATATAGCGCTTTTTACTAGTCCCTAAGGACCCCAAAGCGCTTTACATATCCAGTCATCCACCCAGTCACACACTGGTGATGGCAAGCTACATTGTAGCCACAGCCACCCTGGGGCGCACTGACAGAGGCGAGGCTGCCGGCCACCGGGCCCTCTGACCACCACCAGTAGGCAACGGGTGAAGTGTCTTGCCCAAGGACACAACGACCGAGACTGTCCGAGCCAGGGCTCGAACCGGCAACCTTCTGATTACAAGGCGAACTCCCAACTCTTGAGCCACGATCGCTACTAGAGCCCGTGAGAACACCGGACTCCCGGCAAATCGCTTTCAAACCCACCGCCGTCTCTCGCTACTCAGGTTAAACATATATAAGTCACTTAGATAACTTAAAACTGTTATTGTTTGGCTTTTTTCAGTATTTTATTAGTTCCTGCGTATATCGGTTTGGCTGAGATTAAAGTTATAGTTTTTACAAAGCTGAATAAACGTCAAGCAAACAACTGATTATCAGAAGTGTGAGATGCTCGAGAACATACTCCGGTGTCCCGTTATATTTTAGATAGCAAGGAGCAGACAGCTGAGTTTATTAATATTAAACTTCCCCGAAACAATCTGCAAATTTCATTTAAAATTGAATAAACTATCATCTTGTCTTTATTTTTAGTTAGCACAGACCTTAAACACTTAAAGCTGTAAGCTAATGATAGTTATATAAGAGCAGATGCATGCTGATGCAATAAGCTGTACGTTTTACGTCCAATGGATGCACGATCTGATTAATCGCAAAAATAATTGGTGACTAGTCGACTATCAAAATAATCGTTTGTAGCAGCCCTAATTGGTTCCCATTAAGTGTGTCTCATGCAAAACACATAATGCTCAGTCTCTCATCGAGAATCCACTGCTTTGCATTGCATGTGAGCACTCAGTGTGAAAAAACTAAATGATACAGTGTATTAGTCCTGAGTGGCTAATATGGACCGTTGATATTTAACCTTGTTTCCATTTTTAAAAAAAAATATTTTCATGTTGCAAGGTATGAACTGATCATCTAACCACATAATGCCAAATGTATCATATCTGATACGTGAGTTGCAGCACAACTAAGGGGTGGTTCAGGCTCCCCTGATCCAGCCCCACCTTTATCAAAAAGTAAAGTTTTGAATCCAATCTTAAAGCTGGAGAGGGTGTCTCTCTCCTGAATCCAAACTGGGAGCTGGTTCCAGAGGACAGGGGGCTGAAAGCTGAAGGATCTGCCTCCCATTCTACTTTTAAATACCCTAAGAACCACAAGTAAGCCAGCAGTCTGAGAGCACTTTGCTCTCTCACTGCAGGAAATACAAAACCGTAGTAAGACTTCCTAATGATTTGTAATGATTCGTAACATATTGCAACAACTAGCAAGGAGACTATACTTGGGGTATAGCAAGTGGTTATACAAAGTAGCAAACATTTGTTTCAAATGATGTTTGATCCTAAGAGTTTTTATGTGATGTTCTTGGGAATGTCTTTTATCCTTTCAAAATTCCACATTTGCGGCATGTGTAATTACTCTAAACTATCAAATAAGCACAGTTACAGACTGAGTGACTGAGTGTCGTTACTGTGGACCTTTGTTTTTCCCCATACCATACAATCAAACACGACTTGGTGTCTGATGACTCAAGTCGAGTACTTTAGGAGCAGCCATACTGTATAACCCCAAAGCTGGCACCATCTGGTCCTTGCATCAGCCCAGATGCATAGGAGACTCTGGCCAAATAATCAAACCACAAATAAAATAAAACAGACATTTCTCCTGGTTCGCTGAGTCTATTTTGGGTCGCTACCAAAGCTCTGCAGCTATTAATGATAACTACCTCACAAGGTAGTTATAAATTTAATTGACTTGGACCAGTTTAACAGAAAATACACAGCAGCTTTGATCACAGGGGAGCTCATGTAATAAAATGCATGTCTCTGCCAGGGAAGAGAAGTCAGAGTAGAGAGAGTACGCTAAAGCGCAATTCACCCTGCTCTGTCATAATGAGTTGGCTGTATTTAATCACTGACAGTGTTTCTGACATTTCACGAATCTTCCTCCCTACCTCAGCCCCCTTCTGTCCCACACGTTTACGTAATGAAGGGGAAAAAGAAAGCTGTCCTTCAGCTCACTGCCAGAGTGCCCACGTGTGCATGTGGAGGAACCTGTATTCATTTATTTTACAAAAAGTGTTTATTTCTCTCTCATTGACAACCAAAATACAGAGTCACATGGAAAAAAACTGTTGTGGTTTTGAAAAGCAGTTCACATTAATTTTGAGTCATTTGACTTTTTCTGTTGTTGTTTTTTTTTGTTAATATCAACAATCAGGGATAAGCACAAGTGACTTCCTGTCAACTTCAACTACTGGCCAAGCATTATAGCCAGCAGGGGCGACTCCTTCAAACTGTGCAAAAAAACCCCAACAACTTACTGATGCCACATTTTACGTACAGTTTCTCACAACGCTAAGACTTACTTCTTTAAACCTTACATCTTTTTCTAAAACAGTTTTCCAGCTGAAGTCCCAATATGTCACATCAGACTTTTAAGAAAACAACACATCTTAAAATATTAACACTACTGAGCAATCATTACACGCTCCAATAAAGGTACTGGAAAAACAGCTTTAAGGATATTTAACTCTCATCTTTCTAATCTGAAAAAAGTAAAACCAAAGTTGACTATGTCATGGTCCCCGTGCCTGACCGGCTGGTCTTCCATCTGTTTTCTTTTCCTCTCTCATTTCCCTCTCGCGTTCTACGCACTACCTGGGCGGAGTTCATTGCAGGCTCCCGCCTCTGGTCCTCGCACCTGCAAACAATCATCTGCGATTCATCCCTCACTCAAGTTCGCTACTTAAGGCAGCAGCTGAGGATACCTCGTCGCTGGATTATTGTGTAACCCTCGTCAGTGTTACTTCAGTTCTACAGCCTTTTTTGAGTTCCCTTCGAGTTTTTTCCTGACATGGATTCTCCTGTCCGTATGCTAGATTCTGCATGCCCCACCTGAGGATCTGTTGCCATGACCCTTTTGTGAGTGTGGTGAGTCAGTGCGGCGTAAACGTGGAGAGGATTCCCTGAGAGGAGAAAGCTAACTGTGTGAAGAAGTCTACCTGTGTTTTCCTGATCCCTTCATGAACCTTGGTGACCTCGGACCCCCCTTCCCTCACTTGTATATATCGCACGTGGAGAGTAAAATAAACAAACTAATCTTTGTGATTTCAGTCTGCGTCTGAGTCCCTCCTGTGACTCTCCTCACCTTCCCTTATATTTAGAAAAGTCACACACAGAAACATCAGTGGATTTAAGCAATGATTCAAGCTCATGATGGCAATAGAAGCTCTGCTTAGATGGAGATTCACTTTGACTTCCTCCAATCATGTGCAGCACAAACATCCAAGGACAAGGTGTGCCAGTCAGAAATACTGCATTAAACCCAAGTGCTACATCTCAGACTCTACATGCCTTAGTTAGCATGTTAAACATTGAAGTTCATGACAGCACAATTTAAAACAAACAAACAAACAAACAAACAAAAAACAACTGAAGAAGTATGGCTTGTTTGGTTTTGCAAACATAGAAGCAAATTCACAACAGAATGGCTGGAAAAAAAAAATCAAGGTGCTGCAATGGTCCAGTCAAAGTTTAGACCGCAATGTGACTGAAATGCTGTGGCAGAACATTAAGAGAACTGTGCATAAACAAATGCCTAAATCAATGAAATGAAGCAACCTTTCACAGAAGACTGGGTGAGAATTCCTCCACAACAATGTGAGAGACTTATAAAGTCACACAGAAAACAAATACTTGAAGAATTAAGAATCATAGGGTGTAGTTAGTTGTCACAAGTCTACCTCGAGTCCTATGACAATCTTTCTTTGTCACATCATTGCATGTATTGCATATCTGGCGACACTTGCGCCTTATGCTATACTATACATGAGAAAGTGCCCAGTTTCCCTTCCTCGTCGGCTTTCCCATTCATGTCCCGGCTTACTATGAACCCGGAACTGGCTTTTGCTGGTATAAGCAATTTTGAGACGCTGAGATGTCTGCCTCCTGTGGTTATTGTTAGTCATCACAAGTGCACATCACTGTGCAAGAAGTGTCTGAGGGAGTGAGAATGTGTTTAGAGTTTTGCAACAAGGTTAAAATGAGATCTGCCAACTGTGTCTAACTAGGCGAAAACTGTTACAGTCTCTGATACTATAAATTGGTGGAGACAATAGGCGTTATTGTTTTAGTAATTCAGAAATGTGTTATTATGATCTCACTGAGCATAAAACAGATGACAAAGCAGGATTGCTAGACTGTGCACCGTGGTCAAATCAAATTTGGGGAAAAAAAGAAAAGGAAAAACAAGATGGCAATGGCAAAAATGCCAACTTAAGACTTCAATACGAGACTTCACAATGCAGGGCGGGATCCTACTATGACACGGTTGCTATGTCCATCTTTTATTCTAGCTGTGACTCCAAAAAGTTTAGATACAATTTTCTTTCCCCTTTCTGCTTTTCACCCAGGCTGGTTTGCAAATACTAATAAAGCTGGATTAGAAAGTGGGGGAATTTGACATAAATTTGTATGCATAGTTTGAAACTCTTAAAATAAAAAGCTCTGAAACGCAAGTCTAGATGTAGATCTAACTTACTAACCTGTGTAGTTTAACCTAATCACCTGAATGTAGGTTACTGAACTAAAAGTCTGACACTCAGTGGTGCTTGTGGTTATCTCCACTAATCCTCATCGTGACCCTTAGAATGCCATCACACAATCGTGGCAGGTTAAAGGTCAGCAGACAGACAAAGAGGTCACCATGGCAACCATAAGTGCTGAGCATCTCCACTGTTGTCTGTGAAAAGAGGGGGATGCTGGCTTCAGACATAATGGGAGAATCGCTCTTACTTTGTGTCGTGCTAGTTAAATTTGGGAACAGTGAGGGCGTTGCTGCACACAGCTTTGAATATCTGCAGCCATCGCTGCTGGACGCTGCTGCCTGGACTGCCAAGTCTTTAATGACACGTGTTACTCTTCTGACAAAGTGTGCACAAAGGAGGAGTAGGAAAGGTGCAGGAGATAAATGAGTTTGCATTTGAAGCTGGGCCAAGCTGGATGTAAGCAAGCTAGTTACTATTTGCACAATGTAGTGCCCAGCTGCAGCTCTATTGTCCTGAACTGAAAGCTGCCATTATAGGTTACCCCAGACTTACCTAAAGTGTGCCTCACCAGGTGCATGGACTTGATAAACACAGTTACAGACAAAGACACCAATAGTCACACGTGATAACTTACAGTATGTATGAACAAAATAAAGCTGTGCTTTCTGTTTTTTGTTATTTAAATTGAACTCATTTGATCTCATATATTTTATGAGACAACTTGGGGCAATGTAAAAGTACAAATAGGTTGCAGTGTAATTATGTGAACAGTGGTCAAATGAGAGCAAGATACATGCTGATATTAAACAGTTAAAGCAGATGAAAATTCTTGAAAATTCTTAATCTTTTGATTTTGGCGGATATTGAAGGTTTTTCCTGTCAAATTAAGAGAGAGCACAACTACCTGTGAGGGATATCTTTAAAATGGTGGAAAAGGCTGTGAGTCGCAGTGTTTTTAATTTCATTTAATGGTACTGACATATAAACGTTAATAACTTTATCCCTGACAGCTAGCTTCTCCAGTGGATAAACACTGAGTCAGCATAGCTGGCTTGAAACATGTTAGGACTGTTTCAGTCAAATATATGCTCTACAAATAAAGAAGGTCTGTTCTCATTAACTCCACTATTTTATTTCTGGCAACTACGTGCTGACATGTGGATTTGTGTTTAGGACCAGGTGTCCTCACAACCCAGTACGAGACAAAGCCACGAGGGGACCCTCAAACCTGAGCCAAAGCAGACAAATTCAACTGGAAAGCTTCGCTCTTACTGACCACTTCTCCTTCTTGCACGAACCATGGAAGCTCACAGATGTACTTTTTTCAAACATTATTTATTTATCTTCTACTTTTCACTATGTGTTCTCAAAATGTTTTGTTTTGGGGGGGGTTTTAAGCAGTTTTGGCATATTTTTCTGTTTTGTGGCAGAGCAGAGTTTTTCCTGGCTCACAATGGGCCTTTGGGGGTAACAGGACAGTAAACACAACTGAGCAGTGAAGGCAATGAGTCTGTTTTACCTTATTTGACCTATTTTTTTGTCACTTTTGACCATTTGATAAACAAGAATGTGAATTATGCAAATGAAGACTCAATTTAAAAAAACATTCAGAAAACAATTTTAAGACAATCCTGATTATTTTTATTTGGTTTTTGCCCCACCCTCTAAAATTTCTTAGAGGGTGGGGCAAAATTTGCAAGGAAAAAACACCCTGAAGAGTAAAACTCAACCAAACCCTAGACAGGCAGCTCCATGTAATACAACCACGCACAGAATCCGCATGCCCCTACATGAACTCCTCTTTGGCCTCTGCACCTTCTTTTCCACACACTCAGAGTTAGAAACGTTTGCTGGAAGGGTGTGTGAGCTTGATTAGCAAGACTGGCCAGTGAGTGTGTCAATGTATTACTCATACTAAAGCACATATAAAGCACACAAATAGCAGTTATAACAGAAGACAAGCGATAAACTTGCTCAACCAGTTCAGCATTTAGAATAAGGCATAGGATGAAGTTCAGGACTTCACCTACATTTCACCAGGATGACAGCATTCACCCAACGCTTCGCTTGCAACACTTGGTGCAGGCTCCATGACAGTAGTCATTTTCAATTTAAAAACCTGTTTTCAAGCCACAAACACAAGCACTGCTGTATGGGAGGCAGCAGGCCAATGTGATGTCAGTTAAGAGCAAAACAACTGGGCTCTGTTGTTTGAATAAGGGTGGGTCAGCAGTTCTACGTCACTCTGTACACTGTCATCCAGCAATGACATTGTACATGCAAGCCCTCATAAAAACATGCACAACATCAAGAGTCACCACCAGATATGCTGTAAGTGTGTCACTGAGTCGCTCAGCAACTCAGCACACCCTCCACACACACACACACACACACACACACACACACACACACACACACACACACACACACACACACACACACACTCTGACCTACAATTCAGGGTAATCCCAATAGCATGGCTGCAAATCTCTCCCTGGCCTGATCTTTCCTTCCTCACCCACTCTCATACTGGAAATAGAAGTCTCTACTACTAAGAATGCAGGTGTTATATAATCAGCCCTAATCTGTTTCTGTCAATGCTACCGCTCTAAGGGTTCTGCTAGGACATGCATGCACGCTTGCACACACATGGACCCTCACACACAGTTGTTCACTCACTCCTCACTACAACAGTTTGACTAGAAAAGTGGTTGAGAAAGGTAAAACTTCACAACAGAGTATACTGTATATGTGAGAAACTGAAATAATAAAGTGGGCGGAGGTCTTGGTGAATCTGCAAAGTAACGATGGCCAAAAAATATGCACCATGGTACTAGTTAACTTTCTGTTGTCTCACTGTATCTCACTGTACTATTACTGTTATCAATAATATTTCTGAATAACTAACCCTTGGCTCATAACTCCTTCTTCAGTCAGAAGCAAATACATCATTTTAATGTTATTATTACAAAGAAATATGATCCACAGTGCTCCTTGGGCCAGGGAAAATGAATCATTAAGTCAGCGAACTGTCACAGAACTTCAGCTCATTGCTTAGTGACACTGGAGTAAAAATAGGACAGCTGGTGTTTGCACGATAATAGTTGAATCATTTGGCATTCAGTGACCACTGTAACTAGTTGCAGCAATTAACTGGTAACAAAAAAGGTTGAGTGCGCAACATGCTATGGGCGACAGCTTGGGTTGCAAGGCAATTGCACAAGTTCTAAGGTGGATGGCACCCTGTCCTTTTTGTGGTTGGATTTAAACTGATTGCAATCAGTCTCAGGCAGATTAGCGAAGCTCTGCAAACAACTATTCTAATTCATAAATGCAGACAGACTGACGACACATTGCAATCAATCAGTCTGCATCAATGTATCCCCTTTGGGGTTATGTCAGGAAGGCCATGGGGCGAAAAACTGCCAAATCAAACATGCGGCGCTACCCGCTGTGGTGAACCCTCGTGACAAGGCCAGTGAGTGTAACTCGTGTGGACTGAACTGGTTGTCGACTGGTTGTATTCTGGTTATTTTCCTATATAAAAGCAAGGTTGTCATTTTGCAATTAAATCAATGTCCTGAGCAATTATTTGTGCAGGTATTTCAGAATTTCTGTTTCAAATCTATGAGGTTCTAGTTCGACCCTGAATGCAGTGAATTTGAATTTCTGTTTAGTGTCCTTTTCTGTGTATGCAGACAGGAACAGATTTAAAATTTTTACCAATTTATTACAGTTAATCTCTGTATTACCACAAACAGATTGCATTTAAATGCCAACTTGACCCCATTCACATACAAACTGAAAGCAGTCTTGCGTTCTATCATCCTCTTAACACGGCAAAGTTGGTTTGAAGACAGCAACTGATTGCGAGTGGTTTACACAGGGGCTTCCATTTCTAAATCAACCATTTCAAATGCAACAAGATGACACGTTCATTGCACACAGTTGCAGTCGTGTATTCTCTCGATTGACTTTGGTACATGTTAGAACTAATTTTAGGTTTTAATGGTCACGTTCAAAGCAGGTATAGATCAGGTATGGAGCCAGTTTGCAACCTTACATGCTCCTGTCCTCAAGTCTGAGTTTTTGCCATCAGATGTGACCTCCTCCACTTATTAAAGCACATTTTGTATTTGCTTTCATGTGATTCCATTACTCTGTTTATTACCCACATTGCCTGTTTTTAGTCTTTTCATTGATATATAATTAAGTATCTGGCTTTCATCTTTCTGTCAAAAGCAATTCATAAACCCTGTTTTTGCTCTTTATTAAAGTTTATTATTATAATATTATTATTATATATATAAATACATTACATAATTTCAAGGCATCCTTATTCGATTCACTGTTTTATCATAAAATATGTCCTTTGGTAACTTGGAGAAAAAAAACATGAAATCTCTGTAACTACTTACCCCTTCAGAAACACTTGTAGGCATCACATGCAATCCATAAAATAGTTATAGTCTGGATTGCGCCATAGATTGCATACACACACAAATACAAACACACATGCATTCGCACACAAAAGACCAATCCTCCAACCACGTGCTGAACGGCTGCCAGTCATGTGACAGCTTCTTCCCCTCTCTCAACACAGGGTATTTTCTCTGTTCTCAAAAAGTGGCCTTAACAACTATTCGCCAACCCCTAACCCTGACCTAACCGTAAAACATGCCTTCAGCACGCTGGACTTTTTTGTGGCCCCCATAATGGGGACATGCGCCCAAAATGTGACATGCTAAACAGATTTTGGTCCCCATGGCGTGAGTAATACCTGGGCCACACACAAATATGCTCACTTCCCCTTTCACCCTGTGCATTTCCCTACAAATAACAGGAAGACGGTGTGAAGTTCAGCAAGTGGCATCTGTTGAGACCCACAGAGAGAATTCACAATAGGAAAGTGAAACTTTTTGTTTCAACTGTCTGGTTTAAGTCAACTCACGATCACTACTATTTGCTAGCTGGCGGCTGGGAAACCTCAGAGATCAAAAGCAATGCACTCAGACAACAGCAACCACAGTTTTCTCAGCTGATTCAGATCAGCTGTATATTCAAACTCAAATCATTCTCTAAATTTACCTTACATGCTGAGCAATGTCTGAGTTGCTATCAAATGTAGTAAAAAAGAGGCAGTAGGCCTCACCTGTGCAGCAGAGTGAGTGTGTGGAGATGAAGGTCTTCTCCTCTTCAGTTCCACGCATTTCCTCAGTTTACAGATTTGGTGACCGGTCCTGCGGTTGAGGCAGCAGCTGCACTGGCCGCAGTTGATCTTCCTGAGGCACGGTTCGCATTCCCCACACCTGCGCCGCTTTTTCCCCTCCTTCCTCAGCAGTTTTGAAGCGGCCCAGGCGAGCGAGCAGGCCCCCTCTTGCGCCCAGGATCCGGGTTGAACAGATAAGCTGGGGTCTCCGTAGCCGGCCTCTGATTCAGTCTCAAAAGAAAAAGAGGATCGAGTGCTCTCTGAGCTGCAGGAGAAGGTGGAGCTGCTGTCCAGAGAGGGAGTCGAGATCTTTGGCACCAAATCCTGCTCTGGCACTGCTACCTGAACCTTGCTGAGGTTTAGTTCTAACTCGGTTGAAGGGGCAGCCAGCTGGGAAAGTAGTGCTGAGGACCCCAAAGGTACAGCCTTCTGGCTCTTGTGCTCCAGTGGCTCTTGAATGAATTCACTATCTTTGGTTTGTGACTCTGCTGGTGTGCAAGCTAGACTTTCTCCTTGATTAGGAAGCACCTCTTGGCTCTGTGGCTGGTGTGGTCCCCCGTGGCAGGAATCCCTCATATTGCTAGGTTTGAGGGAATCTGTACGGATAATAACTGGCATATTTCTTTTCACTACAACCGCCTGCACCATCAGGGCTGCTTCAGTCACAACTGAGCACCCTGGAATTTGAGGTTTAGCACCATGAGTGGCAGGTTGAATATCTATCTTACTCAGAACTTTGCCAAGTGACTCTGAGGTGGAAGGGGCTTTGGTGGGATTTGAGGTAGCTGTGTTGGAGACCGGTAGCACACAAGTAGGTAATTCTGACTGTGCTGTCAGTCCCTTGTTAGAATGAGGTGGATCTGGGGTTTGACAGGCTGGAGTGCCAGTTTGGGGGTGCGCAGGAATGATGGAAACATCATTCTCCTTCTGTTTCCTTCCTCCATCTTTATTCTCACAATTACCCAACCTCCAAGTGATGTCCTCAATCTCTTCCACTGTCTCTTTTTGCCTCTGAACTGGCTTTGTTGCTTCTATTCTCTCTTTCCTCTCATGATTTATCTCCTCTCTTCTCTCATCATCAGGTGTGACTCTTTCACCTGTTGTTTTATCTTGCAATATCAGGATGTTGTTTTGCTCTTGCTGTGCAGTACACACATTATCTTCCTTACCATCGCTGGCAGGATGATCAAACTTTTTTCCAAGGATAGCTGAAGTGTCATTTCCCTCACAGTTGCCCTGCACCTCCAGTGAGCCTGTAGTGGTTGACTCTGAGGACTCAGGAGGTGCTTCTTTACTCCTTTCACTGCAGAGTTTTATTTGTCCATCAGCATCATCAACCTCTGGGGCTCCAGAGACACTCTTCAGATCACCTTTACTGTTATGGCTGTCAGTAATTTTCTCTTGCTGGGTTATAGGACCATCACAGCTGTTCTGCACACAGTCTTCCAGTGTGTTATTACACAGTGGTGAATCAGCTTTAAAAACGCTGTCCTCTTTAGCACCTTTGACTCCGAGACCCTGGTCTTTGACATTTTCAGGAGTCTCAACCTCCGTTTTTGGACCAACTTCCTCGTCATCACAATTTTCCAGTTTCTCTGCTTCTTCATCAGGAGTTGAATCGTTGATTCTGGTACTCGGTCGCTGGTTTCTTTTGTTTCCGTGCTGGGGTGCTGATCTTCTCCTAGTGCTCCCCCTGCTGTACTTCCCTCTACTGCAAGGTTTAGGAGGCTGGCAGGAAGTAACAGACACTTGTGTACCCCGCTGGGACTTCCTTCGCCCCAGGGGGTCTTGTAACTTGCCACAGTGGTCAGGCGGATTGCTCGCCCGTCTAAGCCTTGCAGATCCTGTTACATTTAGCGAATGGTTCACTCTGCTGGGGGACCTCCTGGGACCTTGAGCAGCAGGTCTGCTAAACTCTCTTCCATGGGGACTTTGGCTTGACTGTGCTTGGGCCCTGGTTTTTGAACTTCTGGGTTCTCTGGATGTTTTCTGGGTCCTCTGTGCAGCTCTTCCTCTGGTTTTATTTGAACTGCAAGTTTGCCTCTTGGTGCGGATCGCTTTCTGGGTGTTCTTCCTCTGAGTAGATGTCTGTATCCTGGTGGGTCTGGTAGTAGCAGGCATGGCTGAGGGTATGAAAGGGAGGATTTCTGGCAGCCAGCATGGGAGCCAGGTGAATGTTTATCTTTTGCTTAGCACACAATTTTTCTTTCTTAAAAAAAAATCCTCCTCTTCTGTATTTTGAATGCAAACTACGATGCTACCCTGATTTTGCTATTGCAGTGCATGACCTAAAAAAGGGAAAACAAATGTCACAATTGTGCGTTTTCAGTGTAATAATGACAAACTGTTCATGCACTCAAACACCACATGACTATAACAGTGTAATAACTACAGGAAACGACAGCTTTTCCAAGCATTGTGTACAAAGACGAGTCAGATAGGTTGACGTTAATATAATAAAATATTTTGAGTATCATAAAAACAAACCAGCTTTAAATAAAAACTATAGCTTCCACAGTGCCTTAACAGTTTAAAGGGCAGACACGTTGAAGAGCACAGGGCTCTGGCCGGAGGTCGGATCCTGTTTTCGTCTTTCTGACTGACGGAAGAGGGGGTTATTACCGTGGAAGAAAAAAAAGCGCCTTCAGCGTCGCTTTCAATTACTGTTTTGCACTTGACCGCTGTCAGTAAAATCACAGAGGTGATAAGAAAAACTGTTCTGTCCCCGGTGTTGTTGTATTTACACGTTTACAGCTGAAATGCTCTACATACCACAGAAAGAGAGAGAGAGCGAGAGAGACAGTTGCACTGTCTGAACTGCTAATAATACCCTGCTCCAGCGAGACAGCGAGACCTTGTATTGGTTTCCCTCCTCGGCAAATATAGAGCGCTGGTAAGTTCAATCCTCTTCACACGATGACACATGGACATGATACGGGAAGGAGCACCGACGGCGTGAATACGCAGCGACGGGGAATGGCTGGTTTTCGGCGTGCTTCGTGTAGCCTTTGGGAGCACGACACCCGTTAAAATGTAAATCCCTCTTATGTCTATCCATTCAGGGCAGCCCCGCTCACACTCCCTCCACCAGACGCAAGCAGGCTACAGTCACTCCGCTGGCTAAAAAACTCTCGTCTGCTTGAAGGGAGCGGGGGGAAAACCTGGAGTGGAACACACTCCGTTTCGCTTCAACCAGCCGCCTGTATTTCAGTATTACAGTCACGGTGTTAGCATGCGGCGTGGTCGCTAATGGGTACTTAGCTAAATATTAATTAGTTAATTAATTAAGCGAGTTTTCTTCTTTTTCCTTCGTTAATAATTAAAGAAAGACGCTGGGTAATATTTTAGAATATTTCTAATAATTTTAAGGAAAATTTCGTCTCACCGGTGACGTTTTACTTTGCGATATAAATTTCACGTCGATATCAAAGATATTCATAAAGCTATATTAAAAAAAACACAACCATCCTCTTACGTCATAGTTGCGACGTCGTTCGCCGTCATTATCGCGCGACTTTTTTTCTGCTGAAGCCGTCAGTCTGTGGGCGAAGGGCATGAGCGTGCTCACCCTTGTCAAAGCCTCATATCGATCTGCATTTGCGGCATTTAAACGTGACTTTCAGCCTTTCGGCTGACTGACGAAGTGTGGGCTCCGTAAAAACCAGGAGTATCTAGAGGAATGAGAGAAACGAGAGAAGGAGGCGACTCAGCGAAGGAACAAAATATTTGTTGACTTTAATTCCTTGTTCGGACTTATTAATAGTTCTGATTATACTGTGAGTATGGTTTTTAAGACGTCCATGGGTGCTGTCGTCTCTTAGCTCCCTGCTACTTGTGACTACTAACCTTCACAGTGGTGCAATTTCTTAGTGACTAACCTTACACAACCTCCATTTGGCCATTCAAAAAGGACAGCTGGCTTTGCTTATGGGCCCAATTTTGCATATTTTAAGCAATACCTTAAAACGACACCCACATGCTCACAATCTCATTTTCCTTTGCAGTGTTTTTACCGAACCCGTAAAGTCATGGATTTGGCAGATCACTGAGCAGGGACGATGACATCGGAGGCTGCGGTCTCCACACGCCCCACCATGAGCAGCACCCCTTCCAAGGGGGACTACCACTGGGTCCGCTCCTTTGTGGCTGGAGGTAGGGTCTGACACATCGGCTTACAAGCAGTGATGTCTCCAGTCACACAGTTTCTTTGCCTTAATTTATTTTTTATGAATGAAGCCAGATTCATTCATCGTTATTACTGATAATAGTGGTGGTGGTTATCACTGTTATCTCACAGCAAGGTCTTGGGTTTGAATCCCATTTGCATGAAGCTTGCATGGGTCTCCACTTCCTCCCACAGTCCAAAAACATGCATGGTTTTAGGTTAAGTGGCAATTCTAATAAGATGACGATCAATGTGAGTGCCTCTGCCTGTTTGTTTTTGCTAGCACCAAAGTACAAAGCGTTGCATGTGACCAACAAAATAAAATGAACTTTGTAGACCAATAAACTAATAAAGCTACATAAATTGTAGGGGGGGGGGAAAGTTAAACATTCTCATCTGACCTGCTCTTCAGCTAAAATGAGGGTGTGTCTCTGGCAGGTGTATTAGTCAACAAGAAAATACTCTATATTTCTCCTTTAACTAAAAGTTAGATTTTCACTTCACAGTTCAAAATTTACACCTGATATATGAATAATAAGAAAAACATTAACATCACATAGTATAACAGCTTTGTAAAAGTACCAATTAAAGTGCACTCCAGCACTGTTTGATTAAAGAACACGAGCACTTTCCTGCTAAATTAATCATTATTTGCATATTTCATCTCTGTAGCTTTAGTGCAACTCACAAGTAACACCGATGTTGGCTCAGATTGGCCGATCTTGTTTGGACAGGTTACCTGTGTGTCTGACTTGCCACAAAATGTTAAATGTTTGACATTGTTGTGCAAGAAAAGGGCAATTACTTTTGCTTGTTAGTTGTAGATAAATAAAAAGAAAATACCAATCATTCATCTGTTTCTGAATGGCATTTTCTTTGTTTTTAGGTGTAGCAGGATGCTGTGCCAAGACTACCATCGCTCCTCTGGACAGGGTCAAGATTCTTCTTCAAGCCCAGAACCCCCATTATAAACATCTGGGTAAAATAATAATAGTAATAATATTGAGCTAACAAGTGTTTGCTTCCACACGTCTGTATAGGAGTGAAACTTTAGGACTTTCTTCGCAGGAGTAATTTCCACTCTCAGAGCTGTGCCAAAAAAAGAAGGCATCCTTGGCTTGTACAAGGGTAATGGGGCTATGATGGTCAGGATATTTCCTTACGGAGCCATCCAGTTCATGGCCTTTGACAAATATAAAAAGGTACAGTATGCATTTTATTGTGGAGTGCTGCTGTCAAAGGTCAAAGCTATAAAAATGATTAAACCTCATGCTGTGTGCTTTAATGTCCGTGTATTTTGTGCTGTATTGGCATCACAGCATTCGTTTCATCTTTGCATTGTTTTATTGGTTCGTTGATTTTCTACCCAAGCTGATGTTGCCAATATTCCCTTTACAGCTGCTAAGTAAACAGATAGGCATCTCTGGACACATCCACCGCCTCATGGCAGGATCTATGGCAGGTACTGATAATACCTGGTCTGTGACAGTTGGGTGTCATGCACTCCTCTGACGTAGATAATGTGCCTTCCTCTAAGCTAACCATCATTGCTATTTGTTCCTCTTTAATTACTAACTTTTCAGGGATGACTGCAGTGATATGCACTTACCCTCTGGATGTAATCCGAGCCAGGCTGGCCTTCCAGGTGAAGGGAGATCATCGCTACACTGGAATTGCTAATGCTTTCCACACCATCTACCTTAAGGTGATCTGCTAGTGATCAAATAAGCGTCTAATAAACTAAATGCTCTTCACACAAGATTGTAGCCTTTAATTTAAGATCAGCTCAATTTGCCTGCAATACCCGTTTTTACATTTGCTTCTTCTTTTTTTGTGAAGGAGGGAGGCGTCTTGGGCTTCTACAGGGGACTTACTCCAACACTTATTGGAATGGCGCCTTATGCAGGTGATTTTTGGAAATATTTTTGATGCTAGTATGTGAAGGACAACATAAAATGCATTTTTCCCTCCCACATATATAACCAGTGTGGGTTCTGTTGCATTGTATGCTCCTAGGTCTGTCTTTCTTCACCTTCGGGACCCTGAAAAGCCTGGGTTTGAAACATTTCCCAGAGCTGCTTGGACGGCCTTCCTCAGACAACCCCAATGTGCTCATTTTGAAAACCCATGTCAATCTTCTCTGTGGAGGGGTTGCGGGGGCTATTGCTCAGACGGCATCGTAAGTGACTGGTTAATTTGCGATGCCCAGCAGGGCTTTGCTGTTGATTAGACTGATTGACTGATGGTTCATGTGTCACGCTGTATGCTGTCTCACTAGGTACCCTTTGGATGTGGCTAGAAGAAGAATGCAGTTAGGCGCTGTGCTTCCTGACTCAGAGAAATGTGTGTAAGTATCACTGTTGTTCGCTACATTCGCCTCATTTATATGTTACAAATAGTTAAATATTTATTTTCCTAGTATAAAGACATAAAGACAAGATGTTTTAATTTTAA
Organism: Rhamphochromis longiceps; assembly: GCF_057381845.1. NCBI lineage: Eukaryota > Metazoa > Chordata > Actinopteri > Cichliformes > Cichlidae > Rhamphochromis > Rhamphochromis longiceps. Next base: position 17,648,019 of record NC_140569.1, read on the forward strand.
AGTGGAAAGAAAACAAACAAAGAAAAAAAATAGGTGTTTTTTTTTTTTTTATGTGGTCTGACATGATTTTACATTCACTGGTCACTTTATTGCTTGCCCTGGGTTTGAGGCCTTCAGAGCTGCCCTAATTATTCATGGCATAGATTCACCAAGTTGCTGGAAACACTCTGCAAAGAATGCCATGTTTAATGATGGCATCACACAGCTACTGCAGATTCATCACCTGCACACTGATGATGCAAACCTCCTCTTCCACTGCATCCCAGTTGGATTGAGATCAAGTGCCTATAGAAGCCGTTTCATTCATGTCATGTTCAAGAAAGCAGTTTGAGCGGATCTGCGCTTTAGAAAACTATCATTCACTGGATAATTTTCCCTTTTTTGGGAGCATTCACTGTAAACCTTAGAGATGGTTGTGTGAGGAAAGTCCCAGTAGATCAGAAAGATTCAGACCAACCCGTCTGGCACCAACAACGATGCCACTTTCAAAATCACTTAAAACATGTTTTTTCTGATGCTCAGATTGAACTTTGGCAGGTTGTCTCGGCCATGTCTGCATACCTAAATGTATTAATTTGCTGCCATCTGATTGGCTTACTAGAGATTTGCGTTAAACAGTTAAACAGCTGAGCTTGACAAAGTGGCCAGTGAGTGTATGCAACACATTCAGAGAGAAATGAAGGGGTAATTGGTTCTTAGGTGTAATGTCGTACTGAGGGGAATAATAGAAAAACACCTCACACAACACAGCGCTGATGAAGTTAACCTTTTTTTTTCATAAGTCGCTCATCAAGCTGAATAAATATTTGATTCTCGTGTCTTTGCTTTTAAAAGCACATCTGATTATAATAGTCTCAGTTTTTATGCATTCTGTAACAAGAGCTCCATAATAAATAACATTTGTCTCCCATTTACATCTTTCACTTCCTTGGTAGTGTTTGTACATTGACTGCTTAAAAAGGTTGATTTCACATTTGGTTTTGTGTGGTTAACTTAAGGATTAAAAAGGAGAAAATTCCTGAGGTTTTGTGCTTGTTTAGTCTAGATATGGTACTATTGATTAAAAAGGGAAAAAAAGGGCCGACATTTTTAGTACTGTAGTAGTAACTGAGTTATAAAGCTACAGCTACATACCATTCATAGCTGTAAAGTTCACAGATGCCAGTATAAACACTTCTCACCCTTCTTGTGTTCTGCTTACAATGTTATGTAAAAAAAAATTTGGATGTTTTCACAAGTACAGTTCATCGGTCACTACCAAAGACAAGTTTTTGTGTGATTACAGCTGATTTATGCAACCTCAAAGGTCACGAATAAAAATGGCAAATTTTTCGTTTCAAAAAACAAACATTATTTAAGGTAGTTTGGAGATTAAATCATTTAAATCTGTTCCCCATAAAGACAACCTCAGTATATATCAATAAAAATGTGGTTTGATGACTGTTAGAATAGTTCAAGGATACCCTGAGCACCTGAAATATGAAGGAAACCGCTCAGTTTGTTTTCAAGGGATAAAGAGTTAAAAAATACTGTTTTTCTTTTCTCTTCTAAAAGGTGTATTTATTTATGTATTCTGTCTTTACCTAAACAGATCACTGATCAAGACACTAAAGTACGTGTATAATACGTTTGGGGTGAAGAAAGGATTGTACCGAGGCCTTTCTCTCAACTACATCCGCTGTGTCCCCTCCCAGGCCGTGGCCTTTACCACCTATGAGTTCATGAAGCAGGTCCTCCACCTGAACTAGTGGCTGTTTTTTGTACCTCCCAGGCTGCACCCAGGCCTTTGTGCTCCTAGACTTAATGCCAGCCGACTTCAACGCTTCCTTCATCTGAAGGTTGCTCACTATGTCTTAAACTCCTGAGTGCAGGAACTGCCTTTTCCTCACCGAAAAAGGGATTTGAATATGAAATGAAAAAGCAACTCCATGTCTGTCCTGTTTCATTCCTTCTTACTTTTTGCTTTTGTAATTCAACAACTCATAATTTTAATTTCTTCCTTCATGCTCATAAATGGGTGTAACCTGCCCCACAGTAACCCTAACATTATTTCTTTTTAAAGCTGCATCATTCACAGCGCGCAGTGATCTGAGAAATGCATTTTTATAGTGGTGTTTTCTATGTTCTGACCTGGTGAAGAGATTTTAAGATGCATAAAATGATCCAACTAAGCTCTCTAAAGAAATATATATATATATATATATATATATATATACATACATACATATTAGGGGTGCAACGATACACAAAATTACACAAAATCTGATCGAGAAATCACTCAACTTTGGAAAATCGAGTTTTTTACAGAGAAATGGCTCTTTCCAAAATAAAAGCTATACTATACGCTTCTTCTGGGCTATATTCTCAGCAGCATATTAAACATATCAGGTCCCCATGAGGAGAATCCTGTGCTAACGGCTGTCTAAATGACTCGGGTAAAGTTTGTAGCATGGGTGCTTGTTGTTTTTGTCTGCTTCCACTTGTCTTTGCACTAGGGTGATGTCGTAAATGTGCAGTCATATTCATTTTGTTCCCACTAGTGCTGTCAGCGTTAATCTGAAATGACGTTAACGCCACAACACAGCAAATCTCCATTAACGAGCTACCGCAGATCGCCCTGTGTGTGGGGCTGGACAACGTCAACACCTTAACGAGCTAACTGCGCTAATGCACTAGTTCCCACCCATGTAATTGAGCATTGTGTGGCACATCCGACATACTGTTTTACTTTTGTCCATGACGCGCTTACCTTCAGGGTCATACGTCATATGAAAACCAAGATAGTTCCAAAGGCCAGATCTGAATGAGGGTGGGGGAGGTTCAATTTGCCATGTTGCAACGAGCTTAGCTTCTGTCTTGCTAGCTTGCGCTGCGCTCAGTGGATCTGCGCTTGACAATGCAGCCTAGGCGGAGTAGTCGAACGCAGATCCACTGAGCGCTCAACACAGACAGCATCGTCAGAAGAAAAGTTGATAAAATAAATTAAAATTTTGTATTGTTCGATACATATGCATACCGAACCGAAAGCATTGTATCGAACGGTTCAATATCGATACGAGTATCGTTGCACCCCTTATATATAATTATTATTTTTTTTGTACAGAGAATAGGAATGTGTTGACGTCTTTATTATATGTCATATCTTTATTTTATTTCAATGTGGTAAAACGTAGCTTTGGCTGAAATTTGAGAGTAATTGTAAAATAAGTTAAAGTATTTTGCAGATTTAAAGCTTAGTGTTTAATTATAAACTGCACAACTTAAGGAAATTGCATATTTTTTAGAGATGCTGTGACATGTGTGGTACATGACTTTTATTTTGAAACAATCCCTTATTTTACTGCCAGAATACTTAATTAGAGCAGTTACTGTGTACATGTTCAAATGCTGAAAGACCCTTGCTCTTCTGTTTAACGTGCTCTTAGATGTCTGAATGATATAGTCTGTGTCTTTGATTAGACTGAATCGTGTCCACCGTCGATCACTGGTGTTCACACAGATCTTTTGAGATGCTGAGATTTTGATATAATGTGGATTCTGGGCTGATATCGTGGAGGGACACGATTGCCAGATGGGACTCAGGAGTAATTTGCACTTAATGACTCTAGCTGTATTTATTGATTTAGCGACCTGTTGCCACTGGGTGGCAGCACTGATATGTTTTGTTTACTGTTGGCAACATTCATATGAAATCAACAACTTCTTGACAGATTAAGGAACTTGGGTTTGCTTTTAACCACAAGAAGTCATTCAGATAGTAATAATCATACATGCTGTGTTTCACTGGAGTTTCACTGTGACTGTTTACATTTATTGTCCAAGAGGAGAGAAAAAAAGCGAATTAATTACTGAAGAAAAAATTATGTTTGGATCTTTTTCATCACATGCCTTCAAGTCACCAATAATAAGGATCCTTAATTGTTGATCAGGCATCCTAGTTTTATTTAGCCTCTTGCCTTTCTCTGCATTCAATATCTCACTTCTTCAGAGTGATTAGTATGTTTTATTAAACATTTGTCTGCGTGAGTCAGCTGATGCCTCAGCTTTAACATGTGTGCGTGCATGTGTGTAGGTATATATGAATGGGGCAGGGAAGTGCAAAAGGCAGATTCTTAAAACGGTGCTTTCCACCATTATGGGTTTGTGAGTCTTTCAAATGAAGCCGTGTCTACATACTCTTTATCACAGTTTGCTCATGCCCATCACAGAGGGATTTTCCTCTAATATACACCTCTGTCTCATTTGAATATCTCCTAGAGAGGTGCGCTGTTTTACGTCGACAGCTCAGCTGCAAATTTGTACAGAAGATAGCTTTTTTTTTTTTTTCTTCTGATCTGCTGTCCGTTCATAGAGTAATTTATTGCTTAATCCACTGAAGTCCCAGAAGATCCAGTTTAAAGTGTGGACAGGTTCAAACTGGTCTTTAATCATTCTGTTGGAAAGCACACTTGAGGGGTCAGAAAGCACTGTTGTAGCATATTGAAATGTGCTGACATTTTGGGCAGCTTACACGCTCTAAAGACTCGGTGTTAGACACAGACTTGTGACTAAAGGTGTTGGAAAAAAGTCTAAAAATGTAGGAAAGCAGACTTCTTCCATATCAAAAGTTTCAAATGTAAAAGTGCAGGTGACGAAGTCTGTGTGTGACTTCAATAAACAAATACAGTACACCTACATTGTTGGACTTACTGACATACTAATACCAAGTTGCAGCTACTTTCAGGAAACAGACCTTTCAGCAGTCATTCGTCCAGAGTGCACAAATGCTTTCATCATTGTTTTTCATACCGTTCCTCTTATTTCCATATTGGGTTTTTTAAAAACAGCTTTCCCCTCACTCGATGCTCCTACTGCCCACTGCCACTGGTAATGGATTGTTATTGTTCGGGTGTTTATGTGGAGAAGCACTGCCGGGCTAGATGGGGCTGAAAGAATATCTTTTTTTGTTTTAGAAATGAACAATGAAAATGCCTTGTTTTGTTTGTTTGTGAGCTTTATTTTCTGACTTTGTACTTGTTCAGTTTTAGTTGCCATGCTTTTTAAAAGCAGTGTCTGAATGATATAATTACATGCCATCTTCTTAAAACAGTACGAGGTCTGGTATCTTTATTTTTGTCTTTGATTTCACGTTTCTTCTGAAGATGCTGTCCCTTACTACTCCATCCAAGTATGAGGAGCAGGAGTTTCTTTCTCCTTGCTTTTATCATTTACGAGAGGAAAAACACTTTTGAATCCAGTCAGTGACGAAGCAACAACTTCATTCCTTTTCCCACTCTGAGTTTGGCACGTATAGCTCCTTTTTCATGTTGACGTTATATTTTCCCCCCCTTTAAAACCACACAGGGGGACTCGCTGATGCATTTGCATTTATTTTACTAAAACTACCATCCACTGTTGTCCCATGGCACCTAGTGATTTGATTTGTAAATGAGACACAGATGCAAAAGATACACCTAATAGAGACTCATATGTTTTTTGATACAGTTTCACATCAAATTAGTTAAAGTCTGTTAGTGTTTTAATGTAGGTTGTCGTGCTCGTCTCTGTTTTCCTAAAGGAATTCCAAAATCAGGGATGCTGTCCCTTATATACATATTAAAAAAAACTCCTTTGTCTGCAGACAAAGGAAGGTTTAAAAGAAAGAAAGTTTAATTTGATACCTGTTTCTGGAATAAGACACCTTTTCTTGTGTCCACATTTATGTCTGTAGGCCTTAAAACACCTACAATAACAGAGGAAGGACGGCTATATTATATTTTGACCTCATTTCAAGTCAAAGCGTGGCAGTCAGTCACATCACAGGGAGGTCAGTTAGTTCTCGTCATGCACCTCCCCCTGTCACATGATTATACAATATCTTGATGCTTGAGTTGTAGCAACAAGTGCGAAGTTTACATCACCGAAGAAAAGCTTTTAGGCAAGAAGGGGAACCAACGGCTGCTAAACATCTCAGATTCAACCTCTCGTAGGTGATAATAGAAGAGATTTACTGCAGATTTCTTCACCTTCAGACGTTGTTGGGACATTGCTGGAGTTCTTTACGTCCTGTGTGGTCGTCATGCCTTCTTATACAGTTACAATTGCCACAGGGAACCAGTGGTTTGCGGGGACTGATGATTACATCTATATTACACTTGTGGGCACGGAGGGGTGCAGCGAGAGAACGCTCCTGGACAAACCTCTTTACAATGACTTTGAGAGAGGAGCGGTAAGTGATGAAAAACTGCTGCGAAGATGACTGTTTTATTTTTATTTTATATTCATGGATGATGATCACAAACAGCTGATAACTGTATGGTTGATTTTCTAACACTGGAAAATAACTCAAAATGTTAGAAATATTCCAGTGTTAGAAAATCAGCACTGCTCAGTGTTAGTCATTGTTAATCTTCAAAACTAACTGGGTTGCTTTTAAACATATAACACTGTCAAAAGTGTTCATTTAACACCCAACAGTGTTGTATTTAACACTCAGAGTGGACCCATATAGACACTCTCTAGTGTTAATTTAACACTGGAGATTTTGCTGTGTGCAGTGACGGAAACGGAGCCACTTTTATAACCCGATGAGATGATCAGTAGGTTATTAAAGTAGCACCTTTCAAAATTAGAATTACTTTCAGTACAAAACAAAAGGCCCCACAGGACTGAGGTCACCTTCTGCCAACACCTCTGTGCCAAACAGCCATTTTAAGAGCTCAGAGGCCCTGTGCGCTTTGATTAATCTGACCTGTTTTGGCAGCAGTAGGGGGGCATTATGCACTATCAGGGGGGTGGTTTTAATGTTACAGTTGATTGTGGTAAATCTATGGGTATAAATTAAACAATGGGAAATTACAGAAAGTGAATTTTATATTATAAATGTTAAATTTACTCATTTCTAATTTCTTAGATTGCTTAGATTTAATTTTCAGTTCAAATAATATATTAAAAAGGTTTTTCTATTTTGTTTACAGATTATAGATTCAACCCACTTACAAACATGCATATGCTTCTATTTTGTTTTTTACTTAATGTCCTATATTATATGCTTAGAAATTTCTTTTCCCCCCATTTAATAATAAACTGGCAGTTTTCAGCATTCACTTTTGACGGTAGATGTTGACCACGTTTCAGGTGGACTCCTATGAGGTGAGAGTTGGGGAGAACCTGGGTGATATCGTCTTGGTGAAGATTGAGAAGAAGAAGTACTGGGTGCAAGACGACTGGTACTGCAGGTACATCACTGTCAAGACCCCATCTGGAGACTACTTGGAGTTCCCCTGCTTTTGTTGGCTGGTGAATGACAAGGAAGTGGTGCTCCGAGATGGACGAGGTAGTCATCTCTTGTTTTGTTTGTTTGCCACACAAATCACATGTTTTGTCTTGTTCATCTGTCAACCTGCAGTGGAAAAACGAGTTCCACACTTTTTCTTTCTCTTGTAGCACATCTGCCTCAGGATGATAAGACCAGTCTGGTCAAGCAGCACAGACAGAAAGAGCTGGACGGGAGGAGAAAAACCTACAGGCAAGTTTGCGCTGCATCTCCAGCTTGTTATTGTGAGGTACAGGCAGGCTGATGAGGATGTTTTCTAACAACACTGCTGCATTTTACAGATGGAGAGAGTGGCAGCCAGGCTTTCCTATGAGTATAGATGCTAACAGACACAAGGATTTGCCCCGGGACATCCAGTTTGACAGTGAGAAAGGAGTGGACTTCATACTGAACTACAGCAAGGCGTAAGTGACCCCACTTACAACTGCCTGCAAAGGTGAACGAGTCCCTCAGTATACAGCACAGAGGGAGTCAGTGGAGTTTTAACCCCTGTTTAATGCAAAGCATTCAGAATCAAACGATGGGCTGATGCCTGATGATATGCTCTTTATTTTCTGTACTCAGGGCTAACCAGGAAAAAAACCCAAAACATAAACAGTGGTGTCATTGTCTGTTTATCACCGGAGACATTTGCATTGCGCTTGTAGGCAGACGTGTGAGCTTGCGAGTAGATGCAAACACAAAACAGATCCAAAACACAACTGTTTGCGTCACGAGCAGGGTGAACAAAAATACTCATGCTAATATTATAATCGAATGGCTAAACCAGTTATCCATTTTGAGCTCCAGTTGTTTCTTCAGAAATGCTGCAGCTTTGTGGACAGAAGTAACGTCAAAAAGTGAGCATTGCTGCATCATCAGACGTCGTTTTCTTTTCCTGAAATTATTTTAACAGCAGTGTTTCTTTGATTCTTTGCTCCAAAATACATCCAATTTCAGATTCTTTGGTTTTCTTGAATGTTGTGCATAACGGTGATTGTGATTACGATGATGATTTTCCAGAATAGAGAACCTGTTTGTGAACCAGTTCATGCACATGTTCCAGTCCTCCTGGAGTGACTTCTCTGACTTTGAGAAAATCTTTGTGAGAATCAAAAACACCATTTCAGGTCAGCTTCATCTACACTACATTATACAAACATACTTATATCACATTAAATATTTTAGATATTTCCTCTGAGATTCTGACATGATATAATATTCAGAGTATGTGATGCAACACTGGAAAGAGGATTTCATGTTTGGATACCAGTTTCTGAATGGTTGCAACCCTGTACTGATCCGGAAGTGCAAGAAGCTCCCTGACAAGTTTCCCGTCACTCATGAGATGGTTGCTGTCAGCCTGGAGAGGGAGCTCACCCTGGAGGAGGAAATAGAGGTACACATGGCTATGTTTGTTTCTCTGAATGTAGTGGATTTATCAGTGTGAAAAATTTGTCAGGTTTATGTTGACAGCAGCTACAGCTCTCTTTAAATCTCCCGCTAATGCAGTGGTTCCCAAACTTTTTTTTTGCCAGCCCCCCCTTTATTTTACAAGAAATAATAAAATAAACCACTACCCCCTTTTGAATAACAGAAAAACGAACCGTCTTTATTGTGTTATTATTTTATGTCTATTTTTTTTGACTGTGTAAGAATATTCAACGCTGATGTCAATACATTTTTCAAAAAATGTCTCTCTGTGCAAAATGGGTTTAAAAACATAAACAACTATGTTTTAGTTTTGTGAAAAAGTGAAAAGTGAGTGTCGTTACATTACCATTCAGTTTGAGGGCTACAACAGAAAATTATATGTTTATTCACGTGGTATCGGATGGGATTGTTTTAACAAACGAAGGACATTTTTCCTGATAATTATTTTTATCCTCCTGTAACTTTACTGTATAAAGAGCTAAAACCTCCAAAGTTTCAGGAATAGTTAGTCGTTATAAGAAGCGTTCGTGAACTAAAAATCAAGAATGTGGGATACTGTTTGTCCCTGATTTGGAGAGCCCAACGTGTGTTCCTGACGCAGGGGAAACTAATTCTGTCGGGGATACCTACCTTGGCACGACAGCTGCTGTTCTAGTCTTGGGTTTGGAAGCATATCTGGCGATGCTTCAGCCTCTGGTTTGCGTTTGTGTGGGAGCCCCATCAAAAAACCTGTCCATTATGCTAGCAGTGTCCAAGGAGGCGCGCCCCACACTTTGGGAACTAATGCATAATATAAACTGGTGTTCTCCAAAAGCTGATTCTGTTCATCTGGACGTTTTTAGTGGGAGAAACATTTCGTCACTCATCCAAGTGACTTCTTTAGTCTCAGCTGACTGCAGGTTTGCCCAATCTTATAACCAAAAAATAAACTGGTGTTCTCACTCCAGGCAGGTAACATCTACATAGTAGACTACGAGGTGCTAGACGGCATCACTCCAAACTCCACAGACCCCTGCACACTGCAGTACCTGGCAGCTCCGATCTGTTTGCTATACAAGAATGCTCAGAACAAGATCATGCCCATAGCCATACAGGTAAAAAGATGCTCAACAGCAGCAGTTGTGTGTTACGTTGTTTTTAACAGGCGACCATTTCTTCATGCAGCTGAAATTTCAGTTTGACTGAAACTCTTGCTTTTTCATTCCACGCTGGTCTTTTTCAGCTTGGCCAGGTTCCAGGTGAAGACAACCCCATCTTCCTGCCAACTGACGGTCAGTACGACTGGCTGCTGGCTAAGATCTGGGTCCGCTCCAGTGACTTCCACCACCACCAGACAATCACACACCTGCTCCGGACACATCTGATGACAGAGGTGTTTGGTATTGCCATGTTCAGGCAGCTTCCTGCTGTTCACCCTGCATTTAAGGTAAAACTCCAGCTTATTATTAAATGTTATGACTTATTGATTCCTTGGTTTACTGGTTGTCCATCCTTCTCCCAGCTACTCATCCCACACATTCGTTTTACCATCGCAATCAATACCAAGGCTCGAGAGCAGCTCATCTGTGAGTGCGGCATCTTCGACAAGGCGAGTTTGTGGATAATCATTCCTTTAACCTTAATGAATAATGAATTCATTCATTTCTTCACAAATTAAATTTTAACCATTAGAGGAAAAAAATACTCATAACCTTCTCTCAGACACATCATTACGTACAGCTGCTTAACATATTATTGATATTTATTTAGACTCATTCTCTCTGATTGATCTTTCTGAGTTAACTTCAATAATTACCTTCTCCAAACCATCGGCGTGTCTATTAGATCCAATTCATACAAGAATGCTCAAAGAAGCCCTACCATCATTTAATGCTTCAATCTCAAATATGATCAATTGATCTTTATTAATGGGCTGTGTACTACAGCCCTTTAAGGTTGTAGTAATTAAGCCATTACTTACAAAGCTGTGATTTGTCACTTGATCCAGCTGTCTTGGATAATTATGGGCCAGCAGCTAACTGGGCTATTACAACTAACTAATCGTCTGCAGAGTAATTTTTGTGCTCATCACAGCACAGAAATGGCTTTAGTGAAGATTAAAGCCGATCTTTTTATGGTCTCTGACAGTGGACTCCTCTCTGTGCTTGTACAACTAGACTTCAGTGCAGCGTTTGATACTGCTGACCATAATATTGTATTCCCTTATGCAGTATCATTCAAAGGCATAGCATGCATAGCACGCAACTCTATTCGTGAAGCCAGATAACACACTAATTAGGTAAACTGGAGGAATGTCTTTCTCACGGCGATATTCGCCGGTGTATTAATGGAATGGACCCAAATGCAGAACACAGGAGGAGACAGTACTGAGGAGGGAAAATAAACAGACGACCTGACAAAGACAGAATGACAATAGACAGACTAAATACACACAGGAGGTGATCAGGGGAAGTGGAAATACATGAGGATACACCTGACACAGATGAACATCGTGACACCACAGGGGAAGTAAAACAAAATACATGGAACATGGACACAAGACTTTCAAAATAAACAGTAAACATGACAAGACGTAGACCTGACAACTAACACAGAAGACAAGAACAGACTCACAGAAGGGGGCATAGAAACCTAAACTAGAATAAAACTCAGCTAAATCCTAACTAATAATGACAACACAAGAACTAAGCATATATTCAATACAATATAAGAATATAAATCACACAGGTGACTCAAAATGCTGGGTCACAGCCCCAGCCCCTGACAGTCTTAAAGATTTAAAGACCTGGATGACCTCTAAATTACTGCCTCTATATTCAGATAAAACAGGGGTCATTGTAATTGGCCCTAATACCCTTTACTTAATCTGGATGACATTATTTTGGCCTCCAGTGAGGAATCTTGGTGTCATTTCTGTCCACCAGTGCACATATTATACAAATATTTAGGACTGCTTTCTTGTGCACAACATCTCTAAAATAAAAAAACATCCTGTTTTGGAGTGATGCTGAAAAACTAGTTCATGCATTTATTACTTCCAGCCTGCACTATTGTAACTGATTCCTATCATGATGTCCTAAAAACTCCCAGAAAAGCCAACAAAGGCTAGAAAGAGATAGCATATTTCCCACATATTGGCTTCTCTTCATTGGCTCCCTGGTAAATCCAGAACTCAATTTAATGTCCTTGCCTTCACATAAAAGGTCTTGAATAATCAGGCGTCATCTTATCTCAGAGATCTCGTAGTACTGTATAGACCACTTTGCTCTCAGACTGCTGGTCTATTTGTGGTTCCTATGGTATTTAAAGGCTTTCAAGCCCCTCTGAAAGCAAACCCAGTCTCTCAACAAACAAACTTAACTGGATCTTCCTTTATTCGCAAAACACTGAGGCTTAGCTTAGCAAACAAAAATCTAACTAACATAGTGAAATAATGAAGTAGGGAATTTAGCAAAAGTGCATTCCTATTGAAGACTGAAAGTTAAATTTGCTTCAGTTTAAATAAGGATGATGTTCTGCATCCTCATAAAGGCGAATGCAACAGGCGGAGGCGGTCACGTCCAGATGGTTCAGAGGGCTGTGAAGACTTTGACCTTCAGGTCTCTGTGCTTCCCTGATTTGATCAAGTCCCGTGGTGTGGACAGTAAGGAGGAACTGCCCACCTACTTCTACAGGGATGATGGCTACAAGGTGTGGGAGGCTACCAAGAGGTGAGGAATGACTTTTTAAAGTTTTAGCACAGAGCACTGAGAAAGGAGTGAGGGCAGTTGTAAGAAAGAACAAACAGCGAGAGGTGTAGGAAGATTTCTACCCTTGTGTGTGTGTGTGCTTCAAATAAGAGAAGTTACAGCATTTTTTCCCTCTGTACGTGACATGACATCCGTTTTCTTCCCCACAGGTTTGTGTCTGATGTTGTGAATATTTATTACACAAGCGATGAGAGCGTGCAGGGAGATGAAGAAATCCAGGCCTTTGTTAAAGATGTGTGCAGCTTCGGTATGCAGGACCTGGATTACTGCGGTAGGTAGAGGAGTTGTTTTGCGTGCGGTTTCTTTTGCTAATGCAGCATCGAGCAAAATACACCACCCAACCATCCATTCAGACTTTTTCTCAAGGAGAAAAGATGCTTGCTCTCCTACTCTGGTGTTTTCTGGAAGACAGGTATGACAGGAAACAGACAGCATTATAAATTCAAATCTGCTCTCTTATGGATGAATAGTTTAAGGGTGAAGGAGGGAAGCCACAGCAGTCTGATTGTGTCACTCCCTGAGTCCTGATGTTGTAATGCTTCTGCATTTCACCACGCTTGTCTATTCTGAGTGCAATGTGCAGAGATAGACTTGCAAAAGAAAAAAGCGGTGGAAAAAAAAAGAAAGAAAAAAGCTTGGAGCTCATTTTGTCGATTCTATGTTCCCACTTTCGTGCATAGAGTTTCCCAAGTCCGTGAAGACACGCGAGGAACTGATAGAGTACCTGACCGTTATTATCTTCACTGCCTCAGCCCAGCATGCAGCTGTCAACTTCGGACAGGTAAATGGAGGCGTGTCTAGAAGTGGAAATTCATTGATTTTTAAGTCAAAAAGTACCTACTTAAAGTAAAAAATGTCAGAAATATTAGAAAAAAACACTTGCTACTGCAGAAGTTTCATTAATACAGAAAAACGTTTTTGTACACTGTTCCTACTGAAGCATCAGTGTGTGCATTTAAAACCCGCAGCAAAGTTTTCCTGCTGCAGCCGATTGAGGTGAAACTAGTGGTGACTACGTTTCCTACAGCAGTGGTTGTTACTCTTTTTGGTAAAAAATAACGCCCAATAAACACAACAACATTAACAAGCACACACATTTCGAGCACACACATTCTGTAGACATAGATATAGACATGAAAACTTGATGATTTTTTTTTGAAGTTTTGTTTTTTATTTCTCTTGTTATTTCAGTTATATTTGCATGTTCGAAATAATTCTATCTATCAATAATATTTAAGCTTAAGCTATCCTAAGAGAGTGGCAGCCAAGAGAACTAAAGGTCACATAAGGTCGGCAGTTCGATCCCTGGCTTCTGCTAATCATTTGGCATGATACTGCATCCACTGTGTGTGTGTGTGTGTGTGTGTGTGTGTGTGTGTGTGAGTGATAGATACAGTAAAGCTTTTGTCAGGGGACATGTGAATGTGGCTTTTGTCAGGGGACATGTGGCAGTAACTTCACCCTGAGAGAATTATGTTTTACATGGTAATTGAACCTATAACTCCCTTTATTCTCTGGTCATCCATGTGTTTTCAGTATTTTATATATGTATATTTATATTTGTATGGGGTCTGCCTACAAAAAGTCTGTTTAATATAAAATCTTAAACCTTTTATGCAGCTATTAATTCCACATGTAATATGCGGTGCAGTATTTTCTTATGAAATCTAAAAGTAAAATTAGAAAGCAGAAGAAGATGAAAGATTTTGCTCGGTATTAAATCTGGTTCTTTATATTCTTCAAAGCTGGCCCTGCTTTATACAGGCCTTTATTATTAAAGTACATAAAACAATATAATCAGAAAATAAGTACTAAGAATATATATTTATTCTTTAATATTTATTCTTTAACATCAGACTTGTACTGTTGTACAGCACTTGGGTAAATGCACACACTGTATCTTTGTGTACATTGTGTAGTATGACTGGTGTTCCTGGATCCCCAATGCTCCATCTACCATGCGGAAACCCCCACCCAACAAGAAAGGTCTGGCCAATGTGAATTTGATCGTTGAGAGCCTTCCTGATCGCGGGCGCTCCAGCTGGCACCTGGGGGCCGTCTGGGCCCTCAGCCAATACCAAGAGAATGAAGTAGGAAAAGCACACAGACAACCGTTCGAACACTTTCAAATCTCAGCACAGACACACCTCCAAAACAATCAAAAGTTTGATACATTTGGTACATTTCTCATTTCCCAAGATGCTCTCCTCTGCTTCAGAATGTACTTCTTTTTTCCTTCCTTTTTCCTTGTGGCCTTCCTCCAGGCTAAAAAACCTATCACGTCTCACTCTTTCTGCAGTTGTACCTGGGAATGTATCCTGATGAGCACTTCACAGAGAAACCGGTGAAGGATGCCATGGCAAAGTTCAGGAAGGAGCTGGCAGAGATAACCAGCTCCATCAAGAAGAGGAATGAGGGAAAGAAGCTACCATACTACAACATGTCTCCTGACAAAATCCCAAACAGTGTTGCAGTTTGAGAATTCAAACAAGACTAATTTAGTGGAGAGGCTCATACTTATACATACAGATTGAAGATTGATGATGTTACCGAGCTGTCCAGATATGCTCTATGTTACCTATGATTGGGATATTTCTGTGGAAGCGGTTTCTTTTTAATCTTGTGCATCTTGAAAAATCGGAATATTTTGAAGGTTTTTATTGTAATAATTCAAGAAGATAAACTTTCATATAATCTACATTCATTATACGTAAAGTGAACATTAAAAAAACGCTTTAATTATGCTGGTTATGGTCAAAAATCCAGGGTCCCAAATTATTTGAATATTTCCTGAAATGAATCAAAATTGCTGAGGTGTTTTTGACAGCAGCTTTTAGCTTGTGTTCCTTTTTGAGTCCGGTGTTTCTCATCTAACTGTGACTATATACCCCACACATTCTCTCTGTAGTCCAGGTCAGGTGAGCTGGTTGGCCAATCAAACACAATAATAATAATAATATGGTCAGAAAAAACATCTGGTAATTATTTTGGCACTGTGGGCAGATGCTAAGCTTCATGCCGGAAAATGAAATCAGTATCTCCATAAAGCCTCTCAGCAAAAGGAAACGTGAAGCTCTAAAATATCCTGGTAGATGCCTGTGTTGACTTTGGACTTGATGAATCTCAGTGGACCAACCACCAGTAACAACCAGCACCTCGCATCATCACAGATTCCAGAAAGTTCACACTAGAATTCAAACACCTGTGCCTCTCCAGTCTCGTACTTTGATAGAAAATGTACTTCATCTGAAATAAGCAGCAGTTCACTTCCTTCTCTCCTTAGCTCATGTAAGATGCTTCTGACAGGAATGACCTGATGTTACGGATGTGGGTCCTTTCCTAAGGATGTCTCTCCTGCAGTCCTTGTGAAGTTCTCCCAAATTCTTGAATCGACTTCTCCTGATAATCCTCTCAAGGCTGCTGCTTGTGCACCTTTTCCCTGTCCAGTCAACTTCCTGCTGTTATGCTTTGATACAGCGTCTGTGAGCAGCCAGCCTTTTCAGCAGTGTGGCTCTCCTTTAGGAGGGTGCTGGCAATCTTCATCTGGACAACTGACCAATCAGCAGTAGAACTACACCGCCGAAGATATGTTGTTTAATCATTATGTTTGAATAGTAATTTATGCAAGCAATATTCTAATTTGTGAGAATTAGTGTGTGATTAATATAGAATATGTGAAAGTTTACCTTTTTCAATCACAAAAAAAAAAAGTTTTTGAGAGTTATTTTTTAAAGATCCACGGGTACATATTGTGTTGCCTTCATTCACTCAAACGATGGTGTCTTTCCTCATCTTGCCCTTGCATAACAATTACTTAAGAGGTTGAGAGAAGGTGACAAACCGTGTTTTCTGCTATATGCTGAATGTGAAGTTTGTATTTCTGTCATAGAAAAGTTTTAGGGCAAGATCATTGAGCGGCGAGCTGAACGTTTCTGTCGCTGGCATTACAGCTTCTGGCTAAAGAGCTGATTTCAAAATGATTTGCAGCTTATTTGGGTGAAAATAAATTAAAGTGCTACAGCGCAACGCCCTTTGAAATGTTTTTAATTATCCATTAAGACTGTATTTGTCCCTGCTTGTTTTTTTTTTAAAAGTCACAAAGTTTTAAAAGTCACTTAATTTTTTATTTGGTTGTTCTTTTAATTACTACATATTTTGTTCAAACGTGGGAAATTAACTGAAAGCACATCAACCTTTTTCATAAAAACAAAAAAGTACATTTTACCAAATTCTTTACAGTTACTATTTCAAAGCAAATTCACAGACAGACTTGCGGAATGGTATAAGACAGGGGAACAGTCATATATGTTCAAGTCCAGTCAGTAGTAAACAAATGTAGCTTTTATGCAAGTTACACTAGTCCCAGACATGATCAAATTTTAGTCACCAGGTAATCAACAGACAGCCTAAAATAGTGAGGCTGAGAAGAGTCTCAGTTGATGTTCTGCTCCGTGGGATTATGGACGTAAAGGGTGAGTGACGCAAAGACGGTAAAGAGGATAAGATGTTCAGAGAGGAAACAATCCAAAGCCATCACACTAGAACAAAACTCCTCTCATATTTCATTGAAGGAGCCAGCTCCTATGGGTAGAAAGTAAAAAGACACCACAATCAATTTAAAAACTAAAAAAGGACTGAAGCTTTGAGCAACTCTATTATCTGAATGACTACATGCAAAACAAGGGCTGAAAATAATTTTCTTCTATTAGTGTCTGGGAAGAAAAATTAAGTGTAAGTTGCATAAAATTCACTAATGAAAGGGTCTTTTTTGTGTGTAAATGAACAAAAATATGCTGTTTTCAGTTAAAAATAAATACAACACAATATAAAGAAAGTAATTTTCTATCCAGAGGACATCCTGGACTTTAAACACCGGTACATAATTGCAGAACAGAACATCAACAAAAGGGTAATTGCACTTTTTAAAAAATAAAATCTGTCTAATTGCACTGAGCCTCCCGGGTACTGAAGAATCTGAGATGGTTCTCATTACTAGGTCTTAATCCAACTTGACACACAACAAGTCCCTCGGCTCATTTATGTATTAAAATTATATTAAACTCCAGATCTCAAGTCTCCGTGGGGCATATACATAAATACAGTATGCAAATAACACAAAACAAAAAAAACCCCAAAGCGCTTTATTGCTGCTGCTGAGCAGTAATTGTCAGGTACGTTGTTGGACCATCATTGTTCACAGACAGTATACTGGTATCAAATACAGTTTTTGAAAAATGTGTGTGTTGCTGGAATGGCTGTAAGGCTCAACATGAGCCTGGGCATTGCTGTGCTCTCACATAGACAAACGCACTTACAATGACTGTGAGCCCCCCCCAGAAAAAACACCCACTTCGACCTGAGAAATCAACCGCTGCCCATCTCAGGCTGCACCTTCACTTTAACACCAGCAGATGGCGGTACAGTCAGCTCCTCAAAAAGCAATGATGCACATCGACTCTGTCACAGCCATAAATAAGCAGCTGTATTGCATTGATTTTATTAAAAGAAACTGAGTTTTTCTGAACGTAATGAGCAGCAGTGAAATGTTACACTGACTTCAAAGTCATTCTTAATGCTTAACTGTGGAGTAAACGTGGCAAAAAAGGTGTTTTTTAAGCCAGAAATCAGTTGGCTGTCTTGTGATCGAATACTAAAGTAGACCAACATGTAAGAGAGCGAAAACAAATAAAATACACTTACACCGAGTACTCATCTGAAATGCTCACTAAGAATCCTTTCACACTTCCACCTTAATCTTGCTTAATTAAGTGAAAAGATTAAGTGTGGCTGGATTGTAACCATGCAAAAAAACAGGGTAGGAGCTAAAGCATGTTTCTTTTTTGTAGTTAAAACCTTTGGTTAAAGTTCAGTGGACAAACTGAAAGTAGGCAGCTGTGGATTCCTCGAGGCTTGTCCCATGGCTAAGCAAGCGAGTTAACATGTTAAAAACTGTAAATACCTATTTAAAAAAAACAAACAAAGAAAACAAAACACAAGCGCGACGTTGTTTATGCCCGAAGGGCCTCATTATGATCGAGACAAAGCGCAATTTCCCAGTAAAAAAATGATTTTTTTTTCATTTTATAAATTTTTTGAAATCATTTTTAAAAAGATTACATTCTCAAAGCCTTCAGAAAGTTCACCATGGGGTACAGAAGTCAAGTGGCTAGATTTTCCATCATCTGAATCAAAGTTATGCAACTGACGTCGTTCAAATGACTCATTTTTTTTAACCCCAAATCCTTTTAGTCATCCACAGAAGGATTAATCTTTAAGCATATGTTGCACTTGAAGAAAAGTTTGTTTGCTCTCCCCCATTTACAACGTACAAGATACAAGAAAAAAAAAAAAAAAGAGGGGGCAATGAGAAGAAGGGGTGGGATGTGCTTTGGGGACTAAAAAATAAAAAGTGCTTTGATGCATCTTCGGATCCAGGTCTCGCTGGATCCAGACCGCGTGGAGCTGACAGACCGCAGAGATGGCAGTATCTGGAATGTTCCAGAGATCTTGATGCATGGCGCTACATACTGATCCATGGCAGGTTAGCCCGACACTCACAGGAGGTAAAAAAAAGAACAGATTGATCAAAACCCACAAACAAACCACACATCGGGGACCTGTAGACCTCCAGAGCCTTTTGCAAGTCCATTCTTTTCAGTCCAGCTCTCCCAGAGGTGTACATTAAAGAGTCTGTGTGTGTGTGTGTGTGTGTGTGTGTGTGTGTGTGTGTGTGTGTGTGTGTGTGTGTGTGTGTGTGTGTGTGTGTATACAGAGTGGTTTGCACCAGGCCTCTTCCAACATTTACAGAAGTCAGTGTAAAGAGTCTGTTCCTGGGAAAGGAAAAGATGCAGGTGGAGGGAGGAATACAGTGTGATAGGAGGAATGTAGGCAGAGGGAAGCTCATGGCCTCTCTGTCTTTGTGGATGGAGTTTAGGGAGTATAAGGTGATAGTGGAGGACGTGGGTCATTCTGGCTTCAGGGAAAAGGGTACGGTTGTTCCTCAGTGACCGATCACGACTGTTCCTCTCCTCTGCGGGCCTGTTTGGGTGTGGAGTATGTGCACGACAACCAATGGCACAGACTCTGTTGTCAGACATGAAGCACCTCCATACTGTAGTCCTCTGTTTCCGTGTACTGGGAGGAGTTTGTGTCTGACAGATTGGGGGCCAGAGCCTCTTTGTTCTCCAGACTCGGCTCCATTAGGGGGGGCTTCTCCAGTGGATACTTTTTATATGTCTCTGGACGGTTCTGCACATATATGACCCGGTTATACGCCTTGAGTCTCCTCCATAGATGGATGTAGACTTTGCACTGGACGTACATGAAAACCAGTCCACCTGTAAATCCGATGGCCACCACCACAAGCTTGGTCCAGAAAGGCCATTCCAGGATTCCTGAGGAACAGAGAACAGACAAAAAATAAATAAATACATAAATATCAACAAGTGGACAAGTCAAACACAGAGAAGACTGTTTATAAGCTGCTGCAAATTCATCACATTTCAGTGAATTGTTCAACAGATCATCCTTTAACTAGAATATGCATTAGCAGTGAGGATATCCGCTGCAGGAAACTGTGTCTCCCATTCCTCTATACTGCAAATAGACACTATTATTACAAATTGCCCAGTGTGCTCTACTTTTTCAAACAAGATCTTAACAATTTACTGATAGAGATTTGCCTTTTTTTAAAAGTCAAATTTGTACAGGATTAAAGTCAAAGTCCTGAGCATGGAGAGACGCATGAGATAGCGAGCATCCTGTCATATTTCTATGGTAATGCAATGTGGGTGGGGCCAGTCAATGGGATAAAAGTCAATTATTAAGTTATCTTTTCAGATATGCTATATTGTTTGCATTGTGGCAGCTGACACTAACATTTAGTTTATTGTGTGCATTAATTTACACACTGCTCAAAAATGTGAAGGAAATTAAGGAAGCAGAAACCACTGTGATTTCACCTATTCTGGCATAAATGAAACTAACAGGTGCAATGGAGAGGCAACAACAAACAAGTCAACCCCCCAAAAAAGGGGAAGCATGAGTAGCCACAATAGTTGTTGCTCCTCAGAAAAAGGTGCAGGTACCAGGTGTGCTCCTGGGTTGAAGCCCTTATACGGCCCTCTCCAGCTCTCCGTGTGCAATGGCTCATCTCCTCCACACTGTTGAGACTTCAGATATTTAAGTAACTAAATGATCTGAAATTCTTATCTGGTTCTACAACCTATACACATCTCTCAGCTGACTGCTTTTTAGAAACTCTCTTATATTATTATATCCATATTACCCATCCATACTGCAGTGCAGACTTTTCACAATTTACAGACATGGTGTTCAAAATTGAATTGCCCAATTAGACGAACAGAAACAAAGAAACAGGGGGATAAATGGTGGCACCCTGCTGCAACATTTCTACTTCATGATAGGCTGGGAGCCTTTGGTACAAAAAATGAACAAACAAATGACTCTTTTAAAAGTGGAAACACTGCCAAAAAAGGTGCATCTGTCTATGCAAAACGCTTAGCATTAATGTGATATGCAGTTAATTAGGCAAAGTACATTTCTGTAACTCCAGGGGTAATTATAACACCCTTGCAAAAAGCAGAAATCAAAGAAGAGGATATAAATTAGCAATTTCTGGGACATATAAATATTTGTAATAAGCCTCAGTGCTCTCTAAAACAAATAATAAGAGGCAGCGAAAGTACTCAAAAATGCCCGAAACCCATCCGTTTCTTCATATTGGCTACCATAACAGCTAGTTTAAGATATAAAAGTGCCTCATATGAGGAATGCCAATTCAAAGAAGGCAAACATAATATAACCAGTGTGGTATTAACTATGCTGGACAGAGATGTCAGGGGCTTTCTATCTAGCATTATGAGAAGCGATTAATGTGTCATTTGTTGTGTGAGAATATGTCAGCGAGGTTCATTTTAATCAAAGCCTTCAGCCACAAAGTATAACACAGAAAATAAATCACAGCATGTTCCTCAGCTTTGTCTGTCTGTGTTCATTAGGCGGAAACATTCAGGGAGGTGGTGTGAATATAACCAGCCTTAAAGCATGAAGTACGATTATTTCTACTCGGATATCAAAGAAGAAAAGGGAATGAAAAGGACGTAAAGAGTGGCTGAAAAAAGGACTTGGTACAGAAGGGAGGGAGAAGACACAATGTGAAAGTCAAAAGGTCAAAGTTGAAATGTTTACCTGGGACTCTTCCGGCTGCATGGGTAAAGAGTGTAAGTATCATGTATTACAAAAGACGTACAAACAGATTGAAAGAAAAGGCAGAAATTAAAAACGATGTCAGATATTACATTTACACAATTTCATCATGCAATCAACATCAGCTCTGTTCCACAATCATACATGGAGAAGAAACGTCAAGATGTTTACATCCATCTTTCCTTTTATTTTGAGAGCGAATCTAGAAGAAAAATAAATGGCCGTGGTTCTGTGAGGCAGCAGACAAGCAGGACTATTTGGCATCACCATGGTGACTGGACCTGACAGCCCTCAGGGACTGTAGCAAGTCTGAATCATCAGGTTGGGCTTAACAGGCACAGCCTGCTCTTCCATCTGTACACAGTTTTGAAAGTGCCAAATATGCCAGGGAGGGATGAGTAGCAGCAGAGGTAGTGCCAGCTGATGCTACAACAAGTCACCATTACAGGAGCATTCTCCATTTTTATCCCTGATGATGGGAGCCCAAAGTGGATGCCCACTTTTTATGGCTGTAAGAAGCAGCTCAGGGAGCCCAGTGTTATTTTCCTCTTATTCTGAGATTTGAATGAAAAACCATAAAGCCCTGCTTGTTGGACATTTTTACTATAGCCAGCAGCAGGTACCAGTTTGGCACACGCATAAAACTGGAAAAAGCTAGAGGCAAAATCTGAAATATTGCGATGGAAGAAAGCAGTCACCCTTTTCAATAAATATAAAAATGTAAACATAAATGCTGTGCTCAGAAAACTGCACACCTTGAAGGAATTGTATTTCAGATCAATACCACTCATGTTTGTAAGCTACATAAAGCATGAGTGGCCAGTTAGCTTTCCTCAAAAGTAACAAAATCACGCTATAAGCACCACAAACTCACTTATTTGTCATTTTGATGTGTTCAGATCAACGGTCCCTTTTTAGCCTTCCTGAGAGTCCCCAAAATATGCTGTGCCCTTTCATGAACAGTCCAGCACTCATTACATATTTTCTACACTTTGATGTGCTCGTCAAACACAAGAGTAAAAACCAGGAACATTTTTTTTTTACATTTGGATATAGCTGTGCTAGCCGTTTCCAGTCTAAAATATCAGAATAATAAGTTATCTAAGTCCATAGACTGTATATAAAAGAAGGCTGTAGCTACCAGGTCTGAAGCGGAAGCCCTTTGAATATGTAAATAACCTGCAATAAAGACTGAATTCAGCAAATATAGACAGACAGATGTGCTTCATAATGATAAATAAGCAGGCCTCCAAATCCTCCTACACACAGCCTAAAGGTTTTTATCTATTTCAAATATTATGATGTCATCATGTTGTCAGGCACCTCCTAGCAACAGGCTAAAGTCACTTGTTTATGTACCTATGACACCTCAAGAAAATATCTTGTCGTTTTCATTTTACATCAATTGAAAAATTATACTCCTAAAAGTCGACTTATATATGGCAAATTACAACGTCATCATGTTGCCAAGCAACCACCCACCAATGGGATAAAATCAGCCATTTAAAGTGTCACGTTATTCTAATTTTACCAACAACAATATGGACAGGCCAAACAATAGTGTAGCGTGGGTCTATACTAGTATTTAAAGAAAAATTTGTATGAGCTATGAAAAATAAGGGCAACGCACAAGTACCGTCTTTCTAGTGGCCGACAGTGGTCGACTCCTGTGCTTGCAAAAAGAAGTTCATAAGAAAAATCACCCTACGGTAAATCATTTCCATATCCTTGTCACTTCAGTGACGTAAAGCATTGCGTGTGATGTGTAGTCAGCTGTTGCATCCAATTTTTTGCCACAAACACGCATGTGCCAAACTCATACTAGCTGCTGCTGTCACACAGCTGTCATACCACTCACATCACACATATATGCTAAAAAAATTCCAGACTTTGCACACTATTCCTGTCTGGTTATTTTGCTGAGTACAGTTTTTCTTTTACAGTCAGATTAACCACAAACTAACCTTCGACACACAAAAACAGCATCACTTAAAAAAAAATTGCCTCACTTAAACTAAAACAATCTCTAAAAGTGTCAAAGAATGAGATGAATATTTTTGAGTGCTAGTCACAACTTGGAGACAATTGTGGATGAATAGATAACATCCAAAACAAACATGTACCACAGACGATGTTGTATTAATGTTTTAGTGTTTGTTTGTGTGCGTGAGAGTCAGTGCTGACCTGATTTGATTTCCTCTGCTGTTCTGTCGATGAGAACGTAGAGGGACCACACCACACAGGTGATGGCGATGATGTGGAAGGTGACTGAACACATGATCTTTCTTCTCTCGCTCGCCGTCATCTGTAGTTTCTCCCACTGCCAAAGATGGAAGACTTTTGAGCATATTCACACACATTTAAAAAAAAATAAAAATAAAAAAAGAAACATGCTTTCAAACTAAGCAGAGCCTCTATGGCTGAAAACTAAAGCCAAAGATCAAATTCCTCTAATGGCCAGTCGAAACTGGCTCCAAAGTGAGCCAATCCCCTAAAACTCCTACACTGAAATGCCAATTTTCAGTCATAAAAACATGTTTCCATTCTGCTACAAAAACTGTTTTCATCTCTACAGACAGTCTGTCTGAAACGTTCATGTTCCAGCTTTGGTTAGTGAAATTCTATTTCCTTTGATTAGTCTGTTAGTTAGCACCAATTAGCAGATATATACGTCTCTGTATTGCACCTCCACAACTGATGAATGCAGCCTGCTAAAAAGGCTTGCTAGCATAAGATGACAGCACTCTACCCTTTGATCTAAATATGGCTACTTATGCAAGGCCATTCAAAACAAAACAAAACAAATAAACAACCACAAAAAACAGGACGGCAGCCTTGATGGCAAAGTTAAGGGAGGTGAAGGTGGCATCATCCATCTTTTATATACAGTTTTTGTTTGAAACACTAAAATCAGGGTGGTAGCCTCCTTGTGGTTAGAAACAAGTGGTTGCCCAGAGGTTTATCAAGTAACACCTTTAACTTCTGGGCGAAGAACTGTTGACAAGGCAACTCGTCTCCCAACAATCACGATCTGACTCAGGCTGACTGCAATCACAGGCTGGTGAAGGTTTGCAAATCACTGCTGTATTATTTATAATCTGAGTCGGTCTGCATGGATGAGCGCAACTCGCCTGAATCTGATCACTTAGCAGCGGACTCGACTGGTTGCATTCTGGCTATACTCCTGTATAACATCGAGACGCTGTTTGTGGAGGAATTTCTGTTTCAGATCTAAGCAATTTCGTGTTTGAATTTCTGTGTATGTAGACAGCAGCAGATTTGGTTAATTGCCGTATTAATACATATAGATTGCATGCAATAGGCAGCTTGATCCCATGCTTATTGGAGTTTTATCACTTCGAAGATGGCAACTGATTGCAACTGGTTGCCGACCTGGTCCCCGTCTTCAGAGCAGCCATTTCGACAGCCACAAGATTGCAAGTTCATTGCACACAATCGCAATAAATTTTGGTTGTGCTGCAGTCTTCACCTACTGTTTTTCCCAGATGTGAAAGTACCATAAAGGCCTTTTTTATTCAGCTCCTGTCAGCAAAATCCAGTGTTACACAATGCTTCCTGGCAGGGTTAATGAGATAGAGAAGAGCATGGCATGCAGCATCCAGGTGATATACCCTGCTACCTGCCAGGAAGCTCAGATAACTGTGGAGCACCTGGTCAATCATTGGCTGCACTAAAATAAATGCCAGAAATCTGCCCAGCACTAAAAAGAAATCACATGATATCTGTACTGTCAGATAGCTTTGTGTAGCTTTCCCAAACATCCAAATCCATAATAATGAATTCAGTGATGAATAATTGCAGGGTCACTTTAATAAGACGCGGGTGTTGCCGAACAACATGACATCAAGCACTCTTTAATAAAAACTTTCATACTGACAACAACAGCCGCCTCTCATCTCAAATTTCCTTGTGCACTCACACATGAACAACTTCAATATTCACCCATGGGATTCGGAAGCTATTAACAGCAGAGCATTTGTTTAAGGCCTTTTGTGCAGCTAATGAAGGGTGGAGGAATTTTAATTAGAGTGTCCTGCTATCTTCAGGCCACAGTGATTGATAAGAGCCTTTCAGGAACGTGGACTGCCTCTAAACCACTGAAAGGGATCACAACCACCCGGACAAGTGGTTTGCTTATGAAAATGGCTTATTGTGCTCTTGTGTCTGCACGACAAGACTGGAGATAGTTTTTTGGTATTTTTCGCTTCACAACAAAGGAGTGATGTGAGCTAAGTTAGGACGCAGAGACAAGACTGTGACTTTAATAACTGAGGCTGAACTGCTTAACAGCCAAATATGCACACACCTAACCAGCTTACCTTGCGCAGTGGTTTGAGTTTAGTCTCCATGATGAACTCGTATTTACACAGCTCACAGCAACGAGTGTCAGAGCTCTTGATCCACTGCTGTAGACAGGACTGGTGGACAAAGCGCAAGCTCCCTGTGCAGTGGCATGGTGTGATCAGAGGGCTCTCGTCATCCCCTTCGCAGTGACAAATCCTGCGGGAGGCAGAGAATACAGTCAACACTAAGCTACAGGCTAGACAGCTAGTAACAGGAGCAAGATGGGAGAGAGGGGAAAGATCAAAACGGGAAAAGTTGGCAGGCGAAGGCGACACACTGAGAAAACTTGGGAGTTGTGTAATATAAGACTGCACGTCAGCAAAGCTGGAGTAGCATTGCCAAGAGCACAATATGCAACTGATTTTTCCACACCTACAACAGCTTTAGGTAAACAGGTGAGAATATGATTTCACAAACAGAGAAAACAAAATTAACACCCTTGTCACAGCAGAGAATTCATGTCCCACATGAGTAAACCCAGTAAAGACAAACTAAATAGATTCATTTGCAAGTCCAAACAACATTTTGAGAAACTCATCTCCTGCGTTTTTTGTGTTTCCGTGCAAAACTGAACACTTTTAATGTCATTTCGCTCTGTAGCTGTACAGCACTGAGTTTCATTGTCAGACAAGAGGTAATAAATGCTATAAATATGTGAGTTTTTTAATTACTGTAATACAGTCCATGACAAATACGTCTGTTTGTGTATCGCTGCAATGCTGCAATGCACTGCTACGAACGCTGATGAAGGCTGACGTGCCTTGGAGTTGTTGCACTTTTAACACCTAACAAATGTTGGCCAAAAAATAACCACATGAACACGATATTCGTTAAAAATACTACAGGAAGCAGCTATATTCTCTTTAACAGGTGTTTGTGATGCTGTGTCCAGTCCCCGTAGATGCCTGGAAAGCCTCGAGTACAGACACCGACAGCTGGAACATTCGATTAGGCGTCTGTTGCCTCTAATGACTGCTGGACAGTCTGTTGTCAGTGAGAGGAACCAATCACTTTTCCAATAGACTGACTTGAAGGAGTCCACCACTCCAACATCACACACATCAGATGCTGTCTGATAGGATGGAGGATGTATGGAGGAGTATGTTTGTCCGAATCTTTCCACTCAGTGAAAGGCAGATTGATGGGCAGTCTGAGCAAATCCAGACTATGTGGACACTTTCACCTGCACGATAGTCAGGATCTGTCAGTTTTAGTGGTGAGAGGAGGTTACATCACACGCCATGCCTTACTTGAGAAAGTAGAAAATTATTATGATCTTAGACTTCAATGTCAGGACATCGACTTTGTTGTGGTTTTTCAGATTACAGTCCTCAGTGAATAACCAATAAGCACCAAAATCAGGCTGCTTGTTAGACCACAACATGACATTGATTAAAAGCCGGACTGATGTCTTTCTCTAGACTACCAGGGTGCCTGATAAAGGGGTTAAAGGTGTTGTAGCTTAAAAAGCAAATAATACCTTAAATGGGTACAGAATACACAAAGCAGGGCACATGTTCTATTAATCTATTTTTCAAATACATTTTGTTCCCTACAGATTTCACAGGCAGTAAGATCAATAATCCAGGAACGTCTTCTGTGATGCTTTCTTCTCCTGAGTGGGTAGCGAGGAGCAATGGCATGTCTTTATGGGCTGGAAGATGCAAGCAAACAAAGCGTGGCGAAGACGAGGTGGAGGAGGAGGAGGCGGAGAGAGCCGGGTGTTCAGATGGGATTGTCTTTATCCTGGTTCATGGAAGGATAACAACATGAAGGAACACATGCACGCCCACGTATGCGTTCACACATGTTAGAAAAGGGAGCACACGAGATGACGTCTATTTCAAGACTTTGCTGAACTGGCCAGTGTTACAAGATTAAAAGACAAAGTGAACAAAGGTGGATAAAAATAGGTCATATCCAAAGGTTCTTAAGCAGAGGAGGTGGAAGAAGTGGAATAAGGCCTGGGGGATTAAAGGAAAGGCGAGACACAATCGACATCACTAGAATAAGTTTTTTGTTGTTGTTGTTTTTGATTATGGATAGACTGCTTTGTTTGTGTTCATTTGCATGCATAACGAGATGATGAACTGCAGATTCTCATCCCACACATACTGTATTTCTATTTCAATTTAAAAAAAGAAAAGCCAGAGGAAGTAGATCATTTGGTGCTTATATCAACGATTTCTGCCTGCTGAAATAAACAGATCTGACAAATTATTCTTCTTATGTGGGAGGAGATAACCACAGAAAAATCCCAACACCTCCGCATGGAGTTGCGGTGGAAATGCAGCGATCGGTAAACAACACGAGCGGATGAGGGCGGAGGAATCTTTCACTGAGACATTCAGGGAACTTTCACCTGATTCCACAACAGGCTGAACCGCCTCGGCGGGACGCAAGAAATCTCACAAATAAAGCACGCAACATTCACCTTCGTCATTTAACACGAGGCGCATCCATATATTCCAACAGATTAACATAATAACCCAGGCGTGGAAATTCACAGGTAAATTAACTTTTTGTCAGCAGCGGCACATTCCGTGCACTCTTAGGACGTTAAAATTAAATTTGCATCACTTGCGTCCACAACACACCCTGTTTGACGGTAGTTTTAAGATGGCAGAGGCGCCGTACGAGTATGACAACATTAAAATGTGAGAAGCAAACAGAGTCAGGAAATCACAAGCCCCAGAAGCTGAGAAGGAAACAAGCTCAAATGCCTGCCGAAGCGTTCGCTTTCTTCCTGTTCCTCTTTTTTTTTTTTGCTTTCTTATAATTTTCTCTGGTGGCATGAAGCCAGTCTTTTGCACTCCACACTCCCTCGATGTGTTGCTTAAACACTGCCCTCCCTCCATTTATTCCTCATTCTGCCCTCATCCAAAAAAGTATGTGTATGAGAAGACACCACTAATCTGTCTTCTCTTGCTTTTCTGCTGAATAGATTTTCCTGTGGAAGATATGTGCGGCATCTGAAGTATTTGCCTCTCAGACTCTTTTCAGTCTGCGCAGTTTAAGCGCTGCCAGAGACATGCTGATCAATTCAGTGGCTTTAGTAGCTAAGCAATCTCTCTCTGTCTCCTTTTATTTTTCTTTCTCCTTTCTTGTCTCTGATCATTTAAGCGGGTACTCGTTTGTCTTTGCATGAGCACGCTTGCCTTCAAAGAGAATATTAAATTTGCTGAGGAGACATTTAACTGTTGGAGGAAGGTTAAGGAATTACACAGACCCTAGCTGTTTTATGCTGTCAGATTGTGCAAGCTACCCTGTAATGCTGTTTTTTTGAACATTAGAGCCACTGCGGCTCAATGTTATTTGAATTTCCTGCAAATTAAAAACTGAGTCATTAAATCCTACATTTAGTTGATTATGGAATAACTAAAACTTTTGATAATTTTTTTTTAAAATCGATGCCAACTATTTGAAAATCATTGCATGTTCTTGCCTAATCCACAAATATGCATTCAGTAATGCATATGTATCAAAGTAAAGAAACAAAAACTGGAGAAAATATAAACTTGAGTACAATTGCTGTGATTTAGTTAGGAGGTTGTTCATGGTTAAGGAAAAAAAAAAAAGGGGGGGGGTTCAGGCCCATCTGAAAAGGTCACTGTGCTCCCTCGGCTGAATTCTGCCGACACACTTTCAAAGCTGTAAGTGAAATTAAATCCTACAATTTGGTAATGAAAAGGTTGTACACCCACATCACAGATATCGCAGTAACAACCAAGCGCTGGGAGCTTAGTGCACCTGCAGCAAACGCCGCAGCGACCGAGAAGGACTGAATTTGGAGTACACACCCCTCATTTAAAGCCTGATCAAAAACTGCACACAAACAGAAATGTGTTGACAAGATTTTGTGCTCACACTCTGTGACTCCCTACTGTTCTGATGTGTGTGTCTTTATGTCTCTTATTTTGTAAACTATGCTACCAAAAACAGATATTTTTGCACTTCTGTATCTGAATGAGAATCAGATTTATTGACCAAGTACTCGTACACATACAAGGAATTGGGCTCCAGCTGTTTCTTTGCTCTCAGTGCACGCAACAACAGACAACACTGAAAACAACATAGCATAGAAAATAACAACACATGAAGCTTATTTATGGTGCAGAGTGTGAGTATACTGGAAAAAAGTTTGGATTAAATAAGGGACGGATAACTAGTTACTACATGTATGACCTCTTTACCTGCAATACATTTAAAACTCATCTCAAACGATGGCTAAAAGGGGATCAGATTAGTGATCGTTAATTTTACAAATAACATCAATCATCTTTAATGTTGTAAGTTTTTATATTTACTTGTTCTGTTTTTTTGCTATGAGATGTTATGCTGTAATTTGATGTATTTGTTGTCTGGACTACATTGTTTGACATTGTCTGACGGTCTGCTTAATTCCTTGTTTACTGTTTTTTGTCTGACCTGCCAGCGACTACAGATGAAAAGCAGCCTTTTGGATAAATCTGGCATATTTACACTGATATGCTCATTAATATGCACGGCCCCTTTCAAATAAACAAATTCAAATGAAAAAAATATGCATATGATTGCACACGGGTTCACAATGTGGTTCAAAGTAGTTTGTTAATGCTTTTATGAATTTGTGTACCTGTAAAGGTGAACCATGCGGTTACGACTATACAGGATAGCCTCCTGTTGTGCTTGCATGCTTAAGCAAGTTATTATTAATTTGAAAAACCACACATCTTTCTTTGATTAGAATTTTGTGAACACATGTGACAACATCTGGCCAGAACCTTTCGAAGTGGAGTTTGCGTGTTGTCCGCGTGTCTGTGTGGATTTTCTCTGGGAACTTCCGACTTCCTCCCACAGTCCAAAGACACGTGCTTACCTGGTTAAAGTGTAATTCTAAATTGCCCATAGATATGTCTTTCTCTTGTACTAGCGCTGAGACAGATGCAACCTGTCCATCCAACTCTTGCCCTACAGGACAGGCTCCAGACCACAAGATGTATTTATTTATTTATTTATTTATATCTGGAATAAAAATAGTTTTCAAGTGAGAAAGGTGAATTTTCAAGTCAAATGCTTCCTTGTCAAGCTTGGTTCCCTGAGCCAGCAAACATACAAATGCAATCAATAGGAATGTTTGAATTCTTTGAAGGAATAAGCTTTTTATGACAAAGCAAATCCGGCCATTTTGTAATGCGTCTAGATGAGAAACACTTATCTGCTTGGTGACATTTCTAATGAGGAAGTGAAGCAACTCCCTTCACACAGCTGACTTTCAGCCACTACTCTCTGAACTGCTGACAATAAAGGAGTTTGATAATAATTAACCAACTAGTCACCTGTGAAACAAACAACCTCCCACACATACTTTTCATAGGTGAGGTCAGCATTAGAGCTGCGCTCACGTTTTAAGCCACCTGACAGAGAACTGGAATAACGTGTTTGTGTGTGCGCGTGTGTGCGTGTGCAGTCAGACTATCCAGGCTATTTGAAGCCAATAATCTGCCTTTTGATCTCTGGCCTTCACTTTGCCACTTCTAAGCTGGTGTTTCTCCATCGGCCCACAGCTGACATGTAAATCTGGAAAGCAGTAGATGCACACACCAGAGCCAAGTGACAACAAACAGAGTCATATATAATTCAAAATCCTTTAGATCTCATTAATCCAGTGAAGTGCTGCCACGCTTCGTATCGACAGCAGGAGTTAAGGCTCAAAATTCCCGTTCTTGGCAACCAGCAAGATCTACTCATCTGCAGAGACCTCGCAGCCATGACCTGGTCTGTAAGAAAGTTACTCACAATGTGTCTTTATAATAAGAACTGGCTCTGGCAGTAAGACAGCATCCAATTGGTCATGTGACAAAGACTGATGGTGGACCCAGACACGGGCTATTTATTGTTCTCTGTTCCACTAGTTCTCAGACATATACTCTGTTCCTCTGTGCTATTAAATTTTCTATGCTAACCTCTGCCCTTCTATCAATTCCATAATAGTCCTATTGCCCTCTATTCCTACTGCAAAGCCTCAGGCTTATGAGCCAAAATCAATCAGATTTTTTTTTTTTTTGCAGCCTATATACGACACTTTACTGCCTCATCGATCTAACAAATGAAAAAATATTTTAAAAACACAGCTTGGCAGCACAATGAAAAACACAGCAGAACATTGAGATAACAGTGAAGTGAAATTAGATGGTATGAAATTACTTTACGGCACATTTGTGTCACACACAAAAGGGTTGAATTGGAACAGCTGAGGAGGAGGTGGACAGTGTTGTGGTGTGTGGAAATTAAAGCATCTACGTGTCAGGTTCTTCTGAGTAACTGCTCGACTCTGAGCAGGGATTTAGACTACAAATACCACAACGAGATATTTTCTGGGTATACAGGCTATGGGATGAGAAGCTCTCCACTACTCCACAGGGCTCTGGGATTCACTGCCACGTCACGGTACAGGGGTGGTCTGGGCTTTACGTCACAGGAAGGGTGGGTGTGGATTACGCCGTCCAGACAGTCACCCACCTGCAGCAGTCCCCGGATAGAGAATAAGGTGACAGTGGCCCCGTTTTCTCTGACAAAGGGGATGGACAGCAGTCCAGATCGCTGTCTCCTTCCATATAGCACACTGGAGCTAGAAGTCCAACTGACGCAGCCACTCTCACCAATTTTGGAGATGCTGGTTGACCCGTTTCTTTTGAAGTAGGACTGGGCTGGTCTTCCTCAAACACATCGTCATCTCCCACTAAATCCTCAGAGGGCAAGCCTGACTCGCTACCTTCCAGCAGGGCACTGGAGGACTTGATGTGGAGGTGGGAGGCGTAGCTGCCCAGGTCTGAGCATTGCAGGCTGGCTGATGTAGAGGATCGAGAGAAGGGAAGGAGGAGACGAAGAAAATTGGAGCTTGGGGAGTTATGGGGGTGGTGGTGGGTGTTGGAATGAGGAGCGGTGAGGACACCGTGATCAGTTGGGAGACAACTGGCGGGCGCTATGCCCAACATGTACTTGTAGTTGTTGGTGAAGGAGGGAACGAGGTGGGGCTGGGCGCGCGTTGAGAAGCCAGGATTTGGGATCTGTTGTGTGGGCGTTGCAGCCAGCTTGCAGTTGAGTTTGTGAGCCCTTCGATCCAAGTCAGGAGGCTGAGCGGGCTCGAGCTTCAGCTCCAACTCTCCCTCAGAGCACGTGCGATCTATAAACTGCAGACCTCGGCAAAGACTGTCCACACGCTGGCCGACGTCATTCAGAGACACCGAAAACCTGAGCGAGTTGTTGGAACGGATGCTGACGGAGGACGGACGCAGCAGAGAGAGCCAGTCTCGCTGTTTGGCGTGTTTGGAAGCAGGTAGGACGTCTGTGCAGAGGGTGGTCACTGAAACATCTCCTGAACCCTGACAAGTTTTACCCTTAGAACTCAAAAGAACCACTGCTGTCTGCTTCTGAGTGTCCTGATCCTGACTGATGATGTGATTGTGCGTGTTTGTGTGTGAAAACGGAGCATGCAACAGACAACAGCGGTAGAGGACAACAGGAAAAGGTAGGGGGAAAGACAAAAAAGAGAAATGGAAGAGACATCATGCATTTAAAAATAAAGGAGTTTGAAAAATAGGATGTATAA
Organism: Rhamphochromis longiceps; assembly: GCF_057381845.1. Taxonomy (NCBI): domain Eukaryota; kingdom Metazoa; phylum Chordata; class Actinopteri; order Cichliformes; family Cichlidae; genus Rhamphochromis; species Rhamphochromis longiceps. The sequence goes on from NC_140569.1 coordinate 17,681,680, forward strand.
ACACCAGATGATTAATGTTACCGTTAACTCCATTTAGCAGCAGCTTGCAACTAAGGCTGCTCCCAGCAGTGACATTGTGCCACTCAGGGGTAAAAGTTAAGCCAACATCACTCACTGATAAGCAACTTCATCACTGATAGACTGATAAATAAAGTTCATTTACTGCACGCAGGTGTTCATATCAACCTGGACAAATATAATTTCTTGGCATGAATTCAGACTGAAAGGTACCTGCAGATGTCCTGGCTAGACGGGGAAACTGACGTCCTCGAGAAACTGCACGGAGCGTTGACTGAAGTCGGGCTTCCAGCCTGAGAAACAAAGCACACGCAGAACAAAAGGCAGTTTAGGACAGAGAGTACAGGCACGTGAACATGAAACCCTACAGTTAAATAAATACTGCATCAATCAACAGGCGATTGTATTTTCCGTGGTGGCGGCCGTGGCTCCGCGTGGTGAGGAATTATCAGCGCCAGCGCCCATCAGCACATTTGTGTGATCTTTACACAAAGAGAGAAAGCATGTTGTGTACTGATGCACAAGATGATAGAGAGGGGAAAAACAATGCTGCCAGTTAATCTGTCTAGTTTAAGGTGAAATCTGCAAAAAAAGAAAAATAATATCAACAGGCGGCTGCGAAGAGAGAAGTGCTGATGAGACCGATCGAGAGTTAAGAAGAACGAGGCGGCGAGCGAGGCACGGCTGGGGGACGTGAGGCTGCAGATTAATGCTCAGCTTCTACAGAGAATAATTTTTAAACACGTGCACTGCAGGTGCAAGGCTGTTAGAATGAAAACACCTTCAGCATCATCAAGGCTTTCACCAATATTTATTTTACAAACATATGAAGATTACTTTTTCCTCAGATTTTTTTTTATGACAACTTGGGTTTTACTTGCAAAATATTCTCTTATGTCTCACAGGATAATAAATCTAATTGATCAGATGATCATCCTGGTAGATCATTCAACTATTTTAGTGCACTTAACCAATTCAGGTGTATGAGACGAGTTGAAGCCTTTCCCAGGAGTCATAGGGGGACACCAAGGACAGGTCGCCGGCTTGGCTAATTCACAAATCATTCATAATTCACACCCAGGGTCAATTTAGAATCACAAATTATTTACTACATCATATTTTATTATTATGTAGCGTCACTTGGGTGTTCCAAAAACGTTCACTTAGATGAGTTCATCTGTGAGACGAGACACAAACTGTGTGGCTCCTTTTAAATAAGTAGAACTGCTCTCAATCATTTCGTTGTATCAGACCACACTGAAGCCTTTGAAACCCTCTTTTTCACCTCTGTTGTTTTTAAGCTTCACATTCAACATAAATGTGATCTTTTCATCCTACTTTCAACCAGAACAGGATTGAGTATATTCCCTCAAATACAGATAATATTCCCTAAAGTCTCCCATATTGACAGGTTCAGACCGGATACATAACAAATGAGATCAGACAGTGTTTGGGTTGCTAACATAAAGACATGGGGGGGAGGGCCTGGTAATTTCAGCAAGAAACTAATTACCTATTGATTTAATTTCTAACTAAAGGAACGTTTATAGCTCACGGCCGGACACCAATCAATAGAAAATTCAATTTCCAGCCATGCCCTTTCATCCTGTTTATCTGTCTGTGCATGAGCAGCACCGCTTCTTTTTCCCCACTTGCACACAAAAGCACTTAAACACGCTGTCCTCCTGTTTCACGTCACTGTTCTTCCACTGCTTACTCAGGGATGTAATTTACTTAAATCTTTTATTTCCTCTGTTTCTTGTTTAATTTGACTCTTATTTTAAACAGCTCATGTTCAAGGTCACCGTTTGGTGCTCTGGCAGCAGTCTGGCCAATAAATGTAAAATGAAAAGACAGAAGTGGATGAGAGACAACAATTAAAGCGTTATTATTTAGCAGACAGTACCACAATAAACTACAAAAACCGAAAGCTACTCAAATGAAACTCAAGAAACGCCGAGTTTACCTGAAGCATCGTGGGAAATACGAATATGGGCTGACCAATGAAGCAGATAGGGATCTTTATTAGTTACGTTCTGTGCAACTCGGCAAATAGATAACTCACTGCGTCTTTGAGCGTTCAGACAATAACGTAGTTGAGGTAATAATGATTAACTTCCCGTTAAAACCCTGCATGACTCCATAGTCCTATTAAACAGCTGCTCTTTCTTAACAGCTCTCTCTTGTGAGGACCTGCTTTGATGAGTAAATAACTGCCTCCGTTTAACATATAACAAAAAACGCTGGAGGCAATGATACTTCAATAACTGCTGAAAACTGGTTTTTGGCACCACCGACAGTTGTCGCACTTTGAAACCTCTAAACTGTGAAAGGAAGCAGATTCGCGCTTAAACGTATCCATTCAGTTATGGTTCTCTGACTCTGATGTGCTAATTAGATATAATCCAGCCTCACTTCACATTCACCCTAATGAACACCTGTTTATTTTATTGTGAGTGCTGAAAAAAACTCATATTATTATAATAACCACTAATTTAACCTCTCTCCTCAAGCACCACCGCCCTCCACGCACTCTCACGCCACGCATAAATTATTCACTTTTGTATTTGTTGCACTCTCTCTTATCCCTGAAACACCTTATTACTCGCATGTCATTACCTCTGCCTCCTTCCTTCTTCGATAGCCTTAACCTGCACAGACGTAGCCATTGGGGCCTTTTTAAGTAGAACCTTTAAAATCTAACAGGAGCAATGAATCACTGGCTCCCATTGAGAAACTCCTAACGAAGCTGGCAAGAATCAAAAGTTCACTGTTGACCTTTAAAACTGTATAAACCTAACCTGAGGTGTCAAAGTTTGTAACCAAAAAAATACGGGTAGTCTAATCTGAAGCTTAACAATTATTAACATATCAATTTGATCATGAGTGAGGTTTTTTTTATTGTGACGCACAATATGCAGTTCAGACCAGTTAAACTTGAAATGTTTTGTCAAACTTTGATTTCCCAGGACAAAAATGAACTTTACCGAAAGTGTTTGACATTTTGGAAAATAAGTTTATTATCTTTTTTGCCCGTGGTTCAGATGAGAAGATCGATACAATTATAAAAGGTCTGCGCGTTATACGTGAAGCTGCAGCCAGCAGGTGATTAACTCGGCCTCGGCTTTTGTTTATAACCTTCGTGGAGGTTAATCATAAAACTGATGAATATTACAGCTGAGATACATTCTCATGCAGCCCTGCGCAAACATTTGATAAAATCCATTTTTAATCAAGAGCTTCTTTAATCCATCTACAACGACCACAGTTTATACTTCTATAGTTTTCTCTGGCTCACTCACTCGCTTCTTCGTGGCTGTTGCAAGGTCATGCTGCTAATATAAAGTGGGGCCTCCAGCTGTGCAATTTATATCCCAGCAATATACAATACACTTATGTGTCATTACATGCAGTGCGCTGATACCCACAAAGCTGAATACGCTGATGGGTTTGTGCTGTGCCGCATATGCTTGCGTATCCAACCACCACCATCAGATATAAGAAACCTCAAACACGAGATGAGTAGCCTAGTTACATTAATCATACACACGCATACTAAATAATCACCAAAGTATGACGCCAAAGCAATCCTCCCTAAAATCTAATGCTGTCAGATTTGGTGTTATTTTTATTTTTTTGAGAAGCTACAAACTCATTAGAGCTTTAATAAGGGTGATTTGGTAGCAGCAGGTTATGCAGGAGGCAGCAGGAAAGCTGATGGACTTGATTGGCCAATCATTTTTCTGGCACTCGAGACTATCTTAAATCTTGCCTATCCATCTGTTTCAATGGGCCCTCATGTGAGCTTGCAAAAAAATGGCTTCAAAGTGGCAGCACCAAGCTCTGAAAACGAGAGAATACACTCCGTTTTAAATTGAATATCACCATCCCTGCCTTTGTTTACTATAAATGACTTGTGATGAAGGAGAAACTACCCACTCACTCACACCACAGTTATCATCTCGTGCCGTATTAATGCTGTACCAGTTGAAAGTAGATTTACTGCAGTGAGCAACAGAAGCATCCTCAGTGATCTAACCTGGGATGATGAGGCGTTTACTGTCAACATCAGACACCATCTCCCCGGCAACCCAGTCCCGGTTGATCAGACCCCAGTAGCAATTATCCAGGGATCTGCCTTCTTAATCCAAAGCCACCTTGTTTCTTTCTCTGAGGCTTCAGTAGCTCATCTAATTGACTTCCTCTAATCCTGTCCGACGATGCTCAGCAATGCAAAAGCTTTGCAGAGCAAATCCTACCTCCTTCAGCAGCTTTGCCTTTAGGATGGCTCACTTCTGGTACTCGGCACACGGCCTCTCTGCCAGTTCCAGCCTGCTCAATACCACATGCCAGTCACTGGCAGTGCTGAAGAGGCCAAATAAAACTTCAAACTGTAGATGAGGTTTCTCTCCAGCCCTTTGGTCTTTGGCTAATGGTGGCCCATGAGGGCTATGGGTACACTATTAGTGGTCATGATGAACAATAGTGTCCATCTCCAAAGGCAAGGTGTCCAGGAAGGAGTTCTTTCCAAAGCAAAGGGGACTGGAAGGTGTCTCACTCCTGCTGCAGACATGGAGGTTTGCTGGACTGACTAGGACATCATACACAGCTTGAACCAAGAACCTCAACCAGTCGCACTCTTGTTTCCACGTTAGACCATCAGGCAGACCTCACATCGATGCTAGTTTAATTTATGACACTAAGAAGTCAAATACTTCTGTTTCAAGCCATAATTGTGACCTAAATGTCAAAATAATTATGCTAACTAATACTGATAAATTCTGCTAACGCAGCTGTCTAATGACTTTTGAGACCAATTTTCCCTAAATAATGTTTTTGACTAATAAACCTGCACTTTGGGCTCCTTAGTGTGTACTTCTTTAGTGTGGCTGTGTGAAAGTACCTGCCAAAACGTTTTCACAACCGTGCCATGTCTAGATGACAACGTAAACATGTTTTTTAAACAAAACTGCTCAACATTTTTTTGTTCCAGCTTCTGAAGCACAAGGAACTCTAAGAGCGCCGGGTTTTCCATGCAGACTAAAGCTTCCTGACGTGGTTTGTGGCAGTGAAGCACATGTAACGTGACATCTACACAGTGTGTGGAAATATGTAGATCAACTAGTAATGCAGCTTCATGTTTGTGCATCGGCTTTCTGTCAGACGAAAACTTCTGTTGTTTTTTTCCTTCTCATCTGTGCGGTTTTTTTTTAAATCTTGATGGATGTTTTTTTAAGCATATCCCATCTCGCTGATAAATTCTCTTTGAGCATTCGACCTACGCATGCCTCCATCACTGCCGTTCGACACGCTGTTGGTTTTTTGGACTGTATGCAAGTGCATTTCCATAGCTTCTGTTTTGGTTGAGTTCCTATAATCCTTCTCTGTACGTAGCCTGAGAGCTAACAGATATAAATTATCATCATCAAACAGTCTTTGCATTAATTTATATTTATTTTTCAGGCCAAAAACACCCAAACCAAAAACAAGCAAGATTCAGTTAACTAGAAAGAAAAAAAGCTGAAGACTAAACCATCATAGAAATTATGATAGCAGGAGATCTAAACAGCAGACAACATGAGCCACTTCTGTGACAGCCTCTCAGATAAAGTTCATTTCCATTGCTGTTTATATTATTTGTGCCCACCCTCCACAGGTGTCATTTTACAGCATTCAGTCATTTTTCAGGGACCAGGCCCTGCTTCAGCAGAAACGCTCAGAAATAAGTAATGTGCCAGATTGAACACAAAAACTATGTGCTCATTTTTATCAAAATAGTAGCTTGGCTCAGTGCCTTGTTTTGACTTTGTGGTCTGCCAAGCTGAACAGACCAACAGAGAGGCTCTTCTAGTGATCAGAGGTGCAGATTCAGGTTGGATGTTGCAGCTGCAGAGCCTAAAACTCAAAAACTGCAGCAGCTTGAATTCTAGAGCACCACCAGATGTTTGGCCGACTATAAGCGGCAGCCCACTGAGCTGTGAGTCGCTGCTTTGTGTCTTTATGAGGACTGTAATACTATAATTCCTTCCCAAACAGTGTAGGAGGCATCACACAGCACCCTGGCACTGTGCTAAAGAGAGAAAGGGCTACAGCTAAGCCTCCTGACCTCACTGAGTGGAAAAATCAACTCACGCCAAATCAGGAGGCAATCCTCAGCCTACATCAGAAAAGCCCGTGTTTTTTCAGACAAGTTTATCACCGATAATGGTTAAATTTAACAAAGAAATGTTGATTATCTCCCCTCAACACTGCCTTTCTTTCACGATTCTCAGGCTCGGCTTGATGGAAGAAAGGACTCAATGAACAAACAAGCACCGGGGACAAGTGAGATGATGAGTTTATGGTCGTGGATACGCGTATACCTTCATATCCACGACCACACAGCTCAGCGCCCCTCAATGACAAGTTCACTGATGGAGGCAATATCACCTTTATGAAACAAATGAGCCCCCGGCCATATTTGGCTGCTTGTTTTCCTGTCATCGTATAAATCTTTCTCTCCCGGTGTGTGTATTCCTTGTGACAGGTATTCCAGGGGGAGCAACAGGATAGCTAGAAATAAGATTTATTTCTGAGTCATCTTCAGAAAAGCTGTTCGATTAAAGAAAACAGCAATAAATAAATAAATAAATAAATAAATAAATAAATAAATAAATAAATAAATACTGGGAAAGCCAAAAAGGCCAAACGCATCCCTGCCAGGTTATCCGTGTAAAACGAGAGCAGGTGCTTTAAAAAAATGAACGAATGCTTTAGATGTTGTAGCATTCGGATTATTCTGGCTGTATGACTGTGTCGAGCTGGGGATGTTATGAAATATTCCTCTCAGGCCGATGCTGCGGTTATTTATACAGAGAGAAATCTTTTAAGTAGGTCAACAATCGAATACGAGCGCATTCATTTTTGATTTGGTCTGACTGGAGCTGATGCGATTCGGCTTGAATCCATGCCACGCGAAGCCGTTCAACATTTGTTTTGGCGTCCTTATTCTGAATGTGGCCGGAGCTCATGTGCAAATGAATGAAAACAATCAAGTGTCAGTGAAGACCCCCCCAAAAAAACCCCAAAACAAAACAAAGACCCCTTCAGCAGTAAATAAGGTGACTCTTATCAGATGTACATTTCACCAAGATTCAGCTTTACAAACATAAATTAACTTGACCTACATTTGATATTTTTTCTGCAAAGAGGAACATTCGAGTCACTGCTGCAAATATGAACATCTTTCATCTCATGCTGTCATAACTGCAAAGCGTGGAAACTTGTAAATACACTGCATATATGCATAAAATCATCGTCTTCAAGCAGCTTCTAGGGAAAGTGGTCTCAGGGAGATGCCGTCTTAGTGAAAACACATTACCCACCTACAATAATCCACTGCTAAATCTTCTCACTTGGAGTCTCTGTCAAAAGATTATTGCACCATTTCTTTGTCTGCGATTCTCAAAACGGTCCACCGACTCAACCGGGCAACCTTTACAGTCATAATCTGACTCGCTCTCCAACTCTGAAGACTCCCAGCAGGCTTTTCCATCCAGAGAACAATTTATACCAACTTAATACCTGCCAGTCAAATGCATTTCCCTTTAGGAGCGAGTAGGAAACACCAGCTGCCAGACAGACCGGTGATTATTAATTAAATCTGTCAAAGTTAAGAGCTTTATTCAGACTTTATGTCTATCATTTCATTACAAACACATTTGTCAGAGGAATGGGGATCTATATAGGACATTCAATGACAATGGACTGCGTCTGCAACCTGATGAAATCCACCCCTCCATTTATGAATGAGATTTGTGTAGAACGCGAGTGACACTGCTCTCTCTTCACCCTGTACACCTCTGACTTCTGCTACAACTCTGAATTATGCCATATTCAGAAGTTTGCAGATGACACGGCCATCATGGGGTGTATCTGGGATGATCAGGAAGAGGAGTACAGAAGTCTGGTGAGGAACTTTGTCGCATGGAGTCACACAAACCACCTGCAACTCAACACCTCAAAGACTAAGGAACTGGTTGTGGACTTCGGGAGGTCCAGAGAAGGTCCACTGCCGGTTCAGATAGAGGGGGAGGAGGTGGAGGTGGTCAACAAGTACAAGTACCTCGGGCTGTGGGTGGACAATAAACTGGACTGGTCATGCAACACAGAGCACCTGTATAAAAAAGCCCAAAGCCGACTGTACTTCCTCAGGAGGCTGAGGTCTTTTAACATCTGCAGGAAGCTCCTGAGGATGTTTTACCAGTCGGTGGTTGCTGGAGTACTTTTCTATGCTGTGGTGTGCTGGGGGAGCAGCACAGCAAAGAAGGACTCATCCAGGCTGGAGAAACTGATCAGGAGGGCTAGCTCTGTGGTCGGCATGAAGCTGGACACTCTGGTGACAGTGGCAGAGAAAAGGACATTAAAGAAACTGATGGACATTATGGACAATGCTGGGCATCCTCTGCACACGGCCATAAACAATCAGAAGAGTCTGTTCAGTGACAGGTTGCTTCTCCCAAAGACAAGAACTAACAGACTTAAAAACTCCTTTGTCCCACACGCCATCAAACTGTTTAACTCCTCTCTGGAGGGGAGAGGGAGGGGAAACAGGAGGACAAAGGAGGGGGGAACAACTAAGCTGTAGTGCCTCTTCACCTCACTGTACAATACCTTGTGCAATACTTTTTGTAAATAGTCAACAGTGCAATAGACTCAATACTTGAAATGTGCAATTCACTTGTATTTTTATTTTTATTCCTATTTATTCTATTTATCCCCTTTGTATATTTTATTTATATTTGTCTCTGTATTTATATGTGTGTGTGTGTGTGTGTGTGTGTGTGTGTGTGTGTGTGTGTGTGTGTGTGTGTGTGTGTGTGTGTGTGTATATATATATATATATATATAACAATTCTGTAACTGTAACTTCGGTCGTTGCTGTGCTTTTTGGAAGTCGAATTTCCCAGAGGAACCCACCCGAGGGATTAATAAAGTTCTATCTTATCTTATCTTATCTCTCTCCACAGACACTGAATAAAATAATTACACTCCATTGAAGAAATAACCTGTTTCTCAAGTGTAAGATGAGATGAACACCACTCAGGTTGTTTCCTAACAGCTGGCTGGAGCGACATATTTAAAGAGCAGACAGGAGAGTGGTGTAACCCTGTCCTCCTAGAGTAATTAAGTGCATTTCCCATTTACTGCTTGTTTCTAGGCAAAGTGGTGCCAGTCTTAGTATCGTAACTTAGAAGCTATGAAAAGTCATGGGAAGATTAAAAACTTATCACACATGAAAACACCCAGATCAAAATTATTATATGATTATATAACTTTATAGTTTTTGCTTTGAGGATTGCAAAAAGTTTTGTTTGCACGTACTCTAGGTACAACGTTCACAGACTTTGTACTCACTGCCGCTGCACTGATATAACAATCAACTGTAGCGCGCTATAAAGTCTGGACCTCCCGGATTTAACTAGAGAGCAAGAAGTCATTGTAACTAAGGCTAGGGTGCAAATTGGCTTCTTGGTGTAAAAATACATTTCCCTTTACACGGATTATCAATGGTCTGTTGTACTGCTAAAAAACGTGGCATTAATATATATTTTATATCAAGTTACACATGATATGTTGAATGTCTACAAGGTATGGCACATATAACAGATTTATTTGCCATCAAATGGGCATATTTTTGTAAATGTCAGCCAGTTGTTCCCCTGCAGACATGGAGTGGCACACTGCCTTAGAAAAACTGTATTTTTGTTACTATAATCGTTATCCTGCAAACGATCAGTGCATTTGTCTCTCGGGTGCAATACCTCTCATCTTGCTCATGTTTAAAGAGCGAGCAGCTCATGGATCAAATGTTATTGCTGGAGCCTTCCCATGGTGACAGAATGACCCAGACATCTATTAGCACAAGTAAAGGTTTTATCCTCTAAGAGGCTCATGAGGGGACAAAAAGACATTTTCAATGCAGGCTGTAGCTTTACCTATGGGAGCCATGAAGCATAAAAGGAAAGAGAGAAAACGTAGAAAGACAGAAGTCTCAGAGGTTGATCAGAAAGGTGGCTCTGATTATGGCGATGTGATGAGAACGAGGCAGGTCATCTATCAGCTGCTTACACTCCTGTGCATGTCTACCTACTCTGTCAATCTCCACCTTCAAATACAGCTCACCTCACTGTCATCTTCTTGTCTACAAGTGTGCTCCCTTTTCTCTGTGATGGACCCAGGCTGTACATCTTCTATTCAAATTTTTCTCATTTGTATGTGCTTTGCTCACCTTTGATATATTGCTGGACCGGCTTGCTGAAGGACCCAGAGGCTTTTCATTCTGTAAAAGATAGAACGACAGCTCCAGTAAGTGAAAAACATTCAGAAACACAAAAATGCCATCCAGTCCATGCATGCACTCTGCATACTAAAATCAGACAACAAAGTGAAAAGCTGCCTGACAGAAATATGTGAAATGATAGCATTATCATGGTAATGTTAGCATTAGCAATATTTACACTGCTCACTGGGTTAGCTTAGTATGCTAACCTTTGACAATTTGTACTAAGCACGTCGTTCAGCATAAAACCTGAAGGTATCCGAATATTGTTAACTAAAAAGTTTTCAAAGGATACATAGGGCTGAAATGCTAAGTCCATCATTACTGCTTCCATAGGAATTAAGAGGGTATGTAGCAGCTAGGTGCTGCTAACTAACGGCATGTGATAATCAGTTCTGAATTCCTCCAAAAGTGCAGAAGTTCAGAAGTTTCCTAGTGAACATTCCAGCAAATTCTCCCAATTGTCAGACTACACAGCATTAAGAGAAATCGCAAAAATCCCAAAGAGCAAAATGTTAAATGTTATGTTCATGACAGTACAATAAGAAAAAAAATCAAAGTATAACTTGTTTGGAAGGTTTTGCATGTTTAAAGCCTCTTCTCTCTAAAAAGAACATAGCAGCATGGTGTAGGTTTGCAAAACTGCACCTGAACAAACCACAAGATTTCTGGAACAATGTCCTTTGGACAAAAACCAAAACCAAAGTAGAAATATTTAGGCGTAATGCACAGCACCATGACCAAAGACATCATAGCAACATGTTGAATGTGACCTGGGGACTGGAAGGCCCCCGGGTCACCATGAACTTCTCTATAAACCAAACTATTCTAGAGTCAAATGTGAGGCCATCTGTCCGGCAGCTAAACTTGGGTCAAACAGGAAAGCAGCAGCAAATCTACTACAGCACGACTGAAAAATAAAAGAAGCAGTGCTGCAGAGATCCAGTAAGTCCAGATCTCAACCTCATTAAAATATTGTGGTGGGACCTTAAGAGAGCTCTAAAGAGAGAGAGCTGTACCTGCAAATCTTAAGGAGCTGAACCAACATGGAACAGAACAGTGAGCCAGAAGCCAGAAGATTATTGTTATTATTATTATTGGTAAAGGTGGTTGCACAGGCCACTGAATCATGGGGTGTACTTGTTTTTTCAGATGACTACATAAAGAAAATTTTCAAAAAGCTCTGTAACATGACTGTTGTTCAATCTGGGTGAACGCAGCAGACCAACAGAACAACACTACCGTTTCTACAGGCATGCTGCTGCTAGGGCGTCTTGAAAATAACCCCCCCCAAATGTATGATAAAATAAATGAAAAAACTCAAATACGGAAGGCTCAAATAGGCCCGATTCTTGGTCCTTCTCAGTGTAATGCACTACATTTCTTAGTATCTCAAGGGCCTGCAAGCATGTGCTGTTTGGCATTTTAAGTTGGTAAATCTAGTTTCTCTGGCACAAGACAAAAGGAGGACAAGCCGATTGTATAACGCACCCATCCAAACTCCAAATCAAATTCAGTCACAATATTTGTATCATTACCCAGCGAGCAAAAACAGGCAAATATTTCCAGCGTTCAGCATAGTCAAGTTTTATAATGATCCTCGAGTCGCACTAAGTGTTCTCGGCTTGCATCAGAGACCGAGACAAACAGCCGCTGGGGCGCTGTGCTGCATTCAGTGCTGTTATTAAGGCTGGGCATGGTTCCTTAATGAGTAATCAATCATAGTTACATAACATCCAAGTTCACACCAGGTCTGACAGGGCTGTGTATGAGTTGGACACAAACAAATCTTTGCAAAGAGAAACCAGCTCTGTGGGGAGAGTTTTTCAAATTTATGAAGACATGAAAGTACGGCCCGATTAAACTGTTGAGGCGTAAAAATTGGCTATATTAGCCCCCGCTGAATTCTGCCTCCTCTTCCTGCACGCTGTAGACCACACATTGGAGGTGAGCTTCCCTCCCTCCAAGACATCTACAGGAAGCGGTGCCTGAGGAAAGCGGGGAGGATCATCAAGGACTCCAGTCACCCCAGCCATAAACTGTTCAGACTGCTTCCATCAGGAAGGAGGTTCTGCAGCATCCGGTCCCGTACCAGCAGACTGAGAGACAGCTTTTTCCATCAGGCCATCAGACTGCTGAACACGTCATAGACACCTCAGCTTCACTACTGGAACTTCAACATTATGCACTCCACACTGTATATAAATGCCACTTGTTTTGCACATATTCAACTCTGTATATTTTATATATTTTATTATTATTATTATTATTATTATTATTTTATTTTATTTTTTTACTATTTAATTTGTAAAAATGTGTATATACACACACACACACACACACACACACACACACACACACACACACACACACACACACACACACACACACACACACACACAGGAAAATATTTAGTATACACATCCAGAAATGCATACACTATTATATATTGTACATATATTTATTAGTTTCAGGTTGGCCATTCTTGTATTTTGCTCGTTTGTGTTGTTGTGTTTGCACATCTCTGTTGCTTGTGGGGCTCGCACACAAGAATTTCACTCGCATGTGCTGTGCCAGTGTGCCTGCACATGTGATGTGACAATAAAAAGTGATTTGATTTGATTTGTGCGCTCAGAGACCCTTAAACAAGCCGATCCCCAGTGGTGATTAGTGCAACGTGACCAAAATGTAATGTGTCAATGAGTTAATTAGATAAACTGTTAACTCTTAACTCTCCTGCACTTATAGAACACATTTTAAAATGTGTTGCTTTACAGATGACTTCAGAGAGCTTTTCTCATTAATCTATTTATAGGATTCGGATTCGCTCAAAGACACTTCGGCATGTGGAGACAACATGAATCAAACCACCATATCTGCGGTTAGCTGACAATCCACTCACTCTCCTGTGAGTACCAATCATCCCTGACATTTAATACTGCTTTATTCACCTTCTTACCAAGTATGTTTTGTGCTTATGTTTGCTTAAGTGAAAAAATTTCTACTTGTTTCAAGTCGATTTTCTTCTCAGTAGCACTCTTGTTCAATTCTTTAAGAGTTTGTTTTAAGAACAAAAGTTAAGTTTGGAGGATTTTCTTTGAGAGAGAGGGAGATCCAAAGAAAAAAAAAGCCAGAAAGTAATCACATCAAATAATTTACAACAACCACTTTCTTGCTGTTTAAGGCATTAAACAGCAAGGTAGCATCAGTCAGGGGACCCTTAAAATTAGAGTGACAAGAGAAAAGCGCTACACCTAAAATTTAATTTTTACTATTCATTTGGTGGATTTTTCTCCCACTAATTTAACCTCATAGGACCTGGCGTCCACATATGTGGACATCACATTTTGGGTTATTTAGACTAAAATACTCAATTTTGCTCTACATGGGCCTGATATCCACGTACGAGGACATTATACTGCTACTGTTCTATCAACATTTTAAACGAATGTCTTCATATGTAGCTCTCATTTTTCTTAAAAACAAAAATAAGGTAAAAAATTATTTGTTTTTACATTCATCGGGCCCCAATCAGCCCAAATATCAAAGAGAAATTAAAAATGCATGCTGTGGAAGAGTTCGGGTCTTAGGAGGTTAAAGAACATGGTGTATTTTTGAGTGTATTTAGGCCCCAGGGCCTTTTGGGAGTGCCTTCCCATTTTCCTACACACAGAAAAGCAGTATTTGTTTTTGGAGATATAAACACTGGGAACTTTTATTTTGCTAATAAGTATCAGCAGCCGAAGTGTTATCTCCACCATTTTTTGCCAAAACAAGCCTACACCCACACCGCACCACTAACAGACTCTACAATATGTTACAGTTTCTAATTACTTAAGTGCTTGACGTGTCCTAGCTGTGACTAGTTGCCATAGTGACTGAGGACCGTTGTATGTCCCGAGTCTCAATCACTTGCTGCATCTCCCCGCCTCCTTATATTTCCGTTCATGTAAACATAAGATAAAACACGAAGGATACTTGCAACACACCCACCACCTAACGCAGACCTTCCTTTCCTTCTCCCGTATTTTCCATGTTTATGTGGCAACTTGGATATCGTTTCTTAGCTAAAACTATGTGATTAAAATCTCTTAACTAGTAGAGTTTGGACAATGCACTCATATGCAGGTGTAAAAATTCCTGACCTTTAAAGTATTGTCCTACTGTCTTGTGGTCTTTTGTGGAGCAAAGTGCTGCAGCAGCAGTGAACGCAACTGAAGAGGAGGCAGCGTTGACATCTCGTGTCATTGTTTGTTGACTCAAGCGTCAAAGTTGCGGTGATTATCTCCAATCTCAAAATGCTTTTATCTCAAGTTTAAATGGGAACTCCTCCAGTATGATGCACTTCCTGTTTTATATTGCCACATAACTTGAAGCACTTGACACACAACAAAAAGTGCAGCGATTACATGAAAACATGGTGAAAAATGAAAAAACATCTAATTACAAAAATGTACTTTTGCAGATCTAAATGCATGAAGAACCAAGATGGTCTCTTGCTGTGCTAGTGGATTAAGGTGAAGCAGTTCCTCCCCATTTCCATGTCATTACTTCTTCAGTGCATTCAACACAATGGCACAAAATGGCAAATACAGCTCTCAATGGGCGCAATTTGTTCAGCAAATCAATTGTCAAATAGTCGAGGAGCATAAAAATTCATTTTTTCCTTCCAGGAGATGACAGCGAGGGATAAAGGGAACAGCAGACTAAAAGAACAAATTGATGATCCTTGCCCTTAATCCTTCCTTCTTGGTTAAAAAAAAGCAGGAGAAAGCGATAACAAGAGCACATCCCCAGACTGAGGGGTTCTGGAAATAACAAGGCCACAAATGGACTCATGGCTTTTATAGACAGCAGTGATTAGAGCAGACAAGCTGAATACAGATGACAAAAGAAGAGACGGGAAATACATCTTCATTTGTCGTCTCGTTTAAGCACAGGTTACAGTTAAAACCCCGCACTGCCTAACTGTCTTTCCTACAGTACAAGGTCTGCGAGTCACCTTCACTGCCACGTCTGTAGACTATAAAGGGTCTGCTTCTCTAAGCTCATGCATAATTCTGATAAAGGAGAGCTCAGGTTTCACAGTCCACTGTGCCTGTCCTTCTCCACCTCCTCTGTGGGTCTGTTAGCAGCTCCAGTCTTTGATAACACAACTTTCATACTGGACTCTGAAGACTCTGGCTTGTAATAGAAGAAGCTTAAGAGAGTACAGAGGAGGAGAGGTCATATTCGGGGGGATCACTGTGTTTTTCAAGGGTCTGTTCTTAGCCCACAGAGAGAAGGGCTCAGCTCACTTTTATGGAAGAATCTCAAGATGATAAGACTTGTGAATTTAACCCAGACTCTCTCCAAGTTCCTTTCATCACCAGAAGCCATTTGAACTTGTCAAAGATTGTTTCTTTGTTCAGTTTTCCACCAATAAAAAAAAAAAAAAAAAATCACTCATCAACAATTTGTTTAGATCATCATTATATACCTCTATTTTTTAGTAGGGCAAACAAACGTAATATGAAACATTTAGCCTCGTTAATCACATTACAGGTTTTGAAACTGAAATTGCGATCTATACTTAAAACCTAGAAATGAACCAAATTGTCGATTAGAAACATCAGCAACAACTTGCAGCCAGTTTTTACAAAAGTCAGTTTTTGAGAGCCTGCAGCTAACTCATTTTCAAGCATCTATCCCAGTTTTTCCAAATTCAAGATGATGCCTTTTAATGTCTTGTTTAACCCAAACTTTCATTACTGATGCACAACCAGAGAGTAATTAAATGTGGATGGAATAAATGTAAAAAGCTTTGAATCGTGTGCTGTTGGAGGACGGATAGTGGTAAGAGCAAAACTGTCCAAACAGCCCTCCAGTAAATGTCTGATTTTCTACTGAAATGCTGTTTTAGAGAAGTTAATCTTGCTAACAGCTGCTTCCGTCCGCTTTCCGCATCATTTCTCGCCATTGTCGCACCAGAATAAAGATAGGTCTTGTGTTTGAGGTCAACAGCTTCTCAGAATACTAACCTGAGACTTACAGTCAGCAGGACTGTTTAAAGCACCATCTGCTCTTTGCCTGAACCAGCAGCTGCATCAGTCTCAGTATCGACATGAAGCAGGGTTTAACACACGAGGTCACCAGTGAGAGCTGCTTGTCAAGTTTGCCATCCCACACTTTTGCACATTTTAAAATACTTCGAAAATAAATAAATAAAATAAGGTACTTTTTTAAGTGCTGAAAAAATGCTGCTTCTTTTATTTAGGATGATTTTTAACACTTTTTCACTGCAAATCAATGTGAAAGTACAATTCACTCTTCTCAGTCTGTGTGTATTATTTGTTGTTGCCCTCTCAAACGTTTGACTTCACCCACTTAAGATTCTTTCAACGGTTCACAGAGGACATGCCTGGACATGCTGCATCTCTGATCCATGGAAAGCACGATAGTAATGACGGCTCACGTTTGGCAAAGGCACTAGAATTTATTTTACGTCTTTCTTCAGAAAAAGGAAACACTGGTGTTGCTTACTCACAGTAAGTCATTCAACTTCTATTATCAGAGCAAAATAAACCGTTCATCATCATTACCAGCAACATCTCCTGCCTGGAATAGTTTAATCATTTCCAGCTTTCAACGCTTTCAACTTCCTTAGAGACAAAAACAGAACAACAAAGACGACTATAATGACAAATGATCAGGTTCAACAACAGAATCACAATGGGGGGTTTTCAGGGAGGGGGGAATAAACACCTTCATTAGGGTGTCAGTTGAAGGATAATTGGGAAGAGTAAAAATGGATGTGGGGCATTTTAATAGTCACCTTGAGAAATGGGCCCAGTCAAAAAAACCCACCTTTGTTCAAAAATGACTTGTAAATACAAAACATCTCAAACAAAGAAGGGTTAGCTCTCTCTGCCCTGTGCAAATAAAGCAGCTTTCTTTTTGCCAACGTAACAATAAAGAGTTGTAGTACCTCTTTATCATCTCCTGCTACAAATTGCTGACATTGTAACAAGATGAGGGGGGAGGAGGAGGAAAAGACATAAAAAGTAAGAAGCAGAGGAGGCAAATGAATGATTGCTATCAGACAGTGGTAATAAGGTGACTGTCGAAGGAATTAAATCAGCAAAATTAATGGACAGATGTACGTGTGTGTGTGCATGTGTGGCGTTTTTTTTCTTCCTCTCTCGTTCATTCTCTGTAAATTCATTACAACTCTACACGACCTCTGCAGGCTGCTGAACTCTTCGATTCAATAGAAGATTTATCATTCGCTAATCACCACAGCTGAATGACCCACAACTCAGCTACGCCTCTGAAAGCTTAAACAACCACAGCGCTGCAAGCCATAGCTTTGACTTTTCCCTGTGCATGCTGTGTGTTCCCCCCTCTGCAGCAAACAAACAATACCTACAACCAACTGGAAACCTATTGATTTGCCCCAAACTGCAGTTACTTTAAAGCCCATTTGAGTCTGTCTCCAAAAGCTAAATCCCAATTTGTCTTTTTGTTAGTACCATTGTCTCCATGCTACATCATAACAGGTCTCACTGGTAATAGGACTACTGCTAATCTTGTAGACCTTCCCTCTCACCCTTGCTGGGATGCTTCTGTCACAAATAACCCCTGACACTCATTTCGACCCACTCCACCCTGACTGCACTTTCTTCTTCACCTGTCCGCTGCTTTGGATGGCTGACCCCAGGTATTTAAACTCATCTGCTTTCACTACCTCTACTCACTGTTACACCTGTCTCCCTCTCATTCATGCACCTGTTTTCTGTCTTGCTTCTACCGACTTTCGTTCCTCTTCTCTCCAGACTCTCTTCCACCTGCTCCCTACTCTCACTATAGATCACAACGTCATCTGCAAACATAATCCACAGAGAGTCCTGGCTGACCTCATCTGTCAACTTGTCCACCATCACTCCAAACAGGAAGCGGCTCTGATGTAATCCCACCCCTCCCTCAGACCCTTCCACCTGTCACTTCTCCTGCACAGCCCTCACACACATCCACTCCAGACTTCCTCATAAAGTGACACGGTTCCTCTCTTGGCTCTCCTATCAAACACTTTCGTTAATTCCACAAAGACACAGTGACCTTTTTTATACTTCTCCATCAGCACTCTACAGCCTTCAGAGAGTTCCATTAGTACAAAAAGGTGCATGAATATAAATTCCTTTAAAGTAATTCAACAAATGGCAGAACATACTCCATTCAGAATCCAATCCATTACAATGTTGCCTTCCTACAACCACATTATTTGACCAGTTCAATACTGTAAATAATCCTTAAAGTCTTTAATCTCAAGGGTCAAAATCTGAAATGGTGTATTTGTTTGTGTTTTAGCAGATAAACCCTGGTGGGTGTTATGGATTTAAGAAGGCAAAAAAAGAATTAGCATAAACAGACGAAATTAAATAAAAGCTGTGTGCATGCACACTTACATTACCCACACAGTTCACACAAAATGTGTTACTATTCAATTTTCACATTTAAGTCTTCTGTACGTTGCATACTTGCAGAGAAGGCTGAAAACATGACCAGGCTGTTAAAGCTCCTGCAGCGTACACCCACACATGTACTCTGATCACCCAGAACAACTGAAAACAGCACTTTATATTCCATTTGCAGAAAAAACCCTAATTTTACACATTTACTGCACTAGAATTCCGAATCTTAAATTTTTATCATGGAAAGTTGTGCTTCCATGACACTTTCATGGACTTTCAGGTTTGTTTGCTGTTCTTGTTACAGTTTTCACTTTGCCTTTAACAATGTGATATCCCATTGCTGATTATAATTATCTTTTAAAATACAATTATTGACATAATGATAATATTACATATTAGCACGACAGCACTTTGGGATACAGCCGCTCTACCTCCTTTCATTCCTACTTTGAGTGTGCATTTGAGTGTGCACACACACAAACAAAACCCCGACACAATAAAGTTAAACATCAACATGAGTGACAGTAATATTATATGTTATTTTTATATATTTTTTGTACTACTTGTAGCATTTTTTGTGTTCTGGTTTTAAGCAAAACAGGATTCAATCACATGAACATCTGCATCGTAGGTTCCTCCTTCAATGAAGACTAAGGTTTAAAAAATAGGTTATGAAAGTGACTTCTGAGGAAGTAAAGTTTTGCAGACTAAAGGCACAAATGCACACACGCGCACACGCATGTACACACATGAGCACACACACAGTTTTTAGTTGAATCATGGTGGTGCTTTCTTCTTTTGTTTTTGAACGCACAAGCTGCAGACAAAAAGGCACAAGATCTTCTTTCCGAACGCAAATAATAAAACGAGATCACATAAAAATCACATAAATCAAATGCCATCAATGTTAAAGATTCCATTATCAAGACACTCGTAGCCTGGAAGTACAGCTGGGGCGCACAAGTGTGCGCACAGGACAGACTGGAGATAAAGGGATATCCGAGTAAACACCGCTCTCATTCGCTCCTCTGTTGTTGAGATTGTAGTCACACGTCATCACAATATCAAGTATCCACAAGAAAGAGTGCCATCGAGGGAGGAAGCTGGCTTTCATATGGTTTCCTGTCCTGTCAGAGTCCAGTGGCCACTTAAAAGGGAAATACAGGCTGACTCTGAGGGGGCAGCTGTGCAGGAGAGCAGAACCAGATGAGCAAACACAACTATGCGCAGTACCAACCATTAATGGAGAGCTCGGCTGACCACAGAAGTTCCAGCAAACCTACAATAACTGTGTCCAGGAGGGGGAAAGAGGCATGATATACAAAGGAGGTCATGCACTTTAGAAAAATAGGTGGCAAATTGAACAAATTACAGATTTTTAGGTGCAGCTTTCTCCAAGATCTATCCTTAAATTGGATGCTGCAGTCTTTTCTGTAGAGAGGAGGAAATGATTAATCAAATGGCAGCCCTAAAGTGTCGTTGCTCAGCATCAGTGTGTGTCTCTATGCACTCGTGTAGGCGTTTAAAAAAAACAAAACACTGTGGAGACGTCATGAGAAGGAGACAAACCCCCCACTCCACAGACTGTATCTGTGCATTAATCGACAGCTTTCATGCCTCTGTGTGCGTTATGTCTGAGCTCTCATCAGACGTACGTGAGCTTGTGGTTTTCCCTTCTTCCGCCTCTTTTGTTCTGTCTGTCCCCCACCTTCTTTCATCTTAAGCATAATTATATCAATATGTCCAAGCATGAGAGACAGTGACCATCACATGCAATGCAGTACTGCATGGACGGTGGCCTATTCTATAGTCAATATAAAATTCACCAACAATGAAGCACCACAAGTTGGTTCTATAGTAGCTGCATGACAAAGTGAAAGCGATGTATGACCCGGGCCCGACTGCTCTGAGAAAGCATCAAAAGGTCCAAAGATACGGTGAAATATTTTTGTCACTCTACATGAAAGCCACATTTCCTCATTAGCTGCACTTGGGCGTGCACTCTCCTACATGACACGTCATTATTTATAACTTGCGTGAAAAAGTCAAGCTACAGATAATTAGTTCAGCGGAGTGCCTCCTAACTAGCTGCATTATTAGTGTTTGAACCCTTGGTCCCCTTGTGATAAAATCATTACACTGGCAGGCTCACAGAGACAAGCAGGAGAGGAAGGAGAGAAATGCTGACCGTGAGTCATCACATCAGTGAACTTTCAGTTTCAAAAGGGAACTCGCAGACTCTATTACTGGCACTCAGTTTAAAAAACAACAACAAACAACAACCAAAAACCGGAAAGAGAGGCCAACATGAAGTTCAAACACGTCTTTTCTTTATAGCTGGCAGCATTTAGCAGCTGCTCAGAGAAGCTTTAGCACCCCCCTTTTTTTGGGAAAATCTTTTAGTATGTAGCGTGAAGAGTAACAATGGCATAAACGCGCAGCTCTCAGTTCTGCCGAATATTAAAACCGCACTTGTGGGTTTTCAAAAAGGAGACTTTTTTAAGGGGAAACAAGAAGCAGAAGTGGAAAAGAAAGCAGCAAACACAGGTCCTGGTGCAAAATACTTCGCAAAATAAATTGTCAAAAGAGCACTGGGAAGGTACCCTGAAACTCCTGCAGCCTGTGCATCACTATCCTCTCCTTTCTCGGCCTCATCACCTTCTTGACTCCTCTTCCTGATTTCTCCCTTCATCTCCCCTCTAGAGCAGGTTTTAAGCCCTGCCATGACATGTGACTGCACTAATCTCCCCATCACCCCCGTTACCAGCTGGCGATTTGACACAAAGCTTTGCGATTTGGTGCATCAGTCGATGATGTGATATGCCAAGCCACTGACTAACAGGGAAAATACATATTTAGATGTCAGACTTCTCTGCCGCTGAGACCTTGTGCGTTTATCTGGAGCAACTGTGTTTAACTATTAGCAAACACTCACAACAGCACAGGCTATTTTTTGCACTTACAGTTAAATGACAGAGCACATGACCAAAGACAGGGCTTAGTTTACAGTGTCCTGTACTTTGGCCGCCTGTTATCAAGCACGATGACAGCACTCAAACTGAAAACAGTTTGAGGGAAGTTATATACAGTATGTCTGCGCACCCCTACTCATCCTGAACAAAAGGTCACCGGTACAAGAGAATGTGGGTCAACCGTTCACGCAGAGGAGATGGCGGAGGCTCCCCTATAAAGACAAAAAAAACCCAAAACAAAAAGATGCATGTGGGTACATGCACCGAATACAAACGTGCAAACAGGATCCCTCAGCGAGAGAGAACAAAGTAAACAAAAGACACAAAAGGAGGGCAAAACAAATGTAATGTACTCTCTCTCACACACACACAGCCATAACAACCACCATCACAGTGATAGATGGCTGTCTCTGTTCATTTTAGTCTTCATTCCTTTCTCTGACACATACGCATGCACGTAAAGAGACACATTCCTGGCAACTCTTTCATCACTCGGCGACTGCAGTGGAAAGAAGGCCTCAGCATAGCAAGCAGTGATATGGAGACCACAGTGAGCCTCACTTCCTGTTTATTATCACGATCTTTTCTCTGAATGAAGCCTCATACAGGATCATTTACTGTATAGACGTACACACGATGAAAGCAACGTTTCTGACAGGATCTATCTGCATTCGTCCCCGAGCGGGAGCAGCAGCAGTGTAAATAAACAAGAACAACAATGACATCAGTACAACTCACAAACAAAAGCAACACAAATACACACGGCAGCAACATCACCAAGAGGAAGAATCTGTACCTGAATCTTCATCTTCCAACAGGAATTCATGTCTGGATCCTGGAGTCACCTCACCCTTAGTCACACACACATAAGCTCATCCACCCACACACACACACGCGCGCACACACACTCACCCTCTCACACTGACAATGGCCGTTCAGGGAGGTTGCATGCCCCCTCTATAAATCCCTGAGGTGAGCTGAGACCGAGAGAGAGAGACACCGAGAAGGAGAGACAGCCGAGCCAATGCGGAAGTAACAATGTCAGCCGTCGCCGTGGCGACTGGAGCTACCTCAGCAGAGTGCAGAAACAAAGACAGACACAGGAAAAGATAGAGAGAGAGACGTCAGAGGGAGGGAGAATAAGTGGCTGCCCTACATTTCTTTAAACAGACACACACACAAGCACACACATGCATATACAAACACAGAGGCTGAGCTGCTACCGACGCTGCTGCTGCTGCTGCTGGCTTGTCCAGGCTTGCTCGCCCTCTCCCACACACACAAACACACACACAGAGTCAATCTGATACTGTAATCCCATTGGCTGAGCCACTTCCTCCAGCTGATCTTGATGAGCAACGGGGGGAGGGGCAAATGTTGTTCAATCATTCAAGAGAGGGAGGGTGGTGCCCTTTAAATAGACTCCCTCTGCTCGGTACACTGAGCTTAACCTAAAAGCACCTCCCTCTAACCCTACTTAAGCTTGTCCTACACCAACAAACACACACACACACACACACACACACACACATACAGAGCCTCCTCCTTCTCAGTCCATTACTGTTTTAAGACAAAGAGTTAGCCACCAAACCTGTTTTAAGCCACTGTCACTGTCCACCAATCCGAGAGGGCCTTACTGCCGTCTCTCCACCAATCCCCGGCTGGCAGCAAGGGATGCAAGGTGGAGCAGAAATGACAGAGGGTAATTTATTACACACATCCTCACAGCTACATTCAAGGACAAAGCTACAGTATAGCAGAATCACCCAAATAAATACTAGGACAAAGGGGATGAAACATAATAATAAACACACCTATTAAACCTTAAATACAGCCACGACTGACAACAGAACTGGTGGTTGTGGTGGTGTTGGGGGGGGGGGGGTGCAAGCAATTGAAGCATGCAAACATCCCGTGTCTGCCACCAGCAGATCACATCCTGCATGTACAGCAAAAAGTCCCACAGGGCCCATAAAATTTGACTGTGGGTCACTCTGGAGTATAAATCCCTGCTTCATATAACATTAACTTAACCTGCCTTAACAGTCTCACCTTCCCTCAGGGGATCAATATTGATTAAAGTGTTGCTAAATCGACCTTTTCTGGACTTGTACCTTGCAGGCTCAACAACCTCAGAGCCCACTTAATGAGAATGAATGATTTTAAAGCTGCGTTATAAGTTATCTGCTGTGTACAGAGACATGTAGATAATGTATTATTTGACTTGTCTTATAGCTTTTGTTGAGCTCTATCGTTCAACTCATTTATTATTCTAAAACTGTGTTGTAACAAAGTACAAATACTTCATTACTGTACTTAGAATTTTCAGGTATATGTAACGTTTTAACACAAATGTCTGTACTTTCCATTCCTCACATTTTCAAAACAGGCTCGTTACTTTAGGTTTAATGCATTTGAGTGTAGTTCTGGTTTTCCAGCACTACACGCTTCGAACATCAAACCAATTATAGTCTAAATGGAGGAAAGAATAACATTCAAAAAATGATCTTACGGGTGTATTCATCACTGGTGCTTGAAAGTTTCCAGTTTTCTGTTTTCTGGAAACTTGAAACTTAAATGTCGTCTTTAAAGCCTTTTGGTTTCACTTCTGTTCTTTAAACATTGATGAGCCACTTCAACCAGTCTTAGGGTTCCTCCACCTGCTGAATTCCACTTTAATGATTAAACAGTTTTTTAAATAAAAATAAAAAAATGAAAATTTTGCCCATGTAATAGTTTTTAATACATTAATATAAGGTTCAGTTAGCGCTGCACAAAGCTATAAGAAAGGTCCTTTTCTCAGTCACCACGGATGACGCACTAGACTTATTGTACTATGTAAAGAAAGGCCAGGTCCTTTGGATTGCATAACAAGCTAAGCGGCACTTTACCTTATTTGAGTAACACTGCTTAAACAGCTTTGGCGTCGCAATAGTCTTAGAGCAGAGTTGCTGGTCCCACTCATGAACTTTGCCCAGTCAACGCAACAGAGATTTTAACAACTGAACAACAACAGCCACATCGCAGCCATGCATCACACTTTGAGTGGAAAATAAATTTACTCAAGAATAGATCAGTTTACCTGAACTTTAATAATTTGCTTCTACCGTCATTAATATTAATTTTAGATATTAGACATTAGAATAATTACACTTCTTAATCCTCTACAGGGATTAGCAGGTTAAGACGTTTTTGAACACTCTGAGATTTGAATATTAAACAATAAATAAAATACAATTAGTAATAAAATATAATTTTCTATGTATTCCTTAGTTATTTGTTTACTTGTTTATGCCCTCTGTGGCATTCAAAAAACAAAAAACTAGCGTTACCAACAGCACCCTCTGGTGGACAAAATATGCAACAACATTGATAACATAGGTAAAGGGTGTTTCTTCTATCTCTTCTTTACTGTTTAAATTTTCATTTATCTTTCATTATAAATGCCAATACATATACATATAATATAATTTATCTAATAACAGCCCACCGATAAATTAGTCAGGCTCTAGTCAATAATAAAAGACTAAATAAACAGTAAATAAATTACTATGTAGTATTGCTAGATATTCTGAAAGGTAAACTTTCTGAGAAGTGATTTTCAGTATATTATTAACATCTATTATTCTTCTGAAAGTAGGACTTTTACTTAAATCTGTAAGCAGTACTTACTAAGTTTAACTTCCTCTATAACTGCTGATGTTTTCTTGAGGTCTGCTGACACAGATTTCCGAGACAAAAAGACAAATACTCCGTATCCCTCAGGTTTACAATAAATAATGATTCCACATCATGTGGCACCTATTAGATCATTTTCTTGTGAAATACCACGAGGCCAAAAATTGTACAAAATAATGCAACTATAGTCAAAATAATGAGGAAAACTATGTGATGTGGTTTAAACGCGTATATCAAATGAGCATTCCCACTTTACCAAATCTTTTAAGTTTTCCACTGAAAGTGAGATTTGATCATGCCACATTCTCTCGAGTACATCAAAGCAGAATAAAAAGTACAAACCAGCAAAACAGGAGCAAGCACAAACCACCGCAGTCTCTAAACGAACACTACGAAATTGGATTTCCCCAAGTGAGGAGGTTTGTATAATGAACTCCTGAATCCATTCAGCGGGGCACAGTTTCTAAAGGTAAAGATGATGCATCGAATTTACAGCACATTATCACAATGTCGCCAGTCTTGTCACTCCAGCAACGGTAATCTTTGTAAGTTCCACGACAAGCTCATATTATTTAATCTTGGAGGGGGAAAAAAAGCAAGACAAAGATGAAAAGATCAGAAAGCCAATACAAGAACCATCAGCTGTCAGATGATGCAAGTGCAGCTTTTTCTGGTCAGTCAGCCAGCAGCTCTACGCATTAACATAACATGATGAGGTGAAGATCTCTCAGCACAGGTGTCAATAAATATCGATCGCAAATTGCTGATAATTACACTTTAATAGCAGTTCAGGGCATTCGACCCCACTGTTGCGCTCCACAACGTCGTTTACCTCTATATCACCAAAGCCTCTTCAAATGTGATTGGTCAATAGAATTTATGGTAGAAACAACTGCATCAAAAACCCTTTCACAGAGGCTACAGGATGGATGGAGAGGGCATACAAAAGTGAGAGACACAAGGCAAATATTCGAGAGTTGGATGAGGGGGTGAGGTTTAAGGGAAAATGTGAAGGGACGGAGAGAGACGGAAAGCGGAAAGAGAACTTTTGACAGGCTGATTTCTACAGAGGGAGAAACATGTCAGATATCCCGCTGGGTGTGAAATTGAGCTGTAATATCCTTTTCACTTCATATTCAAATACAGTCATGCATACTGATAACTACAACTCTACAGCTTGTATGTCCGCAGCATCAATCAAATCTACCTCAAATTAAGAGAACGGGACGAGGGGAAGAGAGGGGGGAAGAAAACGAGAGGTCCGTAAGGAAAGTCTCTTTAGAACTTCAGTTTTTTGGGGTTTTTTTGGGGTTTTTTTTAATATTCTGTAAAACGTTGAATAACCGCAGTGGGATCCCTTGCTACTTATCTGGTGTAACCATATGCAATTCTTTGATCTGGGGCTTTGCTTTTCATTTACATATCTCGGTATAATGCAGCAGAGGGTTGTTTCTGCGCATGGTGTATTCATGGGACAATCTCCAGATTCGAATACACAAGCCCAAACATTAAGTGGGCCGTCACCAGCGGCAGCACAGCCAGAGCACAAAGCCATCAATTCACCATCCCAAAAATAACAAGAGGCTGACAGTAGCAGTTTCATTGATTTGCAGCTCTCCCCACTACCCACTGTCCTCTTGCCCCCCTATCTTGTCATCTTTTCAATTTTGTCACCCAATGGCGCACATCTATCCCGACGTGTGAACGCCGATGGAGAGCGGCTGAAAGGGACGGCTGCTGCGAGGGCACGTGACTGTCAGCGGGGCCGATGGAACAAAACTTCAAAATGACCTCCTTCTGCGAGCCACACTTTCAAAAGCTATTTCTGTCCAGGCTGTGTGGCAGAGATCGGACTGTGGAGTGTTGCCAGTATGTGCCCGATTACAGTGTTAAACAATGACAAAACAGCACGCAACACTCATGCTGGTGGCGGTGTGACACACACGCGAACGGTATTTAAAGTCAGCGGAGAAGCCCACATGGAAAGTTTACCTCAATTAAACTGCACTAATTCAAAGGCAGTACATCAACTTAAATTTGAGAAAGACTTCAGTACGATTTCAGAAAGAAAGGCACTGATATGCTCTGAGCCTGTAAGCTTGAGGACAGTAAGCAAACAAAACAACATAAACTTTTGAAATATATTCAAAGCTACATTGAAATACAGTATATACAGAGAACACAGAGGTTTCTACAATTCTAACCAGCTGAAAGTCAATATTTGGCAATGACCACCTTTATTCTTCAACACATCCTGAACTCTGTTAGGAAGCTTTCTTGTAATTTATTTAAGTAGTCTTCAGGAACAGTCCTCCAGCCTACTTGAAGCACATTCAAAGCTCTCCTTTGGATGTTGGCTGTCCTTTTGTTGTGTTCTCTGTCAAAATGATCCTACACTGCTTCAGGCCAGGCTCTCCATTTCTCTTCCTTATGAATGGCTTCTTGACAGCCATCCTTGGCTGCTATCATTGTTATCATTTGTGATGAGGCTTCTGCAAACAGTAGATGGATCACTTGAAGAGTCAGATGCATCTCTCAGGTCCCATGTCAGGTCTTTGCTGGATTTGTTCCCCTCTGTTTCTCAAGGACCTGACTTTCACCTACTGTTCATCTGTTATACTTTTTTGTCCTTTTTCTTTTTTAGGCCTGACATGTCTTCTTTTGACTCCCCTTGTCCATTTTCTTCAAACTGTTTGAGAGCACGCTGCACACCATGCCAAGATATGCCAAGCTTTCAGCTACAAGCTCTTTGGGAGTCAATTTTTATCTTTGGCATTTTTCATTTAAAGAAATATGAACAAATGATGTGTTTTTGTGAGAGGCTGACAGTAACAAAGTGCCTAAAGATACAATTTAAAGTTGGTTGTCTCTCTAACTTGTCTGTTATGTGCAGACATAGCAGTGGTTCAACAGTTGAATGATCAGCTGAGGTCAGTGAAGAAAACAACACACACACGCACACAGAGGTATAAGGACTGGACTGAAAATGAGTGAAGAAGCTCTCACTGTTAGAAGTAAAAACAGTGAAAACCTGCTCGAGACCACTTTTCAAAACTACAATTACGTCTGGCTCCTTGGAAGAAAAACAAAGAAAGAGGTGGCTCGAGGCTTCTCAAGATTCAAACGTTGTCATCATGTTTAAAAGCAGGAACATCTCGTTAGCAGTTTTAGCCTTTTGTACATTCAGTCAAAATAATGGACATGTGTAAAGATAATGAGTAACTTATGTATGTGCTGATGTACATATAATATTTATTCCAAGCCTTGTCTGTCTTTGAAGAGTTGGAACTAACTGATCTAGGTAGCGGTGTTCCAGACACACAGGGGGCCTGAGCTGGGAAAAATGATTTATGAATTTATAAACTCATGCACTTTCTGTGATTCAAAAGCCAATTTTGCCACAGTGTCTTGTCTTCAAGTCTTTTATTATTCATCTTTTTTATTTACATGGCACTACATGATGCACAATCCTATTAAAGCTGCACAGTTTTTAATCAATTTACCTCAGTTTCACACAAATTGTTTTTCTTCACAGCAGCGTAGGAATTGGAGGAGCTGGAAGTGACAGACACGTTTGAAGATTCTCAAAATTCAGCCAACTGGTTTTCTCCTGGGCTCTGAGCTGCTACGTTTACGACAGACACGTTAAATTTTGTTCAGCCTGTTTCTCAACTAATCTGTCCCCAGTGGAGAAATCTGAACACATTGTTCTCCTCTGTGAGCAGCATCCAGAAACGTCAGTCGTGATGCCAATCCTTTTTGTCTCCTAGCATCCCCCTGCTGCGGACATCAGTACAGATCAGAAAAAGCTAAATATCACTAATGAGTGAGTCACTATCGTGGTGAGGAGCAGAACAGGCTGTACTTATTATTATGTCGACAGAGGAGTAGCTGCAGTACTGTTGACAATAAGCAGAGACTTCATTTAAGTGAACTGTACTATGCATGTTGATGAAAACTGAAGACAATCACAAACTACCTGATTTAAGTCCACAGTGCTGGTAAATATGTGCTTTTGCTAAAGTGTTTTCATTTACCAAATGCTTCATGTAGGGAAAAAAACCCAACTAATTTTCTGCAAAAGACCATCTCAATTCAGGGCGGTATCGTTCTTATCCAGCTTTGGATGACAGTTTTAAATTCTTCCCATTGCAACGCTCAAAGAAACAGCTGTGCTCTTTTCTTCATCAGCGATTGGAAAGTTCCCCAGATGTGCTTTGGCTAAAGTAACCAGTTGTTCGTCATGCTTTAAATCCTTTCCTCCGATTTGTGTTTGAAAATACTTCCAGCTAACTATAAACTACACCTCTGCGCCTCTCGCACATTTTAGCTTTCAAGCCAGCGTCTCCTTTAACCCCTCTGTAGGTCGACGCCTGGCGAATCCACTTAAAAAAAGACGGATTTTCTTTTGTTTGAAGTCGTTCTGTTCGAGATTTGCTTTGATGTTTAGCGTCATTATCCAACCACATCATCCAGCTTGTACCGGAGCTTCAGCTGCCGGATATCCGACCTGATATCCCGCTGTAAGATGTGTCGATAAAATTAGGAATTTCCCCTCAATAATGGTGGAGCTGTCCGTGCCCTGAGGCAGGAAAGCAGCCTTAAATGATGATGCTCACACTGATGCACTTCAGTATTGGTGAAGTGCATCAGTGTGCTGTGTTCTTTGTAGGGCCTGCTGAATGTTCTCGGTAGCATGAAGTTGCTTGTTAGCAACCAAGATATTTTTTTATTGAAACCATCCCAACACAACGCTGCATTTTACCTAGGTCCTACGCTAACACCGAGCTCTGGGGTTCTTTCATCTCACTGATGATTCCTTAATGCACCTCGATGTAAAATAGCTGCATTAATAAATTATATCCACATAGTTTCTTGAACTTTGGAATGACAAAATTAATGGGATATACTGATTAAAAGTCTTCTGATGTCTTTGCAAGGCACAGATCATCAAGCTAAAACACTTGGTGTAGTAACCATCGCACACTTTCATCATGATTCATTGATTGCACAGCAGGTTTGATAACTCCTGGAGAGATACTCATCTTGTGTGTTAAACAACACTCTCCATCAGCATCGTTAAAACTCCAAATGAAGGAATATTCTTTAGAAAAGCTGAGTTGAACCTTTGAGACAAGATGCATTAAAGCTGGTTTCAATTTTTTTTTTAAGCGCACAGGTGCTCAAAAGCTTAACAAGACATTTTATCATGACTTTTGCCTTTAATTTGCCATTCATCTTCATTAGCATTAGCCAAGGCAATTACATACTTCTATGAAGATAATTTGAAAGGACTTATTGTTTCTCACCTCTCCACTGAAGACACGCAGGCCTCTTTTCTAAAGTCTGCCAGTGTCTGTGTTTATCAGTGTTTGGGAATAAAAAGACAAAAAGCACCTCTGCAGACGCAAACATCAGCTCTATCTGTATCCACATCAGAACCTGGGGCTTGTGATAACCTTCTAAATGAGACAAGTATTTCAGCAGTGCATTGCG
This sequence comes from Rhamphochromis longiceps, assembly GCF_057381845.1. Lineage (NCBI taxonomy): Eukaryota > Metazoa > Chordata > Actinopteri > Cichliformes > Cichlidae > Rhamphochromis > Rhamphochromis longiceps. Next base: position 17,712,615 of record NC_140569.1, read on the forward strand.
GTCTATAAAGAGCGGAGGACAAAAGGCCGGAGTTGGCAACGGTCGTAAATCCTGCTCAAATGTGGATCAATCATTTCAAAATGCCTCTCAAGTTGCAGCAAAGTGATTCCAAGCTTGACCAAAATTGCACTCAGTTAAACTCCCACTGCGTGCATGCGCGAGTGCATGCCTGATGAAACTAGTCATTAAAAGCTATTGGAATGCGGACAGCGGCTCAGACCTACGATGGCGGAGTTCTCTCTGATTTTTAACTCTTGACCCGGCTGACCTGATATCGCTAGCAACAGACAATTAGCGTGCTCAGGAGTCGGGGGGGGGATGCACAGAGATGCAACTAAACAGTGTACAATGGTGGTTATTCTGTTTTAACAGACTCTCTGGGAGAGACATAACTATGCTAGCTGTATATATTCTTTGAAGTAAAATCAATAGGCAGGCCGACTCTGACTTACAAAGATGGCAGACTAAGAAGAAAAACTAAGGATGCTATCATATCTTTTTTCTTGAATGAGAAAGTAGAGTTTGAAGACTTTTATTAGGCCCAGCTTTTCATTTTTATTTACCCAGCCATTTCCAGGCTTTGCAGGGAGAAGGGAGGGTTTTTATTTTTTAAAGGCTCTGTGAACACAATTGATGCACTCCATCCAGCTCCTTTAAATCCATCATCTGTGCTGGACTATACATGCATCAGTGCAGCAATGACCTCAGAATACAAACATATCCCACCTCAGTGCCCACTTCACTCCCTTTTGGGCTTTCTCCACCACCATCTATGACATCATTAATCTTCACCTGCTGTTAAACAGATGGCGCCCTATTTCTGACCCTGGACAGACGGAGAAGTCTGCTTTGCAAATATACGAGTACAGATTTTTTAATATATTTTTTTTAAGTAGGTTCCTTTTCAACCCAGTTGTGATTTTATTTTTCCAGCCTTCACAGATCTGATCAGAATTTCTGGGCTATAAGCAGCTTTCCCCTTCAGGACGTGAACCCTCAGCAGGTGATTCCTGCCATGCAAACACACCTGACGTTACAAAAATGCTTCTCCTACACCTGAACCTTTCATTTCTCTTTTCACCTGCGGGCGACGGGTTAAAACGAAACGCGTTAGCCAATAGACTGTGTTTAATATCGTTACACAGAAGCAACAGTGATATAATGCTAAAATGGCACAAAGCAGCACTGCTTCACTTGTGATCTTAACAGAAAGCTGCATGCATTTCTTCACACAAAAGCAAACAGCACGCAGAGGAAGTATAAATAATTCCTCTTAAGTCTTCCCATCACAGGACAGCGTCTTCAGAGATCTGTTATTTTGCCAATGAACAAAAGACTACAGCAAACAGAAACTCCTCAGACAGTTTCAAATCTCTCCAACTCTGCTCGTTTGTAGCGTTAGATTCTTTGATGTATTTTACACCAGTGAGATGCATCTCAATTTATTTTTTTACACCACATCTACCTAAGGCGTGCAACCTTGGATCTACACATCTTCTTGCTCTCCCACTTCTGTGCGCTGATGATGGACAAAGGAGAGATCTGTCCTCTGCCCACCTACAACAATCCCCATTTTAAGGTCCAACCTCATTTGGCTCCCGGACAAATACAGTCCACAGCAGTGGAAGGCGATTTGCATTTAAAGGCTGTTCATCTTACACGCCTCCTTCCTGCAGTTCACTGAAATGAACATTTGCATTTTGAATGCCTTAAAAATGTTCAAACTTGAAAGCTGGAAATCTAAACCACAAGGCAAAACTAGGAAATTAAGCTATTTTAAAAATTAGAAGCTATAACAGCCTGTAATGACAAAGAAAAAGACCAGAATTGTTCGTGGTTAGAGTCAAGCTCAGTGCTAAAGAGGAAAATGAAGTCATTAGGTCCAAAACTCCACAAAGTGTGAACGATGAGTAGAAGAAGCGAATCAAACATCTCCTAGTTTTACGTAAAAACTGCTACAGGCGTTGCATCAGGAAGCATTTTCAGGTTCAAATGGCCTGGTCTTTCAAGGGCAGGAGGATAATACACTGTTTGCTCTACTGCCCCCTGCTGACCATACCTTTACAGCACTTCTCTTGGGTTCTGATTGGTAACACCAGTCATGGTAAAAATGACACTTTCTTGGAAAGATCCGTGTTAATTGGCACAAATTATTGGGGTTCGAAAGACATTGGAGACAAACATCAGTCGGTTTAGTTTAAAGTAGACTGAAATTTCTTTGGCAGAACTGCTCAATTAAAACACGACAACAACAATCACCAACATCCATCCAAACATAGCCTCGCTAAATTATTTCTCTTTTTAAAGCTCACAGTTCTGGAAATATTTAAATTCAGTTACATATTATTACTTCAGCCATGATTAAAGGGGTTACTGAATTTGACTACAACATTTTTGGGCCTAACCATTCACTGTGGCTCAGGAGGATGAGCAGGTCATCTACTAATTGGAAGGTTGGTGGTTCAGTCCCTAACTGCTCCAGTCTGCAGTGTGAACCCCGACTAGCTCACAGGGCGTTCATCTGTGTGTGAATTTTTGATAGAAAGCACTTAGATTCTTAGATGAATGAGAAAAAGAGCTGGGAAGACTCAAGTAGAGCAAAAAAGCACTGTATAAGAACCAGTCCATTTACCATGTACAATGGCAGTTTATTGGAAACACCAATGACTTTGATCTCAGTGCCAGTACACAGACTTTTCGGCCTCTTCACTAAGCTTTACTGACAACCAGCCAGGTGCTTTTTGCATTATCTTGTCATGGAAGACAAATTATTGTAATGGCCAGCAAGTGTGCTTTGTACTAGAGTGAATATTATTATTATTCAAGTGAATCTTTCATTTTAATTTGACCTGTTGTGTGGCTACTTCAAAAGCAGCACATTATATCGCCGTGTTTGTTTGGATTCAATTAATTGAAAGTGTAGCAACCAAACATTGTTACTAATTTCCCTACAATTGTTGGCAAATTAAGTCATTTGTGGAGCAAAACTAACAGGAAAATTACACATAACCTCACCATAATAGGACCAGTATGCGCAGTGCAAAGCAAAGCCAATCAGATATTTCAACATAATTACAGAACTGGTGCCAACTTCCCTACAAGACATATGAGATGTGACAGTCCAATTTTCACACTGACTGCTGCTACAATGTAAGAAGGCCAAACTTATTATGCTCCTCTGTTGAAATCTAAAACATCCCCAACCCAACCCTGGCTGACGCCTCAGCTGTCTCGACTGAGGCTAAACACAGCCTTCACATCTGTCTACCTCATCGTCGTGTCTGACGCATCTGTCACGGTCCTTGGTTGACAGCGAAGCGCTGGCTTCGCATTCCAACTAGCCCGCTGCTCATCTACGCATTGCTCGGTTTCGGCTCCATCTGGGCCAATCTCCTTACGGTATCGCTCAGGATTGTTCACTTTCTCGTGACACATCTGTAAGGATGTCACGACGGGTTTCAGATCATTTTTATGACAGTACGAGACAGCACAAGGATGACAAAAACGGCTGAGAGGAGTATCATTGCACGAAAGAAAGCGCAGCCGTATTTTAAAAACAACAGTGTTGTGTTTACATAGCACAGATCTGAGCGGCTCAACCTCCCCCCCCCCCCCCCCCTCCTTTCACCCCCCGGGGGGCTGCTTGAACTGTTAAAGTAACAATGTCACACTCCAAAAATGTTGCACTCCGTGACCGCTGCTGCTCACATTAAGTAGGAGAGTGTAGAGCCGAGGCTTACACGAGCCACTGAATGAGCAGCCTCCCCAGGACAGAGGTTGTCTCAGAGAATGAAAACTGCACAGCAAATCAAACCATAACTATCAGGCCAGAAATGATCCACTTCACCTCGGGTTAGGAGGAGAGAGACACAGAGAAAGATGGAGCGAGGCTTGCAGAGGAGCAGACTGCCTTTTACAGGCTGTCTTTTGAAGTGATAAGCATGAAGTCAAAATCCCATCGCTCCCAGCCGGCCCACACTCCAACCTTCGCTTTTTCTGCATTTCCATCTCCCACGGCTGGCATCTGAAACACATTTCGCCGTTCCCCATCCTCTTCTATGTTTTTTTTCTTTCTGCATTTTTCCAGCAGCTCTCCGTTTACTCAAACCTCCTTTCAATCACTTCTCCCGTCCCACTCCGCCCTATCAATATTTGTCTGGTCAGCTCTCTGCCTGTGCAAAGACAAGTGCAAGCAAATATTTTGTGGGAAAAAGCAGCATTTCCACCTGAAATGATTACACGCTTTCTTCCTGATGACATGCTTTGGCTTTTAAAGCATCTCTCCTTGGCTTGTTCCATCATAAGCTTGCCCTTAATTGCAGACCTGACCTCAGGAGTGTTACACAGTGACATCACAAAATGACTTTTAGTGTGGTTTGCAGTCAATCGGTGAGCAATAATCCTTACTTTATGCTTAAATGCACTTGTTTTCCAGATTTCAGGTATGTAAAATTTTATAATGGATTTATGTGAAACTCCAGGGAGAAGCAGTGATAAATTTTTTATAAAAACACCATTTATATTCTTTGCATTCAGCATTCCTGCTGTTTGTTCACCAGTTATTTACCTCTCCCGGGTGATTGGCAGCTGGCTTTACCTTTTTTTTGGAACTCAGTGTATTTTGAGTGGTCAACAGGAGCAATCCAGCAGATCCCCATCCATCAGCTAATAACACACCATTGTCCTTGCTGTACTGAGATCTCTTTGTACATGACGGCGCATGGGCTTCAAATTTCACTTTTGTAGTTGGGCTTTGTGCAAGTCACATAGCACAGATGACCAAAGATAATATTTCCAGGACGAGCTCAACAGGTTTTTTGCCAATCCAAGAGGAAAAAACATTTAGCCGTGCCCAGATCAGCTCACTTCCTGGATTCACCGTGCACAGCCTGAAATGCAGCAGAATCTGTTCGATGGTTTCTGACAAATCCAACAACAACAACAAAACCCCCGTTAAAAACAAGCAAACAAAAATGAAAAGTCGCACACTCAAGACTTTTGCCGTCTCGTAATTTAGTCATATTGCAAGACATTGCTGCATAACAAAACTGCAGATTTTCTCTTTACTTCTGGGTGTCTGTGGTTGCGTGAGAAGCATATAAATGACTGAATAATATAAATAAACAACAAGCTGTGGCTTCAGTGGGTACTGCCTGTTAGTTTGGGCTCTGCACAGACACCTCACCTTACAAATATCACTGATGTCCTGTAGATGCGGCAGAGCCTTTTATTCTTTGGCTGTACACATCCCATATGAGTTTCCCCCATTACATTACTTACCATTGCCCCTCCTCATCAAAGCTGACTGTCAGTTTGCTTGTTGAACATCACTCACTCACATAAGGATCCCTGTACTGCTGCTGCCAGGGACTAGCAGTCAACAAAGAAGTAAGCAGTGATTGCCTAAAGTACACAAGTCTTTACAAAAACTTTCCCGCACATTACTGTTCCAGTGCATGTGCAGCAGCAGAGCTTTTATGTGTCATTTAAGAGCGCCAACTATAAATTGGATAAAAGCAGCTTAGAGAAAGTTCAACGCGATGCAAGATAAAAAGACAAAACCAAAGAGTTTCAGGTAGCAGCTCGCCAATGTCCTTGCCAGGTTGTTTCTATGGTGATGACATATTCTCTTCCCCCATGTTTGTCTTGTCTCTGTACCCTGAGATTTTCGTGTTTCACATACAGCACCATTGTAATCTATTAGCGAGCCTGAGGGAGGCCACGGCCCTGAAAGAGATAGGATGGAAGGAGAGGAAAGAAATGCGTTCGTTCATGCAAGGATTGAAAAGACGCCACCTGATTGCTGTCAGTCCTGGCAGCGTGACCCCAGGCGAGGGATAGTGGAGCAGCCACCTGGCCTGTGCGGAAGGTGCCGTGAGTTGAAATAAACGCATCAATCACAGTGACAGAGGACTGACAGCAACTATCCACAGCTCCTGCTCTTACAAATAGGCTTCACCTCGATTTCACGTGGAAGACATTCTTTCTGGTTTTGGCTGCTCTTCAGATCGGCAACAGTATAGAGGGTGGATGTATCGGGTGCGCTGCCTGAATACTCATTGAAGTAAGTGGGAAAGCACGGCGCTCTCCTAGCACACACGGCTTTTGACAGCTCCGACAGAAGCAGAGCTGAGGCATGTCTGTGGCAAACGGCAAACTATTTCTCCACGTTCTGCCCGTGCTGCTTCACTCCTGCTGATACTACTCTTATTCAGTCTTTGCTCCGTTTCTACGGCAACGACAGGCTCTCGCTTCCTTCACGCTGTTTACAACAGACCAAAATTGTGCTCTTTTTCACCTTATCTCTTTATACTCTCACCTGGCCCCTCTCACCGTGATTGCGCGGCGCACTCTACCTTTACTAATTTCTCCTCTCGGTAGATGGAGGTGAATGTTAATGTGAGGCCGCAGTCCTCTGCACTCTGCAGTACTCACTGAAAACCTCATCTGGACACCGGGTGCTAGTGCATTCATGCAGCAGCACCATCCAAAGGCTAAGGAGAGAGAAGAGGAGCACTGTGCACACAATTTCATGGGATCAAGAGTAGCGTACGACCCGTGCTACATGTCATTACGTCTCGCACTGCCCGTTATCTTCATCGGTTACTCTCTTGTCTTGAAGTAGTCTAGCGGCGCACAAGCATATTCGCTTCACAGGGTCAAAGAATAACATTCGTCTCAAACTATACATAATTTACATAAAATCGTCTACAAGTAAAACACTTGTAGACAGAGTTCCTCTCTCGAAACAAGCCGTGTGACATGTTGAGATATTTTGTGCTTGGCTGCTGAAAATGAAAGAAAATGTGCTGTTGAGACTTCTAAGCAACAAACATCTGGTTTCCACTCCACCTAAGGGAAGTGTTTGCGGATGTTTTCTCCCTCGCTTTTTTGTAGCATAATAGCACAGCCCCCTGCAGTAAAACATAATAGGGAAACTCAGCAGATGATTTAAATGCCCATGGTGAAAAAGCCTGACAAACTTCCACTCATCTGTTCATCATGAGACTCAAAGATATGGTTTTCTTTGGAAATTATATGGCAACGTAACATAAATGACTTCACAGATTTATAAAATGTAACAAACAGGTGGGCAATAATACATCCTGAGGATGATCATTTGGAGTGAAAAGAGAATTTCTATAATTGATTCAAGTTTTAACTTATGTATAACAGTTTTAGAATCATTTCAACCCTCATTGTGAAGCTTGCTTTAGTTTTACAAGAAAATGAGTTCTGCATCAAGCTTAAGGGTGCATTATTTTCTTAATTCTTATTTAAGTAGGTACGACTCCCATAACATAAATAAAATGTAAAAAATACCGACTACCCCTCAGCCCTCGAATAGACACACCTATGGTACGGTATGGTAATTTTAAAATCCTAGATGGCGTCCTTTGTCAGTTTTCGACTTCACAGGATTTTCAAAAAACTTGAACTTCACTGAGATTCTATTGAGTTGTTTTTCTATCCTACTCGTGTTATGTGAAACTAGAATGAGAGCACCTTAGTTGCCCAGCCCTAAACTCAATATGTTAAAATGCGCTATATGTTTGTGCTGTTGTGGGTTTTAAAAATATTTCATCAGCCTAAAAAGAGACTGTACCAGCTTCCTCTAAAACGACTTTCTTACCTCACAGCTGGTCCAACATACGGTAAAGCTTAAAGCTACTTGATGTTCAGTATGGCTAAGCTTTCAGTCCAAACTACTATAGATACAAATGATTGCTGTCACATGTTGTGCTAGATAATATTCTAGAGAAACCAGGCTTGCAAGGCTCCTTGCTGCCGTTAGCGTCCTGGATAGTGAGTCCGACTTCACCCACCCACCACAACACCCCTGAACATCAATAAATTTACACATTACACAACTGTACTGTGCCCACTTGCAGGAGCCTGTGCAGGATTTAGTGGCAACTTGCGTGAGGCTGCTGCTACCACCAGCTGAAGTCATCCAGCAGCACCCCTCCCATTCTTATGTTGTTGAAGAATATGCAGTTTTCTGTCACGCCACTATAAAAAACCTCGCATTTTAAAAACCTGGTGGAGCGGGCCAGCTTCTATGATGGGGACAGAATCCTTATGGAGATATAAAGGGTTCATTCAAAGCCAATAAGAACACAATGATTTTAGTTATAGGTGATTGTTTCACTAATACACAGTGAGTCGTTAAAAGGGGGAGAAATCTGCTTCCAATGTAACTTAAAAAAAATTAAATAAACTACAAACTTCTTTCATATAAACGCGCTGAGCAAAAGCACAGAACCTGAATAGACTTGTTACTCTCCGAGCTCCGTCGGGCATGTCAGAAAAAGGAAACAAACCTGTGATTTTGCTTCAGTAATCGGTACAGACTTAATATAGTCTTTGTTTTCTTCCTCCGCGCCTTTTCAATTCACTTTGAATGAAAACAGCTGTGAACCACCACCCTGCATGTTGCAGTACAAAAGTAGCTGTTGTTCTATTAAGTTACAGCCTGCACAGATTTCAGATGCACTGTTTGCCGACATGCTGCAATGTGCTTATTTTCTGAAATGACTCCCAGTCAACTGTGGATGATATCATTAAATTAAAAGGTGTCTAAATCCGGCTCTCGAACTGACTCCAAACATACCAATTAGAGTCTCCAGTCTTTGGATGGCTCTCGTGTCTAAAGTATAAACAACCATATTTAAGCGGTCTTATTTTGTTCCATCCTCAAACTTGTCATCAAAGTGACCATTGAATGTGCCATTTAAGGCTCTCAGTAAAGTGGAGACAAACAAAGTCCTGTCAGTCTGCAGGCACAGTGTACCAGTATTAAACATGTTAAAGGGCGTAACTCTGGTTTCTGCAACTTTGGAGACACTTTAATGGTTATGAGCATCAGTCCTATTAATAAAATGACATTATATTAAATTTAAGTGTAACAAAATGGAGACAAAATAAATCACTCAGGGGAAACGACTGTCTGCTTCAGCTCAGCTATGAGGGATTATTACATATACACTAGATTCAGATGGCGATGCCCAATGAGAGGACAAGTTACTCCATTCATACTAAAGTGCACGTAAATGTCTGTATCATATTTAATGTCAATCCACCCAATGGTCAGCAATTTCACTCAAAAACAAAGGCAATGACCTCATGGTTGGGGTAAAAAAACAGTTCTTTCTCCAATAACAGATGCTTTTCATGACATACACAGACAAAAAAAACAAATACACTGGCAGGTGGCTGACGGAGGTGGTGAACCTGTGGGTCAGGCTCCCCTGGAGTGCTGCTACCGCAAGCGTGGAGCGGTGTGGATGAGAAAAATAAAGAGCTTTCGATGGGGAAAAATAGATCAGTGATGCCCTTTAGCTGAGCTTTAATTCAAATAAAAATTAAATAAAATTATATTGCACTGGAAGTGAACTGCATTATGTGTACACTATGGCTAAATATAGTTCATAACTGTGGCTCCCTAGACAACAACAGGAAAGAGTTCACAGTGTGGTCATGGATAAAACCTTGAGATGATTGAAAAAGAGATGGAAGGAGACAGGACGCAGAGGGGAAGTGTTGAGAAGTACAGATGAAGGCATTTAGGGACTCGGGTACTGAAAGAAAATGAAGCCTTGGTAGTACGAGTCTATTGTGCATTCGTGCCTACGGGAGTTCATGAAATAAACCTCCCCTCTGACGGACCGACCACTGGGAATCCGATTACCATCTTACCAAGAAAAGAAAGTATTTCTGCCCACTATATCTTTCTTTCTGCTCACAAGAGACTTATTATACACCTGTGTGTCCACCACATTGTGACAGAACTGAGAGTCCTGTGAGACTTTCATTACACACCTGGGGTACGACGCCCCACATGAATAGCATACATCAGGAAGCGATTGCGTGCCAGACGTCACGCTGCAGCGATAGAAACATCTGCAGTGTCTCCCAAAGAAGATGAATTTGTTTACTGTGGGAGAGCTCAGAGAGCTTCCACCATTGATCTGGCTGGCGGTGTTGGCTGAGTGTTTGGGGGCTGTTCGAGTCAGGAGAGTCAAGTCAGCATGTCACAGAAAATTAACGGCGTCCTCAGACAACCCCACGGAGAGGCTTTCCAGGGAACACAGGAGCAACAGAAGGGCCCGGATGGGAAACAGAGCACAGGCCGAGGAGGCAGCAGCATCTCAAAGGGGGAAGGGGGACCAGCGGATTGAGCCTTTCATGTGGTGATTTCATGACTCCCTCCTGGAAATAATTTTATCTGTGTTTTGTTTTTTTATTCATCTTTGTCTGTCTCTGCTTATCTGCTGGCTCTTCAGTTGTGCTGCTCTGCACTGCAAACCACAGTCATTTCTTCAACAGAGATATTGAAAAATCTGAGGGGGGGGGGGGGAGCACCTTTGTATCAAGGTGCAAAAATTTAATTGGTTCCCTAAAATTTATTCCAGCAAAGTGTCTAATTTGCAGCTGAGAGTTTTTTCCCCTCCCCTTCGGACTAGGTGGATTTTCTGTCCCTGCGGTGAGTGACGGGCTGAACAAATTTCCACAGGTGACTAGGTTAATAGCTATACATCTGTCCACTTAGGATAGAGAACATCCCACAGAATATGCAAATTACGATATCATGAAATTATGTTGTTCCTAAGAGGACTCCCAGTGTAAGTGCAGCTTAATGTATACATACATTTACTGACTGATTGCCCCTTTTTTGTAGCAAAGTGTTAATTTCGAGCTTTGAAACCGTGCCTATATGGGGTGTGTGAGAGACTACGGGTGGTGGAAGGCAATGAGGCATGGGATAATTAGAAGAGATTGTGTCCCCTTAACCACTTTTTCCTCTAATAGCTGCCCTTCTGAAACGCTCACCCTAACACCGGAGACAAAGAAAAATCTCTTCTGTTTTAGTGGTGCATATTATGCCATGTCTACTAGCACACACAGCAGCTCGGGGGACTGTAATTATTTCCTGCCATTTCTCTTGAAGTCTATTTTCTTCTGCTACGGGTCGGCTGTAATCACATATATAAAACTTAATATAGCACAGACTGTTGAGGCTACCAAAAGAGAGCAAAATCACCCAGGAGCCATCATAGGGGCTAATGAAATTAAATCTTTAACAAGGTGAAGCAAAGTCCTTTCTCACAGCAGTCAAGGCCCTCAAAGGCGCTGCCGTCATGTCGACTCTTCCACATTTAATTACGTTTTTTAACACTTCGGCCTCAAGTGGCTCCGTGCAGCCGGGGGCCTTTGGGAGACCCCTGCAAGACCTGCACAGACTGGAGAGAACAACAACACCAGCTGCCGCCGCGTGTACCTGCATCCGGAGCGCACGTCCTCAAAAGCGCTTCTAGTAAGACCGAATCAAATATAGAGAGAAGAGCTTTACAGAAAACTGCAAATACAGCGTGGATAGGAAATCCTCCAAGTTTGTCCTGAAAAGTCTTTATTTTTTAATATAAAAGTGCTAAATGACAAAGTTAATTACAGCCTTATGGATGTAACACTTCCTAGTCTTACTCACACCTTTCAGTTTCCATCAGTCACATTTTGTATGAGGCTAAAGGTAGGATGCAGAGTTTCTTGAATTCCTCCAGCGTTATATGTAAAGTAGGTTAGTTTGCTGACACATAACATTCATACCTTTATGAAAACTGCTGCCAGAATAGAGAGAATGCCATTTGCCTGTGTGTTATCTTCTCTCCCCAGATCCTGCTTTATGCACAGGCAAGGGCACCAGTTTGGCCTCAGAACATCTACACCAGGATGATGTGCGCAAGTAAGATAGGCAAGCAGAGAAATGATGTGCACACGTTTGTATTTGTGTTACATATGCAGAGTGTAGGTGCACATGGTTGGTTAGAGATACATCAAAGATAAAACACAATTACGGTAAATTACATTAATTTTAAAAATGTGCCTTTGCCCTTGAAATGCTCATTTAAGCAGTCACACTCTCCTACTTGACCAAAGCTGTGTCCAACTAGATGTGACCGCATCGGCTTTACTCCTAACAGTCGAGTCACACAACATGTAAACATTTCCTTTTCCTGATAATGCAGCATTTCACGCCGAGTTTTCCCAGCCCAAAGGCTTTACGGGCAAATATCATGGTATTTCCATTTGTAAGCCCCGGGGCACGGCAATCTGGAGGGGACTGATTTGGACAGTCGGATCTACCAAATGTTTGGAATATGTTTCTCTGCCTCTGGGTTGAAAAACACATTTTCACTTTTTAAAAAAATGCATTTGTAGAATTTCATTGAACAGTATTTTTTTTCCTTTGGAAATGTCTAACAGATATAGTAGTGCTGGGCATAAACAAGTCTGTCTGCCATGTCAGCTGAAATGCTTCAACCACTAACAAAGTTACGTGAAGCAGTAAGTACATCCCGTCCTGTTCAGGAATAAACAAAATTAAATTGTTCTGTGGAAAAGGAAACTGGAGCAAAACACAAGACGAAATTTGATAATTTATGACTTTTGGAGAAATTACTTCTTGTACGCATTTTCCTCATTGGTTTGCTGAAATTTCTGACCGCTCTTCAATGCAACAGTCTTTCAGTTACAAGATGTTTGAGGATATTATTAGTTTCAAGTCTCCTCGCAACTTTTTAGAATTGGATTTAAACAGTAGAATCTACCGGAGGTAGATGTGACTGATACATAAACACACAGAAGACTGTAGTTAGATTTAAAAAAAATAAATAAATGACTGCAGGGCTGAATGGTTCATGGTTGGCAGAGTGTGTGAGTGGACATGTGGGCTGCTGGCTGTGAAGAGCAGTGGGGGCACTGTAGCTGAACTAAGCAGAGAGCCCAGAGTGTGGTGAAATAATCCAAGCAAATAAAGAGTGAAATCAGCCAAATCGGCTGCTGTGCTCCGGATTTGACTGACGAGGTGGTGCAGGGCAGCCAACTGAGGTGGAGCAGAGTGGATGACGGGTGAGAGAGATGCTGCAGGTGTGGTGAAGAGGACAAGGTGATAAACTTTTTAGCCAACTGTGAGGTCAGTTTTGAAATCCGCGCAGTGATCGGCTCCCTTTTTTTACCTTCTTTATTTTAGGGCTACTAATACCACCAGTCATCCAACTTTTCCATAATGATGTTCTTTGACAATAATTAAGTTATAAGTGGATTCTAATAAACATTTTAATGAAATAAATCATTTGCAATGTTAAGAAATCCCCTAAAATGTAATCGTAAATACTCATTTTGTCAAATCTTACTTGTAATTGGAAACATTTGGTGAAAATGAATTCATTACGCCCAAATATTTGTGTCCATTTGAATAGTTTTGTGCTTATGCAGAGCTTATTTAGAAAAGTATACAATCTGTGCATCCCTCAACCCCCCCCCGTATACTGTAGGTCACCGCAAATGGAGGAAGCACCACAAACCAAAAGTAGGGTTATAATGAAAAGCAGACAGTGTCTGTATTGGACACTTTGTTTCACTTCAGCTCTTTGTAGGTTTGCTTTTCGCGGTGGCTGACTGATGGACTAACAATAGTGCAAGAAGAGTAGCCACAGACTCTTATACGGGTTCTGCACAAGACCAGCATACATGCATTAAAAAGCCATTATGTGTTCATCAGCAGATGGACAGATGTCTGTCTATTTGCTCTGCTCTTTTTGAAAATGTAAGCATTACATTTGACCCGCATCTATCTGACTGTTGATATAAGCATCTTGACACTAACATTTTCGCTCTAGAGGCAAGCCCCAAACAAACTGGCAGATGGCAGAAATCTACACCACTTGTAGATAATTTTCCTTAGAGTGAAATGATTTAAATCCCCTGCCAGACTGAAACACACCCTCAACCTTTTTTTCCCTTGAAGCCTTTAAAGAAGCCTTTAGATCGTGCCACGATAGCAGCCCCCCCCCCCCCCCCCCACACACACACACTTCATTAGCAAAGAGATATACAGAAACTCAGTTTTAGATATTTAAATAAGACAAGTTGCTCCTATCATTCTCTGTGGCATCAAATCTGCACATGAAAGTGTGATAAATGTAGGGATGTGCTTCATTTTTGTCATGCTAGTGATCTTTTTTCTTTATTTAAAATACTGTGGAACACATCCAAAATAATGTATGAACCAGCGGACAAACGGCATTAAACCTGAGGAACAAAACCAATTTCTGCTACAGCAACAACAACAACAACTGCTTCATTATGACAGCAAAGACAGACACATTAAATGGTCCCAGTCTATCCCGGAGGCTTTGTTCAAATTCAAATTCAAATTCAAATTTTATTTGTCACACACACACAACCATACACAGTATGACATGGGGGTGAAATGCTTGTAGCTGTACAATGCCCGACCATTAAATGACAGAAGAAAAGTTTTACAATATTTACAATTTACTACAAAAATTTACAAATTAACTTAGGAATTTACAGTAAAGAATGTGCAAATAGCAGAAGAGATTATAAAGATAAGGATTATAAATTATAGGAATTATAGGATTATAGGAAATGTGTGGTGGTGCGTGTGGTGACGTGTGTGAGAATCCAGTCTTATAGCGACGTGTTTGGGAGAGTCCAGTCCTACACCTGGTTCAGGGCCCGAATAGCCTGGGGGAAGAAGCTCCTCCTCATTCTCTCTGTTTTGGCCTTAAGGGAGCGGAAGCGCTTCCCAGACCTCAACAGTGAGAAGAGTCCATTGTTGGGATGGGAGAGGTCCATCATAATCTTCCTAGCTTTGGACTTGCACCGCTTGGTGTAGATGGACAGCAGGTCAGGGAGCTCTGATTGAATGATGCGTTCTGCCGAGCGCACCACCCTTTGCAGATCTCGTCTGTCCTGCTTGGTGCTGTTCCCAAACCAGGTGCAGATGTTTGACGTCTGAGTGTTAAGTTTTTGCCGCGGTGGTCAGTGTTTGATCTTGGTCTACAAAGCCCGACAAGGCTCCATCAGTGCCCAGGAGCGCCACGGCGGCAGCTGTTATCAAACCGCCAAACATCAGAGGAGAAACAGTCCCCTCTGTCCTTGACTCCGGCACACACTTATTGAAGGAAAAAGCCTCCAGCGCTCTCTGTGCTTTCATAAAAAATAAATGCGGCATCAAAAAGGGCAGGTATCGGGTATCACAGTGTTCGGTGTATGCACAGTCACAGAAGCCACTGAATATAATACTAGTGTTATTGAGATCCCATATGTCTGCATTATTATCAAGTATGACAATTAGAGACACAGCTGCACCTCCTGAGGCTTTCCTTCTCTGTTCATGCGGCATGATGTTGTGATTTTCTATACAATATAAACAGGCAGCAAGTCACCCTGCAGATGGAGCCACGATAATTAGCAAGCAAACACAGATAGCTAAGTATACATTCCCCACATCACAAATAGCCGAGTCGGTTTGCTTTTCTCCATCCTTACCTGGCAACATATTCCAGAGCTTTACTTTATTGTCATCTCATGAATAATCCATTTGCTGCGGAGCTTATCAAAAACCCCAGACTCAAACAAATCTGACCGTTTTTTTTGCAAAGGCTGAGAACTTTCTTTCACCCACCCCTCCAAGTAATAAAACTTCCGTAAGTCGTTTGATGCTCTTATTAAAATATTTTTAAACCTCAAATTATCTTCCCAAACATGAATTCTCAAGTGAAGGACTCGAGCGCGTAGACAAAGCGCCCGCGAGCACACCGCCAAAGAGAATTTCGAAGAAGACGAGCTTGAGCGGAGCTGGAGGAACGAGGCCGAAGAGGGGCCAGCAACAGTTACTAGATGTGTTGCTCTCCGAAGGAGCAGCTGACTAACTCTGAATCCTAAGCAGAGGAAAGTTGTGCGTTTTCTTTTTCCTCGAGGCACTAAAAGACCAGTTGTGTTGTCTGAGAGGGCCAGATGGGTCTGCGCTCTGTGACTAAAGTCTGGGCACACGCACACACCTCCAGGACCCTCAAGCTCATCAGCATTCACAGTAAACGCTTGCTGTTTCCCCCCTTTTCTCTTGTCCTACACTCATTTTCTCCTTTTTCCTCTCTGCTGATGGCTCCATGGGGAGGACTGGAATCGTTACTGTTTATCCAGTTATTCCTCAAGGAGGTAAAAAAAGGAAAAAAAAAGAAAAGAAAGAAAGACAAGGAAGCTCAGCCAGCAGGACACAGACACTCAGAGACTGATAGAGAGAAACAGAGTGAGAGGCTAAGCAGACAAAGCTTGGACCTTTACACTGTTAGCAAACATTGCGGTAGGGAAACCAAACACCGCCACCCAGACAGCATAAAGCTTAAGGTTTCACTTTTATTCCCAACAGACTGAAGCAACCTTCCTACAACTGCTCTCAGATTTAAACCCTTCAATCCTGTTTCACATGGATCCTGCAAAAAAGGTTTCCAAGCTCCAAAACACGTTTCCTGCCTAAACAACAGGATGATGTCAAATAGTCTCAGTTAATTTCAGTTCACTTTCACTTCTGCAATGACTCTTAAGTTTCATAACCAATACAGACCGGGCGCATCACTGGATCAGTCAGTAATATGTGTGTGCATGCAGGGAAAAAAATACAGGAAACCTGTTGGGAACACCTGCGCTGCTGCAGTTGGTGAAGCTCTAAAAGAGGGTGAGGAGAAAGAGAGGGTCACCCACATATCGTCGTAGCGCCTCGCTTTGTTCTCGTGCTGAGAGCACTTCAGTGTGCTGTTTGATAAATGCTGAAGTACGCGGAGAAAAAGTAGCAGAAGAAAGATAAAGTCCGTGCAAGACTGAATGTGGCCACAGCTGTACTGCTGGTTTTCTTTTTTATTACTGATAAACACGATGAAAAGCCTAATTTAAAAAGAACCCCGATGCTTCAAAAAGCACAAAGACTAATATTTAGTCAGAACCTTAAAATCAGGCAGACACTAATCGTCGTCTCTGAAGCTCATATTTTCACAAATCTTTGCGTTTTCAGATTAGAAATCTGTGGTTAAAATCTCCTTGACTATTAAAAATTCAGATTAAAAGCAGCAAAATATAAAAAGATAAAAGTGTTCAGAGTTGGTGATTCGACTTAATTATTTTGCAAAAATACCAAACGGCGAACAATTCGCAAACACAAAGAATAAAGAATAAATCCTGCATGTGCTGCAGCACCTTAAACTGCAAAACCGGATGGCCTAAAGGTGGTTTCAGGCACAAATGGAAAAAAGCAGCCCGCGCTTTGACATCAGATGACAAATCTCAGTTCAACCCACAGGCAGCAGAAATAATTTGTTTGTGAGGGAAATGTAATGAAGAATTTACGTTTCTGTGCTTAGATTGCCGCCCCGCCATTAAAAAAAAAATTAACTTTCTGATTGTTTCTCTGACAGGACACCTGGGATAACGTTCTCTACTTCCCACCTTCGCACATTTTATCTTCCGCTCTCGTCACACAGAATTAAAACCGTTTTGCTTTTGTCTGGGCTCAAGCTGACATTTCTACCAATCTTCCTCCGAGGCATTTCACTAAGTTGTTTTACAACATTTCCACCCTGTCGAGCCCAGTTTGAAGCAATGACGCAGTAAAAATGGGGGAAAAAAGGAAAAGAGGTTAGAATAATTACGTTTTAAGCCATCTGGAGAATTTTCTTCCTGTGGGTGTTTGAGTGACAGTAAATACAGTATAACTTAAAGTGGCATTAAACAGAAACACTCGACTCGGGCTTTGGGAACGACTACAAAACAAAAGCTGCAACAATATAACCGAGGCTTTGTTTGCTCTGGGAAAATGTGAGGGAACTATTTTTTTCCCCCCACAGTGTAAAAAAATAAAAAGCAGACTTTTTGAAGAGATGTGTGGCTCTCAGAGGCTGAGGAGTAATGAACCTACGAAACAGCACTGCACATTAAGACGTTTATGACGACAGTGCCGATGCTGAGGTTTGGTGATATTTAACAAAGTTTTGAGAAAATGGTTTGAGTCATAAAAATTTAAGGGCTAGGCTTGGGTTTGTAACAAGGGGGGGAGATGTGACTGTCAACGGGAAACTGAAAACAAACAGCACCGTTACTTCCTCTATCACTCCAGACTGACTCATAACTCCTAACAGCCACTTTAGAGTTTTGTCTCCTGATCATAAAAAAGGAAAGTTTGGCTTTCTGGTGAAACAAGTCATTCCCCCCCCCACCCACTTACAGGCCTTGTTAGGGACTTGTCCAGATTTTGGGCAGCAAATATCAAAGGTGTGTTGAATTAGATCTTTCTGCATTCGTCCAGGGAACAAAAACTACAGATAACAACCGTCCCATATCTGTCAGCTGTGTCCCTGCCCCTCATATTTATGACCCGGTTTATCCCATAAACTCTTCACATACCTGCTTGTCCTTGTCTTTAGCTTTCCCGCTGCCCGACACCCGCGACGAGGTGACATCACGGGGGATGACAGACATTTGGTGCAGTGGCATGTTCATCCCAGCAGAGCCAACCGGGGGGGACGCTCACACACACACTTCCTGTCCCGCTGCCAGAGCAAAGGGCATGTTGGTTTGAACTACGAGACCTTGCCAGCACCGCCCCTGCGGAGGACACACATTACATCAAAATTAAACATGAGCATCGTTTTCTGTCGGAGCAGCTGGAGAGATGAAATGCAAATGTGGAGTAAGAAGCAAGAAATGACAGCCCTGAAGTGGTACAGCTGCATTTTAAACACTCAAGTGTGTTTTCACCTGGTTTGCTCATTACTCGATTGACTTCTTTAGGGATTCTTCAAGTTTTTTTTTAAGTCTAAGTTGATTAAATTCAAATGCTGACGAGTGTGAGTCTTCGCATTAGAGAGCCAACCTCTAGAGTCTGGCTATTCATGTGTAAATATACCTAGCTCTTTTTATTTATGGTAATGTGGCTTCAGTTACATATGATGTAAGGGAAGAAGGAAGGAAAAAAAGGATGTCTATACAACAGATATCTGCATATGAATGTGCAGCATTTGCTGGCAGATATTTGACACGGGAGGCTCTCTGTTGGTTTAGTTTAGTTAAAGTAGTCGTTTATGATAGTTTTGTATTTTCTAATTAGCTTTTTTCCCATTTTACTTTGACTTTTGCATGTTTCAGTTTAGTTTAGTCAACTGTAAGAATCTTGGTTGTAGGCACCAATCACATTTGAGCACTGCTGAGTTGCAAGCAGATAAAAGGCCCGTGTGGAGACCCTATTGTTAGCTGAGACCTGAGAAAACCTAAAATACTAAGTGCTGATGATGTGTTGATCATAAAATTTAGACTTGGGTTTTGTTTTGTAGATTTATGCTGCATTTATGTGCAAAACTGAGTATGCATAAGTGTATTCTTAGTGATTATTATGAGGCATCTGTGTATTTTAAAGACATCTATGTTGCTGTATTTGGTGTTTTATTATCAAACTTATTTTACTAGTTTACGATTTTAAATCAGAACAAAACGAAAGCATTCCCCATAATCACCTCTGCCCTTCTGACCCGGAGTACAGTGTTAAAGGACCTTCAGACTTTCCTCAAATCCCAAAAGCACAGTCAGCTACGACTTTCCAAAAGAGAGCCGTCTCTGAACAGCACGAGCGCCGAGTGAGATATATTACCACAGGGGTGATTTCCAAAGTGTAAACCATATCACTGCATGAATTCACTTTTGTTTTTCCAGAAACCTGGATTCAGACTTTCTGCAGCAGTGACTGGTGGCGAGTCGGTTTCTCTTTCAATCTGATTGAGTCAGAGTCATGAAAGCAGCAGCGGCAGCAGCGTGGGACTGTCCTGTGGAGTTACACAAGAGGTTTTACACACGGGTCGTATTAACTTCAGTTAATGCAGCCATCTGTACTCCCACTGACAGCAATTAAGCTGTAGCTCCTTCTCACCACTAGGCTGTATATGTGACTGTGTGTGTGTTTGCACGCAGCCCAGCCTGCCAAACAAACCCTCAAGCTCCACAGTATGAAAATGACTGGATTAAGACACCAAAAAGCAAGCGGGACAGATGGGAGGTCAGTAAAATGGCAGTAATCAGAAACCAGTGCAGGAGGGGGAAAAGCGGGGAGGTTGGTGGCGGCACTCATTCAGGGCTTCGGACTGAGAATGCCACACAGTCTCACTGAGGAGACGATCAGACCATCGCAGCCAGAGCTGTCACTTCAGCTCATCACCGCACTGTATCTGATAAGTAACTCAACAAGATGGAGAGGTGATTACGCACCATCAGCAGACGCATCAGCTTCTTGTGCAACAGCTGGCAGTCTCAGCTTGATGTCAGTACACAGTGTGGGGGAGGGCGGTGTAATAAAGAGGCAGCAGAAAGCACCTCGGCACCCAAAAACAAACAAAAAAAAACAAAAACCTACTCTTAAGTGAACGAACAAACAAACTGCAGGCTTGTCTCAGACCCAGTGGGAGAATCAGGGATGCAGTAGAGAGTGCAGAAGTATCACAAACCAGGATGAACACCCTAATGCACAATCGGTCCAGAGTGTAGCCACTCTTTGCCTTTAGACTGTTATAACATCATAGATGAATATCACACAGCACTGATATGGCAATAAAGTGTGCATCATGTCTGCTTTCCTCTTGCTATAACACAGCATTTTGATTTAAACATGCAGGCAGTAATGGTTAATACACCAAATTACCAGAAAATAGCAATGCACACTAATTCAACATGCAGAGAATACATGCATATTCATTGCTTCTTCTCCCCTCTTATGTAGGCGGTTTATATCGAAGATGATCATCTTGCACCATATTTAGAATCTCAGAATCACTGATGCCGTCATTACTGTGGGAAACGTGCTGCGACAGTATTATGAGATACTCCTTCTTTCTCCACACGTAATCACTTGTGTAATTGTTTATCCTTGCAGATGCTCTAGAAAAAATACATAAATACATTGATTTTTATAAGCAGAGGCACTGAAAACAATAACTGTATCAGTGGAAACCTCCTTTCGTTTAAAACATCCAAGGCTGTTCCTAATGATCAGTGCAACTGTTTGCAAATTATGCACATTACTAAACGCTTAAATAATACAGCCTTAAATTTGTTTACAGCTTCATAATGGTGCATAATAAACTGTTTATTTTTAACATTTCTGTTGGGTTAAATATACATTTTGGCCCGTCTGTTTTTGAAATCAGTGAAGTAACAACAAATGCAGATATTTCACCAATGGCACAAAGAGGCCCTGAGCGATTAGGCGATTACACTCTCATGATTATTAGGACCTGAACCCAGCTGAATACTTAGCTAACTCTTTGAGGTCCACACCAAGAAAAAAGCAATGGAAACATTTTTTGTTTGCATTTCTTATTGACTTGGGTGGGTAATAACCACAATCAATTTTGTTTTTCAATAGACCCTGTAGTTTTTAAAATATTGATCTCTACCAAATGGTTGAGCTGTCACTTCATGGTAAAAGTATGAAATGCAAATACAAGTACAGTAGATAATACATTCGAAAAAAAATCAAATAAAGGGCCAAATTATAATCAAATTAATGACAAAAACTATTCAGGGCATTGGATACAGTTTATTTCTAGTAGCATACCAGTGATCATTGCTGGTTTTCATTCCATCAAAGGAAACTATTATATCAAACAACAAAATACATATTTTTTTAATCTGCAAATGAGAAAAATATTCATATTCAGGCCACGTCTGATTGAATGCTACTGTGCAAAATCATTTTTCGTTTAAAAAAATAAAATAAAATAAAAACAGTGGAAATCAAGCACATCTGCTTGTGGTTTTGGTCGTGGGGCTCTTAGGGTGTAGCATTTATTCTGTGGTCTTGGAGAGCTGAATCATGGTTGTCCAACTCTAGATGCTGGCTTGTTAACTTGGTTCAGACACAACCAGGTGGAATCCTTTTGAGAGCCATCGGTTTCTGGTCCAGTAGGGCACAGTCTCTCTTGTAGACCAGGTATTCAAGTCAAGGATGTATCCGAACAGTGGAATATGCCATCTCCTTAACTTGTAACTTATAACTTGTCTTATACAGGTGTAATATAATATCAGAAAGCTTAATTCCTCCCATATGCTAATTAAATACAGGATGAGTGATTGGCATGGAATGGTGATCTTTGCATTGGACTCTTTGCTCCACCGTTTGACCGATGAAAGAGGCATGAACCCACAGGCATTGTTTAGGTTGACACATTTGGTGTCAAACGATTTTATTGCAATCAGAGCTTCATCAGACCTGTAATCAAAGGCTCCATGGCCCTTCTTCATCAGGTCTTTGTCTGCCATCAGGGAAGCTCCACCAGTGCAGTTTGGTCATACAGTACCAATGCCCCTGACACCCAAGGTGGTGTGCAAGTTCTGGCCCAAGCTGAAACTTGTGAAGAGCTGAGGTTCTTTTATGGGTTTGCATACTCTTTTTTACAACTTTGGCCCCTTAGCGGTAGCTTCTGTTCCTTTTCACTGAGGGGAGCATTGAAGAATGTAGATCCCCCTTGATACAGCAGCAAGTCGTGGATGATGCCAGATGAACTTGGCCGAACAATTTAAAACCCCACTCATCTGGTGGAGAGTGCCAGCCCTGTTGGCTTCATATGAAACCATGACCTCAAACACACTGTGGTTGAAGGTGGATGGTATCATGCCACAGGACCATGTGATTTTTAGCCATATAATTGTTTAGCATCCATATAGTACTTGTTAAACATGAAACTTCCTGTTTGGGAGAGGGATAAAAAGAGCTAATAGTTTACATTCACAGTGCCTTCTGGTGGATTTTTTTGGGCATTACGGATGTAAACCAATTGGTAGAAAAGACTCAATAAGGTAGGTCTAGTTCAGTGAAAGCCTCAGTTAGATATAGGGCCTGAAAATGTGCTCTACCAATTGGTTGAGCAGAACCCTAAAGGGCTAGTCTGGGTTTGCTTTAGACAGCAGCCCGCCCACTCTCACCATCATCAATACACAACAGCAGAGTTTCAAAAACTTTGAGAAACTATGCCAAGGAACGCTGAAGCTCTTCTGTAAGTTTGTCCCAGTTTTTCCTTTTATGTAACATCCATCTCTACACAACCCTGCAGAGGTTGCTCATTGTGGTGCGTTTATACAGTAGCAAGGTCAACTCAATACCACAACAGGGGAGGGGAGGGGAGTGGGGTGCAGAGAAGAAACGGTGCCATACAAAGATGTTCATCTTTGTCGCGAACTGCTGATTCACATACCACTGAAAATAAAAGAGTCTGTTTTGTTGTGAAACACAAAAGCGCAGCCGAGTCTCCCAGAAGAAGAAGAAAACAAAACAAAGCGCATTTATATTCGACAATTCAGTGCACCATTTACCAAGCTATTGCAGAAAGCCGTGTGTCCTTAACCATATTTAGATGTCAGGGTGGTTTTTCGGCCGCCAAGTCTACGTGGACGTAATTTCTTCAACTGATGGCATTTTTTTACAGAGCTGCTACGCTACCGCAGTTGTTAAATGTTAAAGGTTTTATTAACCAAACTTCAGCTCTTGAGTCCTTTCCCTTCCCTCACCATCAATCTTGATTACATTAAAGACAATGGACTCGGATGCAAAAACAGTAAATAATTTATTCCCTAGTGTGAGCGAAGAATCAAAGGTCACTTTGATGGGCACAAAGCCCTTAGAGTCATATTGCACCTGTGTGCATGAGGCTAATGAGTTGCAGTAAATTAGTGTGGGTCAGGGACCGAGTAAAGCCCATAGAGAATTATCACAGGGAAGAATCATTAAAGCTCACGCTGTAGCTCATCCACGAAGGTTTGCCATAATTTAAAAAAAGCCATTTTGTGAACTATGATGTGAAGTAAACAAGAAGGAGGAATGAGATAAATCAGGATGGTCCGTGTCACTCGCTCAAATGTTTCCGAGGCGCAGTCCGATGACCCAACACCAATGTTCGCCGCTGTCTCCACAACACATAGTGCTGCTGCACCAGCGAGCTCATTACTATACATCCCAAAAATAACAACTGCAGTAAGCCCAACAGCACTCTTTGCTTTTAATTGGCATTGTGTTTCAAACCTAAGGTCTTTGTTGGACAGAGAGGTTGCACTAATGGGGCGAGAGATGTGTTGGAAAGACAGCTGGGAAAACACGTTTGCGATATAACAATGTCTAAACATTCAGTTCAGAGCTCTAAGTGTGAATATTTTAGGATTAATAAAGCTAAACTGATTCTGTCAATCAAGCTGTCATAAAGTCCCTTGGATGTGATGTCACATCATGCCATTTCCTGTTGTGTGTGTGTGTGTGTGTGTGTCCCCCCTCCAGGCTGGCTACTAGTCAAAGAGTTCACTGTAACACCATTAAAATGCTAGCAACTTTCCAACCAATCTCAGACCTCCTATGGTTTCAATTCAAAGTTAACCTGTTGCTATGGCAGCAGCCTCAAGGGTCAGCTTAATCTCTAAGGGGGACAATAGTTTCTTATAATGCACTTCTAAATGGTTACATAATGTCAGTAAAAAAAATTTCAAAACACATTTCTGTGTGAGGGCAGTTTTCAAGCAAACACCAGCCATTCATAAAACCAATATGTAGGAAAAACAGAGTGCATTTAAATTTTATGGCTTTAATCCCACAGCCTGTAACCAGACAGAGGGGATTCGTGAGTTTCACATGGCTGCTGGTAGGTAGAATAACAGTAGCAGTGCCTGCACTGAATCCAGGCATGCTTACAAAACTATGGGACAAATCTGATTACTGTATGGACATATGCTGTGTGCCATGGTACAAAACAATAAAATAAAAAATACTGCATCCATGACAAATAAAATTGTTCAGACGTCAGTGGCTGATGCTGATCTATTGAGTTCCTTTAATTAATTAATTTTCTTTCACTGGCAAAAATGCAGAAAAACTAGAAAAAACATCTCTTCTTTGAGGCCTGTATTCAAATTTTCAAAATCTAGCCTGTGATGAAAGAATTGAGGCATAGTGCCACACACAGAGTGTAAAAGTCCAAGTAGGGTGGTTTAATAACAGAAGACCTCAAATCCTCTGTGAAAGCTCAGTGCATTAAAACTGAACCTGATGAGTAAGAGGCACTGTGACGACTAGTGAATCATCACGTCCTACTTTGTAATGTATCTAACAATGCCTGATTGTGACCATATTTTACAAAACAATAATCATATTTTACTGAGACTTACTTTAAAACACTATTGCTGCTGTCACATATCAAAGGAGCAGGTCATTTTCTCATAATTTTCTGTACCAATTATTTGAACAGGAAGTCATTGTGGTGTTACGGGCAAGCAATCTTTAGCGTGTCTGTTTTGGAGGAACTTTATTTTCCATGTAATCACTTCTACTCTTAATATTCTTTCAGATTATGAAGGAAAACAAAACAAACTTCAAACAAAGTTCACTCTTAAATTTCAGAGGGAATTTAAAAAGAGTAAAATTCAGGATATTCTGTTTTTGCATGTGTCACAACACATCTTGATATTTCCGAGATGGCAAAACTGCCCCCCCGGTAGATAAGACTCCTGGCCACAGAGGATCCACCCAGAGACAAAGCCATCAAAATATTAGCTCCTATTACCCAATGAAGTCTATTGATTTGAAAAACAACTCAGCCCTTCTCACCATCTCTGGCCCTCTCTGCTCCTGAGCCAGGTAAATCACAGCCCTGCTCTCCGTTCTGCTCAGATGAGCTCTGCTGTTACTCCGTTTGCCAAGGGGCTCCTCTGTGTCCCTGCTGTCAGATCAGACTCGAGATATGGTCGAGAGCGCGTTCTTCAGTTCTGATGTGCAACCAGGCAGAAAAACTCAGCTGTGTATCAATCAATCCAAACATCACTGTAGTATAGCTATAGTCTATATTTAAAGAGGTGTCTTCCCAAAGGATTAGTGGGTTAGGGCAGATACCAACAGAGCATATCAGATAGATACAGAGTCTGAAAGATGTTGGACGTGGAAGAATTTCAGCCATATGTTGCATCCTAATGAAGAGACTGTTCTGCATTTTAATGAGTGATAAAATGCTCAAATGTGACTGTAGTAGCCACAGTAAGCTCCCAACTGCATGGTGTGTCTCATTAAGATGCTCCATACAGCTCTCAGAATTATTATTTTTTTGTCTCATAGAAATGTATTCAGTGTTCATTTGGCAGGTACAGTATGACGCTTGGAAATGCAATTTCTCCCTCTGGGGGATGTGCGACTGTCACTGAATTCTTTCACGAGAGGAAAGGGAAAAAAAGGGAAAGGCTACAAATATGGTTGCATGTTGTACTGGTGGCTCCACTAAAAGATACAAGTCAGGGGAGAGAAGGCGGGCACAATTTTACCATGGCGCAGATGCTATAGCTGTGTTGGCAGCGACAACTAGACTTGATGCTCTGCCAGAAATCAGAGACTCTCCAGTCTCCACTCAGATTAACAGAGCATCAGTTAGACCTGATGGACTCTTCTGATAAGGCCTCGTACACTTGCACAAATAGGCACTGCTGTTTTTCATAGCTTTGAATAAAATGTTAAACAAATTTAGCTGTCAAACTTAAACTGTTGGATAATTTAACAGCCACAGACAGCACACACACACACAAACACACAAGGATGTGCCGCACCGAGCTCCAAGACTGCTGATTACTTTTTCATAAAGTACTGGGAATAAATTACCATAATGTTTGTAGCCTATTGTCATTTCAGCTGTAGCTGCATCATTTGCACAACCGTGGCTTATATTTCACTCTCTTTTCTGACTACCAAATTGCTATTTATCCTAAAAGCAAGATTAATAATATAGATGTTTTTGATTAAAGTTCATTGTATCCCTAATGTCTGTTAGCTGTCCCGTTTTATTATATGCAAATGAGTCCCAGTTTGGAGGTGATTAATTGTGTAGAAGGAGGAACGAGCTCTTTTGACATCTGGGATAAGCAGGCATGTTGACTAGAAAAATGCACGAGTTAGTGCCTTCCTTGTTTAATGCATCTATAAACACAAAAAAACTTCACCCACATTTAGTAAAATGACCTTGACTCTCTTCTTGTGACGGGAAGGCGTGACTCATGCGATGCCAGAGCAGGTAGACCGAGAGAAGCAAAAATTACGACATAAATAGAAGCGTGCATACTCATAAAGACCTTCTGAAACTCCCCCTCAGCTTAACGATTAAATGCAGGACAGAGGATGTGTTAATTCACAGTATACATTTTTTTTCTCTCACCACCATTACCAGAATAGATGCAGTGCTCTCTGCCCTGAGTACAGGGAAATTCTGTTTCAAGTGAAACTGGGATGAAATGACTCATCCTGCAGCAAAATTCATATTTTTACATAAAAATCTTATTTTACACACCGATGATAATTATAGTAGTCTTCAGTTACCCCTCATTTCTCTAGATTTCTAGGGAAATGGGAAATGCGCTGGTGTATTTACAGGTAAATAACTTACATTGAAATACAATATATGACTCCAGAGAGCTAGAAAGTCAGTATTTTACATGACCTTCAAACATAGCCTGAACTGTCTTGTAATTTCTTCAAGTAGTCTTCTGAATTAATTCTCCAGGCTTCTTAAAGAACATTTAAATCTCTTTTTTGGAAGTTTGCTGCTTTTTGTTTATTTTCTGTTAAATTGATGCTGAGATTCTAGCTCTGGGGCCCGATCCAAGACTGACAGTGTCCCATTTTGTGTTTTTTTTCCATCCAGGTATGCTTTTATTGCATTAGTAGTGCATTTGGGATCATTGTCATGCTGAAAAATGAAACCATTGGCAATCAGATGATTCCCAGATAGTATTTCATGGTGGATCAAAATCAAATTTTTAGAATTCCACCAAACCACAGATCCCTGTTGTGCCCCTTTTCCTGAACTCCTCTGTACATATTGATGATGATTTCAACAAAAGTCTCAAATTTGGATTCACCACTCCACAAGATCCATTTTTAGCCAAGCTCTTGTATAATTCCACATACCTCAGCTTTTTTCTCCCAGTTTCCTGTGTTTGTTTGTTTTGTTCCTGTTTCTTAAGGACATGACTTTCAGTGTAAATGTGTTTTTGTGGCAGACTGCTAGAAACAACACTATTTAAAGTTGGTTCTTTCCAATTATGTGTAGATACAACACTGACTCATCCCTTGGGTTGGGGTGCCCTTTTCATGCCTGAATGATTTATTTAAAAAAAAACAACAACAAAACAACTTTTCCCTGAAAATGTTTTCTCTGCAAATGGGCTAAAAATGAATGAAAAAGCAGCCAATGTCCAAAGAAAACCTTTGAAAGCCGGGAAAGCTATTGCTCAAGACCACTTTACACAATTACAAGCAAGTGTGGCTCCTCGGAAGCAAAATATGAAGAAATTAGTTACTCAATACTTAGCACTATAATTTCCACAGAACCCCGTATTTTTTTCTATTGCGCATTTCTTGTATAGCTACTTGCGCCACCTGTTGTGTTATTAACTTTTGTGTCATTGAAAAGGCCATTCAGGGCGGAGCACGGCACCTTAGCTAAGGCTATTTCCTCATGGTTTACACTTATCCTTTATGAAAACTCCGGAATTAGGTGACGCTTCTTTGTGTCATAACTTCTGAAAAGCACATTTGTTTTTCCCCAGGACTACACAGAGAACCTCTTGGGATCTAGCATTGCTTTCAAAGACTCAGACTAAAGTTTAATAAGCTGCGGCAGCTCGTTAGGCGTCAGGCACTTTGAGGACTTGGAGGATGGTTCCTCCCACTCCTTCAGAGCAATTGTTCACAGCAACTTCCTGAGGTGTTGGTGTCACAATGAGTCTGCCGGGCAACCAGCAGAAATTTGTGGGAATTTTTTTTTTATGTCATGCTAATAGTTGTACAAGGATCAAAGCATAAGGAACAAGTTTAAAAAAAGAGAAGACACTGCATACCATAATAATTAGTATGACGGGCTGACAGGTGACAGGATTTCTTCTTTTTTTTGGTTTGTTTGTTTTATTATTTACACAGACAGACAGGCTAGCTATTTCTAGCACTAACCACTGAGAGCTGTTTCAATCTCTTTACCCAAGTCTTGACATGAAAGCAAGCAGGCCTCTGTCACTGTGGCATTTGGACCCCAACTGGAAAGCAGCATCTTAAAGTGTTTATTCTGTTGTGTTTAAAAATATACTTCTCTGTCTGTAAGCAGCGCAACAAAAAAAAAAAGCAACTAAATTCAGAACGAAAATATGAAGAAATCTCTGGTCCCATCTTTTGATAAACATTGTGCAACGACCACAATATTCAGATAGAAGGGCGTACATTTTTATGCAGCTCTGACATTGCCAGGAGCAGATTATCAGTTTCAGCCTGCAGTTAATAAATGTTTACTCCCACAGCTACCTTGACCAGAGGCCAAACTGAAATTTCGGTGATCGTCTATTGTTCTAAAACCTCAGGCTAACCCTCAAAGCTGAAGTGTTTATGCCTTTTAATCCAACAAGAGGTGATTTATGTTTTGTAAAAGGTTTCGCTTGGAAGTGATCTGAAAGGGTTCAGTTTTCAGATAAATAACAGGGACACTGACAGAGGGCTTTGCAGCAGTATCGCTGTTTTTAATGCAGCAATTTTCTTCTGTATGGAGACTTCATAAACTGCTGTGACGAGGCACCAAAAAACTAAATGCCAGTAAGTAAAGAGGAAACACGGCTGACTCAAAGGGAACTTGATAAGAGTTTTTGACAAGAAGCTGTTCAATTTTTTGGTGGGTGTGTGATGTGATAAGGGGGAAGAAAAGTTACCAGCCAGTTTATCGTACAATTGGAATGAATAAGGATTTAGCTGGAAAAGCAGACTTAAATATCTGTGGGGTAAACGCAGGGAGAAAAGCACAATCATCAAAAATCTACTGTATGGAGATGGGAACTGAAATTGCCAAGATAGGCAAACAGCCACACTCCACAAAACACCAGACTCGAGTATGCAGCTTCTGTAATCTCTCTGCAACAGTAAATACTATGAAGGGAAAGGAGAACATAGAATACAGGAAGCAAGAGCCATCTCTGCTGTGTGCAGGCAGATTTGAATATTACACTCACACAGGATAGATTTTAAAAACGCAGTTTCTTGTCAGCACATGTCCAATTTACAGTCGTATCGAACCCCGCCTGCGGGTGCAGTCAGAGCGCTGCGATCAAGTTCAGTGACTTATTAGCACAACTGCACACAGGCACAGCTACAGATGCAAAGTCAAAACCACAAGTACAGATTCCCATTTGCATTTTGGGAACATAGCCAAAGGTGATACCCAGATATTGAGTTATAGTTAGCGGACAGGTGCAGCTTCTAGATGTCAATGAACAGATAGAAGGCTTTAAAAAAATATCTGATTTTCTATCTTGGTAACGATAAATAAACGCTTATCTAAAATAATTTTTTTTTTTCCAAACAAGTATGTGTTGTTAATTACTGATCTATTCACTGCAGAGTCCCTTCTTTCCTCATTTGGATGTGCTCTTTGGGGCCACTAGTGATGAGGCTGTTCAATAAAGTTTAGTGAAAGCCTGTTAATTTTAATGAGATGCGGACAAAAAAATGTGGAGACACTGCAGTGTGTAAAGCATCACGCTCTTCAGCTGATGTTGTGGATTTCTGTGTGCTGAAGTGCCATTGTGGGTTACATAAATCCCTCCGCTGTGTTAGGGATATATGCATTTCAAACAGAGCAGGCACAAGCAAATCAAGAGCCTATTAGATCAATCAAATAGCCTGTAGAACAAAAAAAAAAAAGGGGTAAACAAAGCAATCACATGTAATCAGATGTCCTATTTTGTAAAAGCATACCCAAACATGTTGAATATGCTGTCATTGTAAGCAGAAAATGTTCATGTCGCAGGCTGGAAGCGCCAAATGTTGAGAATGGTGCTTCAAAATAAAACTTGGATATGCAACAGCTTAGATCATTAATAGGAAGCGAGAAGAAGGGCTAACTATAAACACACATTATGCTATTACTTTATTTTTAAGCAAAAAGATTTGATTAAAAATGATGCTTGTGTATCTGAGGTAGTATCCGCTTCCTCAACTGCACTCACCACTACATTTTAAATGGCTGAGTTGTCTGCAGTGTTCTCTATTATAGATAAAAGCCAGCAGCCACTATGTGCTATTTCTATAAAATACTCAAATCTGGTTCCATACACCAGAACTCGGATCTTCTATAACAGTACTAAAAAAAAAAACAGTCCATAGGACATTTAATCATAAGCTGGATGGTCAAATGGAGGACAAATATATAGTGTTACTGAGCCTCAGTTTGAATACTTCGGTTAGTGTAACTGGAGCATTTAACCATTATTGCTGTTGTGATGGCATGCCACACATGGTAAGCTCCACACCACCAGTTGATTCACTTTAGTTAATTTACAGTCACTACTTTAATATATTCTGGTTATTGTTCAATATTGTTTCTTTATTAAATGTATTTATTTTTCCATCACACCTTCCAACGTTTATATGGCGTGCACACATATTAACACTAGTGATGTGACGTTCTGTATCGAGGCTTCGGAGCGTGTGTCGAGTAATGGAGGGGGCGTTTCCGCGATGCGCGTATCGAGGCTTGCTTCATTTATGGGAGGAGCTGAAAATGATGACGTCCGAAGCCTCGCTGCCCGGCTGTACCACGTGACTGGTTCATGAAGTGGTTCGAACTTTGCCGCGAGATATGACAGCGATATAAACCCCTCAGATTTCATTCAAAAATGTGGGTGTTTGATGGAGAGTTGCGGTTAGTGAGAGTTAGAGACAGTTTGGAGGTTTATGAGAGTGAGGAGAGAAAGTCAGGAGAGAATGGAGCCAGCTAAGAAGAGGAGGATGTCCTCCCCTGTGTGGGAACATTTTGATTTTATTCCTCCCAACAAGGTATGGAAATTTCTACAGAAGATGTATTTTCACAATACTGATGGTGCAATACAATTTATGTTAAGCTGTCTGTGCTTTTGTACAAGGTGAAGTGTTTGCTATGTGCCAGGGAGCTGGGATATAACAACAACACCTCATCCATGCTTAGGCACTACAGAGCTTTGCATGAGAATAAGGGGAACACCGATTGTGGAGCAAGACCAGGTGAGCCATCAAATGCCATGATAATATAGCATGCAGTAATGTTACTAAATGATATAACAATATTATACAACTGTTATAAGTTACGTGTGTGATATTTATATTTGTGCTTTGTCTTTATTGTCTTTCCTCAGGAGAACAATCTCAAATAGATGAAGACCTGGTTAGCATGGTGATTGAGGACTCCCAGCCATTTAGCATTGTGGAGGACAAAGGATTCAAAAGATTTGTTAAATCATTAAATCCTAGCTATGTTCTCCCCACTAAAATGTCATAAAAGCAGTGAAAATTTAGTTTTTACAGAATAAAATGTGAACAGGCAGGACTGAGGCTCAAAGCCTCAGTGTGTAGCTGTCCATACCTCAACGTTACAAAAGCACAACCACTGTCCACACCCCAACCACACCTCACCTCACAGTAAATGATCATTTCCATTTTAAGCATTTCCAAATAATCATTTTCCATACTGCCACTATAAATATACACACTATACTGCCATCAATACAATATAGATGTTTTACACACTCCTTTTGTTGTTGATATTTACAGGCTGTGTGCAAAATGCCACACTCTTCAAATTCATGCCAACTAATATTTTTACGTCCAGTAGGTGTCCTCCTAGAGCAAATGAAGCTTCAAGAAGCTTTGCGCTGGGGTGAACCAATTGGATGAAAAGCTTCAGTGCTTCATGAAGCTTCATCTGCCCATCACTAATTAACACTGCAAGTTCAAAGTTTTGTTTTGTTATATTACATCTTTCTTTGTTTGAGTTACCTGGGGTTTGGCTTCTCCTCCTGTCTGGCAAAAGGTGTAGCAAAGGGCTGGGAGAGCTGAAGTACCACTGACAGCCTAATTGGATGGAACCACATGCTTCATTGCCTGGGGGGTGTTTCATGTTTGTTTAATTGTTTTGTATTAGTTGGTTATATGGCAGCCATTTAGTTTTTCCCCTTGTGTGTCATTTGGTTTCAACAGGTCAGTTTATCATATGTTTGTTTGAGATTTTGTTAATTGTTATCTTGAGTTTAGTCTATTTAGTTGACCTCTTTTATTGGCCTGCCTGTTTAAGTTTTGGCTTTGTTAAATCTATTTTCATATTTTTGGGTCAATAAAACCCCTTTTTTGAATTAAACACCTGTGTCCTTTATGCTTTACTGCTTGGTCCCTGACAGCTGTGCTAGCTGTTGTATTCTGTGGCTATTTACAGCTTTTCGTCTGACCTCAAATCTAACTTCTGAAAGCTTCACACCCACAACACAACCCCAGCCCTCACCCTAACCCTACTCCTATTGGATAATTGGTCATGTGGCCAAGACATGACTAGACTTATTCTGAAGCAGCCATTTTGACAGGAAATAGTAGCCAAACACAGTTGCTGTTAATCATATTGACGCAGCTTCTGTTCTATTTAGAGACAGAGCCAAAATTTTCAGTAACACGTGTTTCGAAACTGGTCCGCTAAGGGTGAGAAGTGTACTTTCCAAACTCAACTTTTTGACCGTCAGAAACATCTAAACCAACCAGTTCCTGAAAGTCTATTTAAAACAGCAATCTGAAGGCTGTATGTTCCCTGCGATGGGCCAAACCGGAAAAGAAAAATTGTGACTCATTGCTTTTATTCATGCTAACAAGGTTTTACTTGCGTGTTTGCCTGTCAAAGACCACATGGTCTGTTTGAACAGTGAAACAGACACATGTGAAGTGCACTGCAGCCACCACGAGGTCACTTTCACAAAAAACTGACAAAAACTTTTTGATTGCTTTGCAACAACTTAGAGACCTTCTCACTTATTTTCAATGTTTTTCCTCCATTTCATTTCTCATTCAGGCACCTTAATCACTCGTCAGTTGAAAAGGAGTAGTTAGCTCATGTGCAACAGGAGAAAACACGGATTATTCTTCAGTACATTTCATTTATCAGTAAGGAATACCATGACATCCACAATGGGTATGAATACAAACTAAGATAACTCCCCCCAAAAATGCAATATCATGCAAGATTTTATCCATGCTGTGCAAACAAGTACTGCAACATGGTTTAAAATACTAAAATATAATTTCATTTTATCATCACTGGCCTTACTACAGGATAAACATCTAGTGCAATTCCTCAAATATAATGACAGTATTCCATATTGTTCTTTTAAATTAAGAGTGGAAAATTACTAACATAGGTGGGAATTTTAGAATATCATTCATATCAAGCGTATTAAGCTCCAAAATCCTCATACATGATGTTTTCAAGCCTGCCTATAACTCGAGGGAAGCTGACACTTGTTCTTACTTAGTTCAACAGTTGATGATTTTACTCCGTTTTACAGTAATCAATATCACTAAGATGAATTTCACAAAAAAAAACAAAATTACACAACACTGGATACTCAGCTGTGACGGCCAAACAGGATGCAGTCTGCATTTCTCTGGGAAACTGTAGCTGTTTGTGTGTGCGTTCAAGGTTATGCAAATCCACTACTGACATTGTGCACACAATATGAAACACACTGACCTGGACTCGTAGATTTATTTGTATTATAGCCACTAATGTTCAAAACACAATTCAGGGAAAGGTGGTCTCATCAGTGAAGAATGAGGAAATGAAAAACTAACTCACCACCCAAGTAGAAACTGAAAGCATGTTCCTTTTAACCACTTTTCTGGCCATACCGGTAAACAAAGCCTTTTTACTGGTAAGCGTGTGCTTCGGCACACAGACAACTCTGTCCCTCGGGCTAGTGTTTGTCCTCCTGCTGCCTCGCAGAATAACCCGACTGTGTGGAGGAGTTATGGACCAGCAGGCAGTTTCAGCCCACCACAACGCTCCGTGAAACAGCAGACGTGTAATATGCGAGTGCATGTGGGGTTCACCACTGTGTGTAGTAAGTGCGTGGACACAGGAAATCACACACTGAGAGGCAGCTTTAGAGGCTGCTGGTCTGGCTGCAGGTCGACTCAGTGGCTAGCAGCAGCAAAAAGAAGCTAAATGACTTCATAACTGCATGGTGGACAGTTGGAGAACAAGCCTCCAGCAGTTATACAGCATTTAACCAGCAAAAAAAAAAAGTCGCTCTGCTATATAACACACGCACTGAATCTGAATTAGAAAAACCTAATACTGCAACTGCTATAGAAGAATCTGTCTTAATCTTAAGACTTGCTTTAAAACGGAAATGTTGGATTTTTTTTTTTTTTTTTTTTTTTTAGTAAAAGGAAACAAAAGGTGGTTTCCAAAAGATTTTCTGAGGTTTGTCTGTTACTCATTTTATATCCTAAGAGCAAAAAGATAAAACATTTAAGTCAACATTTTAACCATGCTCCCTATGATATTTTTGTTTTAGGTTTTCAAGATGCTAGTGAGACCAGCTATGATGTATGGTTTTGAGAAAAAAGACAGAAGGCTGAGCTGGAGTTGCAGAGTTGAGCATGCTCAGATTTTCATTGGGAGGGACCAGAAAGGTCAGAGGGACAACTCATGTTGAGATGTTTGGAGACGCCGTTAGAGAGACCAGACTGAGATGGTTTGGACATAAGTAGTGGATTTATTGGAGAAAGAATGCTGAAGATGGAGCTGCCAAGCAGGAGGAAAAGAGGAAGACAACAGAAGGTTCAAATGTGGTAAAAGGAGGACAAGCAGAGGGTTAGTGTAAAAGAGAGGGATGCTAAGGATAGACTGTGGTGCTGTTACAGCCCCTGTAGCGGTAGCAGCTAGTAATAGCAGCTAATAGTAGAAGCTGCTAGAAGAAGATTTTACAGAAGAAATGAGCAACATGCAAGGAGTTTGAGTACCAACTTTTACCAAGAAAAACAAAGAAATTTTAAAGCTTTATAAATAATCAGACTCCTCAGGCTGTATCATCATTGGGCCACCTAGATATTACACCTAGAGGAGCTGCTAAACCATGAAACCCTGCCATGAAGCTCCCAGCATGTAGATTTTGTGCTGATGTTAATGTGAGAGGAGGTTTGAAGCTGTGCTGTTGTTGAATGAGCAGAGTGCTGAGACACTTTGCACCCCAGCCCTCAGCAACCTCCCTCTCCAACTTCATGTGGTCTGATACTTAATGTGGGTGATTTGTTGTGGTTCCTGAATGCTTTCATTTTGCAATAATATAACTTACCTAGGAGAGAAGAAATTTAATGAGCTGATTTGTTGCAGCAGTATTATGCTATTACAGTACAGTGAACTCTGCTTTTTGGAACGGCCCAGGCAAACCGAATGGCTACAGGTACTAGAGTTTATACACCTGCACTAACAGCTGAATTCAAAGATTCAGAGGTATGGCCCAATACATTTGTCCATATAGTGTAGCTGCCCAAAAGCAGACAATTATGGATCTGCATCTTCAAATGTTCCAACAAAAGATGCCTGAAGCATTTTAAATACAAAGTCCTGTGAAAAAAAAGGGAAAAGAAGAAGAAAGACGTTTAAAGGGAAAGGGCTGAGAATGTGTTAAGCACTAGTTGGATCAATCATGTTTTGGGTTTGTTATGTAGCAAGTGGCACGGGGAAACATTTTATTGGTGAGTGGAAAGATTTACTCAATTAAATAAAAGCAAGCTGCACACTATAACAGAAAATGGGCCAACTCAAGAGGCTCGTGTTGAAGGTTTGCCATCGCCCTCACAGCCCTGAACCTAATCATCATCATCATAGAAAAACCTTTGAATACACTTCAAAAGAGCAGTCCGTGCACGAAGGCCAAAAATGTCACAAAACTACAAGCAATTTGCAGGAAGAATGGATGAAAGTCCTTAAAATAGACAAACAACAACAACAAGAAAAACTTCGAATGAAAAAACTTGTTACTTTATACTGAACAAACCTTTGCTTTGAAGCCTTTTTTCTTTTATCCCGTAAAGGTCATCGTTTGGCAAATTCAAATTCGCAAAAACAATTCAATGTCATTCTATGTGATAAAAACTAAAAGACAACACCTTTTCACATTTTTCAAAACAGACTTCACAACTATTTGTGTGGAGACAGGAACATCTGGAAACATTGAAAAGTAAAAAACTGTTTCTGCTGGGTTAGATACCTTTCTTTTTTTTTTTTAAAGGAAAGAAAATCATACATTTTTGTGGCAGTGAGACATCGTCCACACATAGAGAACGGCTTATTTATCAGAAAACCTTTTAAAACATGTCCTCATGCAGTCAAAGCTCATCTTCCTAGTTTTCCATTTCAGTAAAAAAAAAAAAAAAAAAAAAAAAGAACAAATGAAAATGTCAGGACAGTTTGACAAAACAACCTGCACCATCCACCCATCATCCTTCTGTAATTGGGGTAATCAGGGCTGCAAAATAACCCAACCTTGGCTTCTTAGTTTGACCCATGTGACACTATCAACAAAACCATAACAGCTCCTCTGGGGTGGTTAACAAAGCTACGAAAAGCACATTCCTGGGAATATCAGCAGCTGAGCTCTGACAAAACAACATCTTAAGAACACATTATGCTTGTCAAGAAAAAAGAAGCTTATTGCTGCAAGAAACGGTTAAACGATGTCACAGATCATGCCCGTATCAACATCTGCATTCGTTCAGCTGAATTCTATTTGTTTAATAAACTCTTCTGTTGCTTGAACACCTAATTTGAACATAATACATCTCACAATATCTAGCAAAGCTCATTTATACAAGCTATAGCAGGCTGAATTCATTATTTAAATCACTATTAATAACTGCAACACAGTCAGGATTGAATTATCGTGATCAAATAAATGTGGGGTGCTCTTAAGCAGGGAGGGGATTTGGGCTGGAATTATTTCTGCTGCTGTAACCGGAGAACGTCTCTAACATGGATGTATTGTAATGAGATGTAAGTCTGAATATGCTTA
Source organism: Rhamphochromis longiceps (assembly GCF_057381845.1). Lineage (NCBI taxonomy): Eukaryota > Metazoa > Chordata > Actinopteri > Cichliformes > Cichlidae > Rhamphochromis > Rhamphochromis longiceps. The sequence continues at coordinate 17,750,379 of NC_140569.1, forward strand.
ATGAAAAATGCAATGCAAACACCACCAGCAACGGCAAACAGTTGAAAAGTCATTAGTGAGAAAACCTCATTGATATTCATGATGAAATGACGGCTCTGGCTCATTCCACCTCGATATTAAAAGCAGCTGAGGATATATCCGTGCTGTTTACAGTCAGGTTAATTGTACAGGAAAACCCAAAATTCCGCACATCATTTCCCAGACATTACATCACAGTCGGAGTTCTTAAATACAGGGAGTGCAGAATTATTAGGCAAATGAGTATTTTGTCCACATCCTCTTCATGCATGTTGTCTTACTCCGAGCTGTATAGGCTCGAAAGCCTACTACCAATTAAGCATATTAGGTGATGTGCATCCCTGTAATGAGAAGGGGTGTGGTCTAATGACATCAACACCCTATATCAGGTGTGCATAATTATTAGGCAACGTCCTTTCCTTTGGCAAAATGGGTCAAAAGAAGGACTTGACAGGCTCAGAAAAGTCAAAAATAGTGAGATATCTTGCAGAGGGATGCAGCAGTCTCAAAATTGCAAAGCTTCTGAAGCGTGATCATCGAACAATCAAGCGTTTCATTCAAAATAGTCAACAGGGTCGCAAGAAGCGTGTGGAAAAACCAAGGCGCAAAATAACTGCCCATGAACTGAGAAAAGTCAAGCGTGCAGCTGCCAAGATGCCACTTGCCACCAGTTTGGCCATATTTCAGAGCTGCAACATGACTGGAGTGCCCAAAAGCACAAGGTGTGCAATACTCAGAGACATGGCCAAGGTAAGAAAGGCTGAAAGACGACCACCACTGAACAAGACACACAAGCTGAAACGTCAAGACTGGGCCAAGAAATATCTCAAGACTGGTTTTTCTAAGGTTTTATGGACTGATGAAATGAGAGTGAGTCTTGATGGGCCAGATGGATGGGCCCGTGGCTGGATTGGTAAAGGGCAGAGAGCTCCAGTCCGACTCAGACGCCAGCAAGGTGGAGGTGGAGTACTGGTTTGGGCTGGTATCATCAAAGATGAGCTTGTGGGGCCTTTTCGGGTTGAGGATGGAGTCAAGCTCAACTCCCAGTCCTACTGCCAGTTTCTGGAAGACACCTTCAAGCAGTGGTACAGGAAGAAGTCTGCATCCTTCAAGAAAAACATGATTTTCATGCAGGACAATGCTCCATCACACGCGTCCAAGTACTCCACAGCGTGGCTGGCAAGAAAGGGTATAAAAGAAGAAAAACTAATGACATGGCCTCCTTGTTCACCTGATCTGAACCCCATTGAGAACCTGTGGTCCATCATCAAATGTGAGATTTACAAGGAGGGAAAACAGTACACCTCTCTGAACAGTGTCTGGGAGGCTGTGGTTGCTGCTGCACGCAATGTTGATGGTGAACAGATCAAAACACTGACAGAATCCATGGATGGCAGGCTTTTGAGTGTCCTTGCAAAGAAAGGTGGCTATATTGGTCGCTGATTTGTTTTTGTTTTGTTTTTGAATGTCAGAAACGTATATTTGTGAATGTGGAGATGTTATACTGGTGTCACTGGTAAAAATAAATAATTGAAATGGGTATATATTTGTTTTTTGTTAAGTTGCCCAATAATTATGCACAGTAATAGTCACCTGCACACACAGATATCCCCCTAAAATAGCTAAAACTAAAAACAAACTAAAAACTACTTCCAAAAACATTTAGCTTTGATATTAATGAGTTTTTTGGGTTCATTGAGAACATGGTTGTTGTTCAATAATAAAATTATTCCTCAAAAATACAACTTGCCTAATAATTCTGCACTCCCTGTACAGTGACATCAAAACGGTTTTGTGTGTCCAGCCACAGTGGCTGCTGCTGCTGCTGCTCGCGCCAATTACCTTGTTTCCCCCAAAGTAAGTCCAGAAACAAACAAATATAGAAACTGTGATGAGATGCCTACAGGTCATACCGCTACTGCATAATGCCAGTAAGTCTGACAGAAAGAGCAACATTTTTCTTAAAAGGTCACACATAATTTAGCATATCATGTTTTTCCTTTTTTTTTTTCTTAAATGCCAGTTCTTTCTGTATATTTTATGGTTTGAAAACATAACTGCCAGCTAGAAAGTTTTGTTAAGTAACATGAACATTTGGGATAAACCAGTTCATGTAAAATTACAGACAGCCATATGCAATATTTCCCAGTGTTGGCCTATCACAGGTAGACTATATCGTACACTGTGGATGGGCAAACTGTGGTTTGGCTTAAGCGGTGTCATCATGTTGTTGTGTGCTAGATTTTAAAATGCACTGCCGGAAAGTTAAAGGAGAACCTTATTTTGTACCACATTTATAGAGTTGCAATTTTGGGTGCTTGTGTTTTCAATAATTTGATTAGCGCATATGTGAAAGTAATCCCTGTGACCCAAAAGCTCTAACCACTCAGTTTCAGCCGATTCTTTTCCAGTCTTAGCTCTGTAGGAGAGTGACCATCCTTAATATGGTCACCTCAGGCACACGGCTTTAACTGCGAGTGCACCTGCTGTTTGCAAAGGAGAGCCAATAAAAAGGAATTTGGCCTAAAGGAAGAGGACCTATAAGGGCTCATTTCAGACAGGTGAATAAACTAAGGGGCTACACCAAAGCCCAACATAAAATAAATGTGGATTATTCTGAACTGTAAAATCATGCAAAGCTACTTTAATACAGTCCAAGAATTAAACTATGACGTTAGAAAAGAGAATTCCAGGCCCACTTTATCCAGCCTATTTAGACACCAAGAGACGATTAGAACTTTTGGTGTTACTAAAATAGTTTTTATTTGAATTTATTTATTTATTATTCATGTCAAGGACAAACAACTCAAACTTATTTTGACCCCTGCACCCCTAATGTGGACATCAAATCTGTCAGGCTATCATCACCACATGAGTGGGCTAGAAGACAAACACTTCTGAAATCAGCATGTGCATGACCAAAGCTGAAGTTTTGACAAAAATTAATCTGGAAAGCACGGTTGCTATGATGAATCACCCATCAAACAAGTTTCTGCAAGTGGACTTTTTACTACAGCAAAACTAATTGAAATGGATGGCTGAGTGGCTTTCAGGAATCTAATTAAATACAATATGGAGGAAAGATTTACTGCTCACTAAATTAAAAGGGTTTCACAATACAATGTTAGCACTTAAAGACAGCTGGTACTAACTAATGAAACTGTGGTAAACAAACCAATTGACAAATCAAATGTTATTTTACTTTAAATGATTCTGTTAAAGTAAAGAGCTGCGACACATCTAAGTGGGCTGTATTAAATTATGCCATTAAACTCATTTTACCATGTAAAAATGTTGGGCTGCATGTGGCCCACGATGTAAAATGAGTTTAACATCACCTGATGTCATTATAAAAGCTGCTTATAGGTCAGACCCTTTATTGCTCGTCTCATCATTTCCTGTTTTTTGTGTGGACAAACACTGGCGTTTGCTTTTTTTTAACCTTTGAATCTGAACACAGTGTAGACAGAGAGTAGGGAAAAGGGTTTGCTTGTGACCCAGATGTGAAAAAATGCTCCAACGACAAGTTTGATGTGACAGTTTTGCAATTTTTAACTGAAACGAAAAAACACTGACAGAGCAGGTTGAAGAGATTTAATGAGTCAAGGCTACAAGCAGTTAGCAAATCAAGACAGCCTCGCTTTGCGGCGTCATTTTAAAAGCAAAGTCAATTAAATATGACAGCTGACATAACTGCATCATAAATTATTTTGTTATAGCCCAACCAAAGCTTTATTTTATTATCTCAGGTGTAACAGCGTTCATGTAATTTTTTTTTTAAATTTAGGAACACTTCTAATTAAATTCCTGTCATGGTACAGTGTGACAGGATATTATACCATAGAAACCGTGAAGGGTGGCAAGTTTTATCATTGTGAATAACTAAAATGTATGGATAAAAACAACGGCAGGAGTACTGCTCCCACCATCATTTGTCTGGGAGCCTGCTGTCCTTGCTGGGTTTCAGAAGCACTTTAAGAATTGAAAAATTCTTTAACATAGTCTAACGAGGCTGTTTTCTGGTTTATGGGCAGGAGATGCAAATTAGAGGCACAAATTAGAGAAATAAAAACAGCCTTAGGCCTAAACTTCCTTGTGTGTGTGTGTGTGTTTACACTAAATGAAGTTGGCTCCAAAGTGGCCGTCACCACGTCAAAGAAGCCATCATAACAGCTGTGTTGTGTTATAGCAGACATAAAAAAACAACTTACAATCTTATCTACAGCAACATGTTCTGCAAGCTTTTGTGTTTAAAAATCTGCTGTCATCAAACAAACATTGTGATGGTGACTTTATCATTACAGCTCAGGACATATAGGTTATTGAGCTGATATAGCTCTTTTATTTGGTGGGGGACTCGTGATTATTTGGTTATCTCTGAGAGCACGGTTATCATTTCAGCATAAATTAATAAGATGTTAAATGTGTGTCTGTTAGGCTGACAGGATAGCAGGTATCATGTTTACACTGTGGCAGATTAGTCAATCTACAATGGGGGGAGAAAACAATCAGTCTCCTTCCCCTTTCCTTATTCTTGGTTGGCTGCCACCAGCAGACAGACACCTTGGGAGTCTGTGAAAGCCCTAATGACATCATCAACCATAGCCCACTAACTGCAGCAGTGCCATCCCACGGTCCGTTCAGCTGAGCCAGCACCTCTCCTCGGCTGATGTATAGCAGCTGTCGAACACTACCCCGTTTCATCAGAGGCATTACAACTTCATTGCGCCTGGTCAACACACACAAAGTCAGAGTGAAGAAGGCCACTTAAAATCTGACCAAAATATCATTACAAATGCCAATGTTGCTGTATTACCTATGCCGCCATAAGCATTACCCCAGTGTGGTCTGATTCACATAGGTGCATGACATCATCCCAAGAAAGGAAGTCATTAGACTAAATCAATGCTTTTATTCCCTGCAGACGAAGTCCGACCTCAGGGAAACAATAACCCAATCCCGGCCAGCATAATGTGATACCTTTATTATGTTATTATGTTACAGTTCAGCCATACAAGACGACTAGCGAGGGACATATACCTATAATTGTATATCCAGAATCAGATAACAGAAGCAGCATGAACCAGCCATACAAATTACACTGGAAACCTCGCAGTACAGTTCCAGCTGCCATATGGCCATAATACTGTTAGGATAATTTTAATTTGTTCACAGTCTACGGCCAATTAAGAAAAGTAAAACTTGCTAAACTGAAAGTCTCTCAAAGGGAGGTTAATCACGGACACAATCACAGCTTCCTAGCAAGCACCAGAGTCCAGGAAAAACCCACATCCTGAATAACACACGCACATTCTCCTGCAAAACCGGAAGACAAATATGTACGAAGACTTTTTTTTTGTTGGCTGGATCCATTTCCTGTCTCTTAGCACATTTCAATCAATATTATTTTACAGATTAAGCACGCAGAGAGTGAGGAGACTGGGAGCAGCTAACATAGAGATGCAAAGCATGTATGCAGATGCCATTTTACAACAAGACATAAAAACAGGAATTCAGCACATTAAAAAAAAAACGTAAAAGAGAAATTATTTGGATATTTGGGGTTTAAAATTACTAATAAAGCAGTGTGGTTCTCCATTAGCACAAAGTTAATGTAGGGCAACAAAACAGGAAGTGCGCCGACTGCTTTCTTGTTAGTATAAAAATAGCATTTTTTTTTAATAAATTCAGAATAGTAATCGATTACTTTATAGACCAATTACTGAAAATATGACAGGTCAATTGATTATGTGAATTTTTTGTAGTTTATGGAAGACAGAAAAAGCAATAAATAACAACCAAAAACAATTTTTTTTCTATATCTGTTCTTAGGCTAAATTATGCGCAAACAAGCTCTATGTTTTTAGTAAGAAGAGACATCTGCTCCTGTTCCCGTAAAGTAATTTGTCAAAACAAAGATGTGAACTAGCGGATGAATCAAAAGTAAAACCTTTTTTTTTTCCCCTTTCTTTTTTTTCAGCTGAAACTCTTCTGCGAGTCAAAATGTTTTTGCCTGTTGTTAAATTGAATTTGATTGAAACTGCTGTACAACGCCACAATGGAGCCTGTCAAACGGATCCTCTGTTCCATATTGTAAAATACCGTGGGAGGCACATTTCTCCATCGCAACCAATTGTATCAAACAATGACGGCAGTGAACTGGCAGAAAGCTACTATCGAAGCCTTCAGATACTTTTGATTGCAATTCTTTCCGCCCTCCAATTACTTTCCTCAGAGCCCATCTCTGAAGACGTAAAGTACAAGCTAATTTGCAAGCACACAATGGCACAGTCCATTAAGACTGCAGGCTCCTTCCCTCGCAGTTTAGCAGCTTAACAGACAGTGTTCCAGTACCTATACTCGTGCTATTTAGTATGCCATCTCCCAAGACATGCAAAACACAATATCAGGAAGTCCTTCCATTATTAATTAACTCACGCCAGCACGGCTCTGTGGTCATTCTGACCCACGGGCCCCTACACAGAAGATGCATCGCGCAAGTGTTCCCTTCAGCTCAACAGATGGCCGCCCATCCTGAGCCTGTTCTGCGGAAGGTTTCTTCCTGTTAACATTCTCATAGGAAGTCTGTGGTCTTCCCTTTACAACATATTAAAGGCATAAGCTCTTCATGCTCCAAAGTGAAGCGCTCTATGATTAAGATTTGTTGGAAATTGGCACTACACAAATAAAAATGAACTGAATTAGTAAAGGCAGCTGCACTAACTACTTTAAGTTGAAAAATAAAAAAGTTAAATTATGGGATTTGGAAGGCAGCGACAGCCTCAGATGCCCTCTTCCTCCTCCTGTTCGGAATCATAATTACAGCCTTACTTTCTCATTTCCATCAGCACTCGGTTCTAGCGGGACGACAGAGTCTGCTGACAGCTTCGTGCAGCGCCAGCTCTCGAATAGATAAAATTTCATGACTGCAGAATGATTGTTCAGTCGTCATTGTGGAGGACACACAGCCAGCCGGTCGCGAAAGAAGTCAAGAAATGGAAAGTAGACGGAGAGGGGAAGGCCGTCTTTCTGCGTAATGTGGTCATAATGTAGACTTCATGTGGAAAATAATATGCTGGAACAAGTGTAGACAACACACTGGGTATCAAACGTCTGGACAAGAAAAAGATAAGAGAAAGTAGGCATAAAATGATATGATTTCCTTGTTGTAAGGCATACGTACTCAGTAGGAAAACTCATGGGAGGAAAAAAAAATCACCTTTTTAGCTACAGAAAATTCCCATATTCCCAATTTCCTTTTTCTAATTTCAGATTTTTCTGTTGAGCATAAATTAAAAACTAAATTAAACTCAGACTGCTTGCCTACAAAGATCACCATCTGTCGCTTCTCTTCAAACACTCCCTGTCAAAAATCACAAGAAAAAACACAATACAATGTGAAGAATAGGATTACAGACAAAATTAGCATTTAGTTATCAGAACGTTTATGTATGCATACTACACATACCAGCAGCACGACGAGGCTCGTCATCACAACAAGCTCTCAGCAAAGAAATAACCCAAGCCTACAATAATGTATGACACAGACACCCAGCCGGTTCTTCCCCTTTCCCCAGCATTAACCTAACAATAACCCCAAACCACAGAAAAATCCAACACCGCAGCACAGATGGCATCAAAAGAACCGGTCTTTGACACGAAGCTGAGATGTGTTACCTCAAATTGAACATGAGTGAAGGGCTTGCCCTCCCATTTGGCAAAGCACACACCACGAGGATGAAGGGAGAACAGAAGGCTTTAAAGTACACTAGAGTGCTTTACTGCATGTTTAAAAGCTCTGAACAAACTGTAACACACAAGCAGGAACTGTACAGCAGAGCAGCACGCGTCATGACGGGGGTGATGATGGAAACAACTGGAGAAAGCTGATCCTGCAGCCAATGAGAGGACAGAGTGTAATGTGAGAGCCACTGTGGCAATAAAGTGATCAGTGGGTTTGATGTCAACATTAAAGCCTTACCATTTAAGAAATAAATAAATAAAGTTCAATTCATATTTTCCACGTTACTGCGCAGATGTATTGTTGTTGACGTCAAGCTGAAGGCAAGAAACCAGAATCACTGGTGACACTGATCTGAAAAGCGCGCAGCGATGCAGGGCGCTGCTTCTGGCTTTAATATGGTTCATAAGGCGACACCCGGCTGGGCAGTGCGCCTCGTAGGACCTACAGAGAATACGAGATGCTCTCCGAGCCACAGCGAGCTGCTAAGATCACACCACGCCGATTTTTGAACATTAACATCCAAATCAGCATTGATCCGGTAAAGTCAGGACAGGACTCCGCTGCTTTCTGAGTAATCCAGAAGGCACAGCACTGACAGCAAAACCCTAAGATGGGTTTTTAGCGGTATCGAACACCGATAAATTCTTTCTTCATCATCCGGAGTCTCATCGCATTCCAGCAGCAAATTGTGGAATTGTGGGAGCGCGTTGAGGGATCCGGGAAAACTAACAAAAGGCTTGCTCGGGCAACATTACGTCTTCCTACATCGAGTCACACACACACGCTGAATGCACAAAACAACGAGACAATAATTAATAACAGGCATCTGAGCTGACACAAACACTCTGCCGCTGTTTTCCCTTTCTCTCTCTCTCACCCTCTTTTTGCTGCAGAGCGCACTCGCTCACATTAAACTGGATTTTCATACCTTAATCACAGCAGGCTACGAGTGACCGTCGTGAGGAACAGAGTGTCGGCTTCAACAGCAGTCAATATAAAAACAAAAAAACAAAATAAAAGGGAAAAAAAGAAAAAGCAGCAAATTCTCACGCTATCATCCCAGCACAGTTCAGAGGCACGTCCGAGCGACCCCCTCCAGCCGCCTCAGGTCGGATTTAATAAAGCGAGAGGCGCAGCGGACACGCTGGAGCCTCCTCAGCGTGGACGTACACATAACTGCATCGCAGCGAACGTTGCTCGTTGAACGTCGTAAAGACACACGCGAAGAAAACACTCACCGAATGTCGACGCGTTGTTTATTTCATTGCCCCCGCTGAGCAGCTGTTTGTAGTGGTGCGTCACCGACTTCCGCGTTAAGATGGAGTGGAAACAAAATGCAAGAAATAATTAATTTAAAGGACAGGCGGCGCACGCGGGCGAACTGACTGAGGGCTGTGCACTGCCGAGGAGAGGAGGATGGCGATGATGATGATGATGTGGTGATGAAGGTGACCATGATAGCTTTTGATGATCGTGATGGCAGTGAGGTGGAAAATGACCCCACCGTAGTGATTATAGTGATAGTGAATAACAATAAGTGATAATTAAAAGGTGCCATAATCAGTATTTTATGCGACAAATGGTTCCCTGTGTAATTTTAAGGGTGTTACTCACAGTGAGAAGCCCACAAATATTCAAATTATGGCCTTTAACATTTTGCTTTAGTGTCGAGCAGCAGTTTTAAAGAAAATCTGCAGCAGCCCATAAAATGATGGGCAAGCAGACAGAAAGTAGCAGGTGAAAAGTATACCTCTGCATTTCTATGCATTTTCACTATAAAAGCTACCCTGCCAGTGCCAAAAGGGCGATACCAGCACTGCTGTGTCTAAAGTTTGAACCACTGAATTGAGTGGCTTTGGGAGGGGCTTCCGAGAAATTTATCAGTGAGTGACAGATGCTCTGTAAAAAACGGTTGTCAAAGGGCACAAAAGGCAGAAGTGGCTCAAGAATGGTGCTTGGAACATCACAGGGTCATGAAAAAGTCTAACAAAGGCTCAACAGCCAAGGAGCCAAAATAATAATAATTTCCTTCTGGAATCTGTGGTTCATCAGCTGATGCACACATGACCACAACAGCTGTTCTCTCAAGTGGCCAAAAACTAAATTTAAGTTGCATTATCATAGAAGTTGAAGCACCATCAGCTTATATCGTTCCTGTTTGCCTCGTACAAAACAATGAGGTTAAAAAAATACATCCATTTTATTGGAGTCATCATGAAGATCTGTAATATATTCTTGACTCGTGCAACCAACTCTGGGAAATTACATATCGTGACTAAGAAAGGGGCAGTCAAGGACACATATTTGTACCAATTTACCAGGCAACATGCCACATGTTAATTACAGATGTGCTGCTAGGTGGATTTTGTTCGCTTTAGACAGAGTTAGGCTCCCTGTTTCCCCCCATCTGTAGCTACACCAAACTACACACATCTTACTTAACACTCTATCAGAAAGAAACGATTAGACATTTCTTATTTTAAATGACATCACATAAAGTGATGACTACAACTTTTTTAATTAAAAATGCTCTAGTTTGTCACATTGTTCTAATATACTCAAGTAAAGAAGTTTTCAGATTATAAATGTCTGGTTGTGTATCGTGACACTTCCAGCTCAAGTAAATCCCTGCTTGTGCTGTAACTCCACGCCAAGAGAGCCCCTCACTCCCAGTGCAGTATGTTGGGAGAGACTCAGTTGTTAAAGAAGGGAACGTATCCTCTGTTGACTCAAAGCCTGAGCTCTATCTCTGTGAAGCCTTTCATTGTATTCAGCCTTATTACTGATGCGCAGTCTGACGCTCTGTCCTTGGGGTGGGACAACAGCGCTTCTGTGCTCTGTCTGGACAAAGTGGGCACCTCAGAAACGAGTCTGCCAAACCATCATGCGTGTGTCTCTGCGTCAGAGAGATACAGGCCGTCTTGCAGTGTGGTAGGGAGGATTGGGCCATGGCTTTTGTATTAAGTGGGCAGAGAAGCAGGCGAGTGAAGCACAGCTGTCCTGTTGATACAAAAAAGAAAGAAACACATTTACAGGATGAAAACAGAGCTCTTTAACAAAAGGGAGAACAGAGCCAGAGAGAGAATTGTATACCCAGCCCTAACAGTCTTTTTTGGAAGCAGCTAGAATTTCTTTCGAAAGAGATTAGAACAGGGTGTGTGTGTGCTTAAGTGGAAGGAACGGGTGGTGTAAGAGCAGGGGGTTAACATAACAAGTCTCACTGAGTTAAAGATAAGCAGAAAGTAAGCAGAAAGAAAAAGAGAGGGGAAGAAAAAGGGCAGAGGAGGACAGAGAAAAGGTGGAGTTGGTACCCGAGTAGAACAATGTAGGATTAATTCTTCCCAGGAGGTCAGTGGTTCTGTCAGTAGGTGGGACCAAAACTAGGAGTTGGTGTAAAAGACAGACGTGTGGTTTCAGTGTTAAGATTTCCTTGGCGAGTGTCTTTCGAGCTCTCTTACCCGCACATGAAACCCGTCAGACTAGCAGAGCTTGATCGCCCCAGTGTGCGAGTACATGACTCAGCAGTGTTGAGCCATGTGCATATTCTGAACACTTGGTGGAAAATGATCATGCTCGTTTGTGTTAAAACAAGCCTTTGTACTCTACGCACTTTTCCGTTTGTTGGTTTCAACATGTGATCGGTGTTCCTCATTGTGCCGGCACAAGCTAAGATCAGTTCTTTATTCTTTTCAAATTTTTGTAGCCAACAGAACCCAAAGCATGGCTGAATACAGCATTTAAGAGTTCTAATGACAAAAAGCGCACACACATTTTCAGGAACATTGTGCACTTTGATTGTCTTAATGGACTGTTTTTAAATGGACAATTAGTAACCTAAGATTTTGGATTTTGAAGGAGCCCTTTCCTATGAAAAGAGTCTGCCAAACCAGCATTTTAGTAATGCATATCATTGCTTTTACTCTCGGTGAGAATGATTTCTTCTTCTAAAAGCATGTTTGGAAAAAGAGAAAAAAAACATTGTTTTCCACTCGGTGGAAAATATAGACTTGCAGCACTTGGCAGAGTTGCAAACAGCAAGCTGAGCAATCCCAAAACAGAACAGTAGAAAATAAGCATTTGCTGGATGTGTTTATGTGATACACTGCAAAGAAGCAGCTGAAGGAAACCGAATCAAATACTCAGACAAAACCTCTATATATCCCGAAAGGTGCTCTATCATGTGGGAATGAAAATAATCCCCTATTGGAAAAACTACTGCACTGACTTAGTGTTGCACTTTCATAATCCACAAAAAAAAAAATCGAAATCTTTCATGCTCAGCAATACAGTTTGTGTTGCAGGCTCTCCTAAAAAATGTATTGTCTCCAAAACTAAGCCAAAATAATGTGCCTTAAATCCAAGTAAGTTCTGTAAAGTTCATTTCGTAAGCTTGTACCTTTAGGTCAGTGGCTGTTTAAAAGTGTGTTGGCTGCTTTCTAAAAGTTTCTGGGAAACTTCCTTACCTTTGCAGCGCTCCCAATGGAACACCAGAACCAGCTGAGGCCAGTTTGTTTTCTGTTTATCTGCATGCTACAGCACAACAGGCTATGAAAGTCAACCACTATTTCAGGTCAGGACACTACCAGCAATTTTACAGAGTAGGGTTTATATATAGTCATCAACTGATAAAACTTTGTGTATACCAAAATAATGAAAAGGAAAAAACCACAACATGTTTGCAATTGACACGCTGATGCTATTATGTGTACACACACACACACACACACACACACACACACACACACACACACACACACACACACACACTGTACTTGTAGGTTCATAAGACTGTGATGAGCTTTGCACATATTTGGTCATAAATCAGAGAATTGGAGAAGCGATGAAAGGCATTGATGAGACGGCACACGCAGTAGCCAGACTTTAGCCTACGGCAACCATCACCACCACTTGAATCCACCTGACTACTCAGCCAGTAGCTTGCAAATTTCTGTTTAATGTTCTAAAAACTACATTTTCATGTATTAGTTTCACCACTTTCACCAATCTACTGCCTCCTGTTGCTGCACTGATGAGTCTGAAATGAAATCAGCCTGATGCATTATTAGGTTATAAACTTCATCCTTTTTACTTTTTTAAAGTACCTGCCCATCTCCAGGTTTAGGTGCATTTATCTGCCAAGAGAGAATAAGCAGTATATGCTGCACAGCCCAATTATAGCAGATCAAAGCCAGGCAACACGAAGGAGGAAAGTGGGGATGAAAACAGCGAGACGTGATTCAGGACAGGGTTTGTTTGCTTCACAGGAACAGCACCCAAAGTGGGAGTAAAGTGAATAATAAATAGAGCCCCCCTACTTTTCATTCATTTCATCAGAGTGAATCACAAGGAAACAAAGACAACATATTTCTGTTCTGAGCAACATAAGAGTGTTCTCATATTTACTGACTGCTGAACTAGCCCCACTTCACAGGATTAACCTGTGTTTCAGATGTGTGCGTGTAAAATTACAGCTTTCTCTCTGAGCATTGATAATGGGTGGACATTTAAATATGTGATCAGAAGGCTTTTAAGGAATTTGCTTTAATGTCTCAACCAGATCAGAAAGCTTCAAGCATGTGATGAAAATAAAAACTGTGTAGCAACGTGTTTGTCTTTCAAAGTTTACATATACTCATCATGGGCATGGATGTCATGCTAATTCTGGGCTTTTAATGATTTATAGATATTCAGGAACCACCAAGGTTCAAGCTTGCCATGAACCGGTAAATTAGCTCATGAAGGCAAGCTTATACTTTTACTGAGGTTTAAAAATGTTCAACTTGTCACTAAGGAGCTAGCTGAGGGTCTGACTCGGCAGGAGGGGTTATTTAATGACAAGAAACAGAAACCATTTCCCCTCATACTTCACAGCACCGTGATGAGGACTATTACTGGGAGAGAAAGGTCAAATATTCAATCTGCAAATCTTGAGGAACTGAAACAGTGAAGCTTGAAGACACTGCGTGGAAATGACAAGAGGAGCGCCGGTAAGAGGGTGAAATAAGCATTTCCCTCAAGAAAACAAAGTCTTCTATCAGAATGATAATTTTAGACCAGCTGTTGGATTTCAACCAAACAAAAATGACGCACAGAAAGAAACTTTCTGGAAAGAAACTTTATTAGATCAAACCCCTGTAGATACTTTACGAGCATTTAAAGTTTTTGAAACAGCTGAGCAATAAAAAAAGACTTACAAAAGATTTTTTTTTTTTTTTTTTTAAAATGGCAACCACCTCACTGTAGACACAAATACCATAACCAACACCCACTCCTAATACAGTTTACTCAATAGGCAAACAGATTACTGACATCCACACCTACACACACTGCATACTTAACCCTATTTTTAAAAACCAACCTGTAATTTAAATAAATCATTAATAAATATTACGTATTTTATCATTAGGTGGGTGTACGGTTCTCTTTTTAGGAAGATTTCATTAGTGATGCCGGTATGTATGTGCCCATGTAAGAAAGATATTTAAATGTGCAGAATACAAAAAAAGTAATATTGAAGAGGACAACTAACAATAAGACAAACACAGAAACGTACGCCACCTTTCCCTCACAAGGAAAGTCAAATATATAAATATCATAGTTCTAAAGTGCATCTCTCAAAGACTTGTCAAATGAAGTCGCCCCGATTAAAAACAAACAACAAAAAAACCCAACAAAAGCCTAAAATAGGTATGTCTGAACATGCAGCAGATATATTTAGCAAAAACTACCTACGTACATGCACAGATTTTTTTTAATGCAATGAAAAAAAAAAAGGCAACAGATAAAAAAGGGGGGTATACACTTTCACATTATCAAGAGGTGATAATTCTGTGCCGTTTCAGTCCACTGGTTTGTTCACACTTGGCTTTACAGAATATTTTATTTAAATTTTAGCAAACTTGGCTGATTAAAAAGAGCACACAGTGGTGTAAAAGTTCATTCTTTCCTTTACAAATTCATTTGCAGAATCGCTTCCATCCTGCAAGTTTTAAACTTCTTCACTCCTCATCCGCACGTCTGAGACAAGGTTGCAAGTTTAGATCTTAGGCAGCTTGGGAGCATTGATAAGGGGGTTGGTCTCTTGCAGAAAGCGCCGTCCGGCACCCTTGTAATCATAAGTGCAGTCATGTGTCTCTGCGTAGCGGTGAACTGCACAGAAGTTCTGACCGCACCTGTAAGATTTAAATAAACATTCAAGTTTGTATGCAAAATATATATTTTTATAGTACATTCCTCTTGAGACTTGATAGTCAGTAAATAAAAAAACAAATAACAAAATCCCCCTTCAGCAGGCTGTTTGCGGCATAAATGTGTAAATGCAAAGTCTAGATTTTCTTTCCTTACTAAACACCTCTTCTGGTTACACCTGGTGGTTACACCTCTTCTGCCCTCCAATTTGATTAATTTATTAGCACTAACAGAGTAAATTACATTACTCGTTTAATCACAAAGGCTTACAGTTTGACTAAAGCAGTAGTTGGGAACATAACCACTTCAAGTGTTAAATGTTAAGAGATTACACAGTGTTGCATCAGATTCAGTGTGTACGCCATGGACAAGGCCCGAGAGGGACAAGTAATCCATATTAATGTGGTGAGGAGAAACTTTGATAAAGCTAATAACTTGTGACAGAACAAGCAGCGCACAGAGATGTGTTATCGTTGGGGATATGGCAGTAGGACAAAACGACGAACAACGAAAAGACCGCTTTGTACAAAAAGGCTCGCTTCAAGGACGAGACTGACAAAACCGGGGGTGAGATGTGATTTAGAGGCAGACAGCAACTGTGTGAGTGAGCGCAGCTGGAAATGCGGCTGGTACTTGTACCTGCACTCATAGCTGGTGGCCAGGCCAGTCTTCTTGCCACAGAGGAAGCAGTGCTTTGAGCTCTTCTTCTTAGTGCCTGTGGGAGCCTTGACTGGAGGTAGGTGGTATGTTGGAGTGCCTGAGAGAAGAGGAAAGACTATTTATTTATAAGACAGTTGCCAAAGACGAGCGGCTGATCAGACAAAACAGTGCAAGCCAAAAGCGTATGGACCCATATTCATAAAGCTACATTTGGCTGTTTGCTCGTCACAGTGGGTAACTCCACGTTTGATTTGGCAACTCCCAAAAGAGAATTTGTGTCTCCCGCTAGAATCAAACTACCAACCTTTTGCTTGCCAAGCAAATGCATTAACCACTAAACTACAGAGCCGTTATGCACCTGTAATCATGTATGTTTAGCAAAAAAAACATCAACAATAAAAAGCAACAGTCAGTCTTCTTACATTGAACACATCAGCCTAACACAGACAGATCATTAACCCTAAAAGCCGTTCACATCTTCCATCCAGCTGAAGCCTCAAAACCGGTAGTGTTCCGAAATCTTATCAATAATCATCCCTTTCTCCACGACTTGTATTTTCTTAGGTGACAGCTCATCTGCGCTTGTGGTTAATTATTGTTTGCAGAAGAAATTTCTAATCCTCCTTGCTGTCAATCTGGGTCTTAGATGTTTCATGCTCATATCTCCCATCATCCAGCAACAGCACTAAGAAACTGAGGTTCTCTTTGATGCTTACAAATCACTATCTTTTAAAAGGGAATATAATATACCCCTGTACTAAGAAACGAGTGCATACAAAGATTATTCCAATATGTATTTCAATTTAATGTACAGATATCACAAAAATCAAACAACAGGGCACATCATGATGGTATGTTTCCCAGCTTTTTTGTTTTAAAATGTGTGCACAAAGCGCAACTGAATAGCTTAGGCACATTTTTCACTTTTTGAGAAATCACTTCCCTGTAATTTAGACCCTTTTAACCTTCCCTATACCTCAAATTTGCTCAGGTTAGATCCATCACAGCAGTCACAGAGGAATAAAAATGCTAGATCAAAACAGGAGTCACAAAAAAAAAGGAAAAGAGCACTTCTTATCATTTAATGCTCTGGGGAATGTTGTACTTCTCACTAAACTGCATCAGGCACATCAAGCAGCTGTTTTCACCAGCTGTCAAAAGGCAAAACACCTGTTGTGACATCACGAACTGGAGGGTGACCAAAAACGCAATATGTTTTTCAGTCCCAGAAAGCTCAGCCATCGGGCTTTTCTCTGAGTTATTTTCATATCGTGTATTATTTCAGCAATGTCAACCGGTAAAAACAAAAATCACAATGGTGTTATTTTAACAAGAGTTTCTAAGCAAGTCTTCACAGTTATTTTAAGGTTGGTTTTAATAAAGTTTGCATTGTAAAAATTGTTAATGAGGGAAACCAGATGTGTTGTTGTAATTATAGTTTTGGGCAATAAAAACAAACAAACAAAAAAAGCAAACAGTCTGCGTTTTTGCATCAAATATCTTTCTATGAAGAAACCCAGCATAAAATACATGATTCATTTCTTTAGTCAGGAAACACTATTTTGTCAGCGTGTACCCGTGATAATCCTGTCTGTGGAAGCATTCAGCTCTGTGAGCCAAAGGGGATGTGGGAACATACAGATAAAACTGACGGCTCTGTGATCAAAGTACAGCAAGCTTGCAGGTTGGGGTATGGGATTGGATTTTTATTTGTTTTGTACGCTTTCTTTTGTATGCCATCATGTGTCTGCTACCAGACAGTGTTCAGCTACAGCCAGTAGGGCTGCACGATTTTGCATAAAATGAGAATCACGATTTTTTGGCTTAGAATTGAGATCACGATTCTCTCACGATTTTCTTTTCCAGTGTAAATATTTATTGCACTTATTAACTGCACATCAACTTCGTAACAGTTGAGACTGAACATAAAAACAATAAATAAACATAAAAACAACAAATGTCTCACGTTTTGTTGTTGCCGCAAAATGTTGTACTGCTTGAAATTCCGTCTCCACCGTTGCTCGACGCTGTGTGTATAGAGCAGGTAGTGCAACAATAGAAAAATAGTTGCGGGACGGCACTGTGTAGCGTTTGTCTAGGGTGTTGATCATTTTCCTAAATCCCTCGTTTTGCACAGTGTTGATGGGAGCCATATCTTTTGTCAGGTGATAAGTGATAGCCTCCGTAATTTCTTTGTGCCTGCGGGAGTTCGACGTGTATAGGGAAGCGCTGTATAAGGTTCCCGTTATTGATGTTTGGGTGGAGACCGGAACGGATTTTCTCCTGTCACTTTCTCGTCATCCCTGACGTGCTCTCCGTTGTTTTTTCCCTGCTAATTTTAGCATTACACGGCACAGCTTCTGTATCACGTGGTATAAGGCTCCGCCCTTGACATTTGTTCAGCAGGAAGAGTGAGCGCTTGTTTTCATGCAGAGTACGTCCCGGATCATAATGCGGTACAATGGTCGTCTTTTTTATTTATTTATTTTTTAAATCGTTGTCATTTGGAAACGAGATCGCACATAAGTATGAAACGAGATCGCGATTTTCTAACGATTAATCGTGCAGCCCTAACAGCCAGTGTCACTCGCATTATCCACATTGGGTTTTTGTAGTAAGCCGAACTTCATATTGTTTACATTTAATTAAGTGTGTTCCCAATTCATTTTTCTAATCTTTATAGTGCTCACTTAATTCAGGGGAGCTGATATGTAAATTTGTGTGTACACAGCAGAGGGAGCCTAGCATTTCTGATGTTCTGCCATAGATCAGTCACTGGTGTCAGTATAAAGGTTCCAGTGATTTAATGGAGCACCGTAAGAGGTTTGTGGAAGTTGGTTTATCTGATACCTTCATAAATCAGAAGCGCATGCAAGTGGAAATGAGTTTTAATACACAGGCCCTATGTATTTTCTATATAATTATTTATAATTGGACAGTTGAGGCTCTACAACCAGATCAGTGATGTTCAGTAGCTTATCTAGCTCACAATCATTAGTAGATCATGATCCAATTTATAGGTTACCGTAGTATGTGAAGTATAGAAATTAATGACAATTAAAATTGCAGGTACAACAAATGTGACCTTGAGCATAACTCGGGTGCTCAAGGAAAACTGTCCCATTAGCTGATCTTTGTGTTCAAGTTTGATTAAATTCTGACCAATATTAAAGGAAGCAGAGTGATTCTTGTGAATTGTGTAGGGAGGGACAGATAGTAAAAGCCTCATGCACTCATTTAGCTAAGGAGTAACACATTAAAAACTTAATTTATTACTGGGAAATAATAGCATCATAAGAGAAAGTGTTGCCATAACTTTACCAGCCTTGTTCTAAGGAAGACTCTGAAAAGCAGTTCAGGACACACACAACCTAAAGTGCACCTCTATAGTTACCTTGACTGACCAACTGCATATAACAAAATCTAGAGACTTTGCCGCAGGGGCTTGAGCTTGAGTATTGCTTAAACCAATTCCAGCTTGTCATTCAGTCCACTCTGTCTCTGCTTTCCTGCCTACTCTCTGCTATGTCCTGTCAAAGCTAAAATGACAAAAAAACAACAACAAAAAAACTAAATTAACACCATAAAATCAAAAAGCTTTTCAATAATTACATCTTTTTTTAGAAACAAACCCAAAATTTAATAAATAAATAAATAAATAAATTTGATTTCTCAGTTAAAGCATAAACAACTGACTGAACTTTTTGCCATAGGGGAAAAAAAAAATCTCAAAGTGAGTTTAGGTTTTTTCTTAAAATTCCCTGAATGATGTAAAGAACTTTGGTGAGAAAACAAGAGAACCCCTGAGCTGAATGCAAAGTACTATACTGTTTATAATGTGAGAATATCCTCCATTAGTACTGAGGTAGATGGTACAGGACTCCTCTTTTTACACTGAAGTGGAAGATAAATTTGCTTTTAAAGAAACCATGAAGGAGGCACTTGATAACTTTGAGGCAACACTTTAGGTGATAATATACACAAACTATCCCTACTTTTTCAGATCCTGATTGAAGACATCAACATGGAAGGGTCAAACCCCAAAAAGATACAAAAACCCTACCCTATCCCTGGTAGAAACACACACACAATTTTGTGCGCAGTACTATACAAAAGTCTTGAGCTGCCCCTCATTTCTTTAGCTAGGAAAATGGAAAAGAGACACAGCAGACATATAGTATGTCAGGCAAAAACAGATTGTCCAGTTCTAACACAGCCTGAACTCTCTTAAGAAAGCTTTCTTGTAATTTATTTACATAGTCATCAGGACTCCAGGCTTCTTGAAGTACATTCAAAGCTCTGCTTTCCAGATGGTACTGCGTGGTGAATCAGAATCTGACAGTACTCTGTGTTCATAATTCCATTAATTATGACAAGATCCCCACCATTTAGGCCCAAACTATGCCTATGCTGCTAGTAATAAAGTGTCCAAAGATACAAATTAAAGTTGCCTTTTTGCGAAATTGTCAGCTGTAAGTAGGCACAATACTGGTTCCTCATTAGGTGTCTTTTTTATGCTTCAATTATTCATTGGTTCAATCCCCCACCTGTGATAATCATGTCCTTGTTATTCAGTGTATTGGTCAGCATGTATTAATTCATATTTTTTAACAGACCAAAGTAGCAACTTACAAATAAGTCAGCATTTTGCTTGGAGAATTAAAATTCTTGTAGCACTGACAAAGTACACACTAAGGTCTTCTACTCAGCTACACTGTCTGTATGTGACTGCGCCTATAAAAGGACAACATGTTAACTCACAACTGTTCATTTACAATCTATACCACCAGAGCATAGCAAATGATGTTGCACTTTGCTTCAAAATTCACAACTCAGATGTCCATTCAAACCACAACAATGCAAAAATTTCTTAAGCTAGTACTTTATAAACGCTAATGTCGTTTGCGTGTCCCTTACCTATAGTCCCAAATGAATTCATGACTCCTCCAGCTGATGCAAGAGTGCTGGTGGTCTGAGAAAAGAGCAGAAATATTAAATGTTTTTACAGGGTGTAAAACTAAAACAACTGCAGCCTTCAACTTAAAAAAAAAAAAGAAAGAAAGAAAAAAGTGATTTTCTAAAAATTGTTTTGAATGACTTCAATGAGACTGGCTGACCACACAAATACTAAAAAAAACAAACAAACAAAAACTTTTTAGGGTAACTCAATTTCACAAATTCAATCTTAGCAGCTAATGCTGACACTTATCTGTGCTCACCATGTAAGAAGCTGATGCTGGGGGTAATGGTGACATTTGCCTTATGTGATCATCCCGCAGAAGTCTGTCAGCAGGGATGGATGGCAGCCTGGAGCCACGGCTGCCCTGTCCTGAGGCAGTTGCAGGAGACAAAGCCAGTGCAAGTCCCAGACTCTCTCCAATACGGTCCCTGCTGCTGCCGCCGCTGATGTCTAGAGCCCTTGTGGAAAGAGAAGCCAAGAGCTCCGAGCTATTGAGAGACCCCACTGGCTCCTTATACGCTTGGTTTGCCACCTTAGTGATGTTTCTTGCTTCCCTCTTAGAGATGAGCTCTAGCCTTTTGCCAGGTGACTCTACTTTAACACCACGAATGCGTGGTGGATGAGTTGACAAGGTGGTTGAAGGGTGAGGAGATGTGCTGCCTTGTTTTGCTGAGGATTGTGCTTGAAGATTAGGCTGTAAACAGGAAAGTGTGGACTCAAAAGGCTGAGACAACAGTCTAGCTGAAGGTGACAGTGAGGTGGAGGCAGGTAATGGTGAGGGAGGGCTGATATGAAAGGATGCGCTAAGCTGTGTCCCATTAGCTCTGCTGGTGAGAGTTTCATTTGTCCCACGTGTCCAGGGACTAACGGGGGAGGGGGAATGTGGCAGTTGGTGCTGAGCCTCAACCTCGCGGGTCTGACAACCTTCCTCTGGCTGGGTGGACACATCCAGACTCAGAGGATCTGACAAGTCACCAAATGGAGATCCAGGTTGAGTTGGTGCTACAAGCCCAACAGTTTCGTCCAATACACCCAGCCCAAATGATTCCCCTACAGGTTCAACTGGGTCAAATGTGGCATCAGGTGGCCCCCTGGTACACAATGGAGGGAGCTGAGGGTATACACAGTCCCTCATCAACCTAGTGCTGCCAATGTCCAACCGGGACACTTTAGGAGGTGGGCGGATCTTGGCAAAAGGTGGGCATGTCTCCCATGGCTCCTCCTCCTGAAGCATATAACAAGACGGGGAGGAGAAAGAGGGAGGGGGTCGTCTAGGGATGGGCAGATGGGCAGAGGTCGCAGCAGGAGAGGCCAGAGAGGGGTCTACGGATTCATGGTCTACAATTGGAGGTAGAGGGGCATTTGACTGCCAAGGCTGGTTGATCTGAGGAAGTGAGCGCAAGAGGCGATGATGGTGTCGAGTGTTGGAAGGTCCGAAAGAGCTGCCACAGGGATGAGGGCTGACAGGGGCCCGTGGTTTTACCTTTGCAGACTTCTACAGGACAGAGACATGGACAGAAATTAATAGACGGAGTTATATCAGATGATTATCTTAAGTGTATATTTACCCATGTTGGAAAAAACCCATCATACTACTGTCTAGATTTAAGATTATTGCGTAAATTTGATGAGTGCTAAAGAAAATGTAGGGCCAGCACAGCTGAATCTAACACAGCTCTACCCTCTTACTAACGAAGGGAAATTAGTGTTTGGTGCTTCATATTGGCTCCATGCAAAAATATCATTATCACTCTTTAAAATAATCAGAACTAATCAAAAGTGACTAGACTATTAGATGTAATTTGATTTTATTCCTTTCCTGATTAAAAAAAAGATCAAAACATTACAACACAAAATATTAAGCAGCAAAGACTGAAAGAGCATTACATCGTAATACAGAAAGCTCTCTACGCACAAGGCAAACACATATAATGGATCCAAGGTTTATATATTCACTTCCGCATACACGGTATCATGCCTCAGCCTGATAAAATATGTCAGACAAATGACAAAATGTCATTGATTTTCTTTGATCTCAAAGGTTCCTACCTTCTTGTTGAGGTTCATGTCCTCCATCTTGGCTTTGAGCAGCTTCATTTTGGTCATAGTGATGGAGTTCTCAAGGCTCTGCTGTGCAGCTGTAGAACTCTCTCCATCTTCTTCGGCATACACATTGAACACAGAGCCACCACTGGAAAACACAACGAGGGAAGAGAAATAAAAAACAAAACAAAAAAACAACGACAACAAAAACAAAAATACATTAGCAATTCAGTGTCACAACATTTAATTGACACAAAAACAAGGAAAAATAAGACCATAAATTCAGCTGTAACGATCTACAGCTAAAACTAAATATCCTACAAAGTCTGTATAATTATACTTCACACATTGACACATTGAATTGTACTTTAAAAAGAAACGGAAACATTTCTGTTGTGGTTATTATCATGCATGATCATGTGACCATGAAGAGTACAAATTTCTAATCACAATCCAAATTGTGTGCATATTTACAGTATGTGGAAAGATCATATAAAATCAAAAATAAAACAAACTATGACAACCTCAGAGATTCAGATACGGGGGTCAGGGTACCATCTCCCCTGTCGACCACACGGAAGACATTTAGTTGGTCCCCCTCACGATAGACCACAAACGTGACCTGTTTGTTAGCCAGGTTTTTCTCCCAGCCTTCCTCCTTTGTGCTGTCCATCAGGTCAGCCACTTCTTTAACTGGATCCTCCATGGTTACTGACAAAAGAAGAGAGGGGGTTTAAACTGCAAAAAAACAAGACACTTTATGTAATTTAATAAAAAACAAGGAAGCAGATTAAAACCAAAAGCATAAAAACACTGACTACAGTTTGTCAGTCTTCTTACCTCTCCTGGTGTTAATTGGGCCTCCTCTCATAGCTAAGACCAGTTTCAAAGTGCAGCCCTCTGCAATGCTGCAAACACAAATCAAATGATAATACATAAACGCCATACCAGTAATATCAGTGCAAATATTATGAAAGAAAAGGAAATAATGCATGTACTTGGAGGGTAAAATGATTTACTTCTGAAGCAGAGGCCCTGATTTAAAGTAAACAGCACTTCAAGGGACAGGATGTTTTCCAGATGAACTTAAGTACAGGAACGGGAATCCCACTGGAACATTTGGCGCATATGGGCAGATGTTTCATCGCCTACTCTACCCCTCTGCTTCACAAACTTAAAAAGCATGCTGCAGAGTGTGATAGGGGAGCCGAACGAGATCTCACCAGAGACTGTTCATGTGGAAAATTAAGTGACAAACATTCATAACAATACCACCATCTGCAGCCAGCAGAGCACTGAAGGATGAGTTCTGCATCTCATAAACTGACAAGAGTGGATAGGGCAAATTCTCCAAATATGCTGTTTGTCTCACCCAATGCCACATATCTGGCTCATCTACAGCATGCTGAAGTGAATTATAAGTGAGTCACCACCACAGCAGGAAGGCTTTTAATGTGCACCTCCAAATGACACTAAATTTTCACAGAAAATTTTTAAATGCTTCCTGTCTGTAACTGCTCTAACAAGCTCCCCTGTATTTGTGATTTTGCCTTGACAGCAGTGCTCTGAAGGACACAAAGGGTCAGGAAGAACAGTTTTACCCGTAGTCATGTAGGCAATGTTCATCGTCCAGCTCCAAATTGTTCCAGATAAGGTGTTGCTGGGCAACAGGGATACCTTTACAGTCAGAGAGAAGGCAGGAGAGAAAACAACCAAAGTTGACAAGGACCTGTTCATATTTGATAGACAAAGTTCAATTACCTGACAGACATGCTCCAATTACAAGCAATTGCACATGACTAAAGATGATTAATGTCTGCCCCCTAAAGACAAAACTAAGCAATCACAGAAGCAATGACGACTTAAACATGGAGGCAAATAAAAATAAACTATTTATGAGCTAGAATGTCAGCTAATGCTGTATCTAAAACTATTGGATACGTGTCTAAATTGAAACATTATTCCAAGTGGGACCAAAATAACAAAACTCCAGTAAAAGACTGACAGGCTACTGAATACAAAGGCTC
Source organism: Rhamphochromis longiceps (assembly GCF_057381845.1). Taxonomy (NCBI): domain Eukaryota; kingdom Metazoa; phylum Chordata; class Actinopteri; order Cichliformes; family Cichlidae; genus Rhamphochromis; species Rhamphochromis longiceps. The sequence continues at coordinate 17,775,019 of NC_140569.1, forward strand.
TCTAGAGGTAATGATTGGAATAAGAAGTAGTGTATGAGTAGGAAGCTCTCAGGAAGCTCTTTGTGCCCACAATCAGTGAACTCACTGCCCCGGTGCTGGAGGTGAGCCAGCGTTAGTGAGCAAGCAGTGGTCTCTTCATTGCAGAGTGATATGCTCATATGCTCACAAACACGCAGGCCTGGCTGACAGACCTCATCACACGCAGAGGGCTTTCTGACCACAAATGAAGAATAGCGGGGAGGAATGCAGATACTCAAGGTCAGCTTGATGCTTTACTAAGCAACCTTAAATTTTTGGGGGGAGTTTAAAAAAAAGATTTCTATGTATTTGTATAAATGGAAACAAACAATTATTTCCTAATGTGGCCAAATTCTTTCTAACACAGAACAGATTTTCTGTCCATTTTTGGTGCCTCTGCCATTTCTCTTGAGACAAGCCAGCAGATTTGTTGTGGTAATGATAATATAAGGAAAATTCAGCAAACACACTGACCTTTTCGCATAGTTTTTAATGTCACAGGAAAGTGTATCTACAAACTGTAGATTAGTTTGGCGATGTGACTCAGCAAGCTCATCGCTTTTGCTCTCATTTTGTACAAACAACTGGAACAATAGCAATGCTCTGGGTCAGAGCGACCGTAAGTTTAACCAGTACCCAATGCTGGATCATGAGGCATGGGATTTAAATGAGGACAGATCGTTCCAAATTTTTCCCCCCCCCCAATTTCATCCAATGGGGATAATTCAGATTTCAAATTAAACCATACAACCCCAATCAAGATTAATCAGGTCATACAGTAATAAATATTGCACAAACGCAGTGTAAACGTGAGTTTGATTCTTTTCCCCCCCACTTATTTTTAAGCTTCATTACACTCGATAATAATCTGTAATTTAAGTCAACAATACAAATAACTAGAAAATTATAGTATCCAGAATTGTGTAACTCTGTCTCTACAGAGCAATGCAGAACACCTCAGAAAAACCTGACTAATACGATGGCAAAATGTATGTCAAAGGTTTTACAATAATCTGTGCATCCATTTTTTTTCCAAACAGTACAATAATATGTGTTGTAAGATAACAAACCTACCCTGAAGTGCAAACTACCGCAACATACAAACTAAATATTAGTGAGCTCCGTACCTTCCAATCTCTGGATCTTCGCTTTGACTGAAATGACAGCCTCAAAGGGCAACACGCGCAGCTCAAAACAGGTCCCTGTCAGTGTCTCTATGAAGAGCTCCATAGTGTCATAGAAAGGGAGCTTATATTGAAATGCTCCCACGCTATCGTCATTGAAGAAGGGAGGCTCCTTCCTGTCGGTCATCTTGGCAGAGTGGGAGAATGACTTTAGGAAGGTGGTGAAATGGTGGGGCTGCCCCCAGATGAGGGAGAGAGAGATTGCTCAGTGGCCTCACAACTGTCGCACATCATGCAAGATGACCACATCTGTGAGGAAAGAAACAATAAGTTAACATCACAATGTAAAATAGAATAGCATAGCCTTTTATTGCCATTGTATATGTACAACAAAAGTGTGGAAAAACCTTCATTTAATCAACACCAACTTAGAAGTAGAAGCACTGGCACTTACTATTGGGTTGAGCATTCACAGTCAAGCATCAAGGTCATTTTTGTCTACACGTGCATGTTGTACCATTTTTTTTTTCTTGCTTTAATGATTGGGACGTATATCTAACGATGGACAACTGGTAGTATACAAATTTACATCAGTCATTACTGCACGTGTAATGAAAAACTGTCCTAAAAAGCAAAACTGCATTGTTGTGTTTGTAATTATTTAGCAACTATTTTAAGATAAAGGATTTTATTAGTATCAGGAGACACATGGAACCTTCTCATAAAATATTGAGGACATCATTAAAAGGGCCTGGCCAAAATTCAAGAAGATCAGATGTGTTACATAAGCCTATTATTGGTATGAGGTGTCCTGTGACTGACCACAGCCTTTGACAGCACAGCTCTTCGGTCACATGACTCAAAGAGCATCATCCAGGATAGAACCTGTGTGAGATGAGTTTTATTAAGAGAGACAGACAAAGGGGGGAGAAGGGACAAAGACCAGCAATATATGTATATTTGTCATTTTCGTTTCGATTGAACTGATTCAAAACGTACTATAACCAGATTGCTATTTGAACGCAACACGTCATCTTCACTTCAGACCCTACAAGCGTCTATCTACTGGTAACCAGTGGAGCCCAAATATATGGCATAAAAACTGAATATGAATAGTCTTGTCTAAGAAATTTCGGTAAACGAGGCCTCTGGTGTACTCTTTCAGACATTAGGGAGTTTCTAAAAACAACCCATTCGCTAAAGGAACCTGTTAGGGTGCAGTTTTAAAGACAAAGATATCTACACATCGCCTTCGGCCATATCCAACTGTATACAAAAGACCACAAACCCACAGAAGCAGCCACGGGCCATGTAGGAAGACATGAACTCGGTTAGCTAGCTGCCTGACAACGGAGATTGATGGTTTTAGTACAATTCCAGAAGCTAACATTAACAAGCAAAGGTCATACGGGCCGTTTTAACGCCCCGCAGCTTTTTCCCCCAATACGGCGTAAACATGAATGACGTTCGCAGTACTGATCAAACCCACTTACCAGTATCTGCTGCAATAACACGATGGGAAGCCCGTCTAGCCGACGCTGCTAACGGTAGCTTTCGTTGCCATGTTAGCCAACAACTCAAACAATGGCTTTCTCAACCGCTGGCTAGCAGACTGCTAGGCTACTTTCACGGGCTTCAGTTCTGTCCGTCCATCGTCGAGGCCACCGTTACATTCAAAATTAAGCAGCACCTCATCGTGTTAGACCATGAAAACGACACATGGAACAAACCGTCGACCCGTATCTGTCGCCGAGGCCCTCGGTTGGCGACATACCTGTCAAAGACGGAGAACAACACCTTTCCGACTTCCCTTGACTGACACACAAAGGGACCAATTGACGAACGACGAGGTGGGCGGGACAACGAATCGTTGCGAACAACACCAAATTCTTTCACTTTACACAGCATGAAGCCCTTAAACAAAGCATACAGTTTATGTAGAGCAGTCGGTTTATCCATCAGACCTGACTTAAAACCTTTAAAATATTTATTTAGATCACTAGTATTGTTTTTCAAGTTTCTAAATAAATAAGTGCATTTAAAATCATTCATCTTATGTATGCGTTTATCTAAACGTATACCAATTTGTATATTTCTATGTCACCAAGCACTTCTTATACTACAGAAAAGGCTGCTATGTCAAGCACAGAATTTGGTATCACGAGTTAAAGCTTAATTTTTTCAATTTAATCAAGAAATGTAACTAAATTAAAACCCCCCCCTTTACCTTTAATTTTGGTGACTTCAACCAAAGAATACAAATAAATAAATAAAAATAAAGTAAATAAAATCACAGAATCTTAATCGTAACGTAAAATCACAACTGCCTAGACCTAAAGACAGACAACATACATGAAATTCACAGACTCTGAAATAATCACAGACAATAAGGATCCTTAAAATATGTTTCTTTTTAGTTATTAAAAATGAATTTTCTTTTTAATCACAACCAAAGTTAAGAAATGGGTGAATTTCCTTAATAAAAACATTGTCAAAAATGCCTAAGATAGTAAGTAAACACAATGATTTCTCATAAACATGATATGGCACAAACCTAAAGAGATGAAATCTCACATGGCAAAGCCCATGGATGCAAACAAAACAGTTGCCGTTTAAGTTCTGGAGACTTCGAGGCTAAGCATATGGTATGCTTATAAAGTGCTATTATGTATAGGAAAGACTAACAGTATAAAATAACAATGACAACAGGATGATTTTGAAAAAGCTGGAATTATTTTCATTTGACTTTGATTGCCAAAAATAAGCCACATTATTTATATGAATTTATATGAATAAATACTCTATTAACAGCAAATCTGATATCTTTCAATGATCCAAATGACAAAAGAATGAATGCACAAATTGTACAAATCTGGCTACGTGGAAACGACAGTTCAATTCCCGCCCAGAGCATTAAGTGGATCATCAAAAATGTTGCTTGAATCCGTTGCGGTACTGCTGTTCTCCTTGGATGGTGTTGTTTTCTTTGTTTTAGGAGGAGCCTTTGCCACTGGCTTTATTGTGCTTGTTGAGAAAATGTCATCTTTAAAGAACAGAGAGGCATACATAATATTTAGTCAAACAAGCCAGGCAGACAAGAGAAAAGGCGAAATTGAACATTTCCATTAAAAATAACCACGTGCATTTTATTGTTGCTTACCCATGTCGTCATCAAATATCGATTTGGTATCTCCCTTTGCCTTGGACTTCTCTTTTGTTTTTAAAGTGTCCGTCAGGTCAGCAAAGATGTCTATGTTATCATCAAACAAGCTGGCATCGATGGTCTTCTCTTTGTGCTTCTTGTTAACTTTAGGCACAGCGGCTACTTCGTCCTGAGAACAGACAAATGTTTGAGGAAATAAACCTCATTAGGAGTACGACACAGACAATCTCATTTACATAAAAATAAAATAAGAAGAAAGGTACCTGAAAGAGGTCCTGCTTTGAAAAACTACTGCTGTTCTTGATTTCTTTACTGCTTGTAGATGAGGGAGTGGAGCTGTTGCTCAGCCCAAAGATGTCATCATCGTCATCATCATCATCTTCTCCCAAAAAGGATGCTGCCTTGGCTTTTTTAGTAGTTGGTCTTGGCTTAACCTTCTGAAAAAGGTCATCAGTGTTGCCATCAAAAATGGATGGGAGTGTGGTTTTATCTTTATCCTTCTTCAGTCCCGTCCCGCTATTGGCCTGAGGGGGCACCGCCTTAGAAGTTTGCCTGGTGGAGGATTTGTTAGAGATTGAGGTTCCCCCAAACACACTGTCAGAGCCAAAAAGGTCATCCTCATCAGGAGACAGCAGCAGCTTGTTACTGTCCTTTACAGAGTCTTTCTTTTCAGCCTTCGAGGACACTGGTAGTTTTAGTTCGGATGGTCTAGGGGAAGCTTGGGAGGGTAAAGGTTGAGCAGTTGTGGAAATGGGTAAAGGTTGAGAAGGTGTAGAGGAAGGCAGGGCTGTATGTGCAGTTAAGCTTGGTAGTGTTGGATCGACGTGCAAATGGTCAGACTTGTCCGATGTAGGTGAGACTAAACCAGACACGGTGGGGTTTGGCCCAAGAACATTTCTACCTAGGGTCTCTTCTGTATCCTCCACAGATCTTTGGGCCGCTTGCTGCCTCGCTGCTCTGGACTGGGGTCTCCGAAGTGCGGAACCTTTGGTGCGACTCTGCATGACAGAAGATTCACACTAACAATGTCAACCCAGAAATCCGAAAAATAAGAAAGACAATAATAAGCCTCAATCAAATCAATCAAAAAAACAAAAACAAACAAAAAAAACAAACAAAAAAACAAAAAACAAAAACCACACCTTGTGTGCGCTCTGCAATGTTGTGACCTGGACCGGGGTGTCAAAGCTGACGCCTCCCTCTCTGTCTGGTCCAGCTCTTGCAGGAGTTGTGGCAGGGCTTGGGCTCAAGCTTGAGCTGGATACACCAGAGGAGGAACTGGGTGCCATGCCAGGGAATAAACTTGCATCTCCTGGCATAGTGGGTACTGCACCAGGGAGCAACGCAGCAGGGTTGATCATCAGACTGGCCTGAATGCAAACAAAATAGGGTCAAAGTGAAAAATATAAATATGATACTAACCTTTTTAAAACAGACTAATTATGTGACTCAAAAAATAAATAAATAGACATTTCTGGCTATTATCTATTCATGAAGTTTCTCATCATAGTTCCAAACAGCAGATCATTCAGAGAGAAATGAGAAACCAGAACTGTTGATGGAAGTGAAGGAAGAACAAGATGGGTAAGTGCCAACAAGTGAAACTGCAAAGTAGCAGGTGCAAACTTTGTTCCCTGTTTAATACATACAAATCAAAGCAGACAATATGCTTCATTTTGAAGATCTGAAGGTGGAATTTTTTTTTTTAATTTTTTTTTTAAAAGCCCAGACAGAAGGAAACCTTAAAAAGAAAGACATGTAAGTGGGAACAAGCTTTCCTCAGAAGGAATCAAGAGTGAAATGTCAGGAATGAGGACGTTTGATTCAATGAAAACAAAAATATTACTTGAAGCTTCCCAATCTTCGATGAGGAATCTTTTGGTTTTACAGGGCTCGGTGCGGGTTTCTGTGTGGTCAAATTACAGGTAATTACAGGTCAGAATTTAATCCAAAAGTGTTCAGCTAGAAAGAGCACTGTATTTCAATAAGGGAAACTATGAAATAAGTGCGTCTATCACAACATACTGAAAACCATTTAAAAAAAATACATAAAAAGTAAAAACTTAGAAGGAAGAAAGCATGATATGGGCAATTCAGTCTAACCTCAGTCTCTGATACAGGGTCTGGACTTGCGAGTGGTGCTTTGTCAACAGGCTTACTGGGCTTCTCTGCTACTTTCTAAGAATGAAAAGGAGGGATTGGATTTCTGGGTTTTGAGTTTACTTGACATTAACACAACTGATATTTTTTCCTACCACAACAGAAGCCCAAAATCTAATTGCTAAAAATAATCATACTGGTACCGGAGGAGGAGCTTTTGGCTTGATGGAGCTGAAGAGGTCATCTTCAATATCATCTGCAAACAGACTCTGTGCTGCTGGCTTCACTGAGCTAGGCTTGGAACTCTAGTAAAAGAACATATCTGCTTTTAGAGACACTATGTAGCTAAGTGAAATATGTTATCTACAGGGACAAGATAGACGTAAAAATCATATCAAATATACTGACTGTAGTTTTTGGTGAAGTGGCAAATAGGTCAACATCTGGGTCGTTGTCCTTCTGCTGTGTGTGACTGAACAGCAGCTCTTCATCCTGGAACACCCCGGTGCTCGTTGCCTGCGGTCGCTCCTCTATAGACTATAAAATAATATCCAGACAGACTTTTTTAACAGTTACTACAAGAGAAATAAAATCATGCAATTCAATCAATTCTTCTGAAGCAGACAAACCTTTACAGTGTTTTTTGTTGTGGGTTTACTGGGCGTAAATATTGGATTATTCCAATCCCGTTCATCTTCCTCCTCATCATCAAACAGACTAACGGTCTTTGTTTTCACTTTCTCTTCCTTCTTTTCCTCCTTTTTGACATTTGTTGGTGGGCTGTCTTTAGACAGGAAGATGTCATCTTGATCGTCTTCGTCCAACGGGCTCTTAGTCGGCTTGTTCGGGAGAACATTAATGCCTCCAAAAAGACTCACAGCTCCAGCAGGCTTCTTTTTACTTTCGCTGCTCTCTGACGATGATGGTGGTGTTACTGGCTCAGTGTTCTTTGTTGCAGGTTTCTCCTGCACTGATGGCTTGTCCTTTGATGCTGTCACAGAAACTGCAACCTCCTCAGACTTCTGTAAGACCGAGGACGACTGAGAGGTCACATCAGGTCTCTAAAGAAAAGAGTTATTTATAGAATTTGGTCTGAATACAACAAAAGGGTGTAATATATTACACAGAATCTCAGTTTAAATATCACTACTGTTTGCTGATGCTTTTTCAAATGAAAGACCCCTTTAAAGATCACTGGAGCGAAGCATCAAAGCAAATGTTAAATACAAAAAAAACCCCAAAACGAATCATGAGTGCACTCACTTTCGCTGGGGTTGCTGCGTTTGTGTTAGCAGCATGTTTGATGCCAAAGAGGGAACCTTTATCTTCATCATCATCACCCTCATCTTCAAACAAGAGAGCAACCCTCTGCGGCTTTGTCTTACTATAAAGAGTGGCAAAACAAGAGGATATTTAAGAAATCCTGTCAAAGAGCGTTGCAAAAGTTGCAAAAGACTAAGATCAAAGTCATTCTACAATGAGTAGAAATATTCTGCATGGAGGAAGAGAAAGTCTGTAAATACCTTGATTCTTTTGTTGGAGCAAACAAATCATCCTCATCGTCATTAAAGAGGGTGCTCTTCTGAGCTGGTTTGGCACTGGGGAGACTGGATGGGGCACTTGCACTGGATTTCATACCTCCGGTCTTGGTCTCTGGTTTTGTTGCACTACTTTTTGAACTTAGCCATTGGTCCTGTCATTTGAGAAAATAATCCATCATTTAATAAAGTGCTGGCAGGAAGAATTGGAATGTTTGTTTTTTTTGTATATATTCATACCTCATCATCACTGAAGAGTGAACTGGACACAGGCTTAGTGGGCTGTGGTGTGGAGGCTTTAGCTTGAGGTGGTTTTGGTTTAGATTTAGCTACAGAGGCAAACAGATCCTGCAAGCAGAAGATTCATCAGATTATAGTGATGCAGTCTCACCAAAATAAGACTAACTTCATTTAAGTTTGTGAAGAAATATTTTCACCTCTTCATCCTCATCATCAAATAAAGACAAAGGAGCCATGGCGGGTTTGCTCTGGCCTGTAGTTTCAGGCTTAGACTGACTCTTAATGTTGGTTGAAAATACCTGTGGAAGGCAAAACACATTTATAGTGTAATAAAATGTACCAGTGCTGTTTTTAATTTTACCCACTGATGTCTGAGAGCCTTACTTGTGTATCTTCATCATCATCAGAGAACAGGCCTCTGGTCTGGGGTTTCTGAGGCTGCTTGACAGCAGCACTTCCAACATCTGGAGGCAGACCATTCTGAAATCCATAACATGATGATGTGAAACCGAATACAAATACCTTTCTGACTTTAAAGCGGCAGAATAAGGTTTTTAATCTTATGAGAAAAACAGTGATAAACAGTAAAGAGAAGTGAACTCTGTCAACAGGAGAAAAAGCCAGCAGTGTTTTCCAGACTAAATTGAATTTGGCCTATTTTCAGAAAGCACTGGAGTTTCTGCCCTTGTTTGCGCATTTAATATGATCTGTGCCTGACAAATGACTTATTCCACAGGCAGGAACAACCACAAAACAAATTGCACACCCAGACCTTTATGGAATAAGGTAAAATTCAATATACAGCCAAGTCTCCAAATAGTTGATGGCGTATTATGAAACACTGCAAAAAAATTTTAAAATGCTAGATGGCCTTCGCATTCAAGTTAATGAAGCCAAATTGAGAGCTTTTTGCCCAAAGTCCTGCCATTTTGCAAGTGAAAACACAGTAAATTTGATTTTGTCAGGAGAATATTGTTAGACAATGTTCCATTCAGACCTCCTCTGCTTTCTCAGACTCCTCACTGGTAGATGGCTGCCGTTTCTTTAGGCCCTCACTGAGCAAGCTTTTAGTCCCAGGACCAAACATGGAGATGGCCCCTGCAGGCATCTAAACATAAAAATTAATGAATGTATGAAACTCATCTTATACACTTAGTCATCATGTTTCGCAGCAGCGATAAATGTGTGCGATTATACCTTTTTCTCAGGTGGATTTTCCTTATCTGCTACTACCTCCTTGTTTTGAGGTGGAGGTGCTGCACTGAACTTGTCACTGAATATGTCCCCATCATCATCATCATCATTACTGAAAAGGTCAACAGCTTTCTTGGGTTTGGATTTTTCTGAAAAGTAAAAAAGGAAGTACAATCACTACATAGTCAGTTCAGAGTGTGGAACTTATTTCAACTTTCACTGTAGCGCTTAGGTTCCCATTTTCATTTCTTACCTGAGTCAGCTTTTTTCAGGCTTTTACCACTGAAGAAGTCGTCGTCGTCGTCGTCGTCGTCTTCCTCATCATCAAACAGCCCACCCCCTCCTCTGACAGCTCCTACTGGAACCTGTTTGGAAGGGGCAGTGGTCTTAGGAGCTGGAGTCCCATTCTGTTTGCTTTCCTCTGACTCGGAGTTGTTCCCTGAACTGAAGAGGCTGCTTTCTGTTGGCAGAAAGTGACTGACTTTATTTAAGGATGATGACACACACTCACAAGGTTATTTAGCCATCATAAAACTAATTCCTACCTGGGAATATTGATACAGCACCGACTGGAATCTTCTTTATAGATTTGGTAGGTTCTTGGGTGTTAATGAAAAGATATGCGTTAAGTTATAGGTCCACTTTTTAAAACATCTGTAAATATTTTATGTATATTGTTCTCTCACCTGCACTTTCTTCTGTGCTTTTCACACTTTCATTCACAGCTTTCTTCTCTTGAGACACAGCAGGTTTTGGTGCCTCAGAGAAAAGATCACCCTGCATGATGATACAACAATACAAGACAACACAGTTCAAACAGTCTCTACAATGTGGAAATCAGGTGAAACAGAGCAACCGACAAAATAACTTTATCACCTCGTCGTCATCATCATCGAATAAGCCTTTCCCTCCACTGAAGAGGCCACTTTTCCCCCCAAATGGTGAAAACTCATCATCCTCTTCATCATCATCATCCTCCATCTTTGGTGGCTTGAACATGTCATCACTGTCTTCCTCAGCAGCTGTTACAATGTCAATTAACAAAACTGAGAATAATGGAATCCCTGCTTTGGAAATAAGTGATGGGAAAAGCACTAATGCAAAAATCATCATGTACTGATGAATGAATGAGTATCCTACCCTGTGGCTTTGCAGGCTTTGGCTCTTTTCTGCTTTTACTTTTCTTCTTAGATGTCAATGCTTCAAATGTATAACACGGTAGAAAAAAACAAAATATCTGAGCATGCAGTGATGAGCTGTAATGCTTTCTGGGAAATCTTAAAAGTAAACTTGGATGCACTCATTTTCAATCAAATGGAATACAATGAGCGGAAAAGATGAATATTTAAAAAGTTTCGTAATAACAGGACTCACATGCACGATCTCCCTCGGGTTTGTTGAACGGTTCACCTTTGATTCGGGCAGCTAGCTCATCAGCAAATGACGATGGACCTGTATTCTGAACGTGACAAAAACAAACAGAGCAGATTAGAAAGCAGAGAAGAAAAAAGGAATCAGACATTTCCATAACACTGTTGTTAGTCCTTTATATGGGCGTAGCATACTTGTGTGTCTTCGTCATCCTCCTTGTCTGATTCCCCAAAGATGTCAGAATCTTCATCGTCCTCTTCATCATCTTCATAACTCACCATGGAGGACTTCTAGGCAAGCGTAGGAGAAAACCCCCCCAAAAAATACCAAAAATGTTAGTTATATTTTATTTTAGCATGTATTGTAGTTGTTAATGTGTTGGACAAATAGGGAAACAGGTTACCTTCTTAATACTATTGTGAACTTCCTCCTCCTGATTAAAATCATCGTCTGAATGCTGTTAAAGTATTAGAAACACGAATAAATGTAAGGATTTAAAAAAAAAGAAAAGAAAAATATATATGTGAAAAAATGTGAAAATGATATTACTTCTTCTTTGTCATCTTCACTTTCAATCACACTGTCCCTGTCACTGTCAACTGACATTTCTGAAATGACAGAAACACTGTTAGAAATATACGTTACTTTATGCGAGTGCCTACATAAGCTATCGTCAGTAATAATGAGTACTTTACCATCACTTGATAGGTCACCAAGTCCAACATCATCCTGTTCCATGAAGGCCTGGGAACCAATCAGATACGGCAGTGGTCTGTCCACATAAAGATCCTAAAGGTTCAGGAAACAGGAAGTAAACAGAAAATAAATTAAATTAATGTAAAGAAACATTATTAATAGGTTTTCTATAGTTATTACAATAATCCCCTTTAATGCTTCAAAGATGAAAGCACACCTTGGGCTCTAGGATTGCATCTGCTCTGTCTGACACCTCCTCATCCTCCGAGTCAGAGTTTCCTGCTTTAATGTCCAGATGCTCAAAGGCCGACTCCAACACTTTCAGACCATAATTCACAGCTTCCTGCATCTTAGGTATCAATTCTGCTTCTTTCTGCTCTCGAGACTTCTCCTTAAGGAAAACCACACATAATCACAGTTATGGGAATAGTTCAAGAAATACGAGTAACAGGTGCTGAATTTCTTAACGTACCTGCTGAGGCTTCTTTTCTGAAGCCTCAGCCTTGGGTACAGTCTCTTCTACTTCTTCATCATACACTCTCTGAAACAGGACATAAAGTTAAAAGACAGATTACATCGTGTAAACTTCACCAAAAGAGACCTTGGATCACTCATGGCTCCAATAGTGCATCAATAAGTTGTGAGAGTTATCATAATGTACAGACACAGCTAAGCTATAAAGAAGGAATTGCAGTGTAAATGTTTAAAAGCTATGCATTACATTTTCTATAAACTGTGTGTTGGACAGCATCAAAAAGTCATTAAAGACAGAGTGCAAGCAGCTGTCTGTGGTCTTGGTGTCACGGATCAGACTGTCCAGTTGCTTTTCAATCTCGTGTGTCTTTGACAGCATTCTCTGTGAGAAATCTTGAAGAAAGAGGAAGAGCTGTAAAGAAAAGGAAATTGTTAGACATTATTAAGACAGGATAGCTTGCAGGATGACTTTCAATTCACCAAACAGAACATACATCTTCTGTTTCTTTGCTCCATTTCAGAGCTGGGGAGGATCTTCCTGACTTACCCCTGAGTCAGCTGCTAAGGACCAGTTGGCGCCGTTTTGTCGCATCTCTTCAAGAGTCCAGGGTCTCTCCCAAATCTGAGCATCTTTCTCTAAGTGTTCACTCCTGCTTGGGCCATTTGCCATTCCCTCCGGCAACCCACTCATCTGCAACCAGATCACGTGCTTCTGTTAATGGATTTAATAATTCATACGAGCCCTTAAATGCCTCTGAAACCCCAATGGTAAAAAAATAAATAAATAAAACCTCAAATAAAATGAAGGTTTGCCTACAATGATTCAATTTTTATTTGAGCTTGTTTTGAACAAATGCATTGAATGTCAAAGCTTGGTGATGAAAATAGCTTTTAAATATTTTAGGGGTTTTTTTTGTAGTTTTTGTAAGTGCATCATCCAGAAACAACTTTCCCCTTACCAACAAGTCTTCAGACACTGAAAAAACTATTCATATCACAGAGATAAAGTAGGAACTGAGGACCAGTTTGTCATATTCTCTACATTTAAGGTGACCCAATAAGCTTGGAACATTGTATCAAACAGACAAATCTGTTAATAATTAACCTATAAATTTTGAGTGCAAAACTGTACAATATCAGTAATTAATCTCACTGCTCTGAGATCAAAAGAAATTACAACAGTTAACACAAACAATGCGGTCTTTGGCAGGACTGTGGCACTCCAGATCAGAGTCAAGGACATCGGCATGGCCAAATAAAAAACCCACATGATGCCTCCCACAGCTAAACAGCCAGCATGAACTCTGGTCAAAGGTTTAAAACTCTCCACTGAAAACAACTGTGGGTATGTCACTACTACTACTACAGTGTCATGTGCCTATTCTCCAGAGGTCAGCTACTTTCCTCCTGTGGTGTGACGCTTGTATATTGTGGATACAAACACCACTTTTCCGCTGCGGGAAGAGCCCAATGTTGGTTGGCCACAGTTCGCTGGTAATAGAAGTGCATAGCTGATGCTAGAGATCCATTCCAAGTGCTGCTGTATGCACGTATGTGTGTTTTTTTTTTTTAACTTAAACAGTAATTGGAAAAAAATGCGCATGAAATGAAATTATCACAGAGCGTCGCAAGTCCTTATAATACAACTCCATGTTTAATAGCTCTGTATGCAGCAGGTGCTTATACAGCATTTGTACTAACATAGCTAGACTAGCCTAGCCAGAAAAAACATTTAATTGTAACGAGATAGTCACCGCTACTCGCTTTAGCTACGAGTGGTTTGAATGTGATGCAAGTACCTATTCTAATCCAAGACCTTTGAGCCAATTAAGCCACAACAAAGCAAACCAAAAACTTACAGCGGTCATTACGTCTGAGTAAATCGGAACAGATTACTTTTCTGGAGACCTTATCCAAATATAGATTTAAAAGTTTTCATGGGAGGACTGTCTGTGCATGTGCGTGTGCATACAGATACTGACTGCTTTAAATATGCGCCTGAAATGCAACACGATGAATGCAATTCTAACTTATAACTTCCTCTTTTAACTTTTATCATTCTACTAATATCCTTCGACACAACATGTTCTGCAATAGTGTTACAAGTTTCCGGAAGGAAGCTTGAGGAATCCACAGAGTTGCCTAAATGTCATTTCTTGTAACTAGAATTTCTTTCTTGGTAGAGAAAGCGCAGACTGTTTGGCTAACAGCTAGCTTAACTTAGCTAGCCAACACCAACGGTGGTTGCTGCTGTTCCGAGCTAACGAGAGTGACACACACACAGACAAAAACCACGCACTCCCGAGCTTACCTTGACGACCTCTGGATAAATGCTTTCTAAGACGGTCAAGTGTTGTCAGAAACGACGAGGAAAATAAGATCGATTATGCAAAATTTGGCCTTTCCCTCATTGGTCTTCTGACAGGTCAGCCATATTCTGTCTGCAGACAGTCACCTGACTGTCGTTGCCCAGCAACATAGTGAAAGTGGGGCGGAGTGGAACAGACCAAACGGCTGGCTTTCCGCGTTGGGTGACTGGTGTGGTTGTCGCTGCATCTCATTCATGTTAGTGTTGCGTTTTATTTAAAATACATAGGTTATTGAATGCCAGAAGAAATCCGATATATATAAACGAGAGCGAGAGAGAACAATAAAGTAACGGCAAAGCAAAACTCTTCATTCACGTGTCAGCTGTTAACAAAAAACGAAAGCAAAACCGAATACATTTATCTGTTATTGAAATTACAACAAGACCAAATACCCCCCCCCAAAAAAACCAACCAACCAACCAACCAAACAAACAAACAAACAAACAAACAAACAAACAAACAAAACAAAACAAAAAAACATGGCTAAAGCCTTTCCAAACACCAACTGTGCATGTCATGGACAGGGGGGTGGCGCACAAGATTAGATCACATTTTATGAGTAATCGGTTCGTTTCAGACTTTTTCTTCGTCTTAAACAACTAAAGAAGGCCTATTTTGTAAAATCTTACCAACCTCATATGAGTATCATGTTGCAAAGGCAAATAATTTACTTTTTTCTTATTAGTTTTATTTGCTATAGCAAATAAAAGTGCTCAGACCGCTGATATTCTTGACCCATTGATGAAAAGATTGAGGTACGCATGAAATGCTTGGTAATGTGGCTGCGTGAGTTACGTGGCACTTCTTGACACCAGCTGTGATCAGCTATAACAGATTAAAAAAAAAAACTAACTAAAAACAAGGGCTCATTTGGTCTCACTCTGCTGCTTCATCTCTTGTTTGCCATGTATGTGGGTGCTTAGTCTTTTTTTATAGCATTTCCGGGACAGATAATATTACAAGGAGCTCCCGTTCTCCTGTGTTTATTTGAGAACCATGAGTCTAGATGGAGGACAGTGCCCTCTAAAGGTCAGTAACAAAGCATGTACAGTTTACTAATATGAATATCTTTTCTATAAACACCATGCAGAAAAGACTGTTATCTTTTGTGGTAATTTGCAGCTAAACCAATTACTAAAACTGACATTTTTCAAAGCAAATGTCTTCAGAGTTTTACTGATGCATGTACCTAATCTAAAGCACACTTTAAAATTAACCCACTGATTTACACCTTTACACAAGTTCTATATTTGATTAGATTAATATTTGACCATGATAATTCTGACAATAAAAGAAATTTGTGAATACTGCTTATATAAAATTAAACTAAAATGCTGTACAAAAGTCTTTTCATTTTATTTCACTGTGAAAATGGGATATACATGTAATTTATTTAAACATAGGCGAACATACATGGAACTACGTTACACAAGGTAAAAACAGTTTATACAAAAGCCAAAGATGAAGGTCAATATTTAGTACAACCACCTTCATTCTTCAGCACAGCCTGAACTCTCATAGGCAAGCTTTGTAGTAATTTCTTTGAGTAGTCCTCAAGAATAACTATCCGGGCTTCTTGAAGGACATTCAAAGCTCTTCTTTAGATGTTGACTGACTTTTCTTCCATTATCTGTCAAAATGATCCAACACTGCTTCAATGTTAAGGTCCGGGCTCTGGGGAGGCCAATCTATGATCGTTCTTTTGTGCATTTTTCCATCCATCTGTGCTTTTACTGCACTGTTTGGGATTATTGTCATGCTGAAAAATGATGCAACTACCAATCTGATGCTTTGTAGATAGTATTGCATGGAGTTTCTGACTGTACCTTTCTGTGTTATTAATTAGACCAATTTGGACAAGACCATCTCTGATGAGAGCTCACTCTGATGAGTAAATGGATCAACTGAGGGGCCAGATACATCTCTCGTTGAATGTTTTCCTTTTTCTTAAGAACATGACTTTAAGATTTTGTTTACGTGGAGTACACTTTCTTCCTAACATTTTTTTTGTCCAACATTTGTCCAGAATTTTAAAGGACAGTGCATACCATTTGGCAGCACTTTAATGGTGCCAAATAGCACTCTTTTATGCCTGTGAAAATGTGTTTATTTTTGGCATTTTTCATGGTTCCAAATAAATAATTGTGAAAAAAGGATGTGTTTTTGTAATATGCTGCTGGTAACAAAGTGATATTAAAAAAAATTCCAAGAAAGTGGTTCCGTGGAAGCAAAACAAAAATGCATACATGGGTGACACTTAATACAATAAACATTACTTGAGACCAAAAAAATAAATAAATAAATGTGTGAACCAATCTACTTCCTTGGTACTTCACAAGCTGCCTAACGTTTAGCCAAAATATGAAAAAATGTCATTAATCTGTTGCTACAATAGCAAGTCATGGATATTTCCACAAATCCTCTCACTGTTACTTTTCTGCATATTAGAAAGATTATCACTAACACAATAGTACTGTAAACACTGGTGGGTGGACATTTTGTCTGGCGCTGCTTATGGAGACAAGAAATTAATTTAACTTAAAGTTTATTTTCCATATTTGGCCACTTAACAATAAAACAACAATGTGCACACATGCAGCAGTCAAAAAAACAACAAAACGATGAATTTTTTAATATACCAATGCTCCATCTTTCCACAAACTTTCATAAAAATATATCAGCCTGGAAGCTTGTGCCTAAATGTGCCAACAGACAAAAAAAGCGACAAAAACATAACCTCACTGACTGAGGTAAATACACAGTTTGTCTTAAAATCACTGTGAAAGTCTCAAACCTTTTGGAATTAGGAAAAGAGGTCTGGTAAATAGTGCAAATTCAGCATAACATAAGGCAATGGCTGTTAAAGCCTTGAAAACTGATCATCTCTATCAGAATAAACCAGCTGTTGGTGCCGGGTGTGTTCCTTTTCTTTCTTCAATCTCAGTGTCCTCATCAACATGCCCTATGTTGGGAGCAGCCACTTGCTCATCCACTCCCTCAGACTCCAAGGGTGCTTGAGGATCCGTCTCAGGCACTACTTGGTTTAAATTCCCAGGTACCGTTTCTTTTTCCTCTTCTGTTTTGCTTATGTCACTTGGGATACCATCTTCCTCCATTAGCACCTCATCAATATTCATGTCTTCCTCCGTCTCTGCAGTGTTCATATCTTCTTGTTCACCAAATGTCATGCCTTCTTCTGCTGCAATAACATTTGTGTCTTTTTCTGTCTCACCAAGTTTCGTGTCTTCTTCTGGCTCCACCCTGGCATCTTTTTTTCCCTCAGCAACCATGACAGCTTCATTCTGTTCAGTTAAAGTTGTTTCTCCATCTTCCTCTTCATCCCCCTCTACTTCTTCTTCCACCACAGTCTCCTCTTCTGCAGTGTCATCTTCATCCTCCTGCTCCTCCTGGCTGTACCCCAAAGTATCCCCAGGCTGCCAATAATCATACAGTTTATCCTAGAGAAGGGAAAAGACCAGCATAGCCAATAAGATTATAAAATTATCTTTTAAGACACAAAGTAAACACATCCTGTAAAGAAATTATTTAAATAATGTGTGTGAATACTGTACATCGAGAGGCCTTGTCCTCTGAAGGAGCATCTGCCACTTGGTGTAGATCCTCGCCACCAGATCCTTCACCTGGAGAAAGAAGAGGAAGGCAAGAGTTCTCATACAGGTTTATGTAGCACACTAAAAATGTCATTTATCAGAACCTCTGAAAAGAAACTTGCAATGATTTGTTGATATTTCTGATGATTCATATGAATATATTTAATATAAATATAAAGTAGTACAGATGTCTCTGGCATAGCGTTTCAGCAAGTTAAACGGGTTCCTAATCTGGAAATATATTACAACTGTCTATTAGGTCTAGCCTCATCTATACTGTTTGCTAATCTGTGAAATGCTATTAAGCAGTTTTGATATCTTGACTAACAGATCTGTGTACAGTGTTATCTATGAACTGAACTTGAAACATTTAATTTTGGAGAAAAGGCTGCCATTAGGAGGAAAGAGAAAACTCCTAACGCATTAACTGTGGGGTAAGTTTTTCAAATTAGGAACTTAAATACATGGGGGGAAAAGCACCAGATTTACTTGTGATCTCAGGTCAATCTAAAACAAGTTGAATCTGATGACAAAGATGCAAAAATGCTGGCAACCACCAGTGCTTCCCTTCTATGTCCTAGTAGACACACCTATTGTATCAATTTCTAAATCCGATGTCACCTTGTTCTCTGGTATCAATTTGAAGCTTCTATGTTGCCCCGTTTTTGAGTTATCGCATTTAAAAAGTTAAGTGTCTACCCACCTGCTCATAATGTCGATTAAAAAAGCCTTTTACAGCTGAGAGGTAATAACTGATATTCTGTCTGCTTAGTGTTACTGCTAACAAGCTACTGGCAAATGACTAGTCAAGTCATTAACATTCAAAATAGTTTTGAGCAGCATAGGCCTGGACCAGCGGCTCCCATATTTGGTTAAAAGTATTGTAGATTTTATTTTGTGAATTGCAGAAAAACACACACACAAACACACACTTGTTAAATCATGCTTACCTTGCTGCGATAAAGACATTTTTCACTCTCCCTGATGTCACATTTAACATGCGTTTCCAGCTCAGTTGACAAAAACAGCAGCTGCTTCTGAGGGACAGAAAAAAAAGGAAAGGGTTTAAACATTCAATAAAAATCAGGCCAATAACATCTAAAAATCAGATAAGACTGGAAAAAAGAATTTACCTTTTGGTGAGCGGGAAAAAACTGAAAGTTGGATGCTTCATTTGCTAATGTCAGAAGGCTATAGCACAGGTAGTAGGACTGGAAGAAATGATAAAAGGATCTTGGGTCATAAAAATCATTTTCAAAATGATGTCCAGGTGTTATTATGGATGTAAAACAAGTCAAGGTTGGAACATTTTGCAATTCAGACTGTAACAAAATGATCACCTGCTGGTCTAGTGTGCCCAGGTCTTCTTCTTTATCTTTCTGGTTCATTCCAGAAGAGCTCGTCATGTGTCGGAAAAGGGAGGAAGGTTGCATGCGAGGAAGGTATGGCCTCAGTTCAGAGAGCTAAATACCAAACAAAAACCAAACTCTATTAATTAAATTGATTTACATATTTATTGTGCATATAGGCTTCAAATTCCCCACGACCCTGAGGATGAGTGGATTAATGTACCGGTACATAATTTAAAATTACATGTGAGAAGTGTTTCAAGCGCTGGGTTTAAAGGAAACTGCCAAGGTTACAAGTTAACCCAATTACCTGAAATTCTCTTTCCACAGGTTTGTATTTGCAATTTCCATCCAACAACTTAGAAATCATGCACAGGCTTAGATGTCGGCGCAACTCTCTGTCCAAATAAAACAAACATAAAAAGAACATTTTTCTTTTTAATGGTATGGTATTGTGAAAAAAAAAAAATCAAAAAAATTAATAAATCACAAAATGCTGAAAGTATTTGTTTTCATACTGGCTTTATTTCACTTTTACATGTCTTCATGCTATTCTGTAGCTCAGAGCATAGTAGGTTATAGTGCTGTATTATGGGATGGTAAATCTTGTGAATATCACAAGCAAAACAAGACATGCTGATACATGAAGTATCTAAGCCCTTTCATTTTCACTTTCATCAACTGCTGGCTGACAAATTTCTTAGATTCAGCTGTGTATATAAATGCATAAATAAATCAGAATCAGATAAACACAATAATCAGAAAATCAGTATATCTAGAAATTAAGTATATATGAGTAGATAGTGAAAAAAGAAGAAGGATAAAAAGACTCACTTTCCACGAATGTTGTCAGGCAGGAGATGAACTAATAGGCACATGTTGTGGTGATCATCTGTCAAATCAGTGAGAGCCAGGCAGATTTTTGGCAGCTAAAGACATAAAGCAAGTAAATAAAGTTTTTAAAGCCATACAAGCCAAGAAGCTGAGATTAATAATCTGGAGCTTGGTCGTTTAGTACTTTGTATTTAATGCAAGAATTATGAAACAAATCCTAAAATCTGTTGTTAGTCAATGTAAAGAGTATAAAATGAGAAAACTGAGCTAATTGTTAGAACGTGTTAATATTCTAAAGCAGATTAATTACATGTCTTCATAAGGAACAACCATACTATACACCACTTAGGGGATGATTAAACACAACAGCTACAAGAAAACTGTTTGCTTTAATGTGCCAAACTGAAATGTGAGGAAATAAAGTGCCAGACAATGACATTTATGCACTGACCAGAGCGTCCCAATCCCTGATGTTGTTGACAATTTTACACAGCAGAGGCTCCAGTGCCACACTCGACTCGAGGATGAGCCGCGTTTCCAGGCCGATGTGACTCATTACAGTAAGGATCAACAGCAGCTCATTGTCGCTGTATGCACGTGGGCACAGACCCATGCAGTAAGACAGGTACTATAAACAAGATTAAAAAACAAAACAATGAGTGGTGGAGTTGTACTCAATCTGCTAAGCTCTCAAACGTCATCAGCCATTTATTGTCTACTACCTTTAAAACATTACTGCAGTTGTGTTCAGGGAAAGTGGTCTCTTCCTTGTTGTGGGTAGGACTATCACTTTTGATGTAGACGTCCTCCCTGCAGAAACACAGAAAAATTCAACTCCTTTAAATTAAAAAGTGACCAAATAAACAACTTTCAGCTCACGTGTTATAGTTTTATATAGAAGGTAACAAAAGGAATGAGCGAGTCATATGGTGATGACACTCACAGCAGATCTCCTTCTGTGAATGGAGGTTGCAGATTCTCATAAGGGAAGAGTTTAACAAACGGCACTCCCATGTTCATCAGGACCAGCGTCACGTCAGATAAACTGGGAACCCACACTTTAAACTGCTGGTTTCCATATTTCACTGTGGAAGTATTCACACCAAGAACTTCAACACTATGTACATTTTAAAGACAAACTACCAAAAGCTTAGGAAGGACAGCACTGACCTATTTGATAAGCAGCAGTCAATGCAATATCACAGAGGGCCTGTAGCAACTTCTCAGATATCATCCTCTCACTATGGACTGACATCATCTGATGAGATCGACAAAGAATTACTGCCCAAGCTTAAACATTTGTACAACAAACACAGTGCGGGTGTGTGTCAGACCTACCTTGAAAAGGAAACGGGTAACCTGAGCTGGACAGGGTGAGCTAGAGTCATAAGCTTCCTGAAACAATCCGATATTCACATGCAATCGCAGCTGAGCTGGGCTGGACCTGATGTAAAGCAGGAGAGTGTAAGTGGAGAGAAAGATCAAAGTTATTCATTATTTAGGAAAACTAAGAGTTGAAAATGAGTGTGCAAACTTAAATACATCCCTGAGTGCAGTGTGTTGGATAGGACTAACTGTGCTAATTTACCTTTTTACTAAGTGCCTTCAGGTCAAACTGTAGTTTCTCCTGACAAGACCTAACTTGTTGTTCATTACCCTGAGAGTAAAATGTCCTCAGTGAAGTTTATCAGAAGGCTCCATATTAGATTATGAAAAAGGTACGTTGAGGCCTTAGGATATGTACAAAAAAAGCCTTTCGTTCAAAGGTTGTCACGCCACTCTGAAGTACAGTGCACACTATTGACAAATCTAATAAACATCAAGCACAGAGTAAAGCTGCTGTAAAAAATATAATAAGCTAAGACCAATGTTCCAGGTCTTAATTTAAACTTGTGTATTTTTTTAATGCTATTGGTATACAAGACAGATTCCTTTCTGTATGTTATTGTCAAAATTTGTTATCAGATTCTTGGTGTTTATGCAGGAAAAGGAAGTATTTGGTTTGGAGTTCCCCCAGACTAATGAGTAATTTATGCAAATAATTTGGTGTTTAAAATTTAAAAAGCCAACACAGAGGGACTCAGAAGAACTTGACACTTCCAAAAATGGCCCTCTACCTGACCTTATTCAAGTTGCTAACTTAGTGCATACTTCAAAAATATCTCCCATGCTTCTGAAGATTCCTCATATCTTTGTTTTTTGGGGGAACAAACAGCATGCACTAGAGTTATCCTACAGTCAAACCGGCTGATAATAAAAGCATCCGTGATGTCCACTGGAGGTCAAAAGCAGTGTTTGAAAAATGTCATTAATATATAAAACTAAAATTAGCACAGAGCCCAGTAATAGTCACACTGAACGAATGCCCATAGCTGCAGTGTTATTGGATGTTTACTTCTTACAGAAAGCTGAACTATCAATAGGGATGCACCAATACAACTTTTTCTGAATTCCATAACCATATCATGGGTTTGGGTATCTGTGATACAGTACTGATTCAATATTCAGTATTAAATTAATAAGCCATATTCCTCACTCTCAGGAAGAGACTGTGAACACATATTAATACTAATAATAATATTATAAATTATCAAAAGTAGCAAGATTAATAAGCGTACCTGAAACCCAAAAAACAACATCATACATAAAGAAAACACACTCTATAAATCTCAGTAAATTACACACGAGCTCACTGCTAACTATATTTTATATAGTTCAACAGACAGACTGTAACACTCCTCCCAACAGTTACACACCGAAGAGTCTCTTGCTCAGCTACAATAAGCACACACAAGCTCTCAAAGGGCCATAAATGATCTTTGAGTGATTCTTAAGGCTACACTTCACTCTCCAGCCAAGAAACAACGAGTCTCATAGAAGCTTCTTATTGATGAGAGCTCTCACTATCTGCTCTGTGTAGCTGTCCTACAATGACCAGTGGTTAGGCTTCCACATGTTCCCTAACCCTCCACATCATACCCTACCATCATCATTCCCACATGCCTACTCCTCCTACCATTATTAACTTCAGTGTTGCTAACTTTGTGCGTTTTTGTTATTGTTTTTTGCAAATAGATCTGGTGACTTTTCGAGTCCGACCCGTGGCCCTTTGCCGCATGTCTCCCCCTCTCTCTTTCCCTCCGATTTCCTGTCAGCCTTCACTGCATCTATCCAATAAAGAAAAATAAAGTATCTTGGGGTCTTTTTCACGAGTGAGGGGAGTAGGCGATCAACAGACTGGTGCTGCAGCTTTGGATAGTGATGGAAAGAATGAGATCACGGATACAAGCAGCAGAAATGAGCTTTCTCTGAAGGGTGGCTAACCTCTCCCTTAGAGATAAGGTGAGGTGGTCAGCCATCTGAGAGGACCTCAGAATACAGCTGCTTCTCCTCCACATCGAAAGGAGCCAGTTAAGGCAGTTTGGGCATCTGACAAGGACACCTCCTGGGTGAGATGTTCCAGGCATGTCCAACCAGGAGGAGGCCACGGGGCAGACCCAGGACATGCTGAAGGGCTTATATCTCTTGGCTGGCTTGAGAATACCTCTGTGTTACCCTGGAAAAGCTGAAGGAGGTGGCCAGGGAGAGGGAAGTCTGGGCTTCTCTGCTAAGTTTCTAGCTGAATTGGAAGACCAGTTTACCCTTTAAAGCTGAGGCAACAAAAATGCCCCCAGAGGTTAATTCAATGTAATTTGTCCAATTAGTATTCAAGACAACTTTAAAGAAATTATAGATGAACAATTGTTGCTAATGCAGTATTTGGGCAAAGGTTTAAAATCATCAAAAAATCATGCACTCCAAACAATAATTACTTACATATATCAAATTTTTAGTACAAAAGTACAACAAATGTTGCCCTTTCATTTTTACACACAGAAATTCAGCTCACCACAGAAGAGTTTTTTGTGCTGTTCCCTGTGGATTGACCAGGCACTGCCTGAGCTGTAATGTATCCTGGTCAAAGATCTGACCAAACTTCTCCAGGTTGAACACTTCTTCTCCTGGAGGGACTTCTTTGATTGCAGCAGACATCAATGAATACCGCTGCAAGAATTCCCTGGTAAACAAATTCGAGCAGTTCACAATTTAGCTAACTACAGTGAAAACACGGTTCCCCAGAGACAAAATATAAAGTGGCAGCATGTCTTTGTGTGCCTTACTGTTGTTCGGAAGAAATGCCCTCCTCTCGGTTCTCCTCTGCTTCTTCATATTCAGCTATCTTCAACAGGTCCTCTTCACATGCTGTTAGCAGTTGTCTCTCAATCTCTTTTGATCTAGTGAATAATGCAGAGAGTTTCGTGAAGATGCTGTAGCTCTTGAAATGAAACGGCAGTGAAACTTTATGAACAACTCACTTTTTATTGTTATTTATTTCCTTCAGTATTTGGTCAAGATTGTTCTTGTAATTGCCTGACTTTGTTGTGGATTGAAATGGTTGCTGTGGAAAACAACATGTGATAGTTAACATCCAAATAAAGTTTTACTGTCCTTTAGCTCAGCAAGCTTATTTTTATACAGTAACAACTTTGCGTACAACAAAGACCAAGACATTTTACTTACATTTTTTGACTGAGAGCTCAGACGTCTAGGTGGACTAGGATCTGAGAATGTTCCCTTCTCAGGTGTATCTGGAGGTTTAGTAGCACGCTCCATCATCTCTTCCAAGGAAAGTAGCTGCTCATCATCACTGCTATGGGAGCTTTGGGTTAGATCCACATCTACTGCAAAACTCAGCCCCAAGTCCAGCTCCACATCTATGGGATCCTCTTTATTTATCTGCTTGTTATCACCTTTACTTTCCTGCCCCTTCAGTGGTAGAGACTGACAATAACTGGAGGTAGAAGTCTGTTCAGCAGCAGCACTGTCAGTCTCTACAGCACCTGTACTCACTTTTTTGCAGAGGAGAGATGGATTTTGGTCACCCTTAAGCTGCCTGTGTGAAGAAGGGATGGGGCTGTTTTTGGT
Source organism: Rhamphochromis longiceps (assembly GCF_057381845.1). Taxonomy (NCBI): domain Eukaryota; kingdom Metazoa; phylum Chordata; class Actinopteri; order Cichliformes; family Cichlidae; genus Rhamphochromis; species Rhamphochromis longiceps. The sequence continues at coordinate 17,800,065 of NC_140569.1, forward strand.
GTCCTTATCTCGAGGAGGTGGTATTAAGTTTTCCAGTTTTACCCGTGTTAACGTTACAGTTGGAAAACTGCCTAGTGGATTAGGTAAAGTGGACGATGCTTCAAGAAGAGGACCGGTTATTTTGCAGTTTTGATGTTTCTCACAAGAGGACTCAGTAATTGAGTTGCTGGAGCTTCCTGCGATGCTGGATGAACCTTTCTCTGTTGTTTTGCTTGTTTCCCCATCTATCTTGGGTTTTACAGTCTTATTTGAGGAGCTAACAATGTAAGTCACAGGATCAGGAGTGAAAAGATCATTGGCGTCATAAGAAGCTACAGGTCTTCGTGAACGAGAAGCTTTATTCCGCTCTCCTGTCCGACCAGTCAAAGAGCTCGAATTTGGTTTCGAGGTTGATTTGTGAGGGCTACTGCTGAGTTTTCTGTTTTCTCCTCTGGGATTACTTCTTTTCGGGGTCTTGACAGAGCTACTACTGGAAGAAAAACCAGAGTGGTGACTGCCTAACTCAGCAGGTGAAGAGCTAGTAGTGTCCTTCTGAGGAACATCAGAGTTGAACAAAGTGCTTGATTTATCCCTTTTATTTTTTTGCTCGCTTGTCTTTTTCACACTTCCCTCATTTGGCTTTACATGTGATCTCATTTCCTTTAACTGTGGTACATGACTCTGAGAATAATTTATAAATGATTCCTTTGCACCTGTTGATGTTATTTTCTCTGTACATTCTTTATGCAATGACGACTTGCAGCATGACTGAGAAGATCCAACAGTAGATGACAGCTCTGAGCATGCTGACTGTCCACGTGCCTGTTCTGTAAGTAGATAGCCATCTGTGGTTTTGTGTTGGTTTGCTGACTCTGAAGAATGCATCACTGACGGCTGAGGCGCAAGTGCAGTGGGAACAGTGGGTTTTGTTGTCTCCGTTTTGTTTGAGTTTGCCCCTTGAGTACATGGTTTCTTGGCATTCTCTGAACCATATTCATACTCGCTGCGCCTCTTGTGTGATGAGAAGTTCAAGTCCACTGCTGGAGAAAGGGAAAAAAAAGATGATATTTTCTTTTGAACAATATTGAGGGTTCATTAATGTCTACAAAATGACCAGAATTTGATAGTTTTAACTTTGTCTTAAAAAGGGTTTTACTATCCACATCAGATAAATGTACCTCAATCTGTTCACAAAAGAATGATAGTCTGCAACTGCAGAAATTTACTGGCAGCTATTCGGATAATAAACTCATCATTTCTTTTAAAGGATAAGGTTATACATTTTATGATTCCAGGCTTTCAAATTTACTATTTTTTTTAGAGTCACAAATAGCAATCAGACAAAACCACATATGCAATGGACACCCCCCCACCCAGGTATTATATTTTACAGCTCAGATGAAAAAGTCTTTTTTTTTTTTTAAACATTTAAATCAACCAACAAATCAATCATGAAAATATCTACTGCAGCTCTATATGTCACATGAAAATAAAGAAGAGTAGGTGATATTTTTTGTTTTAAGCATGAAGAAATTCCTAAAGGGACATCTGAAGCACAAATTATAGTGACAACAGATCAGGATTAGGGGATTTTTTAAAAGCCATACTTCTTAAACTTTGAATTCAGGTTTTCAATCCCTGCCACAGGTGTAAAAACTTAAGCACCAAGCCATGCAGTCTACCTTGACAAACATTTGCGAAGGAATGAGTCAACCTAAAGACCTCACTGAATTCAAGCATCTGTTGTAATGGGATGCCACCACTGCAACAAGTCAGGTGGGGATATTTCTTCCCTCCTAGATATTGTATGATCAACTGTAAGTAGGACTATTGCAAAGTGTAGGCGTTTACAAACCAGAGCAACTCAACCACAAAGTGACAGACCACATAAAGTTAGAGAGTGGGTGCTGAGGCACATAGTGCATTAAAGTTGCCAACTCTCAGTAACTTCACAGTTTTAAAAACCTCATCTGACATGAACATCAGGACAAGTACTGTGTGTTTGGAGTGTGATAGTATGGCATAGGTTTTAATGACATGAAAGCATTATGTCATCAAGCAAACTGCCAATAATCAGAGTGATGTAAAGCATGCACCACTGGACCGTGAAACAGTGGAAATATGTTCTTTGGAATAACAAATAACATTTCTCTATCTGGCCGTTGACCAGTTGACCCATTAGACAAGTTTGGATTTGGTGAATGCCAGGTGAAAATTACCTGCCTAACTGCTTTATGCCAAGTGTACATTTTAGAGGACGGGGATAATACTTTATGGGTTGTACAAATGATAATAATAATAACGTTGTTGCAGCATGCCAACCATACAGTCAGCCTAGTACAATTTGTTTTCATCACTTAAGACAGTGGTTCGGAAACTTTTTTTGCTAGGCTCCCCTTTGTTTTACAAGAAAAATGTTCGGACCCCCCGCACAAACACATCCTCCAACCACACACACCCATATTTTGCTCCATTGTGGTTTATTTCACACCTCAAACATTTAGTAAACAATTAAGCAAATGCAAGCAATCTGCAAAAAATTACAGGTAGTAATAAAATAAACTAACTCTTTTATGCTACGTTCACACCTACACGGGTATTTTTGAAAACGCACCCGTTTCGTCCACACGTAAACGGTGTTTCGAATCACTGAAAACTGAGATTTTTTTAAAACTCCTTTTTTGTATTTACGTGTGGACGAGGAATACAGAGTTCGTCATGCAACGTCAAAGGTATGTGCCTTTTTTCACGTCACGCTGTGCGCCACGTTGTTTACATGAGATGAATTGCAGAATGACAGATAGTCAGATTAACAGTATTTTGTCTCTATCTTCAGTTTTTAAACGCTTACATACACACACGCAGTTACTGTCCCTCCATTTACAAAGGCAGAGGCGTCGCGATGTAATTATTTTACGTGTAGTTGTTTTTTTTCTGTGTAATAATGTTCAACATTGCTATCAATACATTTTTCAAAAAATGCCTCTGTGCAAAATGAGTTCAAAAACATAAACAACTGTGAGATACTGTTTGTCCGAGATTTGAACCCAGGGAACAAATCGTGGCAGGATCAGCCTGATATTATTTGTATCCCACTGTAACTTTACTGTATAAAGAGCTAACATCTCCAAAATGTCAGGAGTAGTTAGTTATTATCAGAAGTGTTTGTGAACCAAAAATCAAGAATGTGGGATACTGTTTGTCCGTAATTTGAACAGCCCAGCGCGTGTTCCCCACAATTGGAAAACCAATTCTGCAGGGGAGACCTACCTCGGCACTTGTGCAGGTGAAACCAAAGGGAAGATATGCTTCACCATATTTTCTAGTCTTTGGCTTAGAATGAAGTTGGTTTGGAAACATATTCAGCTATGCTTCATCTTCTGTTTTGCGTTTGTGTGGGTGCCCTGTGCTAGCAGTGTCCAAGCATTTTGCTTTGTTTTTTTCCCCCTTTTCATACCCCCCCACATTACCTGCAGGTCAGTGATATTTTCAGTGTATTGAAGCTACAGGACTTAACAAGCAATACTGCCAAACATAACCTATCTGAAAGTTTAGAATTTACTTTAAATTACAATATTACCTGAAATTAACTTTTCACTTGAAGGTGTTTGCTCCTGTTGCTGGCTCTGCAAAAAAAAGACAAAAAAAGTTAGTGACCTACTTAAGTGATATTTGAACAGCAATAACATTGTGGCTATGCAATTTATCTTATAAAAAACAAAACAAGTGACAACCAGTTCAGAAATTATTTCTTTAAATAAACAGACTTAATAAATAGCTAGTAAATGCACTTTAACTTATTTAAAGCTGTTTTCTGCATGCCCTCTGGTGCTAAACTTTTCTAGACAATACCCAATTAACTTGTATGAGAAAGAAACAAATAATCAAACCAGCTGAATCAGGAAAAAAAACAACTGTCTTTAACCTGCCAGCTCCATTTTATAAAGTCAATTATAAAATTATAATAATAGCCAGTTTGTCTTATGGAAACTGAGTGCTCAGTTTTCTTTCCATGCTCTGCCACCCCTCGCCTAAACCAAATGTAATATTTATATACGTAATATAAATATATAATATTTACAGTAATAAGAACCAAAGAGATGCAGACAATCTCCTGTTGTGTGCTACATGTGAGATTGGGTTACACCAGCCCATATCAAAAAAATCTAATCTCTTGACAATGTCCACAGTTCATGTGTGAAAACAGCTAAATACCTTCCAACTATTGCCAGTTTCATAAATTTTAATCATAGTTAGTCTCAGTATTGATTTTGTTCACAAATATTTTAATATCTGATTCAGGTTTAAAAAAATAGATATTATGGTGGTGTTGCAAACTCAAAAGGTGGCAACAAATTCTCCCTGTTTGTAAGTCAACAGGTGCTCTTAAATTGCCTTACTTCTGTGTTAAATAACATACAGTAACATGTTAATAAGACATGTCTTCCTACTGTCTTCCTTAAAAACCATTTTAAATTTAGAAATTGCTAAATAGTAAGATGAAAAAAGGGCAATTAAGTCTGTTTATAATGCTAAATCATTGATTTAAAAAAAAAAAAAAAATCATGTTGCCGAGGCTGGCTATGTCATCTTCTATCCTCAATCCAACCAAGTAATGAAAAGCTCTTAGCCTGACCAGCCTGGCATAAGACTGGAAAGGTAGAAAGCATTCATCATGATTTCAAAACTCGAAATAAACTTTGTGTTATTAAATATATAAAAACTTTACCTGGGAAGAGGCTACAGAGATATGCATGATGGGTAAACGACTACTGTCGGATGAGTGGGGTTTTGGATGGAGATGGTAGCCCTGCGAGGGCCAATGGCTGATATTAGGATACCAGCCTTTTGAGTATGAAGGGGACTGTGGGTGAACTTCATTGGGTGCTCTGTAGTTGAATGATGGGGTTGTAACACTCACAGATGGTCTGTGCAGCTGGACCGTAGGTATAGAATATTCCACATCACTGGACTGAGCCTAACAAAACGTTAAGAACCACATCAACTCAGCATAACTAATCATATTTATCATAAAAACACTCAACCAGAACAAAATCTGAGTTTCTCCTAAAACCGTATGAAAAAAGATGAAACAATACCTTATCTGATTCTTGTCTTTGTGTTGTTACAGTTTTACTTTCTGAGCTGGATGAAGAAGCCTTGAATTCAGTCGCTTGATCTCGGCCTATGTGGGAAGATGGCGATTGGTTGATAGCCACTGGAAGCAAAAATGTGTCAAAAGATCCTGGCTGATGGCCTCCTGGTATTGGGGGATTTAATGACATCCTAATGGTACCTGGATTGTTTGGCACAAGCCCTGGAGGTTGACCAAAGTGTTCTGGAGGACCCAACCTTTCCTTTGGCATAAAATAAGGTCTTTCCACGGGGGAACCAAGATTAAGTGAATTGCTTGAATTAAATCCTGATGAATGGATTAGTCCTGGGGGATGATGATTTTGCCAGTGTGGACCAATTCTGTCCCTGTAGCACACCTCAGGTGCCTGAATTGGCAACATTCTCCTCGGTGGTGGATTAGAAAGCCGGTTAGGGACCCGAGAAGGCTTCATTGGAGTCTCCTGGTGAAAAGATGTGTTGGATAGGGAGCGCTGCTCAACAACAAGGTCCTTTACTAAGGTAAAAAGGAAATATGATGCATGCATTATGGTCTTTTGAAGAACCTGTTACATTACACCTTACCCATTTACTGTACTTACTAAGGATTATCCATCTGTTTTTTGGGGTTTTTTTTAATTACAGGTCTGAATTTGTTTTAAGAGAAAAGTAATGACTAGCTTACCCTCTTGTGTTAAGCTTTTACAAGAGTGCCAAAAAGATCTCCCTCTGACAAACTTATTTTTCTCAATTCTGACTCTTTGGTTGGCTCAGTTGTTGATTTAACTGCTCATTGACAGTCCCACAGCATGAAACTGCACAATAAGTGAGACTATATAATAAAACAAACAAACAAAAACTTACATCATAAACATTACAGTCGAGTGCTTTATTGCACAGTAAGTAAAAGCATACACATGAGAGGCAAAGTCTCAAGGAGCAGGTAAAAGTAAAAAATTTTAATGAAAATTAACACTCGACCTGTCACTTCGACTCACCTTTACTTCTCGGTGAGAAGCAAGCTCCAAGTGGGCTGCAAAAAAGACAGAGAAATGGGAACTCAACATGTTTCTATTAACGTTTGAAGTTAGCCCGGTCACCAAGCCGACGACAATGACGCAACTTCAGTTTTTGTTTTATTTTTCTCCCCACACACAAAAAAATGAGAAAAAGAAGACGTCCAACAAAGCACGAGTTAACCTTCCACAGACAAAACGAGGGAGACACTTGCTAGAGAATTTCTGTTTGGCTAATGGCTACCAATCACGGCATGCTATTTGAGGTGACAACATGAGATCAAATAGTTTCACGCTTTGACATGTCGTGATGTTGTTTTGACATAAAAATGTCTTATCGCCTGAAATTAACATAACCTAGCAGTGTCGCTTGAGAACCTCAGTCCCAAACAGACGTCAACAAACTGGCTAGCCGTTAAATATTATTACCTGTCAATATGCTAGGAGCTAGAGAAAAAGAAAGCTAAATATGACAGCGTTATTCATTAGCATCAGTTCCTTGCGTCGTGTTGGACTCGCTTTAAGAAGAAACAAAGCCATCTATGAACGTTTTATTTTAGAACCTACATAAACGTCTTTCTGTAGCTAGCTAGCGAATAATAAAATGCATAATAAATACTAGCATGTCGTTTGAGGAAGTAATGTTTAGCTAGCTGGCTAACGCGCGTGCAAATGACCAGTTAGCAGTTATTCATACCGAGTGTCTCCTTAGTTTTCTGTTGCTTTCCTCATTTTGAGGACTGGGAAGTCTGTTTGCAACTACATACGGCGGCAATAACACGTTACTGGTGATTCCCGGTGCCACAAACATCCTCTCCCGCTTGCAACCGCTTAGACGACACGAACTGCATCATGGAACTTGGAGTTCAAAAGTATTTCACTTTAAAGGAATTCTTTCTGTAGATGTTCAAACTATTTCCCCAAGTCTTTTTCCAGTGCTTCCGAAATAAGATAAGATAAGATAAGATAAGATAAGATAGAACTTTATTAATCTCTCGGGTGGGTTCCTCTGGGAAATTCGACTTCCAAAAAAAAAAGCACAGCAACGACCGAAGTTACAGTTACAGAATTGTTATATATATATATATATATATATATATATATATATATATATATATATATATATATACACACACACAGTGGGGCAAAAAAGTATTTAGTCAGCCACCGATTGTGCAAGTTCCCCCACTTAAAATGATGACAGAGGTCAGTAATTTGCACCAGAGGTACACTTCAGCTGTGAGAGACAGAATGTGAAAAAAAAATCCATGAATTCACATGGTAGGATTTGTAAAGAATTTATTCGTAAATTAGGGTGGAAAATAAGTATTTGGTCACCTCAAACAAGGAAAATCTCTGGCTCTCACAGACCTGTAACGTCTTCTGTAAGAAGCTTTTCTGTCCCCCACTCGTTACCTGTATGAATGGCACCTGTTTGAACTCATCATCTGTATAAAAGACACCTGTCCACAGCCTCAAACAGTCAGACTCCAAACTCCGCCATGGCCAAGACCAAAGAGCTTTCGAAGGACACCAGGAAAAGTATTGTAGACCTGCACCAGACTGGGAAGAGTGAATCTACAATAGGCAAGCAGTTTGGTGTGAAAAAATCAACTGTGGGAGCAATCATCAGAAAATGGAAGACATACAAGACCACTGATAATCTCCCTCGATCTGGGGCTCCACGCAAGATCTCATCCCGTGGGGTCAAAATGATCATGAGAACGGTGAGCAAAGATCCCAGAACCACACGGGGGGACCTGGTGAATGACCTGCAGAGAGCTGGGACCAAAGTAACAAAGGTCACCATCAATAACACACTACAACGGCAGGGAATCAAATCCCGCAGTGCCAGACGTGTTCCGCTGCTGAAGCCAGTGCATGTCCAGGCCCGTCTGAAGTTTGCCAGAGAGCACATGAATGATACAGCAGAGGATTGGGAGAATGTCATGTGGTCAGATGAAACCAAAGTAGAACTTTTTGGTATAAACTCAACTCGTCGTGTTTGGAGGAAGAAGAATACTGAGTTGCATCCCAAGAACACCACACCTACTGTGAAGCATGGGGGTGGAAACATCATGCTATGGGGCTGTTTTTCTGCCAAGGGGACAGGACGACTGATCCGTGTTAAGAGCAGAATGAATGGGGCCATGTATCGTGAGATTTTGAGCCAAAACCTCCTTCCATCAGTGAGAACTTTGAAGATGAAACGAGGCTGGGTCTTCCAACATGACAATGATCCAAAACACAGCGCCCGGGCAACAAAGGAGTGGCTCCGTAAGAAGCATTTGAAAGTCCTGGAGTGGCCTAGCCAGTCTCCAGACCTCAACCCCATAGAAAATCTGTGGCGGGAGTTGAAAGTCCGTGTTGCTCGGCGACAGCCCCAAAACATCACTGCTCTCGAGAAGATCTGCATGGAGGAATGGGCCAAAATACCAGCTACTGTGTGTGCAAACCTGGTAAAGACCTACAGTAAACGTTTGACCTCTGTTATTGCCAACAAAGGTTATGTTACAAAGTATTGAGTTGTATTTTTGTTATTGACCAAATACTTATTTTCCACCCTGATTTACGAATAAATTCTTTACAAATCCTACCATGTGAATTCATGGATTTTTTTTTTTTCACATTCTGTCTCTCACAGTTGAAGTGTACCTCTGGTGCAAATTACTGACCTCTGTCATCATTTTAGGTGGGGGAACTTGCACAATCGGTGGCTGACTAAATACTTTTTTGCCCCACTGTGTATATGTGTGTATGTATATGTGTGTGTGTGTGTGTGTGTGTATATATATATATATATATATATATATATATATATATATATATATATATATATATATATATATATATACACACAGAGACAAATAGGAATAAAAAAAAATACAAGTGAATTGCACATTTCAAGTATTGAGTCTATTGCACTGTTGACTATTTACAAAAAGTATTGCACAAGGTATTGTACAGTGAGGTGAAGAGGCACTACAGCTTAGTTGTTCCCCCCTCCTTTGTCCTCCTGTTTCCTGTTTCCCCTCCCTCTCCCCTCCAGAGAGGAGTTAAACAGTCTGATGGCGTGTGGGACAAAGGAGTTTTTAAGTCTGTTAGTTCTTGTCTTGGGGAGAAGCAACCTGTCACTGAACAGACTCTTCTGGTTGTTAATGGCCGTGTGCAGAGGATGCCCAGCATTGTTCATAATGTCCAGCAGTTTCTTTAATGTCCTTTTCTCTGCCACTGTCACCAGAGTGTCCAGCTTCATGCCGACCACAGAGCCAGCCTTCCTGATCAGTTTCTCCAGAAATAGAGCTGAATCCATCTATTAGAACCCACATTGTAATTTTTCATTTTTTTCGAGGTCGTCATGAGAAATGGTTAATTCTGGAAAATGTCTTGCAAATACAATATGCCCCTGGGACAAAAAAAAATACCCTCTCCTTCATGAATTTAGTCAAAACTGTGGTTTGACCACCACCAAGATTTCATGCTTCATTCATTTTACTTTTGGATATTTGTTACATTTACATACCAAACACATAATTAAACACATTTTAATATTAGACAAAGATAACCCAAGTAAATACAAAACGCAGATCTAAATTCAATTATTAAGGGGAAAAAGCCACCCAGACCTACCTGTCACTGTGTGAAAAAGTAATTCCCCCCAAAAACTAATAACTGCTTGTACCACTTCACACATTTTTAGCTGGTCTAAAATCAGCTGCAAGGTCAGCTGATGGAATAGGATGAGGAGAAAGAAACACATTAACAAGTGCAATGATAAATGTAGACCTTTTATCTTTATTCCTATGATTCATTTGTCACAATATCATTGTCTAAACAGTGGATTGATCACATGTACGGTGCAAAACACACAGCATAGCACCATTCAAAATGTCAACAAATAACACAGACAGCAACAACATAGGAGACAGCATATATTTCAATCATAGACAAGCAAAATAAGAGAAAAGGACTGTTAGCCTTTCCTTATCATCCCATCCTGCTCTCAAGAGATTGTAACATTACATCCTGTTATTAGTGAAAAGCATGAAATTAATGACTTAGAAAATAACTTCTGTACACTTTGGTGGTACTATTTATGTAAAAAATCTATATTTTAAATTAATTTATAATACCCCACAATATCCCAGTATCCTAGGTCACCCAGAGAAATAACAATGCCATCTAAACAGGTATAATTTCTTAACCGCTGCTAGTCTCTCACCAAAATAAAGTAGCAGTATTGTATGTGAGGCAAACCGAGACCTCATCTCTTCATGTAAATAGTATTGCTAACCTTGGAATTGCCTGCAGCATAAAATGGATACGTGGATTTTAGTCTTTCCTCTGCTTTTTTACTATTTAAAGGCATTCAGATATCACAGCCATTTGCTTAACGATGTCACAACCAAAGACCTGTTTCATGTAACAACAAAAACAAAGTGTTATAATTCTGTCATTAGTGAAAAAGGACATAAATTACATATTCTAGTTATTGTCTTTTTTGACGGCATTGCTAATTCTCTTTCAATACTTGCACTGTAAAGGTTAGAATATAAGATTATAATGTAATAATTAGGCAAAAATATTTACAATCTCTTGAAAGTCATGCGCTCCATGGCTCTAATGTTTATCAGTCATTTACTGTCTACTGCTCCCCTGTACTGTACAAACAGACAGCAAACTACAGTATATTCATCACATATTACAACTAAAAATAAATCAGAATTTAGAGGAAACACTAATCTAAAGCCAGCTGTTAGGGACAACCTGTTCCATCGAACACAAAGGGAGCTTTCATGGTGTTTTTCACTTCTTGGCCTTTCCCTGAGCAGCAACGGCCTCCATGGCTTTGCGTACAGTCTCCTCGTCTCCAAGGAATTGCATTGGCTTCACTGGCTTCAGGTTTTTGTCGAGCTCATAAAGGATAGGGATCCCTGTTGGCAGGTTCAGCTCCATGATGTCTTCATCTGACATTCCTACAAAAAGAACAGACAAAATGTCATTTTGTACAGAATTACTGCAATTGCTGACAGAGTGATTGACTACAGGGTACTCCCCAGTTCTCTGTATAACCATATCCTGTTTTGTTTTGTTTTTTTCCTCTAGCCTAGGCTTTTAGCTATAGCCCCTCATTAATGTCTGTTTATTTTATCTTTCGGTCCTTAGGAGCTTATAATAACCAACTAGCCAAGTGGAACACCCTTTTGTTTGGAAGGGGGGCCTTAACTTCTTCACCCTTGATGCCTAGGGGGGACCCTTAATTTGCTTTTCTTTTCTTTCATATTTAAAGCCATCCTACAGAACAAAATAGAATAGGTTCGTGAGGGTGCTCTCTACCGATATGGCCTACCAGGGCTGGAAAAAACCCTAACCTATTGTAAAGATTGTCAAAGCACATCTTAACTGATATATAGTGAAGTGTCAACACTCATCATCAAAGGTACATGGGGAGGAAAGGAGCTAAAATGAAGTGCAGAGACAGTCTAAATAACAGGGATGGCGTCTGTGCTGAAAATGTAAAGCTAATGCAGAAGTACCTTAACTTTAAAATGACTGTAACTGCATAACTGTTTATGCTAAAGACAAAATTCAAATGATTGTGGAAAGAAGAAAAGACAAGCTTTACGGGGATATTTATGGTATCATAATGGATTCACAAGGCTATGCTGTCTGAGCACAAACAAACAAAAAAGAAGAAACAGCTCCACCTGGAGTTTACCATGTGAACTTCACATCACCTTACCTCTCAAGCAGTTGGGCTAGATAGAGAATTCAACTGTTCCTAAGAAACATTTTGTATGAATCTTGGTCAATAAAGGGTTAAACGTGCATTCTTCTGAAGGATGAGGAGGGGGGGGGGGGGGGGGGTGCCCCTATGCTTACAAAAAAGACTTATGTTTACTTATGTTTCAGTAAACACTTTCTTGATGTGTTTCTGGGCTCAGTCGCTAGTTTCAAGCAAATACATAAACATAACATATAAAGTAGAGGTGATTAAGCAGTGAACAGTATGAGAAAATAATGTGTTTTTTGAACATTAAAGCATGAATATATATTTGTGAACCTACCAAGTCAAATTCTGAATTTTAAAACATTTCCATGTGACTCATACTTTTGCATCAGATTTCCGCCGTAACTTACACTATAACCAGAACCCCATTTTAACACTGCGCTGCAACCTTCTACATGACCTCCTGAGAAATGTAACTACAATGTAACTGCAAGCATACTACGACGTGAATTGCTTGAAAGGTTGTGGTGTAGGGATAAAAGGAGTTTCTGGTTACATCACCAGTTAGGATGTAACCAGAGAATGTAGATTTCTCGCAGAAGTCTAAGTGAAGCTTTAGTGTTACTCACCCTCCAAGTGCTTGACGATCCCTCTCAGACTGTTACCATGGGCGGCGATCAGCACCCGCTTTCCCTGCTTGATCTGAGGGGCGATCTCCTCGTTCCAGAAGGGCAGCGCCCGTGCAATGGTGTCCTTAAGGCTCTCACAGGAAGGAAGCTGGTCGTCAGTCAGGTCTGCATAACGACGATCCTGCAAACATAACAACTTCATTGTACAAACTAAATAACAGAACAAAAAACTGAGATAGCATCTTAAGCTTTATTTTACCCCCCACCCAAAAAACCCACGTTTTTTTTTATATTACATTTGTAACAGCCACTATGGTGTGGTGTCCCTTTGAGACACCCAAGTCGAGGGTTGATGGTGTCATCAGTGTGTGCCACTGGTCTCTCTGCTCTCTCTCTCTGTGATGGTGTGGACATGTGCTTGCACGCTAGTACATGAGGAGGGACGGATTTTATGTTTTACCTCTCCAGACACCTTTGTTTGCAACGTTATGGGTTGTACGAACACTGTGCGCTATGTTTGTTAAGCTGCAGCCGTTCAACCGGGCTTATATGGTTGATGAAGAGAAGGTATATTAAAGAACACACTGTGGAATCCCCAACGCCAGCGTGAGTGTGTATTCTTTTGGCTACCCTGCTAGGTGTTTTGCCGCCTCCTCTCAACCACTAAACGCAACCCGACGTTACACATTTCAAAAATAGAAAGGAAGACATGAGAAATTTGTTTCTACCTTGACTTGAACTTTGAACCTGAATGCAGAAGAACTCTTTCAGTCATACATTAACTCACACTGAACTTAGTATTAGGCAATAGCATTAAGGCTCCTACTGGCAAATAGTAACCTACTACGTCTCTGTGGTGGCCATGCTTGATTTATGCACTGTTGTGGTATTTAAGCTAAGTATGCTGGAGATAAAAAGATTGAGACACATGATGTTAAATCCACTATTTTCTCTCTAAACACTCGTGCCATTTCTACTGATTTCTCTCATAAAGCTGGTTAGGCCTGGATTCAGAGATATGTTCAAGTCGTGGCTCATTTTTGTTACGTTTGTTTGGAGATACTTGATTAAGAAAGTCAATATGTACAAAACCATTGTTTCTCTCGGACGTCAGCAAAGTTCATTGATTGTGTTCATGCACTGCCAATATGATATCTTACCTTGCTGATGATAGTATAGTAGTCGTGGTCTGGACCCATGGGAGGAGGTGGGATATCAAATGAGCGCCTCCAGACCTTCACCTGAGCCTCTCCGTGCTTGGCAGCAGTCTCTGCCTTATTTAGCCCCGTCAGGCCTCCGTAGTGACGCTCGTTGAGCCGCCATGTCCGATGAACAGGCACCCACATCTGGTCAATGCTGTCCAAAACCAGCCACAGTGTCCTGATGGCTCGCTTCAGCACGGAGGTGTAGCAAATGTCAAACTCAAAGCTAGCATCTGTGAGATTCATAGAGTGTGAGACACTGCAGGGTTTTTTTGTCTGGTAAAATATATATTTCTTGCATAGTTGTGTAGTTATTACATTTCTTCACTCTGCTGTTTATGAATAACACCTGGAATAATGCCAATGATGGTATAGAGAGAGATAAGCCTGTATCTCAGGCCTTGCAGAAATTACATTTAGGATTGCTCAGAGCTCAAGATGATGTCTCTAATATGCCTCTGCAGTCAAAAACCTCAACCTTATAATAGAAGGTATGGTGCATATAACAATGAAAAGCATCTAATTATAACACAATGACCGCTGTTTGGTATGACTGCACGGAAAAATGACTTGACTATTTTGGTTGGGGCTCAGAAGTCTAGCTATTATTGAGCCGTAAAAAATTAGGTCTTCTGATTGAAGCTGGGTGAAAGAGCCAGCTGCATGAACATTTAACTAAATACATTACTTTGAAGGTTTTTTTCCCCTCTCTGCTCTGCAGGCCTTTATTTCTGTTGCAATGCAGCCACATAAAAGCATCGCCTCAGCACGTCTGCACACGGTCAGGGGGCGGTATATGACCCGATGCGCTCAGAGTATGCGGTTATGCAATTGCTAGTTGCCGAGAGCGCGATACCATACGGAATGAAGGAAGACTTCACATCGGTTCGTCCTCACCTTTTAGGGCCTGTCCTCCCCTCTTCGCCTCCTTTTCACCTGTTTCGCTCAGATCTGCATCAAACCACCCACAGAAGCGATTCTCCTGGTTCCAGTTGCTCTCTCCGTGACGAATCAGCACTAATTTGTAGGCTGCCATGAGTGATACAGATATGTCTCAGCCGATTGCTTCAGTCAATGAAAACTAGTTAGTTTAAGTATTTTTTTGAAGGATGCTGAGGATGCCGAATCTATACCCCCCAACTCCAGAGACATAGACGACTCCACTTGCTGCTGTCAAACCGTTTTATCCCTTGGATTGGCTACTCCCCCACTTCCTGGTTTTCAGAACCAATGAGGCTCAGCAGAATGATGTTTATCAACCAATGGGCGAGGTGGGAGTGAACGGTGGAGAATCTCCGACCTTCATGTTGTACATTGTACTCTATTGATTTTCTTTAGGCTGTTTGTCTTTTCAATAGTATCTATCTATCTATCTATCTATCTATCTATCTATCTATCTATCTATCTATCTATCTATCTATCTATCTATCTAGCTATCTATCTATCTATCTATCTGGCGATTAGTTAATACTTTACAAAACATATTTTATATTTGAAATATGAATATATTTATATTATATTTTATGGGTATAGTGTAAGAAAGCAGCATGTAAGAAAGGCAAAGAAGTTAATTCTCTAATGGACATTTGCATTTGCAATAATCTGGTTGCATCTCTATTTTACCTGTTTGTGCTTTGCCTATAAAACATTTAACTGTTGCTACTGCTTACTGAAATGGCTATACATTTAAAATCTATTGCTATCAATACCCGTTTCATATTTACTCTATTAGAAGTATTGCATAATTTGTTGAGCTGTCTTCTCATTGGTTGCATTTCACAAACAGAAAGTTTGAACAGCAGTTGGATAGAGATGCTATGCTTCTGAGTGCCTGGCAACCAAATTATTAACAGCCCCTCTTATTTTCCAGCAGAGATTACAGAGATTATTTGTATATATGATGACTTTATTATTTGTTCATCTGTAATATGAACACCCACTTCAGTAATTGGTATAATTTTTCATGATAGGAAATAAAGAAATGGTAAATGGCCTGTATTTATATAGTGCTTTACTAGTCCCTAAGGACCCCAAAGCGCTTCACACATCCAGTCATCCACCCATTCACACACTGGTGATGGCAAGCTACATTGTAGCCACAGCCACCATAAAGAAAAGCTTAACAGTTCCCTTTAATGGGGAAATGACCAGGATCACCCCCGTGACACTGAAATGTAGCAGTTGTGTATTTATAGAGAGATTCTTAAGAACTAAAAGGTTAAGTAACCGCGTTTGTAAGAAAAGAGCAAAATAAAACAACAAAAAGGAGCTGATATGAGAGACGGGTTGTGTGACATACTGAATAAAATCTCATGAATAACAAATAAAATCAGAATCTAAGTAATGTCTGACTTATCTGGCAAGCCTAAACATCCAGTGAAGAAACTTCACTTTTGTCCAGCTTCAGATTTAATATCAAATGTTTCACTGCAAACCTGACGAAACACAGTATATTTATAGTCGTATACTCCGCTTTTGTGCAAATCCTGATAACCAGCCATTTGTGACGGTGTTTCAAAGAGTTCCTTATCATGTCTGGAGTCTTGGGTGCCAAGAGTTGGATGTTGAGCCAAGTTGAGAAATCAGTGACACTCAGCAGTCACTGGTTCTTTCAAGTTTTATTTAACACATTGCTGCATCAATGTTTCTCCTCTTCATTTCATTACAACCATATGTTACAACTAGAATTGTTAGACTTGAATCAGTAAATGGGACCTTTCCCCTTCATCCACTGTTACATCCTACTTTTGACAGATATTTTGCTACATTTTTAAAGCAAAGTCTTTATGAGTGATAAACATATGTTGGTATTTTGGTTGTCTTGTCACTTTTAATCTTGTGGTCATGCTCTAGATCTAAACTAATCCAAAATGGCCTTTGCATTACTTCTTAGAAATTTCCAGTGAAGCTAGTCAGCCCCAAGAATGGTCCTCTTTGCTAAATATGGACTTGTGTGTTCTGATGTTATCTTTTACAATACTGCAATACTACTAAGTATTCAGTGGGCAAATTGAGGAACAGCATTTTTTGTGCATGTGAACAGTGTCTGAAAGCTGATTTACTGGAACAAGCCTCTGATGAGTCAATGAAAACCACATGGATATCATCAAAAACCTTCAGTGTAAAGAGAACTCAAGAAAACGGATCTTTTGTAGAAGAATAAGTAGTTCAACTGATGAACAAGAAATAGTACATATCTGTAATATTTCTCTTAATGTCTCTTAATAGTCTTGAAAAGGACAAATGAGAGTAATACACTGACTCGCCACTTCATTAATTACACCTTGCTACTGCAGGGCTGGACCCCCTTTGCCATTGACAACAGTCAAACAATCCATTGTCCCACTGCAACCCTCTCATGACTCTCAGTGGCTGTGGATGGGACAGCTATGAGAAATACTCATTTGAATGCTTTGTCCCAATTGTGCCTCCTTGTGGGTAAAATTAGTCCTTGCTTGCAGTCGCAGAGGATGCCTGGATCATAGCAAGAATTTGTAACAGTGTGTGAAAAGTTGTGCGTTACACATAGATTTTAGACATGTAGAGATTTGTGGTGCAGTTGAATCTATCAGAAACAAGTCAATGTGTGACAATCTAAAGTTTAAAATTAAAACAAATATTTCTTTTTTTCTTGTGTCATGTCCTCAGGCACATTTGTTTTAAACACATTGAGGGGATATGGGTTGAAAGAGCTATTTGCTGTTTTTCCTTACAACAGCAGTGTGATGTAACTAAAAGTGTTTGGATCTCTTTGTGTGAAGACTGTGCTTGGGTAAACTTGAGCTGGGAAACAGTTCAGAGCCATGTGAGCTATTAACAAGGACTCCATGATCCACGCTTGGAAGGAATGTTTGTTTTACATCCCAGAGTGCGTATGTGTACACAGCACATAAAGAGTTTTGGGGCACAGGAAAAATAATCATCTTTGACATTAAGATTTAATGACGAACGAATGAAGGGTGAATAATGTAAGTTGGAAATAAGAATCATTAAATGTCAGACAGAAAATTTGCCATTTTATCCACCCAGTGACGCAAAAAACTTCACCACACCCTCCCCTTTTTCCTGACACATTCACTCTGTAACACACTCAACATCTTGACTAAGGACTGGCAGACTGAGGAGGGAAGCTGTGGTATTTTCAAGGCTATAAATAGCAATTATCCTTTCCCACCACTCGCTGACATTCCCTTCGCACAACACATGAACACTGCGAACATTCAGAAATTGTCTGGGTAAAAAATGCTGTAACAGATATAAGAATAAGAAATCCCAGTTACCATAGGAAACCAGAAACTGAAACATCACTGGCAAACAAACCTTCCATGCCCAGAACACTGTGCTGATTCATGCCTTACACAGACAGGAAATGTCAATCTCAGATTCTTGCTGGGAACTCAAAGACGTTTTTGCACATCTCCCCCCCCCTGCTCATTCACTTGTTCAGTTGGCCTCCATTTGGTTTGTCAGCCCCTCTTTCCCTCTCTGCAGTGGTGGAATGTACGTCTCAGCACTTGCCGATTAAAATGTGCTTAACAGGGCACGGCTGTGTGCTTTTGTCAGTGTTTTCATGTTTCATCTGAGTACACGTAACCTCCCCAAGTGAGACACGATGTCTGCCAACAGGAAATAAAGAGCCAAACAAACTGATAGGACACACGGGTAGGACAGAACACTTCCAATGGGAGTTACCCACCAAGAATTTGGGTGTCTAGGAACACGGAGGACCTCTTCCAGTCTTGGAGTTGGCTCTTACTGCTAAAAAATACAATGTCATAGGCCACCAGGTCTGGTTGGTGAGAATGCTTTGCCAAATCATCTACTGGGATGAAGATCAGGACTAGGCTCAGTAAAAAGAGAAGGATGTGGTTTTAAAGTGAATGTTTCTTAAATGTGAACATTTCCATTTGAATAATGCTGAGCATGTATAAATCCCAAAATGTTCAAAAGATGGATGCATGTTTATTTCAAGTCTGTCTTAAAATTATACAGAAGGTATTTCGATCACTTCTTATGTTCTCGGTTCCTCTTGTCCATAATCATCCTGACCAGATGTCAATGTAAGGCATCAGGGACAGAATTTCAATCAATTTTTTAAAATCACTCATCATATGATTATATGTTTCCTCCCATATTAGAGGAAACAGCTCTACTCACCGCTTTTGTGGACAGGAAGCAACAAAACTGCTTCCACTGCACGTGTGGAATTTTCAAAATAAGAAAATGTCTCCAAATGAAAATCAAAGAGAGGTGATACAGTTCCAAACGGTGTGCTGTTCCTTTTAAATTTAGCCAGACTGAGCCTCCTGTTCATCTAACCTGTTAAATACTGTACGTCTGGCAGTATAAAGTTTTGTTTTTAAACAAAAAAACAAGACAGTCTTGGATTTGGTTTTCTTACCAGTGATTTAATTACAACCATAAGACATAGTCATGTCATTGTTATCCATTTTTGGCCTCATTGTTAGATCAATAAAGTTTTTCTGTGACATCAGTCCACGGCTGCAGTTTGTAACAGGGTGCTATGCTTCCAAGGAGAGGCAGAGTAACTCTTTATAACTTGGTTGCTTGCAAAAGGGTGGGAGAGTGCATGCAGGCATACAGGAAACGTCTCTTTGGTCGACTTGCCAGAAAAAATATCACACAGTTGGCACTCCAGGGTATGGTCTGACTCTATATGTACTATGTGTCTGGGTTTTCTTTTCGCCCCTTGTAGCAAACAAAAAAAACAACCCAAAACAACAACCTCGCCCTTGTTGCACCAACACCAGTAAATTTCCAGTCTCGCTACCTGTGATTAAATGGGTTCATTGTTTGCACAATCGATGTAATGTTTATGAAATAAACTCACAATGAACTCATTCACAAAACACAAGATCTTTAAACTGCGGTCAGTGAATAACGAGGGGCCTGTAAATGTGGTCAAATTTAAAGGTTTAAATGTGGAGACTCCTTTTGTGACCTTAACTGTGAGCGTCCACCGTCACCGTGAGTCATCCAAAACTTGAACTGACTCTCCGTGGGTACTTTCAGTATCAAACCGAAACCATGGCTTCGGTTTGATACTGCTTTGTTTAAAGTGGGCTGTTATGTGCCGTCTCCATTTGGTTGTATACAACAGTGCTTTCCCACAGGCGCCGACACGTGGACAGGACGACACTCCTGATCTCAGAGGGGGAAGGGAGGGGTGCATGTGTGCGTGTGTGGAAGGGGGGCTCCTTCCCTCCTTTAGAAGCACTAGATTTATATCCTGATGCTCCAGCTGGTTAATGTTAACTCTTTCACTCCGGAAATTCTGGCCACAGATGTTTCCCAAAATCAAAAGCATTTTTTTCAGCTCTTTTTCAGATAATAATTCAATTGTACTGCTGATCTATAATCCATTAACTGCATGGCTGTTGCCTTTATTCTGGCACTTGATGCTAAAATTTGGAGCGGTAATAATACAACATTTCATCCTTGCGCTCCTCTCCAAGAAAAACTCATCATGGTTTGTTGCCAGTATGCAAGGCAAAAAAAAGTAAAGTCCAAAAAAGGAAAAGTGTGTGTTTGTGTTTTTTTAACTACATATCAGCAATGAGGATGCAGCATATCAGTACAAATCAGCCTCTTTTGAATAAAGGTGGTCAAAAAGTTGCCAGAATGTAGTTTTAGGTGCTGTTCAAGCAACTTGTCTGCAGCATGTTTTTAGGAACTGTATGCTGACTGGAATATATGAGACATCAAATCATCTTCTAACTCACTGGGCTTTATTTTCATTGGCTGAATGTTAGCCCACCTCCAGAACCCCAACAGACTGTTCCGGTAAGAACAAGCCTCTTCCCAGATTATTGTTCACGCGAGACTAAACACACGCACTCAGACATCTTTTGCAAAGTAGGATAACTCCCAGACAACTCTATCCTACAGCGCATGCATTTTGTTTGCGCCCCTTCGAATGAGTCATTTTACTTCAAGAAGCACATAGGTCTAAGGTTTGATGTCTTTCATGTGGTTTTGTGGCATAGCATGTAAATGATCCCTGCTGATTGGCCGACGCTTTAATCTCCTGAAAGGAAGTTCCATTGCTGTTCAGCTCTAATTATGTGTTTCATTTAAAAAGAAAAAAAAAGACCACAAAAGGCTTGGTGCTGTGTGTGCTCTTCGTCCGGTTTTGTCTCCAGATTTAATTAAAACAATGTCCTGAAGCAACTTATCTGAAAGCACTGATACACGATCACAATGAAAGAAAGAGCTCACTGACTGACTAGTCTTTATTATAAAAGCCTATTTTTTGCTCTTTGGATTTTTACACAATGAACTGTTGATAAAGGTTTTTGTTCAGCATACACACTGTAGCACCAGTCACATCTGTGTTGTGGAGTTGTTGTTATCACCTTGTTGTTGAGTATACAGCATTCGGACAGAAGGCACAAACAAACAAACAAACAAACAAACAAACACACGGATTTTTCAGTCCAACCTTTTAGTAAAAAATAAGTACACATAAAAATATATTTAAAAAGGTAATGAAAATAAACACCTGTTAAAAAAACTGTAGCAATTCTATTTAAAAAAAAGTTCAAGGTGGACTGTTAACCAGTATCAATAGTAATCTGCAAAATGTAGGCTATGTTAAGGCCATTTCACTGTTACCACTAAATATACTGCTAGGCCACAATAACAAGTCCATACATTAATATTATAAGAGTCTTCATAACTACATAGGCTATTGTTGAGCTTAACAAGGAGACAATACACGGCACTTAGCCACTTAGCCAACAGGTCTCTTTCATGTTAGTAACCATTAAACACACACCGAGAAAACGGTGGCCGATCCTGTTTAACCACCACCGTGGATTGTTAAGAGAGAGGAGAAAACAGAGATTAGAGTAACCGCTGAGTGAAATTACAGTGACGTTAACTATTCCTCATCTTGCCATGACCACCCTTAGGCTTCCACGCTGCTCAACAGTTCACCCTCTTTGACACTTTCTGCACGCTCCAAAAATAACGGACAGGAGGTAAGCCAGCCAGCAGAAGCAGGCGAACACAGCGGCTGTCAGGTAGACTTTGTACAGACATGGATGCATGTACTGAGGCAAGTTGCAGAATGAGTTTCGATTGGTATTGTAGATCATGACGCCTATGGCCGGCAGGTAGAGCACCGCGGCGACCACGTCGTGCGCCAGGTTGGTGCACGACCAGCGATCCCCTCCCAGCAAAGGCACGAGGTCCTGCTTGTCCAGCAGGGTGAGGAAGAAAAGGGCCAGGGTGAGGAGCCAAAAGAAGACAGCGACGAACAGCACGAAGTGGATAGACCCCCCGTATTTGTTGGCGGCGATGGTTACCCACAGGCAGGCTCCGAACACGATCTGCAGGATCCGCGTAATTCCCATAAAACTCCTGAGGAACTTCGGGATGTTCCCCCTCACCTGCGGCTGGGGAGGTTCGGGTGGCATCGTTCTCTCTCCTCCTCCGGTCACTCTCGGTCCACTTTTTCCCGAACAGGGCGGGTGCTTTTTTGCCAGCTGCAAACAGCTGGGGAAAAGATGGGCAAAGTGTGAAAATAAAAGGCCTGGAGGGCCGGGCTTCTGGTGGGACAAAAGCGGGTGAGTGTGGGGTTAAAAGGAACTCTCTGTTCTTTCCACAGCTCCGGAGTTTTGAAATGATAAACCTTCTTGTGTGTTTCGTCTTTTCCGTTTTTCCTCCGTTGAATGTTGCATCTGTGTAGGGGGGCTGGGAGATGGATAGGGGGTGGCCTGTAATTCAAAGCCTGCTCCTCCTCTGCTGGACTGAACGAACACTTCACCCATCCGCTGCTAGATTCCTCGTGTAGTTCCCCTTTTTATATACCAGTGTGACGGAATGTATAACATGCATGTACAAACATCAAACCTCGACGCTTCAACTTTAGAGCCAAGAAACTTTAGTTTCTTTCGGCTGAAAAATCCATGCCTCGATTCCAGGAGGAGACACACATCCCTTTGGGATTGCGTCAGGAAGGGCATCCGGTCTAAAATCTGCCAGATCAAAATATAGGCTACCCGTTGTGCCAAGCCCTTGTTTAATAGGTAACCAGCGGGAAGCGCTTATTTTTCTTCTTTATTATCAAGATGTGGCATTGTTCTCCACTTTGCCTTTCCGCTCTAACATGCCATGATAATACACCGTCTGTTCGTACAGCACCAGTGTTTATGAGCCCCCTGCGTCACTGTGTTTACGTGTGTAAGGCGCAGGATTATCACATGTTGCTTCTTTCTCGCATAATTGACAGATGCTTCTCGTGCCAGCCAGGCTCATTGACGTCAATGGATTTCAGTGCGCACGCCCTACGTGGCCAATAGGCGGGACCAATGACATGTCCCACCCAGTTAAAGCGGGTATTGGTGGAGCGAAAACGTTGACCAAGCCCAGACAGGCTGGAGTAGAATATACTTCAGATCTTATTTGTGATTGACAGCCAGACCGAGGACACTTAATGATCGCGGAGGCTGGGCAAACCCGGTCCTGCAGCGGCTGGAGTAGTTTTGAGTGGAATAGGCACACCGATGAATACAAAGCAGAGAAAGAGAGAGATGCGATAGAAGAAAAGTGAACATTTCGGTGTCATCTCCGGGTAAGCAGAAGCTTTTTTATTGTCCACATGACTCTCATGAGATTCTTGTTTGCTGCCTTTTGCCCACAGGGCAGCGAACACAGCGCGGATTAGGGCTATTACTTTTTATTCTCTGCATGCATGTTGCTTTATTTTATTTTATTTTATTTTTTTTTAAAACAAGGTTATTTCAAGGATCAACTGAACTTTTTCTAGAAGCGTTCATTTTGAAAGCGACCCGGTAGGTTGTCTGCACCAGTGATCCGCAGCTGTTTGTTATGCAAACAGTAAACGCAGCTAGGGGAATGAAAGGAGAAGTCAGTGACGTTTGGGTTGGTGTAACCTACTTTTAAAGCGAACGCTAAACAGCTCTGTAGATGTGCGACATTGCGTTAAAGCCGCACACCGCAGCGTCAGTGTTTGGATGTCATGCAAAGTAGCTTACAATGTGAATTCTTGTTTATAGTTTGGCTGTGATGACACACACTCACAGAGCACAGGAAACTGTCCGAGGCTTCTACGGTTATGAAACATGTGGAACAAAACAGTTAATGTGTAACAGGGAAAGCAGACGTGGACCTTTGCAGAATGAAACTTGGTTCATAGAGTGTGGGGAATTTCCTTCCTGGCCAGGAGCTGATACATCTGAGACATTAATGTACATAAATAATGCTGGACTTAAACAGAACAAATGCAGGCTGGATTAAACAAGTAATTCTATTAGATGGATTACAGATGAAAGCTGTGCAGGAAGGCAGTAAGTACACCTTTATTGAGGTCACTGAAGTGAGTGCTCTGACCCATGATCAGTCATGACCTTGATGACTTATCTATCTGGTAGTATCCCACTCAGAAGCTCACTGTATGTGAAAGCAAGACAAGGTTACCATCTGCAGTCTAATGGGCTTTGACGTGCAGCCTGTCACTCACTTCCTAAAGAAGGATTATAGAATCAAACTTCAAGACTCACAGCTGACTGCCAGGTGCTTTGACAGCTGTAGATTTCCACATGGCATGACCATTGTGTTGTTGTTGTTGTTGTTTTAAATCAAATCTGAATTTAAGAACCTAAGCACCCTTCATGTCAGAGCTGAAACTCTCCGTTCCTTCTCCACAGCATAGACCCCGTGTATGCCACCTTTGCCTGTGTTTCTCTGGATGGATAGTGGACCCGCCTCACCTTCTTCCTCCATGTTGGCGGGCCGTTCCACATTGTGGCGTCTGTCTGAGAGGAGGAGCAGAAAGGCTGGGTCAGCGAACATTTTCAGCAATGTGAATCTGTGGCAGCTCCAGAGGCTCTTCAGGGCAGCAGGGGACCAGGATGCGGAGCAGAGGGCCCAGTTAATTTGGGGCCACGGAGATGAGGCTGAACTTGCTAAGGCCTTAATAGGACTGAGGGCCCGAAGCCACCACAAAGGGCTAAGGACTAATGGAAGGGATGCGTTGGGCACACACTGGCTGCGAGCCTTCAGCCACCTCAGGTAGAAACACTGCTAACCTAACACATATTCAAAAAACTCAACCTTTCAGTTACGTGAACCTGAAAGGAATTTTTGTCTCTCAGGATTGGGGAGAGCTCACCAAGCAGCCAGGGGAAAGATCCCAGCGAGGAGAGTGATTCTGAGGCAGGAGCACAGAGCAGTCCAGAGCCCCGAAGACACACCTCAGTAGGAACAGGAAGAGTAGGGTCCTCAGTGGTACTAAATGAGAGCCAGGACCCTGCAATGACACCCGAGAAACCAGTCAGATCCAATTCAGTACTGAGAAGAGGAGGGGAGAACAAACCAGAGAGATACCTACACCGAATACTCCACTGACTTCACAGTCAAAACTGGAACGGGGTTGAAATATAACACAGGCACAGGCAGTGGCAGTTTTAGGTGGAACTAATAACGGAAAAGTTTCTCATAATACCAAAGTGTCTTATTGGCAGGATCTGCCCTGTGGCACACCACACATCCACTTGAACATTTCAGCACAAACCTGTGAGTGGTTGAAGGTATCTCACACCTTTTTTACAGTGAATGGCTCTCCATAACTGCCTTGTGTTTTCTTAAATGCATCCTACCAGCCACACTAACCAGGCACACTGACAATTTGTTATTGCTGATATAAGTTTAAGTGGTTTCCCTTTAGAAATCAGTATCAGTATAAAAAAAAAGAAAAAAAAAAAAAAAAAAAGAACAACTCATTCTTTCAAAAGTGAGTAAAATTACACTTCGTGGCCATGCGCTTAGTTTTGCACACCTGTGGCAATAAGACTGCAAACATCTGGATTTAAAGATTAAGAAGAGTGGACCAACACTTTGTCTATATAATGTATTTCAGGGACTGCAACAATCTTGTAACACCAAACCGACTGCAAATTAGCTTCTTTTTAAAGATCTCAACAAACAGATGGTATATAACTGCAACTAATAAAAAGATGAGTAATGTGGAAAAAAAAAAAAAAAAAAAAAGAAATCAGTATCCGGACAACCCGTTATAAAACGATTTAACTATATTGCAAAGTCACACTTTCGGTACCAACAGAAGGCTTATATGTATTTCTATATTATATACTTTATGTATGCACACGTGTTTATATGTTTGTAATTTAGCTTGAAAATATGTTAATGTTCAAATTTTGTATTTACACTAACCAATGCTGAAAAAGGAAAATGTCACACAACCAAGATCAGGTGCATTTTACCCCCCATGTTCCGGAGTCACGAGTGTGGTACGTTACACTACATTATAAATATTATGAAAAGTAGGAATAACACTGGACTCACGTCATTGTACAGAGTGAATGAGTCAAATGTTACATTGACTGAACTGCTCCACCAGTTTATCTTGTCCTTGGTTTGTGCTTCAATAAGCAGAGATAAGTACAGAATGCATAAGATGTTTATTAAGTCTGACAACACAGAAATTAGGTAAATAGAAAGAGGAAGGATGCTTGAGTGTCTAGATGGTGGAATAAAAGAGATTTAGAGATGCAGGCTGGATAATCAAAGGCTTAAAAGAGTGAATGAAGCATATACATTAAAAAGTAGCCACGCAGACTGATTAGCTCACATATAGCGCCACCAGAAACAAATCAAGAGGCACATTCTGGAGGGAGTGGTTAAGCAGATCAAAGCATAAATAATAGAATAAAGAGGAGGGATGCCCAGTGTATTGAATAGAATTTTCACCAAAGCTTCATTTGTTTAAAGTGTCAGGTAGTCAAACATAATACATTTTGAGTGCAATGCTCGCTGCGCAGGGAAAGGCAAACTTGAAAAAGCAGTGTTTAAGCTCACAGTGTGAAATCCCACTGTGCCGATGAATATAAAACCTCGTCAGATGGCTGGAAACTGAAATTGTCATTTTTGATTTTTAGTAATAAAGTCTTTGTATTTTCTCTCTGGTGTATTTGTGTATTTGTGAAAGCAGCGTTCACGACCTTCAGTCACTAGATGGCGCCAAAGGGTTTACTTTGTAGTTAAAGCGCTGTATTGAGCATGGTTATGTCGCTCATACTTTCACTGCATATTAAAATTTTCATGAACTTAAAGGTCAGACTAATTTTATTAGACAAACAGACAATCCTGCTTCTCCAGTCTTTAATAAGGAGTATCCAAGTGTTAGGGTAGCAGTCCTGGTGTGTATGTCTGTCTATGCTTCAGTTTATTTAAAAAAAATCTACGTCATTCATTTTCTCAACAATTTAAAAGAAGAAAGAAAAATTGACATGTGCCCATGAGACTTTGTTTTTTTAATCCATCCCACCACCCAGTGTCTTTGTGCTCACACAGATACCACAGAGTAGTACAGGAAGGACTTTATCTTCCAGATTGTGTGAAGGATCACATTTACTCTGTATCCACCAGATGTCCTCTTCGCCTCCATTTCCCCCCTAACTCCTACTGAGGCAAAACTGAGGCATCCATGGGGCTGCTTCATAGGAGCTGAAACCTCAGCTGACTCCTCAGTACAGAGAAAGCAGGAGTCTGGCTCAGAGTTAATCCTCTCTTCGGTGAACTTCTCACCTTGTTGTACTAAAATGAGCTTATTGCACGGAAAATTTTAGTGCCCATACAAGTTTTCTTAGCTTTTCATTTAGTACCTAAATCTTATGACTGTATAGGGAAGGTGGAATGATGATCCAGCATACAGCTGCCGTTAGATTTAGTGTTTATGGTCACATCTATAATTTCTCTGCAGAATGAGCACTTCTGTATTCTTACTTAGGTATGATTAAAAGCAGAGCCCTAGCGTGGCATTTGAACACAGTGGAAACCCTGAGACTGAATTAAATATCAAAACCGGTCTTAGGTATGGCGGGTTGGCTAAATAGGGTCTAGTGAAAACTAGAATTGCAACCATTTTTAATATGTGCACCAGGATCCAGTCTTTGATGCTAAAGAGGTAGCAGCGTAAAAAATAATGGATCAGAACCCCAGAAATCACTTCACTGCTTAGAGAAATGAATTAAATTGTGCATCGAGATGTTTGAATTTGGTATATTTAGGATCTAAATCTAGGTTAAATTTTAAAAGAGTTGCAGAACACAATTAATCATGCTGACATCTCTATTTCTGTGCTAGTTATTGCAATTCTGTACACAATAGCAATGTGGTGGCAAAGTCAGATTCCTTTGTGGTATTGTTTCCTTTTAGGCAACATGCACAACGAGCGGTTTTCTAAGTTATGTGCATATAAATGAAACATCTTTAAGCTCCCTAAATTCTGAGTCAAATTCAACAGCTAATGAAAAATAACAGAGAAAAGGCTTTTCTGTGCAATGTTTCAGGGCATTTGCAAATGGCATGTATTTTTGGCCCTCATTCCAAAACCGTACACAGCGTGTTGAGGTTTATATTATGCATTCAGCTGACTTATCTCCAATGTTTGTACAGTCAGGTATTCTCATATTTAGCAGTCCACCCAAAAGCTGTTCAGTCCACAAACATTTTTATGTGCACTCTGATCCTTCTCGGTATTTATGAGAACTCTCTGTTGCTCCATTTCAGTTACAAATTGCGCATAACTGGGTGCACACTTGAGAGTTTCCCCTTTAAAGCTGGACTTCCATCACTGATATTGCATCTCGATGCAATCCTGTTTTGTGATGATCATGAGGCGGATTTACCTGCAACCTGTCTTCTATATCCCCTAAACACCTTTCTGATGCTTCTCCAGGAGAAACCCAGATTTCAAATCTGTTGCCCGTTTTTCTGCATTGCTTTCCAGACATTTTAGTGAAGAAGAATCAACTCAAAGCTGACGACAGATGAAGAAAGAGAAGAGTGACAGCTGCATGGAGAGCGCGGGGAGCAGGTCTGATTTTCAAAAGGAGGAAAACAAGCTTTTTTTCTCTCTATTTTTGTGTGTCTACGTGTGTGTGTGATTGACAATGGAAATGGTATGGAGGTTTAGCAAAGGCATAGATCTGAGAGTTGAATGTGTCCCTGCTGCATTATAATTAGAGCACGGAACAGTAATTAATGAAATGATATATACAGTACATGCTCCTTGTGCTCTGATAATAATCCCTAACACACACACGCGTGTGCATGCGCGCGCGCGCGCGCACACACACACACACACACACACACACACACACACACACACACACACACACACAACACCTCTGTGCTGCACTTCGTCTTTGTTCACAGGAGAATCACACAACACTGCGGCACGACGTTCATTGTTATTCCTTCCTCTGTGTCAGTGTGCGCCTTTGCTCTTATGCTCGATACTGTACCGCCAAACGCTCTCGTTGGCTTCTGCAGTTTCTAAACACAGACATGGCACTGTCTCCCTGCTCCCTTTGAGCTGAACACAAAACATCACACATGATTCAACAAAAGTGTCAGCTAGCACCTTTTCAGTTTGCTTAATTTAAAGGGACTCGAGTAACAAAAACCCTTTCTGTAACCTTTAGAAATGAAAGCTGCTTTATTGAAGTGGAAGACAGATCATTTTCCTGAAACCACGAAAAGAAAACTCGATGTTCGAGCCGAAGCGCTGGTTGTGAATTGAGAGTTCAACCTTCCTCTCTGGTCACTTATATAAAATGGACTTCAGCCTCAATGCCTTCATTTCATTTGCTCAAGGTCAAACTGCTTTCCACATCTGAGACCTTTTGGTCTGTCTTCATGCTTTGCTGCCTGCAGGGCTGTTCTCAACTGTGGTGAAACGTGCAAAGTCAACTTCACATCACATCATATAATGTTGCATTGCCCATACTGGCAGCCTGAACAGTTCAGAGCAGCAGGGCATAGAATAGATTTTCAAAGCATCCTCATACCTGAGTAGCTAAGGTCACATATCAGGTGACTGTGCTGCTCCTTTGTTCTCTGTCCTTCTTCTGAACCCTCATTACACGCAATAATATTATTTTGTTTATAGTACAGCTTGTTTATATATCTCCAAAAGCACAAATCTGGAAGAGTTTCTGTTATAGTTGTCTGTTTTAGGTTCGAATTAATATGCAAACAAGCATTATCAGGAAGCAAATAAGTGATTCAATGAAATTTTAATGAGGTATTCTCTATATTGGTTCAGTAGTGTATGAAATGAAAACAATATTTCTCATGTATCTCCCATTTTAAAAGTATTTCTCACTCACTGTTTTCCCAGGATTTTGGTGCTGTGTAAACACGTCTGCCTAAGTGTGTCATTGTTGGTTGGAGATTTAGTGTGACATCCAGTGCGACGGTGAGATAGAATGAGTGAGAAAAATGCATTACATACCTGTAAAACCTATCCCGTTTGTGTATCTTGCTAGTGGGGCCTGCTGTATTTGCAATCTCTGCATCTAAAAATGAAATTTTAAGCTTACGTAAGAGACCGAGCACCTCACATAAGTGACTGAAATGACAGAACTTGGAAAAATTCTAAGAGGATAATAATGGTGCAGATAATGGCAGCACAGAGGAGTCTTCATATAAGCAGAGTATATGATTTACGGCTGGGATGGTGCTACTCGAGCTAGAAAATGGCAGAATACACTTTAAATCACTTAGTGCCTGAGCCGTACCACTTTTAGTTCAGGAGGCTTGCAGGAAATTTGCCTTTGTAGTTCCAAGAGCTGGTCACAACACAAATAGCAGTGCAGCGTGATTTTAGTTAAATGCAAACTTCATCACTTGGTGTTTTAGTGGTAATTAAAACCATTAAATGTTAAATAGTTAATACTCTATGTGCATGCAAACATTGCCAGTGGATTCAGTACAACCTGTGTGAGAGAACACAGGAGAAAACTCTCACGTCCCCGCGACTTGACAATCACGCAACCTTAATTTATTCGGAGATCTGGTTGCAGGAGATCTGGCTTATTGTGATTTGTAATAACAGCATGTGCAAATAAAGATCAGACGATTAAAGTGGGACTAATTTTATATTAGCATGTATCACTGAGTTGGAACTAAGAGGGAAGGCACATCGGAATAATTGAGTTTAAAAGAGACCTCTGAGCCAGTGACACACTATATACACAGCAACTTTGCTTACTGCTTTCTTCTGTAACTCAGACTTACTCACGTATCACGTATGGAAACCCTGTGCTTTTGCTCTCACACGTGCACCGACATGCATGGGTGCTCAAACTTAAAATTATGCATCTAAGGCCCTGAAGAGAGTTTGGTCTTCCTCAAGCTGGGTGATATGTGTTACACATGTGACAGAACACAGCATAGGGCAGGACAGCAGTTTGTTCAGTGACCTTTTTTCAAATTTCACAGAGTCTGTCACAGCTCAACACAACCTCAGGGACGGAGATACTATCTAGCATTAAATGCACAGACGTAAACACACATATGTGGCCGTGTCCTCACAGACCAAGCCAAAGAAACAAACAAACAAACAAATAAAAAACCCCAGAATGACACAAATTCAACAACATAAAGAGGAATACTAAAACACCTCTGCAGTGCTTCATTGTGTGTGATAATATGAGTTTAAAGGGGGAAGTGGTGCTGAATAGCTGAAATAAAAAGTGCTTCACAGGCTGACAAAACTGATTTAGTGGCATGGCTCGATTTCATTGCTTCTTTTTCCCTCAGTATATTTTTATTGGAAAAGAATAAAGTACAAAAAGAGCAGTTCCTGTGAGAATTTCAGCTTTTATTGATCCCTGTTCTCCATTTCCATTCCCAGCCAGCACACCAGCAGGCAGTACATGGAACCAATACAGTGGATATTTCTGTGTAGCCGAAACTAAACATAGAACCATCATGCACATTACACTAAGACAAGGATGCAGAACATTTTTGCAAACAGGAAATCCCTGAAAACATAAGGCTTTGATGTCAGGAATTGATGGTTCAGTGGATTTATTATGGTCAATTTCTGCTGTGTTGCAGCTATAGTTTTTAGAGAAAACTCTGTAACCCTTCTGCTGGTGTTAAAAGAAAATAACAAGATCAGCCTCTATTTAGTCTGCTTCAGTCATGCTCGATTAAGCTACTTTTTACATTTCAACATCTGGATCCTTTAATTGGCGTCTAGTTGTGAAAGTAAAATGCAATTCCACTACTTTTAGCTGTAGCTTTGTCATGGTCCTGGGTCGTTGACCCAGCGTTTTGTGTTTTGTGACTATTTCCCTCTGTTCTAGTTATTCTGTGTCCTCCCCCCTTGTGTCCGGTTCGGGTTCTAGATTTCCTGTTTTACTTTGTAGGTCTGTGTCTCGTTATGCCCATTAAGTTCCAGCTGTGTCCCCTCCTGTGTGCCATTTCCTCATTACCTGGTGTGTGTATTTATAGTTGGTGTCTGCCTGTGCTCCTCGTCGGGTCGTCTGCACTCATCCGTGTATTTCTGCGTATCTCTGCATTCATCTGCGTTCCATGGTGTCCTGTCTCTGCGTCCCTCTGCCCCGCACCCCCTTTGTACGGTCTCAGGTTTGCTATTTAGTTTCTCCCAGTTTAGGTTTCCGTTTGTAAAGTACTCATACCTCGTTGCCTGTTTTTGTCACCACCACCTTTGTAAATAAAACATCACTCGTATCATCAGTTTGCTGCATCTTGGGTCCTCCTTTTCCTCCACACCACACGGCTCCCTCCGCCAGCCGTGACAAGCTTACAGTAATACAATTTTTTTTTGGGGGGGGGAAAAACTAAGACTAAAGAATCATTTTGACCACAAATAACCTGTGTCATGGGTTATCTGTACTGACAAGGGATTGTCATCAACCAAGTAATCCACTGCACTCATGGTGTCACAGCTTTCCTTATCTAAAGATCATGCATCGCATTTTAACTAATGTTAACAAGCTTTGCTACTACAAACAAATGATCTACCCCGACAAGCGCTCTTAGGGTGCTACAATATTAATGCACAGCTGCAGATTAAAGGAAGCACACAGGTGTTTTCATTATGCATTTATTCAAGAGACTCACTTCATTAAAGCTCAGTAACAATGTGGTGGTTTTTCAAAAGTAAAATTCCAAATATTTTGGATCTCTTTCTCTTTACAGATTGCAGTTATATTAATACTGAGTAAATAAATAAATGCTGGCTCAAGGAAATCTCCTGAGATGGAATAAATTCGGTTAATGGAAAAATGCACTCACTTTGCTTTAACCCTTAGACTATGTTCCTGTTTCATGCCCTTACAGTGTGCTCCAGATCAAAATTGAGCAGGGCCTAGAATTCCCTCAAGATATGTCTATACCAAATTCTGAACTACAGCCATATTTAAACTGTCTAACTAGCCTATTTGGCATTAATAAATTGGTGGTTAATACTTAATGCTTCAGAGAACAGGGAGAATGTTTTTTTTTTTTTATGTTTTACAACACTTATTTTAGAGAAACACATCTATAGTGTCAAAGTGAAACAGATACCTGAATTTGAAATATCTATTGCGATGATATAAAATATATCCTGTCTACTTTGCTTTGTAAATTTCCCATCTCTGGGACTAATAAAGCTTATCTCATCTTATCTTATTATAAAATACATCATATCAATCACTAAATAACCGTGATTATTTTGGTGGCTTCAAATCTTTTTTTGTGGTGTAGGACACATGCATCAACCTGTCAATAAAATCCACTCAACTCCACTGTTAGGATTCAAAACCGGTACTAAACAAGGTTTTGTTTGCTGCTCGCTGCCTTAAATTTGTCATGTGATTAGTTTGAGTCGGTGTGTGTTTGACTCCAGAGAGTCAATTAATACTTAAAACACGGAACATAAAAAAATACTTATTGTTTAGTGTGTGTTCAAAGCAGTGGCAGAAACCTTGCTTGTGTGCGACTAGCATGTGTTTCCCCACACTGACTGAAATGGCAGCTCAGGTGCATTTATGACTCCCTGGCCCATCTTTTGATTGTTGTTTGAGTCTCGGTTAGCTCACAATGAATGAATTCTAATTTGTTTAATTTTAGATTATTTTGTTACATTGCAAATGCAGATACACTTAAATAACACTTCTTTAGTTTAATTTCATTGCACACCATTCCCCCTCTATTATCTACTTTACAATATTGGCTCATTTAGAATCACCAGGGAAACTAACATGCACGTCTTCAGAATATGGGAGGAAACCAGGAGTACCTGGAGAAAACCCACCCACCCATGCAAAGTCCACTTATAAAACCTATTGATTTGTAGGAGGAACCATGTACTACTATTACAGAACTTGCCTATGTCATGGCACTCTCTGGCCTCTGCTCCTTTTGCTCACCATACATGACCACTCTTGTGCTGTTTTACTACCAGTTTTGAAATTTCACCATCATCCTTCAACAGTCAGCTGGTGCCTGTCTCTGCGGTAATTTGGGTAAATTTGATGATCATCAAATTTCCGGCTTAAGAATAACATTAAGAATATTTGTACTTCCTTCAAATATCAAAATAGGTTAAAGAATTCAATTCAAAAGTAGATAAATACAGGTAACAATGTAGAAAACTTGATTTTTTTATTCTTAATATTACATTTTGTTTCATGTTTTTCTTCAGTGCCCGAACTTGTATGGTGACTAAATATTTGAAAATATGTTTTTTGCCCTAATTTAGCACATGGACATGCTAACCCACTAAACTAGTGTCCTATAGACTTTCAGTCATGTTGTATCCCCACAACTAAATTCCTCACATGTAGGTAGCTACATTATAAAGGATGATCTGGTTATTACATGCAAACTTTACACTAATTTCCCAAATTAGAAGAAGAGAAAAAGTATTCTGTGTGCATTCTGCATGACATGCTAATAAAGCACTCCAGAGGATGGAGGCCGAAGAAAAGGAGCATTTTAAAGGGTTTCCACCAACACCTTTGAAGTTAGTCTGTAGCTCCCAGGGAGGACGCGACAGAGGGCTAAACGAATGATATCCTTAATGGAAAAAGACCCCTGAAGCCCTCTAAACCTCCTTGATCCGATGAGAGGACACAAAGAACGTGCGTGGCAGATAAAACCCTGCACCTTTATAGACGTCTCCCTCCCCATCACTTTGCATTCAGATTAGTCTCTTCAAAGGGGCTAATTCAAACACTACTAACGCAAATATGTCTGAACACAGCTCCCCGCAGGCATTGTCACTTTCAGAGGGAGAACTTATTTGAGGTGCAGTGTGGAAGACAAGTGGAGACAAGTTGGTGCAAGAAATGGCTTTAAAACAACAGTAAAGGGCCTAGGTTGGCAAAATGTCGCATATTAAATTGAAGATATAATTGCTTGTGAGCGCTCTGATGTGTTATGAGGGGGGGAAAAAAGTGGTCAGTATAATAAATGACTGACAGACAAGGGCTGACAGTCTGCTGTCAGTTGTTGTTATTATTTATCAGGATTCAGAGCTGCGGGAGTTTGTTAAAAATCAGCTGAAAATCCGGGGAGTAGTGACCCAGTTCAACCCGCCTCACCTTCCATGCACCTGGTTTAATGCATCAGATCTCTGACCTGTCATGATGTGTTATGATAGGTTTAAGATGGCTCTAATGGGTTCTTGCATTAATTATGAAAATTACTCTATCATTCTGCACCTCTCAGTGAAGAGCTACTCAGATATCAGGGCATTAGCAGGAGGATGTACAGTGTGAGATGAGGACTAAAGAGGTGGGGGTGGGGGTGAAAGCACTGTGCGATGTGAAAGCACATCGCACAGTGCTTTCAGTGTTGGTAGATTTTCACCATAAGTGGCTATCATCTTCTCTCACCTCTCGCTCCTTTAGCCCTGAAGAGGTTTGCAGGATTTATTTCAGTTC
The DNA here is from genome assembly GCF_057381845.1 of Rhamphochromis longiceps. Lineage (NCBI taxonomy): Eukaryota > Metazoa > Chordata > Actinopteri > Cichliformes > Cichlidae > Rhamphochromis > Rhamphochromis longiceps. The sequence goes on from NC_140569.1 coordinate 17,835,492, forward strand.
ATTATGAAAATGTCTATTTATTGGCTTCAGACCAACTCAAGCGATAACTCTGTTGCTGCCTCGCTTCAAACAACACTGGAATTTCTTTTGCTTCTGAAAAGTAATCAGATTCCCCTATTTCAGAGACATTCTGAAACCAATCACGTTTAATTCAGCCTGTCTAACCTACAAAGTGAACCTTTTGTGATGGTTATTGAATGTTTTTGAATTGCCCTGTGAAACACAATAGTGTTCAACTAATGGCTTCTTTCACACAGTAATAAGTAGGCAGCTGATGAGCAGAACACAATTACCGAAACGACAAGTTGCATTGATTAGTTAATAGCAAGTTTACTTAGGGCTTCATAATTGATGATTTTCACACATCACAAAAATGAAAAAGGAATGAAGCGAGAAGCCTTTGTGTGCTATGCCTGAAAGTGAATATAAAACATGATTGAAATGAAAAATGTGATTATAAGCAGAATTCAGAGTTGATTGATTTGGTGGCTTTGTGTTCAGAAATCCTAATTTAAATGTCAGGGGTTGAATACTACTTGGCAGTTTAGTGTCATCTCAAAAAAGTATCCTTGGGCACGAGAGACAATCAGAATGCTCACTCACTGACTGTACGTCTGCATGCTAGAAATACACCCTGTCAACATTGTTAAGGACAAAGCGTAAAATTTAAAGCATTGATCATTTTGTCATATTTATGCATATATACACGAATCAGGCACAACATTATGACAAGCTGCCTAATATTGTGTTGGTGATGCGCGATTGGATTGAGATCTGGGGAATTTTGGAGGCCAAGTCGACACCTCAAACTTTTTTGTTGTGCTCCTCAAACCATTCCTGAACCATTTTCGCTTTGTGGCAGGGCACGTTATCCTGCTGAAAGAGGCCCCCGCTATCAGGAAGTACATTGTTTCAATGAAAGGGTGTACACAGTCTGTAACAATGCTTAGGCAGGTGGTAAGTGTCAAAGTAAGATCCACATAGACGACAGGACCCAGGGAGAAGAAAGAAACGGTCGGCTCATGACCTGAAGCATATCACATTATCTGTCAAATATGATGATATGATTAGAAATAATCCCTATATTTAAAAATATGTTCGTTTGTCCTGTTACGTTCTTAGTCTAGGTGTGTATTGAACGCAACAAGAAATTGGCCCCACTCACCCAAGAAAGAACACAAACAGTAGTATCTTTGTGCCAAGTAGCCATTTATTTGCTTCAGCAGTGAGCAGTGCCAAAAATAACAAACAAAACTCCCTAATGGTCCCTACGCTTTCCTACACAAAATGAAAACCAACCAAAAGACAATTCACTTACCTAACTTTCTAAACGAAAAACAGGAGAAAACTTAATCAACAAAAATGGCTTCTCACGCCTACTAGGCAGCTGGAGTGAACAATATATACAAGGTGAACAAAATACACAAGTGCTACTTTACAAATCTATTTACAGCTATTTACAAGATTATGGTACTAACACCAGACACACACACATGAGGTGATACTTGCAAATCAATTGGCAAAGACACTCTACACAGCAACGAATCAAAAACACAGGTTCTTTGTTGGATGGTGGAGGTTAGGAGAGAGGGGGCCAGGTGGCTGTCATCTGGTGGTTAAATACTGGAGGTGATCAACCAATTATCCAATCCGAGGATAGGCAGAGACTCTACCTAACTACTCAGCAGGCACGCCCAGGTGTCCACCTCCTAAGAAAGAAAAGGGGAAAACCCCACAGCCATCCTCTGGTGGGAGGAGTCACACATAAAACAAACGCTGACAACATTGGATCATAACAGTCCCCTTCTGAAAAAGGGGGACTACCTGTGGTACATTCGACTTCCACTGGATATAAATGGGACATGGGGTGTTCAGAGGTCAGGTAAACACCCTAGGCTCTTTCCCTTTTGCTCAAAATGTTCCTGAGCATTGCACTGTGACAGAGTGGACTGTCCTACCTTGGGGGCACAAGCACTGCACTGTGACAGCATGCACTGGCTTGCCCTGTGCCCCTCAAGGCAACATAGCGAACCCTGTATTGCCCCAAGGGGGACTTGGTCATCAGTAATATATTGATGGCAAGTAAACATTTGCAAGAATACCAAGACTCAAGGTATTCAGTAACAGAACATTGCACTGCAACAGGTTAATCATTGTAAATCACTTCACCTGTCAGTGGTTTAACTGTGGCTTGAGTATCTTTAGTCCATGTAGAATCACTGGTTGAAATTCCTACATGAATTCTGTGGTTGTGAATCCAGTCTTCACTGTTATGGGCTTTTAATGCCAGGCTATGAATGATGAATTAATGCAGTCTCATGCATAAGACAGTTTTTGAGTATGTTTTATGTCACAAACCTTTGAAGAAATCTTTACGCACTGTTAGCGAGCAGGCTTTATAAGAGTAGTGACTCTGTCTAGGTGGCTTCACACTTTCACATTCAAAGCCAGGATATCAAATAACTGTGTCACCACTCCCACTTCTCTCACCGTCTGTCAGTGTCTGTCTCTCCATGACTCGCTCCTTCGCTTAAATCTCTTTCATGGCACCTTCTGTCCTTTTACTGTGGAACTGCTCAGCAGATCTGTTCTAATTACACTGAACGATCGAGCTATACCACATATTAGTGTGTGTATATGTGTTTGTGTGTATGAGTGAATTAAGGTTTTGACTGTGGTTCATTAAATCCTGTGAATCTTTAGAAGAGGATCTGGTTATCATGCTGTGTGTGTGTGTTTGTGTGGCTCATCCTGTCCATGTGTGGCTGTGGATTAGACTCAGGGGGTCGAACTTTGATCATGGGGTTCAGAGCAGTGCAGAGTGGCACACACATAGAGGGGAGGAGAGAAGAGGGGTGAAGGAGGAGAACAGAGTCGACAAAAATATCTTCAAGTGTGTGGCACAGTGCTTGCCCTCTCTCTCGTTACACGCTATCCCTTCTTCTTCATTTTCGTCTCTCTTCAAATTGATTGATTATTTGCATTTGAAGCAACAAATACAGAACCAGAGACAGGAAGGTCAGACTGGTGAACAGCTGAGAGCATCCTCGCTTACGATACAAGGCTGGCCACAGACTTTTATTATCAAAACACATCAGCTTCCCCTGTAAAGACTTGTATTTATCCAACACTCATCTGGTCCTACACCTTAGCTTGTTAAATGAGCAATTAAAGAAACATTCAGCAGGCAAAAGTTCACTGCTCAAGTCGGTCTGAAGGTTCATTTGCTAATTAGCTACTCACCTCCAGCACATTTAACAGCATACCTGTATTGCTGGTGTGGTTCTTGGTGTTCCTTCGCACTGTTAACAACTCACCATCTGCACACAGTTGGGGTATTTGGTGTGAGCTACAAAGCTGGTTTGTTTACTTCTTTCGCACCTTTTCCCTGCTGGAGCTCAACTAGCCATCTGCTGTCAGTCGTGGTGGATATCTTACTATAACACAACATCTTCGTCTGTGCGCTTGTTTGTCTGCAAACTTGTCCTAGACCACCACAAGTTGAGCAGCCAAACTTAGCACACAGGTACATCTAAGGCCCCTGAAGCTTTTTATCTGTATCGGCTATTAGGACATCAGCATGTTGCCTAGTAACAACCCACCAAGAGGAACCAAAATGACACATAAGAAACATATAATTATTATTTTCTCAATTATACAAGCTCACCAGCACCATTAATAGTAATATGTACTTACATTACATATATTATATTAACATATTATTACTATGTACTGTATTACTATAGGGTTTTTACCATATAATTAGTGTTGCTGTAATTTAGTGCCATAAAAATAAAATTGAAATGAACTGAATTGAATAATTAAGCAATAGAAATTCCAGATAGCAAGCTGATAAGGTCTAACTATTATTTTTTAAATCTATTTCTTTTATTAAAATTTAAGCATATCTATAATACACACATTATCAGGTTCCTGTCAGTTCAGGTTCCCATCCTATTGTACTTGGACAGCTCTTATCAATATTTCTGTTTAAGTGACAAGAAGAGGACAATAGAAATTGTAAGGTGTGCTCATCTAAAGCTTCATATTATTCCGTTTAAGGAAGTCCACAAACCTCTAAGTTTATACTGACTAGAATAGTGAAACTGTTGTTAAAGCATTATTTCATGCAGTCGTCAATGATCTGCTCTCTTGTTTTTTGTTTTTTTTAAATCATACAACTCTTTACGTTTTGTGCAATGGTTTATTTACAAAATTGTATTCTACAAACAGTTTTGTTGAGTTGTGCCTTTTGTGATTTACTGTGTGTATATGTTGTCAGGATACCTTTCTTATTTTGCTGTTATGTACTTTAAAGACATTTCTAGGTAGAGCTTCTCCAAAACAGCTTCAAAATGCCCCAAGGAAGGCTGTAGTATGTGGCTTCAATTCATGCTGGTCAAATAAAGGCAAATAAATCAAATACAGTGTTCCTGTGGAGAAAAAGGCAATTCTGATATTTTGTCACACTTGTAACTGATAGATTTACCTAGAAAGCAAAAATAAGGGGATGTTCCCTGGGCTACATGCAGTTTTGGGCTTTTATGGCTCTTATTCGACAAGACAGTACAGAGAGGAAGACAGAGAAAGGAATTAGGGAGAGAGAGGATGAATGACACGCAGTGAACTGCTGCATGCAAAAAGGACGTCGGCTGCAGTACATTGCGGGGCATGCTTTACCAGATGAACTGCAGGGGTAGCCCATTTAATAAGACTGTTTTTTATATGGATGCATAAAGCCAACTCACTGTTTTACACTCAGATACAACACTCCATGTTAGGATGCCTGGGTCGTCGACCCAGGGTTTTTGAGTTTTTGATATTATTTATACTTCCTAGTTTTTGGTTTCTTTGAGTTCCGTCTTATGGTTTATGTCTCTGTCTTCTTTAGTTGCTCTGTCTCCCCTATCACCTGTATCCCCTTGTCTCTATGTATCCTTAGTTCCTATATCCCCGTGTTCAGTCAGTGTTTGTGTCTGCCCTGGTCCCACGTCTCTGTTCCCTCTGTAGTGCCTGCATGTGAGCCTGTGTTATGTGTTTCCTGTTTTACTTTGAAGGTCTGTGTCTTATCTCAGTGTGTTCAGTTTACGCTTCCTTTTGTCTCGTCAGTTCTGATTTGCCCCAGCTGTGTTTCCCTCCTGTTATTCATTCCCTGATTGCTCCCTCTGTGTATTTAAGCCCTGTGTTTCTCTGTGTCCGTGTCGCGATCTACCGTTTTCCTAGCTGTGTGTTCTGTCATTCCTCCTGGTGTAAGTTTATTTTGATTTTTCCAGTTATGTTATATTTGAGTTTAACATTAAAGTTGTTTTTGAGTTCACATCTGTCTCCGGAGTCTGCACCTTGGGTCCTATTCCTGCCTGCACACAGCCACACCTAACACTCCAGGCTATACTCTCCAGACTGCCTAGCTCAAATGCAGTCTTAATTCTTTACCAATAAAAAAAGGCTAGATTTCACCCCATTTTGCATGATTTTACCATTTTTTATCCATTCTTCTGGAGTTTGTTGGTGCTTTTTGTTATTTCAAGTATATCAAACAACTGAAAGCCACTTGCACTGATAAGACACCCATAATTTACACATTTATACAGCTGTTTGTATGCAGCTGGATATTTGACGAAACTTTTTGCAAATATATGTATCAGTATTTTTAGTTAGTTCAGAGACTTACAGCCAGCTAACAGATCTCACTAAATAATAGAGGCAAGTGTATATGAGTTTATTACTAAATGTAGTTATTAATGCAGTTTTTTGTTATCTGAGCTCAGCGTCTTACAAAGAGAGAGTGACATGTGCTCTAGAAACTGTACAGCCCCTTGAGGAAAAGAGTTTTATTTACTTGAGTTTAGCAAATAAAAATAAATGGTCTTGACTTTTCTGGGTCTAATGCTGCATATGCCTTCTTTATTTTTAGTGACAAACCTTTGTACTCCAAAGCTGCTGTTTCGTTGATCATACACATAACATAATTTAACAGACAGGTTAAAAAAACTGTGTCATTCGAGTTTCATTCATTACCGTCACTGTTACTATGATTGTTTCTGTGGTTTCCTCCATCTGCACAGTAGTGGCCCACTGTTAGCATCAAAAGAGCAGTTTTTGGCTAGAAGTGGGAAAAAAATACTTCCCCGCACCAAAGCAACCATGGCTTTGCTTTTAAAAACTTTGGATCACCTCCACATTCGTACTTGAATCGAAGCGTTCAGCTCCTTCCCTCCCCCAGCGTACAGAGATGTGATGAGACAGTAAATATGGATGAGCTTCTTGCTTCCTCTCACAGTTTCTGGGGATTTTTGTTGAGCATTGGGCCCCTGGAGCGCTCTGGCAGCCAATCTTTTCGTGAATCTTCTGTTCGCTGTTCAATTATTCAGTCGGGTTCCATGCTGGAGACAGAAACAACAGGCCGAGAGGCTGGAGACATGCTGGGGTGAAGCCACCAGCTCTCTGTAAATCACTTGATGTGGCTTATTTGGGTTTTTCAAGTAGCGGTGAAATTGCAGGTGAACGTTCAAGGAAGCATTGCAATATTTAGGTTGGAGTTTCATGTGGCAGGGAAAAGTGCCCTCTCTGGCTTCTTTCTCTTTCTCTATGCTTCTCCTTAAAGGCAATGTGATGGGAAACACGGGGGCCCTGTGAGCTTCATGCATAGTAATGTTGTGACTAAACGCAGCACTCATATGACAGGTGCTATTTATGTTAGCAAGGACTAATAACTTCTTCACAGGCTTAGTTTCTCTGCTGTTCCGAGCACACAAAGTCCTCCCGTTCTTGAATTGCATCCAGGATCGTAATTCTGCCAGAGAAGTGGGTCTATATTTCTCCTTCACACTCATGGCTCATGTTCACAACGCTGGTGATGTGATTCCACCCATTTGCTCATGCATACACGCAGGCTGGTTCTTTTTTACGCAAACACGCACAATGTGTCAGCCTCACTCAGCAGGAAGTTTTTTCACATGAGGTTTCATTTCAGGGAGGGAGAGAGGTGATGTTGCAGAGAGAGATGAGGCCACGGCACAAAGCAGCAGGAGGGAAATGAAGATTAATTAAATCTCCGGGGTTTCCAGGAAGTTTTTTGGGCACAGACGGAAATCTGAACGCACCCCCCATCTGGGAAGTGACTCTGATGTCAGGAAAAGATGGACGAGGCCACTACCACGGGTTTTTAAACCTACATGAATGCATACAGTTTTTCCTCATTAGATGTCTTGCAGCAGACGACTTTATTCAATCACGTTTGTATATGATTTAACTATAGACAGGGAGGCACAGAAAGGTAGCTATAAGGACACCTACTAGATAAAGGTTATTTAATAATGCCAGTATGATGAGAAATAGAATGGCTACACATTTTCAGGCTTTTACCCTCTGTCAAGCACTCTGTTTGTCAGTACGTTTTAATGTCATGATTTTTTTCAAGCCCTCAAAGCCTGATCAATGACACCAGCAGAGCCGTACCGGTGGTTTCCTTACACCACACATGATTGCATTACAGCCAGGTCTATTGCCTCATTGCAGAGCCTCACATTTGATTACTTTCTTCTAAACATTTCTGAATAGTAAGCAGAAGAACTGATGGTCTTTCCAGCCCAGTCACCCTCCATCCTCATTCTCTTCCACCTCCTTCTTTGATCTGTTCCTCTCCATCTTTCTGTCTTTCTCTCCAACTCCAGCTGAGTCTCCCTCTCGCTCTATCAAATATGAGATTGACAGCTGTGAGCTTTCACATAATTGCGTCATAATTTTCCGCCTTCACGCCTTTGATTGCTAAGCCTATAAATACTATAGATGCGCATTTGTCTATCCGCTGGCTTGTTTCACTCAGTCTCTCAATCTGTGGCTTAAACGAGCTGTGTCTGACTTCTCTGTGCACTGTTATCATCTCACTTGGATGTTTGACCAACACAGTGCAGGAAGATGTGGGTTTAAAGCTTACTTTTACATTTCACATTTATCATCAGAGGGATTCCTGTGTTCAGCAGTTAAATATTTGATATATAACTTAATTGCATATGTATGAGTCTTGGATTTTTCAGCTCAGAAGAAAGAGTAAATGTACTTTTAATGTGGATTTTTTTGTGGCAATAACACTGATTTAAAAAATTGGAGCAAATTTAAATGTAACAATGTTAAATTAGTAATTTTAAAAATGAAATCAAGCCTTTATCTGTACATGAATATTTTAAATTAATCTCCATTTAAATCAGATAACTCACATTTGAAATGATTCAACAAAGCAGCAGGATGCAGTTTGAGCTTGGAGTCTAATCTCGGAGCTCATCACAAATATAATTAGGTCCATAAATTCTTGGACATTGAAACTGGAAAAAAAATAGTAATGTTTCTGTACACCACCACAGCGGATTTTAAATAAAACAGTCAAGATGTGATTAAAGTGCTTTAATTCAACAAGTTTAACAAAAGTATTTAGGTAACTCATTTTATATGTAAAGAAATCAAACCATCAAACCACAAGCTTACTGAAATGTATGTAATACTTCATACAAAAGCCTTTCTTGGTGATGAGAGCTTCAAGACACCTCCTGTATAGACACATGCACATGCATTACCCAGGTGTGATTTTGCAGAATTCTTCCACACAAACAATCTTTAAATCCTGAAGGTTTTGTCCATAGCTTGTCAGTTGGTTACAGGTCAGGTGATTGGCTGGGCCATTCTAGCAGCTTTATTTTTTTCTCTGAAACCAACTGAGAGTTTCCTTGGCTGTGTGTTTGGGATCGTTTTCTTCCTGAAACCTCCACTCTAGTTTTATCTTCAACATCCTGGTAGATAACAGCAGCTTTTAGCAATTATGTGAAGTATGTCAGTGGCGTACGCTGAAAACTAGCCCGACGCCATGATGTTCCCGACTCCAACCTTCACTGTTGGAGGGTGTTTTTGGGGTGATATGCAATGCCTTTTGATCTCCAAACATGGAATGTATTATGGCATCCAAAGAGTTCAGTTTTGGTCTCATCTGACCAGACTATAATCTCTCAGTATTTCACAGGCTTGTCTATTTGTGCATACAGGCCACTGAATTGTTTTAATTGAAACAACTGTACCTTTCTGATTTTCTGATCTGAGCTGTCCGAGATGATATTTTATTTGAAAAGGTGATTGTTTACAGCACTTATACTAATGACAGTAGTGAGATTACTTTTAACACTAGATCTCAGGAAAGTTTTACAAATTGAGTATGTTTCAAGTAGATTAAACACTTAAATTTGTCAGTAATAAGCAAATCACACACTCTGGAAATGACTTGAAATATGCTAAAACTAATTTGATTTACATGCAAATTTTTGAAAAACAATGATTTTGACTTTGTCCTTGTGAACGCTGTGTAGGTGACCTTGCAGCATGTTCTGGTCATTGCCTCCGGCTTGTCCCAGTGGACAGAGCTGCCATGCTGCTGGACTTTTTCTTTCTTTTTTTTTTTGCTTTTGGATTCATCCTCCACTCATCATCAGCAGGACAGAGAGGCTGTTAAATGTGATGGCCCCGCTGTTTCCCCTTTAACTCAGTGCCATCAGATCCAATGTGACATGCACAGTGCTACGCAAGATCTGAACTGGCTTCTCACTTCACAACAATCTGCAGTGCCTCGTCACAGGGCAAATGCTGCTATCTCCTCTAGCACTGCCACGACACACGCATAAACTCATAAAGACCCAGATAACCTCCTCACCCAACACACACGAGGAGCAATTCATTCTTAGCGCAAGTGTGATTCATCCTTTGGTGTCTGTCAGTTTGTCCCGTGGACTCATCTATTGTCTCGCTGTCTCCTGAACCACCCTTGACACTCCTATGTTCGCCGTCCCCTCTCTCTGGATTCTCTGATTTTAAATCTGTCAGACTGAATTAATACTAAAATGCGTCATGTGTCAAAACTGTCACATCTGGATTGGAGATTTGAATTTGGCTTTCAAAATAAGATTATTATTCATGAGCGTGTTGGAGTATTATATTTATTTTTTCCTCTATCTTATTTTGTTTTCCAGTCTTTAACATTTTTTCCTTTCAACATGAGGCAGAGGTTTCTACATTGTAGATTCATTCAGCTACATCCATTAAAATAATATAACCTGTATGCTTAGAGAGACATTAGCAGTTGAAACTAATGAAAACAAATAATTGAGCCAGTTTGCTTCTGACAGGCCTATACAGTATACCTCTGGTAATGAAAAGACATTAAGTACAAGACCTGTTTTGGGAGTTTGAGTGGATTTCTGTAGGCACTAAAACTAACCAGCACATATTTTACGAATCATATGTACATTTATTGCACTGGTCACAGCTAATGAGGTATTTAAAACATTTTTGCATTAACTTTTAATGCATATTAGTGTTTTACTTAAGCAAATAAGCCATAATTAACATTGCAATGCGCCTTTTGCTATTAAACTTGTGTAGGCTAATAGTGAAGCACTTTCAATATGACACATAAGAAAAAGCACAGGTGTTAGAGCAATAATAGGAATCCAGTCTATTTAAACGCCTGACTAAAAGCCATTGTGGCGATGGAGCAAGAAAAATACCACAGTTCTGAACAGGACAAATACAGCGTTTATTTATGTCAGTAATTACATGAATCCTCCATCCTTGCTGTGAATATTTAGTACGTGGTTTGCAGGTCAAGTTTCCTGTTGTGAAAAAGGTTCCGTATGGCTGCAATGTCATAATTAAAGTTTAATACATTGTGGAACTCTTTAGACCTCACAAGCCGTTGCCCATAATAGAAGTAATATTGCAAGATAATTAAAATCACTGTGCACTGTATTCGCTTCTTTAGAAACCACACACACTATTACACCCACAAGTTGTTGGACAAAAGCCTCTTCTTCTTGCCTCTGTACGCCACCACAGTGGATTCTAAATGAAACAATAAATGTGTGATTGAATTGCAGAATTTATTTTCAAGGGGTTTTATAAAAATAAAAAAATTGGATTTACTGTTTTGTTTGTTTTTCAGCGCTCAAAATAAGCTTCAACTAGTAATCAGCTTCCGCCTGCAACAGTACTTTGTTTCAGGTGTGACTGTTATGTTCCCAAGTAGTCCAGGTGATATGTGGAGGTAACAAGTAGCCTAAGACCGAAAAGACAACAAGCCATGGCCACCAGGGCCATAACTACTGAAACTTGTGAGTCAAAAATTTGTGTTATTTATATAATTAAGAAGAGACAAAAACCCCTGGAAATTTTTGAGTTATTAGGTCAAAAGTTTGAGATAAAACAGGACAGTTAAAAATAAATAAAATAATGGGACACTTCCATAAACTTGTCATGGAGAACCACTGCAGTGTTACGCATGCCACAATACACTTTCCATTTGAAAAACTGTAATCTCACGAGGTGTCAAAGTTAAAAAACAAACAAACAAACTACTAATTATACCGTCTACGTTATTTATAGAGGCTTTGGGCTAATCCCTAAAGATCTTATTCTCATTTAATCCAATCAGAATAGGCCCTCAGATCAATGAGCAGCCTCTCTTGAGACCTTGAGTTGTTGAATTCATAAAAAGAAATAATTTTTATTGATTGATTTTTATTAAAATCTTGTATGGTTAATCCAGAAATGCGTGTACGTTTCTCAAGTGAATGCATTATGCTTGTGAAATATTTAGCCACCACCTACTACATGGATTTATTATAGTCTTAGTAAATAAAAGTGAGAAATAAAGAACCAAACAGTGATGGGAAAGGTGACAGCGATGGTGACAGTGCATATTTTGAGAACACAGGTGAAAGGTGGGAGTAAATTTAACGGTAACTGAGCCTCTGGAGCTGACAGTGTTTCATGGTAACGTTAGCTGACTGGCTGAGGAACAAACTGAACAAGCAGCTTGTTTCAGGTAAGACAGCTCCTTCTGTTATGGGGTATTAATGTTTCTAGCTGGTTTTAATGAGCACATCAAATGTCTGTTTGTGTCTGTGATCAGTGCTCTCCTGGTTGGTAGTCTGTGTAGAATTTGCAGGTGTCAGTGTGATCCAGGTGTGACAGGCAGCTATCAGACAGATGCATTTGGATGGAAAGCCAGGTATTTTGTTGTGAAAGTTGCCAACAGATGGCATGGAAACTGATGGATAAAGCCTGCTCTGATGTTCCCCTGTAGCTGAATTCATGAATTTAATCCTGCATTAATAAACGTGTATCAGCGAAGCTTTTATAATATACAATATGCTCATATAACAATGCTGCCGATGTATTTAGTTATTAGGTGTCTGATATAGGCATTGAATTTCATCTGTATTTTGCTGTGAGTTGTTGTAGAAAGGTATTATTCAGTGTCCAAAAGTTGATCCTGTTCATCTGGGCGTAGCGTTTTGTGGGAGAAACGTTTCGTCATTAATCCAAGTGACTTCTTTTGGAGATTTACTTTCCTGGATGATTGAGAATGCATCAAGACGTATTATTCAGTGGTTGACTGCAACTTCCTTGCATACTAAACAGATACTGAGACAACAGAAACACCAGAGATTATGTGGTTTGTTAAGTTTCAACTTGAATATGGTTAAGCATTTATTCTTTTAGATTTTGTCACCCCAGTTAACGCACAGAGAGTGGGTTAGTTTATAATTTTGATGATACAGTAATAATCCAGCAAATGAATACAAGCAATGGAGCTGAAATATAAGATTTTGTGCAGAATAACCTCATATTATTGTAGCCGCAGTCTGATTTCCAGGTAATGAATAGATGTCAATTGCTGATATCTTTTTAACCTCCAATAAAAATGAGCCCCAAGCTGTCAGTGATTCAGCCAAATGTTAAATGCTTTTCCATCCTCTTTTGGCAGCAGTTTAAACATTTCAGTTCTCTGGACTTTTTCACATTAATAACTGTAAGAGGGGAGGCTGTCAAAAAACCCAACTGAGAATATATGAGGTAGGAATCAGAATTTTCATGATTTAAATCCATGAATATTAATGCTTGCGGTGGGAATTATTTATGATGATATACATAGTATATTTGTATGAGTGTGTTTTCATTATGCTGCAGTACAATTGGACCAGAGGGAAAATATGTTTCAGGTGACCCATGACATGCATTTCCAGTACGTAGATTGAGGAGGACACTATAAATATTCTAGTACAAGTCGACATCACAAACAAATTTTCTGCAGTATTGATTAACCTCAATGGCAGTGTTACGGATGTTAGAAGCCTTGGCATTATTTTTTTACCAGTCAACATTAAGAAAAAAAATTCTTTACTTGAACTTTGCTGGTTTCCCATGTGCACTGCAGTCGCAAACTTTTTAATTTTTAACCTTTCCCCTAAAAAAGTGCATATGACACTACAAATACTCAGTGCAGTTCAAGCAGACGCTGCCAGCTAGGGCTGTGCAACATTATATCATCCACAATAATACTGTTAATAATGCTTATGTAATAAAACTTCATATAAATGAACAAAGTTAAGCGGATTCAAATGCTTTAAAATCAAGTGATGTAATGAACTTTGTTTATCAGTGTGAATTTTGACAGAAAATTTAGTTTTAGTCATAAATTATTTAAGCTTTATTTTCAGAATCAGAATCAGAAACTTTATTGTCATTGTCATGAGAACAACGAAATTAAGAATGGTCCCCGATCATTGCATCATCCCTAGCAATATCAAAATATAAATAAAACAATAAAATTCAATAAATAAAATAGATAGAATACTTAAAATACTAATAAGATATAACAGTAAAACATTCACATACATTCCCACACACATGCTTCAGACCGTGCATAGATTAACACAAGAGTGGCGTGATGGACATTTTTTTGTAGTATTCAGATGTGTTATTGCAGTTGGATAACAGCTGTGTTTGAGTCTATTAGTCCTTGCTCTGATTGCCCTGTACCGTCTGCCTGAGGGCAACAGTTCGAACAGGGAGTGGCCAGGATGTGAGGTGTCTTTTATGATGTTTTGGGCCTTTTTAAAACAGTGGGCGTTGTGTAGAACTTCCAGTGTGGGGAGAGGGCAGCCAGTGATCTTTTGGGCGGTGTTAATGATCCCTTGGAGTGCTTTCCTCTGAGCCCCTGTGCAGCTAGTGTACCAGATGCATATGCAGTAAGTTAGAACACTCTCAATGGTGGCTCTGTAGAAGGACACCAGCAGTCTCTGTGTGATGTTATTCCTCCTGAGAATTCTCAGGAAGTACAGTCTCTGTTGGGCCTTTTTCAGCAGCTCGGAGGTGTTCACACTCCAGGAAAGGTTCTCCTCTATATTGACTCCCAGGAAGCGGAAGCTTGCCACCCTTTCTACACAGTCCCCATTTATGAATAGTGGTTGGATCTCTGCCTTTTTCCTTCTGAAGTCTATTATGAGTTCTTTGGTTTTTGAAGTGTTGAGGAGGAGGTTATTGGCCTTACACCATGACGTCAGCTGCTCCACCTCGTCTCTGTACGTAGACTCGTCTCCCTTGGAAATGAGCCCCACCACTGTGGTGTCATCTGCAAATTTCACAAAGATGTTGCTGTGGTGGCGAGGAGTGCAGTCGTGTGTGTAGAGAGAGTAGAGCAGTGGACTGAGCACACAGCCCTGGGGTGAGCCAGTGCTGAGACTCAGGGCTGAGGATGTGTGATGGCCAACTCTGACTCTCTGTCTACGGCCCGAGAGGAAGCTATTGATCCACATGCAGGTGCTGTATGGAAGCCCCAGGTCTTGTAGCTTGGCCACCAGTTTGTGTGGAAGGATGGTGTTAAAAGCTGAGCAGTAATCCACGAAGAGCATCCGCACATAGCTACCATGCTCTTCCAGGTGAGTTAATGCAGCATGGAGTGCTGTGGCTACAGCGTCTTCCGTGGATCGGTTTGCTCTGTAGGCAAACTGGTGTGGATCCAGGCTGCGGGGCAGGGCTGCTGTGATGTGTCTGCGGACCAGCTTCTCAAAGCATTTCATTACCACTGGGGTGAGTGCCACCGGTCTGTAGTCATTCAGGCCGGTGATGTGGGGCTTCTTAGGCAAGGGGACTATGGTGGAGGACTTCAGGCAGAGTGGGACAGTCGCCTGTGCGAGGGATTTGTTGAAAATCCTGTTAGCCAGTTAAATAAAAGATTATAGTAGACTAAATGTAAAAAAGTTCATCCAGTTGACTAAAGTATAAAAGCGTCTTATTTTCCTTGACATTAAGTGTGAAATGTGTCCAATATGTCAACTGTTCCTCTCAGTCGCTGACCTATTGTCACATTTTCATGAGAAAGAGGAGCATGAGAGTTAGCTGAACATGTTGCACGCAGATCTGAGGGTTGTGCATCTCAGGGTGCTGCTCGAGGAGATCATTTCTGACTGGATCAACTCGTCCCAGTTTTTTTTCCACACATCTGAATTAGCTCTGATTAGATCTCATCCCTCCGGAATATTTTCATCTCCTCTTGTATCCTGTGGCAGGGCGTGGTCTGCGGTGCCGTGCAGGGAAGGCGGATGCACCTGCACAGCATCCACAATCATGTCCCAGCCTGTGGTTGTGGTTGTTGCAGCCCATTGTGAGTGTACAGCAACCGCGTGTTGGAAAAGTGGTTAATAAAGATGCTGCAAAGCATGAACATGCCACCGGGTCTGGCGTGGTCATTCGCATATCCATTTCATTTCATCATGATTTTTTTATCCTCGTCCAGTAGTTTTTATTTAGTTATCGTCTTGTTTTTGGCAGAAAAAAAAATCTTGGTTAACAAAATTACCACTGGATTATATGACATGTTTGATTAGATGATTATTCATCATTCATTTTTATTTACCACACTCGTCAAGGCTGCTAAGGATGCGCCCACTCCAGATATAACCACCCCCCCTGGGAGTTTCTTGAAGACCAGAGGGGTACAGCCTCTGAGCTACACTCTTCCCTACACTCATTTAACCCAGTGTGGAGGTTCTGCTGGACTGCTGGAGGGAACACAACAGACTCTACCCACGACTTTCAAAACTGGCATAAAAAGTACTTGTGTGTTCCAGCTACAAGTTCCCTGTGAGAGCGAGTTTTAGCACTGGGGGAAATGTGGCGACCTGCCTTTTCGTCCCTCGAGTGGGAAAATATCGACAGGCTGATGTTTCTTTCCAAAAACCTGTAAACACTGAGGCAGTAAGCCTTTCCTGCACAATCCTGTCTTGAATTCTTATTTGGTTGCATTTTAATGTTGTTTCATGCAGCACGCCTCTTTCTTTAAGCTTCTCCACCTTTCGCCTGTCTGCATTTACCGCGTCAAGTAATAAAGCATAAGTTCCTTCAAAGCTATTTTTAAAACTGTAGTCTCCACTTAGTAGCCATCCTTGCTGATCTCCTTCCATACTTTCGAGCAGCTCCTAAAAGAGTCCGGGAAATAATTTATTTCCTTGCAAGTGGGTCACTAAGCAGACGGGGAAGGTGAAATATTGAGATGCATTAAATCATTGGTAGCTTAAAGGTGGGATGTTTTGAGCTTACAGATGTGTCTGAGTACATCGGCCTGTCTCTGTGTGTGTGTATCTGTGTGTGTAGGGTTGAGGTGGTGTTTCACTCTCTAGGTCTTTAATAAGTTAGGGCCACTGGAGCCCATGGTTTAATTAAGAGTTGGAGACAGATTTAGGCCTCGGCAGCACCACGCTGGTCTTCTCCTTGGACACACATGCACACTAAAGAAGCAGGGGTGTCCTTGGATGTTTTATGAATTACAATCAAACCTTTGAAATAAGATGGACAGCACCAAGAAAAGAAGCACATTCTGGAAAAATGGTAAAAAAAGGATGAACTTAGTGGGGAAACAAGACGTAATGTTCAGAATAACCGAGGGGACTGATAGACGTGAGAATGAATTGCACAAGAAGACGGTGGTTTTTAAAATCACACCGGAAATCTTCTGTATTCAAGGATTTCTACAGCAAGCCTATTCAGCTCTGGCTGTTTCTGAAAGCATGGGGGAAAGGTGAGGGGGAAACAGGCCTGTCGGAGCCGATAAACTGTACACCACGATTATTTATCTCAGCTGCAGGTGGAGCCTTGAGATGTGAAATGTACAATTTCAGAATAACAAGACAAACTTTTTCCCCCCTCCTCTCTGTCTGAATAATAATACTTTATCTGTGTTTTTCTGCTGTTTTGTTTCTCCACCTATGCGGTTTTTTTTAAAGCATAAAAAGTGTATATCATAGAGAGAACATAGAAGGAACTGCACAGCAAAGACTTTATGATAAAGCTGAAATAAAACTGCACGTAGCCCCTTTATTCTCTCACGCAGTCGAAATTCAGGTGTTGGGCATCAGGGCTGATTTTTTTTAAATGTTGCCTTTTATTTTTTCTCACTTTTGAAAAAGTTGTTTTCAATGTTTAAATCATGCCCCATCCAAAATGACCATCTTCACACTGCATATAAAGGAGCTTAACAAGTTAGTGTAGCACTTTCTTTCTAAAGCCTTCTGTCACACACACGCTCTCCAATGCACGATGAGTTATGCGTTGTCAAAAACTTCCATAAAACTTTAGCAGTTTTTGCCGCTTCAGAATCAAAAGAATTCATTTTGGCCCTAAAAACAAATCTTTACATCATATTTTTATTACTTTTGACTGAGCGTGTTGCTGCAGTGGGATGTTTGTTTAGGGTTTTTTCAGTCAGCGCAGAGATCAATCTTAACATTTTCTTCAGGCAAACTGGCAAAAGAGAAAAAACATCAGAAAATTTAGTGCCTCTTTTATTTCCTGTATACACAAACAAAACTTCAAGGAGAGTGATACCCCTGCAGTGAAAGAGCTGTTCTGTTACTGGCTGTGGTGACATGAATGTATTGTTCAATAGAATATTTAATTAAATATTAAGGTTTTTGTTATTCAAACGTTACTTGGTTCCTATTACCGGTACTGAAATTTTTCATTTACTAGAAAAGTCACATGTCATGCATCAGGCATGAGTAAAAATTATGTTTTTTAGAGCCCGAGTAGATTGTGTCTTGTGATTGCATGGATGAACTTTACGAGTAAACTAGGACACTGACAGAGGCTTTGGGACCATTGTAAGGTCATGACTTTGACCCAGTGTTCATCTCTTCCAAAGTTTTTCTGTAAGAAACATGGGATGTAGTAGCTTGAATGATTTATAAAAGAAGGCTCAGGTTGATAGTGATTTATTCAGAGGAGCCAGATGACATGGGAGTTACAGCTGGTGAAAAACTTTAGATCAGTCTCTAGTAAGAATATAACCCATCTCTCAGTGACGTCCAAGGGAAAGTGAGCAGTCAGGTGAATGAGACAATCCAGAATCTTAATGGGGAGAAGAAAATCAATGAGCAGGGAAAAGGTTACTCAGAAATAACCAAACTTTTGCCTGACTAGTCGTCACTGAAATAGGTGTAATGATCTGGTGAAGGCTGGAGGCCAAGCTGGTGGTTTTATGGGCAGGAAGATGATGAGGAAAGTGGAAACAGGTGTGCCCATGGGCCCTCATAGAACATGGGAGAGAAATAGAAAGACAATTGGGACAACTGGCCAGAAGCTTTAACAGCTGATTAGATGATGGTGGACCAACAATCTGACCAAGTGGCAGAAACGGCAGAGGAAGCACTTGTTCTGCTAACATAAATCCGCAGGTTCCAAAGTTATGAACGCGAAGGATGGTATGCAAACACTGAATACTAGCTAAAAAATTACGTTAATATTAACTTAAGAGAAGTCTGCGCAGAAAGAAAGAGATGAGAATGATGTTGATGGCAAAAAGATGGGTATTTACCGAAAGTGAGATGGTCAACTGCAGATCAGTATTGGAAGAAACTGTGAACAACTACCAACAAAATGCGCTGCAGGTCAGAATGTTTACTGGGACAGAATGACTCCCTTTAGTGTGGACTTTAAGCAATTCAGAGTTCTGCAAAGAAAAAATACCAAACATATATTACACTAAAGGAAAATAACGAAAAAGCACAATATTGCATCTTTTAAACTGCAACCAGCTTGACATTTAATCAATGAACAGACTTTAGGTTGGCAGCTTTTTGATTACTTTTCAAAGTCAAAAGTAAATGGCTGTCAGGATAAAGAAAAAACAAACAAAAAAGCGATCGCTCGGTGTCCTTGTGCACGATACAGACAGGACGTGACCCCAATCGATGCACAGCAGACTGTTCACAGCCTAGGAGATTTACGACTTGGACTTTCTCATTTAAACTCTCCAAACCTGCTAAGCAAAGGAGGCTTTCACTCAGGGATACCTTTAAAAAAAAAGAAAAATTATTTCTGCAAAGTTGTTCAATCAGTGGTACCGAGTGCAAATTTGACTTTCCTGATGAGGCTCCGCTGCTTTCACTCGCTGAGTTCATCCCTCATCCTTATTTCTCATCACATTTATTGACTTCACAAGAATTTTTTTCCCCCCCAAAAGGAAAGAGCTCCTTGTTAGTATGCAGAGCAGTCGAAGTACAAACGCCACACTTCTCTTTTTCAGAAGTATGAAAATGAAATATTCATGACTACAGAGAGCTATCTTTGAGAGAGAGCGGCGAGAGCGAGATGAAGATGGAGAAGAAAACAGTTGCCATTTTGACACGACACTCAAATTTTCATGGCGTGCCGGCCCTCTTTTAGGACACCTGAACTCCTCTAGCACCTGTTCGCTCTTTGAACCTGGAGAACAGGTAAAAATAGCTCATCTTATCCCGTTCCCATTCGAACTGTCTGTCTCCTCCTCCCGTCTTTCTATTGTTCCTCCAGCGCTTTTGGCGAAATCTCTGTGACGGCAAGTAGCAAAGACTTGGCGCCATCCCAGCTGACAAACTGAAGGTTAATGAAATGCGAAAGAACTGTGAAGTCATGAAGCTGCTGCTGTATGGGCTGGTGATACACGTAAGCATTGTAAGTGCTTTTGAGTGGCTTAAGCAATGGATTAAGTGGTACAAATAACACAAAAAAGGGAATATTAATTAACCACAAAAGGACAGATTTATTTTTTCTAATGAATCAAATGAAAAGTGTTTACAATCTTCTACATCCATCACCTACTTTGTTATTTTGTTTTTAATAAAGTAGGTGAAAGTAGGTAAAATAAGCATTTATCATATTTTTATGATATTTTAATTCTCAACCATACAGGGAAATCTATATGCACAAAACATCACAAACACTGTGCCACTAGAATGGCAGCGACTCATGTGACAGACGTCAGGTCAGCTTTTGAGCTGGTCGTGCCAAACTCAATACAGAAAATGATTCTTGGAAAGATGACTCTAAACAGACGGCTAACTTTCTGGAGAGAGTTGAAAGGTGCTGCATAAAATGCTTTTACATGGGTAAATTTGCATGTAAATGTATATTTTGTCACTCTTGTGGTCTATAAGTCACAGGATAACTCAACAGCTGTTCTGTGGGATTCAGAGACAGGCAGAGCAATAGGTTGTGCCACTAGAAACTTGCCTTGTCAGACGGGAGAGAGATGTTTTCAGCTATTATTACTCCATTAAAAAAAAATAAAAAATTTAATAAATAAAAAAAATGTCATATGGATGAGTAAGTCTTTCCTTTGCCCGTTAAAAAAAGTTTTAATGTACATTTTTTAAATGAAAAATGAGTAATATATCCTCCGTGAACCACGATCTTTGACAGGTAAAGAACACCACTGCACTAAATAGTGATTGAAATAGTTGGTAAAGGAGTTAATAATGAGATATAAACAACAACTAAACATGCACTGGGTCAAACTGACCCAAGAACATCATTGCTGTACCTGAGAAATGAACATAAAAAGAGGATTAACTAATAATTGTTAAAAAAAATCTGAACAAACAGGTAATTTTTTGCAACTAACTGTAAAATATATGTTAACAAGCAGCTATAACTTTTTTTCAGCGTCTTGAGAAACTCTTGGCAGGTTTATACCTTCTGGTTTGTTTTGTTGCTGAAGTTCAGAAATTCTGCCTTTGCCCGTGGCAACTGTCAGTCAAACCAGTTTTTTCCACAAAAGACAACATTTCGTGACAGGAAAAGCACAGCTGTCAAAAATAAAATAATAATGACCGAATCGCATTTAGCTGCTTTAGTTTCAGGGTCCTGATATTTTGCACGCTTGCTCACTGTGACCCTGTCATTTCTTAATGGGACTTAGGGAAAAGGATCGGATCGCTCGTCTATACGATAAGCTTAAATGCCCTCTGGGAAAAAAAGACCTAACGAGTTTAGAAAAAATAAAAACTGCAATCAACATATTGCCGTTTTGCAGATAAGTTAAACAAGTTGCTTTAATTTAGTTGCAGGGCAATTTGCTGTATGCTGCTGCAGTGATGCAAAGAATACTAAAAGGCAACAAACCAGATGGTCAGACAAGCTGCCTCAAATTAGCCATGGATGAAAACCTAAATGTAGATTATGTTGTGTAGATTATGCTTGCCATGTGTGCATCATGTACAGTAGATGAGAAGAAATAAAAAAGGGTATGCTCTGCTGTACCTGTTTGCAAAGAAACAGCACAGTGAATTAACAGAGCAGAAGTTTCTCTGTTAATTAAAAATGAAATAAAAGATCAATCAGATTTATCCATTTTTATTAATTTTTGCGCCTTTTTCTGGTTTTGTAATGTGCAATGACCCACATGCATATCAGTTAAAGTGTGAAAAAGTGTAAGCATGCATATGTGTATTAACATGCTGGTGTAACAAGTGTCAGATATGTGCATGGATGCCAAAATCAAACTATACCGAGGCTGATAAAAGTTAATATGAATCCTATATACAGTAGGGGTGGTGTGTTGGTTAACACCAGTGTTGGTCAAGTTACTTGAAAAAAGTAATCAGTAACTAATTACTGATTACTTCCCCCCAAAAGTAATCCCGTTACTTTACAGATTACTTATTTTCAAAAGTAATTAATTACTTAGTTACTTAGTTACTTTTTAAAAACACGATTTACAACCTGAATAGGTGATAAAGCGATAGATCTTTCAGCCCAATTCTACTTTTTCTACAGAATCCATCATACAAAATGTAATCAAATGGAAAGGTCTCTTTTTAAAACTTGTTTTATTAGTTTTAATCTTTTAACTTTATGCATCAAGCAAAAATTTAATTATATGCAACATTCTCTGACTGGAAGAAATTAGTTTAACATTTAAACCTATTTTCTGCACATTCCAGCACATAAAATTATTTTTTTGTGTGTTAACACTCACTCTTTCAAATAGATGCAAGTAAAACACAGCAGAAAATAAGTAAAATCAAAGACTAATGACTTCTGAAGTCTTAATTCAGCTCAAGACGCTGTAGATTCCCATCAGTAACACTTTCGGTCCACTAGTAAAACGTAGTTCTATTAATCTAAGCTCGATTACTCTTGAACCGGAACTGGATGTAAGTCCCAAAAAACTGAATTGTAGAACTGAAACTAAATGGTGAGAAGTGAATCCGAAATTATTCGAGAGCTAAATTTTTAAAGGATTAAATACGGTTTCAAAGCAAATGAATTCATTTTCAAACTATAAAATTCGATTTCAGTTTAGTGATGATCATTTTCAAACCAATAAATTGAATTTCAAATTAGGCTAATTCATATTCACTTTTTAAAAGCATTTATTCAAGTTACAATTCAGATTAGGGATGGGTACCGGTGTCCGGTGCCGTTCTGACATAAACGGTAGTAACCAGACCGAAAAGCAGCGCACATTTTGGTGCTTTATTTCGGTGCTTTTTTTTCCTGAGCTGTGATACACTTTAGATTCTAGCCAATCATTTTACGTTTCCGAGGATAGTAGGCGGGGCCAGGTACGTACGTTCTGTTAGAGCAGAGCTACAGATTAAAAATGTCCAAGGCTAAGCGGTCAAAGTCTGGCTGTACTTCATAGCAAAATATGCAAACTCAGCAGCCTGCAACAAGTGCTTTAATACTGTGATACTGTCAAAGGAGGTAACACCTCAAATCCGATGAAACACCTGGCGACGCATAGCGTTTTTTTTAAAAGCCCAGAAATGCGCCGTATTTGATAGCTTGCTGCGAGACCTCACACCGAGCACATCTACTGCGGGTGGGTTGCCTGTTATGCAACATCCCCCAAAAACACGAAGACGAGAGTCCTGGCCCCTAGCCCTGCCAGTGTAGCAGAAATGATGACGGATGATGGTGGCAGCAGCAGCCGTTCTTCTCTGCGTGAGTAGCTAATTTACGTTGAGTAGGCTAACCACGTTATTACATTAATGCACGTAAGGTGAACTAGCAAACATCATCATAGCTACATGCGGCTGTCTTCTTGTTTGATGGCAGATACTCCCTTCACCCTGGCCAAAAAGGCTAAAATGACCAAAGAAAAAGTGGAAAACAGTTAAACATGAGAGGTTTAGGACAAAGTTTGTGTTTTTTCCATTGTTTAAGCACTGCTTCCAGCCAAGAGTGATACCATATATGCCCCATAGCTGCAGAAAAAGGCTAACATTGTTATCTTTTTACAAAAAACAGCTGAACATGAGAGGTTTTTGGACCAATTTTGTGTTCTCCATTCTTTAAGCACCGGTTTGAGCACTGTTTGAGCACCGGCACCGTTTCAAAAGTACCGATTTGGCACCGGTATCGGATAAAACCTAAACGATACCCATCCCTAATTCAGATTCAATCCGAGCAATTCAAATTCAAATTTAACTTATTCAAATTCAGTTTCTGATGGCACAGATTTCTGCCCATACACAGCGTTCCTACGGGAAAGTAACGGGTAATCTAATTACCGTTTTTGCAATAGTAATCCCTTACTTTACTCATTACTTAAAAAAAGTAATCCGATTTCAGTAACGCGTTATGCGTTACTGCCCATCTCTGGTTAGCACTGGTCCAGGCCCTTTCTGTGTGGACTTTGCATGTTCACCCTGTGTCTTTTTCCCAGGAGATGAATGAATCTACTAGTACGCCACAGTCCAGAGACATACATAGGGTTAGGTTAAGTGATGATTCTAAAGTGACCCTAGGTGTGAATGGTTGTCTTTCCAGGGTGTACCCTGGTGTTTACCCAGGACAGCTGGGAAAGGCTCCACCTGCCTTGCAACCCTGAACTGGATACAGAAGAAGATGATAGATGTATGAATCTAATCTTTATGACGGAAGGTTCTCACCCTTTTCACCTCTCATCTAAGAAGCTTCTTTAGTTTTAAAACTAAATGGTTGAGAGTCCCAGGTATTTAAACCCAAGTGCTTGTACCTAAGACCTTGCCTCACCTGACTTCAATAGGAAGGGATCTCGCCACCGTTTGGTTTTAGAAAGGATTAGAAAGAGCTTCTTCAGCTCTTCACCTCTGAGAGGTGAAACATCTTCAAGAAACATAAAGAAGTACAGTCGCTTTCTTTTCAGGCTCATTAGCCTCTTGATGATAATATTACTCTAATGTAAAACAAGCTAAATCATTGCCCATTGGGACAATCAGAATACACCTCACTGCTATCATAGACAGTGTACTAGACATGTGCATTGCATGTGGCACTAACAAGAGACAGCTGCAGTAAAATACTATTGATTGAATTGACAACACATTATGTTACCCCAAGTTCAGTAAAGTTTTTACACTGAACGCAACACAAGAGGGGGCGAGACAGAGAAGCCAATAGGAAAGGCATCAGTGTCTGAAGCGTTCACTCGTGTCAGCTCACCTGACCGCCGTCTGTGGTTACATAAATAATGTATTGCAAACACACAGCAAAAAGCTGTAGGCGCTGGTATGAAATACCTTTGTTTACTGTTGGCTTTCACCAAACTATGGTAGTAACCAACACAGGTGCTGACATGTGGCATGGGAAGCCCAACACAGCACAGAAGTGAAACGACCAAATCAGAACCGCACGTAGTATCAATATCCAGCTAAAGGCCTGCCACACCTATTATCATGTACTCCAGCTGATCAAATTACAAAATCAACCCGTTTGTGTGATTTCATGCAAACTTAAGCAGTAATTAACACAGTATATTGTTCAGCTATCTTCAAAGTTTTAATTAGCATTAAAACCATTTGAGGAAAATTATTCCCTTTGAGGACATACTCTCGCATTCACAGTTTCCAGTCATGTGAATAGAGGCTTGCTTCATCCTAAAGGCCTTTAACAAGATAAAAACAGTTGTCTTTCTTTTTGTCAGTCTGTATTTCTTTCTTTCTCACTCTTTCAAGAGTCTGAATGTGTTTATATGCAAGCGTATATATGAATGTGCGCGTATTTATCTTGGATTGTGCAGCCTCAGTCCTCTTCAGAGAGCGTAGATGATTTATTGATTAAAAAGACTGGTTTATTCAGATGAAGCATCTGGAGAGGCCTTGGGACTTGTTTTTAGTCATAGAACCCCCCCGCCCCCCCATCTATTCTCACCCCCTCCTTCTCCTTAAAAGACATCACGCATGGTCTAACATCTGGAGAAAAAAAACACAAAACAGAAGTTCTGGAAATTCCTTGTCATTCGTCTCTTCTTCATAGCCAAGAATAGCCAAGTTAGAGGGACTGAAGACCTTAATTTTCATCCTTTGTGTGATGAGACTATTCAGTTTATTATGTCTAGCATGGAAGACTGTTTTTACGGCAACCATCTTTAACAATGAGCTGCGTGGGGTAAGAGTTGGGAGGTGGGGCGAGAACCTGTCAATCAAACCCATATTTATGGCGCTGATGCACACGAGTCATATGCCAGTTTTCTCCTCTCTTCAGTTTTCACAGTTAACGTCAATAGATGTTGATGCCTGTAGACGCCTACTCCCCATCCCAAAAGAGATCAATACAAGTAATCAATAAAGAATGGCACCTATAAGCAGAATGGATAATAACAATGGTATCAGTAAAATTTTATCAATATCCATCTAAGGATGGTGTCAGGAGATCAGTGCCCAATCATCCTGCCCCTTTGTCTCAGTGAAATACCTCCAGCACCGTGGGAACCAGCTGATTTAGAATAACTTTATTGTTTTATGGCAAAACCAATGATGTGTATGCATGTTAATGTATGCAGTTATCCTGGTAAGCTTATAGGGATTGTCAAGTAAACAGTCTTTGTAATTCTCTGCTTTCTGTTATTATTGTTAGTTTTTCTCTTACTTTGTGTTTTTGAATGTCAGTTCAAATATTCCTCATGTCTTTATGACTTTTCGTGTGCCTCATGTGTCTCCCTCATCTACCTCTTTTCTGCATTAAATTATTTTCCATGCTTTATTTTGAAGTTTAGTTCCTAATGTACGCTCTGGTGTTTTTACTTTCCTTCCTTTTTTTTTCTCGTTTTGTCGCCCTAGTTAGTGTTTGATTGAGTTCCTTATTACCTTTGTCTCCCTTGTGGGTGTATGTAGTCTGTGTGTTCTTCCTCAGTCTTTGTCATTTCTGTTCCCTTTTGTTTACAAGTCTCTTCTGTTCTGCAGGACTGACTGATTTTTTTTGGATCAGTTGCCTGTGGCGACTTTTGTTAGTCATTTTCTTCATTCTGTAACCACATTTTCATTCATTAAAGTTGTTTGTTTTACCACCTACCTGCTATTCCCTGTCATGCCTGCATTTTGAGTCCTCATTTTGAACTAAAACATTCCCCAGGCTCCTTTTCAATCTGACATGTTATACACACTGGACCACTATCCAATTATGAGAGCCTGATATCTGGGTAGATGTGTGGAAGCTCTGAAATTTACCCAGAAAGATACCCTGATAACTTACTAAACCACATTCCTAGCTGGGTTGGGAATGGGGAAATGTAGTCATGTATACTTAGTTCCTCTTGATTTGTTAATCCAACAAAATAATGAAAACACTCTGTAGCCCTGCTGGCTTGCCAGTATATGCCTTCTTCTCTTGAGCCATGTCAGAAGCTTGATAGTCCTCGTCAGTGTTTCTTGTTGGGATGCCAGGCCATGGTTTATGTGTAGCTGACAGACTAAAGCTTGTGCTAGGTCAGGGCTGACATGATTTATACACCGCCATGGGAATGCCTCAGATTTCCTGCAACTCTCCGTCAAGGTGCTAACGTAATCTGCCTAATCTGCCCCAGAGCTGGGGATTTGCCCCATGCTTACACAGGATCCTTCACAGGGGTTAGTGCAGAAGGTGTGGAATAAGTAAACATGGCAGTACTTACTCATAAAGCGGAAATGCACCAGGTTTTATAAAACACAGATCATCCATCCACAAGTTGGATTTGAACTCTCTTACCCCAACAAGGGAATCCTTGCTATCTCTTTCTCTGCACTACAAAGCCTTTAATCTTAGGCCTAATTGTGTGTGTTTTTTGTGTGTAACCAAATGTATTGGTTGAGTAAGTTTTGCTGTGGCCTTCATGCAACTCAAACGTGCAATTTAAGTGGAGATTTTCACAAGTGCATGTGAAAGTTCCTGTTTTGACAGGTGCTTGAACCAGGGATTAGAGTGGGGATGAGAGATGCATTAATCAGAGGATTCATCCTCTGCTGCTCTTCTCATCCCTCTTACTAAATATACTGCATCAAGCTCGGCCAGCCAGGGAGCGACGGAGGAAGACTGAGATGGTGTAAATGTGGCTTCTGAGCTGTCAGCGAGAGGCTTATTACTTGGGTGGACATACATTTACAGGTCTTATTTCATAGGTATGTGTGTGTGTGTTGTGTACACAATTTTATGTAAGCGTGTCTCTGCTGATTTGGACAGTAAGCTGAGCTGAGAGTGAAGACTGAGCGAGGTTTGTTTCATCTTCAAGCACTGCACTCTTGGAGCAAGTCCGCAGCTCCTAATGCACTAATGCAAGAGGCAGATGGCTCCCTCTGTGTCTTTCTCTCCTCTCTATTCATGGTTTCGTCTATTCCTGCAACTGAAGTGACTTCTATTCCCCCCATGTAGCGTGTGTGTATGCATGTGCATGCGAGGTGCTGAGTTCATCTCACGGTCTAATTGAGATGACATTTCTGCTCTCCAAATTAAATTATTCAGGTCTTCTTATTCATTTGTTCTGCTGTTCCTTTGTTCCCCATCCACCAACTGCTTCTCTTTCTCTCCGGGCCAAAAACCTGTGCTCATAAAAAGCATTGACCCCAAAAATAAAGAAACCATAACTTCAGTCTTTATTTGATGAGGCCAAAGCTCATTCCAAGTGGTGTGACCTTCAAAGAGTCAGTAATGGCTGAAGTATTGCTGGAAGGAATCCTTCACTTGTCACCAGTGGTTGAAAGCAATTTATAGTTTTCCCGTGATGTTACATCATGGCAGGAACGCCCACCTGGAGGGCAAAACAAGGCTTTCTTCCACTGACTGCCTCTTATTTTGGTACCAGCTTTGTCCAGCCAAATTGCTGTATAGTAGTGGGATGATAAGTCGTTCACTTTGTTCACAGTGTGAACTACAGCACTACATGCAAGCACACCTCTCCTGCCTGGTTAATACTGCAACAACCTGATGGATTAAGCTCATATAGCTAATTACTGTAGCACTTCATTTTGTTGTGACAATGCAGAATTTATTGTACTCAGAACAGCTTTATAGAATCTCTCAATGCTCCTCTTGGTTATGTGAGTCCTTTATCTGTTTATTTATTAATTTGTATTTGAGTTATTGCACTTATTACCTTATATGTGGTATAGTATGACGATGTCCAAGGCAGGACAAGCAGGAAAAAAAGAAGGGTGGGGAAATGTAATATTTAATACAATGATAGGATACAAATAGAAATTCACTGTTTTTAATGATTGAAATACTCCAGCTGGTGCTGTGTGTGGATTGCAAATTTTTTCCACACATATTTTTTTTGCTTTAAAAGGTGATCTAAATATTTGTGGCTCAAAACAGATGGAAAACTATCAGACTGCAGGCCTGCGGACTGCTTGGGGGCATGTTGGAACGGTGTTTTTGCCCTCCAGCTCTCCGTGCCAGTCACGTGGCTGAGAATTATGGATTGGCTGGATTTGTTCACTATTCTAAATATTAAAATCAAGGCCAATGAAGGTCATTGAGGAATAAACATTTTGGGGGTTTTTCCGCTCGGCTTCGTAATAAGAGTTTCTGAAACTTTTATATTTTATGTGAGGTGATTTCAAAGACCAGTTTTGTTATATAGGTGCAGCTGCATGACATTGAGGATGAAGCAAAAATGTATTTGTACTGTGCTTCTAAAATTGGCAGCCATGGCAGCAGGAGGTTAAGCTATCCATCATAGGAAAAATACCAGATTTCTTTTTTCTTTTTTTGCTCTCCTTTATTCCAGCTTGGTTCTCATCCTTATCTGCTCAGACGCCTGTTTTCCTTGGCTCATCTTTGATGCAAGAAGTTGTGCGACACAAAGCCAGCATATACCTTGATAAAAAGGAAGCTTCACTGCTACGGTTGCATCTGGCTTGCATCAGAGACACAGTCCCATACACACATTTAACTTGTTCACTCTTACACGGTGTACAGACCTGGGCGCTGGCAGCACCTCTGCGTACCTTTTGCACAGCTACTTCTCTTTTCAAGATCAGAAACTTGTATTTCTATTTTAATAATGTGGCATGTCAGGATGAGCTGGCTGCAACCTCCACTGCTTTCAGTGTGAAGGAGTAGATGGGGAGCAACACAGAGCCAGGTGGCGGCAGACCGTTGTGCCTTTTGAAAAGAGATGTCAAACATAAGGCACGAGGCCCAGAATCAGCTTGGCAAACACTCAAACCTGGCCCATTGGACGGCTTTGGAAAAGGTGAAAGAGTGTATAAATGTTGGACTTTCAACTGCGCATTCTCACTCCTGAGGTGTAATATAGTGACGATTTGTCCCACGGCATTCCTGACGATCGCAAAAGGTGACCTTCTGCGTTCTTATGCTACGCGCCAGCAATTTAATGATGTTAGATAGTGTTTTCCAAAGTGATTTAGGTAAAACGAACACACATGTGTAGATTCATTCCAAATGGTTCTCATGTTTCTTAATTTTTCCGATCTCGTAATAGAAGGATGTGTTGGGTGCCCGGAAGCGTAATATACGGACAATTTGTCACCTAGCATAAAATGTTGAAAAATTTTTTTTTATGCTTTGGGAGTGAGAACGTGTTGCCCATGTCTGTGTCCACTACACCAAAATGATTCAGTAATATAGAAACAATTAAATAACAGAAATAATTCAGGGTTTTTTTCACTATCTATCTGTTGTGTAAACAATGGGTCTACAGAAAAAATAAAAACAAATTTCTGTGAATTCAACAAAACCTTTCTGTTTTATGATTACAAGACAGTCTGGGCAATGAGCTGCCAACACGACATATATCTTTCTTACAATTTAAACCAAAGGAGTAGTGCTGACAGATTTCTTTCATTTACTACAATAGCATTTCTTTATGTTGTAGAAAAACTGAGACGTGCTGTGAGTTTGCATTTGTTTTTCTTATATTAAGATATGTCAGGGATTAAATGTGTAGTGACAGAAAGGGGAGTTTTACTGGTCTGGTCCACTTAAGATCAAAGTGGGCAGTACGTGACCCAGGATGTGAAGTGAGTTTGACATCCCTGCTCTAGAGACTTTGCATGAATACCTAGCCTCCTGTCACTGGCGCTGCTGAAAGTTTACTCGGTGAGATACCTTTAGTGATGCTGAGACAAAAGAGGGCATGCAGCAGACAGCTGTTAATAATCCCTTTGCTGCATCGCCTTTGGACACACTATGATTTTTACTTCCTCTTGATAGGCTTGTTGGCAAAAGCCTTTCTTCTTGTCATCTTGGCTTGAGAAAAACTAAACAGAGTTTGTTTGAACTTTTTGGGAAGGGGCTAAAGTCTACCACTGTGCAGAAAAGGGGTTCACTTGATTTATAACACAAGAGTGAAACAAAATTGTGTTTGAAGTAACATGTGATTAACCATCCAAACACTTCAGTATTGTCATGTTGGCCAGTGAGAGCAGCTGATGAGAGTTTAATGATGATCTCTGTTCTGGATTTCTATTGTAACATTTTCTTAGCTACTTTTGTTATCTTGCATTCACATGTTGGAGGAAACATTGGATATTGGAAACTACTCTGCAGGTTAGTGCCATTTTATCACAGTGAGGGTTTTCATTCATAAAGTCAAACAAATGAAAAATTATGAATTGCTATGGTCATTGTGCAGTGTTGACGGATGTTTGCGTGTTTTTTCTGCCTTGCAATTTGTGTCCACTGATTTGTATTTAAATCAGTGGACATCAGATATTTTATATTTAAAAAAAATTTAAGATGCGGTGAAGTGAAAAACTATTTACCCCTTTCCCGATTCCTTATTTTTATTCATATTTGTCACACGTTTCAGATCAACACATAAATTTTAATGTTAGATCAAAAACATCTGTTTAAACACAAAAAGAAGTTTTTAACTAATGATTCTATTAAGGGAAACAAAGCCACTGACGACTCATCCAGGAGTTCACAAAAAAAAAACAACCCAAAAAACCCCCAGAGCAAAATCTAAAGACTTGCAGACCACACTTGCCTAGTTAATGTCAGAGTTCATGATTCATGACATCCATGGGAAAGTTTGAAGAAAAGTTTGCCTTGTCTCTGTCTTCATGATCAGCAAGATGCCTAATCAAACTTTGGACTTAACTCTGATTCAGATGCTTTGATATGACCTTAAACAGAATGTTCAAAATTCCTCCGGAGCGATATTTATGCCACTTGAACACTTGATTGCAGTTTTTGCTGCCAAGGGTAACACAACCAGTTATTAGCTTTATGGGCAATTGCTTTGTTACTTAGAGCCAGGGCCAGGTAGGTTTGCATATCTTTGTTCCCTTAAAACATGAAATCATCACCTAAAAACAACATTTTGTAATTACTCGGGTTATCTTTATGTAATATTGCAATTTGTTTGATTAAATAGACAAAAAAGGACTTTCAAAGGGGCACACAGAACTTCACAGGACTCTACTCTTTCTAACTTGTATACAGACTAGAGTTTTTGGGGTATGTGGATTCAGGATGTTCCTTTCTCATTTCTTTAAGCTGCATATACTTGATCTCTGTCCTCGACTCCACTTTGCATTTCCCACCAAAGATGCAACAGAGGAGGCATGATGACAAAAAGCGTGAGAGGAATCGAGGCAACAAACATTTAAACATTTAACAGGCGTCCTTTTTGGTAGCCCATTATAAAGCGATCTAAATTTCTAAAGTTTGTCACAACATTAATTATTTAGTTTTAGCCCAACTACTTCTTTATTTATCATCTCAGGTGTAATGTAGGTTTGGTATTTTTTAAATGTTAGAGCTGCATTTCTTTTCAGCTCACAACATGGTGCAATGTGACAAGATGTAATGCGCACGCATACACATGGCAAAGGGCAGAAAGTTTGATCATCTTAAGCCTCTGTCACACTGACCTTTTGACTCCTAGGGGACCGTCTTCTGTTACGGTGAAATGTCCATTCCCCAATGCCAACCACCCAATGAATTAAGAATTGAATTTAATCATTGAGCGGTTGCTGGAGGTCGGAAGGGTGTGGGGTTCCCAGGGGGGTTGCAGCACAGTCTCTAAGTCTGTGTGAGGTGGGGTTTTGAATAACTGCAACAACATATGAATAAAAAGTCTTGCCATGATGTGTATATTCCAGTCAGCCTCTCCTGTCTTATATTTGGAAGGTAAAAACACTTCTGCCAAGGATACACCTGTGCATCCTCAATTATAGCTCCTCTGGCAGGCTTCCTCTGTCCTCTGTCCTTCAGATGCATTTTAAGAATTGAGACATCCTCCAACATGGCACACTGAGGTTAATTTCTGGGTCACAGGGAGGAGGATGGTTGAGACGAAGAGGCACGAATTAGAGAAATGAAAAAAGCCTAGTTTTTCTGAACAGTAGTATACCTTGTACAGACAAGAAACAGCACAGGACTGTAGAAGAAGCAATGAACCGTAGTGGTGATACTGAAGAAGGTACTGTGTATGCCTAACATCTAATATCAGAATAGATTTTACAAACAGTGACATTGTTGCTCGAGGAGACAGAAAAAGAGGCTGGGTGTGTTTGGAATCTTAAGTGGGAGAGTTGCAGCATTGCCAAATTATCCATATATAGGTCAGGGACACAAATTTGTGTTTATGTGAAGGCAATGTGTGAGTTTTTTGTGTATCTCTCTGTCTCTGTGATGACTGACAGGGAATTTCTTGCACTCTGAAGTGAATAGAGTAAACAAACATCAGTGCATGCTAAAGCCAGGCAGCAGCCTGTCTGGGAATCTCTTGGAAGCCTCTGAAATTGGTTTTTGATTATTAAAATGAAGACAATTTCCTCTGATTAAATCAGCGAGTGCAGATATGACTGAAGCTGTCTACTAAAAAGAAGAGATGGAATTTAAAAGATCAGGACAAATAAGTTAGCTAACTTCCAAAGATAAAGAGAAGTTTATAAATGTTCATGGTTTACAGACATATTGATTGGATGGTATGTGTTAGGTTTTTTTTCAGTCACTTCCCTTGTGGAACTACTTCATCCAAGAAGAAACTTTTCCATAAAAAAGGAATGCATAGCTTCTAGATTCAGGCCCATGACATAACATCCATTTACAGTTAGGACAGATAAGCAAGTTAAGCCAAACTTTATAAACTTTTTTCTTGATAACTGAATACATTTACTGAACACTTTATTAGGTACAGCTGTTCAACAGCTTGTTAATACTATCAGGCAATCACATGATTGAAACTGGAGTGCATTTGCAGTATAGCCATGTCTACTGTTTACAGAGAATGTCTGGGTGAAAATGCTTAGAGCTGACAGGAATAGTAACTCAAATAACCATTCAACAATGGTATGCAGAAAAGCATCTCTGAATGCACAACATGGTGAATCTTGGTAAGGTTTTGCAAGGTTACCAAAGGTAAGGTTTACGAGAAGGTAGGAGACCTCCTATGATGTACAGTCTGGAGTTCGATACTGCCAACAAAAAGACAGGAGGTAGGGTGGGAGGCTGATGGCCTGTTGTGGTGACCCTTAAAGGGAGGAGCCAAAAGATGAAGAAGAAGGAGATCCACCTTAGGCTTCAAACATTATAGTGTACCATGCAACAAAGCTAAGATAATCTCACACTGCTTTCTTCAGACCTGAAGGCAAAAGGCAAAGCAGTAGTAGGAAAGAGTACCCAATAAAATGGGCAGTGAGTGCAGTTTTTATTCTTAGTCAGTTAGTTGTTTCCAGCATTGATTACTCATTATTCTCTCAATTATTTGGATTAAAAAAAAACAAGTTTGGTCCACAAAAAATCTTTCTTAATGCCTCTGTTGCTTTGTTAAAATGTTTCTGTCTCATCTGACCAGCAATGCAAAACTAAGAAATATCCAGAAATGAAAATACCACAGACAACACAAGCACAGATGTTCAATTAATCATTCCAGTACCACGTTTTCATTAAACAAAACAACTACTAAAACTGGATGATTGGTGGGTGGTTGATTCGGAATTAGCAAAAATACTTGCAGCTTAATTTTCTATCAGTGGACCAATGGATTAATCGCCAAATTATGTCAGCTCAAACTTAAATGTGAAGTTTTAAAACTAAGAGGATTTAGGGGTGCTGTTAACAGTATAATGCACCCAGTGAGTGTGTAGCTTTTAAGTAAAAGCTAAGACACTGTTTAAGAGATTGAAAGAAAATAATCCTCCCTATAAAACAAATTTAGGTGCAGTTTCATCCATTTTATCTCCAGCTTTGTGCAGACAGTAATTACTAAAAATCTTTCCCATATCTACCTGTTACCCCCAAACCCAATCCTGTTCCTCTTATCTTTCACAGTGACAGTAGTATACAGCCCTGTGCTTAGTGCTGAGTGGGTCATTTCAGGGGTCAGGGTTTTTTAATTGGATAATCCAGTCCCGAGCCAGCTGAGATTAGCAGCTACTCAAACCTAGGGAATTGGTATGATAGTGTTTGACCTGCATGACCATACTGGGTGAAGCAGTAGCACACAGCTCCACCTGAGGGTAATGCATAAGCTACTAGAGATGATGGACGAAAGTTTGTTCAGCAGTACCCATTTTCAGAAATTAGAGATATGAAATTTTCAGACTGTCCTCCCGTAAAGGGAGGAGTTTACTATGTTTTTAAGGTTATGCAACATTTAGCAGTTGCCTGAAAGTGTGCTGGAGTCATCGCTTTTTGAAAAGAACATCAAACAGAACTTGAGCTTATTGGTTAATGTTTTAAAAGTGTTGGTTTAAAGCCTAGCTGTAATATCTTTTATAACGCTTGCCAAGTCATTCTGGGGCTTAAATGTAACCAAACATTGAGTAAAAACGGAGCCTAAAATGGTCCTATCTTAGTGGGATCGCTTCAGACCAGTAACCAAACAATTCCTAATCGGATAACAGCCCTCTTGAGATATCAGCATTATGTACTGGTATTCAAAATTTACCACATCGTGTAATAAACTGTCGTTGTCTTCATGGTGGAGCCTTCAACAAGACTCAGAGACTGTGCTCGTCATTTTCTGCAGCCGTGTGCTTATGTTCACACCCCCCCTTGTGAGTGTGCCTCAGAGTCTGGCACCGCGTTAAGCCTGAGAATGTGCATGTGTCGGTGCTGTCCCCCTAATCCTTACAGCAAATAAAGGGGAGCTTAGTCAGTCTGGTGCACATACACACTGGAGCAGGCAAGTGAGCATAGATGGACACGCTTCACATGCACTAGCACGTGCACTTTTCATATCTTTCTCCCCTCCATCTGTCTAATACCTCATCCTTCCTTTCTTTCACGTCTCTATGATTCTCTTCTGCATGCTTCAACCTTCTTCCAACCCTCTGTATGCGTCCCTGCTCTCTTTCCCCCCCCACCTCGACTGTGAATTCCTGCACAAATGCCTACAGTGTCCCCATCTCTTTGCCACGCCAAACTGAGTTTTGGAAATTGGCTCAAAAGCACAAGGATTACCCCCACGCCCACAACGGTCACCCCCTCAACTTTCCTCCGCAGGGCTCAACAGCCCCTAGTGTCCCATAATGAGAGAGCGGCTGAGCTGCTGAGGTGGGATTTACGTTTAGCAATGGGTACTCGCTCTGGTCACAGTTGAGCCCAAGAAAGGCCTCTCTGATCCTACACAACGGAAGTAAATATGCACTCCCTTTGCCTTTGTTTTCTTATAAAGCGTCTTATCATCTACACTCCTTTTCCTGACACCCAGCAGACTTGGGCACTCTTTTATGTTATATTAAGAACTTTCTGTTGTCATGGTGTTTAATCAATGATAGTGAATATGATCGAGGAGTGGGTGGGCTCAGCCGGCTCATTAGCCAGAGACAGCTGTGCTGCTCTGTTCACATCTTTTTCAAGCACATGAATGGATATGACGCAGCAGGAGCAGGTGAGACTGACCATAATGGAGCCCGCAGGTGACAGGATGTTCTCAGCTGGATCAAAGGACAGTTTTTACATTTTTGTCTTATATAAAAATAATCAGGTGCCCATGTGAACAATCAAACAGGGCTTTCTTGTCCCTCGTGTCCATAGTGGCTAACAAAACTATATTAGAAATACTGAGCATGACAATTAATCTGATGTCAGCTTTTTGAAATATTATTAAGAGTAACTGTAAATATTATTTATTGCGAATCTTGGTCGGTTTAATCTGGTGATGGAGAATCCTCTGTCAGAGATGCCAGTGTATCAACATCATCAACAAGACACACAGCAACATAGCTTATGATACAATACAGACACAGAGGGCTCCACTGAGCCAAAGCTTTGTAACAAAATTACTGTACAGCTTGGTTAACTTGGGTTTTTAATAACTTAAACATAATAGACATTCATGTTTATCAAATGGCCGAACATAAAGCAAAATTGCATACATCAGTCATGCGCCCCTTTATTTCTGGTTTGTCGTTGGAAGCTAAAATTGTAACTGAAATTAAAGTTTGATTAATTGAACAGCCCTACTTTCAGCGTGAACACTGTACCTGCCTGCACTGATGACGACACTGCTACCTGACAGATTAGGTTCTAGGTTAATAAAAGCTGCTGCCTAGCTGGGGGCTTTATATGTGGGAGCAATATTGCCATCTCATGCAAATTAGGTAAACTCTATGTAATACTTGGGATTAGTTCAGGGTGTATTCTTTCACCCAGGAGCCTGCTGGGACTGGTCCGGCATCCACAACCCTGCATAATTTAGTTGCTATTAGAATATATTTCAAGTCACTTTCTAAAGCAGCTAAGTTAAAAACTGAGAAAACTGGGTCACAAACAAATCACCTGGTCTTTACTTTATCCAAGTGTATTTTCTTAAATGTGGATATTTGTTTCAGAACACACAAGGCCTGTTTTATTGTTTTGGTCTATTTATCATGTTGCCAACAGCAGCAGTAGTGGTATACAGAATTGGTTACAATCTTTTAACTGTATTTGTAATGCAAATATCTAATATGCCAATAACGTAGCGTCAACTCGATGCAGTTATGCGCATAGACATCGTCTAGATGACTCGCTGAAATTCAAACTAAGCATCAGAATGAGGAAGAAGGGTGATTTCGGTGACCTTGAATGCGGAATGTGGTCGGTGCCAGATGGTTAGATCTGAGTACTTCAGAAACTTTTCCCCATGCCAATGTAGAATGGTCCAAAAAGGGGAACAGCAGTTCTCTGTGAAAAAACGCTTTCTTGATTGCAGATGTTAGAGAAGAATGGCCAGACTACTTTGAACTGATAAGGCGGGTAATAGCAACTCAAATAACCACTCATTACAACCAATGTGTGCAGAAGAGCATCTCTGAATACACAGCACGTTTAACAGTGAAGCAAATGGGCTACAGCATTACACCAATTGCATCTCCTGTCAGCTAAGAACAGGAAACCGAGGCTACAGTTGACACAGGCTCAGAAAATTGGACAACAGAGTATCGGAAAAACATTGCCTGGTCTGTTAGTCTCCATTTCTGCTTTAACATTCAAGTAGTATGGCCAGAATTCAGTGTACACAACAAGAAAACACCCAGCCTCGGATCAATGGTTCAAACGGGTGTAGTGTTGTAATGGTGTAAGTGATATTTTTTTTGGCTTGGATCCCTTTGTACCAATTGAGCATTGTTAAACACCACAGCCTGTCTGGGTGTTGTTGTATTGGTGACCATGCCCATCCTTTCATGACCACAGTGTACCCATCATCTGATGGCTGCTTCCAGCAGGATAATGTCCCATGTCACAAAAGTCAAATGATCTCAAACTTGTTTCTTGAGCATGACAGTGACTTCAGTGTACTTATGAGTCATCCACAGTTACCAGATCTCAGTCCAGCAGATCAGGTCTGGTGTGGTGAAGCAGATTTGCATCATGGACATGCAACTGACAAATCATTAGGAACTAATGTATGCTATCATGCCAATGTGCACCAAAATCTCTGAGAGATGTTTCCAGCAGCTTGTTGAATCTGTGGTGCTAAAAATAAAGCAGTGTTGTAATACTGATAACTGTGATATTTAAAAAATAAATTGATGTCACGTTAAAATGTGTATGATGAATCAGTTAATGTCAGCTACAGTCTTATGTCTCATGTCCTCTCTTTGTGCTCATAAACTAAAGCACAGCTGTGCCCTGGGCCTTGACTCACAGGTTTGTCTACAGGTTTTGGAAGATTTGCTTGAGTCGCTGCAGTTTGGTCGTCTTTTTCTGGCTTTATGATATTTTTTGTACAACTGGAGTATTGCATTTATCAGTGACATTTGTTCATATTCATTTAGCCAATCTATTTTTTAATCATTTGTCTCATTCACAAGAACATAGTGAATTCTTCTTTTTACAGTTGAACCTTTTGAATGTTTTAAATCTCTTTATATGCTCTGTAGGTACTTGCAAAGTCTACATTATTTCTGATGTTCTCTAGATATCCCAATGTTATCATTACTGGCCATGACAATATTGTAGTTGAAAAAGAAAAGTCCGTGCCACAGCCCTAAACCACCTACAAATCAGAAGACTCAAACATCCATGAAATGACAAGACACATAATGCGTGAGGGTTAGAAGTGTCTGCATAATGTGTGAGTGTAAAGTGCATTTATTAATGAAGCATAAGGAACTGGCATGCTAAAAAGTCCTGTGAAGTCAGTGTTCCCGGCTTGTCCCTAAAATTTGAGTCTGTCACATTTCTGAACGCATGATTAAGCTGTCAGAAGGATGCTGTTAATACGTTTGCCTGCAGGAATATGCACACACTGTGAATAAGTAACTGTGGAATGAAACTGTGTGTTTATCTGACAAAGAAGAGGAAAGTAAAAAAAAAAGAAAAAGAATCTGCAACACAGTTTTTAATATACGTAGTAATCAGTAAGTGTTCACGTCTGCAGAAAATGTATAGCTGATCTTTTTAAGGCTTTGAAATGGTGTGAGACATTCCTGTGAATGGTTGTGAAAATTCCATCTGAATAGCGAGATCTGATATTTTAGCAGTCATAGGTCAAAATTACATTCTTCAGCCCTTCTCGAGTGGAAGGTACCATGATATCCAACTGTGTTTTCGTTTTCCATGTAGGCTTCTCTTTGATTCTCATCGGTCCAGGTGGTACTGTGCTGATTAAGCATGGTACCAATTTCCTCAGTAAATTACAGTGGCTATGTTTGCCTCTTGGAGACCAGAGTTAATCCATTTACATCACAAAACTGAATAATATAAAAAAGAAATAGACATGAACTAACATTATCCATCTAATTGTCATGATTTAGAGAACCAGACAGACCCCCTAAACCAGCGGTCCCCAACCTTTTTTGCGCCACGGACCGGTTTATGCCCGACAATATTTTCATGGAACGGCCTTTAAGGTGTCACGGATAAATACAACAAAATAAAACTAGTACCGGTACTGGAAAAAAGAAGATTTATTCATCCGTGGCAGCACTCTAAATAAACACCCAGACTTCCCTCTCCCCCGCCACCTCTGAAGGCACAAGGCAGTACTATTGCCAGTGTGTCCTTAATTTGCTCCATCGCCTCCTTCCAGTTGGACATGCTCTAAAAAGTTCCTTTCAATGTGGAGTATCAGCTCTACTCTGACTCCTTTCCATATAGACAAGTTACTCATTCTTTCTCCAAGTGAGAGCCCAGTAACTCATCAGAAGACGCTCAGTTGCAGCACTTGTATCCGCAGTCTTATCCTTATTATATTTAATTAGAGCTTGTGGCTACAGGTGAGGGTAGGAATGCAGACGGACTGGCAAACTGACAGCTTAGCTTTAACACTCAGCTCTCTTCACCTTAACAGACAAATCCAGTGTCTGCATCAGTGCAGATGTTGCGCCAATCCATCTGTCAATCTCCCACTACACTCTCCCCTCACTCATGTACAAGATCCCAAGATACTTTTATACCTCCACTTGGGGCAGCAGTTTTTTGGCTAAGAAGTTGGACCTTAAACTCAGAGGTCCTAATTTTCATCCTTGCTGCTTCATACTCTCCTTTAAACCTGCTCAGTGTAAGCAGCAGGTCAGGGCTTGATGAAGACAACAAAATCACTCCATCTACAAAAAGCAGGGTAGAGATCCTGCAACCACTGAAGCCAATGCTCTCCACCTCTTGGATATTTAGAATTTCATATCAGTAGTTGAAATAAAAGCCAGTACACAATGTCCATAGAAAACACTGAGGGTGTTTTTAAACCTGCATTGTTTAGTCTGATGAAATCAGGTTTGTTTTTTTCTCTTTTCCCTTTATTGCTATGATTTGTTTGGGTGATGCAAAGTCTGGTGAAAGAAAGTCTTTAAAGTTTTATGCTTTCATGCTGTCCTTAACCTTTTGAGTATTCGCGCTAACAAACAAACAGACAAACTGAACTGGCTGCTCGGCAGAGGCTATGTGAATTATTTAATGTGCTTCTTTTTAATATCTCTAGCCTTTGAGGCAGCAAATAAACATTGTGGACCCAAGCATTATTTCACAGGTTTCAGTGGGCTTTTAGTTTCACACTGGAGCGGTAGATGGTAGACAAATGCCCGCATAACATTTTGGAGAGAGTCTTTTTTTTAGTCCTGTGTGCAGCTCTTTGCAAAAAGTATTTGAGCTCTTGGTGACTGTCGCAACAAATTCCAGCAAAAGCGAAAGCTTCCTCTTCTGTCTTTCCTAATTTTGCTCCTGTTTAGTTTGCCCTTGTGTTCAGGCATGCTGCTGCCCCCTCGGATTATACTAAAATAAACAATAACATCTTCTGAAAGAAAATGAATATTCATTGTAATTACATCAAACTCAAGAGTACTGCGAACTTCTACATCCAGCACTAGGGCGGACTCTGTATTAGTAAGTGAAAAATAAACATAACTGGGCTTTTGTCAAATTGTTTTTCCTGACATATCTCAGTGTGTTTCCTGCTTTGTGCAGAGAAGCATACAAAAGAATGAGCACTGAGATGCAGCAGTCTGTTCCTTTGTATTTCAATCCCCTCATTTCATTTTGTCTACTGACTGAAAGTATGGTCAGACTTTGGTCATTTGCCTTGAACACAAGATCAAGAGGCCTCCTAGAGACAGCAGTCTCATAATGATTCAGCCTCTCTCCACTTCTCCAAATGTTAACATCTATTCTCTATCAGTATCCTTTCCAAGTTTTAGTCACAAGTCACAGACTTTGTAATTCTCCATTTAGCTGTTACATTTGAGTCTGTTTGGCCCCCTTGTTGCAAAATATGACTCAGATACATTTTTAGAAAGCTTTTTCAGTCTGCGAACTTCCTTTA
This sequence comes from Rhamphochromis longiceps, assembly GCF_057381845.1. Classification (NCBI taxonomy): domain Eukaryota; kingdom Metazoa; phylum Chordata; class Actinopteri; order Cichliformes; family Cichlidae; genus Rhamphochromis; species Rhamphochromis longiceps. The sequence goes on from NC_140569.1 coordinate 17,877,031, forward strand.
CATACTGCTTTGCTTCCTATATTTATGTGGATGATCCTAAAGTACACACACACACACACACACACACACACACACACACACACACACACACACACACACACACACACACACAAAGGAGCAAATGAACCATAAATCTGCTGCAAACTAAGGCTGCTTACTAATATAGAAATGACTTGTTCACAGAAGATATTTTTACATGTTACAGTAAGATTGAATGATTGGTTTTCAGTTTTTCAGTCATAATTGGTGACAGACTGATCAGTCTCAGATCAGCCTAGGCAAGCTGCCAACCAATGTTATGGTCTACCAATCCTTGTATAGACAACCAGTTCTGAAGTCTCTTCAGGATCAAAGAGATCCAACTCCAACATGATCATCCCACACGAGCCGGCATCACTGAAGTATAAAACAGTGGCAGAGTAACCCCACTGGCAGGTCCTGTTTGAGAGTTGCAGAGTCACAAAGAGATGTTGAACATGATAGATAAAGTAGGTCATACTTTCATACATATTCTTTTGGATGTTATTTGTAGAAAAAAGGTCTGTGCTGTCACCTTGAACAATATTTGGCCTTCTGTCTGATCCAGTTGTTGCAATACTGTTTAGAATTGAATCAAACTAGCACACCGTGATCCACTAATGGATCTTCAGCTAAACTGTGCTCAAGGTCAAGGTCACATTTGGTGTTCTCAGTGGAATTTAGCTCATTAGTTTGTGAAATGAAAATATCCAATGACAAGAAAACTCATCACTTTCTTTTTGTATATCACACATTAGAATAACCTGTGAACCGTGATAGATCGGTTCTTCACTTCGTGTGCTTTCTCTGTTCCTCTCCCTCTGACTTTGTTTTTAGTATTTCAGTCTTTGGACAGTTGATTTTCTGAAATGTTTCTGTTTTCCATCCTTTGTGATTACCTCCCTACCCTCATTTGACTGCTTTCAACTGTATTCAGCTCATTCTCATTTTGTCTAATTAATAATATATATTCCTACTTTCCCTATCACTCTTTGTCACATCACATCATCTGCTGTGCTTCGTTGTTTATGCAGTTTCCTGGCACAAAGGAGCAAGTTCAGTAACCCCCAACCCTCAATCAAGATTAGCAGTTATATCAAGGCGGTTATCAACCCAATAAGTTACCTCAGGGTTTGTCAATCTAGCGACAAGTGTCCTCGCATGAAATATGTGGCATAAGCATCATTTGACCAATCACAGATCTGGGTAAGTGCACTGAAAACACTGCGGCTGATTTTACAAAGGAAGATATAACTGTCGGTAATAGGAATAGCACTGTAGAGTACTTTAGTATTAAATATGTACATATTTATATTTACATATAAATATGTACATTTCAGTTAGTAAGACTGGAAAAGACCTTCTATAATAATAAGGTTTAGACTTTTTGAAGCTGGGAAGGAAAGTTGTGAAAAAATGATGAGTGTGTAAGTTGACATAGTAATGAGTACCAGAGTGCTAGCATTAAGACATAGGGGAATCTGATGGATTACAATAGTTATTACTTTAAATTAATATTTAGATGTGTGTAAGAAATCATTTTAGTTTTTACTGTTACAGTTGCTGCCTCGGTGGTGTTTGAGAATGAGAATGGTGACGCATAAAACTTTAAAATAGATCAATTTACTGTCCCACAGCTTGATGAAGGAGACAGGAAAATCAGTTCAGTTTGTCTGCAGATCAAAGTGAAATGAACTCGATAGGTTGACCAGGATGGCTGGTTATGCAGCAGATCTCTTGCTGATTGTCTTTGCTATCATGGTGGTAATCAGGTGCCTCTGGTGTTTCAGTTACATCGTCAGCTCATATCTTGCCGTGCTGTGTTTCTGCAGCTCCGAGGAAATCTGCATACACCAAAAGCCACCTAGCTCTGGAATCTAGCTTTAATGAGAAGGACATTACCTGAAACTCTGCACCACTCACCTTTTCCAGAAACTTTTCTGTCTTCTGAAGACCCCTCCTGAGTCTCAGTCACACCTCCGAGTAAGACTGTTAAACTTGAACTCTGCCTTTTACTATAAAATTTATACCCACCTTGGCATTAGCTACTCTGACTTCTCCTACTCCACAGTGCTCCAAGCTATGTCACTGCTGCTGTAAAACCAAAGTCTCAAGTTTCACACTTGCTCAATATTTAAGAACTGGTTGCCTTTCAATAAATCTTTTAAGGCTCCCTTTGGCGTCTCGAGTCTGAATCCAGGGCTCAAATATGACAAAGACTTTGGATCCTATTTAAAAACACCTTTTATACTATCCAAGTATAGCGGTCAGAGGGATACTCCATGATTAGTGACATTTTCTGGAGACCTTAATGGTCAGTATTGGGTTTTTTTATGCCTGTTGATCTCTAATCTTGAACATAACCTGCTCCATTGCAGGTTAGGTGCAACATCAGTTGCCATGGCAGTGTACCCTGTTAAGCAATAAACAGCATTTCCAATACTGAAGACCCAGACTTAACCTTGGATGGAAGTCCAAATCCTGCTTTGTATTACAGGCTTCTGTTTTTGTTTCATTTTTGGACTATGGATTTTTTTTTCTGCCTATACTGGCTTATTTTCTATTTATTTAATCAGCCCCTGTGTTTTCCACTTGGTTCCTCCCTCCACCGCTGCAACTAGATAAAAATGTCTGCTGTGGGGACTGACCTTTTGATGGTAAAACCTAACTAATTAAATTGTAGCCCCATGGATTGAAAAAGAATTATGGCTGAAATAACAGGGTCTGAAATAAAAACCTGCCCAAAATGTCAGTTGAGGGTAAATAAATACTGAAACTGAAGACTAAAAAGGGCAACTTTAAGCCAAGTGACTTAAAAAAGAATAAATAATACTATTTCTTCCTTACTGACTACATATATGTTTTTGTGTTGTCTAGATATGTTTGATCTCATTCATCGTGTGTTTTAAGCCAATATAGCAGAGCAGGTAAGGTATAATATCACAAATATTCCTGTAGACTTTATTCTTTACTTTTTCAACTATGCCTGTAACGGTATCAACAGAGACAATGGCTGCTGTTCACAGCTGTGTATTACACTAAATGATTTATCTGATAATCTGTGAGTTCAAAGACTAAAATCAAATTGGGTAAGAGGCAGAGTGCCAGTATTTCAGTGAAAACATATGTCTTTATTTAAAAGCCAGTAGCCAACACAACCCATTGCCTTTCTTCTTTTTGATTTGCTCTTCTCTGTGCTTAATCTTGGTCTGTTTAAGCAGTGTAGCATCATTTATAATAGGTGGTATTACACGAAAAGCTCAGAGATGGATGAAGGTGTTTGCTTTGGCTATTACTCCCTCTGTTAGAGCGAAACAGCATGACTACCTTGCAGCTCATCTAGATCAGTCTAAATCTGCCTCAGGCAAGCAGGGCCAAGGTCATTGAAGCTTTCCCATCACGTTCACATACTGTGTGCTATATACAGTATAAGATCTAAGGTTAGTCATCACTACCTTTCACTGCTCTGTGTGTAAATAAAACGTATCTTTTAGAAATGTGTCAATAACAGAAGAATCAGTGTTTCCACAGGCAACTTATAGCATCATGTCTCTAATGTCTGAGCCTGGTGCTTCTGCTTATTTTCCTTATTGATCTACTTCTGGTCTACTTGCTCCAACCAAAGACATTTTCCACAGGGGGGGGTTCACTGCTCCTTTCAAACCTCCACAGAGCTTCCAAGTCTCTCGTCCCTTCTCTCTCTCAAGCTCCGTGTGTGTTCTGGTGTGGAGCTGAGGGAGCAGTCCACTAATAGAAAGTCTATTGACTGGGCCAGACACTCATTGCTGCTATAATAGCTGCCAGGACCCTCTGGAAACCAGTCGATAAAAGCAACTTGTCTGTCTCCACTAGTGAGAGGCCTTTGTCAGCACTGGAAGACAATTAAATGTCTGATCGACCACCTTCAGATGCAGTTTAGTGTGTGAGAGAAAGCATGCATGGAAGCTGCATAGCAGTACGTGTTTGAATGTGAAAGGGGGGGAAAAGGGAACCAGGTTAACATTGTGTCAGCAAATGCTCTTTGACTGTATATCTCATTGTTTGTGTGTATTTGAGGAAACCAGAGTGACCATTATTTCTTGGGAGCCTTGCTTTTGGGTATTTCTGGACGCAGACAGCTGGCACTATTGTCCTACTATTTGTTGCTGTAGAAAATCATACAAACTCCAAGTCAAGTCTCTCAAAATTTTGTCAACAGTAACTTTTCACTCCAAATTAACATTTGGGTGAAAATTTACCAACAGTGTGCAGAGCTGGATACCAGATTTCAAGCCTTTTTTAGTATCTAAAATCTGTCCATGAAATTTCCAGTTCATCTGTTTGCCATCAAGATCTGGCATACAAAGTTTCCTAAGACAAAATAAAGTCCTAAAAAGACCCATCCCACTGAAGTGGCATTTCGTTTAACGACGAGGGTTTATCCTGTAAAAAGTTAAATATGTCTCTAAAGAAGATATTTGTTGAAAAAATATGAACTTTGGAAAACTGTTCTGAAGTTCAGGTATTGCAAGTCTTGACAAGTAGCTGGACTTGTCATTTTTTTTTAAAGTAGCAGGCTTTTTGAAACATGCCCAAGAAAAATGAAGTTTTGACATGCTCAACATTGTAATTTTGCACCATCAAGCTGACTCCCAGAGAGCCAGAAATCAGCCTGGCGTCCAGCGTGCCCTAAAAACTTGAGGAAGCTGGACAAGTGAAGGACAAAAGAGGAAGTAGCTGCCCCGAAAAACGAGCAGATGAACAGTATCTGAATGTCATGACCTTAAGAAATAGGAAAGAATTCAGCAGAATGAAAGCCAAAAGTATCATATTTGATACATGAGTTTTTGAGAATAGGCAGCCCCCCCCCAGGAAAAGAGCAATAAATAACAAAAATAAGAATACTGGAAATTAGGGCTGCACGATTAATCGTTAGAAAATCGCGATCTCGATTCATACTTATGTGTGATCTCATTTCCAAATGACAACGATTAAAAAAAAAAAAAAGACGACGACCATTGTACCGCATTTTGATCCGGGACGTAATCTGCATGAAAACAAGCGCTCACTCTTCCTGCTCAACAATAGTGATGGGATTTCCGGCTCTTTTTAGAGAACCGGCTCTTTCGGTTCGGCTCACTAAAAAGAGCCGGCTCTTTCGGCTCCGAACCGGCTCTTCAGGTTGTTTTGTTGCTTTAATTAATTTATTATTAACAATAATATAAAATTATGCACAAAAGGAATTACTAACGTAAAAACAAGTGGTTTTATTTATATATGTTTATATATAAATATATGCGGTGGCCCCTAGAGACAAAACACGTACAAACTCCAAAACACATTTCTAGCATGAACTGAACTTCCAAAGCAGAGCTACTAGATCACTTAAATGACACAATTGAAAGCATGTGTGTATTGTTTGTGTATTTATACACAGGCACTCATATATATATTCAAATAATTTAAAAAAAAGTTCATTTACCTGTTATTACCACACACCAAATCCGGTCATTGGTACTTGCTGGCTTGTGTAGCCACAAGATAACAAAGGCTCAACACTGTGCCCAGCATCCTGGAGCACTTCTGTTGTTCTTCTGTACGTGTTTTGAGTTTTTATGTGCTTCTGAGTTTTTATATGCTTCTGAGTTTTTACGTGCTTCGGAGTTTGTACGTGTTTTTACGTGTTTTGGAGTTTGTACATGCTTCAGAGTTCGTACGTGATTTGAAGTTTGTATGTGCTTTGTCTCTAGGGGCCACCGTAAATATACTTTTATTTATTCACTCCACATAAAATGTAATAAATAAATCATCTAATACAAAAATCAACTATTCACATTTCAAGTTTTAACTATTTACATTTTCAGCTTTTTCCTTTCACAAATTTAAAGTGAAAAGAACACAAAACACTGCAAACCACAACACAATTAAATATAAATTATAATATGAAAACTAAAAGAACATGCATATTCTCTGTCATATGGACCTGCATGAATAAACTTTCTCAATCCTTTATCATCTGCAACCGAAAATAGTTGTGGATGATTACTATACCTTTCTAATGTTGTTGTCCATGCCTCTCTTTCTCTCTCTCTGGCTCTGTTCCTGTGCTACTGAGTGTAACTACCGCCCCTCCCCCCTCTGCCCAGCGTAAAGCACAAGGCTCGCGTGCAGAGTGAAGCGGAAAAAAAGTGCGAGAGAGAGGCTGAGAGAAAGAAAAAAAAAAAAAAAACCACGTGACGGCTCGCGATAAGGAGCCGGCTCGCGTCGTTCACGTCAAAGAGTCGGCTCTAAGAGCCATTTCGTTCGCGAACGACCCATCACTACTCAACAAATGACAAGGGCGGAGCCTTATACCACGTGATACAGAAGCTGTGCCGTGTGATGCTAAAATTAGCAGGGAAAAAACAACGGAGAACACGTCAGGGATGACGAGAAAGTGACAGGAGAAAATCCGTCCCGGTCAACCACCCAAACATCAATAACGGGAACCTTATACAGCGCTTCCCCTTACCCGTCGAACTCCCGCAGGCACAAAGAAATTACGGAGGCTATCACTTATCACCTGACCAAAGATATGGCTCCCATCAACATTGTGCAAAACGAGGGATTTAGGAAAATGATCAACACCCTAGACAAACGCTACACAGTGCCGTCCCGCAACTATTTTTCTATTGTTGCACTACCTGCTCTATACACACAGTGTCGAGCAACGGTGGAGACGGAATTTCAAGCAGTACAACATTTTGCGGCAACAACAAAACGTGAGACATTTGTTGTTTTTATGTTTATTTATTGTTTTTATGTTCAGTCTCAACTGTTACGAAGTTGATGTGCAGTTAATAAGTGCAATAAATATTTACACTGGAAAAGAAAATCGTGAGAGAATCGTGATCTCAATTCTAAGGCAAAAAATCGTGATTCTCATTTTATGCAAAATCGTGCAGCCCTACTGGAAATCCGGTTGTTCAGTGATGACGCGACGAATCCTACTTCCGGGCCTAAAGTAGTCTGCGTTTAACATGGCTTTTGTGTTGTTAACATGTTTAATGTTATGTATTTTCTTCTATTTAATCTCAAAAAGCTCCTAAAACAGTCAGTGAACCCTGTTGACCTCCCTCGGCTTTTATTACCACTAATCATTTATTTAAGCTCAGTTTTTAAAACCTTAGGATGTAACTACAGCCCAGCCCATGCAGCAGTATATGAATGACTAACCTCGTATTGTGGATGGATTATCTCAGTTGTTCTCCTGGCTGAAGTTTGGTCCTTTTACAGCATCCTGCCATGCGATTACATTTGTTCCTGACCACCGAGAAAACTCACGTTAACTTTTATCGAGTGGAAAAAAAGTTACCTTGTTCATATTATGCTAACATAGCTGTGTCACTAGCGGTCACGTAGCACATCATTATATACCAGCTAGCCAAACTTCAGTAACCCTACAAACGTCACTGCTGTTTAGTTTTCTGTCTTCATTTATGCTGGAAGTGATAACAGAGCTGTACGTTTTAATTTGTTTCCAAAACCCTGCAGTCAGGACATGCTATATTGTATTTAGATAGAAGCTAGCGAGCTAACTCCCTGCTAACTTCTAACTCTGTTAAATGTCATAAATTCCGTTTTCATGGATGCCTGGATGTTAAACTCAATTGTTACACCTGGTAGAGCAGAACGCTGATCATTTTATTAAAGATGAAAGACTTTAGACAGTTTTTCAACTCTCAGTAATGCCATAGTGATCGTTTGATATATGGACCTGCAGCGGAGTTTAGACCCAGACACGGCTAGTGACGTCAGACTGAACAATCAGATAGCAAATATGATACAAATGAAAACAATATATTCAAATTAATATTGAATTCATTTATTATTTTGAGGTTCTTTTTAAGGTTCAATAAAAACTCAGTTTTCAAAAATGTTTCATTTACTACGGCTCATCAAGAAAGACCTAAGACAGTGAGTGTTATGGTTTCATTCTACATTTCAGTCAGTGGTGTCAGGCATCTTGTCAAAATTGATGTAATTATGACAGAAAAATACAGTCAGATCTTGATCCAGCCTTCAATACCATCTGGAAAATGTCCGATTGGCAACAGCTTTATTTTTTTTAGCTAAGCAGTGATCCCAAACAAACTGCCAGTGCAGTAAAAGTACAACTGGGTACAAAAACACACAATGGAAAACTATCAGTCATAGATTGGACTCCCCAGAGAAACACAGCCTGAGCTCTCTTAGATAAGTTTTTTTCATGTCTTCTCCAGTCTTCTTGAAGGACATCCAGTCTCTTCTTTGGATGTTGGCTTCCTTTTCTTCTATTGTCTGCCAAGATGATCCCACACTGCTTCAGTAATGTTGAGGTATACCAAATACTGACTTTCAAGCTAATCGGGACTGAAGAAACTCTGCAAATGTATCAATAAACTTCTGCACATATTTTCTTGCAACATATAAAGACATGAGTGGTGGCTCAATCATGACTTAGATTTGTATACTCCTTTCAAGAAACCCAAAGATGCTTTACAAAGGAGTATAAATAAAAAATATATATAAATGAGCACAAAGACTAAAAGTTGAATGCTTTGTTAGAAAGGTGAGTTTCTTAAAAGAGGCCAGTGATGGGGTACTGCGAATCTCAGATGGGAGAGAGTTCCAAAGGGTAGGAATACCATAGAGGTATGGAGGTTGGCTACAAGGGACTGAAAGCAGACCCACAGCTGAGGACTGTAGCACCCAAAACTGTTTGTATGGGGGAATAAAGTCAGACAGGTACTGAGGGGTGAGGGCATTGAGGGATTTATAAGTGACAAAAGGGCTCACTACTTGTACACAGTAATGCCTTTTCTTGTTGTTTTGCAGCAGCAGCAGAAAAACAGTGTTTATAGCTTGTGAATTGCTTAAATAATGTTTCTACTGGTCTCTGTTTTCTCTTGGCACACACGTGGATGGGGTAATGGATGCCCTTGTATGAAACAGTTTCACAGGCAGCTTTTTGTGCCATAATGCCAACACACACCTCATTAGAAGAGTCCCTAAGGTAGCTCGGGGGGAGGTGAGGAGGTTGATTGACAGCAGTGGCATTCAGACTAAGGAGGAGACAGTGCGGAAACAGCACGGCACAGCCACTGTCTGGGGAGAATAAAAATGGAGAGGCCTCTTAGTGCTTATAAACTCTGTGGTAACTAGAGTACTGCTTCAGTCATATTCACACTTCCACACAGCAGGTGCCAAGGATGAAGGACCATGGTACATCAAAGTTTTTTGTTTTGTTTTCGGGGCCACATGATCCTCAGGAGTGTCCACTCTTAGCAAGGAACACCACTGTGTCACCGCAAACCTGTGACACCTGATCAACGTTGTTACTGAATGATAAGACAAGTGCCTCGTATTTAGGATTTCTGATGCCTTGAGTAGTACTTCTGTGGCATTAAATTCAAGTTTCCCATCCAGTATCTTTGTCAGCACGTATGCAGTCTTTTGGAGTGGTCTTTGTCTACACTTAAGCTGCTGTATTTGTCAGGAGAGTTGGATCACAACCAGGAGATAAACAGGAGGCAAACTTGCTGTCCCACATTTTTCCTCGCAGCAGACGCGGAGGGACATTGGCTAATATTGTTATAGGTAATTTCTGCCAAATGGCTGGTAAATGTGGCTTGGGAAGACAAATGCCTCCAAATGCATAGACACAAACACTCACACACCCTTGGTCTTACGCGTGCACGCACACATACACAGAGCAGAGGAAGATGGGAAACTGCAGATTGAATTAAGGTAAAATTAACTGGAAACTTTGTGAAAGTTGTGCTGCTTTCCTTGAGGGGAAAATCCGATTAACTTCATTAACATACCTGGCTAGAACTTCAGTTCTGGAAAGGAAGTCACGCTGACAGACAAATAGACAATGTATGGCGGTATGTGGGGGTGAGGCGGTGGCGGTGCTGGTGGTGGAGGGAAGGGGTAAAATTGGGATGAGGCAATTGCCAGATGGAGAGGTGAGGGAGAAGGGAGGGAGGAGGAAGCAAGGGCTATGCTGAGTGATATCTGCAATGTGCAGGGTGTGAAGCGTGTCATCTATCATCTAATAGAAAACCTGTGTGTGGCTGAAACGGTGAAAAAAACACACCACACTTTCCTTTCCCTTCTCACGCTCGCTGCTATTTGTACCCACAGGGTAACCGGTCCAATTGCTGACAGTTCCTCTGCTGTCCCCGTTTGCCCCTGTGTTTTCTCTCAGCGCTGCTCTGTCACCTGTCACACATGCAGCTATGATGCAATTTCCCACAACTGTGTGATCTGAATCTTAACTAAGCCATGACTCAGACGCTGATTGGAGTTCGCTATTTAATGCTGATTTTCAGATGGCGATGCGTTTGTAAAGTCTGGATAACGAGCCTCTGGTTTCATTTTCAAATGAATGCATCCGTTTACTGCTTGTTGGCAAACAGTTACCTTTAAATGAAAATGTCTAATTGGCAAAAGATGTCTGCAATTAGTCCTTTATGAACGGAAAAGAGGCTGTAATTAGATAAACATGTCGCCCTTGGCGAGCCGCAACAGCTCTGTTGTATTAGATGAGGATTTAAAAGTCAGTCGCAGGTGATCAGTCATTTCAACTTTGATGTTAATGCAGCTGTTGTTCAAGGTCGGCGTGACCTTGTTACAGCTTTGCACAGTGAGGTAGTCGTAACACCCGCACAACGATGTGTGCAGGCTTTAGTCTACTCTAAATCTAGACGATGTTTTCACTTAGAAAGGTGACAGCTGTAATGGAGCGCGTATAGGGTTGTGTGACATGCCGTCACTGCCAGAGCATTTGTATCAGTTCACATTTTTTAAATCTTTTTAAACAGTCAGTTTGGCTTATTCTCTGCATGTTTGTTTGGATTAAGAGAATCAGTTTCCTTGTCGTGAGTTGTTATGAAGAAGTAAAGCCTCTGACTCACATGTGCACGCTGTCAACTGCCGTCGTATAAGCGTCAAAACAGACGCAGTTTTTACTAGGTTTGACGTCATCCACCCAAGGGATCTGAGATATATATCAGCCTCTTCAAAACCTTGTGGTGGTATTTTTTTTTCTTTTAATATCCCACAGTGATCGCCCTCTGCTTTGTGACCTAAAAGATTACATATTGCTCGTGTACAGTTAACAGTTAACTCCCCGGCATTTTACATTTCCCAGCACAAAAGATGAATCTGCTTACGGTGCAGCCACTTCCTACTTGTTCCTCCTCTAATGAAGGCTAAGTGCGTTTTAGTGTTCTAATGGCTTTGCATTAAGCCCCATCTGATCCGGTTCTCTCACACAACAGTGCCTGATTAAGGCCAAGACTCATAAATATTCTTATTTAAACAGGGAGATGGGTTATTCATTGTTAGAGGTTTACTGGAGTTCAGTCATTTCAGTGTTCAATTATTCATCTCGTGCAACTCTCAAGGCCTTAAATACATAAACTGTATATAGTAAAAGGCTTCCACGAGAAACTGTAATAACTTATGTGAATATATTTTTACAATAGCATATTCCACATAATGGGTTTAGGTAGGCTTTTGACAGACATGCTTGCTGATCCAGTGCTTCGAGTTTCTGAATGACTATTAATGTTTTTTTAATAAACATATTTATTTAACTCTGTTCTGAAATTCAATGCAAACTATTTAACATCCCTTTCCCATCTTCCAAACTCCCACCTGTCCCTTTTCCTGCCCACTAAAGCTTTGCTCTAATGCTTATAGCCTCGGTTGTGTTGCATTGTGCGAGCTCTGGTATGTTTTTGTCTTTTCCAGACTGACTTGCCTCTCGGAAGGCTGAACTTAAAATAATTTTTCAGCTACGCATTTCCTCGGTGTGATATAATCCTTAACACTTCTACACTTACACTGCATGTGTTTGCGTCGCTTTACTAGCAAGAGACAAACCGCCTGAGAGAGTGAGGACAAATAAAGTCTCCTTGGCAAATCCTTTACGTCAAACAGTCCCCCTCAGTTGTATCTGTGCTATACAGTTATATTTGTGAAATTCACAATATAGATCATAATGTTACATTAGGATTCCTACAGAGGCAAGGTCAGCCAACAGCCTCCACAGGTCAGCCAATATCCGTGCCGGGCCAAGTCAGCTGATGTTTTAACTCATTCCCTTATTTGCATGCTCTTGTCAAGTCAAATATGTGTTATTGAAGCAGATTTTAGTCAGTGCATGCTGTTTCTTACTTAATCACTGTCATGACCGTTGTCATTTATCTCTTCTCTGGTGTGTGTGTGTCGGGGGGGGTCTTGCTGCTCTCCCTGCATTTAGGCCTTCTATTGTTTTAATGTGTGCCTTTGTTCAGATTAAACCAACCACAGTTAGTCAAGTTAATACTAACAGCTGTGCTGTGAAATCTTCTGTACTCGTATGTTAAATTGATGAGTGATGACAAGGAAGGTTTCTGTTCTTCACTGTCTCCTGCTGTCCTCATTTGCATTTCAGTGGTTGGGATTGTGCGACAGTCTCTCTAATAGTGACAATATGAATATGCAGTTTCATAACTGATGCTCATTGTTGTTGCAGTCATAACATAAGGTACCAGCAGTAAGGTCGATGAGACACTCGGCTTGTGCAGACGTTAAGCTTTTGTGTTGGGGTAACTAAATTTGATAAATAGAGTAGGAAGTGTAGCGTTTAAATTTAAATAAATAAATATTATATAAATATCGAATTCAAAACATGATAATGTCATATTCCCATTTCTTTGTTGATTTTTGTTGTGCCACTTTGCGTTTAGTTGTCTTCCTGTGCCTCCTGTGTTTCCCTGTCTCTGTTTTTAAGTGTTTGTTTTCATGTTGCTGTGTCCTCATGTTTTAGTAACAACTGTCTTTGTTCTAGTTTTACTTCCTGCTCTTTTTACTTCCTTTGTGAGTGTCATTCAGCCTCTTTCTTTTTACCTGCTGGGTGTGTTCAACTTTGTCCTGCTCCCACCTGTGTCTTGTTATTCAATCTATTCTTAGTGTGTTTATATATAACCCTAGTCCTCACACTGCCTGTTGTCTCCTGTTGGTTAGGGTCCTCTGTCCCTGTCCTTGTTTGAGTTTTTTGGACTCCGCATCATAAAACAATGACCTTATTTTTTTTTTTTTACTTTGCTTTGTGCACTAAACTATATAGATATAGATATATACTATATATCTATATATATACTATATAGATATTGCAAGTTCTTTGCAAATCCTTCTCAGTAAATTTGCATTTACCAGGGTCTTGTTGGCAAAGTGAACACATAGGCTGTCATGAATATTTCACAGTTCTGCTTTGGTTTCAAATTTTCAAGATCACTGTTCAAATTAGGGGAAAAACTGTAAAATTAAAAGTTGTATAATTCCCCATGTTTGAAAAGTGTGGCTTTTGTTTCAAGGCTCCTTCTCCTTCTACGGTGTCTCTCACACATTTGCAAATTGCTGATAAAGCTGGTGCCCTGTTCTATTTCCATGCGCACCTTTTATTTGATCTGTGTTCAGGATTGTAAGGTAATTTTCTGCTTAACTGAAACTGTTAATTGAAACTGAGGATTTCTTTTGTGTTTTTGCTCAAGGATCTTTTTTTCTCTGATTTGTCTGACATTTTACTCATTTTGTTGCATAGTAACCACAAACGGAAAGGTATACGCTGATACCTTGGGCATAATTTGTGCCAACTGTGGAAAGATAAGTACAGAGATGTGAAATATATTTAGCACTGGGCTAATTGCTAATGCTAATACAAAGAGCTGAAGTCCTGCTCTCAGTATAATCCTTTTTTCCACGTAGGCAGTTTGAACTTTTTCTTGTCCTTTTATGCTATGTAAATAAAAGTAATGTCATTATCTCCTCCTCTGAGCATATGAACTAAAATCAGCAGATTGTTTGGTTTTCTTTCAAACCTTTCTAGCCACCCTGCTTACTGATAACTTACTGATAACTGATGATAAAATAAAATGGCATCTTCTGGAACTGCCTCACCACGATGCTGAAGCAGCTCCAGAAGATGCAAATATGTTAAGAAAAATTTTATTTTTCTATTTTTCAACTTCTTTTTGTCAGTCAAATGAAAAAGAAAAATCCAACATAGCTGTGTTTAAAGCCTATTATTGGTTACTGATTCTCCATTTATTACAAAAGGACCATAAAAGGATGTTTAGTTGGGAAAGGGGCTTCTGACGAGGCTTTGACAACCCATAATTTCAGCTGCAGACAGGCTGCCTGTGGATGTATGTGTGTTTATGTCTGCATGCTGGTTACAGATTGAGATCCCTGGTTTGGAGTACGCTCTGCAGGCTGGGAACAGGATGTTGAGATGACAGCAGTCACAGGAGGGGGTTATCAGATGTAGCCGTCAGCTGACAGACTTATTGCACTGTCTGTCCCCCTCCTGAGTCGAGGCCCAGATACATACTGTATTAGGCCAAATGCTGCCTTACTGGCCCAGTTTATGTACAGCCTAGTTTGGAAGTGTCTGGAAGGTATTGTGGGCCATCCCTGTAACATTTCTAAACTTAGTTCCTTTGATTTAATGTAACTAAAAGAGAAAAAAAGACCAAGTGTGTCAGGTAAATTAGCTTTGGTAGGTGGTAAGTTTCAGTATTTATTTGAACCAGATGTCGGCTCGTCTGGATTCTGTGCCTGTTTTATTTAAATTGGACGACTTACTAGGTACAAGATTGATTTGTCATAAAAGTCTCCCTGATGGTAAAACAGCTTTTAGATTGAGTGAGCAGCTTTTAATGAATTTTTAGGGCCCATAGCATATACTATTTGCCAAAAACATTCACATAAATCTGTCGCGCAGATACTCAGGGAGACAAAAATAAGCAAAGAAATATGCAAAAAGGGGAAGTAAATAAACGTTATCTGTGCACACATGCATATTAATTTGCTGGGAACACTGGTGCACACTTATTTTACATACAGAAGCACAACTCCCAAAGTGTATGTGTTTCAGGGCTAAAAGAGTGAACGTGTCAGATCAGTTTTAATTGGAGATGCTCTGGCCGGCCACAGAGCAGGAACAACAAAAAGCTTTTACCGAAGAATTGTTTGGCGCTTGGCAAAGCTTCCCCATTTGAAAAACAGCAAGAGACAGATTTGGATTATAGCAGAAGCCAAAACAATATCTCTGCTTGACTGGAGCCACAGCCTTTTGTCTTGGCTTAAAACAAGGTTAAAAGCACTGAGGCAATCTGCAGCATTACCCCTGATATAATTTCATTATTATGTAGCAATTGGCCTCACTCGCAAAGGCAGATGGGACACAAATTCGCAACAGGCGCATTGATGTAAACACTTGGGTTGTACTCAAAGTTCATTTCGCTTTATCAACAAGGGAAGTGGGGTGGAGGTGGGTTACTGAGCGATGACTCATGCACTTAAGAGAATATTATCATTAACCACAGTCCTTCTGGCTCATTTCCCACACTTTTTGAGGTTTTGTGATATCTGGCACTTGACATTTTAGTAGTAATCTTGATTTTTGATTTCATCCCGGACCACAAATGGTGTCCAGATGTTTAATTTTTCAGCAGCCTTTTAATTAAGAAACCCGTCATGCTGTCAAATGCCACTGTCCCAGTGTTACAATGAGTAACAGTGTCTTTGTCTGAAAAAGACACTAACTAACAGAATATTAATAATAATAAATGATAAAAGAAGAACAAAAATCTCTTGAAGTGTTAGAATTGAGCACAACTCAATTAATTTGAAATTCTTAGTCACATCCTTAAATAGCCAAGTAATGTTGTAAACAATGGCATGTGTGCCATTTGTATGTCTAAATGTTAGCAGTCTAGGGTCCGAGGTCTTCAAGATATCATTTTCAGATTTTTTGTGTGTACATATTAATAAGAGGTCACGCTGATTTAATTTAGGTGAAAATCAGGTCAAGGTCACGCCACATTATTCACAATTTTTTATGGATCGTCTTCAAATGTCACAAAAATATATTGTTCCTTAGAGGAAATTAGTTTCTAGTTTGGCTAACCAATATACCTTGACCTTCATTGTTAGCACCCAAGGTTAAAGTGAGAAAAAAACAACAACCAATAAACGATATTGTAAAATATCATATGAAAGGGCATGGAGAGAGCTGTACAACACACGTTTTAAATATGAAGCCCTATAGTGGCACGATGATGCCATAACAAGCTGATGTCATCACATTGTAGCAGAAACATAAAACATCAAAGTTTTAGTAAAGCCCTCGCTCTTTAGGGAGCTGTGCCCTCTGATTGTTTTTGTATTAAAAGCCTTAATCTGTGACTGAGAATTAGCACCTACAAATATGGAGCTAGGGTTCTCAGTGGGAAATGGGTGCCCACTCTGGTTTTGGAGTGAGTCACTGCCGGAGGTGGAGTGCTTCAAACCTTCCCGGTTCTTGTTTATGAGTGAGAGCAGAAGGTGGTGAAGAGAGAGCATCAAAGTGAAGCTGCTGATTTACAGGTCAATTTACATTCCCAACCTTATCTATAGCAACGAGCTGTGGGTAGTGACCGATGGAATGAGAGTGCAGATGGTGGAAATGAGCTTCCTCTGAAGGGTGTCTGGTCTCTCCCTTAGATTGAGGACCTTGATTATTTGGGAGAGTAACAGCCACTATATTCCTCCACATCAAAAGAAGGTGGTTTGATTATCAGGCGAGGAAGTTTCCTGGAAGGCTCCAAGGTGAAGTGGTTTTTTGGGGGGTTGTTCAACTGAGAGGAGAGCCAGGATATGCTGGAGAAATGATGTGGAACACCTCAGTGGTCCTCCAAAACAGCTGGAGGAGGGCAGTGTGGGCGTCTGTCCTTACACTGCTGCCCCTGCAGCGTGGATAGAAAATGGATTGGAAGGTTTGCAACTGTGACTCATCCAGAACTGTACATTTTATTAAATGTTCTTCCATTTATGTATGCATGATTATCCTTGTCGTGTATCCCAACTGCTCTGACCTTTAAAGGGACAGTTAATGTGGACATGGTCTAAGGGCTGCCTGTTGCCCATTTAGAATAAGTCAGCCTGGACAGATTGGTCATTGCTGCAAGATAACACTCATTTCTGCCTTTAAGAATTATCACATTATCATTAGTTGTCTGGTTTTAATGCAGATGCTTTCAGTTTAGCCTGCTTCATATGTGTCTGGTTGTTACCCATCAGCCTATGAGGTGCTGTCTCAGGAACCAGCAGAGGCTGTGGGCTCAATATTGTAATAGCTAGGATGATTTTTAGACAGGGAGTCTCTGACAGGCTATAAGTACAACAGCCTGATGCATGGAGCAGAGCACCAGAGTGGAAATCTGTTGCTCCTGGGCTGTCTGGGGTTCACATCATCACAGCTGACAGCTAGTGTGCATAGGCACAGCATGTAACATGATAAAATGGGAGAAAGTCCAAGTCTGCCTTTGATTTGGTGAAATATATAGGTTAGATGTCTAATTTTGTACTGATGTATTTGTGTAACAAGAGAAAACAAAAACTCTTATATTATTTATTAAATGTTTTATTGTCTGTCCTTGCTAAGAGGTTTTAATAATTGAATTCATTCCGGTTTCAGTCAGCATAACCTTTTCCACAAGGCAGGCATTGTTATTCTTCAACAAAATAAAATATTGTCAAATCAAAGAAAAGTTTTGAACAATCTCCCCTGAAAGTCTGCCTTTTTCGATTCAGCTCCTTTGCAAATTTAAGACGTGGTGTCGGTACACACTCATGGACTCAGTGTGGGATTTAGCTTTGTTCACACCCTGTGCCACACATGTCCTTTAAAATGTCAGCTGGAGACGTACCAAATCTTTATTGTGACATTTTCAACACATGCTTCTCATAATGGGGTGGTTGCACGCTGTCGCAGAGATAACTGTAAAATCGTTGGGTACCATCAGTGTGACTCACTGATATCCCTTGATGTCTTTTAAGTTGATTACTGCATTTAATTCAGCGTAAACTCCACGGTGATGCCGGGTCATGGCAGGACTAGAAGAAAGCGAGCTGTGAACTGCACCTACAGTGAAAAGATTTCCTTTTCAAAAACCCATCCCAGTAGAACATGGGGTTACAGTGATAGGGTCATGAATATGGATGAGCTCAGATAGCATACCCTACTGCTGCCTAAGTGGAGCGATGGCCTAGTATTCTCATACCCACTGACTAGTACACAGAGGTTGGGTGGTGCAGTGCAAATGACATAATACCAGAATTAATATTTTATTTAGCTCATCTCCTGTTGACTACATCGCACCATAGTGCTCAGTGGCTGCTGTTTACACTGATACTCTCTCCCACCTGCTGCTTCCTCTTCTCCCTTTCTCTTGCACTTGTTTTTATGCAATTAGTGTTCTGTTTTCTTCTTCTTTTTCTTTCCTTTTTGCTTGGAATAACAATTTGGTTTCTAGGAAGAAAATTACAACAATATATGATAAAGATTTCCTGCAGCTCAGCCTCACTCCACTCAGCACGTTATTATGCTCATTTATTTAAATAAAAGTTTAAAGAAAGCATCTGTGTGTGCTTGTGAGGTTGCTCTTGGCACACCCCACCCAAACTTTCCTCCTCTGTTACTCCGAATCTACATAAACTATTTTGGGAACCAAACTTTAAGGCTGTTTGTTTCCCTTCGACTCGTTTTCATACAAAACCTTCCAGCATTTTCTGCTTTTATTCCAAACACACACACAAATGACAAACACACAGTGTTCAGTCCCCGGCCATGAATTTTTTCCCTTTTCACATGCTTCCTACTTTAATAATGAGCCGTCACCATGGTGAACATACAGGTATAACAGCTTGTGTATTTATAAGAGCCTCCAGCAGTCTGGCAGGAATAAGGACATCAGCTAAATCTGCATGATATGTTGATCTGTAGATTGGTTATGGTTGGTGGAATTTATCGCCATGAAGTAAAAGCTGATATTTCAGCAGATACCATTTTGCAAGAACATGGTTTAATTCCTGAAAAATAAATAAATAAATAATAAAGAAACACTAATGATAGTAAATGATAGTAAACTATCCCACTAGAAATGAATAAAATCTTTAATTAGTTCTTGAATTTTTCTACTTTTCTAAACCTCTATGAATTTAGTAGAATCATTATCAATGTGACTATTAATATAGAAATTCTTTTCAGAGTCAGATTTTGCAGTATAAGGAATAATGCCTTTGACCCACAATTTCAACTACAATTATTTCTGTGTATAAAACGACAGAGCACCTTTGTCTTTGTCTCATGTGCTGTATTATAATTTGTCTAAGGAGCATATAAAAAAGTCAGTTTGGAGAAGGAAGTGGCAAAGAAAGTGATGAGATTTGTCGATAAACTAAATCATTTAGATCTGTCACTCAGGCCCTATAGACCACAGGCAACTATCTGTCGCTAAGGAAAAGTGTGTATTCCCCAATTTGTTGGTGAGTGGTTGCTGGCTGTCTGTGAAATCGATTGCTAAAGCCCCAGTCAACAGCCCTGGAGACTGGTTAGTGACCAGATAGCCTAGCAAGCTTTGAATCCTATGGAAAAATGTGAATTCCCTGACCGGATCTCAGGTTGCTCCTGGAAGTCACTAGGCAAAACTGGTTATAAAGACTTATATAGTGCTGCATCGAAAACTTACTTGCAATGGTAGGTGGTCCTTGCAATTGGTTTGATCAGCAGTAGGCTGTAGTGTGGAAATATTGCCTGTTGGTCTACAACCAAGCACTAACTGCTCTCCCAGTGAAAGTGTGACGCTCTTTGGAAAAGCTGCAGATTTCGAAAGGTGTTGATTGCAAGGCTACGGTACAACTTTCACTTTGAAGGTGAAAGGTCTGTTAACAGTTTGTGTCATGCTTTCAAATTTCAAAGAGTGTTTGCAGACAACACAAGTCTCCATGGTTGACCGGAGCAATGTGCCAGCAACCAAAGCAATCACAAGGAGGTTTTTTCAGTGATGTGTGCGTTTTGCAACAGATTTCAGCTAGTTACAGCAGGCAACCACTCCCCAGCTGGTTGGGGAATACAGTTTTCCCTGGCAACTGGGTTGCCAACCAGTTTCCAGGGCTGTCTGACTGAGGTCTTATTTGTTACTGCAAATTGTGAAGTTGAGCAGTGTGATAACAGATGAATGCTTAAGTAAGAGGACATTTCAGACGTATTCATGGTGTCACACACAGTCAGAAAAAGGAATACACACTTGTGGTTTTTGCAAGAGAAAATAGATGTACTGTAGGTACCATTGTATTCATCATCGTGTGTTTACAAATGTGCTCAGGCTGCATAGCTCACAGCAAGGCTTCCACAGTTGATAGATTCACAGACACCCACCCGCAAGCATCATATCACACAGTTCCTACCCATAGATACATCTCTGTCATATATTATGTAACATCTGCTAAAATATGTGACTCATGGCGCAGTCATCATCTGCACAGACTGTGATATCGTCACACACAGACATCACTCCTATTGTGAATACACTAGTGTTTGAAAGAATGAAGTCAGTGTAAATAGTCATCAGAACAGTCATGATGCACATCGACAAGCAAGAAACAGACTTCTTGTTTTTGTGGTTTTGTTATGGTATAAAAATATCCAGCGGTTTGTAGTCCCACTTTGTTGTTTTGGCAGCTTTAGGAATCCACTGGCATTTCAGATGTTTCTCTGCAGGGACTGTCTTTATAGCGACTGCAGTTTTCCTCACGAAAATGACGGCTATCAGAATCCCTCTAAATGAATGTGATGACTCACTGGCTTCCAAACACAGAGTTTTGGTCCATCATCGCCGACTCTTTGAGTCACCATTACTTTATTTTCACTTATGTTTATCTATGAAAAACATGACCCAACAAAAGACTCTCATCCCAGTGCCAACATTTCGCTTATCATCTGTGGCTCAGTGGAGATAAACACTATGAATACAAAAATCCTGTACTACTAAAAACACGAACTTCACCTGTCGCTACTGCTTTATTTACACAAACCGCTTTTTTTGCTTTGTTGAACTATTTCACTTCAAACCCACATTGTATGGTTGTTACTATTAGCACGATTGCATAAAAACCATATATCTCAACCATATATCTGCAGAAGAAAAATAGTTTCTAATCAAGTAATATGTAGTTCACTCTCTTCACCGCGAAATAAGCAAAATAGAAAAGCAACAACCTTTTAATGTGTTTACAGATGACCAACAAGAACAAACAGAGGGTAGCTTTGCATTGACTGCTGTATTTCTCAGTCTTTTCCCCTGCTCATAGCCAATGTGATGTGCCAGCATGGGAAAGTGGAGCACGTCTTCTTGTGGTGCTACAGACCATTGTTTAAATACACTTTTCAGCCTGAAGACACTTACGAATGAGGTTGTTGTGCAGTGGTTACTGGACTAATATCTAAAAAGGCTCTCCTCTTTATTTTTTTGATGAATTGGTAAGATGTTGAGATGAAGGCAGTTCAGCACTAAAAGGTGATTTCTTTGTTCAGGTACAAGCATGTGCATTAATTCATTACCTAGCTATCACTACAAAGCAGCGCTATTACCAAAATGCGCGAGAAGTAGGTTTCAAGAAGGCAAGTGAATGCAATGTTCTACACTTTGCATGCATTGAATTACACCCCAGTTGTATTGTACAGTGGCTGCTACATAAGTGTGAAGTTTCTTTATTCTGGCAGTAACAGAAAAATAAAAAACATATCTAGTGGGGCAAAAAAGTATTTAGTCAGCCACCGATTGTGCAAGTTCCCCCACCTAAATTGATGACAGAGGTCAGTAATTTGCACCAGAGGTACACTTCAACTGTGAGAGACAGAATGTGAAAAAAAAATCCATGAATCCACATGGTAGGATTTGTAAAGAATTTATTCGTAAATCAGGGTGGAAAATAAGTATTTGGTCAATAACAAAAATACAACTCAATACTTTGTAACATAACCTTTGTTGGCAATAACAGAGGTCAAACGTTTACTATAGGTCTTTACCAGGTTTGCACACACAGTAGCTGGTATTTTGGCCCATTCATCCATGCAGATCTTCTCGAGAGCAGAGATGTTTTGGGGCTGTCGCCGAGCAACACGGACTTTCAACTCCCGCCACAGATTTTCTATGGGGTTGAGGTCTGGAGACTGGCTAGGCCACTCCAGGACTTTCAAATGCTTCTTACGGAGCCACTCCTTTGTTGCCCGGGCGGTGTGTTTTGGATCATTGTCATGTTGGAAGACCCAGCCTCGTTTCATCTTCAAAGTTCTCACTGATGGAAGGAGGTTTTGGCTCAAAATCTCACGATACATGGCCCCATTCATTCTGTCCTTAACACGGATCAGTCGTCCTGTCCCCTTGGCAGAAAAACAGCCCCATAGCATGATGTTTCCACCCCCATGCTTCACAGTAGGTATGGTGTTCTTGGGATGCAACTCAGTATTCTTCTTCCTCCAAACACGACGAGTTGAGTTTATACCAAAAAGTTCTACTTTGGTTTCATCTGACCACATGACATTCTCCCAATCCTCTGCTGTATCATCCATGTGCTCTCTGGCAAACTTCAGACGGGCCTGGACATGCACTGGCTTCAGCAGCGGAACACGTCTGGCACTGCGGGATTTGATTCCCTGCCGTTGTAGTGTGTTACTGATGGTGACCTTTGTTACTTTGGTCCCAGCTCTCTGCAGGTCATTCACCAGGTCCCCCCGTGTGGTTCTGGGATCTTTGCTCACCGTTCTCATGATCATTTTGACCCCACGGGATGAGATCTTGCGTGGAGCCCCAGATCGAGGGAGATTATCAGTGGTCTTGTATGTCTTCCATTTTCTGATGATTGCTCCCACAGTTGATTTTTTCACACCAAGCTGCTTGCCTATTGTAGATTCACTCTTCCCAGTCTGGTGCAGGTCTACAATACTTTTCCTGGTGTCCTTCGAAAGCTCTTTGGTCTTGGCCATAGCGGAGTTTGGAGTCTGACTGTTTGAGGCTGTGGACAGGTGTCTTTTATACAGATGATGAGTTCAAACAGGTGCCATTCATACAGGTAACGAGTGGGGGACGGAAAAGCTTCTTACAGAAGACGTTACAGGTCTGTGAGAGCCAGAGATTTTCCTTGTTTGAGGTGACCAAATACTTATTTTCCACCCTGATTTACGAATAAATTCTTTACAAATCCTACCTTGTGGATTCATGGATTTTTTTTTCACATTCTGTCTCTCACAGTTGAAGTGTACCTCTGGTGCAAATTACTGACTTCTGTCATCATTTTAAGTGGGGGAACTTGCACAATCGGTGGCTGACTAAATACTTTTTTGCCCCACTGTACATGTTGCCCTTCTCAGAAAGATTTTTTTTATCACCTCCAGACTGCATCTGACATCAGTATTTAGTGCTATGGGAATGTTTTGAGCAGTAAATGATTCACAGAGTTGCACAGACCCTCTTCAGAGCAGAAGTTCAATAGTTTCTTTGCTACTTTTCTCTCCCTTTTAATCTTCAGGTTTTGATTATTTTGGCATATGTGAAAATGAGTTTCAAAGTGGCACATCCGCAATTGGTAGACAACACTAGATTCAAACCAACAGCTTTTTGAAGTTATGGAAATTCATGCAATCTGCAATGGCTGAGGTCATCGGGAAGTTTCTTGTCCTTGAAAGTCTGGGCCTGAGTAGGTCTCAAGTGGTCTGAAAGTGAGCCGCGCTCACGGCACCGTCAGCATCACTGCATATTAAATACACGTTGAAACACAAGATTCTGGTCAGACTTGGTTCACGGTCAGAGCACTTGGGGGCGGGGGACTGCTAGTTACATGGTTACTGTAACTGCTGTTCTGTGACGATCATTGTCATGGTTTTCACCACTCCGAGCAATGCGCTGACATCATTTCAATTTCAGGATTGTGGTTCACACTGGAATTACATGGCAATACACAGCCGCAGGTCTTCTGACGGACGCCGGTGTTTAGAGCTCGTTGAAGGTGCTGAATAGATCTCAAAGATATATTATTTTTTGATCAAAGATAGAAATTAACACACTCACAATGACCCACGCACTCGTACTGCAGATGTGTGCATAAGTGCCTATGACACACATATAGGCTATATACACAAACACACGCATACTGAAGTTGCACTGCACGACTTTCGCATACTCTCGCATACTAAGACAAGTCCTCTTTTCGGAAGTTGTTTATTCCAATAATCTCTGTCTTCATCACTTCTTCTTTCCAGAGTGGCCTGTCTCTCTGACTTACTGCTGGTGTTGCTTCAGGCTGAAAACAAAACACAGAAAAGAATTTGTTAGTCGTGTTCTGTCTCTGACATAGGCAGATCCGACAAGACAGGGCTCTTTAACCACAGGGAATATCAAGCCCATGGGGCGAAAGATATTTTAGTGTCTGATATGTTTGGTCCCGTGGAAGCAATTTAATTTACCTGTAAATCCGCGTCTCGTGCCGTTTTTCATATAGCGCAGTCGTCATTTGTAATATAACGAGACATTGTAACCTTGGATTGCTGTTATTATATCGTATTATCTGCTGCACTGAAAAGAATTCCCTTTTACCGGGAGTGACAGCTCGACTTTATGTAAAGCATTAACCAATAATCCGGTTTCACAATCTTCTCATAATTACAGGAGCCTTCTATCTGGCTATACTCCAAATTGAAACAAAGAGGAAAGATACGAGCATAAACCCTCATGTTTAAGGTGCGGTAATTACTGTGGATTTAGCCTTTATCTTGAACCGCTGATTGTTTTTCATGATGACGGCTGCTGCGGCTGCATTCTGCGGCTTTATCGCCACGAAACAAAGCAAGTGTGGCGGCAAACATGCCGCATTTAATTAAAACAAGGAGATAAATCGGATTGAAGATCACGCCACGCAACACACACCTAACTGAGTAGGCATTTTTAGGGCAGGGTGTTCAAAGGACTCGATTCTTGAGAAATCCCACAGCTGATATTGAGAAAATGAAATGAGTGCTTGGTATTTCACTTTTCTAAATGTCATAGCAGAAATCTCAACAATAATGCGCAACACTTCCTTCATCTCGGCAACGCTGTTGTGTAATTGTTTCTCACGTCAGTTTGAGGTGCCTTTTAACTTTCATGATGCTGTTTTGAGAGGTTTTCTCTCCAGTATGAGCTAAACTTCTACAAACTGAGATAAAAGTCAAGTGAAAATGAGATGTTTGGCTTCATACGTCTGTATCAGTCTGAGTCTGACAACGTGTCCCCCGAAAACCACAACAAATTCCACCATTTTCAGCTCAGTCCTTGTTAAACTGTCATTCCTGTCCTAATTGGGCTGTTGTCCCCACCCACCCAGCATCTCCTCCGCTCACACAGAAACACACACACACGTTGCCAGCTGAAATGGAGTGAGAGAAAGAGAGAGGATTCATGGGCACCATAGCTGTCAGCACCTATTCCGGTAATGGCTGTTAAAACAGTGGCCTCTACACCCTGTCTGGTCTGTCAGGACTCATCTAGCACGTTAGATTCTCTGAAGAGTGGAGGGCACGACTCTGGTAGCTTGCATTGTTCTCTCTGAGGGGACAGGTAGCAGCAAGGAGGGGCGGGAGGGCAACAAGGTGGGAGGGGCAGAGCGAAAACACTGTGGGGAAGAAGAAGGGGTCAAAGAAAGTCAACAGAATGATGTAAGCTGATAGAAAAAAAGGGCCTGAATCCAAATTCTTTGTACATTCTACATAAATATGTAAACATCATACACAAAAGGTGTTATTGATACACAAAGTAATTATCTAAACAAATAATTTTATCCAGAGATTTTTGTTTTGACCATTCTACAAATCCCAATACAAGCACTTGGGACACTGAACAAAACAAAATGCAGCCGTTTAAATACAGCATAAACAATTTATTCTGAATAAATAAATAATACCCATTTTGAATTTGATGGCAGGAACACGTCTCAAAGGACCATGCTCACCACTGTGTAGCATCCCTTCTTCATTTAACATCAGGTTTAAAGTTTACGGTTGATTCTAATTAGTTTACATTTATTGATTCTTGCGACCACTCAGATGTGGACTGATATTTATTCAAGCAATCTTCATATTTTAGGAGGTTCCATCAGCATATGTTTAACATTCTTTCTTGATCCAGAGCATTATTACCGTTAATGATGACAATGTTTATCCGGCTGATGATACATCACAGGTTACAGGTTATTTTAATGTGTCAAGTACAGAAAGACAGTGATACGTTTTATTGTTGGTTGGCTGCATTGCACAAACTAATGAGAATCACAATTCATTAAAAAGTCAAATCCAGTACAAATGCCATTTTGCTAACATCTGACCAATCATTCTGTGGAGGGACAGACGAACTCACCTTGCTATCGCATAAGTTCATTGGTTGTTAGCTTCAGCCTCAGGTAGTTGGCTAAACGACAAAGCTACCAGATTTTTTTTAAAAATCTTTGTGTTAAATAAATCATTAGACTGGTACAGTTAAGCGGACGATGTTTTTTTTCTTCACTAGCAGGAAGACTCACGTGTTTTACAATTTACAACCTGTCAGCAGGTACACCTTTTAACTCCATCAACAGTGACAGGCTCCACCTGGTGGCACAAATATGTACTACAGCAAATCCACAATAAATTTCCACCCCATGTCCTTCAGCTTTTACAGTTGGTTTTCATATGAACGCACAATAATATTGCTAGCACCATGTTCAGTGATGCACAAGGTCAAAACATCCTATTTCACAGTTTTCTTGTGGTTGCCATGTGAAGGGCATGTCTCCAGTTGTTTAATAATGCAATATGGAGTGCAGCCTTTTAAAAAAATAAATAAATAAAAAATTAAAAAATGTGTGCATGCAGTGCGCAAAGCCGTGCCAAACATTTCACAATCACTTCAAAGGGAAGTCATGCCTGTACAAAAAATAATTAATACACACTATAGCATGTTTGAGCAATTCTATCACATCTTATGGTGAGAGAGGTACATATATATTTTTTACTCAAGGAGCTTTTTCCCCTGATGCTTGAAAGCCAGTGGCATACTTTATTTATTTCTTGTAAGTATAAAGCAATTTCATAAAGGGCAGTGTAATAACTGATTCAGGGAGCTTTATTTTCCATAAAATAATTAAGTAAAGTAAAGGCTGTGAATGGTTTCTAGGATTTATATTATGGTTTGAAATTTTCCCTGGGTAAATGTGAGGGAATTGTAATTGTGTTTAAATTCAGGTCTGTATGTTATGTTTGCTCAATAATATGTTTGAACTTGCAGGTCCCAGCTTCCATTAATTACCAGGTTATTTATCATATTGTTTGGAAAATGTCCCTTGGCGGTTTCTATAGAGCAACATGGTCGAGGGATCTGCTGAGTGTGTAGTGAATACACAAACACCCAACATGTTCCTCCCTTTTGCATAATGCCTTCAACTTTTACATTGAGTGCTTTTGACATAGTAAATTTGTAAGCGCTTTTCTGTTTCTTTTTAACGTTTACCTAACAAAAAAATATTTATTATGATTGAATCAATTTTATCCAGTCAAGAAAACATTTTAGTGGTGATGACTATCCTTGAAAAAAGCCCTGCCATACTTTTATTAGTCCAGTGTATGAGCAAGGTGTTACATGGTGAGGAATAGAACGATGAAGGCTGGAAAGATGACAGAGCCAAGAAAAGCAGCAGGACACTAGAAGGTGAAGCTGGGGAAGGGGTACAAATAAAGGTCACGGTCTGTGAGTGGATGGGGTCGTTAATAAATAGACTAATCCAATAATCTCTCCCAGGGCCACACATGTGGGATGTAAGATATATGGGGATGAGAATGTGTGTGCGAAAGAGGGCAGAAGCAGTGCACGAGCCTGTGTGTCCGAGGGAGGTGTTGGTGAGGATGTGAAGGTCACCTTGGCACGCTTTGGATGCGTGTGTGTGTTTTTGCATGTCAGGTATACAGTTCAGCAGTGGCAGTTGCAAAGGGAGCAGCGATGTGAGTCATGGTTCACGCATGATCCGGCTAACCCCATCCCCCAACACAAACCACCACCCTAAAAAAATAAAAATCAAATAAATAAAACTCACCCTTACCTTATTAAGTTAACGGACAGCAACACCCAGGGCGGTGTATGCGTAAGCTTGTGTGTACGTGTGTGTGTGTCTGCATACAAAGTCTGCCTGTTTGTCTGATTTTCGGGTGAAAGGTGTAAGGGAAGACAAGGACAAATACCTTTGGGGGAGATGAAAAGAGCCCAAGGCATGAGCCTACCTCTGAGTGTGTGTGTGTTCAAGTGTGACAGAGGGGGCATGTGAGACGAGAGCCAACCGATGAATCCTGAATTAACCTTTTCCTCGCCTCAAGCGGTGAGAGGATGCACACACACATTGATGGGGCTATTACACATGCATGCATATAGCAAGCCTGGCCTATTAGCAGGTCGACAAGTCAACCATTTGCATGGGATTTATCTTACAATAAGCACTGTAATCTCCAACTGTTGTTGCCACCCTCTCTCTGAGCCTTTCCCTTTTAAATGTGCATTAGTCTATTTTGTGTCTGTGTTCTCTGACGCTAAATAATTACCAGGGTGAGTAGGCTAAATGGATTGTCCCAGACCTCACCATCATACCTCTGGGGCCTACGGCAACATCAGCATAAACACACATTAAAGCAAGCCAGAGGTCGAAATATATCAAAACAAAGCGCCCAGAAAGCAAAGGCCATGCAAACCTAGTGGGTGATGTGAATGGAAACAATATTAAATGGGCAGTTAAAGTTCAGGCAGTGTCATTGGTCAGAGAATAAGTATATATTATAACCATACTGACAGCTCACATCAAGTGAAATACACTCTACTGCACTTGGTTTTCACTTGTGGGTTCCAAGTAGGTAATTAGTGACGTTTCTTTGTTTACTTTTTACTTTCAGTGTATCTTTACACACATAGAATCTTATCTGGATCTGTCAGTATGCTTTATATTTACTGGAAAATAGCCTTAAAAAAGCCTTTAAGGTAGTCTTTATGTCAGTTATGAGTTCTTTTTTTTTTTTTTTTTTTTTTTTTTTTTTTTTTTTAAATGACATCAGAAACAGCAGTATGCGACATTACGTGATGGCAGAGCTTCAGTTCATCCTTTGTCATTTTTTTTTTTTTTTTTTTTTTTTTTTTAATAAATAGGACAGGGGGAATGAATGAGAGAGAGAGGGGGAGAGAAAGAAAGAAAACCAAAGGGGAGAAGAGACGGTGAGAAGGGGGGGGAAGAGAGACAAAAAAAAAAAAAAAAAAAAACTCCTGGGTCACCTGTATGGAGAAAAACAAACAAACAAACAAACAGAGGAGACAGCAAACAACAAAGAGCAACATAATAATAGAGAAAACAAAGCACCATCACAATAAACTAGCTAGTCATAGATATCAGTATTTACTAAGTAATAAACAATATTGTGCAGCACGCAAGATAGACAGCGCACAGTGTGCTTTGAGGCAGCAGCCAAGAAAGCTTTAGTCCGCGTCTGTGAATACCCATGTGTGCATACCTGTGTGGATCAGCATGCTTGCATTCCAAAGGTTTCTCCATGTAATGATCTGCTAGGGAGTGTGGGGGGGCCTCAGCCCCGTCCTCCAGGGTGTGAAGCGGGTATGGAGGAGATCAAAACTCCAGACATCCAGAGGCCCCCAGAACACAAAAGACCATGGAAGACCAACAGAGGGGCAGCCGCGCCACAGTTATGAGTTCTTTAATAGAAGTTTTGCAAGCCCAAACCACTCAAAGTAGTACTGTTGATTAATATTCTAGATTTGATTATAGGAACTAATTAATATTTAAAAAGACAGACATTTAATTGTGAAAAACACGTTAAAATATATAATAAAAATATTAAAAAATGCTTTCTCTGCGACCTGCTGGAGCGGGGGGGCTAGGAGGAGGAGTTGGCCGTCCGACTGCGGTCTGGAGTGTGGGGCCTCCCTGCTGCTGCTGCGGAGTCGGGGCGGTCTGCCTCCCCCCACCGCAGGGAAAAGGGTAACACCACCTGGGTCTGGGGGCAGTTCCCCCCCCTCCAGGGGCAAGGGTACCTAGACCCGGTTTGTAGAGTACGCTTAGGGAGTGTGATCGTGTGTACAGCGTCTCTTTATGTCTGTCTCCACGTTGGTTGAGTGTGGAGTAAGTGTATATGAGAGCATGAGGGTGGGAATGGATGTTTGTATATGTGTGTGCCTGTATTTCTGTGTCTATATGTCAGGTTGGGTGTCAGGCGCCACCTCTCTGGGGACATCTCAGGCCCTCCAAGGTTTGGAGGCCTATCTCCCCCTACCACCACTTCCCCTGCCAGTGGCGGACTCCCTCAGGTGTCGGTGCGTTGGTGGTTCTTTGTGTCCGGGGGTGGGCGTCCGGGTACACACCGGCTCACTCCTTGGCGGCCGCTTATTGGGGCCTGGAGCCTGGGGCTTGCTCGGGCCACTTCGGAGGTGGGGTGCCCCCGGCCTCTCGGCCTGGGGCTCGGTCACTCAGGCACGGCTGGCTGCCGGCGGAGCTCACGGGCGCGTCACTGCAACTCCCCCTGGCTTCTGCTCCGCGGCTGCTGAGTGAGCCCTCATCTGGGACTCTCCTCAGCTCTTTCTGGGACAGTGGTGCGGCTGCCCCTCTGTTGGTCTTCCTTGGTCTCTTGTGTTCTGGGGGCCTCTGGATGTCTGGAGTTTTGATCTCCTCCATACCTGCTTCATGCCCTGGAGGACGGGGCTGTGGCCCCCCCACACCCTCTAGCAGATCATTACATGAAGGAACCTTTTAAAAAACAAAAAACAAGCGCGTCCATGCTCACAGGTGTACACACGGGTGATCACACCCACAAACTACACCCTTTTTGGCTCCTACCTCAAAGCACACTGTGTTCTGTTGATCTTATGTGCTGCACAATAATGTTTAATATTTAGTATTTACTGTCATATTCCCATATATCATTGTGATGTTGTTTATTCTATTACTCTTGTTCTCTTCTGCTTGTTTTCTTTTTTCTTTCTCAGCAGGTGATCCAGGTGATTGATATGCATTTTTTTTTCTTTTTTTCTTTTTTTTCTTTTTCTGCTCATTCTGTTGGTTTTTGTTTTTTGCCTTTCTCCCCCGTCCCTCTTCTCAGCTGTTTCTCTTTCCCTCTTTCTTTCTCCCCTTCTTTCCCCCAGTCAAGTCTGTCCCGTATTCAGTAAGTGAAAATAAAATAAACAATAAAAGGTGAATCAAATGGACCATTATGGCAAGGCTGGGATGGTCAATTTGGTAAAGTAAATCCATTGGGCATCTTTCTTTGCCTTTAGACAACAATTCTGATGGCAAAAGAGCCAAACGGGACAGGCAAAAAAAAAAAAGAAAAAAATATATATAATAAAAATATTAAAAAATGAGATAGAGGCAAAGTTTCTGGCTTGTTAACTGAGTGCTATCCTGCAACAGCACATACTGTGTTGGTCAACTTTGAACAACTGTGTGGTGCACACCTAATGCAGCTCTCACTGCTCCAGTCTTCAGACACATCTCAGCAGGAGTAAAGACACACACAGAGAGAGAGCAGTGAATAATTTAGCTGGCTTTAATTAGAGAACATAAGCTGACGAACTGAAGGTAAAAGGTGTAAACTCAAAACAGTTATCTGGCTCTAACCTTTCCTGGAAGTTTTTTATAAATAAATAATAGTTAATACTAAGAGTAAAGCAATTAAATACATGAGCTAACTTAATGGATGTAAAATAAAACAATTAAAGATTAAAAATATGATTTTGTTGCCAATTTTGACAGCCCTGAAACCCATCATAGTGAATTTTATTTATGTTTACTTACTGCGTAATATAAAATCTCTTTTGTGGAAACTGTAAATAATGCAATATTTGTATTATAAAAGGGTAAATATGACACATTAGTGCTGGTGTATTTGGCTGTTTCTTGCAATTGACAACTTTCTGAAAAATTAGTGTTTCTAGTGCAAATCCTTGACAAACAGTTCACAGTAAACAGGAAGTTATACCCGTAGAGTAAATAACTGATAAATACTATAGTGTGTCTGTGTACCGGCACATCTGGACCAAGATTCAAAAGTAGCTGACTCCTGCTTCTTCATGGAAAACCGTCCAAAGTCCGTTCACCCTGCTGCTAACTGGCAGCAATACAAAGAAGCCGTACAACCAGACCTGCTCAGGATGGGAGACTACTCAGTTCCTCCTGCACACTTCACAACAAACTATTTCTTTATTTTTACATCCTAGTTATTAATTCAGTCATTTATAATCTTCGGCTTTGTATTTGTAGCATATACAGGCTACATCTGCATTAGATTAACTTGTGTTGTATGTCAGCCATCAAAATGATTTTTTTTTTTGTGGGGCAAAAAGTTGCATAGAAGTTTTAAAAGTTGATCTCATATTACCCGTGCTACGAGTGCAGGCTTGCAGTCTCTGCTGGGAGCTGCTTCCCATCATGCGAAGACTTCCCAGATTTTTGCACAGCAGTAGGGCTGCAAAAAATCCCAGCTCAGCTTTTGTTGGCTGATGGCCTTATGTTCCTTCTTTAATTTTCACTTTTTTCTACTTAGCCATTAGCACGCAGTAGTCGAGTTAGAAACCAACACGGGGATCTAATGCTCATCTGTCTGTTTCGGTTCTGTCTGCTGCCTACTTGTGTCTCTATCTCCTGGCCAGCTTGGTGCATCAATTTAATTGCAACATACTGTAAAGTGTGGAAGCCTTCCATCCAGTTTATCAAGTTATATCTCTGCTGTTATCATCCTGTACAGGTCCAATTACAACAGCCAGTCTGAAGCAACTGCTTGGACTCTGCAGCATTTCAACTGACCTGCAGCTGACTGTGTATGAAACAGGCAGTACTGATAAGCAGAGCTGGCAGGTTGATGCATCCAGCTGTTTAAAGAATACAGAAATCTCTTGTTGTTTTACGGTGACACATTCCTAATGCCAAACAGCACACGCTCGTACACAAACTCCCCAGAAACAGACACAGACGCACACACGCATTTTTCATGGATGTTTCTTCGGTGAGAGCTAATCCCCTGCCGCTGTCAGCCGTGCTTTTTGGAAAGCTCCTTACACAAGCCAAAGCTCATCCTGAGTGTGAAATAACACACACACACACACACACACACACACACACACACACACACACACACACACACACACACACACACACACACACACACACACACACACACACAGATTTAAACTTAGGGTGTAAGATTGCACATAAGTTTGCCAAAGTCTTGTCCATCCAGTCCTGTGAAAGGAACAATCATAGAAGATTCCTTTGCACGGGTTTTTTTTTTCATATTTCAACATCCATCCATCTATCCATTCTCCTCTGCTCATCCTTTTTGGGGTCGAGGGGATGCACAAAAATATAAAAGACATTTCATCTTGACAGCTTCTTTTTTTAAGGAAACAGACTTGGTAAAAACATTTGTACTCAAGCCATGTGCCAGCCAGCCAACAAAACCAACTAAAGCAAAGGAAAAAAACGCACTGCCCTCATTCATATCTAAACTAGCAATTCCTTAGAAGTTGTCTGGTCTTTTATTCGTGCTGCAGCCTTGGTGTGTGCATAGAACTGCGTTTGCACTTTTATGTCAGCAGGAAAATACTTTTCAAACGTTTTAGCACAATAAAACCTGAAAGTGGAATATTTTCTATCATACTCAAACCTGATGCTACACTTTTATTGCGAAGGCTAAAATGGTAAGCGTGCTGATGTAGAAACAGTTAGGAGATGTGCGTAACAGAGATTTATTGGTTTCACACACACACACACACACACACACACACACACACACACACACACACACACACACACACACACACACACACACACACATTCAGGCGGCTGTTTTCTGTTTCATCTGAGTGACTGGGTGAAGGCAGAGGAAGTGAGACTGATGAGGTGGAACCTTCGGTCTTGTTCTCTGTTTCCCAGAGGATTGATAACAGCAGTGCAACAGAGCTGGCAGGACTCTTTTTACAGTACCAGTTTTTTGCTTTCATAGACTCCAGAATTTAGCATGTGCACGCAATAACGCCACAAGGGCTCACAGCTGTCACACTTTTAAATTGCTTGTGCTATAAAGGCCCTCTCGTGGACTTTTGCATACTTTAAACGGTAGCAAGAAAAAAACAGAAGATGGTAATTTCGAATATTTTTGCATTATAAATGGTCAAGCCGCTACACTTCTTCTGTTGAACTACACACACGCGCACACACACATACACACACTGGAGCCTGATCCTGCCAATCATATGATTGAGTGATTATCAGCAAGTGTGAGCACCTCTATAAAGTCAGGGGTACTTTGCTGCTCTGGAGCATTTAGGTGTGTGTTTGTAGCACAGTGCTACAATTTCTCCAGGAGTGGACGTTCCAGCAAATTCACAGCAATACTTAAAGAAAACCCAAGAGTGGCATCTCAGACTGTTCAGGCATCAGTTAACATGATAAATGTTAAACCTTATGACAGTACATTACAAGAAGACTGAATAAGTATGGCTTGTTTGGTAGGGCTGTCAGTTTAAAGCCTGTTCTGTCCAAAAAGGACATGGCAGCGCGCCTTAGGTAAGCAAAGTACAGAGCAAAGCACAGAACTTCTGGAACAATGTCTTTTGAACAGACAAGACCAAAGTGAAGAAGCCTGGTGAAAATCAAACACAGCATATTAGCACGACTACCTCATGCCAACTGTGAAACGCAGTGGTGAAGCAGTGATGATTGGGGTTTATTTTTTTAGACAGAGGACCTGGACAATTTGCAGTCTCTGTGTAGACCATGAATTCCCCTGAATAACAAAGTAATTTAGAGTCAATTGTGAGGCAATCCCTCTGACAGATAAAGCTTGGCCAAAATTGGGTGCAACAACAGGACAGTGCTCCCAAGCAAACAGCCAATGTATAATACTGTGGCGGAAACTTAAGAGAACTGTGTACTAATGAATGTCCACAAATTAAATTAAACAAATCAAAGCTGTAAAGAAGAGTGGGACAAAATTCCTCCACAGCGATGTGAGACGTGGATAAAATCATACAGAAAATTATTATTTCAAGTTACTGCTGCTAATAAATCGTGGGTTTTTTCACAGGACTACACGGTGTCTTATGAGAGATTTATTTCATGCCTATAGGATTAAAGCACTTATTGCATTATAAACTTTATGCCCTAATGTTTTGAACAAACCTGAGTAAATGCCTTTGTTCTAAAAGAAATGACTAAAGACGAACTCTGCAGACATATCCAGCAAACAACCTTCCTGGAAGCCTGTCAGATAAAATGTGTGAGGGACTTCCTCTGTTTCTGTTCAGTGACCTTTCAGTGGTTTCCCTGTAAATCGTCCTGGTACCTCTCCCTCAGTGGCTCATCTATCATGCCCTGTAAATCCATCACCTCCATCTTAAGCAGTAAAACCTCACAGCTGTCTGCAACAATGGGTTCATCTCACTGTCCACTATATATTTGCTCCACATATCTCTGGTCCCACCTTTCAGTTCAGTTTAAGGAGATTTACTCTGTTGTGATTTTGTTTTATTCTGCATCTTTCTGTCTGTATTACTTCATTGCTGTATGTCTGTCTGTCCCTCCTTATCAGTTTTTTTCCTCAGCCTTTTGTCGTGTCCTGTATACCCGTTTTATTTCTTTTTTCCTCTGTCCCAAACGTAACGTGTCTGTTTGCATCTCTCGTCCCATCTGTCTCTTGGTGTCTGTGGTGCGTGCTGTCTCTCTAGTACATATCTGTCTTGCTTACTCTCTCATTCTCTCTCCTAAGTATGACTCTTCCAGTGTGTCTGCCCGCTTCTCTGCTTTGCGACAGTAAAACTGACAGAAGGAGAGAGTTATGAGCCACTGGTTCCCCATGATTTACCGTCTCTGGACAGAGACATTATACAACTCAACAATTGCACATGTCAGGAGTTTAGCTTATGCTCTTATCAAGGTTGACTAGATTGAGTTACCTTGCTTACTGGTATGTGGAAGTAAATGAAGAGTGACTTCTGAAATCACTTCTGTGACCTTCAGTCTTACTACCAAGTATTAAAAAATACTTTTTCCTCCGAGTAGCATCTCTTCTGAAATGTAATCATGGAGTTACTCAAGGTTATTACCCGAACTTGTCATGAAAGTTCAACAACTACAAAAACCTGCTAATTCTCATTTTCAAATCACACAAGCCTCTGATTAGTACATCAGATACTATTTGTACCGCTGTGAGAAGCTTCTTTGCATCTCAGTAAATCACAGTAGGGCCAGACAGCACTGTGGGTAGGAAAAAAATGTGGTTAAACTTTGCCTCTATCTCTGTGCCTGACTTGTAGACACACGTTCTCCTTTTTTTAAACAGCCATCAGATGATTAGTGAGATTTCTAGGGTTATGGGTGGGTTCTGGTTAACATCCACTGGTTTTTATAACATTTTTGCCTGAATCATTCAAATGAAAAATCAGAAATTGCATGAAGACTTTATTTGAAATGTAACACCGTCTGAAAATGCGCCTTTTTTGTGTCACTACAACAAAGGAAAAACTGGTTGTTGCAGTAAGTAGTTAATGTGAATTTTTGTGCATGCAGAAGGCAACAGATTTACAATTTTTGCCAATTTATCATAGTTAATCGCCTTGTTATCACAAACCGATTACATGCATTTGCCAACTTGACCCCATTTAATCTCATACTGATGGTAGCAGCTGATACCATCTTATTGGAGTTTCATCGCTGCAAGTTGCTTTGAAGATGGCAACTGACTCCCAGTTGTCACAGACCTGGACCCATTTTTAACGCAACTATTTCAAAGGCAACGAGACTGCAAGCTCATTGCACAGACTTGCACCAACTTTTTCACCACTGTTTTCCATAGTGTGACTTAGTTAAGCAAAGTAACTGTGCAGGCAAATGGGAAAACATATGTCAATTATTTTAAAGTGTCCTCACACTGTATGATCTTTAAAGCTGGCAGAACAGGCCTGATGTTTCTCATGATAAACATACAGAGCATCATCTGCTCTTTATGCTTACAGCCAAATACATATTTTTTAATGGATTAAAGAAAATCTTTGCTTTCTGTTTTTCTCACTTCTTTCTCTCGCTGCCTTTCTCATCCTTGTTATAGCTGCTGCTGCTTTTCTCACTACACCCACCAGTCTCTAAGAGTTAACTTGCTTACAGAAGTTTAGTCTGTGCAGCCCAGACAGCTATATGCTCTAGGGTAGTTAAATACCAAAAAATAAAAAAAAAGCTTCAAATTTCTAAAAAAGGAAAAACAAAACAGCAGAAAGCTGCACTAACAATATAATATCCTCAAGCGCCCTTTTATCTGACAAATACATTCATAAAATACTTAATTTACACTGTATTCCTTTAAATACAGACAGATGCATGCACGCACACAGACGAGCACCATTAACCTGCCTATAACCATGCTGACAGCTATCTCATGGCAAACGCATGAAATGTAACGGTTCCATATCACAGTCTCATCCTGCGGGTGGATATAATTTCTCAGACACCAGCTGTGATTCCTTGGGATTTTCTAAAACCAGTAATGACCCAAGCCTAATTGTGAAAGACTCATTATAATAAATTCCACATTGTTATTTTTGTAATTCTCAAATCTGCTGGAACTTTCATTATATTTCATTTTACTCACATATACATCTGATAAAACAGAAACTAATGGAACCATCAGTCCTTACTCTTTGAAACAACATACCGCTTCTAATGTTGGAGCTTTTTTATAGTATATTTTGTGACAGTGATAAATACAGCCCCAAATGGTTTTCCTCACACAGCATGGTAAAGTAAAAGTAATGTAAATAAGTGAACGTCAGTTTTTAGGCATTTACAATACAAGTCAGCTCTTGTCATTAAATCTATGTTGTTTTCTATTTTTGTTTCAAGTAAAGACATGAAAGTGTATGATGCCACCCATTAGTTGGTTTCTGTTCTGAATCTAATTGTATTTGCATTGCATTTGTCTTGCTTTTACAAATCAAATGTAACCATATTTGGATAAGAGGGTAGAAATTGAGAGTTGTAATAATAATAATAATAATAATAATGGATTGGATTTATATAGC
This sequence comes from Rhamphochromis longiceps, assembly GCF_057381845.1. Taxonomy (NCBI): domain Eukaryota; kingdom Metazoa; phylum Chordata; class Actinopteri; order Cichliformes; family Cichlidae; genus Rhamphochromis; species Rhamphochromis longiceps. The sequence continues at coordinate 17,915,040 of NC_140569.1, forward strand.
GCTTTTCAAGGCACCCAAAGCGCTTTACAATGCCACTATTCATTCACTCTCGCATTCACACACTGGTGGAGGCAAGCTACGGTTGTAGCCACAGCTGCCCTGGGGCAGACTGACAGAAGCCAGGCTGCCATATCGCGCCATTGGCCCCTCTGGCCAACACCAGTAGGCGGTAGGGTAAAGTGTCAGCCTATGCTGGCTAGTTAGCTCTTGGTTAGCAAGCCACAACCTTTGGGCTGTATCAGGAAGTATAACAATCCACTGTAGTGACCTGTTTCTGAATAAGGAAGCAACATTTAGCTTGAAAGTATATATAACTGGAATGCTAACTTTGGAAAGTGAAATACAAACTTTAAACAAAACGTATTAACTGAACAGCACTCACATGTGAGTCAGCGTTGCCATGCTCTTGATGATGTATAACTACAAACTGTAATATAGTTTCATATAACAACTTTTACAAATGGGAAAATCAGACACCAAACAATTGTAAAAATGCGTATTTCCTGCTTGAAAGTATTAGCACTGGACTTTGAGCTGGAAAACGAATCGTTCAAAGAAATCATTAAAAGCCCAAAATGACTATGACATTTTAAAAAAAATGCCTGAAATATACTTGCACAGTGAATCTTTATAGATCTTTATACCCGTGCAGGCTGCATTGATGGCGAAGTGTAGTTGCTTATCCAAGGAAGTGCATGCCATGTCATTAAGGTGTAGAGTTAACACAGAAGTATAAATCTGCTGTATGTTGTTGTACTCACTTGTTCTGGTGCTTGGAGCCCTGGAGGTGTGCATGATACTGCTCAATGGAGTTGAGGACCACACTGCAGACACTGCAAGAGTAACTACTTCGCAGCCCTAGAGAGACATAAACATATTATAGTTACTGTAAGTCACTTTCTGTAAGTATGATTTATAACAATCCCTAAAAGCTGTCATCATCATCATCATCATTTGGATCACCAGCTAGTAGTAGTGAGCCCAACATGAGCAACAATAAAAATCTGTACTGACACTAAGTAACAGTCTAATTTTTACCCTCAGTAGTGCTGGGTAATTTTCCTAATTAGAGTGCATCTGGAAAGAGATTTGATTAGACTGATCATTAGCAGAAAACCAGTTACATTTTTAGATCCTTGGATCAGTGCCCCCTTCTTTTTAGTGCCTGCGTGTGTGTGAGGGGTTCCTTTTTAAAACTTGCACTAGAAAGGCGGGTACCGCAGAAGAATTTGGACTCTAGGAATCAGAAACGAACAGCACAGTGGGATGTGTGCATGTCTGCTTTGTGTGCATGCACAGTTGTATTGTGTTGGTGAATGCAAGCTTGAGTTGGTGCAGCTCAGACACAGATGTTAACTAATTAGAGGGTTTGCAGGTGGTCGCGATGAACACCCAAAAATAGATCGATGAATTTGGAGATACTCATGGAGTGGGGAGAAGGGAGAGTTGGTGGTGCGGAGATGGGGATTAGGTAGAAGAAGCGAGTGAAAGAGAGGAAATATCCAGAGAATAATACGATGGTTTAAACAGAGGAGGGAATGGATAATGATTTATTACACTGCAGCATTGATGTAGCATTCACGCTGGTGTTTAATGACCACAAAAAAATGTGTATCCAAGCCCCAAAATAACGTCCCGTGGTAACTAGAGCACCGATTTTAAAATCGTCTTTCTTTTTCATAAAAGGAAGCAGAGGAAATGATCTCTCTGGGTAATCAGCAACACGCTATAATTGCCCGTGTTTCCCCTGTTAGAGATACAATGAAGAGCTATTTTTGTTTTCTCACTTTTTGCACACTGCAGAGCCATCACTGCAGAACTTTACTTTATTTTCTGACAATGGGTGTGAAATTTTAGTTATGCTGTGCAACTAAAAATTGGAGTGTGCCTGCTTGTGTGTACATGCCCTTTTCGCTGCTGTCATTATCGTCCTTGAGATTTATGACTTGTCTTAATATTCCTTTTGACCTTTCGTAGCAGTAATTGGTGAAGTACACTGGGAGATGAAGTTGTAATATAGTTAGGAGTGGTGGGAGGTCGTTTAGGCTTGGGCTAGAGCTGCATAATGTGGCATATCTACTCCCTGTTGCCTCAAGAGTCCCTTAGTCTCTTTCAGGGGTGATTAAGGATAAGCAGTCATTTACAAGAAAGCCAGGACTGAATTAGTTGCCTGAAGTAACTGCTGTCTTGGCTTAAATGTTGATATTTTTGCAACTATTAGGAGCTAATAACTAATTCTGTGTGTATGTGTGTGTGAAAGAGAGACAGAGAGAGTGGGAAAAAAGAGAGCCGGCACATCTTCCACTGCCAAAATGTCATTACTTCTGTTCTCTCTAAATGAGAAGGCTATTAATTGGAGAAGCGATAATTTAGAAAGAAAGGAAAGATAAGTCTCTCTTTCTTCTTTCCTCTCTCCTCCCCGTAATTCTATACTGCTGCAAGGATTACATAAAGAGGTCTATTCTTTTATGTGTGATTATGAAGTGTGTTACATGTGCATGTGTACACGTTCGCAGACAAAGGCAGCTTTCCTGCTTTTAGCCTGATTGATGTCACCTCCACACTGACTGCCCGAGTAGCAGAGATATACAATATGCTGCAGTTTGTGTCAGCACCAGCCTTTTGTAAACACACGCATAAACATATACATATGCACAGATAACGTGTTTTGGTTAATAAAGCAGTTCTGGCACAAGACCACACTGTGCCCTAATCCATGTTAATTACATGCAGGGAAAGTGTGTGTGCAACGGTAGTGACAGCACGTGGCTCAGGGTTGTGAATGTAGGGTTTTTTTGCGAGCATGAGCAGTATTTGTGAGGGAGTTCTAAGCCTTGTTAATTACACAAGAAGATATGCCAAGAAGAGAGAAAAGAGGGGGTGAGAAGCGCTAAGACAGTGGGTGTGGAGCTGTTTGTGGCTGTCGTTTAACGTACAGAGCCTTCTGGCATTGCTGGCACCCCCGGTGTGGAGATGCCTAAATGGTTGTCAAAAAAGTAATGAGCTACATTTTGTGCTTAGAAAATTGGGAAAATTATGTTTGTTTCAAGAGTCTTGTTGCAGCGAAATTCAACATCCTGCTGCAGTTTCAGTGTGTGATGAATTTTAGCTTTCAGCTTTTTCACTATGTCCCAACTCAAGCAACATTAATGACCCATTTGGAGCACGATATTTGTGGCTCGTTCCAATACCACGCGCTGCCAAGCTCTGACTGCAGCTCCTTTTTATGTGAGAGGCTCAGAGGAATTTCAGGTAGCGGTTAGCACTAGCAGTTGTGAAATCTAGTCTTTTGCACACACTTTTGGTGAACGGTGGGATTGTTTGAAGACAAAGAGGGAGGGAAATGGGTCGTGTACAACTATTGAACATCAAGTTTCCTATGGATAAATTCAAGGTAGAGTTTCCTCTAATTTGCACTCACTGTAGGGTATTCATGTGTAATGTTATTCATGCTTCTTGTAGGATATTAGTTTATGGAGCGCTTACTACCCCAGAGCCTTTGTGCTTTAGTTTACCATGTGCTTTGCAAGATTAAAAATGAACTGAATCCAAGAAGAGCCCATTGAGATGCAATCAAAACTAACAGTCTGCAGCAAATACTTGACAGAGCCTCTCAAAGGAATATATCGCAAATACCATAGAAGAGAGGGGTTGAGATTTGGGTGAGAGTCAGATTAAATCCAAGTGGAATTTTACCAGCAAACTTTGAAGGACTTAGAGAGAGACTAATTATTTTTTTGCAGCCAGTGTGACAGTAATTGGAGAGACCATCTGTTTCAGACAAAGAAAAAATTACCAGGCGCAGGAAACTATCTTTGTGAACTATTGCTTTTAAAAAAGGATTTCCAGATTCTCTTAGATTTTTCTAGTTTTCTAGTTTCTTCACTGTAAGCAACTAATAATTCTTAAAGGTAGCTTATTAAGATGGAGTTCATGGATTTTGGGATTATTGCCAGAGTCGTTCAGTAAAACTTTTGAAAGACACATTAATAATTATTATTGGTATAATTGATTTACCAATAGAAATGGGCAAAAGAAATGGAAACAGGAATGCATTTAGTGGCATCTTTCTCTTATCTCTAGTGTTTCATAGTCCAACATTTCACTTTATTTTCCTGTCTTTAACTGAGCTTTTGGTCGATAATAACTCCAGAGGGAAATACACAGGTCTTTAGCTGCTAAATGCTCCACTACATTCACTAGGGAGCTGCTTACTTCACATGATGTGTTGCTGGACAGGTAGTTGGTTTATCACTGGTGAGAACAGCTGCTTGCTGCTGCTAGAAATGACACCGTCGAGCGTGATGAGCCTAAAGAAAGATGTGCCAGTTGCACTGTTAAACAATAACAAGGAACTGAAAAAATGTTAAAATGCTGCACGCTGCCGAATCGAGCTGAGTGATAATTTTCCATGTTCTTCACTATGAGTCACTTTTCCACATAACACTATTATTTGAGCCCATTTTATCGGGTTAAATAAGACCTTTTGGGTACTTTTAACATAACTGAGGAAATATATCCTCAAAGAATACTTAAAAAAGCCTAAAAGTATATATTGGTTTTCGGTAAATTTACTGCTTTGTTAGATAAACTGTTTTTAATTCCCAGAGCGAGCTGGTATTCGGACCTACGGTGCTTACACTACATCTTAGTTATGTGTTTCTGCATGTAATTCTGATGTGTGACTGTGTCACAGTAAGTGGGAGAGGAGGTCAGCTCCGTCTCACAACTCTGGCACAGTCATCAATTACACACAATTTTCTCTCGGCTTTAGTGCTTCACCCTCTCTTGGGTCCTGCACACACACATACACAGACACACTCTCCATTCCTAGACGCTTATCTCACTGCTTCTAATTCTCTTCGGAGTCTCCAGAGAGCAGAGACAATGCGCTGGCTCTGTCTTAAGGGGTTTCTCCCCCGTCATGATTTATGTAAAGACACAGCCGAGTCAGCTGGGCCCCATCCCTCGTCAGTAGCTACTCCCTTGTCCACCACTGTAATCCATCTCCAAGGATTTCGCCTGGCACCTAGCTGTGGAAAGTCACGACATTCTTGCTTGTGTCCCGTCTGTGCAATTAAACCAGAGAAATACATATAAAAAATAAGAACCTGCATGTGTTTAAATGTCAAGAGGTCTTATGATAAGTTTTGTTCATGGCCACAGGGGGATGAGACAACACAAGTAAAGGTCAATATCATCAATAGGACACAACAAGAAAACACAGTAGGCAGACTCTGTAGCCATAGTTTGGAGAGTAAGAGAATATTGGCGTGCAAATAATTCACCTGCCTTGTGGGGGAGATAATAAGGATGACAGATGAGACATGATGCCAGATTGGACGCCACAGTGGTTTACACAAACACACACATTTAGACACAACCTAACCAAAACAAAGACTGAGTATGGCAGAAGGAAGGGGGTGGGAAAGAGATAAAACGAACGTAAAGAGAAAACTATTCCACAAAGGGAAAATGAGGACGAAAGGACATAGATGAATCTGTGCTTGGCAGAAGCCAAATTCCTCCTTTCTCCTCCCCCTCCTGTGCGTATTTTGCTTAGTTCAGCTGCCACCTCCTGTTCGACCCTCCCACTGTGATTACACTTGATACACCTGTGACTTCACACCTTAAGTGGTGATAAAAAGCCAATCTGACGTGAGAATCTCGGACCAATGGAAATTCGTCTAACTCAAGAACAAACGAGTACAAACAATGGAGCTGCGCTGTAGTGAACAAAGCGTTCCAGACTAAAGGCCTTGGAACAAACACATGAATGACAGCCCGTATAATAAATCACGGCAACAGCAAGCTCACTTAGAAAACTTCGACCCGTTAAACGTCTCCTGTTCAAGGGCAGTTAAAAGATTTTGCAGTGCAGCCTTGCTCTTCAATGAGGACGATTGTCTGAAAAATAAACAAAATTCTAATTAAATTAAAAAAATGTTTTCCGTGGTTACATTATGAAATTTGGAGTCTGTGGGATCTGGGTCACAGTATGTGAATGGGGGATGATATCTAACATGACACCACTTAAAGCCTCTGAGCCAGTGTAGGCGGCAACATGACTCATGCTTTTAATATGATTGGCTTCTTGAGATGATGATTTGTGTCATGGCACCTGGAGCATGCAGCAAATAGCACTGCTACGGCTTCACAAGTGGATTTATGTTTGTCACAGGCTGTGTGCTGTGTGGTACGAGCATGCGTCAAACTTGTATGTGTGCGGTAGAGGTGTCGTGTGGCACTCATGAATGCATGTTGGACTCAGCTGAAGTAGGATAATGTTTGGTGATATTGGATGATATCACTCCTAAGAACCCGAGAAGCGAAAGTGGTTTCTGTGCCAAATGCTATTCATAATTCAATTAAAGTACCCATCTGTTAGAAATATTTGTGTGAGTGTTGGAATCATTGCCCCATTATCTCCACATTTACTTGTTTAATTTACTAATGTTTGACCATTTCATGTGCCATTTTGTGTGAATCATCACACACATAAATATGCATGCATGTAATGTGGTGGATTTCACCTGTTGAGCCTTCTCTGCTCTGCACTGCATTATCTCTTAAGTATGCTTTTCGCAATGTGCCAGGAGACTTCACATACAGCTTTTGACATATACTGTTGTGTTGTGACCCTCAGTGAGACAGATAGTTGACTTAAAGAAGAAGCTTTGGCTAATCCTTGCAAAAACACAGCCATGTCTTTATCCAAATGCATGTAAGCTGAGATCTCAACACTAAGTAGTGCTGATGGTGCTAAATTTATCAATGAATAACTGGTTTGCCTTACCTCAGTTTAACATATGATATGTACCCCCACACTGAAAGGCATATCAGCATTTCATGAATCCTCATTCACTGCTGCACATCTTGCAGCATCTTGCACTCCCACTTATCGTCTTTCCTCTGACAAAGTCGCAACACCCCTGCTGCCTTTCATTTGCCACTTTTGCTGGGATTGGGTCCAAGAGGCTGACCTGTGCTCTCTGTGGCATCCAGACTGCCTGCTAGCTGCTCCAGGAGGCGTGCCCTGGCTGCATTCCTGCGGTGTTTCTTGCCCTCGTAATGCTGCTGGGCCATCAGAGGGTTGTTGAACCAGGCTCCACACAGACAGCAATATTTCCCAGCCTCTCTCCCACCATTTCCACTGACCACCGCCATGGGCCAGGGTAGGGCAGGTGGAGGAGGGGGACACGACGCGGGGTCTGTGGGCAGTGGGGTGGAAGGGGAGGAATCTGGAAGCGGAAGTGAAAAGATAGGAGTTAGAGACAAGTCAAGGGTAAGATACTGTAGAAGGAAATGAGAACAGGAGAAGGAAAGGTAGAGTGAGGGAGGGAGGATATTAACATGAATTCAAATGCAAATCAAGCTCTAATGTGAAAATTACATGAAATGAAAATATTTTCATGAAACTCGTTAACATGAAAATTTGATGCATTTGCACAGATTCTCACGCACATACTCTTCGCAGACACATGAATTCTCAAATACATGCTTGAAAAACCAAATTTACATTTAAAAACTCCGTAATCAGATTGTACTCATCAAGGCTGAGAGCAAAGAGCAAATGGATTGCTGCGAGCCACATATGTGGAGCATAGATGAGGGCTGGAAGGAGGCCATCTGCACTCCGGGGTCCAGTCTGCAAGTGTTAGAGACTGGCTTCTGAACCTTCCTATTTTATCTTTTTTTTTCAACCTGTACCATCTTTCCTCTCCTCTCTTCTGCAAGGGAATAAAAAAAAAAAAAAAAAGAAACGGCAGATTTCCAGGTGACCTGCTACTCATGACATGGCACTGGTTACCATGGTGATTGCCCATTAATAGCCAACAGGCACGGACATGTCCACAGGACGGGGTTGTAGCTCTCACAGCGAAAACTGCGTACATGCGTGTGGCTACTCGTGTGTCTGTGTGTGAATGTGGGTGTTTGGGTGGCGGACACGCTTACAGCCACGCTTAAGAAAACGTGTGATGTCTTGTATATGTGTGCACGTGCATGTGTGTGTGTGTGTGTGTGTGTGTGTGAAAGAAGCTCCAGAATAAGCTGTTTGCATGTGTAAGGTACAGTATGTGTACCAAACAAATCATCCTGAGAAGGGATGGTAGGGAGGGGGTTATGTCCACAGCCAAATTGCGTGAGAAAGCTTACAGTGCCAGATGGCATGTCCAAATGTGCCGATTTGCCATCCACAATGTGTCAATGACTCTCGAGTTATACTGACTCTGAGTACACAGCCCCGATGCCGCACGTTTAGTTCACATTTTATATCACAAACAAAATCCCACTCACACATGCTTTGAAGCTCAGATGAGTCATATCACTTCTTTCACAACAACCATCGTCTCACTGCTAACAAATGCCCGCATGAATCCTTGACCAGTGACCACGGGTGTGAGGTGGGTTCATTTATGTGTCTTTTTTAGTGTGGGGGGCCTGCGCCGGATTGACTCCAGCCCTTTGAGCTGATTGGCTCCTCATACCTTGATGTGTCTTCAGGCTCTGTTCACATAGTTACTGTATCTATGGCTGTGTCTCTGTTCATCTCACCAACCACACCCACTCATATTCCCTTTGCTTGTGTTTGCCATCGTCTCACTTTCAAAACTCAACCCTGCAACTCTCTTACTGTCATTTTATTTTATTGCTCAAAGCTCAGAGGCAATTCCATCATCAAATCTCCGGTGTAGCATTCATGTGTGCTTGCGTGTGCCAGTGCGTAAATGATACTCCTCGGTTCTGACAGCTCTACGGAACTGCATGTGATGAGCAGCAACAGGGAGAGACCCTGTGATGTTTTTTCTCCTCTCTTTCCCTTGTTGCACCACCACTTCTCCTCTCCTGACTGTGATCTCTGCACAGTGGAGCAGAAATAAGTGTTTTTCACAGAGTGGGGCACAGGCAGTGTGCACGATAGTGTGTGTTCTGGAGGAAGAGGTGTTGGGTTGAAGTGTATGGGGATGTGATGCGCATCGGGGAGGGAGCGCAGGTACGATCTCTGCTCTCCACCGCTCAAAGGCTTCTCCAACACACACGGACTCTACTATTTCTAACCTCACTGTGTTGTATGTTTGTGGGAATATGCGTTAGTGTGTTTGTTAGTGTCCAAGTGTCCTGAGATGCAAGTGAATGCCATGAGTGCCTGCGCCAGTCATCCTGCCATTGTGTTTTTCTAATAATGATTGTGCGTGCATGTGTGTGTTTCTATGTCCATGTGTGCTCAAGCCTGTCAGCTTGGCTGTGCATCTTCTGTGGCGCGCTCATCTCGGAATGATCATGAAGGGTTCTTTTTGACTCTAATCTCTCCTGAAATCCTCTTCTTCTCTCCCAGGTCACTCTTTCTCTCTTCTTGTTCTCTTGTTTCTTTTCCTTCAGGTCCTACTGTCACAAAACGAAGCAAACTGCACGACAGTGCCTGTACAGAAGTGACACTTTTCCCAAAAGTAGGCCAGAGTTTAGCAAAAGTCACTCAGGGGCTTGATTATAACACTCCATTTTGTAGCGATTGTGCCTTTATAGCTGTGAGAGTTTCCCCTTTGAATCCAATTTGAATCACATTATGTAAAGCTCCCCTGGAGTCAACTTAGCAGCACAGACACTTAAAAACACACTAATCTTGAACAATCTTGTGCTTCAACAAAAAAAATATCAATCAGCAGATGTCTTGATTTGATAAAAAACACATTTTATTAATCAGGAGACTTTTATAAATTAATGTTTCTCTGTGTGCCTCATCTGCTAAGTTTTACTTCTTGGGCCTCTGGCATGTTGCCATTTTCAAACACATTTCCCCCTGAATCCCAGGCTAGTAGTTTTGACTGAACCATCACTAAAGCTCTCCAAATCCACTTCAGATAAAAAAAAATAAAGCCTTTGAAGTAAAAATAGTTCTCAGTTCAGTAAAACATGTCACAAAGAGGGGATGTATACGAGCAGAGGTGAGAGTCTATTTGACAACTGAGTTATGGTCTCTAGTGACGACAGGCTTTTTGTGTTAAGATCAGGAATGAGAACTTATAGATGCATAGCTTAGCATGGAAGAATAATAGATTGTGTTCTGTCTGTTATGTATTGCTGAATGATTGAAAGAATGAATGCTATACTGGTGCATCAAATAGTCTGGTTGAGATTTCATGATTGAAAGGAATTTTTAACATACCTTTTAAATGCTAAAGAGACAAAATGCCTAGTGTAGCGGTCTAAGAGCTTTAAATGTGTTATTTTATTAACCAGAATAAAGTTAACACTTCTGATTCAAGGTTCTAATCATCCATCCATCCGCTTATCCTTTTCAGGGTCGCGGGGGCCTATCCCAGCTGTCATAGGGCGAGAGGCGGGGACACCCTGGACAGGTCGCCAGGCCAACACACAGAGACAGACAACCATTCGCACTCACTTTCACACCTAGTGGCAATTTGGATAATCCAATTAACCTATCCCCACAAGTTGCATGTCTTTGGACAGTGGGAGGAAGCCAGAGTACCCGGAAAGAACCCACGCAAACACGGGGAGAACATGCAAACTCCACACAGAAAGACCCCGGCCTGATGGTGGAATTGAACTCAGGACCTTCTTGCTGTGTGGCAACAGTGCTAACCACCTTGCCATCGTGCTGCCCTAATCATCTGATTCTAATCATATGATGTAAAAAAGAATATAAGCCAAAAATTAATGATTCAAACTGTCAAATTTTGAAACATAGACATGTATAAGAGCCCACGTGGAGAGACAGCATCCTGTGAAGCTCACCATTGACAGCATTTAAAGTTGTTGCCACAAAAAACACCATCAGGACAGAACATGTTTTTGCAGCTAGCTTGTTAGCTGGTAGCTGGTAGTCTGTTGACTGCTGGAAGGGGCTTTGTCTCTCATCAACAACAGTAAAGAAAGATGGAGGATGAGGCAAAGAGAGCAGAGATCCACCAAAAACAACTTGTGACCAAGAGCAGAGCTGTGTCTGCTGTTTGTTCCTTAAAGGAACAGTTTAATGCTCTTTTTACTTTGCTGTCCGAAGCTCAAAGAATATTTGGACACTGCCTTGACTTCTTCTGCTGCTGTGACTGCTGTAACAGAAACAAAGCACTGTGACTGGTTTTTTAAACTTTTTGAGGCAAGCCAATATTTCAACGCAAAACAGCTTCTGTTGTTGGGCACATCTTTTTTCGATTTTATTCTCAGTAATTTCACTTTTGACAATCTATTTGCTGCATCTGGACCTCTGACATGTAATTTTCTTTTTTTGCAAGACTCGCCTGTCCACTACCATATGCCTTGCCCCTTTCCAACTATCAGACAACAAAAGTCCCTGCTGCGTGTGGTTCAAATCCAGCAAGCTTTTGAAATTGGCTGCGTTTCTGTCAGAATGGTTGTTTGGTTTCCAAGAGCCTCTTTATCTTGCCTGGCACTTTCTTAGCATTAGCAAACTTCTCACAGGTGATGCATTTGAATAGTGTTGACACCTCTGTAGCCAAGAGACATGCAGCTTTTGTGATAGTGTCTGCTGACAGTTTTTCTTTCTCATTTCTAAAAGTTGTGTGTCTTCTGCAGTGAGGTAGTTACTCAACACAAGAAAATGATGCGTTTTTTTCCCCTTATTAACTTCCTTGGTGTCATTCAGGGCCTTTGATGTATCACACACGGATAAATCCCACCATCCAGCAACTGCAAAATGAGACTGGAGTTCCCTTTATTTATAACTATAACTATGGCTGTCATAAAGTCTCACAACACACCAGGATTTGGCTCAAAGGCACACTAGCGTGCCTTACTACACCATTTGCAAACTGCTGCACAGCTTTAGTACGTTAAGTTAAATATCTGAGTTTAATCTTTATGTAAAAGTCTAACACAGGTCAATATAACAACTAGACTGTGTGCGATACCTGTGTTTGTGGGGTTGGCTATGGCTGTGGGTACACTGGGTGGCTCCCCCAGCACCAGGCGGACTCTCTTGGCATGGGTTTTGCCCTGGTAGTGGGACTGTGCCACAATTGCAGAGGTGAAGAACATGTTACACAGGGTACAGCACTTGTTCCTGTCCACTTCTGTCTCTGCACAGTCCTATAGCAGAAACAGAGGAAGAGAAATGGTAAAAGAAAGTGTCAGAGGGGTGAAGAGAGGTGTTGAGAGAGAAAAATAAATCAAAGTACAAGAGAGTATAGCGAGTGGAGAGGTGTAGGCTGATGACGAAGGGAATGGTGTGAAAAAAGGCAGGGAGAGGTAAAAGTGAGAAAAAGAAGAGAGACGGGGGGGATAGAAAGATGTAGACTTTACACTGACCTCACTGGGCTTTTTCTCTCTCACTTCCTCTCACACACACATACACACACACACACTCACACACACACACACGTGCACACATGAAGGCAAAGAGAGGACTAATCAAATATTCATCTGTCTCTCTGGGCTGAGATTGTGGCTTCGGCCTTTCACCGCAGCTGGTTCATTACTAATGATGAGGGAGAGTTGCTCCCTACGGAAGAGAGAGAATACAAACAAAAAGACCAACCAACCACCTGATTGACACAAACATGCAACCACACACACACACACACACACACACATTCTTTCATCCATCATGAAGTATACTGATTTGCGGTTAGGCAATAAACATTTGCCTAACCCCAGTCTTGCCCTAAATCTAACCTAGCCTCAACCTTAAACCAATCCACACAGAGGGACTATGACGATACATTTATGTACTCACAGGATGAGTAATACATGCACGCATGTACTTTACTTTGAGCCTTGTCCTGAACACTCAGAAACACTTTAAAGCCTACTAGAATGTGCAACATATCACACATATGACATATGCTGCAAATAACTGTCAATGTCAGTCTTTGTGGTATCTCTCTCTCTCTATCTATCTATCGATACATATTTTAACAGGGACATAGAACAGGGACAGGTCAGAGTAATATCTGATATTCCAGAAACAGAGACACTGTCATTAGAAGTCTTTATGGTTTATATATATATATATATATATATATATACTACTACACCCAGCACGCCCCTGCGGGCGGTTTATCCTTCAAGCTCGGGTCCTCTACCAGAGGCCTGGGAGCTTGAGGGTCCTGCGCAGTATCTTAGCTGTTCCCAGGACTGCGCTCTTCTGGACAGAGATCTCCGATGTTGTTCCTGGGATCTGCTGGAGCCACTCGCCTAGCTTGGGAGTCACCGCACCTAGTGCTCCGATTACCACGGGGACCACCGTTACCTTCACCCTCCACATCCTCTCGAGCTCTTCTCTGAGCCCTTGGTATTTCTCCAGCTTCTCGTGTTCCTTCTTCCTGATATTGCTGTCATTCGGAACCGCTACATCGATCACTACGGCCGTCTTCTTCTGTTTGTCTACCACCACTATGTCCGGTTGGTTAGCCACCACCATTTTGTCCGTCTGTATCTGGAAGTCCCACAGGATCTTAGCTCGGTCATTCTCCACCACCCTTGGGGGCATCTCCCATTTTGACCTCGGGACTTCCAGATTATACTCGGCACAGATGTTCCTGTACACTATGCCGGCCACTTGGTTATGGCGTTCCATGTATGCCTTGCCTGCTAGCATCTTGCACCCTGCTGTTATGTGCTGGATTGTCTCTGGGGCATTTTTACACAGCCTGCACCTGGGGTCTTGCCTGGTGTGATAGACCCCAGCCTCTATGGATCTTGTGCTCAGAGCTTGTTCTTGTGCTGCCATGATTAGTGCCTCTGTGCTGTCTTTCAGCCCAGCTTTGTCCAGCCACTGGTAGGATTTCTGGATATCAGTCACCTCCTCTATCTGCCGGTGGTACATACCGTGCAGGGGCCTGTCCTTCCATGATGGTTCCTCGTCTCCCTCCTCTTTCTTGGGTTTCTGCTGCCTGAGGTATTCACTGAGCACTCGGTCAGTTGGGGCCATCTTCCCAATGTATTCTTGGATGTTCGTTGTCTCATCCTGGACTGTGGTGCTGACACTCACCAGTCCCCGGCCCCCTTCCATGCGCTTAGCGTACAGCCTCAGGGTGCTGGACTTGGGGTGAAACCCTCCATGCATGGTAAGGAGCTTTCTTGTCTTTATGTCAGTGGCTTCTATCTCCTCCTTTGGCCAGCCTATTACCCCAGCAGGGTACCTGATCACGGGCAGGGCGTACGTGTTGATGGCCCGGATCTTGTTCTTACCATTCAGCTGACTCCTGAGGACTTGCCTGACCCTCTGCAGGTACTTGGTGGTTGCAACTTTTCTAGCGGCCTCTTCATGGTTCCCATTCACCTGCGGGATCCCCAAGTACTTGTACCTGTCCTCTATGTCTGCAATGTTGCCTTCTGGTAGTTCAATCCCCTCAGTTCTGACTAACTTCCCTCTCTTTGTTACCATCTGACTACACTTCTCCAGTACACTATATATATATATATATATATATATCTATATATCCATCCATTCGCTTCCGCTTATCCTTTTCAGGGTCGCGGGGGGCGCTGGAGCCTATCCCAGCTGTCATAGGGCAAGAGGCGGGGTACACCCTGGACAGGTCGCCAGTCTGTCGCAGGGCCAACACACAGGGACAGACAACCATTTGCACTCACATTCATTCGAACATTCACACCTAGTGACAATTTGGATTAATCAATTAACCTATCCCCACAAGTTGCATGTCTTTGGACGGTGGGAGGAAGCCGGAGTACCCGGAGGGAACCCACGCAAACACGGGGAGAACATGCAAACTCCACACAGAAAGACCCCGGCCTGATGGTGGAATTGAACTCAGGACCTTCTTGCTGTGCGGCAACAGTGCTAACCACCGTGCCACCGTGCTGCATCTATCTATCTATCTATCTATCTATCTAAGCTTTGAGAAAGGTACCTTCTTGTTTCACTATGTCAATGACTTGTTAAAATCAGCTCCGTGCCTTAAATCAACCTAAAAATGGAGCTCGCACGACTGAATTACAAGTCAGCAGAGGAGAGCTCTTTATCTCTCATATCCAAGCTGTCCAACTGACCATTTTCATTCAGCTTTAACTAGACTAGGTCAAAGGGTCCCTACACACTATTACTACTTTCATTATTTGCCAGTCAAGAGCAAAGAATTCGTTAGTGCAGAGAAAGCAAAACATTTTAAGACAAGACAAGAATTGTATATCGATTTCTTTCTGTTACATGTTTGCTGGGAAGCATCAGGACCCATGCACTTAGAAAGATGCCCCCCAGGCAACCCCGGTAAGTGGTTTGAGTGATCTGTTTTTAATGTGCCTTCATAGTCTTATCTTACCCTTGTATTCAGTGCTGTCCACTTTTACAAAGGACACTTTAAAGAAACAGCTGTAGACAGTGTCTACGCATTAGTCTCTAGTTCTGCTAATGCTTTAGCATCTCAAACGAGTCAAATCCAGGTGCCAGAATTTGCGGATAGCCCTTGCCACACGACTGGAGGCTGTTATAGCAACGTTTCTATGTCTTCCTTGAACTCTTCGCATTGAATCTCCACCTTCTGTCTGTTCATCCGGGCTTTCTTTCTTTTTCTTTTCACACCAGTGCACATTTTAGTCCAGGTGTTAATTCGGGTTGGAGGAGAGAGAGACCTCACTCTCGGTGAGAGTACAATAATAGAAATGTGTCTGAGACACCACATCTGAGTATGTGGGTGCACGCGGTGCGTGTGTTTGTGCATCTGCATGTGTGCCTTATGTCAGCTCTGGTTAGCATCAGGGACACTGGATGTGAGAGTTAAGGACACCTTTACCTTGCAGGCTTAGCTTTGTCTCTCAGCTGTCCTATCTCTCTCTCGCTCCTTCTTCTTACTTTTTTGTCTCTCTGCCTTGCCTTCACTCTTAGCTTTTTTCTATATCTCTTTGCCTCCCTCCATCCTCTATCCCCCTCTGGGCTCCAGTCTCAGTGACTCTGTGTGTTGTGGGATGAAATATTTATCTGTATTGGCAGGCCCGCGCAACCGCCTCTCCTCCTTCCTCTTCCCTCCTCCCGCCTCGCCTCCTCTCCTCTTCACTGACTCTCCCTGCTGTGATCATGTTAAAGGCTTGCTATGAACTGTCCCAGACCTCCCCCCCCCCATCACCATTAGCATTAGACCTACACTGTTATCTTGCTCTGCCAATATCATCCGCCAATATTGAACTCTGTATTATTTACGGTATTGAACACACTAACGGTATTAGTTATACAATTTTTTATTTTTTATTTTTTAAATTAATGGAGCATATTTTAGAAACAGTGTCATCACACAGTTTTTCCAACAAATCAGGTTAGACTAAGACTCAAACCATTATCTGCACCACATGGAGCAGACTAAGCATTGCAGCTGAGCAGAAGAAGCTTGTGGACTATTTGACAACAGTAAGTTGCTAAATAAGCTCTAAAAATCTTATTGGAAAGCACTGTTAGCAAAGAATAACAGCTGATATTTCAATAATGGAATTTTAAGCTTTCTAGAAACTGATATGGAATTTTTATTAGTATCTTGGTTTCTTTACTAGCACATGCAGCACTGTCTAATGTGTATTTGCCATTTTGATTTTGTTGTATGTAAAGTAAAAAACAGCTTATCTATATTTATCCAGTGTTTTTTATTCATGATTGCAGCATGGGGCGACAGAGACTCTGTAAGGACAACTCTCCTCTTTTCTTCTCTTCTCTAGGAAACTTTTTTCTCTTACTCCATCTTTCCTTCTTGCCTACATTTCCCCTCCTTCCTCATTACCATATCTTCCCCACTGCCTCTCAGTTTTTGTGCCTCCTCTCATCTCCTTCGCTATTTGTCCCATTGTTCTGCTTTTCCACTTCCCCCTCACATACTCCCTTTTCCTTTTCCTTCCTTGGGCAGTGGTGTTGAGCTCTTGTTCTACTAAGATCTTGTTGTACCAGAAGGAGGAAGATAAACTGCAATAGGCTGATGTCCCATCCTTGTGTGTTTTGTGGTTTTTGTTTTTCCAGTTTTTGACTCAGGACAAAAAGCCTGAGCTGTTTCTCTGTGGCAGTCTGCAGCAGTCTAACCCGTCACAACAAGCACTAAAAAGTGAAGCAGTCGACAGAGATGGAACTGAAACACAAAGAAGCATCTACTCGAAAAAATCAAAGATGTTACACCAGGGATTTAGTGACAGTGCGGGGAATGTTTTAAACAATCTGAAGCATGTGTGGGTGACTGACATATGAATAATTGTCAGCTCATTACAGCTGCCACTCTACCAAACCACTTCAAACACTAAATAGCATCTCTGACTCACTGTTTTTCCTCCATCGTGCAGAAAGTCGTCACCTTTTCGCTTTCTTCGTTTTTGATTTCTAAATCTCTGCCATCGCTCATTACTGTGTTTCTCTCTGTTTTCCACACCTCACTGTCTCTACCTGTCGCACCTCGCGCATCTGTTGAGACCGATTTGGATGCGACCTAATTGTTGTGTGTGTTTTTGTTCGCACATGCCGCACATATGCCTGTTTGTCCGCTGCCTGACAGTGACGTCTGTATCGCAGATTTTGTTTTTTCTTTTTCATTTTTGTTTGGGTGGCTTCAATCTGCTCACTCACCTAACAATAGATTCCTAATTAGCTGTGTTTATCTTCCTCTCCTTCTGTTTTTCTTTTTTCTGCTCCTCCTCATTTCTCCCCACTGTTCTGTGTTGGGGCGCTGTGGGAAACATTGCTAAATATACTCGTGGAGCAGCTCAGGGAAACAGAGCTCTCATTTAGAGCTCGAGGATGCTCTGAAAGTGTAAATTAGAAGTAGTCACAGTGAAAATACAGCGGTAGAGGAGAATAAAAGGTCTGTCTTGCCCTTTGCGCAAGTGAAAAACTGCACAGATGGAGAGAGAGAACTGGGTGGAGAATAGGGCAGAAAAATGGATCATGTCTCCTCTTTCATCTGAGAGCACCTTGACGACCTACTTTCTCTGTTTGTTCTGTGACAAAAACTTTCACCTGTACACACAAGCACAAAAACCTTAAAGCATGGCATTTTACACTGACATTTCAATCACTCTGCAAAAAAAAAAAAAGGGGGGGGAAAGCATTTTCTGCAGTTCCCATTGGACTGCACCATGTCAATCAGCACAAAACAGGAGGGAAAAAACATTGGGATGAAGTCTAGAGAAAAGACGTGCAACGCTTCCCCTGGGAGAAAGAAAGATGAAAGAGATGAAAGAAGAAAAGTTTATTCCGAATTGAATGCTGACAGTTTCACCTCGGGAAATGAAATTAATCTCTGCTCATCTTACATCAGTTTTCCCGCCTTGTCAAATAATCAATGTCACATCTCTGCATGAAAGGTTATGAACAAAGTGCTAGCTGTGGCACTCACAGTAGGTTACAATATAGCAGATGTGGGATGTGTGTGTCTTTGTGCACACAGCCTATTTATGTGTGTTTAGTGTCCAATATGAGGTGAAATCCACAGTGGGCTGAGTCATGTCTTATTTGGTTTTTAGAGAGACAGATGGAGACGCAGGTGTGAATACATCCACAGTATGTGTGTGTGTTTGTGTGTGTGTGTGTACCCATAAGCCTTTGACATATTATATTATGCGTGTTTGCAGTGTTATGCGTTACCTTTTTACAACTTTTGTTGTGAACTATGGTTCCATTGGTTGAGCGAGGCCGAGGTCACACAGTCCTAGAGACTAACTAATGACCCTCTTAAAACCACAGGCCACTAGGGGAAAATGTACTATCCTTGACTGGTTTGTGAGTCAAATTGACAGTCTCTAGGTAAAATTGATCACAAAGAAGTATTTGGAGCTGCACCCAAAACCTCCTTGTGGTTCCAGTTTGCTTTCTACTTTTCCGTTTCACTAGTGCACCAGTATTTGGCAAGTATTTGCAGACAAGCTGGAGTCTACTAATGCAAATCGGCAAGTAACAAAAGCAATCACAGGGAGGTTTTTTTTGCGTGTGCAGCAAGCTTAGTGAAACCGATTTTACTAAACAACAGTCAGCAATCTCTAGCAACCACTTGCCATTCCCTAGAGACCGGTGGTTGCCACGGAGTCGCTGCTCAGTCACCGTCGCTGCTCGGTCTTTCATCCTTCATTACAAACCAAATCATAGTTAGTTTTTCTTAATTTCACTTTCCTTTTCAAAATATTGTCATACAGCTATTTGTGACACGTGTGTAGAAAGTAGGCAATATTTATAAAAAAAAATAAACAGGAGCTGGCCTTTATTTTTGTTCTAGTCTTTTGCCTATAAACTTCTTCAACCTTCTGACAGTTTAGATAACAGATCCTAAAGAGTGTATTTGAAATCTCATAGTTTTGGATTGATCTACTGATCTACATTTGATCTAAAAGAATGCTTCTTAAAATTTAAACGTATGCAATCATTGGGAAAAGAAAGACTGCATAGAAGGATAAAGGAAAAATGATCATGGCTCATGTGAAGGTAAACAGTGGGGGAACAAACCAGTCCATGGACCAAATAACGTAAGTCTGTCGAGAAGCATAGTTTAAACACCACCACTTGGTTGCTCAAGCTCTAGGGCTTGAAACTGTTAATCCAGGTCTGTTTTTATGTTTTAGTCTCGCTGGATTTATTTTCTGAAAACTTTAGAGACTTTCACCCTCTTCACCTCTCCCTCTCTCTCTCTCTGGAATTGCTAGATTTGTCAGTTAGTTTTAAAACCTTTATTTTTCCACCAGCTGTGTCCTCACAGTGTGCACGGTATGTGATTTTAGTGTGTGAGTGTATATTTTATGCCACATGGGACGAGCCAGATAATTGGGACACACAATGTAATATTGTAAATCTTCCTTTACACAATAGTCAATTACACACACACACACACACACACACACACAAATTAATCATTACCAAAATAGCAGTTATACTTAATGTTTGAAGCCCAACAATTCAATGTAGGGTACAAATGCCATCTCAGCATTTGCCACAGTTACAGAATGGGGCTCTAGAAACAGGGACACAATGGCTTTCCGACTGCACATGCACACGGACAGACACACAAACATTGGTAATGCACTGACCTCCTTTGCTATGGCCTGCAATAGTCAGATACAGAGCTGCTTGGCGCTGTTTGCCTTCACTAAATGTGACCAGAAGCAGGCATAACCTCTCTTGGGAGAATTATAGCCCACAACTGCATACAAGAGATCAAATATTCCCATGAGCGCTTGGACACAATGGTTAAGGATGAAAGTGGACGAGCCTTGCAAAGGATTAGACTAAAGCTAATCAAAAACTTAGGTTTTTGTCATACACATGTGATAAAGGACATTCAAAATAAATGCCTTTATTCATACTAGAGTTTCCATTTAACTGCAATGCAGAAAATTATTTCGATTTATTTAGTTCATCAGTAAATATTTAATACATTTTGACATACATGTAAAAACTACAGCAGCTATGGTGATAGTGTACCTCAAACACACTTAAATTTCTCAATCAAAACATTTTTTTTGTGTTTAAGCTCTTTATTTAAAACACAAGATATTTTGCATGGTAGCAAAATGTCATGCCATATATCCCATAACCTAATAAACAAAACAAAAACAAAAAACTGCAAATGGGACAGTGATTGTTTATTTCTAAACAAAAAATCCCAAGTATTCCATTTATCCAAATGTTTTATAATGTAAAAACAGCAATTCACATTATTATTTTGTCTTGTACTGACCTTCCTACAATCCATAATGAAATGAAAAGTGCCATTGTGCACAAATATGTAAAGTACTCAATTTAGTTTACACTGGGCCAGCCGTGGTTAAACTAAATATGAGCTTCAACATGAAACATGAAAAAACAGCACTCTGAAATGTGCAACTATGTGTTTTAAACCAAAACCAAAAGTCTTTTAGCACTCTGGTGCCTCAGTGCTCCAATTCTGTTTGTGACATAGACCTTAACTGCTTTCCACGTCCTTTGTTCAAGTTCTTTTGGTGAAGTTTCAATACACGCAATCCACCTTACCAGGAACTTTGCCACCTTCTAGGAACCTTTTCTCTTTTTTTCTACAGCAAGAGTCTCTGCTGCAGACCAGCCTCTCTTCTGTGAAGCTCCTGAGAACAAACAAAAGTATTAATAGTAATAATTAATTTTAATTGAAGGGGCCTGTGAGGTGAAGTGATATTTCTGATGCTAGTGATTTCGAGAGCATAGTGGTGAAACTAGTGTGAGGGACAGACAAGAAAATAGGAAACCGAACAAGTAAAATACAACATGTGAACAAGTGAAATAAAAAGTAGCCCTCATTTATTTTTGCCATTTCAGGGGAGATATTGTACTGCATGTACATATCTCAAAACTGACAAACTCCAGTCCTCGAGGGCTAGTATCCTGCTTGTTTTTGAGATATCCCTGCCCTACCTGCTGCCGATTACCTGGATCAGGTGTGCTTTGCCAATAAGAAGCTACAAGGGCAGGTTAGTTGGAAAACAAGCAGGACAGCGGCCCTCGAGGCCTGGAGTTCGACACCTGTGCTGTATGGTGTTATACAAATGCTGTAATATCTCAAACATACTTCCAGAGCTAAATAAAAACCTGTACAGTACCATAACAATCTTTTAACTGTGTTCAACAAATTCATCAACTGAAGATAAAATTGTTTCAGGCATGTTACGAACTGTCCGTGTGTTTGTTTGTGCAGGTGCTGTGTTTTTGTCTATGTTAATTTAGCTGTGCCAGGGCCCTGTTCCGATTGGTGCATGGACTTACTGCCCCGGCGTGATTGGATCCAGCTGGAGGACCCGCCCAATAAAAGGAGGCTGGAGTGCTACAGCGGGAGAGGTCCTCGCGTCTCTCCTCATCACCCAGCAGTAGTCCTGTGGTAGCCGCTGGCTGCAGTATACGTGCGAGAATTGTGGAAGTGGAGTGGGTAGGGGTGAGCTGCCGTTTATTTTGATCACCCGTTTTCTCCTGTTTTTGAGTTGGTTAAGGAGGTCAGACTCTGTTTTTATTTTGACTTTATTTTGGTGAGGTCAGGGGTGCGGGATTTGTGTAGGTTTGTTTTGTTTATTGTTTTGGCCTTGGCTCACCCTGAAGTGTTGACACTCCCGTTTTGGTTCTCTTTATTCACCTTGTAAATAAATCACTTCACATCTAACGGATTTGTTGCATGTGACTGCTTGGGTCTTGGGGGGGGAAGCGAGTGCCTCGCTCATGTTATGGCCTGGCCCTAGACGGGTCGTAACAGGCAACAGGGAACAATGAAATAATTAAACCGTCGCCTGCAAAAGAATTTGGACAGTTAGGCCAAGTTCTTTGTTTTTGAGTCACATGAAGAGGTTTAATTTTCTTTGCTGTGGACTTTTGGTTTGACTTCAAAAGCTGAATATCAGACAGCAGATTTAAATAAAATGTAAATAAAATATCACCCTAGCTCTTGAGGTGTACATTTGTTGTAACAATACCTTTCAAAGGAGTATCACCCTCTGACTCGGTCCACCATGTTGTTGTGATCAAAGGGCCTGTTTAAACAAAACAAAACATTAAATTCAAATGCATAAATCTGGTCATTTCAGAAGTGAAGTGTTTATTAAGTGTGTCATAAATTAACAAGGAGATGGAGTCAGGCCTAATACCAAGATGGCGGCCCGTGCATCACACTAGGTACAGTGTCTCTTCACATTTTACAAGTTTGCTGTATTATTCCTGCTTATTTTGGGTCTGTTCTTGTAGAACAGCTTCGCTTTTACATATTACACCCGACTAGAGGTTTTGGATTTAGGATTACACAACTTCGACTGTTTTATCAGCAACCTTTGACTCATCCCGGAAATAAGAAGAACACCGATGCTTTTGCAGGCTGCTCGGCCAGCCGGAAGTGCTCGAAGACGGCACAGAGACTGTAAACAAAGGCAAGGGAAACACAGAGGGCTAACAGTTAATCTAAGGCTAACACCTGGTGAATAAAATGAATGAGTTATGACTGTGGATCACTAACAACAGGACACTAATGGATTGTAATGTCATGATAATAATGGAAACACAACTCTATCGAGCTAGTTGGACGCCACACTCTCCGGCGACTTCAGCTCAGCATTCAGTACAGTTATTCCCTCCAAACTCCATCATCAAGTCTGCAGATGATACTACGGTGATTGTCTCATCAGTGACAACGACGAGTCTGACTACAGGGAAGAAGTAAAGCACCTAGCTGTGTGCTGCTGACAATAACCTGCTTCTGAATACCAGCAAAACCAAAGAGCTCATTGTGGACTTCAGGAGGGAGAAAACAGACACCCATGTCCCCATCTACATAAATGGAACAGCTCTTGAACGGGCCTCCAGCTTCAAGCTCTTGGGGACCCACATCTGAGAATCTGTCCTGGTCAACTAACACCTCCAGCCTGGTCAAGAAGGCCCATCAGCGCCTCTTTTTGTTGAGGACACTGAAGAAGAATCACCTGTCTGCTGACATACTGCGTAACTTCCACCGCTGTGCGATAGAGAGCATCCTGACCAACTGTGTAACTGGTATAAGAATTGCGCTGTTGCTGACCGCAAGGTACTGCAGCGGGTAGTGAAAATGCATTACAGGAACTCCACCTCCTGCCACTGAGGATGTCCAAGAGAAGAGATGTCTATGTCAAGCACGCATCGTTCTCAGGGACTCCTCTCATCCTGCCAATAATAATAATAATAAATATCATAATGTTAGGCAATGATAAGAAAATGAAATATCGCGATAGAAAATGGGTAAAACGCGTTTTGTTGTTTTCATATGCATATGGCGGAAAAAGCATGGCGGCGACGGAGAATGAGAAGGGAGAAAGCGGATGGCTGAATGAATCAGATGAACCAGAATTGGTTTGTAAAAATGGTGCAATTTCAGTGGTGTGGAACTGGTTTGGCTTTCGTCCGTCAGATACACACCAGAGCACATTTTTTGGTAGAGCATGCAAATTGGCCGTCGTTATTACCGAACCAATTTTATGTCGTACATGGCGCTCAAAAATCTGTCAAAAATGTTTTAGTACGACTTTGCTAAGCTACAGAGTCGCACCGCTTGATGGATTGTCAGAGCATTACGGCTACCGTCGTCAGGAGCCTCGTAACACGTACTGTGCTTCAACATAATATTACCACATTTTGTGTATAACCTCTTTTTAAGTTTTGTGGTTACTATACATGGTTGTGCTGAGTATATGTCGGCCAATTTCCACTGGAAATTAGTGATGGGATTTCCGGCTCTTTTTAGAGATCCGGCTCTTTCGGTTTGGCTCACTAAAAAGAGCCGGCTCTTTCGGCTCCGAACCGGCTCTTCAGGTTGTTTTGTTGCTTTAATTAATTTATTATTAACAATAATATAAAATTATGCACAAAAGGAATTACTAACGTAAAAAAAAGGGGTTTTATTTGTATATGTTTATATATAAATATATGCAGTGGCCCCTAGAGACAAAACACGTACAAACTCCAAAACACATTTCTAGCATGAACGGAACTTCCAAAGCAGAGCTACTAGATCACTTAAATTACACAATTGAAAGCATATGTGTATTGTTTGTGTATTTATACACAGGCACTCATATATATTCAAATAATTTTAAAAAAAAGTTCATTTACCTGTTACTACCACACACCAAATCCGGTCGTTGGTACTTGCTGGCTTGTGTAGCCACTAGGTAACAAAAGCTCAACACTACGCCCAGCATCCTGGAGCACTTCTGTTGTCTTTTGTATGTGTTTTGAGTTTTTATGTGCTTCTGAGTTTTTTGTACGTGTTTTGGAGTTTTTACGTGTTTTGGAGTTTGTACGTGTTTTTACGTGTTTTGGAGTTTGTACGTGCTTCAGAGTTCGTACGTGATTTGAAGTTTGTATGTGCTTTGTCTGTAGGGGCCACTGTAAATATACTTTTATTTTTTCACTCCACATAAAATGTAATAAATAAATCATATAATACAAAAATCAACTATTCACATTTCAACTTTTAACTATTTAAATTTTCAGCTTTTTCCTTTTACAAATTTAAAGTGAAAACAACACAAAACACTGCAAACCACAACACAATTAAATATAAATTATAATATGAAAACAAAAAGAAGATGCATATTCTCTGTCATATGGGCCTGCATGAATAAACTTTATGAATCCTTTATCATCTGCAACCGAAAATAGTTGTGGATGATTACTATACCTTTCTAATGTGACGTTGTTGTCCCTGGCTCTCTTTCTCTCTCTCTCCCTCTGGCTCTGTTCCTGTGCTACTGAGTGTAACTACCGCCCCTCCCCCCTCTGCCCAGCATAAAGCACAAGGCTCAGGTGCGAAGTGAAGCGGAAAAAAAGCGCGAGAGAGAGAGAGAGAGGGTGAGAGAAAGAAAAAAAAAAAAACCCACGTGACGGCTCGCGATAAGGAGCCGGCTCGCATCGTTCACGTCAAAGAGCCATTTCGTTTGCGAATGACCCATCACTACTGGAAATGCCTTTTGTTAAACTGTCAGCAAGGAATTTGCATTTGCAATGTTAAATTTTTATATAACTTTAATGCACATAAAAAACAGCTGCTTGTTTAAGTGAAAATTTATTGATGAGGTTTTTTTGCACTAATAAAGTTGTGGATTTGGAAAGTATTTTGTCTAGTGTCAATT
This sequence comes from Rhamphochromis longiceps, assembly GCF_057381845.1. Taxonomy (NCBI): domain Eukaryota; kingdom Metazoa; phylum Chordata; class Actinopteri; order Cichliformes; family Cichlidae; genus Rhamphochromis; species Rhamphochromis longiceps. The sequence goes on from NC_140569.1 coordinate 17,940,579, forward strand.
ATATCGTCAGTTATATCGTTATCGCAAATTTTCAAATGTATATCGTGATAAATATTTTTGGTCATATCGCCCTGCTCTAGTTCATATGTTGATTAATGGTTTTCTTTCGTTTTTGATCTACTGCAGAATATTTTTATAAAATCCCAGGCCAGGAAAATCGCCTTCATGTTTTTCTGTGTTTTATCCTCATTTACTTTGACACAAAGGCATCTGATGTGATGCTCACACCTTTGATAAAGTCAAGTGTCAGCTTTCATGATCTGAATTATGATATTTCTGACTATCTGAGGCAAAATTTCCCCAATTCAAATCAAATTGAATCGAAAATAATCGACGCGGGACCTTGTGAATCGGAATCAAATCGATTCTAGAAATCAGTGACGATACCCAGCCCTACTGTTTTACCTCTATGGCCTCAAATTGTGGTCATAATTTTTTTGTACCAGGATTTGTTTGTGCAAAAAGAATCCCTGTGTACGTAAAAAAGATTTGTGTGTGGACATAGCCAAAAAATCTCTGCACTCAAGTTTCAACTTACAAGTACGAATTTTGACCCTATTTTTCTTCCTTTCAGCTGATTGGTCAATGTCATGTCAATCACAAATGGAACTATCCAATCAGAGAACAGATTGGCTGTCGGAGGGAAGCTTTTTTGAACTGCAGGTCCTTGAAGGGTAATACAGTTGAAGCTGGAGGATCTTTATATAAATATCCCATAATACTCATAAGGTCCTTTAACTTTTGGTAGCTGTTGAAAGCATACAGTTGTGGTATACCAGTCTTCAGAAACACCATTATTACTTTAGTATTACTTTAACACAAAATCAGGGTTGACCCGGGACCACTGCTATGAGTCACACTATGCAGCATAAATGCAGTTTCACATCGGACGCAACATGCGCTGTGCTCACCGCTAACTAAGAGCAAAGGATCCAGAATTTGTTGCGCTGGCTGCTGAGCTCTGCTTGTATATTGTTTTTTAGCGACTGCTTTAGGTGTACTAAATGCGCCTGATCCTTGTCGTTTCAAAACATGTACCTCTCTGACTTTATCTCCTCTACGAGAGTTTATGTTGTATTATGTTCAAATGTTTAATAAAGACAATGCAGCTCTGCAGAAGGAAGAGCTGCAAACAGGGTCTGCAGCTGCATGAAAAACCCATGGTTCTGTCCATGTCACACGCCAGGCATGGAGAGCAGAAGCAGCTATTTTGTTTCAATAAAATTGCTGAGATGACAGTAGGTTGACCAGACTCCATGTTTCTACACAAATATAATTTTACTGGGCCTCATGCACGTGACCGTGGTCTACAGGCACGTGTCCACCGTGTAACATTAAAAAGCTATATGGATTTAAAACAAACATGAACTCATCAGAATAATTTAGAAGATAAACTGCCCAGAATCACTGCAATGGAATATGAAACATGCTAACAAGGTTAATGCGTGTTCGTATTCTGATCTTCAATCCCCCTTCACCACCTCCACCACTGCATACTTGAGCATTTCAATAAGACTTCAGGCTTTTAAAGTTAGTACAAATGTAATATAGGTCAAATTAAGCTACCATGAATAAACAACCAAACCAGTGTCATCCCTCAGTAAGCCTCCAGGCCACAGAGCTAATCAATATTAGCTAACCACACACCATGTATGAAAAATATTGCAGTTAAAAACTCATAAAAAGCTAAAATATATATCTGAAACGTCTCTGCATCTATTGAGAGCAGCAATATTAAAGTTTTGAGAGGACTTACCTGGTTTCCATCATGTAATCAGTCTCTGCAGAAATTAAAATTGCTTTGCTCCATCCAACATGGCTCCTCGTGCTGAGTGTCTGTGGGGGAGGGGATAAACTGATAGGTAACGTGGGGACCGCAAAATTCAGGAAGTGTGTAACCTTTGCAAACAAGATTCTTTCCTCCTGCTGAGGCACACACTTTATGGGGGGATGGGCATGGTCATCATGGGGACCAGAAAAGTCTGGAAATGTCAGCTTACTCTCATCTGCACACATTTGTTTCATGTAGGCTTGCTTTTGTTACACTGTTGATTGTTTTTGTGTATTTTTCATATTTCTTGTTGATCAAAAATATATTATTAAAAAAAATCCAAATAAGGAAAATGGATCACTTATTTATAAAACAGCAGTTTAAGCACAGGCATATGTACTTCTTCAGCAATCACCGGGCTTTTTAGATGCTAATCTAAATAGTGACAGATTTCAGTCTGGGTTTAAACCACATCATAGTACTAAAACGGCTCTGCTGAGAGTTGTTAATGACCTTTTAATGATGCCGTCATTCACCTCCTACATCGTTCCCTCGCTCACCTGGAGACCGCTGGAAGCACTGTGAGAATCATGTTCTTTGATTTCTCCAGTGCCTTCAACACCATTCTTCCCTCGGTTCTGAAGGACAACCTGGAGAACTCTGGAGTGGACCATCACCTCACTACCTGGATTTTGGACTACCTCACCGACCGACCACAGTATGTGAGGACTCAGGGCTGTGTGTCGGACAGCATTCTCCACTGCAACCACTGAACATCCAGGGTATGGACATTGAGGCTGTGGACAGCTACAGGTACCTTGGTGTTCATCTGAACAACAGACTGGACTGGACTCATAACTCAGACGCCCTCTACAGGAAAGGGCAGAGCAGGTTGTACCTGCTGCGGAGACTCAGGTCGTTTGGGGTGGAGGGCCCACTCCTGAAGACCTTCTATGACTCTGTGGTGGCTTCTGCTATCTTTTATGGTGTGGTCTGCTGGGGCGGCAGCATCTCTGCTGGGGACAGGAAGAGACTGAACAGGGTGATCCGAAGGGCCAGCTCTGTTCTAGGATGCCCTCTGGACCCAGTGGAGGTGGTGAGTGACAGGAGAACGGCGGCTAAGCTGTCATCCCTGTTGGACAACGTCTCCCACCCCATGCAGCAGACTGTGACAGCACTGAGCAGCTCCTTCAGTGGGAGACTGCGGCACCCACGGTGTGGGACGGAGAGATTTCGCAGGTCTTTCCTCCCCACTGCTGTCAGACTCCACAACAAAGACTTTAACTGAACAAACACACACATCCACACATGTGCAATAACACTAAGTGCAATAATCCTTTCTGGCATCGTTGTATTTTTACTCAGTTGTATATAGCATTCGTATTCTATTTTTATCTTATTGTATATTTTTATTCTATTTTATTCTACTGTATATAGTATATTATTTTATTCTATTCTGTACAGCTGTGTACTGTATTTATTCTTATTGTATTCTAATTTTTGCGTCATAACTTTTGCACTGTCCACTTCCTGCTGTGACAAAACAAATTTCCCACGTGTGGGACTAATAAAGGTTATCTTATCTTATCTTAATTGCAGATTTATGGAGCCCTGAGTTCTTGGTTTTACTGAATTTGTCTTCAGCCTTTGATGTGGTGGACCACAGCATTCTGCTAACAAGACTAGAATATTTAGTAGGCATTAAAAGAAGCGCCCCTGAATGGTTTAAATTGTACCTTTTGGATAGGTCCTTTTGTCATGGTCCTGGGTCCAAATGCGAGACTCAGACCCTAAATTTAAACTCAGAACGTCAGCTTTATTGCTGGAGAAAACAAAATGGGAACTGAACAAAGAATACTGGTGACAGAGAACAGAGACACACAGGAATAATCTGATGATACGGACACGGAGCAAGGGCAAACACAGGGCTAATATACACAGGTAGGAAGTAGGAAGTAATCAGGGAATGGAAGACAGGAGGGAGACACAGCTGGGAGAGATCAGGGCTAACGAGACAGAGGGAGCGAAGCTAGACACACTAACATAAGACACAGACCTTCACAACAAAACAGGAAACAAGAAACCACACTTTACTAAGACACGGATTAGACAGAGAGACGGACTTGACACTGAACAAAACCTACTAATATAATGATAAACACAGTATCACAAAGTAAACAGCATATAAATCCTAATCCCGAGAAATACCAAAAACATAAGAACTAATCCCTTAAAAAGAATAACCGAAACATAGCTTATAATAATAATCAATAAAGCACCAGAGAAAGAAGACAGTCCATCATTCAAAAATAAACCAAAACATAAGAACTCAAAATGCTGGGTCGAACCAACCCAGAACCATGACAGTACGTGTTTCCTGTTTTACTTTGAAGGTCCCTGTCTGATGTCAGTGCGTTCTATTTACGTTTCCCCTGCCTCATCAGCTGTGATGTCTCCCAGGTGTGTTCCCCTCCTGTTTCCCATCCCCTGATTCCTGGTGTGTGTATTTATACTGTGTGTTACCTCGTCCTCGTTGCTGATTCGTCTGCGTTTTTCCCCTCCGTCGTTCAGAGTGGTTTTCGCCACATCTCCCTGCATCTTCTTTTGTGTCTCTAGGTTTCAGGTTTGTTTTCTATGCTTAGTTTTCCCAGTTTACTCGGTTCTGTTTTTCGCCACTCTCACCTTTTGTTGTATGAGCACGCTCCACCAATAAAGCTTCCTCACGTCAGGTGTGCCACATCTTGGGTCCTTAATATTTTCATACGGCTCACCTCGCGAACCGTGACACCTTTTCTGTTACGATGAGGAGCTACTCTTCTTCTGTTACCCCTTTTCGTTGTGGTGTGCCCCAGTAATCTGTTCTGTACAATTTTCTCATTGTACATGCTACCCTTGGTCTCTATATTTGAGAAATATAACGTTTCTTTTCATTTTTATGCTGGTGATATTGAAATCTATTTTTGTCTGACTGACAATACTTCACTACACTGCTTTCTTGATTGTATGAGGGAGGTCAAAGGCTGGTTATCGAGTAACTCCCTAACTAAAAAGATAACGGAAATTATTGTCTTTGTTAGCCACATGCCGCGGGGACAATTAGCTGATATATTTGGGCCCTTTGCTACCTCCCTCTCTGATACAGTATGTAACATAGGTGTTCTTTTGGACAGTTTCTTTAAACTTGTTAAACAAGTGTCCTCTGTAGTACAGTCTAGCTTTTACCAACTACGACAAATCTCTAAGGCTAAGCATTGCATACCGCAAATGGATCTTGAAAAACGTATCCATGCCTTTGTTACTTAAAGATTAGACTACCGCAACTCCCTTTACCTGGGCCTCCAATCTGCCCTTCTTCCTAAACTACAACTTGTCCAAAATGCAGCGGCACGCCTTTTAACTGGTACTAGAAATGGCTGACTTTAATGGCTGCCCATTAAATATTGGATTGATTTTAAGATTTTATTGCTTATATTCAAAATCATAAATAATATTGCGCCTTGCTATTTAACTGAACTTCTCAGCCTGTATACTTCTAGGAGAGCACTTCAATCATCGAGTCAAATGCTCTTGGCGCAACCTATGTCCTGGCTAAAAAAACAGAGGTGATCGTGCCTTTGACATTGCTGCACCTAATATCTGGAACAGTCTTCCAGCTGATATTCGCGTGTCGGAATCTATTCAGTCTTTTAAAACACGGTTGAAAACGTATTTATTTGATCTTGCATTTTCGGTTAGTGATTTATCGGATGTACACTTTGTACTTTTATTGCATCTGTATCAAATTTCAACCTATTGTCTTACTAGTTTTTTTTACACTAGGAGTGAAATATTTCTTTTAACATAGTATTCCCAGGTTAATTACTGCTTTGTTTTTTTTCGGGAAGTGTATATATACTCTGCTATCATACCCAATTAATTTTATTTCATATTTTACTATTTAGAAGCACTATGGTGTACCTCTGGTCTTTAATTGTGCTATATAAATAAAGTATTGATTGATTGATATAAAAATTTTTTTAAATGAAATACCCCACAGTCCACTTTTGAATGCAAGCTTGAGTTTCTCCCCCCTTACTTTTAAAGATATTACCTCTTTAACTTTATCTTTATAGTATTAACAAGCTAAAGACAGTAAACATATAAAGGAAAATTACTTCTAAGTAGGGCTGGGCGATATGGCCGAAAATCCATATTGCGGTATAATTCGAAGCATGAGCGGTAACCATATATATAGATATATTCTTTTCTTCTGTATAATGTATTTTTCACACTATAAAGCACACTTAAAATCCTTTAATTTTCTCAAAAATCAACAGTGTGCCTTATGTATGAATTCTGGTTGTGCTTACTGACCTCGAAACGATTTTATTTGGTACATAGTGCTCAAAAATCTGTCAAATTTTTTTTAATAACACTTATGTCTTGAAGAGGGTGATTTGGCGATGAAGTGACCCGATTTCTGACCCTGTACGCCTTTCCTGTGACTCACAGCATGACCGCAAAGTTAGTAGAAAAGGCAATACAAATGTATAGGGGATTTTGAAAGTACATTTTGGGGGGCCTAATCGCGTAGGAGTGGCGTATCAGAATGCAAACACTTAAGTCTTGAAGAGGGTGATTTGGCGAAGAAGTGACCCGATTTCTGACCCTCTACGCCTCTCCTGTGACTCACAGCATGACCGCAAAGTTAGGAGAAAAGGCAATGCAATTGCATAGGGAAGTTTGAAAGTACATTTTGGGGGGCCTAATCGTGTAGGAGTGGCGTATCAGAATGCAAACACTTATGTCTTGAAGAGGGTGATTTGGCGATGAAGTGACCCGATTTCTGACCCTCTACGCCCCTCCTGTGACTCACAGCATGACCGCAAAGTTTGTGGAAAAGGCAATACAAATGTATAGGGGATTTTGAAAGTACATTTTGGGGGGCCTAATATGCGTAGGAGTGACGTATCAGAATGCAAACACTTAAGTCTTGAAGAGGGTGATTTGGCGATGAAGTGACCCGATTTCTGACCCTCTACGCCCCTCCTGTGACTCACAGCATGACCGCAAAGTTAGGAGAAAAGGCAATGCAATTGCATAGGGAAGTTTGAAAGTACATTTTGGGGGGCCTAATCGCGTAGGAGTGGCGTATCAGAATGCAAACACTTATGTCTTGAAGAGGGTGATTTGGCGATGAAGTGACCCGATTTCTGACCCTCTACGCCCCTCCTGTGACTCACAGCATGACCGCAAAGTTAGTGGAAAAGGCAATACAAATGTATAGGGGATTTTGAAAGTACATTTTGGGGGGCCTAATCGTGTACGAGTGACGTATCAGAATGCAAACACTTATGTCTTGAAGAGGGTGATTTGGCGATGAAGTGACCCGATTTCTGACCCTCTACGCCCCTCCTGTGACTCACAGCATGACCGCAAAGTTAGTGGAAAAGGCAATACAAATGTATAGGGGATTTTGAAAGTACATTTTGGGGGGCCTAATCGTGTACGAGTGACGTATCAGAATGCAAACACTTAAGTCTTGAAGAGGGTGATTTGGCGATGAAGTGACCCGATTTCTGACCCTCTACGCCCCTCCTGTGACTCACAGCATGACCGCAAAGTTAGTGGAAAAGGCAATATAAATGTATAGGGGATTTTGAAAGTACATTTTGGGGGGCCTAATCGCGTAGGAGTGACATATCAGAATGCTCAACCCTTCAAAACTGCACCCAGATCATTAAGAAATGCTTTTGATGTAAATGCATTCATAAAATATAAAGTTATACTTAGTTTAAAAGTTTACACTTTGTCAGGAAAATGGCCCCACCGGTCCAATTTTACACACTTGCAATACCACATTTCAACAGTAGGGCGTCAAGTCGACACACACATTTACACACGTTGTCAGGAAAAGTCACTTAAAGGGGACCAATTTTACTTTTCAAAAAAAATCGCACTAGGCATATCAGGAGGCTGTTTTCTATCCATTGCAATGCTTGTGCCTGTGGGGACCCCACGAGGTGAGTGAAATCTCAGGTTGTGGATCCCACCAGGTAGTAAATACGAGAGAACACACACACACACACACACACACACACACACACACACACACACACACACACACACACACATGCAAACAGTGAGTGGAAGCATACTGGATTATCTGGCCTCAGTCTTTTGGAAGGTGGTCCTCCATCTTCAGGATGAAGCATGTAGAACAGACGTACCTTGTTGGCATGTTTCTTGCTCTGGCAGAGAGAGAAAGAGAGAAACAGGGGGTCAACTAGGAAGTGAGTTTTTTTTTTTTTAATCAACTGTGCCAAGTGGAAAAAAATCAATGACTGTCACTCTATCTTAGCAACTCCCTGCAAGCTTTTAGCTTTCTTGCAGCTGATGATGCTAGTAAACATTTTGCTCCTGGCCAGGTGACTAATGGACTGGGCCTGCCTTAGCTTTGTGGATCCCTGACTAAGATGTGGAGAAGTGTGTTAGTGGTAGAGGACTGAAGACTCTTTGCTTGATCTGCACACATTGAACGCTGTAAAGTGCTAAATGTTGGAAGTGAGGAAAGACTTTTATATCGGAGAGGAGAAATCATATGCTAATATTTAGCGATAGGTACAACTCCACCGTGTGGCAACATGAAATGACAAGCTTTATACTTTGATATACTCCTTTTGACAGGCTATCCATAGCCACCTCAATTGCAACCCAGTATCGTGTGTACTAGACAAGCCAGTCCACTGTGGCCATTTCATGCTTTGCCTCTTGAAAACATAAAATTGACACATGCAGAAGTTGCATGACCAGCAGAGGGCGATAGTGAGGGAAAATACGTATGAAGTACATTCCAGGGTCCTTAATCACCAGACACGGTTAAGCTAGACAGCTAATATATATTTACATGTAAATGTGTTAATAATGTCTGTTTAAATGCTTTTCCGTGATTATTTTCATCTTGGCTTGAAATAAAATCTCTCTCTCTGCTGTTACCACATCTTACTGCAACTTCTGCATGTGTGTACATTTCATGTTTTGGAGAGGCAAAGCATGAAATGGACACTGTAGGCCGACATGTCCATTACACGATTTGCATGACAAATGTGTTCAGAAGAACTTTCAGACCCTAATGATGGATATAAAAAAAGAAAAGAAAAGTGGGTCACAGTGGGTGGGAAAATTCATGAAACCTGGTAACCTCAGATGTAATTAAAAACTTCTTGGCGATACTAAGCTTTTCTGTTTTGTGGACATGGTTAATGTCAAGCATAAGCACAAGGAAATTAACCGTGTCTAGAGACCTGGTCTGGAGATATCTAAATGTTGATACTGAGTCACTGTCATAGTCTCTCAGGGCAAAGGTAAATCAATCTTGTGCAACAGACACCATGTAGTAAGGATTTGCATTGTTTATTCAACACATGATATACAGCAACATGATCCTACATGATTCAACATCCTAAAAACTCTAAGTGGTGCAAATTTTATTTATATGTCATCCACCTGACCTATGGAGTTAGGGTTGTGGCCATGTTGACCAACAGACCAACCAGGGGCATTACTAAGTGGGTGGTGGGTACTGGCCACCCCCCAAAATTTGTTGAAGAAGCAGCAGCTAAGCACGGGATGCACAAAAAGGAGTGAAGAGGCTGAAGCTAACGCCACAAAACGGCAAAACATTTTCCATTTATCTATGTAGTGCAGCGAGCAGTGTCAGGGTAATAACGTAGTAACGAAGCGCTGTGAGGAGTTAGTTTCTAGACGTTTTTTGACATCCCATGTTCGCACTTGCTGTGCGGTCGGTTGCAATGTTAGATCGCACGACTGGTAAGGGAATAAGCTTGAAAATGCTTTATCTTTTCATTCTTTCCCCACCTGGAAGCAACATGAGGCAGCTCTTGTATCAGATGTTACCAAAAGAAGGCGTCTAGTCTGGATAGCAGCTGTGAGACGAGCTGATATCCAGTTCTCTTCCATCTCCAAATATCTGTTGGTGCTCCAGACGTTTTCATTCAGGTAAGTTCTAAACAAGTTTATATCACTCTTTATAGCCTATTAGTTTTATTTTCGATGCACTCTGAGGTCATAGCAAATTAGAACAAGCATCCTAATGAGTGATTTTGCAGAACTACGTTCTATTTATAGAGTTGCTAATTATTTGGCATTATTGCAGGCAAACCAGCCTATGAAATGGATGAAACACATCGTGACTGGGTTCCAGCGCTACACAAGGGGCACTCCGAAATCCCTGCTTCAAACATACCATCTTGAAATGCCTATGTCCATCTGTATTGTCTATAAACCCAACATGCACCATGGTGCAAGGACATGATCACTGCTGCTTGCAGCGTTCATTTTTCTTGTATTTCCTTCTGTTCTGCTCTAAACAAGGTGCACTCCAAAACAATTCAATTTGCTCTTCTTACTTTATTGTGTTAACCTGAATATAAAATACTGTAGGAGGCAATCATTCTCTCCTAAAACACTATTCATCGAAGGTTCTTTTACTTTTTTATTTCATTTACTTGTATTTTTTTCAATAAGCAGTGAATTAGTTTACACAAATCCAACTGTGCTAACACAAGGACAGTAATCAATCAAGCTACGTACTGCACTCCTGCTGTCAAAGCTTCACTAGCATAAACACGAATAAACACAACAAGAGCAAAGAAACTGTAAACAGGTATTTAACAACCCTAGAAAAACAATTTATTACATGATACGTACGACATTTTAGCCAATGTTCAGCCACGAGGAGGTTATAATTCAAAATATGCTTGTCATGTAACCATTTCAAATGACAGTAAAAGCCATTTCAGTTGAAAGAAACCTTTCATTTCAAGGCTTTTGCTGTGGAAATTTGCAGGAATATGCAGCACACACGCTCCCCATCATTATCTGAGACTCACCTCTTAATTGACTGTAGATTTTACTGCTGCGCTTGACTATTTTGTTCTGGTTACTAATATGTTATTCTCGCTACACCTAAGCTTGTGTTTCTTTGTCTGCATTTATTACTGTACTTAAGGGTATAACCAATATAAGCTATAATAAGCCAGAGTGGTGTTTACATGAAAGGACAGCGAGCCGTCCTTGAAGCTGCTAACTGTCACTTTAATGCGGGACAATGAAAATCCCCCGAAACACTGCAGGGTAAAGATTACAGAGTGTGTATGTGTTTTGACAATGCTATCTTGGTTGACACTGCTATCTTCCTCCATACACATAATTTTACTGCCATACTCTGGCTTTCATTCCTTCCTACTATATAACGTATATCATTATCTATAAATTCTAGGGCTGCCATTATTTTTTCAGTGTTGGCACGATCAGAAAGATTACACCTTTCCTACTCCATATGCAGCAAACACAGATTGTTCAACCAAGTGCAGGCACACAAGTAAAGACGGTGATAATGAAATGCGTCAAGAACAAAAAATGGGGAATTTTTGGATTAATGAGAGATTAATGTGATTAGATCAAAGCAAAAAATATTTGTCAAATGCTTTTATCTGCCAAACCTTTCTATATGACATCATATCCATATGATATGAAAGTAAATGACAAGGCATTGTAGTTGATGCTCCAGTGCTTTGATTGGATTCTTGGCCCTGAGGAAAAGAACCCGACCACGAACTCACGTCTCTTCACTTGTCAGACTACTGTTGATGAATTTTGTCAGTGCCTGTGTGTGTGTCTTGTGTTCATAGGTGTATAAATGGTCATGTAGTTGATGGCTTTGGGATATGGGCTAAAAGCAGGACCTCATGTCACCATGGTTACCCTGCACTGACCCTCCGTGCTCGCCCTTCTCTAATGGACTATCCATGTCTCTCTGTGTTGTCTTCCCCTGTTTCTCTGAGTGTAAAATCAAGTTGGAGGAGATAGACAGGGCTGGAGACAGCTACATAAAAATGTCTCCCACAAAGGCATTTAGAGCTGTGTTATGGCCAGGAGTGACATGGGCAGAAATCAGCCCCAAGGTTGAAACCACTAAAGTAAACATAGTTGCAGAGAAGCACTGTGCCACCAGAACACTTAAAAACCTTCCTACCACTCTGGAAAAACTAATTGGAATGGTTTATGGAAGATGATAAGCCCCAGATGTTGATCCAGCTTCCAAACTCCACAGATCCTAATCTGGGCTGAGAACACTTGTGATGTGCCTGAACAAGCCTAATCGATGGAGGCCCATTCTGCAACTAACTGTGCCAGTGCCAGACAGCAAAGGACATTCCCAGGTCTTATATTCATGTCCTGATATGTCAGAGATGCTTTGGCCATTCCATGGTAGAACTTGCAATGTTAGGCATGGCACAGTTATATATGTGTAGTGATGGGAATTACGGCGTTACAAGTAGCGGTGTTACTAGCGGCGTTACTTTTTTCAGTAACGAGTAATCTAACTAATTATGATTCCTAGCGTTACAACGCCGTTACCGTTACTAACAAGAAAATGCGGTCGCGTTACTTTTTTTCAACAAACAGAAGGTTGAAGCTGTCTTCAGCTTACCGCATCTTATATCAGTTGCACGGAAGTAGCTGTCTACGTAAGTAATCTGGGCGCTACAGCTTTAAGCAGCTGTGCGTGCTCCTGCGGTAGATAATCACGATCACTTTTTGGCACAACACCTGGAGCTCAGGGGGCAAAACAATCGCATGAGTGCTGCTGTTTGACTGAGGAAGATTAAAGTAGTCGCGGTAAGCCAATCACATGACCACTTCAAGATGACAAGGCAACAAGGTGATATATACCAGTTTTTTAAATTGTGTTGATAGGCCACGTGGTGTAGATGATAAACAATATAAATGCGGCGTTTTTTCCTCAACAGTTTCGTCTCGTCTAACATCTAAGGACAGCGCTAGCAAGCGCTCTCTCCTTATGAGCAAAAAATAAAAAAACAAAACAAAAAAACTTAGTTTCTCATGTTGGTGGAAAAATGCACCATGTCGACCAATCAAAAATGATATGGCAACATGACATTTGGTTGTTTAGGAAGAGGGGGAAGTTTTATGAGTGATGGCGAGAGAGAGGGAGAGAGAAAGAGAGAGAGAGAGTGAGTACGTACACATTGAATGCAGAACACCTGATTGTTAAATAAATAGTTTGAAATGGTTATAAAAAAAGAGGGTAAAAGGTAAATAGCTGCAAATAACTTTGTTGTTTGCAAAACTTGTGCATATGATTTTAAAATTGTAAAATTTATATTTGCATTTAAAGTTATGATTCAATAAACATGTTTGTGATTGTTAAAAAACTATAACTTTTACTACTCGGATTTTATGTTTTTTGTCTGATTTCAGATCAATTGTGTTAAGGCAGTATGTCAAAATGAAAACATAACTGTAAATTCAGAAACGTGAGGTTGTGCTGAAAAGAATGATACCAAACAAGGCAAAGTAAATAGTTTTTAGAGGTAAAATGTGGAGGGAAAATCAAAAATGGTTAAAAATGGCCAATTATACCCTGGAGCCAGGAGGGTTAAACATTTTTTTTTAAAGTAAAGTAATAGTTACTTTTCAAGTAATTAATTACTTTTAGAATCTTGTAACTCAGTTACTAACTCAGTTACTTTTTTGAAGAAGTAACTAGTAACTATAATTAATTACTTTTTCTTTTCCAACAACATACAAAGGTAGTTTCCAATAATATGCTGTTGTAATAGAAACCCTTTTCCCCCACCCTCACCTCCCACTCTGCTCTCTTCCGAACAAAGAAAAAAAAGAACAAGCTCACATGAAATATATATACAATTGTACCATATGTGGCATTTATACATAATTCAAGAAAAAAAAACAAAACAAAAAAAGAAATAAGAAAATATAATCAATAGGAATAAACAATAAAAAATAGCATGCACATGCTAAACAATTTCCTCCTACTCCACTCTCCTACATAAGTTGTTCTATATTTACTACTTTTAAATTTTTTTTAAATGGCTTCCAAATTTGATGGAATCTGAAAAGGCAATTACAAAATTAGAAAATTCAAATGGTAATACTATAGTAGACCCATTAGAGATAAATAATGCATTTAAAAGATTTTATGAAACGCTATATAACTCTGAACTCAATAATGTAACTAGAATGCAATCTTTATTTCTAGATAAACTTGAAATACCAAAAATTTCAGAAAAAGACAAAGTAAATGTTGATAGGCAAATTAGTATACATGAAATTATAGATGCAATAAACTCCTTAAATGCTGGCAAAACAGCTGGTCCAGATGGATTGCCAATTGACCTTTACAAATATTTTAAAGATAAATTAGCACAGCCCCTCTTAGATATGTATATAGAATGTTTTAATAATGGCAATCTTACTGACTCATTAAGGAAGTCCCTGATAATACTGCTTCCTAAACCTGGAAAACTAAATAATAAGTGTGAAAATATGCGTCCTATAAGCTTAATCAATACAGACACTAAAATTATTTGTAAAATTTTTGCTAAAAGATTAGAAAGTATTCTTCCAGTTATTATAGGGGATGATCAAAATGGATTTGTTAAACATAGACAGGGTTTTCATAATGTAAGACGAGTTTTAAACATTCTTCATAATCAAAGTGAGCAGGACGATACAGCCATTCTTTCGCTTGACGCGGAGAAGGCTTTTGATAGAATTGAGCGGTCATATCTTTTTGATGTCATTGTTAGATTTGGGTTTGGAAAGGTATTTCTGCATTGGATCAAGCTATTACATTGTCACTCTGTGGCTCAGGTTAAGACAAATGAGATAATCTCTGAACAATTTGATATTAAAAGAGGGTGCCCGCAGGGTTCACCCTTATCTCCACTTTTATTCCTTTTAGCTATTGAACCTCTGGCAATAGCTGTTAGAAACAGTGGACAGATACAAGGTGTTAGGATTGGTAGAAAGGAACATAGAATTGCTTTATTTGCTGATGATATCATAATATTTTTAAAGCAATTAAAAAATTCTGTGCCCGCTGTAAAGGATTTATTAGATCAGTTTGGGGTTTTCTCAGGGTATAAAGTTAATGTAACAAAATCATCATTAATGTTACTTAATCAAGGGTACAATCAAAACGTAAATCAGAATGTATCTGGCTTTACTGTTAACTCTGAATTCATCTATCTAGGTATTAAAATAGTTCCTTCATTAAAAGATGTGGTGGTACTTAACTATAATATAATACTACAGAAAATTTCCAAAGATTTGGAGCGTTGGATAAGTCTACCACTATCTATTATTGGAAGGATAAGTGTTCTTAAAATGAATGTATTACCTAGACTGTTGTATATGTTTCAAAATGTCCCACTGGCTCCTCCTGCTGGATTATTTACTAAATTAACATCACTAATCAGAGAGTTTATCTGGAACAAGAAGCAGCCTCGTATTCGTTTGTCTTTGTTGTACCTTCCCTTTGATACAGGGGGGTTGAAATGCCCCAACTTTTACTGGTACTATTTGGCTATTCAATTAAGGACAATAAGATTTTATTTTTCATCCCAAAATACCCCGTCATGGGTGGGGATGGAAGCAAATGCTCTTAAAATGCCATTAAATTTGTACTTATATTCTGCGAAATCCAAACAGTTAAAGAAAGAAACAAATAATCCTATAGTTCAAAACATGATTGAAGTCTGGTTTACAATAAAAGAAATGATGAATATTAAGAACAATCTCTCTCAGTTTAGCCCCATCTGGGGAAATGCCTTATTTGTACCAGGAAAGTTGGATGCAGGGTTTCAGGATTGGGCAGTAAAAGGTGTTAAGAAAGTGGGTGATCTGTTTTGTGATGGAGTAATGGTCTCATTTGAGGATTTAGTCTCAAAATTTCAAATCCCCCAAAAACACTTTTTTAAGTATTTACAAATTAGAAGCTTTATTTCATCTATGCAAAATAAATCCCTTAATTTTCCCCAGTTAAGTAAGCTAGAGGAGTTTATGGTGAAAAAAGGTGGTAATAAAGGCTTAATTTCAACATTTTATAATTGGATTGTTTCTGCCTCTTCAGAAACATCAGTTTCTAAGTTGGAAGCTTGGAGAAAGGACCTAAATATTAATATTTCTGAGGAGACATGGAAGTTAATTTGCTTAAAAGCACAAAAACAATCGATTAACAGTAACTTAAAATTACTACAATACAATTGGATCATGCAAACATATGTAACACCGGTGAAACTGAATAAATATAATAATAGAATACCAGATACATGTTTTAAATGTGGAGAAGCCCGTGGAACATTTTTTCATTGTATATGGGAATGTAGAATTGTTTGTGCCTTTTGGCAGGAGGTGATGAACAAAATAAACCAAATTTTAAATAAAAAGATCACTTTGGATGTAGAAATGATGCTACTACAAGTGTATCCTAAAAATATTAAATTAACAACCTATCAAATTAAGTTTATGGATTATTGTACATTACAGGCAAAACGTATGATTGCAATAAATTGGAAAACATCAGTTCCTCCTGCTATTGGCGCTTGGATAAACTCCTTGACACAGTGTATGGAAATGGAAAGGATTACGTACTTTCTGAAAAATAAGTTAATATATTTTGATGAAATTTGGAAGCCAATTAATTACTTTTTCAAAGTAAATTGCCCAACACTGTATATGTGTAAGCAAAAGAATCTTGAATCTGTGAATCTTTGAAAAGTGTTTTGAATCACATGTAGGACATCTCAAAATGGAAAGCAGTATTGATTGGCTCACAATTAGAGAAGTGTCTCATCAAACAGTGAATAAAGCCATCACACATACACTGTCTTATGCTACGGAAGAATAAAAATGTGCCAAGATAATGCTAGAGTTGTCTCTATTCAAATCCAATAAAAAGGACATACTTGTCAGTGTCAGTGGCAGCTGATGGAAATTTCCCCTCTGGCACACACAAAGCGGAGGGGAAAAGTGTCATGGTCCCTGTGCCCTGCTGGTCAATCCTCTATTGGGCAATATGTTTGTGGTTTGTTTGCTCTCTCGCCCTCTCTCTCTCTCTCGCCACGGCGATGCTCACTGCGGGCTCCCGCTGCTGGCCCACACACCTGCTCATCACCACACCGGCCGCTGATCCCAGCTGATTACTGCACTACTTAGATGGCGAGTCTGCACTAGTCTTCGCTGGATCGTTGAACTATCAGCGTCAGTCAAACTTGTGTACCTGCCAACCTGTATCTTGAAAGCCCTTTGTTATTATCCCGCTAACCCGACCTTTTGTGTTTAGATCGTTTTTGGAACCGGATTCTGAGAGGAGTGACTGAGGAGGAGCTTTTGTACAGAAAGTGTGGAGCACCTTTTCCCCTAACCCTGTTTCCCACGGACCCTGGCGACCCGGACCCGTTTCCCCTGCACATTGTACATAGCCACTTGGTGATTGTGTTCACTGTGAATAAACGCACTGTTCTTCGCTTAAAGGGAAACCCTGGCCTGCGCCTGAGTCTCTTTCGGAACCCCTAACAGAACGATCCAGCCATTATGGACTCAGCAGGACAGGACCCCGTGGGCCGGGCTCTGGCCGCCCAGGAAGCCGCGCTGGCCCGCCATGAACAAATGCTCGGGCAGCTACGGCAGGATGTCGCCGCATTGACCCTGGCAGTGGCGCAGTTAATACCGCTGGAGGGAAATGCGCAACCAGGGAATCCCCAGCCGCCCAGCCCGGCTCCCCAGGCGGCACCGCCCGCCGTAGCGTCAGGTAGCTCACCGCGGGTCGGTACGCCGTCTGACGGACCTTTACCCACACCGGAACCATTCTCGGGTGAGTCTGACAAATGCGCCGGATTTTTGGCTCAGGTGTCTCTGACGTTTCGCGAGCTGCAGCGTTTTCATGGCAACGATGGGGCGAAGATCACTTATTTCGTTCAACTTCTGAGGGGCCGTGCACTAAAGTGGGCCCAGGTTGTGTTAAACTCTGATCCTGTCATCACCTACGCTGACTTTCTCTCCAAGTTTAAGAATGTGTTTAACCCAGGCACCGGGGCAGAGGCCGCTGCTCTCCGTCTCCTCAACTTCAAACAAGGTAGGAGAAGCATGTCTGATTACGCTATCGACTTCTGGATTCTGGCAGAAGAGGCAGGGTGGAATCAGGAGGCGCTACGGAGCACGTTGCTGAACAATGTCAGAGAAGAATTAAGGGACGAGCTAATCATGCGTGATCTCCCTGCCTCCTTTAATGAGCTAATGTCCCTGTGCATTAAGGTGGATGAGCGGTTACGGGCTCGCCGGTCGCAGCGGAACTACAACTTCCATGAGGCTGCGGGAATCTCTGGCACCGGCGCCATGGCGGATGCCGGCCCCTCCCGGACTCACGAGAGCGGGGACGGAGAGGAACCCATGCAGCTGGGCGGCTCCCATCTCACCGCGGCGGAGCGTCAGCGCCGGATTACCGCCGGTGAGTGCCTCTATTGTGGTCACAGGGGACATGTTGTGGCTACCTGCCCTTCGCGGGCAAAAGGGCGCGCCCGCCAGTGATGGTAGGAGTACTGGTGGGCGAGCTGAGCCAGGAAGAAGCTCCTCCCCGTTTAACACTACCGGCCACGCTTTCCATTCACTCTAAGAGCCGCTCCCTATCGGTGTTAATCGACTCTGGGGCGGAACAAAACTTTATTGACTGTCAGTTAGCCCGGCAACTTGGGTTACTATTGGAGCCCCTGCCTCATGCATTACGTGTTACGGCATTGTCAGGTCAACGCCTTCCAGACATCACTCTGGTGACGGAGCCTGTCGAGCTCACCCTCTCTGGCAATCATTCTGAAGAAATCTGTTTTTTGGTGTTTAAAGCAACTCGCACTCCACTAGTTCTCGGCCATCCTTGGCTACAACAGCACAACCCTCACATAGATTGGCTGAAGGGGCGTGTCACTGGGTGGGGGGAGGACTGCCACATGACCTGCCTTAAAGCAGCCTCGCCTCCAAGCGTTGAAACGCCCTCTTCTGGGGTATTGGAATCAGCTGATTTAACTAATGTGCCCTCTGTTTATCACGACCTAGCTGAGGTGTTTCAAAAGGCCCGCGCCCAGTCACTCCCTCCGCATAGACCCTATGACTGTGCTATCGAACTGCTCCCGGGAGCTCCTTTACCCACCAGTCGGCTATATAGCATCTCACTTCCAGAACGAGACGCTATGGACAAGTACATCACGGAATCCCTGGCTGCCGGCCTCATTCGGGCCTCCACCTCTCCAGTCGCGGCAGGCTTCTTCTTTGTCGAAAAGAAGGATAAAACCCTCCGGCCATGCATTGACTATCGCGGATTAAACAACATCACAGTAAAAAATAAATACCCTCTGCCGCTCCTCAGTTCTGCCTTCGAGCTCCTCCAGGGGGTTACTGTTTTCACCAAACTGGATTTGCGAAACGCATACCATCTGGTTCGCATCCGTGAGGGCGATGAGTGGAAGACCGCCTTCAACACCCACCTCGGCCACTTCGAGTACCTTGTCATGCCCTTTGGTCTCACTAACGCCCCTGCGGTGTTCCAAGCCCTGGTGAACGACGTGCTCAGAGACTTCATTAACCGTTTTGTTTTTGTCTATCTAGATGACATCCTGATCTTTTCCAGAAACCAATCCGAGCACGAGACCCATGTCAGACAGGTCCTGCAACGACTCCTCGAAAACCGATTGTTCGTCAAAGGAGAAAAGTGTGAGTTCCACGTCTCCACCGTTGCATTCCTGGGGTACATAATCGACCAAGGAAACCTCCGCCCGGACCCTGTGAAGGTAAAAGCCGTTGTTGAGTGGCCGGAACCTCCTAATAGGCACCAACTGCAACGTTTCCTTGGATTTGCCAACTTCTACCGGCGGTTCATTCGGGACTTCAGCCGAGTTGCCTTGCCGCTGACCCAGCTAACCTCTCCCAAGCTTCCTTTTCAGTTGAACAAAGAAGCTCAGGCAGCTTTCCAAGAACTGAAGAAACGATTCGCCTCAGCCCCCATCCTGATCCAACCCGACCTCACGCAGCCATTTGTGGTCGAGGTCGACGCATCCGACTCAGGGGTTGGAGCGGTTCTGTCGCAACGGAAGGACGGTAAGCTCCACCCTTGTGCCTTCTTCTCCCGCCGTCTGTCCCCTGCAGAGAGAAACTATGACGTCGGGGATCGGGAACTGCTGGCGATAAAACTAGCCCTGGAGGAGTGGCGGCACTGGTTGGAGGGCACGGCTCAGCCTTTCCTCGTCTGGACAGACCACAAGAACCTGGCATACCTACAATCAGCTAAGAGGCTCAACGCTCGACAGGCCAGGTGGGCCCTGTTTTTCACCCGTTTCCACTTCTCCATCTCTTACAGACCCGGTTCCCGGAATGTCAAACCCGATGCCCTGTCCCGTCAGTTCTCAGTCTCGGAGGACACCACTGAGCCCGCTCCCGTTCTCCCCGCCACCTGTGTCGTGGGCGCCATCTCCTGGGGGATCGAAGCAGCCATTCGGGAGGCTCAGGTGTCGGAACCGGATCCGGGAGGTGGGCCAGCCCAACGGCTCTACGTCCCTCAATCAGTACGTTCTCAAGTGCTTCAATGGGCCCACACTGCCCGCTTTACGTGCCACCCAGGGGTCCACCGCACTATCAACTTCCTCCAGCGCTACTTCTGGTGGCCCTCTCTGACTAAAGACGCTCGGGAGTACGTCTCCGCCTGCGCGACCTGTGCCCGGAATAAACCATCTCATCAGCCGCCCGCTGGACAGCTCAATCCCCTGCCGACTCCGTCCAGGCCGTGGTCCCATATAGCTTTGGACTTTGTAACCGGACTGCCGCAATCAGCAGGCAACACTGTCATACTTACCATCGTGGACCGTTTTTCTAAAGCTGCCCACTTCATAGCTCTACCCAAGCTTCCCACGGCCATGGAGACCGCACGACTGCTTACCCGTCATGTGTTTCGTTTGCATGGGATCCCGGAAGACATTGTGTCTGACAGAGGCCCCCAGTTCACGTCTGGCGTCTGGAAGGAATTCTGCTCCTCATTAGGAGCAAAGGTCAGTCTGACCTCCGGTTACCATCCCCAAAGCAACAGTCAGTGTGAGCGAGCTAACCAGGAGCTCGAGGCAATGTTGCGGTGCACAGCGTCCTCCAACCAGTCCATCTGGAGTGATGAACTACCCTGGATTGAGTACGCCCACAACAGTCTGACTTCCTCCGCCACTGGTCTGTCTCCCTTCGAGGTCTCACTGGGTTTCCAGCCGCCTCTCTTCCCCTCTGTCGAGGGTGAGCATTCTGTGCCATCTGTCCAGGCCCATCTACGGAGGTGCCGACGAGCTTGGCGGGCCGCACGGACGGCGTTGCTGCGCACGAAGGACCGAACCAAACAGACCGCAGATCGCCGCCGCACACCAGCTCCAGCATACAGCGTGGGACAAAAGGTATGGCTGTCCACGCGCTTTGTTCCTCTCAGGACTGAGTCCAAGAAGCTCAACCCAAACTTCATTGGTCCCTTTGAGGTTTCGGCACTGATCAACCCCGTCTCTCTGAAACTCCGGCTGCCCCGCAACATGAGGATTCACAATGTGTTCCACGTCTCCCAAATCAAACCTGTACAGAATAGCCCCCTGTGCCCTCCTTCCGGGCCCCCTCCGCCCGCCCGGCTTGTGGACGGCTTGCCCGCCTATTCCATCACGCGGATTATGGACTCTCGCCGCCGCGGGCGTGGCTTCCAGTACCTTGTGGACTGGGAGGGCTATGGCATTGAGGAGCGGTCCTGGGTTCCGCGGGCCGCTGTCCTGGACAAGCGTATGCTGCGGGCCTTCCATCTGTCTCATCCTGGTAAGCCTGGTGGGTCGCCGGGGGGCTCCCGTTGAGGGGGGGGTACTGTCATGGTCCCTGTGCCCTGCTGGTCAATCCTCTATTGGGCAATATGTTTGTGGTTTGTTTGCTCTCTCGCCCTCTCTCTCTCTCTCGCCACGGCGATGCTCACTGCGGGCTCCCGCTGCTGGCCCACACACCTGCTCATCACCACACCGGCCGCTGATCCCAGCTGATTACTGCACTACTTAGATGGCGAGTCTGCACTAGTCTTCGCTGGATCGTTGAACTATCAGCGTCAGTCAAACTTGTGTATCTGCCAACCTGTATCTTGAAAGCCCTTTGTTATTATCCCGCTAACCCGACCTTTTGTGTTTAGATCGTTTTTGGAACCGGATTCTGAGAGGAGTGACTGAGGAGGAGCTTTTGTACAGAAAGTGTGGAGCACCTTTTCCCCTAACCCTGTTTCCCACGGACCCTGGCGACCCGGACCCGTTTCCCCTGCACATTGTACATAGCCACTTGGTGATTGTGTTCACTGTGAATAAACGCACTGTTCTTCGCTTAAAGGGAAACCCTGGCCTGCGCCTGAGTCTCTTTCGGAACCCCTAACAAAAAGGCTATGAAAAAGAATGAAACCAAGAAAAAGACCATGATGGCTGGTGCTGGTGATGGAGGAGCATGTGGTCAAAAAAAAGTAGTCAGACATGCAAAAGACACTGCAATGTGAAAAAAAGTGGAAGGGGAACTGAGAAAAAGAGGCTTACTTAAAGGGACTTAATGAAGTGCTTAAATATATCTTTCTTATAACCTTTACAATCAAATGCTTAAGTGTGTGACAAATGAAACTGAAGATAAAAGAAGAGCTAGTGCAATGGCCCTCAATGCCCTAACACACAAAGCTAAAAGTTAAAACCTTTCATATAAGGTGCTAAAACCTAAAGCACTCAAACACTGGCAACTTAAGTAAAGGAAGGTCAATACTGATTGATGTGCCAGATTCTTACCAAGTGAAACTGACATTACTAGTCTGAGACCAGACCTGGTCATCTGGTCATGTGTTAATCGCTATGTTTATGTTGTTGAACTGACAGGCCCTGGGAAGATAAAGTAGAAGTACCTGTACAAGAGTGGAGGGCACTTTGATATTTTGGCATTGCAGCAGAGGGTGAAGACTGAGAACAGATGTGTTACGTGTGTCACGATAGAGTTGCTATAAATTAAAGGAAGGGCTGAAGGAAATGAGCATCTCAGGATAGACGCTCAAGAAGGTGAAGAATTCACTTATTGATGCAGCAGACAGAACCACTGACTGTGACTGAAACAAAGGGGCACATGCTGGGCTTATAGTTGACAGACAGGTCACACACCTGGGTTTGTTCAGCCTTTGGTTTTAACCTTCGATAAAGCACTGGAACATAATGCATTTGATGGTCCTATTGACCAACAGCAACACCCCTAATTGGCTAAAGACAGCCTGATATTGACCTGGATTTTGTTTATTAGTTAAGTCCATTTTCATTAGTCAAAGCTGAAGCAACTACCTGAAGTTCAACAATTTAATACATATAAATTATCTCAACTCAAAAGAGGATGCATGAATTATTTAAGTGAGACATTTAGGGATGTTTGAAGAACAACTGTGGGACTTCTGACATTTTTTTTTCCTTTGGTCGGAAATGAGAAATTATTTTTGTTTTTGAAATGTGCTCCTAGTAAATTTGCCCATCTTTGCCCTCAATCTGATTAGAATATAACATTCAAAATATTCCTGCTTGCAAATGATTTGTTTCCTTGTCTCCTTGATCTGCTAACCTCTACAGAGACCTTTTGGAACTGATGAAATGCAATGACTCAGCTTGCCTATTCATCTGCTCTACTCAAGGCTGTGTGTTTTTGTCAGGCTCGGGAGGGACAGAAATAGATTACTGACAAGTGAATGACGTACTGTAGGTGCACATCTATGCAGAAACCTACCGTACACACCATCATTGCCCTTGCTTTAGTCTGCCTAGATAAGGGCCTCACCCTCATTAGTCTGCTTGTTAATCCCAATTGTATCTTGTAATTAAGTACAACTTTAATGCAGTACACTCACGCAAGCACACATTCACATGCACAAACACACACATTTAGATTCTAGTTAAATAATGCAAGGGCTGAATGGCCATCCAATAAATTACTCTGAGAGAGTCTGCTGAAAGCTATACTACATTAAAATAAAAACTGTGTGTGCACATTTGTTGTTGTGCAAGTAACTAGCATTACAGTGCTGCATTAATACTATGTTTAATGGATGAGCACTATTTTGAACGCCACAAGCAGAAATTGGTACAAATAAGGCATTTGCAAAATGTACCACGCAGGAATCTGCCTGAAAATGAAGTAAACGTTGCAACATTTTGGCTTGCTTTATGCATAAGAACCTTTGTGTCTTCTTCAGTTGTTGAACACATGTTTATTCTGGAATAATATGAGAAAATACCTCAGAAACTGAGCAGAGGAGATGGACTCACCTCATAGTGAGCGGTGCGCTGGGACTCGGAGATGAGCTGGGCATTGCAGATGTTACAATAGCTCTCTGTGAACAAGCCTCCATCCACAACGCCCGCAGACTTCATCTTCATCTGAGACTACAAAAACACACACACACATACACACCCAAACATATGCAAATATGAATATGATTAAAATGCAGGACGGAATAAAATGTCAGTGAACCTTACTGTGTGTGTTTGAGATGCATGAGCATGCAAATATCTCAATTTAGAAATCGTTTTTCCTTCAGAATGACAGATTCATTATGACAGTGCAGCCTAAAATATGTTGATCCTCTCTGTCACAACATCTTCTCATGGATTTTGGCTCTAGACTTGGAAACAATGGCCTGAGGCTCTTGCGCGAGTTTTCTGCATTTTACTTAGTAATAAACTTTTAAAAAAATATTCAGTAAGCTCTAACATGATGTTGAGAGCAAAAGCTTACTTAGATATGGTTTTATTGATGACAGACACAGCAGAAAAAACAGAATTGGTTCCTGACTTTTTTAAATATCAAAAGTGCAAATACTCAAAAACAAGAATCTGATTTACTAAAGTGATTTATTTTCGCCCTAATCTTAACAAATTCCTAATTTGAGGTATATTTTTATTTTAATTGACTAAATCAAACCTGGTAATAAAACCAGTAATGTAAGTTTTTCTTTCAAATCTGGAGCAGAAGATTTAAATTTTTAAATCCAAGCCTCACCATGCTGGCTCAGCTATCACAGTTATCTCAGTGTTTAAGGTCGATAATCTCATACATGTTTTCCATGTAA
This sequence comes from Rhamphochromis longiceps, assembly GCF_057381845.1. Classification (NCBI taxonomy): domain Eukaryota; kingdom Metazoa; phylum Chordata; class Actinopteri; order Cichliformes; family Cichlidae; genus Rhamphochromis; species Rhamphochromis longiceps. The sequence goes on from NC_140569.1 coordinate 17,965,352, forward strand.
TGTCAGAATTTACTGTGAGCATTTTAAAGGACTCTTAAAATTACTTACAGTATTTTAGAGACAAAATATAACCATATATAACAGACCATAAAAATACAGTGTTGTTGTTCATTTTCTGATATCATATGTGTTGTTATTAGTTTTATTACAATTACTATAACTCTGCACTGTTTTCTTTAGAAATTAAACACCATAGTATGGATTTGTTTGCATATAGTTAGTGGACATTTATGCAAAAAAAAAAAAAAAAAAACCCACCAAAAAAACCAAGAAAAAACCTTTTTGACTACCTTCTGCTTTTATTTTTATTAGCATTACAGGCCAGACAAATGAGAATGTGATGACTTCAGAAATAATGAAGCACAAATGTCTGCTTCTTTGCACAAATGTGAACAGGGAAAGTACAAATGAGTCACGACTTTATTTTAGACATTAATGAGCTTGTGACATCATAGATGTATTCTTAAAATGTGCGCATTAATTTACCCCAAATCATTTGGGCAGAATTTTTACTCTGGGTGAAGTTTTTTTTTTTATTAATATCCCGATCATATTGTGAACCAACCTCAATGAGAGTTTGCATGGTTCAGTAAAATTCCTTACAGTACACAGTTTTTCTACCTTTTAATTACACACCCAAATTAAGTACATAACACTTATGGTACTTAATAATAGGGTAATAATCATTAAGCTTGGCTTCTAATGACTGGTTTACGATAGATATTTGGAACCATGCTTTCTTTTTATTCTCGTGCTTGTGTTTTTACTGCCTTTGCCACAGACATGAGCTAAATTAACGCGCTATCTTAGACTGCTAAACTTAGATTTTACTATATTCATCTTAGTCTGCTTTGTGCCATTTAGAAAGTGCAACTTGTGGAGGTGTTCTTGTAAAAATGAACCAGGTAAAAAATTTCAGCTGTGCCAACCATAATAAGCAGTAGTGTATGTAATGGAAATGCTGTAAGCAACTGAAACTCCCAGGAAGTTTTGAACATTGGAAGGAAAGTAATAATGTTGTAAGGCAGAGAGAGGGTTTAACATCTCTGTGAACCTGTTTCCAGTAACATTTCCCTGTGAGAAAAGGTGTGTTTATACTTGGTGAGCGCTGGGAACCGCTTAAACCATAGAAACGTGAGCATCCTACTGGGAGTGATGGCTCGAAGCCTAGTACAGTGCTTTGCTTATATACAGAGTACAATAATAGAAACAGCTTAATGATCTGCTCTGGGGTCTTATGTTCAATTTTCTATTCTCTTCATTATGTGCGCCCTATAGGCACTGCTCTGACATGTTAAGAGTGAGTAACTGGTCTGTAGGGAATAGTGAACAAACCAAAGCCATTAAAACCGTCTGAGGTCTTTTCGCAAAGGAAGTGGCAGGTCGGGGTTTGTAGAGGCAAAGTTATTCACAGCTACGAAGTACAAGGATCCTGTCGAGGTCAGCTCTGGTAATTTTGAAAGAATAGGGCCCTTTGTGTATCTTGAGAATTACAACATTTGTGATGAGATCAGACAAAATGTACTCCACGTGTCAGCAGGGAAAATGAATTTTCTTTGTTTCACACCTAGTGTTTAATTCCATTTAGCCAATATGTTTGCACAACGCTCCACACACACACACACACACACACACACACACACACACACACACACACACACACACACACACACACACACACACACACACACACACACACACACACACACACACACACAGAGTAATTACTCCTGTCTGTTAATCTTGTCTGTTTAGTGCACCCTGGACCTTCCAATTAACCGCAGACACGCTGTATGGACATTTCTTTCATTATCTAATTGAAGCTGCAGTGAGACCCACATAATGCACGTTAAAATGAAAAGGCACTGCATTTGATTTACAGTAACAGAATTTACTATCGTCTTTACTTGTGTTCAGTAAGTTATACATGCTTGAGAGGCACAATATTCAATCTCATATGCCACAGATGACAAGCTGTAAACTTGTTTTGTCTGGAGGCCTAGATGCATTATTACCTCCACAACGTGAAGTATGAGGCATAATGGAACAGATATATCTTGGAAACTGACACATTAAATTTGCAGCAGAATTTACAGGAAAAGACCTTGCACCGCCAGCCTGGACGTCAGCCAGGCGGAAACGAGTCTATCTTTTAATCTTTAGGCTAATTAAAAATGATTGTGACTGCAGAAATATCCTTATCTTCCTAATATCTCAATTACCTCTGAATATTACATGCAAGATGGGGGATGTAGACTAATTAATAGAGGCAATCTGTTAGCAAGATTAATAGAATGGCAGACCCAATGAAGCGAAAAGATGGAGAGACAGATAGTGGGATACCTAATTGAAGATGGAAGGAAAGAGGGAAAAAAAGGTTGGGGAGGCAGCAGGAGGGTTAAATAGATGCGCTCTTCCTGCTTTAGTATCAATTTGAACCACAGGGCATGTATTATATATGTGTTATATTTAGTATCAGTGGAAAGTTTACCTTCAGCTCATCTTTTGATTTTGTCTTGTTAGTTTAATTTAGAACCTTTTTTTTCACTTGGATGCATGCAGAAGTCATTGCAGACGACGTGATCACTTGTGACAAAATAAAGAGAGTTTTTAAATAGAAGGGGAGTGGGAGTGAAGCTGTTGTATAGTCAAGCCCAGAAAAGCTATTTTCTTAATGAGCTACTTCTTAGTAATAAAACCGTTTGGTAACTAAAATAGTGTGAACACATGGATTTCCTGCCAAACTTGCAAACTTGGGGAAGTTCATTAATAGACTCTTACGTCAAAGAACTGATCCATGACATATAGTTTGGTGTGTGACGAATGGTATGAATTATTGCTGCAACCCAATTAATTCATACAGTCATTAAGGACTTAACTGTTCTCAACTTGTATGTGCATGAGCCAATAACACTTACAAAAGCAATAACAATTGCAATATAATTCGTAATTCACTTTTAACTATTTCAATTTTGACTTAAAAATGCACAGTAACATTATAATTTTGTCATTTTTAATCAATATTGTTTAAAAGAGCTCCATCAAACACTAATACGGTGCTGGTGCCCAATCTAGAATGGGTGGAGATGATTCTACATTGGCCACTAACTCTGCATCAGCAGGAAAAGGGGAAAGTGCGGTGGTAATTTCTGGCAGCACCAGCACAGCAAAACAAAATTCCTGGGCCAAAGCTTGAACTACTGATCGGTAGCTATCAGAAGGGCTACCACAAGAAACTGGACAAGGATTAGAAGAGGCAGCTCAAAGATTTCATCCACTGTGATTTTCTTCTGACAGAATTTGTAAAAAGAGAAGTGGCTGACGCACTGCACTGTACAGAGTCAGCAGAGAGGTAATGTGTTCTGTTGACATAGGAAGACTGATTAAGAACTAGACTTAACTTCTGGTGAGAGTTAACAAATTGTGCATGTTTAATAAAAATGGCACACACAGTCTGCCCAGCTCACAATTCCCAGCATGCTGTAGCTGAAGGACAGCAACTGTTGTACTGCCAAAACTTTCCATATAGAGCTTGCATTTTAGAGTTTTCGCTCCCTGAATTGACATGAACAGACAGAAATGCAATTTAGAAAGTAATTATTTGTCTTACACTTGCATCAAAAGGTTGTTGATAGTGCATACAGTTTCAGTGATAACTTAAATGAAACATGTCATTTTTTAGACTTGATCCTGAAAAAGTGTTATTAGTGACAGAATCTCATCAGCTAAATGCCACCATATCAGCAAAAATGGTATATTAGGGCTCATAAAGGACTCATTGTACTAATCATTATGCTTCAGTTCACCTCATTGTTGCAAACTTAACTCATTTAGTGGCTTTTCGTAGACTTGCAGTGACTTTGTCCAATAAATAATTAAATAAAGTGTTGAAAATTCTGCAACAGTACTGTTTCACAGTCATTTTACTTATTAAACCAAAATTCAATATATAACCCTAATTCCAAAAAAGTTTGGAGACTGCAAAATATAAATAAAAACAAAATAAAATGATTTCAGAATGACAATGGTTACTCTAGTTTGTATTTACAATAGAACCCTGAAAAATAAAGAAATAAGAAAAAGATAAAGTAATTTTAATTCAATGGTTGCAACACATTTAAAAAAAAATTGGGATGGGAGCAACAAAAGGCTGTACATTTGATGACACCAATAACTGTCCTTTTAGAAGTCTACCTATTCACAATCTACCTGTTCTGTCCTCCAAGTATAAAGTCATGCTACTACACAGGAAATGTATTTGAAATATATTATTTCTCTTTTATTGCTTTGGTGTAGGACAGGGGTGGGGAACTCCAGGCCTCAAGGGCCGGTGTCCTGCAGGTTTTAGATATCACCCGGGGTCAACACACCTGAATCAAATGATTAGTTCATTACCAGTCTGGAAAACGTCAAGACATGTTGAGGAGGCGATTTAGCCATTTAAATCAGCTGTTGGATCAAGGACACATCTAAATACTGCAGGACACCAGCCCTTGAGGCCTGGTCCTCCTACACAATGGAAATCTCATTGTGACATTCTAGAGAAAAGGTTCTGATGTGAAGTTGTCAGATGATCTAATGAAGCTGGATACACACTGGAATTGATTTGCTGTAACCATGAAAGGGAATGACATTCTGTGACATTCTCAACAAGCGAGCCACTGTATCAACTACCAATGAGAGTGAAGAATATTGCTGATTGACACAGCATCTGCACAGACAGGATGCTGGCCAGGAACCCAGAGTGATGTTAAAACTAAGTAAATGCCTACCTCAGCCCAGCAGCCAGGCCCTGAATTTCAACAATTAAAAAACTGATGAGCAGTCAGGCTGCAGCCGCTGTTTTCTACCTCTTCATGTTTCTGAAGTAGAATCACTGTCTTCGTGCTGATTTTCACCTTTGCTTTGTGTTGTTGGCTTTGTATTATACTATGAAGAAGATCAGTTAATTTGGTTTCGATATTTCAAGAGAAAATCTTCATTTTCTTTGTCCAAGATGGAACCTTTCAAAAACTCTTAGTCACCTAAAATGCAATGAATGTGTGGACCAAAGGCCAAAACACATAGAAAAGATGTGTTTCAGAATACCCATGCAGATGTGGACAGGGGTTTGAAGGGTCTGCTAGAGCAATAGATGTGAAGAGCTTGGAACCTGATAGGGTAGCACACAAGGTTTGAGAAAAGTACACTATATTGCCAAAAGTATTCACTCCTCCATCCAAATCATTGAATTCAGGTGTTATAATCACTTCCATGGCCACAGATGTATAAAATCAAGCACCTAGGTAGACTGCTTCTATGAATATCTCATATAAACAATCAGTACAAACCCCCAGACTTAGTGTGGCCTTCAGATCGACGAGTCTGGGTTTGACGGTTGCCAGAACAGTATTCGTCTGACTGCATTGTGCCAAGTGTAAAGTTTGGTGAATAGGGATTATGGTGTGGGGTTGTTGCAAGGTCCATAAAGACATGGATGAGCAAGTTTGGAGTGGAAGAACTTGACTGGCCTGCACAGGGTCCTGACCTCAACCATATAGAACACCCTTGAGAAGAATTAGAGTGGAGACTGTGAGCCAGGCCTTTTCATCCAACATCATTGCCTGACCCCAATAATAAGCTTCTTAAGAATGGTAAAGAAAATATCCCATAAACACACTCCTAAACCTTGTGGAAAGCCTTCTTGGAAGAGTTGAAGCTGTTATAGTGCAAAGCATGGTCTGCCGTCACATTAAACACTATAGGTTGAGAATTGGATGTCACTCAAGTTCATATGTGTGTGAAGGCAGACTAGGCAATACTTTTGGCAATATAGTGTATGAAAGCAAAAACAAGGCTTAGAATTAAAATGTGAAAGAAAGTTAAAAGTCTTTAAGAGTTAAAGTGAAGACAGAAAACAAAAACAGCATCTCCAATTAAAAATGAAAAAACCTCCAAACTCCATTGGACAGAACTATAAAAAGTAAATGAGTCTTAGCCGGCACATGCACAAACCTTCTGTCTTCATCGGAAGGAATATAAAGACAAAAGGGAACGCTCTTTTAAGACCACATCAAGTATTTAACATCGATGTGAACTTTGAAACTTCCTTAGAATCTCAGCCTCTGGCCCACTCTTCATTAAATAGCTGGCCTTGGAATAGAAGGAACTTTTTGTTCTTTCTAATAAATGCAGCTAGTGGGGCTGTTTTTGTCACATAAGCTTAGAATATTAATTAGGTTGTAATAGTACTTGCAACTAGATAGTGTAATAAAGCCCTACCCTACTGTAGACAAACATATAGCATCAAGTATTTGCCCAGTGGGGAACTTTAGAGACACTACTCCTATCACAGATACATAAAATGTGTCCTTAAGATGAACTTAGAGGGTGAAAAAGAAAAAAACTGAGACATTTTTTACAAGATCCTATCTTCCCTTCCCCCATTTCTCAGTTTATTCATTTATGCTCCATCAGGGGGTAGCTGCTGTGAGCTGGACTGTCTCTCCTCCTCTTCCATTTTCTGTGCTCACATTTTCATACAGCTTCTATCTCATTCAAAATAAAGTGCTCCCCTCATTTAACTGTCAAATTATGCATACGGACGTTGAAATATTGACATCAGCCTGTGAGCCAATGGCCTGTCGAATGAGTCACAAGCCGTAATGACAAGAGCAAGGGTTGGAGGTTAATAATATGGAACCCTATATCGCAAAGGCACTGTGGCGTCACTTTGATGTTCCACATTACAGTTTTTTTTCTTGTTTCACGCCTGGTAATGTAATCTTTCCCAACACTGTCTCCCCTTTGTCAAACCCCTACACACACACAAACACACACAAACACATGCACACACGCTCCAAGATTCATAACCCTCCGCTTTGTACAGTAGCAATCAAAGGTAATAGACTGAGGGAACAAAGTCTTCAAAGGAGCTGAAGCCAGAGTCTGAATCCAAATACACATTCATTCTGTTTGCACTGCAGGAGCTTACTTTGTACTATTCTTGTTAAATACTGCAAACTGCATACGTACACAACCTCAAATACAGCGTGGGTACAAGCAAATGGATTTGCTGTCAAATAAAAAAAAATAAAGCCAAAAGCTTAAGATATGGAAACAGAGGTCCCGTCTGTTCCCCCAGAGTTAAATTCAACAAGTTCAATCAAGAAGTAAAAGAAGAGAGTGTGTGATTGCGATGCAGAAAGAAAATCAACAATGCTTTATTCCAAAATTGGCTGTGTGATCTTCTAAATTTATGTCTGCATTTTTTCTGTGCATTTGTGCCTTTTAATACATTTTACAGTTCTCACACATCAATTTGCGTTGCGAATCTGAGTGACAATTGCACCGTCAACTCCTGAAATCTTCTCGCAATAACCTTGGTGACAGCTCTGAGATGCTATACTTCTTGTCCGAGTTTCCGTCTATAATGACTGAGGAGTGAATGTTACCTTGAACCGAGGTCAGTACTTCAGCCAGTTTTCTGTATAAGTCAAAAAAGCTGGACTGCTCTAGATTTATAAAATGTCAGGATTTTAATCATTACTTATTATTAATCTCTGGCTGTCTTCCAGGTCCTATCCTCCTACCCTCAACCCCAGCCAGTCATGGCAGACGGCTGCTTCCTCTGAGCCTGGTTCTGCTGGAGGTTTCTTCCTGATAAAGGGGAGTTTTCGCTTGCTCGTAAAGTGTCATCTAATTGTTGGGGTTTTCTCTGTTTTTCTCTGTGTTATATAAAGTCTTTATCTTTATCTTACCTGAAGCAACTGTTGTTGTAAATGAGCAATATATAAATTGATTTGAATTGAATTGAATGTTGACCCTGTAGGTATTACACTGTTTGCATGCACATAATCTTTGAATTTTTTTCTTTCCTTTTTTTAATTCATTTAAATTGTTTGTTCATTAATTAAAGAAAATACCAGACTTTTAAAACAATCTTCTCTGTCAGCCATGACCAAAGAGCACACAATATAAATGCACAACAATCGTGACTGCTTGACAACTGCCACTGCAATGTTAAAGTAAGAAATTTCATAACATCAACTGTTTAAAAAAGTTTAAATGACATAAATACGGATCGCAGCACCATTTTTGGCCACTTATTTTGGAAAACAACGAGTGTGTAATCACTCACATGGTACAACCAATCTCATCCCTAATTCTGATACTGTTAGTCAAAGACAGTCACAGTATGCTTTTTATCTCACTGTCTCTTATCTTCATCTCATTTGCCTCTTTTCTCTCCCAGTGGTGGAAATATGCCCTTTAGGGCAGGGATTATTCATGAAAGATGGTGTAGGCTCGACTTATCCACTCTTGGGAGAGAAGAGGAGATAAGCTGCAGTATTATGCACCTTACTACTGGAATGAATTTTAGTGAAACTTAAAGTTGAAGACTCACATTCGTCCAAGAGGTATATACTGGTATTTTATGTAATATTTGAGATGGATGTATATGTGAATTCTGAGCTTATCCCAGCCAAGGAGATGATCATTATAATAGTAATAATAACAGTAATAGTGACTTAACAAAATAAGCTTAACAGAAACAAAACAAAATTGTAAAAACACATTTTCCTGATTAGTCAGCCTTTAGCATACAGACTCAATTACGTCTATTGTGCAACGCACAAGAATTTTTCAGTGTAACTTATTAGGGGTTTGGCAGCTTTGACAGATGGCTGGCAGCTCAGGTAGCTGTAGCTGATTTGAGCTCATTAGAATCACTGAGCCTTTTAACAATGTTTATGGTTTTGGTGTTATGTCTTTTTAGCAGAATACACAATATGGGCTGCTGTCTATGACAAAAACACAGTGAGCCAACCACCACCAACACCAGCAGATGCCATGGCAGCCCAAATCATCATAGACTGTGGAAACTTCACATTGGACATCAAACACTTTGGATTCTGTGCCTCTCAATCCTTCCTCCAGTTTCTGGGACCCCGATTTCCAAATGAAATACAAAATTCTTTTAAATCTGAAAAGAGGCATTTTCAGACGAAAGCACAGTTAGCACAGGTAAGATGCATCTGACGATATTCAGTTTTTTAAGGTACACTGGTACATAGATATTTACTTCTATTAAATGCACCAATCCACACAGACTACTAGAGTTTAGACTCTGATTATGCACCTGTTTTCTGGCTTTGCTGTCAATACAAAGCGATCAATGAAACGACTAAATCTATCAACACTGTTTATTGCTTCATTTTAGTGTTTCCATTAAGAATATTTATGCTGTCAGTCAGCTTGGTGAAGACAGTTTATCTGAACGCTCTCCTTTCAGCTCCTCTGTACTTCTGAGAGACAGACTGGTTCTGAAGGCAGTGATACTGAAGGCAGATCGGTACTGGTGTGGATTGAATAGATCAAAAGCTTCAGTGGTGCTTTTGTGTTTTGTGTGTGTCTGATTTTCCATAAGTGAAAGTGTCTATTAGTCATCTCTATTTATCAATGCATTTATATTTTATAACCTCTCTGGCTTGATGAGACCCTTGTATTCATGAGGGTACTCTGTTAGTTTTATCTCTGAAAATCTCTCTCAGTGGACCATTAGTTGTTAATGGTATTAATAACAGATCTAACCCTTTAGGCCATAATATGGGCTCATTAGAGGGAGAAAGAAGACCATTATCCTGGGCAAAGTTAGGTTTGCAGTTTAACAGCTCACATTTCCGCGTAGTGTCTCTCTGCCTGTGTGTGTGTATTCAGTAACAGACTTCTAGGCAAACTGAGTTAATGGTGGGAGACCGAAGGCAGCCTGAAATTTGAATGGGGGCTGTTAAGTTACTTTAACATATGGGAAATGCCATGTTAGAAAGCAACAAAACTGTTGGGGTTTATCAGTTTCATTAGCAACTGATTGGATTTTCCTTTTATATGCTTATATAGTTTGCCCCCTTTTGGCCAGATGTTCTTTTTCTATGTTATGGGACTTTCTGGACATGTTTTCATTTTAAAATCTCTATTTGAAAAAGGTAAAACAACTTTTGACAAAATGCAGACTTGGTATTTGGATGGCACCCCCCCAAAAAAACTATGTGACATCAAAGAACAGTCTGAAGATCCAATATAAGCACGAAAGTGGAGAGGAACTTTGTACAAAAGAACATGCTGCAAGGATTTTGGCTTTTAATGGTTGTCTCAGTGTACATTATGGCAGCAGCTATACACACAGAGACCTGTTCTGACAGGCAGTGAATGGAAGTGGGATCAAGGCACTAAAGATAAGTCAGTATTTTCATGAATATATTTTCCCAAGTCCAAACAAAAAGTCATTCAGGAATAATATTGTTCCTTTTTTTCCACCTAGAAACCATATTATACAAGCAGATTAGAGCAGAAGTGAGCAAGCAGACAGATTTCCCAAGAGCACCTCAATGCGAAAGATATACATTTGAGACCAAGCAGGAGGGAGATGCACACAATATGAGAACATACTGGAAAGACACAGAAGTAAAAAATTAATCGGGCATAAAATTTAGTGGAACAACTAAAACGACACAAGCCACATAACTCTGACATGATTTCATAAAGCTAATTGCCAATCGCTCTTCCTAATTACCAAAACAAGCTTGTTTAGCTTCAAAATTCACAGAAGCATCAATACATACAGATTATCCCACAGCATCATTCAGTTAAATAACTGCATGTCTTCTTATCGCATGTCTGACTATGAAGCAGGTGTGTGAGTAGATACAGTACAATACAGCTGAGAGTTGATTTTCTATTTACATCCTCAGAGGACGTTACAAAGACATCATGGTACGATCATCTGTCAGTCACAGGGCTTCTGTTTTACATATGTGTGTAATGTGTGCCTGTGTAAAGTGTGTGAATGCAAGCTGAAGTGACAAACCCATTGATGTTACTTTTGCGTGACAATTTTACTCTTGCATGTCAGCAGGCAATATTATCTGATGCAACATTAAAGCGTACAAATACTGTACACCACTAATTGCTAGTGTATGCGCAGAGAGCTGTTCAGTTGCACAGAGCCAAGCCTGGTAACTGCAGTTGTGATAAAGGATGCTGCCTGCAACTTCAAATTTGACAATTAATTTTGTATAAATTTTGCACTGTAGAGATTTTTTTTCAGTGTGCTTTTTTTTTTTTTTTAATTTTTTTTAAATTTCAGTACAAATAGAGGCTTGACTTTTAGAGCTTGCTTGGCCCTTGGGTGTTTGTTTGAGAATTGTACTTCCATCAGCTGCGGCTCCAAGATCAGGGAAGCAATTAATGAGATTGATTACTGCAACTAGCTCAACTCCTGAAACAAAGGGAATAAACTCCATGTTGAAATTAACCAGACAAGAAAGCAACTAAAACTTTAAGCCATTTTAAGTTGAGCTAAAACTTAAACATTCGGTAACTTTTAAAATAATGCTTTCCTCCACAAGTCTGCATGATGACACAGTGGTTAGGACTGTTGCCTCACAACAAGGTCTTTCTTGCTTTCTGTTCTCCCTGTGTTTCATCTAGGTATTCTGGCTTGCATCCAGTTAGTGGGGTTAGGTTAGGCTGAGTTGGTGATTCTAAATTGCCCATATGTATATCTCTGTGTTAGCCCTGCAACAGAGTTGCAACCTGCCCAGAGTGTAACCCGCCTCTCCCCCTATGGCAGGTATTCATTCAATCTAGATATCCACGTTTTGACACTTCAGTATGTGCCAATAAAGATGTGGATATATGAGCAATAGAATTGTTTCCTGGTTTTTTTCCAAGTCAAACTCCACAGGCAGAGATCACTCTTGTTAACTAAATAGGCCTGAAATATGACAGAATCTGCTCAGTTGCAAAAAGAGCTTCAGTGGTCAAGCAAGCTTTCAGGAGGTAAAGCATTAAACGTTAATAAACACTCACTTCCATGGCATTTTTGGAGTGAGTGTTTTGGTTTTGGGTCAAAGCCAAAGACCTAGTTTAAACATCAGTGGTGATCCTTCATATAAAAGCTAGGTAAGTTTGACCAGAGAAGACGTTTTCTCTCTGTGTCACTTTGATGGTAAATTTATAGATGTGATCAGATCAGAACAGGGCTGCAGGCAGTGATCAAAGAATAACAGCTGGGAGCGGTGCAGCCCTGCAATAAGAGATGACCTTGAATGGTCATAACTTTAAATCAAGCAGAGTTATGGAACTTTGCAGTTGCACCTCGTGTGAGTTTGGGAATCCAATTAAAAATGAAAAGCTGGTTTTTATTTCGCGTTTGAGAAATATTTTCAATACAGTACAGCACCGATTCTTTTATAGAGCAGCAAGGTTATAGGTATATGAGTTTGTACAGCCTCCACATGAACATTGTACTGCTATCGACAAAGTTAGCACACTCGCAGCACTGTGGTCACGCTGTGTGTGCATGGATGGCCACACACACGTCCTCACAAAGCAACGTGATACTGATATGACTGAATGTAAAAAACATGCTGTGCATCACACAAACAGATGTATACACACAGAGACACACACTGGCATGAAGTAAATAGGGTATGACCTTGCAGCACCTAGCCTATATAAATAGCCTGTATAAAGTGTCTTTGCTTCTTCGACTTGCATCTGTTCCTTTTGGTGTGAGTGTGTTTTTGAGAACTGAGTCTGAAAAAGAAATAAAAAGCAAAAGCATGAATTCTACATCTGATAAGCATTTTTTTTTCTTTGCTCATTCACTAATGCACCCACAATATTCCCCTCTCCTCCCCATGTTCCCTCCCTATCTGGCAGCAGGCCAGTTTCCTAACACGGTGATGGAGCAAAAGAAAATTGATTTCTAAAGAGCTGCTATGCCCGGATATGAAATACGTAACCAGTTATTAGTCTAACCCCGATATTAACACAACACGACAACCATGTCAAGATGTATATTTGAGATGTCGCTCTTGTTTCCTTTGAGAGATACATAAAAAAGGCTAAAAATGATAAACTGCCACTTGTTCAAAGCATTACAAATCAATGTCAGTATTGCATAGTTTTGATGATATCTACTTTGTTTGAGAGAAAAAGGAGAACAAAAAGCTCTAGTTGGCAATGCATTGATGCTGCTATGAGACGGACTCAGTATCTTGATTGTGTAGACAGTCAGAGCGAGCGGGTCCATATTACTTACTATGCTGCTATTAATGAGAGGCCAAATGGCCCACACACTGATGTACTGTACATGGTCTCTCTTGCACGTACACTTATTAACACAGAAGCAGATGCACCCGTGCAAAGACAGCACACAGTGAGCAGTAAGGTCAGGGCTCACAGTGACTGAGAAAAAGATATTTGAAGAAGATATGCTGCCTGTTGCTATGGAGCACTCTGAGAGGAAAACATACACACAAAGACGCACACCTACACATGATGCTCTATCAATCCTAAAGAAAATGGACCAATCGCACACCCGGGAAGATAAACACACATATACATGCATGTATATACGCACACGCTCAATCAATCATTGTCCTATTACAGAAAGTAATGAAGCTGCAGCGTCTTTCAAGAGCATCACAGCTTCAGTTATTGCCCTCGGACTCTCTCTGTGTGTGTGTGTGTGTGTGTCAGCGTTTGTGTCTTTTCCTTCATATGTTTTATTTATATTTAGAAAGGAAAAAGGGGCCATTCTTCAAGAACAACATTGCTCTTTCATTTGTTCCTTTAGGACAGGGTGAATTATGCCAGTTGGTTAATCAGATTCTTCACCAGAGAGGCTCAGACAGAGGCACAGCAAGGGGGAGAATGAAATAGGCAACCATACTTCTAGACGCCTCAGAATTGGGAAGAACAAGGGCACGGCATAATGTGTGGCATAATGAGCATGCCTGTTAATTTGCTTTATTTTTTGAAGGGTGATTTAAAAACTTTAATTAGACTATGAACTCTGTTGTTCATCATAGAGGGAACTGGCACAAATAGCTGGAACAATTCTATTCACGTCAATAACAATACGTTAAATGAGCCATTATACTCTTCATGAACCCGAAAGAGAAGAATACAATAGAATGTAAAGCATAAAACATATTTACCATTGTAAATAAATGAATATATTGTAAAGCAGTGGTAGATGATTTAGCACTCTATGTACTTTAAATCCTCTCAGACACTTTTTTTTTAAATCTATGTCCATAAACTGGCACTTTGCAATAATTCATTTGCTTTAGCTCTCATATTTTTGAACTGGGAACCTTTTACTGTAATTATTTAACAAATTTCACAGTGATATGAATGATTAGTTAGTTGTTGCCTTCAGAGGGTGTTTTTCTTTTCCGTTCCAGTGCTCAGAGACCCAGCCCACCTGCCTGCCTTCCTGCTGCACTGACCTAAAGTACAGTAAAAGTCAGTGCTGGCTGAATCGATCACAGTGTAGGACTGAAGATCACTTGCGATGACTTGTGATCGATAGTGTAACTCCATGTAAACAGAGCATGAAGGTTCAGTGCTGTTCGGACAGTTGAGGCAAATGTGGGAAAAACTGAATCAGTGCCACTCAGTGGAAGTCATATATGCTCATTTTAGGGACAAAACAAAAGACTGAAAAGGACACTGAGATGATGGCCGCATGTGATATTAGTAAGTGTAATTGTCCAAATTCATATTTCATCACATCGTGCTTAAGTGAGGGATTTTTAAGGAAAGCCTGTGCTGTTTATGTGTGTCTGTATGTGTGTGTCTGTCCTGTTGACGGGTAGGTGAATGCCTGAAAAGACCATAAGCTCTTATCACTCTGCTACAGACACCCGGTATCAAGCTGACTGGACATTCCTCCCAAAGTGACAGATGCTAGCAACAAGAGTGCTCTAAATGAGAATGGATATGGAGCAGTGAAGCAGCATCAAAACTAATCCATATTACATCCGACGCGTCTCATTTTCATGTTTCACAGGAAGTCATTGAATGTGGACCAGATGCTTTGAACAGTTTCAGAATGAGAAAATTTCCTGCACACAATTTAAACTCAAGCTCAACTTTCTGTAACTTAACTGAAAAGTGAACTCAACCAGGGATGTTTAAATCATTCCAATAAGAAAATTAATCTAATACTATTTCAGCAATGCACTTTTCATTAAAGTCATTTAACCAGCAGTCCATCTGTTCTCTGGTTTCATGTTTTCTAGTGTTGCATGCTCTCTTTGTGTCACTCCACTCTTTAGATTGCAAATGTTTAGACTCTGGCATGCTGTGATTGACGGCTTTTCTGATATTTTGTAGATCAGACAAATAAATTAACAACCTAGATTAACCGGCAATGAAAACAATTTTTAGCTGCAGACCCAAATCAGATTTCTCCACATCAGTTTAACTTATCATGTTCAACACACTCAGAGATGGCCCCAGTGGATGAATGAATAATAAATAACTCAAAGTGCTGCTTTTTTAAATAATAAAGCAGCTAAGAAAGATGTTATGAGCATTAGATGAAAACCTGTGACACCATGCAGCAGCATGGCTGTACGTCAACATACACTGATACCACGTTTCTGGTTTGCCTACAGTTAGAGAACAAAAACAAAGTTTGCAAAGGTTTTCCCCAAACCGACGATGAGTATCCCAGCAATTCCACGTGATGCTCTGAGTGGTGTAAGAACTTAGGTATTCTACAACAAAAAATCAAACAAGGCCAATCAATACAACAAGTCATCCAATGAACAAACTGATGGGGGGACATAGCGACGGTGGAGTTTAGAGTCCATCGCTCACCTTCCGCAGAGGCACTGACTCCTCTCCGCGAACCCGATGCACCTGCGCACCTGCACCGCGAAATCCGTCAAAACTTAGCGCCAGTCCTCCCAGTGTAGCTGTTTGATTTGTTCCTCGTCTTAAGCTGCGATGTCCCCCTCCAAGAAAAACTCCCTCGCGCCGCCGTCTGTCGTGATGCGCTTGTCCCCTAGCGACTCCTCTCCAATCCTCGGTATCGCGGAGGTAAGAAGGAACGAAGCTCTGTTGATATCATCCACCACTACTCCGCGCGAAAGGCACCGCGGAGAGAAAACAAATAGAGGGAGAGAAAACACACACACACACACAAAGCGAGCTATCCCAGCTTGAAGTAAGCGAGAGGGGGGACAGAGAAGAAGAAAAAAGTGTGAGCAGCCTTCACTGGGATGAATGAGAGACAGAAAGCGCTCTCGGCTCACGCAGCGTGTGAGTGATACACGGAACGCTCGATTTGTAGAGTGAGTGAGTGGGAGCACTGGTCGAGTGAGTAGGTCTTCGCACCCACACGCATGTCATATTACACGAGCATAACCCGAGAGAGCACCCAGATTCCCTGTCATTCCAGTCACTGTAATATCGATGCTCTGTTTCCATGACCCCCCTTTACAAAGTAAGGCGTCTTTGCTCACACTCACTTTTTAATCCCCATCATTTCATTATAAGGCATATCATGCACTGTTACTGTCTTGTTGAGAAGATGTAGTGTAGTTTCCAGCTGTGTGGTCTTCATCAAGCACTCAGAAGAACCACAGGGTTCATGTGCAGAGGTGCCCCGAAACCGTAATCAAGGCTGGGAATTTGACTTCATCCCAGGCCTCTCTGTCAAACAAACCACCAGACTGCAAATTCCATTTGTAGGCTAAATCAATGCGTTGATGTAACACTTACAAGACTAGTCATGAATATGTCCACTGTGCTCGTTTGAGAGAAAAGTTATCCAGATTTTTTTTCATTTTCAAGAGGAAAAAAGTATACAAAATGTACTACTTACCAAGAAATGCATCTGAATGATAACTTTTAAAGGTTTGTTAGGGCAACTGTGTGCTGCAAACACTTACACCTGCGAAGAATCAGAAAACACACAACTCATAGCATAATAATCTCTTTCCTCCACCTTTACTTTTCTTCTGACCACCTGTGCAGCCGGGCTTCTATATGCATGTTTGCCACATTTGCAGCAACAATGGTGAGATTTTGAGACGTGCGTCTACTCATCTACCAATAGAGTTTGAGATGAAGCAGCACTCTCTATGTTAAAAAGTTTGTTCTCTTCAACCCAGAATGGTCCTCTGAATCTAAATGCCGTGAGGTAAAAAAAATAAAATAAAATAAATAACAGGGATGTCAGTCTTTTGTTATATTGCTCACCGTCCACTGATGCAACTGTTTAGGTGGGTTGACATCCTGCAGACCTGCAAAACATAGAACCAGTGTGACTTTTCTTCTGTGAACAGGTTTTTGTTTGTTTTTTTTTTCCCTCAGCCACAGAGTCCATAAAATGATTATCTCAGAAAAAATAAGAAAAAGAAAAAGAAATTGCTGCAAATGAACTCAATGTTTCAAGAGGAATTATTTTGAAGTGTAATCTGAATAAACAAACCGTGGCCTTTGAATCCCAATCAAACCGAGGCAATTTAACACAGTCGTGAATCCCAGTGAAACTCACAGGAACCCAGTATCTGAAGCCAGAATGTTTACCACAGCCAACAACAGAAAACTCCCCCGGCTCTTGATCTATTAGAAATGGCATTAATTCACTGTGGCCTGCAAACAGTTCCCAAAGCAATCATGCACCAAATTTAGAGCTTAGCTGAAAAGAATGACATTGCCATGCCCCCCCTATCCTTTCTTTTTTATAATTTTTCTGTTCGATTATCCCGAGTCTTTTTGAAATGCCACATTTTCTCACTAGTGTATGGATGTGTATTCATTCCGGCAGAATGGGCGCCTATTACACGCTTTCAGAGGCTGTGACAGCAGCCCTCAGTGAGGAAGCCAAACACTTCACAGCTCAGACAATGTACCCAGGCAGACGTGCATACACACACACACACACACACACGAATGCATGCACTCACAGTTTCAAATACACACAAACCCACTGACACAATGCACATCGACGAGATGAAAGGGCCAATTTATCAAACCACCAGCTAAGGCAGGCCCGAGGACGTATAGTGTCAGCACTGGTCTGTAGAAAGAGGACAGGATGTGCCTCTCTTTCTGTGTTTGTGTGCAACTTTCTGTGACTTTCCTTGACAGTAAAATCATTTTCCTAACATAATGTGCATTTTTGCCATGGGCTAATTTTCTCAGGTAAAATGCATCAGCGGCTGATGCCTGCTGACACGGCTGCACGAAGCGGGGAATTTGTCGTTCTTTTGATTGCCAGGTGCTTTAATGCCAAGAAAAGAAAGTGTGCACATGAATTTGTTAGAAAGAGCCGGGGTGCTAAAGAGAGGGAGGGAGCGATGATAGAGGGGTCTGTCCCATGTTATTTCTCATTAAACTGCAAGATCGATGTTTGTTGTCAGAGTTTTACAGCATTTATAAGCCCAAATGAATCCACTATTAGACTGCCGCAAAGCAGACACAGTAAGCAGTGCTTGGGAAGAGTTTGTGTTGAAGTGACAAGCAAAAGGGAATTTCACGGCATTTTGCCGTGCAAGGATGTGCTTGCTAAGTGGCACTGGTCAGCTCTGAGATGAAGTGAATTCTGAAAATGTCTTTCTGTTTTTGCTTTTTAGGTGAAACAAGAGAGACATAAATACAAAGTAATTCAATCACAAATCAATCATGATGTAACTGCACTCTTAATTCACTTATTTCAATGATTTTGTGCAGATCGTTGATCATATAGAACAGGTGTGGTGGATGTGGATCATTGTGACTTGAGGAGAATTAAATATAACACACACATGTAAATCAGTCCTGAGGAAGTTCCTGAGGGTACCATGGATTAATACAGGTGTACTGCAATGCCCTTTTAAAGCAAGTATCTTCTTTTTCATTAAATATCTGAGACGAAGTTGTGATACTATCATTATTAACTCTGACCTTTTCAACCGTACAGTAAGACCCTCATCTAAACAAATGAAGCTTTTTTTTTCTTTTTTCTTTATAAAACAGCGAAGCACCTGCAAGGACAAACAGAAAACAGCAGAGATTAAACTCTGAGACACCAGATTTTATTTCCACTCATCTGCTAACTCCCTTGCTGAGGCAGTGTTTATATTTAGCTCAGAATATGAGTGTGTTTATGTGTGAGGGAGAACATTATAAATGTAAGTCCCCTGATTTTGTGATGTTGTCTTCAGTGTGGTGCATCTGTTGGGTTTTGGCTGCTAGGATACTGGCCCGGTCTGCTTGATACCGTTCCAAGGTCTGGGGGCAGCCTGCTGGCGCTGCCAGTTGGTGGCAAGCCGAGCAGGGTGGATTGCCCATTATATCTGGAAAAAGAAAAAAGGAGTGAGGCCAGCTCCAAGAATTGTGGTCCCCAAAGAATTTGAAAAAGTGATATGGCTGTTTGTACACCACAGGTCAGAGATGCAGAAATGCATCAATAGAAGCTTGAATGTGCAGCGTGCCTGTGTGTGTAAGGAGTTAAGTGAATGTAAAACTAAGAAGATACCGGCAAATAAAGGTCCGATGTTCTCTCCAATAAGGTGTTTATTGGCAACAGGTGAGAGCAAATCCAGGGAGAGAGAGATATTTAATTTCAGGAGCATCAGCAGCTCGTACACTTACAGCTTGGATCGCTTACAAAAAGCCATATATAGAGGACAGCTGACACTGAGGGTGTACAGAGGAAGCTAAATCAAAATTAACATGATCTTGTCACCACCCTGAACACTGGGATGGGAAGATGGAGTGAGAACAGAAAAGTAATTGATTTCTACAAAGTCGGCTCCACTACAGATTTATCTTTGTGATTGGTGTCTTATTCCTTTTACCAACAAACCTGTTAAAAGCGATTCAAAGATGAAGCCCCATTTTTGCCTCTAAGGCAAATATTACAAGTGTTTTCACCGTCAGCTCTACCCGTTTATTTACTCCACTTAATATTCGGCTTTTCTCCTCGAAACCCATCACCGAACACGTGTGACCTCCGAGTGTGTGAAAATGATTTACTGTGAGGTGACAGACAGATCTATGTCAGCCCCAGTGTACAGACCCGATACTTGTCATCAGATGCCAAGAGCTGTATTTTTAATGGTCTAGAATATGCATGAGATTATGTCATGAACCTGATGTGTGAAAAACAAATTAGCTGGACTCTTGCGAATCAATTTCTGTCATATTTGTTTTTATAAAATATCAACGCTGCTCATTTTATAGCCTCCCACAGCTCTCTAAGTGAATTTCCTCATTTTCTTCCTTGTTTTTGTGCTCTTTGATGAAATAACAAGCACAAATCTGGAGTTACAGCTTCTGGAATGCTGATTAGTATATAATGACTGGTGTGCTGCAGTTAGAGAACAATGGCTTTTGTTGACCTTCACACATTTTTAATAAGTCCTGTGGTGCTGCAAATGCTGTGTCCTTCTATCAGTCTAGTGTGTAGTTGGTAGCTGTCTCCATCTAGAGGAAAAATGAGTACAGTGAGGGTTCACATGCCTTACACTAAAAGCTCTCACACTGCATTAGTGGTTTTCACCTGAAAATAATCACTCACTTCCCAATGTTATGATGAATATGTGAACATATATGTGATATATTTCATTTTTAGTGTATTTTTTTCCTACAATCCTGTTAATTTTCTGACATTTATCGTATGATTATGAAATATATATATATATATATATATATATGTATGTATGTATGTATGTATGTATGTATGTATGTATGTATATATATATATATATATATATATATATATATATATATATATATATATATATATATATATATATATATATATATATATATATATATATATATATATGGATGTAACCGACCTAAAATCTGCCTCATGAAAATGAACTGCTGTTCCCCAAGAATGTCAGTAGGTGGCACTATGAGATTGTTTAGTGCTTGTGAACTTGAGTTGAGAACTATAGAGAAGGAGAATAGCGCTAAGGCTACGTATGCTGGTCGGAGCTACTCACAGAGTTTTTCCTTAACCTTTTTCTTGAACAAGGATTGTGTGTGAAGACACAAATTGGATTTTACTTTTCCGCTTGTTGGGAAACGCGGACACTTTTTGTTGATGCTGATGTACCTCTGTTTTTGTGTTTTTTGTTCATTTCCGGTGAGTTGACTAACTGCGCTAGCATAGCAAGCTAATCGTTAGCTCAGTATAATGTAAATTTCATGTGTTCCTTTTAAGTGCTGTATTATCTTTTTATTTCTTCACTTGTGAATGTTTTAAGCCAATCGGAAATATTTCTTTGGAAGCTAGTAGGTAAGTTTTATTTATTGTAATGAGATGATAAATATGAGCAGTCTATGGCTAAATAGTACTGCGACCACGTTTTGCACTTTCCTCGTGCATCAGTAATGTACATTCTCTCAATTCATTGGATTGATGTGACTGCTGTTCACAAAATATGAGATTTGAGTTAAATTTGTATGATGTGGAAATTGTTTTAAGGTTCTTTGATTAATTTTATTATTGATTGCATTAAGTCGTTATATACAAAGAGTGAGAGACATTTGGTCACTAGTGTTGATTAAGTTGTTATATGATATTCATGTAAAATATGTTCACTGCCCTGTGCAGGTTGGTTTTTTTGTTGGAGTCTAAAGTTGCGAGCCAGGATTCCGGATCCCCAGCTGCGATGCAGGAAAGATTTCCAGCCTACTTAGAAGTGACAACTGCGTTACTTCTTGACAGATAAGCTTATGAGATCTCAGAACAATACACTACCCGGGTAGTACTACTAACATTAACACTATACACACACACTCACACACCTGAACTGAAAAGACTGAAAAGAACTCTGAACACTGAACTCTGAACTCTAAAACTGAATACACAGACTGACAAATATGGACAATTGGAACTGTTGTGAACTGTTGAATGACTGTTTTTGGTTTTGTTTTGAATAAATGTTGACTGTTCTTTTAGCTGTGTGTCATTCGCTCCTTAGTCGATTCCTAGAGGCCATAAGCCTAAGATCCTAACTTTCTCTACATTCAGTAGTGGTAAAGTATCGTGTGTTATATATATATATATATATATATATATATATATATATATGTATGTATGCATGTATGTATGCATGTATGTATGCATGTATGCATGTATGTATGTATAGCTTATTTTTGAATTAACTTTCAAAAATAAGCTAAAGAAAAATTACATAAACCAGCATTGTCACATTTTAAGATTACCAAAAGAAAATGAAAGTTTATCATTCGTAGCACAGATGTTGTATTGGACTGCATTCAGTTTTTTATACTTGTGCCCCAACCCCAAAAATGTAATCATTCAAAACAAGTGCAGAGGAAAAGTCTCAACTGTTGTAGGGGTAATTAGAGAACACAAGGTGGCGCTAGAGAGCTGCAGTTTCACTCCATGCTGGCTGAGCTGAGATTAGAGGAAAGACAAATTAGAGTACACGAGTAAGAGAGACAGAGGGAGTCAAGTCAAAACCTCAGCAATGTTTTATGACACACAATAGGCCGAGCGCTTCCATTTAAACCAACATTAATTAAATTTATGGCGAACTGAGTTTACACAGCGGAATTGAGTTTTTCTATACTGAAATCACTTTGAGTTGATTTACTTCATCTTTTCCACTTGGTTGCCTATAATTACATCCAAATGACTCAGCCCTCATTACACATGTCTCCTTGGAATTTAGACGGTTGCGTTCAGTCGCTGTGCATCTCCCTCTGCCTGGGTTTGTGTGTGTGTGTGCTCGTCTGTGTGTCTATACCCAGATCATTTTTAATTATCTTACAGTACATGTAGGTATTTACATTCTGTGTGCACTGTGGTGTGTCTTCTTTGCCATACCGGTTGAAGAGCATGTTTTTGCAATGCATCACTGACGTTCCCGGCCATGTAAAGTACTTTGCTCCTTGCCAACAATCTGTGTGACTCATGATCTGGTTCCCCTCTTGCTGAGGAAGTGGGGACATTTTAATCCCTTTTGCCCCCACTTTCTACCTTTGGACTTCCCAATCCAAACGTTTCCCTTTGCACATCCAGGTCTTATCTAGATCTCTCTGGGATATTTAAGCTGTACTGAGGTTGTACAATGCACAATTTATTCACATGCACTGAAATCCATGTGTTTGCATGGCTCAGAATGTAAATAGACACACCTACAGATGTATTTGTAGATTAATCTTACCATCATCTTTTCCAAACATGCCTAACCACAAGTTGTACCTAATCTCTGTGAATTTCCATTCCCCGTGTATCCATGCCACTCTGAACAATGACATGATCCTCAAATGGCTTTATTCTAAATCCCCAGAAATCTGTAACAACCACTGGCATGACAGTAAAGCATGGTAACCCTTTCCAACAAGCCATTATTCTCTTTCTTCTGAACAAAAGGGACTCAGCTTTCCAGCTAACAAGACTGAACTCATGGTTTCGTGGTTGTAACTGAACAAAAACATTAACAGAGACCGTATGCCGCGGGGTCTCTGTGTAGTCGCATCCATGTATTTGTGCTGGTGACTGTGTGCATGTGTGTGCGGTGTTACTGCATATTTGTTGGGGTTTTGAACTGTACCTTGACAATTCGTCTCAGGCAGTTCGTCGTTCTAGCAGATGATAGGATTACAGTCTACTGGAGACTTAGAGCAGAGCAGCCTGGGTGAAAGTGAAACTTTACACTGTGACCCTTCTCCTCAGTTGCACTTAAAACCAACAATAAGAACATACCAACAAATACAGTTTATTCACAGGCGGATTATAGCTGTTGGACACTCATCCCTGCAGAATAAGGGCTTGTATATTTCCAAATTCCTTTGGAAAGATAAATCCCCGCGTATTAGCTTAAAAACGCTACAAAGAACCAAGGATAGAGGAGGATTAGATCTGCCTAATTTTCACCAATACTTCTTAGCCAACAGGCTTCAGTTCATCTCAGAATGGTTAAAACATACCTTCTTAGTTGAGCCCTGGCTAGATGTTGAACAGGCACTATGCAAGGATCTAGAGATTTCAGACCTACCATTTATTAGCTCAAACATCAAAAGACATGAATGCTTTAAAAGTATCAACATCAGCTTTTCTCTAACAGCATGGTGGGAGTTTCTAAAAATAACGGAGTCTTCATTAATCCCATGCAAACGTACACCTATCTGGAATAACCCTGACATATTACAAAACAATAATATGATTAATTTCCCAGAATGGAGTTGTAAAGGAATTAAATACTTAGAACATATATTAGAGGGAACAGAATTTATTCCATTTGACAGACTAGTTGAACAATATGGGATCAACAAGACAAGGTTTTTAGAATATCAACAAATTAAATCCATAGTAAAAAAGAAATTTAACCTCAGTCAAGTTGAATTACAAACACCACTAAGTGCGGCACATTTTCTTACTCTTAAATCCCCCAAATTATTATCTAAAATATACAGAACACTTTCTAAATTAGATGAATCAATATCCCTTCCTACTGCAAAGTGGGAAGCAGATTTATCAGTCAACCTAGACCAAAACTTCTGGTCTCAGATTTGCTTAAAAACTTTTAAATTAATTAAAAATCCCAGTCTGCAATTAATACAATACAAAATACTTCATAGAGTGCACTATACAGGTCATCGGATGTTCAAGATGGGCTTTACATCTTCCAACAACTGCTCACACTGTCAAGGCAATACACCAGACAATTACATCCACGCTCTTTGGTTCTGTCCACCAGTGCAAAAGTTTTGGCGCGAGATATGTGAAGACTTATCAAAGTGTCTGAAATGTAACATTCCAACTTCCCCCTTAGTGTGTCTACTGGGCAGCTTAGATAATGTCACTTCAGAAAAGAATATAGCCCATATGATCTTCACTGCCCTATGCATAGCCAAGAAAACAGTCCTCATGAACTGGAAAAATAAAAATAATCTTAATTCTAACCAATATAGAAATTATCTATTAGATTACATTAGTCTTGACACAGCCTCTGCCACCACATTAGATCAATTGCTCTGGGCCCCTTTTATCAGCTCCATCACCTAGTGGGGGTGGGGGGTCATAGTTTGGTCCCGCCTTCACTGTTGTGATTGGTGAGGGGGTAGGGACAGGCTTAGGGCGTCGGGGGGTTCCCCGGAGGCATCTTCCTTGGGGAGCTCAACCCGGGGTAGCGGTCACGTCCGGTTGGGGGCTCTGTTGGCTCTCAGGTGACTGTTTCCTCGCGGCTGCGTGCAGCGGGGCTAGGGGAGGGTCTGTGCTGACGGACGTGGGTTACTGACCTGGCAACCTGGCTGCCCCTGGGTGGGTCCGGGATGGGCGTGAGGTTCTGGGGGCGCTCCGTCTCTGGGCTGGGGCCCGGGCCGGGCCTCGGGGGCTTGGGTCCTGGTTGGTGTGTTGCCGGGGTTGTGGGCGGGTGGGTGCATGGGGGCCCGGCCCTGGAGCAGGGTGCCGCCGGTGCGTCGAGCCGCCTGGGGGGCTCTTCAACTGGTGGGGGGGATGGTCACATCTTGCAGGAGCTTTCTTCTCTTCAGGAACTCTCTGCAGGAGGGGGAGATACAGGAGAGGTGGAGGAAGATCTCAGCCTGGGCGTTTACCGTCTTATGTAGTCTGGAAGATGTGTGGATGGTGGGGTGGGTGCAGTTTTCTCTGTGGTGGGGTTGGGTGGACTGTCCAGGGCTCTGTGGAGCCGGGGGGCGCTACTGCACTGGGCCCCGGTCTGATGGGCCTGGGCCCCCCTTCCCTGGCGGGTCGCGGAGGGTGGGAGTGCCTACTGGGGTCAGCGGGGGAGCTGGCCCCAGGGAGGGGTTACCTGCCCCTCCCTTCCTTCCCTCCCCATCTCCAGCTGCCTCCCTCTTCCCGCTCCTCCACAACCACCCACACATGCAGGGCCTTGGAGTGGGGGTATGTCACCAGGGTGCAGAGGAGGCTACCCCCCCGTCCCCTTCTGGCTGCCTCTGCCTCAATTTTATCCAACAACTTAGACATTCACATTATTCACACTCTCATTACACATACATATAGGATCTTGGGGGTGGGCACAATCACGGAGTCCAAATCACCATCAGGGTGTATACCTCACCCCTGACGTCGTTGCCCACCTCTCAATTTTAAATACACTTAGTCATTAAGGGCTAGCAGGAGGGACTATGCGCTTACCTGCTGCTCCTTGGCAGGTAGCTCCATGCCCTCCTGGGTTTTAATTGCACCTTAGAACACACATGCATCAACACTACAATGAGCGGGTGGAGGGAGGTTTGGAGTCTTCTCCCACCCCCATTCTCTGCGGCCTGCTGGAGCGGGAGGGCTAGTAGGAGGAGTTGGCCGTCCGACTGCGGTCTGGGGTGTGGGGCCTCCCTGCTGCTGCGGAGTCGGGGTGGTCTGCCTCTCCCCACCGCAGGGAAAAGGGTAACACCACCTGGGTCTGGGTGCAATTCCCCCCTCCAGGGGCAAGGGTACCTAGATCCGGTTTGTAGAGTACGCTTGGGGAGTGTGATTGTGTGTACAGCGTCTCTTTATGTCTGTCTCCACGTTGGTTGAGTGTGGAGTAAGTGCATATGAGAGCATGAGGGTGGGAATGGATGTTTGTGTCTGTGTGTGCCTGTATGTCTGTGTCTATATGTCAGTTTGGGTATCAGACGCCACCTCTCTGGGGACACCTCAGGCCCTCCAAGGTTTGGAGGCCTATCTCCACCCACCACCACTTCCCCTGCCGGTGGCGGACTCCCTCAGGTGTCGGTGTGTTGGTGGTTCTTTGTGTCTGGGGGTGGGCGTCCGGGTACACACCGGCTCACTCCTTGGCGGCCGCTTGTCGGGGCCTGGGGCCTGGGGCTCGCTCGGGCCCCTTTGGAGGTGGGGTGCCCCTGGCCTCTCAGCCTGGGGCTCGGTCACTTAGGCACAGCTGGGGGCCGGCGGAGCTCACGGGTGCGTCACTGCAACTCCCCCTGACTTCTGCTCCGCGGCTGCTGGGCGAGCCCTCATCTGGGACTCTCCTCAGCTCTTACTGGAACAGTGGCGCGGCTGCCCCTCTGTTGGTCTTCCATGGTCTCTTGTGTTCTGGGGGCCTCTGGATGTCTGGAGTTTTGATCTCCTCCATACCCGCTTCACACCCTGGAGGACGGGGCTGTGGCCCCCCCACACTCCCTAGCAGATCATTACATGGAGAAACCTTTGGAATGCAAGCATGCTGATCCACACAGGTATGCACACATGGGTATTCACAGACGCGGACTAAAGCTTTCTTGGCTGCTGCCTCAAAGCACACTGTGCGCTGTCTATCTTGCGTGCTGCACAATATCGTTTATTATTTAGTAAATATTGATATCTATGACTAGCTAGTTTATTGTGATGGTGCTTTGTTTTCTCTATTATTATGTTACTCTTTGTTGTTTGCTGTCTCCTCTGTTTGTTTTTTTTGTTTGTTTGTTTGTTTTTCTCCATACAGGTGACCCAGGAGTTCTTTTTTTTTCTCTCTCTCTTCCCCCCCCTTCTCACCATCTCTTCTCCCCTTTGGTTTTCTTTCTTTCTCTCCCCCTCTTTCTCTCATTCATTCCCCCTGTCCTATTTATTAAAAAAAAAAAAAAAAAAAAAGAATAAGGGCTTGTTTCCTGTTTTTGTGTTTGCTGCCAAATTCATTTGGACATTACAGCCAAACAGTTTAAAGTCTCAAAACTGTGTCAATAAGCTGAACGCACATGATGCTTCCTTTCGCATCTGGACTTGATTTGATTAATTATATAAGAGAGAGGGAAAAAAAGAAGAAACAAAACAAACATGTTTTTCACAAACCTCAAAATGTTAGACACGTTTCGACCAAAGGAACTCGGGACAAATGTGGTATTTTCTGAAAAGCTTCAAGATTAACTGAGTCAGAAGAGATTTAAACCTTCACATGGCAATGTTCCAAGGCTTGGACACTGGTTTATGTGGGATAGTATGCAATGTTTATTTCAGTGAAATATGGTTCTTTGTGTGTCTTGAAGCAATGCACAGCTGGAACAAATACTTTTTAGAGTTATATCAGACTTCAAAAGGACAAAAGACAAAGAAAGCAGAGGAAATGGATTAACTTTAAGTGCATTTATTTATGAGCAATATATGGCACAAACTTGATAATTCACCGTGCAGCCGTGCACCACCATCTCATGCCTCGTCGGCTTCATGTGCTGCAGACAGTGTTGAGAGTCAGTGGAAGTCTGACGGCACCAGTTCTAAATTATTACACACTTGTTTTTTTGTATGATCTGTAAAATTTCATACATCGCCAGTTATGATAGATGTCTATAATAGACTTCTATTTACTGATATTATTATCAGGCCAATCTTGCATCTGTCTCTACAGAAAATGCAGTCTCAGACAAATTGACCTTAGGTTAAAATTTGCTTAAAGCTTTAAGCAGAAGCAGTTATTCTATGTTAATGACAGGATCAACTTGCTTGTCAAGTATTTTTGTCCCAAGGAAGTGGGGGGAAATGAAGAAAATCTGATATGGAGAAATGTCTTAGACATGCAGAACAATTTGTGAAGTGAACCCTGGACCGATGTGAGTGCAAACCCAAATCTGTTCTGGGCAGGTGTATTTAAAAATGATTTTAAGTCAAAATACTCAGTCTTTTTTCCTCCCATCACTCCTCGCGCATTAATAAATGTGACAATATCACTCTGCGAGGGTACTCCAGTCTGCTGCGCACACTGGAATCTGCTGTGCACACTTCTTACCTTGTTCCAGTTTGGCCTGAACAAACATAAAATTTAATATTACACTGCAAGTGTTTAAACAGACAGTCCAAGAAAAATGGAAGTGGTGACTTGTCGAAGTCATCAAGGAGAATTACCTGTGAGGCCTATACCATTTGTGTATTTTGTGGTGTATGTGTCTGTGAGTGTGAAGACTGTTATTCCACTAATTCGATATCCATCATTTCCTACATTTTTCTTCTCCACTTCTGGTGTGTTTTGCCAAAACATGATTGACTGCTGTGCCAAGGTGGCTCTCTTGTGTTTGGCGCTCACTCACTAGGTCTAGTGGCAGTGATTTATGTCTCTCAGATGGACACACAGTTTCTGGGGGAAATATCAGATGGTGCAGACATCGGTAGTGTTGTTTTTCTCTGTTTTAATGCCCCAGTGATGTCTCTTAGGAGAGTGTGAATGTAAAGTAAACAGGGGAAAAGACTTTGGGACTGCACTTTACAGCCGTTACAGCTTCTGATAACAGGCTGTTTGTTTAATCACACCTGGAGATCCATCACGCAGAAGACTGCTGGCCACGCCATCACATCACAGCACCGTGTCTCTGTGGTTGCTCCTCTGCATCCTGTTGCTTCACATCTGCTCCTCTGAAGCTGTTCTCCTTGTTTCCTCACTAGCGTAGCAGAAAGACCCATTTGTCTGTTCACTCTTTCCTGTAACTGTGGGACAACTTTTTTTTGTATTGTGCACCTCTCTGCACTAATGACTTGGCATGTCCTGTGTGTGTGTCTCTGTGTGGGGATGCTGTATATATAAATGTGTCCCTTAATGACGTGGCATTTGGAACAAGTATCCTTTTGGAGCAAGATACTTAGTGAGACACAGAAATATGTCATCAGGCAGGGATAGGGTGGGGAAGGAGATTTATGAGGTGCTGAGGCGGACACAAGCCTTACTCACGTTGGTAATGCTCAGTCAGTTTTTTAGATAACAAATAATCATAAACACTTATAGCCAAGAAGTTCCCAAGGTACACATACATATTCAATATGTAGGGCAGGCGAGTGCATACAGTCACATACGACCACACACACAGAAACGCTTGGAGAAAATGTCCTTGCCATTCTTCTGTCTGTCAAACAGTAACACATTCTAAATGAACAGACAGGGAGAGGGAGGGTTTGACATGGATTTTACACGTGATTTATAAGGTGCAGATGGATCATTAAAATGTTACCAATCCGAGAAGAGCATTTAAGGTGCAGACTGAAGCTTCACTCTGTGCTGTATCATTTGTCTGGAGGCTTTGAGCCCGGGTATCCTGAACCCAGGTGCTTTAGCTGTTCTCCTGCAGCATGTGTTGACCATGACGAGCTACACTTTGGCTCACCTCAGGCCCGGAGGGCTCAGTTAGCTCCAGATGTGGATTCCGGATAATTAGGCACATAATGGAGGGCCAGTTTTACCTGCCCGAGGGTTCTTACAGGGTCAGAAGTGAGTGCTGCGCAGGGTTATATATCATACATACAGTATGTGTATAATCAAGGTAGACCACGGTGCCACTTCTTTTTAAGGAGGAAGTGGGTAGTTTTGTCATTGAAGTGGTCCAGTTTGTATACAAAACATGCTTTATGTGTCTGTAAAGTGCACTGAGGTGTGTTTTATGGGTTGTGTTTAAGCTACCAAGTAGTAACCAAGGAGCTAGTTAACTTCATTTCAAGCCTTTTCTCTCTGTTGCATTTCATATCCAACATGGAAAGAAAAACATGCATGGCAGCTCAGAAGAAAAAAAAAATAGGTGCCGTCCAAAACACCCAATATGAAAAGGTTTGCACAGTATTTAGCTTCAGTTGATAATTCACTTCTTGTATATAAAGAAAACTTTTTGATCCATAAGCTTTTCTTCAGGAATTTGTCTCACAGCAAAAGCCCCAAATCTTTTGAAGGTGCTCTGTATCGTCTTTTCAGTGCTTTGATGAAGCTGGCATTCTCACAATATATTATATTAATGTACACTTAAGAGTGGCTGGCATAAGAACTGAGACTTCAGAAAACTGACGAGATTAAGGGATCTAAAATAAAAAGTATGGTAAGTAGGCCAAACTGAATCAGAGACTATTTCAGATGAAACCTGATATTTGACACCGCTGCATCACAAATGAGTTAAATCCCTAAAAGACCAGAGCGATTTTTGTTTTCCTCTGCAGTGCTGCAGTTAGTCAGTCACTTTATATAAGAAAGCCAGTGCACATACAGTCTGCACCTGTGATGAGGCAAACACTGTACCATGCACAAATACCATACACTGATATAAGTGCATGCATGCACTATGTGTACATGATCAGAAACTGACCATTCAACAGGGAACCCACAGTGAACATTGGACAAGTAAGGATTAAACTTTCAGTAAGCAAATTCCTCTGTTCATGTCTTTCATCAGTGTCTAATTGGCATTTAGCTGCTTCAGTGGAGCTGGGTCAGATAGAGAGGTAAAGAGAAAGAAGGCGAGAGAGAGACAGAGAACATGGGTGTGGGATTTTTTTTTTTGATGTCTGTTGGTGTTGATGTTTTAGACCAATCCCAGCCAGAATTACAGTACAGCGTTTTTAATGAGGGACCCGACAAGCAACAAATGCATGTGTTTGTGTGTATGAATACATATCTGAACATCCACCACGTCACTTCTTCACCATTTTATTACAAACGTGGCATCTGATGAAATTTCAATAGGGGTGAGTCAGATAACAATCATCGTCAATCGTCAAGCGTGCTTGTGTGTGCAGTTATTTATGTGATTTGTAATTAGTATCTACCTGACTCATACTCTTAACGTGCTTTGTGCAACTGGACCATCTGAGCTGCTTTCATTTAACGTGACGTCGCATTTAGAGGAAATTAGAGGGGAAATACCATAACCAGACTAAACAGGCTTTACCTGCCTGTTTGCATGCGCGTGTGTGAGACTAAACAGGATTAAGAGTCAGAGACAGTAGATGTGGTTTATATCAGAATAACAAGTAGCCATTCTGTAAACAGACATCCGGAAACACGCAATTGCAGTAATGAGCGCATGTGGTTCAGTGGTGCACATCTGCTTAACATTGACACCAAGTAAATGACCATTTGTGGTGGAGTCAAGGATGAGACATGCATGGGTTTGTGTGTGGCAAGTTGGGATGTCAGTGTGTGTTTGCACAGACTACAGTGATGCTAACAGGCAGCTCTTCCAAGGGGCACTACAGTGGCAAAAACAGACACATGCACATACTTTAATGTCCACCACCACATTTAACACTCTCGGGCTCTAAGGATATTATTCCCCTCTCTGTTATTTACTTATGCTGTTAGCACTGCCATGGCAACTAGCAGTGTTTTGGAGAGTGCTTATTCAGGGAATGTGAGTCTGGGGATGGATGAAAGAATACATGGGACCCTCTCTGCTTCTTCGGGTTCCTGAGAGGGGGAGGGAAGTTAAAAGAAAGACAAAAAGGCAAACAGAAGACTTAGTAAATGACCTTTTATGTACACCTTGAATGGTATTTTACATATTACTGAACATGTCATTCAAAAGCATACATGCTCTGCGTAGTCCCAAGTGATACACATTTAAAGAAAGAAAAGGAACATCAAGTAGACATGTTGTATGAAAAGGTGCCATTTTCGTGAGTAAATCATAGTACGAGACAAAAAGCACACTAAGACAACTGGTTCTGGAAGAAAATTATATTAGGTGAGTTTTCAAAAGCACCCTAGCCTGGAGCACAGTTGCGTTATTGAAATAAAACATATTTTGTGCCTCTTGATGGCAGACAGGAGAGTAAAATTTTTAAAATCAAACCTTTCTTGTTAGAAATGGAGAAAAGGCCCTGTTTGGCAGAGCACACGGGGTCTCTCGCAAGCAACAGGGAAAAATAAGTTTTCTGCGATGCACACATTTCTATTACATTATCTGAGCTTTAATAATAGGTCCACTTGAGCTTTAAGTGGACCTATTATACACTTCCTACATTCTGTCATATATATACTGTTACAGTGATGGATGGCCATATTAAATATTGCCAGAGATTCGAATAATGAGGTCAGAGTAGGTGCAAGAAATCCATGGGAGCCAAAAACTCAGGCTGTAGACTGCTTTAATTGCTCAGTTTTTCAACTCCTGTCAAAGAGTGAGAGAGTTTACAAGACAGTACTGAAACTTGCTATGATGTGTGGTTCGAAGATGGTGGCCCTCGCAAAAAACAAACAAACTTGGAGGTTGAGCTCGAGGTGGCAAAGATACTCAGATTTTCATTTGGAGTAACCAGGATGGACTGGATTAGAAATGAGTACATCAGAGGGAGAGCCTTGGTTGAATGATTTGGAGCCAGTGTTAGAGAGGCAAGGCTGAAATTATGGAGGAGTATAGGGAATAGAGTACAGACGGATGTTGAAGACCGAGCTGCCAGGTGGAAGGGAAAAGAGGAAGTCCACTGAGAAGATTCATGGATGTGGTGAAGGAGGACATGCAGAATGTTGGCGCTACAGAGGATGCTAGGGATAGAAGTCAAAGACAGAAGCTATTCTTAAATATCTCAGGCACACCACTTTGGCTCTTAACATAACAGTCCCAACTCACATGATGTTCAAGTCTTTTGTTTGCAAGGAAGAGCTAATGAGAAGGAAGGAAGAGGAACTGAGGGGCTGCACCAAGGCCCAGTATGTGATAAATCACTATTGTTTCTTAACTTTGATTTTTTTTTTTCGTTTAATATTTTAGGGTCTATAGTGTACAATGTAAAGGATGGCAACAGCTGTGAATTGGTGTCATGTGAATAAAACTGAAATGAACTAAACTGACAAAATATGGAGTTACCTGTCACAATTTTAAAAATCTTTTGATTTTTAGTGCAAAAATCACAGAAATGAATAGTAATTTATTGCAAAAAACGACATCAGTAATTCCAAACTTCCCTTAATTTAATAAAGGAAAACACTTTAAGCCATTCAATTCAAGGTTAAAAGGCCAGAAGAGGGCAGTCATGTGCAGGATAAATAAATACCGGCTATGTTTACAGATAAAGCTTTTTTTTTGCGTGCTAAAATGTCTTCTGTGTCCGTATGTGTGATTTTATCTGTTGTGGGGGTGGAGGGGTTCATGCAGTGGGTTTCCCCTGCAGAGCAAAGAATCTGAGGAACGTGTATGACCTGATGAGTGAACCGGTCCAGTGGTGAGGGTGTAAATCCTTCTGTCACATACTCAGCAGATACACAGTGGCCCTTTTCCTTCTCAAATAGCCAGATTCAACTGTTTTTGCTCATCTGACGCTGTCCATAACTCAACTTCAAAGAAGGGGCTGCTTTGTGTGGTTGGAGTGATAAAACTCCCCTTGAATGTAAGAATGTTAATGATCAGGGCTGCTCTGCTTTTGATGGAAGAATATATATATAGAGTCAAGTGAAAGCGTGTGAACGGGACTAAGTGGGTGTCTATGGTATTTCACAATAAAGGCAATAAAGTGCTTGTAATACTTAACATGATGCACAGCAGAATCACAGAGATAAACAGCACTGTTAGAGTTTAATGACGTATCAGAGGAAAGAGTCCAGTGTGGCTGCTCTGGGTACTGGGCAGGCTTGTACTGTAAGTTAAAGCCGGTTAAGTGTGTGACCACAGACACTGATGAATAGCCCGTGTGAAAGTGAGGCCTGCTATGCTGTGCTGCACAGGGGGGGGGGGATTATGATTCAGTTCCTTTTGACACTACAACTAGAATTTGGGCTCAGAGAGAAGGAGAGAGATAGAGAGAGAAGGGCATGGAAAAAAATCAGGGAGGATTTACGGTGTCTGAGCCCTGCTGTGAGAGGGCCTTTCCTCTGAAAGGCAAGGAAATACTTCTTCAATCTGTCTCCCTGCTGACACCGGTGCGTAACAGACGCATACATGCCCCCTTAACCCACCCCTTGCCTTTCACTTTCCTGTGCTGCTCTTCATCTGCCCTGCCTTTAAATCTGCTGGTAATGATGCAGCTCATTGAAAGTGGTGAGAGGAGGGGAAGAAAGACTGTGAGTGGAAAAAAAAGTGAAAAGAAAGAGAGGAATACGTCCAGTCCCCAGAGCCTCAGGGAATTCTCAAACTGTGGAAAATGTGTGCTCGTCGTCTCTTCATCCTTCTCCAGAGAGCACAGTTTCCAGGAAGCGCAGGGGTTATGCACACACAGTTTTTTAGTGACCTCCCACCTCTGATTAGCCTTGCGTAGCTGCTAAGTGGTTCTCTGTGACTCCTCTGCTAAGCCTGCCAGATCTAAAGCATTTTCCACACAGTAGCAGCAAGCATGATCTATTTCTAAAGTCATGTTGTCCCAGGTATTGTGATAAACTGGTATGGCTTACTAATTAAGGTAGCTTGGTTTCACTTATGGTGCAAATATGCATGCCCACTCTACGACAGATCTACAGCCAGTCGAGTGGAACTGAAACATGCTACCAACAGGCTTTGGTTCTGATGCTCTGCACAAACGCCTAGAGGCAATAAGTCCAGCTTGCTTGCGGCTTTGTATTGTGTGATTTTTTTTAAAAGCTCTAATGCTGCGAAGCATAACCACCAGCTTTGCCATTGTTTTTTCCTCTTCTCCCACAGCTGACCCATTTCTGACCCGTTTTTTCTTGTCATGCTTGATATTAGAAAAGTTTAATCATTGCTGGGAGACATACAAAGAGGATTAACATTCCTAGGTCTCCTAAACTCAGACATTGCCCTTCTCCCTCCCATTTCTCTTTCACCCCCAAGCACCCCTTTCTCCCTCACTTCTCCAAACTTTATGCCTGCTTTCATTCTGCTTGTTACTTCTGTCTTGCCCTTTTTATAACTCTGCTAACAGTCTTGTCACCAATCAGATATCTATTTGTCTTCAGTCTGAAAATGTTAACACTTCCGTTAATGTCTGTAAAAGCATGTGGACTTGTCAGCATCAGATGTTCTTGTGTCTTTCCTCCCCCTGTCTTTGTTTTTATCTGTGCAGGATATGACCAAATTGTTTGTGTTTGTGCTGCATACTTAGGCTGCAATTACAGCTTTTCACCATGGAAGCTACTTTTGCTCTCAGCCTGAGGGCAGAAGACTCTGTGTGGGCTCCCCGGTGCCATGTCCTGTATAATACTTACAAGTTTTGTCTGCTGTCTATGTAGACTGTACTCAAGTGAGCGTCTGTATGCTGTCATCTAGTGTATACAGTTCTCTCTGTGTGGACAATAATAGATGGTCGGTATATCACTTTTAATGAGTTTGAAGTGAGATTAGTGAGGTTAGAGTGCACAGCTCTATATTTCTAAACATCTCCGTGCCTCTTGCATCTACAACTTATCGTGTGCACGTTTGTCTGTGGTGTGTGGTACATGTCTTCAGTACCACACACCATCAAGGTTTATGTTGCTGATTTTTCTTACATCAGACAAAATCCAAATTTGCCCTTATCAAGTGTGATTGAGCAAGGGGATGACCACCATCCCGTTCTCCCTCATTTTGGGTGTAACTCCTACTCCCTTTTGACACACCCTCCAACTATTTACCAAAGGAATGAGTGAAGGAGTATTGAATGTTCAAAATACTCCTAGCAGGCATGCAGCAGTTGTACATTAGACCTTTGATTTTAAAGAAGAAACAGCTGTCAGATCCTGTTTTACTGTGTACCCTTGTAGCATGAGTTTAAAATCAATACGTAGGCTCAGGGTGCTGATTGTGCCGCGAGATTGTGAAGCGCATGCTGAAGCTGGATGTTCACAGTTATAGAAACTGTTGAAGTATATTGAAACATTCCACATGCATGCTTTCCATGGAAAGCCTTGTGTGGGCTTAAACCAGATCACTTTCTACTGCAGCCAAAGAGCAGGGTTGTATTTCCAGGGTTTGTTTGATGTATGATGCTATCGACTGAATGTATAGCACCACCTCAGTGCTGTCTCCAGACTGTTGAGTAGTCTGCCTTAGGCTATACAGTAGAGACTTGGCTGGCCTTTGATGCTGATGAGGTCAGTCATCATTTGTCACAGCGTTGTTCCAGCCGCCCTCATCATGCTTCAAGAAGTTAAGTATTTTCTGGAATCAGGTTCTCAAAAAAGAATTTTTAAAAGCTACACTAAAATGAAAACAATTTGGGTGAGACATAATAATTTCACGGATATCTTATCATCACTGGCGACCTGTCCAGAGTGTACCCCGCCTCTCGCCCTATGACAGCTGGGATAGACTCCAGCGCCCCCCGCGACCCTGAAAAGGATAAGCGGAAGCGAATGGATGGATGGATGGATGGATCTTATCATTTACACTCGTGATATATTTAGCAATACACTACTATCTTATATTGATATTTTTAGTAAACATGAATGAGCTCCCCCCATATTCTCATTCATTAAATATCACAAATGTAGATAAAGTGAACAGGAATAACTGGCATTTAAAATAAGAAATTTAAAAAAAATCATTGGGAAAAATGATAGAAGATTCGAGAAACCACATCAAAGAGCTAATTAACTTAATTGAAAGAATGAAAAATACTGTATTGAAATAATTCAATACAATACAATACAGCAAAAAGACAATGCAACAAGCAAATAAAAAATGTGGCTCTTTTTTCTTCTCAATTATATCCTGTTGTATCATAGATAATCTTTTCTTGCAATTTATCAATTATCGAAGAATCACACCATCACGATACAATGGTTATCATGTAATACTGGTTACAAAGGTAAATGATTCAAATCTTCTTGTCATGCTAGATCTGGATATGACAATATTTTTTCCATAAGAGTTAAGAATGTTTTTTATTCATTGCTGTTAAGAGTTGGTTAAATTTGCCTCTGCACCATGGCATACCTCATGTTATTTCCATTCTCCTAACATATTTTTGAGATCAGCAAGACCTGATGGTCTGACCAGTTCCATCCTGCTTGCCATCACTCCCTGGTGGCATGGATCTAAAACACATGATGAGAGAGTGGCATGCATCTTCCTCAAGACTACTGACACCCGAAAAGACCAGATTCTAAATAAACTCGTCTATTAAAAAACTAACAAAACAACCACAAAACTGCTGGTCACACATTGTGATAAAACACAGACATAAACAGTGTGTTAAGAGTCAGTCACTCAGGCCTAGAGACCAGTGAGTGACCCAACTCTTGGCAAAAACCGGTCAGTAAGTGATGCAGGTTGCAAAGAGGTATGTGGACTTGCACTGAAAATCTTCTTGCAGATCGACTGGTTGCATTAAAGATGTTGACTTGTCTGCAAACACTTGTAAACAATTTATCAAGTGTGGTCGAACTGTGAATATGTGACAGAAACCATAAACAGAGACCATTTGACTTTAAAGCAAATGTTTTGCTTTTTGGTTATTGGACTTGTCTCTGCATAGTGCTTTTGTGCTTGCACTCAAAGTGCTTCATACAACTTCACCCATTCACACACACATTCATACAAGAATATTTGATAACTAGCAAGCTCCAGCAACCAAGTACATTTCTTTGGTGACCAAAGGATTCCAGGGGGTATTTGCGTCTTAAATTTGAAATGTTATGGTTAAGACCTGTCTATTACTGACTCTTAATGCATTTCCGTTTATATATATGTTACATAATTATTTAACGCACACAAAATAATTTAGACAAAAACACAAACATACTAGCATAGCCACTTTTTGTTTAGTCAAAACTTTTCTAATTTTAGGACACTATCTATCACATTTGGAAAATAGGTTTCCAAGTCCATAATCTAATTTGGTCATTGGTGCGGCTTTTATTTTTCTTTGTCAGTGTGTTGGCCAAGCAGTAAATAGTGAAATAGCTCTGTCATTAGTGTTATCTTGCGTATGCTGCGGTGCACCCTACCACAATCTGACCCCTTCCTCTGCTTCTGCGTCGCAGCAGCTTTCATCAGTCAAAGAGCTGTTCTTCTCAGCCTATCATCAGCTGCCATTAGTGCTCTGAGAGGCCCATGCTGTTACTCACACACACACATTCACACACACATGCACAGGTGACACACTGCGAGCTGTTCTTCAAGGTTAGGTCTTAATGCCTCACCACATGGGAGTCTTTAATAATAGTTGAGTCACATGTCTCAGTGAATAAAAGACATTTTCATCATTTAGCCATTTATTTGTTGGAAATGACATTATTAAATGAAACTTTGTGACAATTTTCATCTGATGTTTTTGACCTTGTCTAGGAGGAAGAACCTTTACCTAGAAACCTCAGCACACACCCTAATTGATTGCTATTTGCCATTGACCATGACCGGTCATAACACACCAACACACAGACGCATAACTGCCCTGCTCTGATACGGTATCTTCTCCAAAGGCATTTCTTGTTGACAGGTGGCCAGTAAAGCCATCATTTTCTGGGGCGACAGGATGAATTATTGTAACCATTCTGTCCCCGTCTCTTTCTAAATACACACATTCTTCTTCCCCTGTAGTTCCTTTGACAAAGACGTGACCCACTTTGCATTCTTGAAGCCTGCAACCAGCCTTTATCATTACTTGCTTTTTATTGGTACATCCACATCCCTTCAAGCATGCTGTTCCTTTTCTTATGTGAGTGTTTTTAATCCTTGAAAAAAAGTCTTTGAAACTCTCAAACATTTGGCTTAGCTAATAAAATATGAACAGTGGTAGTATACGCACCGCCTGCTGGTTAAATCCACCAGATATTTACATGCCATATTATATGCTGTTCCTTTGGCTGTACTACATTTTAGAAACCAAAGAAAGTAGAGGAACAGATGATAAGCATAGCTATGGCTGTGTTTTTTGTGTTTGAGAATCCCCATGCTAGGAGCTGACTTAGTTACAGTAGCTCTGGCTTTTACTGGAATCTCTGGCTGATGTGAATGACTCTCAGAGCTCTTGTTGTTGTTGTGAAAATGTGTTGGTGTTTGCTTTGGCATAGGGCAAACTTGTAAAGGTCTATTCTAAGCCATTGAAAAATTAAATCAGGCAGCTGCCAAGCTGCTGGCTGTGAAGTGAGGTACTGTGTCATGTTTGTGCAGGGTAAATATAGATAAAAACATATCAATGACAATTCTGTGTGTTTCAAGTGTAACCGTGAGACTAATTACAGGCATTTGTATTTATTTGTGCTGCTAGTATGTATACGTATGTGTGCAAACTCCTGTCCATGTGTGGATGAGCCAGTGGAGCACAGTTTGAGTGTTGTATGATGAGTTCAGCACAGGAAGCTGCTCGTTTGTTGACTTGTCCCTCTACACCAACAGAGCTGCCAGCAGTTGATCTACAGCTAGTGAAATGGCAGAAAGAGAGGAAGAGAAGTTGAGGGACGCAGAGACTGGGCTGGACCACAGTGCGGGACTGGCATCACACGGATCATAGTCTCCTGTAAACTGTGTCCTGAGGATACACGCACACACCAGACAGCAGTCAACGTATGCATTAATCATTCATTTAGGGCTGCAGTTTCTAAGAGTGCAAACCCGTTTCAATATGAACATCCTCGCATTGCAGTCTGGTGCCAGCAAATGTCACCCACCGTGTAGTTCATCAGTCATCCGACTCTAATTAATTCATTTTCCGTCACTTAACCAAACGTTTTGGCATTGTAACAGCTCATGTGGTTTAGATCACACTTGTATGTGTATAACAATGCTTTCACCACTTTTATCACAAGAGCTTTCACCGCTAACAGTACACTGCAATAACATTATCCATGTGTCATACGCTGCATCTATTTTAAACAACTTTGACAGAGATTAAACACATGTTAATTGCATTTGGGTATATGGGGCATATGTTGATTTAACTGATCCTTATAATTCTATTCAAACTCTTAGCACGCAGAGAACAAAGCATATGACAGAAGCTGCTCATGTGAGTGAAACTTACACGAATAGGGTCACTACACATGAATTTTTGAGTGGTGAGTCTTGGCTTGGAATAAAACCTGACGCCGTGCCTTCCAGGCAAAGGGTCGGTCCCCTGGGTAGCACCAGTGACACATCCAGCAAGTACAGCTCATCCAAGCCTTTGAGTGGTGAACACAAGGAAAGTTGCTTGTCAGAGCTGGTCATAGTCAGAATGTAAGGATGGATGGAAATATTTGGTGAATGTATATTAGTGGAGGGCTGTGTTTCCAGGAAAGGGGTCTAAGGGATAATACAGAACAAGAAGGGGTAAGGCAGTGGGGTGGCAGTGTTTGTTCTGCACCCAAAGCAGATAACCCTCTTTTACTGGCAGCACACATTCATAGGCTAGGAATCTCCCTTTTGATTGTGCCAGTCTGTTATATCTGAGAGAGAAAAGGCAGCATACCAATGCAGGACACAAACAGGCTTCAGAAGATGAATTTTACTGAAATAAAAACAAGCCGGTGCAGAATCCAATAATAAAAAATAAATAAAAGCCAACGAGAAGCACAGAGAATGAACAGAGGCAGGGTACTAAACATAACGAAATGTACAACATCTAAAAAAAGGCACCAACTTGAGTCACTCAAAAAACACAGGCAACCACCAAAGGCAGCCAGGGAACACAAACAAGCTGACAACTAAAGCAGGACGAGACAAGACTATAAATATACTAATTGCAAAACAAGATGCTAGTGAAACCAATGATGGGAGGGCAGACAATCAAAAATGAGTGTATGTTTGTGTGTGCTGTCGTCCTGTGATGACTTTTCATCTTTATAAGCTGGTGTTGACAGACAGAGACAGAGGTTGTTTAGAGTATGATTAAAGAACCAGGGAAGCTCTTTCAGATAGCTGAAGGTCAAAACCACCTTCTAGGGTTTCACATCAACTACACACACCAATGTGCTTTTCCTTACAGTACTTATAAGAAAATACAACTACAAAATCATCTCTATGCTTTTTATTAATGCTTTCTAAAAGGACATGTTGCTTTTAACATGGAGAAAAAAAGAACAAGACTTAGACAAGACAAGAACAAGACAAGTTAAAATATTTAGAAAGTCATAAACTAGGATTTCAACCAAGCTCAAGATTATAACCTTGTATCTGCTTCTTTAAACTCGTAGCGGTTGAACTGTTTTCACTGTGAGGCAGCCATAAGCATGTAGATCATGCAGATGAGCCACTGTACATGTAGGATCTAGGAACTAACAGGAATAATAAACATATTCTTGTTCTGCCCAACGCCTGCAGTTGCAGCACATGTAACCAAGGTAACAGGAGCATCTTGTACATTTTGTGGTGCAGCGTGCCTTAATGTAGTTCCCTCTCAGCGAATGCGACAGGAGAAATCTTTAGACTGTATTTAAAAGATGGACATAACACCAATGAGGATACCCCATTGGTTTGTGTAGTCTCATTCTGAAGCCTCAAACACAATCATCTTGGTTTCTTGGACCCATGTATGACAAACATGGGTCTGAGTAACACTGGTAATGAGTAACAATCACAGGAAAACCACAAAGTGCTTTATGATCTATTTTACACTACTTATTTTACAGGCCTGCAATTTACTTCATCATTTAATAAATAAGACTTGAAACTAGTGATTGAGACCATAAATATGGGAAAGTGTTACTGAGGTCATAGATCATGCCAGCAGCAGTGCAATTATTACCCTGTGTTTATAGTAAAAAGACAATTAGAGGAGTTGCCCCCTGCTAGCCATTAGGAACAATGCGGGCTCAACATTAGCCTAACTTTTCAGAGTCATCTTTCATATACAGTCTATATATGATGGCTTTATTTAAAGTGCTTCAAGGTGATTCAAGTGTTCCACTGCTTCTTGTAGGAGATTGATGGCTCTTTTTTTTAAACTTGCTATAAAGAACATTGTAACATGCCATGTGTTGAGTTCAGTGTTTTTGCAACTCATTTAAGTTACTGAAAAAATCCCATGAGGAATGAATTCATGGCTATATATGATTGACATAAATGCTTTCAGCTGCACTTGCCTTTACTGTACCTACACATAAAACGTGTGGACGTTTTTAGAGTCTGTTCCGCTGTTTCATATTTTTACCACATGTGAGCGGGGTCGCCAGTAGGTCATGCAGAGAAAGCAGGTTTTACGCGATTTATGAATGATTATATGTAAAACGTTTTTGTAAAGAATGTGGCACTTGATCTGTCCTTTTAGACCAGGGATTTTAAACTTTGTGTTACCAAGTTGCACAAGGTGATGGGCCAAGATTTCATGGCACACCTCTATTCATATCTATGCAAAATAGCCTGTGTTATCTGA
Organism: Rhamphochromis longiceps; assembly: GCF_057381845.1. NCBI lineage: Eukaryota > Metazoa > Chordata > Actinopteri > Cichliformes > Cichlidae > Rhamphochromis > Rhamphochromis longiceps. Next base: position 18,008,025 of record NC_140569.1, read on the forward strand.
CATCGTATCCCTTTTTCTTTTCAGACTAATGCATTTTTGACAGCCCATTTGTCATGCTAGGTATAAGGTCCTAGCACCTTGACACCTACTTTTTTTTTTTTTTTTGCGAGCATGCCACAACTACATTACCTCTACTGACTTGTCAGCTTTGGTTACAGATCCAGTGCTGTTTGAAGTATCCCAAGCATCTCATAAAGGATATTTTGTTTCCATTTCCAAAAATGGGTCTTACAGGGGAAAGGTGTGTGTACAAAGTACTGATAAATACTTTAAGTTATGAAATAAATTAACAAGTTATGGGTTTTTGTGCAGTTGTATATTGCAATAGTAATACAATAATTGTAATGAACTCCCATGGTACAAATGGACTTGCCACACCCCATCTGGGAACCACTGCTCTAGACGACCACAAAACCTCCATGGTAGAGCCGAATGGCGTGCCTGTACTGTTTGAATCTCATGGCTGCATACTTTCTGTATGTGTGTTTTTTAACATATAAAAAGGTTTCGGGTTAACTATTTCATTATCTATGCATACAGTCCACTAGAAAATAAAGTCTTACCTCTTCAAACAAGTTAGTAGGGTAAATAGTAGCTAGGTGCTGCTGATACTAAACCTACTAACTTAATGTGAGACCTTATAATGGCTTCTTTCCCTGATAAATTCACGACGACACAGAAAAGGAAGCAAAAATAAAATATAATATAAAAAGTTCCTTTTGATAGTCTTTCTATCAACAGAATAAAAATCATGATTGTTTTGAGTCAGTTGCTAAATGCTACTTTACCAACACAGTATCCCATTAAAAACTTGTAATAGCAAAATTCACGCTTTGCCTCTCCAAAGTGTCAAATCGACACGCATGTAACTAACTAATTAAAACAAGATAATTCTGTCTTGCAGTTGTGCTCAATATTTTGCTATAAATTTAAAATTAGTTGGTTTTTTATGTCATAATTTCAATCGACAAAACATAAAATGGACCAAAAAAAAAGCAGTTTGAAGATGTCATGTTTGGCTTTTGGGAAATACTTATGAGGCCACTGATCAGTCAAGAAAATGCTTAACAGACTGATTGATAATGACAGAGGAGAGAATAGTTGTATCCCAGCAGCATATATCAAATGAAGGAGCAGATCTGACAAGAGGGGAGCATGATATCTGTAAATCTGAAACCTGTACTTGTGTCCAAGAAGCTCTGACGTCTACTTAAACACCTGTTTTTCATTGGTCGTCTTAGATGTCGCTGTGGTTGGACACTTGATGTTTTGACATCCCTGGGGTACTCACACAACCTAGACCACACAACCCTCATATCCCACACCATAAAACAACACAGCTCTTCTGATGAAACATTTTCCCATTGATGCACGCTCTGTCTGCTTACCCAAGTGCTCCACTATGCCAAACATGTGCTGGTCTTTTGAAATGTTGGACCGTTAATGTCCATAAACACTTCAAACACTGAAGAGCAATTTCTCTGAAACCGAGCTACATTTGCTGGGGTTATTGTTTTAGGCAGCAGGGGAAAGTACAGATTTCTATTTTTTTCTTTGGGCAAGTGATCTGCTCATGGAAAGGATTCAGAAGTTTAAAGATTTTGATGATTACAGCTTTGCAGGCCGTATTCACACCAAGGACAAATAGCAGTGGGAAACATTTAAGAACCTCAGTTAAAACAGATTTGTGTGAATATTTACCGCTTTACACTTTATTGTAAATTTTCTGGCAAAGATTTCCAGGTCTTTGTGATATATTATGAAGTTCAGAGTACTGAAAGAAAAGTGATACAAAAAAGACTGTGAGTAAAACATTAATTATATGGCTTGTCATCGGGGCAAAGAGAAGCAAAAGAAAAATAAGAAGAAGTGAAAATAAAGAAAAGGACTGAAAGCCTAACAAGATGCAAAAACAGGGTTAGGTAGGGTTTAAAACAGCTGAAACAATGCTCAACAAAGCTGATTACCATGAGAACACTTGTGCAAGTAAATCCAGCTTTTCTGTTAGAATGGTGCATACTGCACAATTGTTTCAATAAGATTACAGAAAGACAAACGTGAAGGAATCCATTTGCCAAGTTCTTTGTCTGCCTATAAATCATAAGGAAACTACACTGTACATGTTCTTTCTCTTTTCATTTCTTTGCATTTTAAAAGTGACATCTGTTATGGCTCATTTTCTGCCTTCCAATTTGAAACCCTTTAATTAGTTTTTAAATCTTGGACCACAACACACCGCACAAGCCTCCCCATAGTTGGCCTGACAACACATGTCGGCAACATTTCCAGAGTTATTAAGGAAACCAAATCTTACTAGGCAATTTATTTTCACGATTGGTTCTGATTATATTGATTTTTTCTAACCAAGCGATTCAGTAAAAAGTCTGCTCAGATTCAGGTCCGTTAAGGAAGAGAAGGAAAGCTCCTGACAGCAGAGTGAACAATAACCCAGGGACTATTTTCACTGCACAATAGTGGTATGCCACCCAAAGACACTCTCCCCGAGACACACTGGTCTGTTTGAAAAGAGACTGGCAAGTGGGAGATGGGAGATTATGTCATTTAGTGGCCACAGTCCCACCTGACCAAACTGCCTTGTCTCTCAGGGTCTGATGGGGTCAGAGTTCATGACCTCGCTGCCAAAACATGGGGGCTCCTAACCCCCAGCTGCAAATGAGGGCTTTGACTCTGCACACAGTTTTGTCAGCCTCCAACCCCCCCACACACAAACACACTCAACAACACACTTTCACCTCCCTCCGACCTTCTGACTGACCTTGACCTCTGCTGTTGTGCGTGTGAAAAAAAAAGAGTGCCACAGAGGGTCAACAGGTCGCCAGGGAAACAGATTTATTTATTAGCCGATGCTTGTCTTTCCAAACGGGTGTAAATCTCCACTCCAGCCAAGTGTTTGTGCACGCACGTGGGCGTGCGAAGAGCATGAGCATTAGTTTCTGCTGATGTGTTTATGCCAATATTTGTTTTGTCTGAGCCATTGCATCCTGGCAAGAGTTTGTATAAATACGCATGGATGCGTGTTTGGCTGCACCTGTGGGTGGATCCTCTTTGATGTTTGTATGTGTGAGGGTGTCGGTGTGTGGGCGTGTGTTTATGTGCGCGCTTTCCATGTGGCAGTAAATCTCCAGACTGACATGTTGGTTCAGTAGTGAAACAGCAGGTTTGGGACACACTGATGGCCTTCACAGATGGCGTCAAGGCCCTGCCCATGGGAGGCCTTCTACTCCACCTATTAATTTATTCATTTTCCACTGCAGAGGAGGCATTGAGGCCAATGTGATTGTTTCCGATTGCCAAAGTCCCTTGAGAGCACCTTGGTTGTTTTCTTATCCAGTCATGTCTTCCCCCTCATTCTTTTCCCAAGTCCCTGTCCCCTGTTTTCTTTTTCCTACGTCAGTGTTGTGTATGTGTGTGATCTGTGGATGTAATCCCTGTGCTGCAGGCTAGCTGATAGGTTGTGAATGTGATTTTATTAGTATTTTTGTGTTGGTGAGTCAGTGTGGGAGAAGCAGCTCACACTTGTTCACATTCTACATTTTTGGTTAGGTTTTTTTTTAAAGTGCAAATTCAGTCAGCACTTTAGAGGAACTGCTGTTGAATGGCTCAGAAGTAGTCGGCTTCTTGTATTCTAACCAGTTTAAAATATGTGAATGTGCTTTTATTTTATGGATTTTCTATGTGCATTAGCCCTATACATTGTCATCAGATGGCATTTCTATTAAGGAGGACGAAAGAAGAAAGAAACTACTAAATGATCAGAAAGTTTCTGACAGATTGTTTTTAGCAGTCACACCTTCAAGAGTTGCAACGCGTACAGGGAAAACAAAACAGATGCAGTCAGATGAGTTATCTAAAGTTATAATACACGTTTTATCTTTTTATGAAAAATGGGACCCGGTACATGTAAACACACGTGAACACCTTTAAATAATGACGCATAAATGATGAAGCGTGCAGCAAACGGAACTGGTGTGTTAGCATGAGCGAGTATGCATGTAAATAAGAACAATGCTGTGGAAAACAGACTTCTCACTGGGAGGACCACATGTAAAAAGTTTCTTTGACTTTATTAAAGGGAGAAAATGATTCATTGGCTTGCTCTAGGCCTTTTTAAACAAGTGTTCTTAGTAAATTTATGCACATGCACAAGCACACAACAAAAACATACTACGTCTTTATTGCATTTTACTGAACAAGGCAGGCCGGAGCTCTGAGACAGTGCAGTGCTTCTGTCAGAGCGCTGCTGTTTCCATTCTCTCCCTCTCTCACTCTCTTCTTCTAAATGAAAGAACAAGTCTGTGTGTCCACCCTTCCTGCAGAAAGGTGGTCTAGTGCTTCAGACCAGAAGGATGTTGGCTTACTGTCTAATGCTGTTTTAATGGTACCTTGTGTGGTGGTTAGAGGGAGGCATGCAGCACCTAATAGAAATTATTCTGACTCTCCAGGATGTTATATAATGGTCTCATTCTTTGCAGGCAGACTAGTCAAATTTGATTAACCTGTGAGCGTGTGCGTGTTCATTCATATGCTGACTGGTCTGAGAGTGGATATTTGAGTCTGCGTCATGTTTGTGTTTAAAGAATTTTAAAAACCTGAACAAATATTGAGATTATTCATAATTGTCCTGATAAATATGAGCGTATGAGACTTATTCTTGTAAATACACAATTTCAGGTGTGAATGATATTTTTCAGTACTTTCGCTTTACAGCAAGAAGGGTCCTGGTTTGAACTTGCATGTTCTCTCTGTCTGGCTTTCTCACAGTCCAAAGACATTATATTAGGGTAATTTGTGATTCTAAATTGGCCATAGGTATGAATGTGAGGGTGGGTGTAACCCACCTTTTGCCCAATGACAACTGGGACAGGCTCCAGCCTCCCTGTAACCCTAAATTGAATAAATGGTTAAGAAAATGGATGGTATTTTTGTTTTATTAAGAAAAAATGTTTCCTGTTGCCAGTTCCCAGTTCTCCAGGAGCATTTAATGTGAGTCTTTTTGTTGTCAGTTAAATTGAAGAGTGATGATTTCCATCCGAACTTTCCTGTAGCTCTCTCCCACCCTGAGTATTGGATCAATGGAGGTTTTTTTCTTTCATTGCCCATAACTCAAAAGGAAATCAGATGAAGTTTAAGTAATAAACAGTTTTAGGATTACTTAAAAAAAAAAAAAGAGTCAGTACTTAACAGCCACCGACTTCACATACATTCATGCTTCGTAAGCTCATTTCCCAAATGAACGTTATCACATATGCAAAATATTTTTTCAAATGTTGAAAGAAAAAGTGGTTGTAAGTCGATCACATCCAGGTCTCTGGGTTTTGTCAAAAGAAATTAGTGAAAACTTGGGAAATCAACAGCCTAAAGAAAACAAGTGGGTGGATGCTGGAAAATGTTAAAAAAATATACATGTTTTTTTTTTTTTTAAAGGAAAATCAGTTTGCAATGCACACTGTATGACAGGGTGTGAGGGGCCGTGATCTAAGATATGCTTGCACGTGTGTGCCTACAATTGACAGCCTAACAGACTACCACTATTTAACTGAAAAAAATGGTCGTGCTTATCAGGACTCTGCAATAAAAATTCTTCTATGGTGTGTATATGTGTGGGCACGCACGTGTGTGGTAATCCATTTTTTTCCACAATTTTTTTTCTGGACCCAATCAAGTGTATTTGAATGGAGGCCTCATTAGAATAAGGGATGTCAATGTAAGTTTGTCATCTTATTGCATATTCCCAACATATGTGTCTTTTGAATGGATGTGCGCATTTTCCACGTGTGTCACTGGTCACTCCCTCATCAGGCCCTCATTAACTACACAAGTGACCTTTGAGGAGCTGCTGATGGATGTCTTTGGGACTCAGCCAAGCTATCCCTTGTCTCTTTTTCCACCTTCCCTCTGCGCCTTCCCCTGCTTTAACTTACGTCTTGATTAATGAAAGCTGCTCATCATTTTCTTTGAAGGTACATTTTATCTACTGCACGTGTGCTGATTCACTTCTAAAGGAGAGGTCAACACTTTCCAACAAAGGCTTCCTCACTTCAGCTTCATGGCATTTAAACTTTTATCTCAGTCTTTAATCGGTTTTGATTAAGTTTCCAGTAAAGGAACTCTTGTCCAGCATATTTCTACCCAATATGCCTGTCCCCTCCTGTTTCTGTCATTCCACAGCCTAGAGACTGTGCTCTATCTCAACAATCACTTGGAAATAGGTCACCACTCCACTGGCATTTACGCTTGAAACAGCCTCCAAAACTCTCCACATTCCGGGAAATATGGGTGGAAGACAATAAACACTGTAAAGTGTCACAGTTGATCCGTTTTGCATTTTGGAGAACAAAGATTCCAAATCTTTTTTTTTGTAGTAAATTAGTAGTGTATGTGTCTGGAGTGTTCAAGCTATGTATGGTTTTGATAAAGTTGGTCAGTTTCATCGCAGCCTGCTGTCTATCTGCATCACCCCTTCACTCTGTCAATAAATACTGGTGGCTTTGTTGCCCAGGCTTTGCTTAGAGCTGAGGGCCCAGTGTGGATCTGAAAGGTTTTGGAATAGAGCAGCGCAAAAATGAGATTTTACTTCTTTGTTTCCTTTTGCAAATAGAAATGAAGGTGTGTGGCAGCCCATGCGCACTTTCACGATCCTTATCCCCTGATGTTTTTGGAAAAGCTGCAGCTTATATTGGGTGTGTGTAACACTGCCTTTGGTAACCTAAAATAATCTCCAACCTGTTCCTCAAATGACCACTCGCCCCACAAGCAAGCCAGTACACATCAGCTTCCATGTTTAAATGTCCACCTTACCAGCGGAAACAAACAATCAAACAAACTGTCAGTTTGTTACCGAAACTGTTTGGGTCTCAGTGGCTAATACCCCCATTCACAAAAACGAAACAGATTTGCTTATTTTTGACTCACTTGCTTTAAATGATGTAAAACTGAGATTGTGAATCACTTGTACTAAGAGCTATACTAATAGCTCAGTCACACTATAGTAAAAATAGGATGAGAACCTATTGGTGGTTGCCCTGTTTTGTTTTTTGTTTTCACTTTCAGAGACCAATTTCAAAACCTAACACAAACTCTGGATGACCACTTTCAGTCACACAGTAATTACGAGTCCCTGGTGGAAGGAAACCTGTCTCCAAATAATTGTGGTTGGATCTGGGACTGACTGCAATCAATCTCAGGCACATTGTTGAATATTTGCAGTGTTTTTACAGCTATGTTGCAGTTAAATCACAATCCTGCAGTAGCTACGTCACTGTTTGTGGAGAAATCTTCTTCTGTTTTAAATCTAGGAGGTTCTGGCTGGAATGTGAATTTAAATGATAAATAGACAGTGTGCTTTATGTCAAACACATCATAAGAGAATAGGATGGCCAAACCAACAAACAAAAATCCCTGTTTTTGATTTACAGCCTACAGTGAACATTGAGAAACATCAGACCAAGACATTTTCAACTTGTCAACTTTATTTTATGCTTTGACAGTTGTTGTGGTAGATTCAAAAATTTAAAAAGTGTAAATCAGAGTAGTTTCCTTTTCTATTCGCCCCATTTTATTGCATCTAATTGGCCAGTGAGAAAAGTATCTGTTTAATATGAAAAATGTTAAAAAATAAATGAAGTCGTAAAATACTGAGCATCCTCATTCAAGTGTGTTAGTTACTTACGCGCTTTTTTTTTTTTAAACCAATCGAACATTTTATGCAGATGATAGTCTGAAAATAATTTTTTTAGGCATGAATATACACTTTGTGGTTTATTGGTAATAAATGTGAAACATGACATTTCAAGCAGGTGTTCTTTATAAAAATTTAAAATATATTTTATTCATTAACTTTTTCTGTAAAACAAAGATCTATTTCAGTAACAGAACTACTTACAGGTTAATAGGTTAGAAAAAAAATCTCTCATTGTTACAGCAACAGTGTATTCAGGTGCTCTGTGTGTATGATTTTTTGTTTTCATACCATAGATGTTTAACTGAAGCGTTTAAAAAAAAAAGTACAAGAAAAGAAACATTTGAAGACTGATAGTGAAAAATAGCGAGTACAAGAGACTTATGAATCCAACATTGTTGGTTGTGTCCAGAGTCTCTCTCTCTTTCTTTCTCTTTTATTCTCCACTTGTTTTCCAGACGATGCCTTCACTGCCCTAACTTTATTCTCTTTCAAAATTAAAAAGTAAAAAATATTCAAGTTTCCCTCTTTCAGGCCACAGAAATGGTTCTGTACAAAGTCAGTGGAAGCATCAGTCAGTCTGTCTCATTCCATCAGTCTTCGTTCCCAGCATGGATAAGAAAAAAAACAAATCCCAGTTTTCTAAGCATTTAGTATTGGTCTGAATTACCTACTTTTTACAACATGCAGTTAAGTGGATCATCAATATTTCTGTGCTTTGATGTTGTTCCTTGGAGCACTGTGCCAGCGTGTGCACTGGTACATCACACAACCCACATACGTTCACTCTCTCATTGCTCTCAGCACTTTTTGCACAGAAACAAACCTTCCCATAATTTTCATTTCACTACAGCGTCGAGCGTCTTTTCTTTCCAGTAGTTAAATTTCCATTTCTTAATGCTGATGTCTAAGAAGATTGCTTTAGGATATGATTTAAGTGATTCTATAATATCAGAATAGGCAAGCATATTAATGAAGAGTACATTAGATTCCAGGATGTGAATCAATATGAAATCATTCTTATTGTCTTTTTTTTATGGAAGGGAGGGACTTGACTTATTTAAAAAGCAGTTTTCCTCTCTCCAATAATAATAATAATGATCTCTAACATCAAAGGAGAAAAGGACAACTACCTGATTCGTGTTTAGCTTCGGGGCTGGTAAAAGATTTTATAGGATCCATGACTCAGGGATGCATTAGTGAAATAACTGCTATAATCTAAGTGAAACAAAGGTTGAATCTGAAAAGCAAAGTTGTGGAAAGTTCAGCGAACACTGCAGTGAAGCAGGTCACTGGAAGACGGTGTGGTAGGTGGGGCACTGATGGGACTTCATGTATTTGATGGCGACCTTGAGCTCCTTGCTCTTCTTGTCCCACTTGTGAATGGATGTGAGAAGCAGTTGTTGGTCCACTTTGCGGCCCATGATGAGGAAGTTGGAGCCCAGGCTGTCCAGCTGGGAGCACGGACAATTGGCACCATTCTTAATGTACAAGGTCAGCTTCTTCAGGTCCTTCTTCCTCAGCACGCCCTGCTTCAGAACTTTCTTCTTCTTTTGTGCTGCAATCAGCTTCCGGTCACCCTTTTCCTTTTTCACCTCCTTGATTTTCATCTTTAGGACTAAAGGAGAAGAGAAGAAGATATTTAAATTTATTTTTATTCAGTAAAACCCTAAAGGTCTTACAGTTTTTTCTGAATGCTTAAACCCTAACTGTGATTCCTGTAGCACAATCTCTAAAACTATTCAGACTTATAGCAAAACCACTCACTGAGTTTGCAAAACTAAAAGCACAAAAACTGCTTTGCACTCAGTTTGCAATTTTGTAACACACACTTTGCAAAACTGTAGGCACAATTCACTGCACAACACTCAATTACCAAATTTCCAACACACTCCTAGCAAAAGTATACACATGTATGGCTATCATTAACACTAATTTGCCAACTGTCTGGCACACTTTCACATGTGAAAACTTTTTTAGATAATTAGTTCACTTTGCAATCAGGCTAAGCACTATAATACAGGTAAGCTGTGTGTGCGGAGTACAATGGAGGGAGCAGAAAGAGTGAGAAGTAGAGGAGGCCGAGGAAGAGGACGTGGAGGTGAAGAAGTAGGATGAAGAGGACGACAAGGACAAGGAGGAGCAAGAGGAAGACGAGGAGGGGGGAGAGGAAGATGAGGAGGGGGGAGAGGAAGGGTAGGAAGAGTAAGAAATAGAATTGCTGATGACATCAGAGCTACAATAGTGGACCATGTAATCAACCGTGGAATGACCCTGAGGGTAGCTGGCCAACGGGTCCAGCCTAACTCGAGCCGCTACACTGTAGCAAGCACCATAAGGACATCTTGAAATGAGAATCGGTTAGTACAGTCACTTTGCACAAAGATTTGTAGCACTGCCATATGCCAATGAGAAACACACCAATACCATTGATGTAAAAATACTGAAATTGTTACTTTAGAGAATTGCTAGATGACCAGATGCTGGGGGCAGAGGAAGCATGTTCACTGCAGACCAAGTAACCCATAGAGTCATTATGGCGATTGCAAATAATCCTATACTTGGAAATAAACACTTGTGTTTGTTTTGATGTGTTTGAATAAACACCAGTACTTGAAGTTTGGATCCCTCTATGCTTATGGATCTATGACAGAAGTATGAGCTCAAACTGACATAGCCTACCTTGTGCACAGAGAAAGCAAAAGCCAGATGTGTTTTGTATTCATACCATCAGTGTGCAGTTGGCGCATTGTGTGCTTAGTAGACGATGGCTTGTGTGTACTGTTTGATACGGAAACACCATTTTTACAAAGGTGTGAAGAGTTAATCTAGCTGTGTTTGCTTTTGCAAGAGAACTACAATGTTTTGATTATTGGGTGACAGGTTTTCTTATTTGTGTGAAGAGTTTTGCAAAATTAGCCAATAGTTACAAAAAATGTGCTTAAGCAATCAGAAAAAACTGTAATGTGTCACTCTGATCCCAGTGTTTCACTATTATTTAAGCAGCTGTGGTATTTTTTTTTAACTTCTGGAAGTCTAGTACTGAGCTCTGTACTGTTCTAAAGCAGTAGCTATTTTACACCTCCCCCGAGTATCATCATTTAGACTTTCCTGAGCAGTGTGCAAAAACTGCATCCTTGTGAATGTCTGACTCGGGAAAAACTCCACAGTCCAACATCTTTTTGGAATTTGGTGTACATATTTTGGCAATATAAATCACAAGTCTTCTCTTTGTTGTTGTCGGGCTATTCCTGAGCAAAAATCATCTTAAATGATTTTGCTTTCAAGTCTCAGACAAAGTCAGATTTATAGTGAGGTTCAGGGCAACATCCATAAGTCTAAAAAACTGCTTGCAGCATAAGATTAATATTGCTACATGGAATCATTATCATCTGTTGTCATTCTGCCCTGCCTGTGTCATTGTTTACACACTTGCAGTGCAGTGTTTTGCGACCAGCTGTGTATTTTTAGGCAAAACATATGTAGAACAGAGAACCTCTGTGCACAGTTTTATTACATGTAGGATCTGGTTACAGCAAACTCAAAGTTTATCAGCCTAATGAAGTACTGACTTGAATCTCCCATTGCACCTTCTGTTTATAAGTTCATATTTTTATATGCGAGAGATTAAAATTGAACTGCCAAACATTCAAAAGAGGAATTCTCTGGGTGAGAATTTTGACAGGTGAAATTAATCACGGGTCGGGCAAAGGTGTGGGGTCGGTATGAAGCATCGCTATGTACCCCGGCCTGCTGGAAGATCGCCATTTCACTTCTCGCCTGCTTGTCTATGGTTGCATAAACATCCCTCGGTACGCTCAGATAGGTATACAGTACATGTGAAGTGATAGCGTGTTCAAAAAGGAATGCGTGCATTGAGTTGCCCCTTGTTCACATCCTGTTTCACATCCAGCTCCTTCGCCGCGAGTATGTTTATGCGCTGTATTTGCCTGCCTACATGTGTTTTTGTGAAAGACTGCATTCATGTGTATGTACGGCGTGTGTTCAGTAAAGGTACGGAGGATAATTCATCTCCCTCTGCTTCACTTTAAATGCCCACCTGTAATCAGTCATATTTAGTCATAAGTGATGCAGTGGGGCCCTCTGTGCGGCCTGGCCAGCATCTTTGTGACAAGCTGTGCCCACGTCTTTATACAAAGTCGCTCTCTTTAAAGTGAGCAGAGGAGGGCGTAGAGGTAGAAGCAGCTGGAAAGAGAGGGAGTGAGGAGTGTGCCATCGTTTTGAGGAGAAACAGGTTTTCTTCAAACTGAAGCAAGCAATCTACTTTAACAACAAGGTGTCGGCTAAACAAGACTCTTGTCATTTGTACAGCAGCTGGATAGTGCAGTAAGAAACGTCATGAGATCGTCCATGAAAAGCAGACCGTAGCAAAAACAGTGTCCAAAGATGAATAGGTAGCAGCATTCATGGGGTATGAGCTCAAGCTCTCGCACTACAGAATAACATTGTAGAGTTGTTCCTTCCTTGATCTCCAAATCCATATGTCACACTTATCTTTTCGACGCATTCCCTTGTGTCCTCCAGCCACATAAAGGCTGAGCCAATAAAACGTCTTTCTGCGGCTATCTGCAATCATGTTTCATATTACAGTTTTTTCTGATTGCTTAAGCACATTTTTTGTAACTATTGGCTAATTTTGCAAAACTCTTCACACAAATAAGAAAACCTGTCACCCAATCATCAAAACATTGTAGTTCTCTTGCAAAAGCAAACACAGCTAGACTAACTCTTCACACCTTCGTAAAAGTGGTGTTTCCGTATCAAACAGTACACACAAGCCATCATCTACTAAGCACACAACTAACCGATTCTCATTTCAAGATGTCCTTATGGTGCTTGCTACAGTGTAGCGGCTCGAGTTAGGCTGGACCCATTGGCCAGCTACCCTCAGGGTCACTCCACGGTTGATTACATGGTCCACTATTGTAGCTCTGATGTCATCAGTAATTCTATTTCTTACTCTTCCTACCCTTCCTCTCCCCCCTCCTCATTTTCCTCTCCCCCCTCCTCATTTTCCTCTCCCCCCTCCTCGTCTTCCTCTTGCTCCTCCTTGTCCTTGTCGTCCTCTTCATCCTACTTCTTCACCTCCACGTCCTCTTCCTCGGCCTCCTCTTCTTCTCACTCTTTCTGCTCCCTCCATTGTACTCCGCACACACAGCTTACCTGTATTATAGTGCTTAGGCAGATTGCAAAGTGAACTAATTATCTAAAAAAGTTTTCACATGTGAAAGTGTGCCAGACAGTTGGCAAATTAGTGTTAATGATAGCCATACATGTGTATACTTTTGCTAGGAGTGTGTTGGAAATTTGGTAATTGAGTGTTGTGCAGTGAATTGTGCCTACAGTTTTGCAAAGTGTGTGTTACAAAATTGCAAACTGAGTGCAAAGCAGTTTTTGTGCTTTTAGTTTTGCAAACTCAGTGAGTGGTTTTGCTATAAGTCTGAATAGTTTTAGAGATTGTGCTACAGGAATCACAGTTAGGGTTTAAGCATTCAGAAAAAACTGTAATGAACAGAAAGAATCTGTGTTTTCCTTTATGATCCCTGAAGCAACCTCATGTTAAAAGATTGAGATATATAATCCTGCAATTAATCAGACAAATAAATATCCCTGATTTGGTAACGTCACGATGAATTACAGGAGACGTGTCTGCGTTTTGGTTGCGGCTCAGAGAGTCAGGAAGGTGTGCACAGACGTGTTTTGTTGTTGTTGGATGTGGTTTTATCATTTATTATGGGTCATGCTCTGTATATTCTGGCTCTTTTGTACATGTGGTTATTTTGTAAAACTGTTTTATACTGCAGGCATCTCCTCTGCGGGAAACATGAAATATGCAGAGAAAAAAATGATCCTGGCCACACATGCTTTTGTAATTTCACAACTTTTTGTCACCCTTCCTCATTTGGTGCTTAACGTGTTTGGAACAGAGCAAATAGACAGCAGTTTATCATTAACTGTAAACACTGTAAACAATTCAGCTGCTGTGATGAACTCAAATAACAGAATATTTATATAATTATACTCTGGCATCATCTTAAGGTCATTACTATTGTGAAACACGAAGGTTGGAAAGTGGAGAGTTTGAAATTGGGGCTAAGAAATGAAGTCATTTATCAGCTCATGTGAAGAAAAAGCCGATTCTAGCAGCGAAATTAACGCGAAACGGCTGCAATAAAGATTTAATCGAAGGGAGGATCAGAAGTGAGAAACAGGGATGTGCAGGTGAGATTCTCTGTGTGGTTGCACATGCTTTTTAATTCATAATCAAAGGAAAATAGCGTAAATACCAGTTAATCTTCATATTATGTAACCACTGACAGCTCAAAGTTAAGCTTTCGTTTTAGGTGATTTTGCTATTTTGCTATAACTTTATGCCCATGGCATTTATGTTGATGGGAGTTTTTAAGGACACAGTGCTTTGACTTTTTAGTTTGTTATTACAACTTTTCAACACAATATTAAAACACAGATTTTATTATTACGTCATGAAACTTGTAAATCCAAATCAACACCGTGGTGAAATGTTTTGCTTGCACTCTTGTACTTGGCTGACTGTTGTACACAAAGCAATTGCACTTTTCTGCTGTGTTGTCAGTCTCTCGCAAACTCCAGTTTACCAGACTGCAGATAGGTAAGAAAGTTTCCATAACAGTGCTGTATGCTAGTGACCGTTTGTATCCATAGTCAGGTACTATGTTTTTCAGTTTTTTACTACTTACCAAAGTCACTTGCACAGTAATGCTCCATGATGTTGTCTTTCTTCAGCTCATTGTCACACGGTGGGCACACCTTTGACACTGAGGGGAAAAAAAGAAGGAAGAAGAATTTGTCGTCACCTGTATTCAATCTCGTTTCATTTGGTGCTTTTAAAACCAGATTAGCTCATATCTAACGGCAGCGTTGAGGTCAAGTGCAGTGAGCAAAACCAAAGTTGTGTCAGTATGAAATCGTTAAGCCCTGAGCACTTCTGAGGCACTTATTTGCCCCCCCCCCCCTTGTCAGAGACTATTTGCTGCTGAGTGAACGCAGAGTCCAGTAGGCTGACTGATGTTTGCCCTGCAATTACACTGGAGAAAATGTTTTTATTCTGGCCCGTTGTATATTTTGGTGGCGCAGGCGTGGTCTCGGCTGTTCAGAAAGGTAAACGGTGCAGCGGGAGCTGCTGAACATGGTGAAAAGTGATTCAGTACACAGACGCAGCCATCACTTAGGCCACACAGCAACCGCACATTGTGAAAGAGCGAGGGGGAAACCAAAGCAACAAGTTCAGTTTATTTTTAACTCAAAATTTACGGTCATGCATGCTTTACTCAAGAGCGTGTTTGGCCTGTCTAACTTTGATATGGGACTTTGTGATTGTTGTTGTTGTTGTCTGCCCACACAGTTGAGACAGAGCACATGAGGGAAGAAATACAAGCCCTGCATAAAATCCTTTTTATGTATTTTTTGCATGTTCCCATACTTTTATATTTATATAGCTGAAATGGACAAATAAGGCCTTGCCATTCAATTAATAGGATTTATAAAACGTCAGAGACTTCTCTGACACACGCATACACGAAAACGCACCACCTTGTAATTTTCCCCTCGATATGAAACATCATCAAAACAATTACTGCTTCGATTCCATGTATTTTCAGAGTATTTCCAGCTCTACACATCTAATATCAGGCCACTCATCCACCAAACAGAGCCGCAAGCCAAGAGAGCAAAAAAAAAAAAAAAGTATAATATTAGAAAGGGCCACAGAGAGAAGGATGTGGTATAGAAGCATTGCCCTGACAACATACCTATACACCTAGGGGATAAATTTGACAACATGAAGGGAAAACAGTGCAGAACTTTTGCTGAGTTGGCAGCCTTTTTTTTCTCGAGATAACTGCTTATAGGAGAGTTTAGTTTTTCTGACATTCCCTCATTGCAAGATCCAAAATATGTTATTCCCCCACTCCCTGAGTTCCCTGTGCTTTCTCTTTCCTTCTGTGTCTCCCACTTTCCAGAAACACACCTATGCAAAACGACACGCCTCTCCTTGCACTGTGCAGGCCCTGGGTTAAAAGTCAGGGTTCAGAGGTTATCACCTCAGCCCAAACCTCAGCGTCTGGCCAGATAATGAGATGGGTCAAAGTTTAACATGCTTCGCTGCTTGGGTCATGGGGAGGTGAACCCCCTAACCACCAGTGAGTGTATGCATGTGTGTGTCTGCCTATGTGTGTGTTGGAGGTAGCTGAGCCATGTTCTTGTAGAGCAACTGCCAGTTTTTTCTCCTCTGAGGGTTCCCATGCTTTCATAGGCAGGAGACCTGTGAGGCCTGCAAGGTCAGGCTTCTAATTGTTTGGTGCTGACATGCAGACTGGGACAGAAGCATGGAAAAACACACACACAGAAACACACACACACAGAACAAGAGACAACAAAACTTCTCTGGATTTGTCCGTCTTGAATGGTTCCCTTGAAGCCGTTCGGTCTTATTCAGACTCGGTGGTAATTCATTCTGGTTTCACAGGGGTGGTATTTTGGCAGAAGGCCCGGTTGCGCTGATGCCAGAGCATGTGTCAGGAGAAAGCAGTCCCTCCATGAAACTTAGTTGAGCTTGGACCGAAAACCAGCGTTTGGATGGCGCTTAGAAATCACTTAAGGGACGACTGCCCTCATCGTCGGTCTCTGTCGAGGGAATCACCGTCATGTTCTGATGGGAATCACTGCTGCGTGGCTTGGTACTTTTTTTCCTGGACACATTTCTGCTCAGTAAATATTTTGACTTTGAGCTCATTAATATATTTTTTGCCATCATCTCAAAGCAGCTGAAGAATTTTTTACCATGCGATTAAATTGTGAAAATCTTGCTCTCACTCTGGTTGACTTTGGACTTGACCACCTCTTGTGTGCTACTTTTGGCATTTACCTACTGGGTTACGAACTTAATTACAGAAATTTTAATGTTCCAATTTATTATGACAAATGTTACTGTCTTACAGAGCTTACAGAACCTGTGGAGGATGAGGAGGTTGGGAGTTGATGATTGAGGATAAGAGGAAAGGGATAATGGGAATGGGGTGAGTAGGGAGGAGGTCTTGTGGAAGGCCCTGCTGTTAATCTTTAAACAGCAAGCCAGGGTGGAAATGGTGCACAGCAAGAGAGGGAAACTTCTCCAAAACTTCACTTACTCATAGCTCCGAGGTTAATAACATTTCAGTCTTTCTGCAGTGTCTTTTGTCTATAAAGAAATCTCCAAGAAAAACCTATTAAACTTATGAACGTGAAAACTCATTTGCAAAATAAATTTGGAATACAAAGCAGTGGCACCGTGTACCACTGCAAAGGAATATCTGTTCTCTTTAATGACATAGTCATTCTTATTTTGTTTTACTTAGCTTAGGAAATTGCTTTCTGGCATGAAATTTATTGGGCAACAACACAAATCATCGTGTCTGTTCACAGTGAATTCCTAATAGACACCGCTTGTCATCACATGATATTTAACAATCTAATTAACTTACTTTAAACATGCAGCTGAAATCACAAACACTACAAATCATATTTTATGTTTGTTTCATTTGACTGATTCGCTTGGAATCATTTTTATAGTTGGGTAAAAATGCAAGAGGTTACATGCCGCCGCTGCCTCTTTCTCTTATGTGCACTTTTGAATAAACACAAACACGTGTCTTCACACATCTGACGACCACATCTAACAGCACCGTCATCTGGTTCTCTGACATTTCTTGTACCTTATTGCTCGTTGCCCGAGCTTCACAGCGACTTTTATAAGAAGAATGTGCGCCGGTCACTATCTCATGCCTCATTTGGGTCTTTTAAGTCATGAGCAGCAGCACTTATGACATAAAATGGTACAATCCCGGAGATGAAATTCAGCGTGATTTACATCGGAGAGCCAAACATCTGTTGAAATGCGGGGCGAAGGAGGACTAAAGCATGACTCGGGGAACCCACGGGGCCCCTAAAACACAGCATGCTCCTTGCATCTGTAGGAAGCCTACACAGAAGAGAAAATACATCCTCATAACGCCTCGGCAGCGCTCCATACCCAGAGCATTGGATCATATTTTCCTTTTCATATAGTAACCAAGTTCATATGAGCAGTGACTGTTGTGCTGCTGGGGTCCTGACAGTGCTGCCTGTCTCCTTTAATGTGGTTGTAAATCACACTAGTCACATTTCATCACAGATTTCAGCAAGGACAGACCTTTCCTCCCATGCAATTTCACTGTACATATGTACATATCTTGAGTGTTCATTTCTGGTGCAAACATGCAAACTAAGTTAAGAAACAAAACTAAGAAACAAAACCAGAATCCAGTCTGTGATAATCATGCCTACTGATTTACAGATGCTGACAGCAGCTAAAAGTGGCATCATTAAAACAATGAGGTGTAGTTGATGGTGTGGCATTAATTGTTCCCTGTCTGACAGACTGAGCTCGGCTGGCCTTTTCCGCTCCCGGGATGCCTGGGCCCTCTTTTGTCAGCAGTCAGCTTGTCTTCTGTGGTATAATATACAGACTTGTATTTCACATAATCACACCCCTTGGGCTCTTCTCACACACACACACACACACACACACACACACACACACACACATGCACGTAAAGGCACAAGTGCCAGCACAAAACCTGAGCTCAGGTGGTGGTGAGTTTCTGCCAGTTTTGGCTGTGACACAGAGGTGGAAAGTGAATCTTGCTCTGTACTGTTAGTTTCCACAAGAGTCCTCGAACCGTGCTATATCATGTAATTGCAGAATAGCTCAGATAGCATCGGGGCCTCCCGGACTGGGAGATCAGCGAGTAAAGCTATACTAATTCTTGTGATTGATCCAACTCCCAAAGATTCACCTTGATTACCACAAGATTCTTCATGCGATCCCGTGTAAAGAAAATCGTCAGTGTCCTCCAGTGACATAGAAGCTTCCCGGGAAACTCACTTCTAAGAGCTCTTAGCTGAAATTCCTTTTTATTATTGCTGGCTGTGTTTTCATGTGTGTGTGTGTGTGTGTGTGTGTGTGTGTGTGTGTGTGTGTGTGTGTGTGTGTGTGTGCGGGTGTGCATCGGTGCGGAATTAGAAGCCAAAAGCTTGTCCTCGGGATGGCCTCATCGGCACATCTGAGAATCTCTGGTTCTTAGCGAAATGTCAGTGGCTGAGCCTCCGGGCTAGAAGTGATATGGGTTCACTCTCAGTGTGAAACACTCACAAGAATACACGCACATGCACACGCCTAAAAAAGCACACACCCAAATTTAACTTTACCGTTATTTCATTTTTGTTTTTGAGTGTCATTTTATTCTTTAAAAATTAAAATCAGCATATTTTTTCTTATGTTCTTTGTATGTAAAATTTCCTAACACTAAAAATCCTTATTTCCACTGATTCTTAAGGACCCTCTGTAATCTATCCTCCTCTGATCATTATTTGAATAGATGGGATCAACAAACAGTTGGCTGTTTGGGGAGGTGGCAGATGAACGTCAAGCCGCCTCCTTCTCAAAGTGCATGTAGAAGAATGAATTATAACTCCGCAAACCAAAATGTCACATACTTGATACGAGTCCTACAAAAACAGAACGGCCATTTTCCCTAATGGAAAAAGTCAGAACTGCATTAATTCACCCAAGAATCTTCCACTGGTCTTTTTCCCACTGCATTTTGCAAATCAGATTAGATACTTAGATGTCAGTATGCTGTGACCATTATTGATAAAAAGGAAAGATATGTCACACAACTGACTGACATTGTTTTTGTAATGATTGGTTTTCAGCGCTTTAGGAAATGTGTTTATCTGTCAAAGAACGTCTCAAGTAACAGAAAGGACATTTCAAGTGAAAAAAAGACCTTTACACCATAAACGAAAGAAGATGAAAAATGAGATTAAACGGTTGAAAGCAAATCGTAAAGTAATGTGAGCAATATGGCAATGACCATTTTATTTATATAGCATTTTTCAGCACGTACAAACTCAGTGTCCTTAACATAAAAGATAAATTAAGGCTTAGTTTGTAAAAATAAAATAAAAATAAAAATTTAAAGAGGGTTTTTGATTTTGGACACAGTTTTAATTGACTTTGGCTCAACAGGCACCTGCCCCCACCACCAACCCACACACAACCACAGTAACTGAAAGCACCTTCAGCACACTTAGATCTAATTCTAGGAATAGTTAAGAGATCTGCACCGTTTTCTAAACCGGATCTAAACCGTTTTCTTCAGGTTCTCATTGAAAGCAGAGGCAAACACTTCTTATGCTGCAGGAAGCAGCTTTTCTCCTCTTTTATTCGCTGTGTGCCTGTCTTTACTCTCCTGCTTCCCTCTCCTTTCACTCCTCTTCATTCTGCTCTCTCAGGGACAATCAGACTTTAGCGATTCCCATTCTCTGCCTGCGTCTCTTGTCCTGTCATGTCGACTAATTAGTGGGAACTCAGTAATTGGCCTTCTAGCTAATTGGCCTGCTGGCTGCCAGACCCAACAATGGCTGAGCAGACTGGGACACAGTGGGGACTGTCCCCCTCCACTGTCTAAAGACTCTCATCAACTCCCTCTCTCTCCCTCTCAGCGCTGACTGCTTTTGTGAAGAGGCTGCTTAAGTACACTGAAAAAAAGGGACTGGCCATCTCTTGGATTTATGTAAGCATCTTGCATGCATTTAACACAATTGCCTCATGTTTTAAAGTTAAATGTAACTATATAGTGTAAAAACTACATGATATGCAGAAAGGGTGTATTAAATTGTTCATATCATGTTCAGGTGAAGTCGTCAATAAGATAGCAACGTTAAATCTCGTGAAACCACACGTGATTTCATCTCGCGGGCTTTGGATCGTGGTTTAAAAAAGGCATCCATCTCAGTCAAGTCGAGCAGCCAACTCTACGTTTTTGGTATGTCTTGATTTTTTGAATTCATTTTTACCATATTTCAGCCAAATGTAGTTAAACGTCTAGAGTGTCGCCATGTAACATGCTAAAAAAGAGCCGTTAGCTTATTTGCTGTTTTATCTGTTGTCAAAGAATTGGCGCTTTTTCATTTGAATTTGTCTTTGGCACAAGAGCCGTAATATCACATTAAACCTAATTACGAGGCACTCATAACATAATTTGGTTTTCTGTGTGAATAGATTTGTCAACTGACTCTTCAGTTACATTGTGTATTTACTGCACCGTGGTGTTAGTGAGATTTTGGACATTGAACAGCTTTAGCTAATATCATCAGCGGCATTATGCTAGCTTACATCCCTACCCCTCCTGCCCTCACCTGCTGTCCTTTTGTTTTTGTTTTTTTTGCTGCACATTGAGAGATGACCTCTATTCTGCATTTCACCAGGAGTCAGCTGATGGATTGTGGGTTCAAGGTGTTATGGTAAGAAAGTATATTCTATTTTCGTTTCTGTAACTTAATTATAATAGGTTTTTTATAATTATTAGGTGCATGCATACTCACCCTATTAATACAACTGAGAGATCCAAAATAGAATAGAATAGAATAGAATTCAACTTTATTGTCATTGCACATGCACAGGTACAGGGCAACGAAATGCAGTTTGCATCCATCCAGAAGTGCTTTAGTGATATAGATATATTACAATATATATTAGCAATAATATAGATATGTGAGTATATTACAGAAATGGGTCTATTATGGTATGTTATAATGTACACGGTATGAAGTATGTTGTGAATATTCTATAACTATAAGTATGTACAGGCTGTAGTGAGTACAAGCTATGTACAGGATATGAACAGGATATAAATATGAAAAACTATACAGAATATGAAATAAATAACTTTACAGAATCTGGGATATACAGCTATACAGAAATGGGAACTATGCAAGTTGTAAACAGTTGTAGGATTAAAGATTATCGAATGTACAGAATGATTATTTACACAAAATCTGCCATAGGTTTAACTTATACCTGTATGTATTGCCAGAAAGGTGATTACTGGACTCTCATTAATGCACACTTGAACTGAAATGAGGTTGTAACTTGTGGGTTGTTGGGTTGCAAATCAGAAACAAACATCTTTGGATTTTTTTTAATCCCATAAGATCTGGAAACACAGTTTTTATTCAACAAAACATTACTGATTAACCAAGCACAGTGCCTGCTGTTATTTCAAAATAATTTTATGTCATTTCAGATAAAATGCAGCATTCCAGTGCATCCCAACCATGCCTTTACAGTCAAGGTTTCTGACGGAGCTGAGTTTTTCTCTGACAGTCTGCTGAAAGTGTTTGCAAAGTGATCAGGGGAACAGGGCACAAAGCTAAAGGATGTAGCTGCCATAATGACAGTAAGAACTTTAAAATTCTTTAACTACAAAGTGTATATGTATTGCATTAGGTCAGTAAAAGATTTTTATGCTACATCCATTGAAACAGTCAACTATTACCTGTGAGTAATGATTCCACTAAAAGGATGCCATAATTTTCGTCATGCATTTACTGGCCCACTGAGAAAAAATTATCTTTTTTTTTTTTAAATAAATGTTCTGGAAACTATATATCCATAAAGTTGATGTCAAACAGGAACTTTTGATATTGCTTTGTAGATGCTGGTGTTGCATGTTGACTGGTTTAAAAAGTCAAGAGTTTTTGTCTGGGATCATTTTCTTCTGTGCTACTGAAAAGTTCACAAATCTCTGTTTTCTTTGTTATAATAGTCAAGGATGACATTAATGCTCGGAGTCCCTCATCAAAGTGCTCCGCATCTGTGTGAAAGACAATTGCAACATCTTGGTGCAGGAGTTCATGGTGAGTGTTTTATGAGTAGATTGTGGCTTTGCAACATTTAAAAATGCATTTAGTTATCCACTTGATCCTCATTGGACTGGTTAGGACCAGTAGTCCTCTTTAATAATTTGAAGTTCACATGAGGCCTGGTAGTGAACTCGGCCGCCGGCCCTTGAGGCCCCATCCCCACCCCTGTATTAGGGGTCACATCAGTGTGAAAAAACTTTAAATTTGTCATTCTAATGAACAAAGGAAAATCCCACCAATATTTATATTAGCTTTTGTTTGAAAAAATGACCAACAGCTAACCAAATTGTGGGGCTGAAAGTCTAAATTCTAACATCTTCTGAGTGACATAACCTGGATTTCTGATGGGCCGGTGTCTTTCTAACAAAAACTAATGTAAAGCATTTGAAATTATTATGTTTTTCACCCTCTCTTAGAAACTCTGTTAGACCATGAATGGCAGCATGGCAGGCCACTCTTTGGCTATAGCTATTTACTATGTTGCTTGCATTGGTTTAAATTACTCTAACATTAGAACTGGTAGATTCAAAAGAGATGAGTTTAAAAAGGAATCTTAAAGAAATGTTTTGTGTTTAACCAGGACTTGACTGAGGCCACTGCACAGATTGAGAAAACCACAATGAACATCTGTCTCCAGAGGATGCGCCAGGCAATGACTTTTCTGATGTTGTTCTTCAAGATCTGGATAACGTGACCTTTGCAGTAGCCATGCTGTTTGGACCTTTTTTATTCCTTCAACATGAGTTACCCATCACAACTCTGCTACACTTTTGAGGTGATTCAATGGGTGGTAATGGAGTTGGATGCAACTCAGCTCTCAAGAAAAGCTCACAACTAAGACAAAACTGCTCCTGCAACGAAGCTCACTGTTATGCATGTGAGGTGACCAGCTCTAGGTGAGAGGACATTTAAATCTCACACTTGTTCTGCTGCATTTTTGAAGCTCAATTCCAGGAACGGATCGCAGGGTTCATTTTTATATACTCTGCAACTGCCATGAGGACGAGCCGTTTTTTGTTGTTGTTTGTTTTTCCTTTTGCTCTGTACAAGTTCTGTTTGTCTGTTTGGCAGCATTTTTAAATTTCTCTTTGTATTTTTTCTTTCTTTTACTAGTGAAGAGATGTAGCGTGAACAGTTATACAGTCTAAATATCCCATATGGGTCGTGTGAAATGGTATTTTCAGTTTCATTCAGTTGAAGTAAAGAACGTTGAATATTTCTAAGTGTGCTGTTTTGAACCAAGATGTCACAGTATGATCAGTGCTGTAATTTTTGACAGTCACTGTATCAATGTTATTTTTGCGTCTCTGGAATAAAGGTTTTGACCTGCAAGTGCTAATTTCTTTAGTTATTGGGGTAAAATGGGTAGTGTTAATAGGAAGGTGTTTGCCAATTCAGTAACCTAATTTAATGTTAATGGAAACTAACATTACCTCAAATTGTTTAGTCATAATTGTTGTTTAACTGAATCTTGACGTTAGAGGCCTTAAATAGAATGTTTTGATTTGTTCTTTCCCAACATTTTTCAAAAGAAACAGTCCAATTTCTTTGCTGTGATTGATTCCAGAGAACACGGAAGAACTGACATTATTTAACTGTTGATTTATATAGATTCAGTAGAGGAGTAATGTCAGTTTAATTCTTTACCTACTGCAGTGAAATTAGACATTTTGTTTTGAAAGGTTACTGGTGGATGCCAGCAACCATCTTGGAAGAGAACAATACAATCTGTTATAAGGCCTCCATTTGAAAATTGTGTATTTGATACTAGAATATAATAGCAAAATGTAATTTGAAGATAACATGTAGTATTTAAGTGACCAAGTAGTATTGGGTAAAAGTTATTGAATCGTGTTGGGATAACGTGAGAAAATTGTGAAGGATTAAAATATTCCAAGAGCTCAAATTACTTCATCAAAACATGTTTAAGTCACATTTTATCAACACAAATTGCACAAGTTTATTGAACATGAATAAATTGTGTTAATTTAACTCAATTGTTTAAGTTGCTGCCAAAGCAAAACATCTGTGTGCAACAAATGTCCACCATTGAATTAAGTAAATCCAACAACATATTTTTTTCAGTGTAGTTGTGCTTCTCACACACATGCACACACACACATACACACAGGCATTTGCACACCTCTTTGGATTTAGTTCCCACTCAGTCCCACTATTCACAATTGATACTCTTACTCATTGCTTGTGAAGAATAATATATTCTCCTATTTTTGTGAATCAAATTACTCTCAGAAACCCTTGATAAAGATTTGTCCTTTGTTTCATCCAGCTAAGGTTAATTTAGTAATTTGACTCTGTGCAAACCATGAAATAAAACATAATTCATTCACTCTTTGACTGTTTCGCTGTAGATGGATGACTACTGATAAGGGTGTGTGTCCATGCATGTGCCTCTGTGTAACTTTCAGTTAATACCCCCACAGTCCATCTATCTTAACTCAATGCGCGATCTGGCTGCTGGAGTCTCCAAGTCTCCTGGCTCTCTTGGTCTGTCTCCGTGCCTCCCTGAGGCATATGTAGATGGCCAGAGCCATCCTCAACTGTCCACTTAGGACTTTCCCCTGCAGCATCTTCCTGCTCCCGTCTCTTTCGCTGACCTCCTTTGGCTAGTTTTCCACTTTATCTCTTGTCTGTCATTGTGGAAATGTATGGAAGCCATCTGATTCTCTCATCCTCACAGTTTACAGACTCTCAGTGTATCCGATTGCAAGGACTTGAACGATCATTTGCTAAAGTGATATTATGAAAATAATGAAAAATTCAGAACTTTATCTCTTCGTTTACTTTCTGCTGAGTTTTTCATCTCAGCGCCTGCGTCTGCAAAACACAACATATTTTTCGGGGCAACTTTTCCTTCTGTCAAATTTAAAACATATGCGCATTCATATATCTCTTGTTTTCAACTAGATCTTATCAAATATACCAGGACAGAATATTTAAACACTGCTTTTTATTTTAAAAAATCTCAAAGATTTATTAAATGAGTATTTATTGAATTATTAAATCTTTCTAAAGAGATATTTACATTTTGTGGAAATCACCAGATTATCTTTTTGCTGCTGGAAAAGCTGTAATTTTAACCAGTAGCCTCTTCAGTAGTTATGCAAATTAAAATTGGTTATGATTTCATTGACATTTCTCTTCACTGTATTTTGCATAAGCATGCATGAATGAAGGTGGCCTACCTGGTGGCTGGGTCGCATGGTTCCCGGTGAACTGCATGGGGATGCACAGGTCGTTATCAATGGGGAACTTGTCGCAGGTCAGCATCTCCGGCCAGGGAAAGCCGTAGGTCTCCATCACCGGAGCACAGCTGTCCCTGACAGCCTCGCACAGTGAGCGGCAAGGGTAGATGGGCCTGTCTAGGCACACTGGTGCAAACAGTGAGCACAGGAAGACCTGCGTATCAGCATGGCACCGTTTGGCCAGGAGGGGCACCCAACTGCCTGCCTGCTGCTTAACTTCGGGCATGGTCTCATGGTCCAGGAGGTTGGGCAGCCTCATCTTCTTGTAGCCCACATTGTGGCACAGGCGCAGGTCAGCTGGTATGTCCAGACACTGGGGCTGCTTGGTGTAGAAGCGGCCATTGTGGAAGTTGTCCGACTGCCAGCTGTAGTAGTCATACTCATCTGCGGCCGAGACGGTAAGGAGGAGGAGGAGGGAGAAGGGCGACAGGCCCAGTGCCAAGCTGAAGGAGCCCTGGGTCAATGCCCACCTGGGGCTCTTTTGTCCGTTTGCCATGCCTCTACGAGTTCAGACCAACAATTCAAGAAGGTTATATCCAAAGTCTCCAAAGTAACTCAGTGAAGACAAAATGCAAGGAGAAGAGAGAAACAAGGGGGGGCAGGCGTGAAAGCTGTAATCCCTTTTTTTCTCCTGAGTATGAACGCAGCGGATTGAAAACAAAAGTGTTTAATTCCCTTCTTCCCTGGAGAGTCGACCCTCTAAGCCTCCCTGAAACACCTCCCTGTGTGTGTGTGTGTATGTGCCTCAGGTAGTGGAGTGGGGAGGCAGCAGTCAGGGAAGAGTGAGCTTACAAGTAGGACTTCTTACTTTTCCTAACTTTCCCTGTTCACAGTTTCTCACTTTCTTTCCCTGGTGCTCTCCTAGAACTGCCTCCAGCTCTCTCCTGCTCTCTGTCTATCAGTCTGTAATGAGGAGTACCTAGGTTTTAAGAGGCAGTGGTAGCTGCTCTCGTCTGCTGCCTGCCCCCTAGCAGGCGTCCAGACCATTCACCTTCCTACTGGCCTCCCCTGGACTCACTCAGAACAGCTCCAGCCAATCACAACCCCAGGGGGAGGCTCCCACTGGCCCTCAGGACACTCCTTCTGCCCCTTATTTTCACCAAAAGCCCTCCTCCAGAAGAGCTTAACGGGAAAGAAAGAGAGAGCAGCCTGTGGCAAGTTTCTACAGCTGCATTTTTATATTGATCTCTCGAATATGCACACGATTCTTTAGTTGGAAACACACCCAGAAGACACTGCCATCCTCTTACTCATGTTGCTTTTGTGATGGATTTCTAAACTCTTTAGCCCACTTCCATTTACTTGTGAGAGACAGACTCTACGGGCTCCCTGCAGATTGCTCCACGTGTAACAAAGGATGCGTGCTTGCAATTCAAGCACGCTCACTTCATTAGCTCAAAACAGTCTGGCAGCAGCTTTGGCTGGCATCAGCAGTGAGAAAACTTACAAGTGCGCACATTCACATGCATAACTGTAAACGTGAGAGATGCAGGAGGAGAATATGAATGAAGTTGAGGGGGGAAAGGGCATCAGCATGGGAGAAGTGAGGTTACTGAGTTGTGCAACTACAGGTGGCTAGGTGGTTTATCCGCGCCAAGGGAGTTATGCTAATGTGTATGTTGGCTGTGAAAAGAGGCACGCTGCATATCTGTCTCTTTCTATCAGTGCCACTGACACAGTGAGGGCCTTCATCTTTGGAGCAAACTCCCTAGAAGGGTCACATTCAGATTCAAAAGCCTGTAGCATTGTGAACAGGATGTGGGATCAGTGGCTCACTTGGAGGGTGTTCCTGCATTTGCTATTTGATCTGCGTCACGCATTAATGCTTTTCCTCACGTGAATAGACTGTAAATGCAGGCCAATACAAATGATTTTAAAGTGACTGTTTTCTGTACTATATCAAGATATATGTGGATTGTGAAGACACCATATAGATCATCCTGCAGCTGGATTGTGGAGAGACTAAGACGAAGTAAACAAACTGTATGTGGCAGTACAAACAAGGGGACCGGGAAAGTGCGTGCATGTGTGTTTTGCAAACAGCTGGTGGTGTACTTGGATGGGAATCAGGAACAGTATTGTTCTGCGCCTGTAGGGTGGAAGATAAAATTCCAGAAACAGCAGTGAGTCCGTAGAATCTAATTCAATAAGATGATATGAAATCATGTTTTAATAACAGTTAACCAAGCACATCAATAAAATAAGTCCAAGAGCCCGTAGAGTTTTATAGTATCATGACCAAACATTCACTTATTTCCAAACCCGGGGCACTGAAGAAGATTACTGCACCATCAAATCGTTTTTTACTCGACAATGGAGTTGAATGTGTTTCAACTTTATCATGCTGGGCTGCGATTCAAATCCCTGTTAGTACGCCCTTAGTGTGTGCGGATACTTTTTTCGGTGGATTGGAAAAGCTGCCAACAGAGCGAACAAAATCTGCAGTTTGCATAACCTTCAAATGAAGAAAGATAAGATGGTTGTTAGCTGATGTAGCCATTTTTGAAGGAAAATTATAAATAAAAGCATTGTTGAGTGAGCATAAAGCACTTATTTTGTTTTCAGAACCTCACAGCCAAGACTTATTTGACTCACTGTGTCTTTCCCAGCAGTAACACTTTCATCCATCAACATGCTGTACTGACTGCTAACCTTTGCACTACAACTAATCAACGTAGCTCACAGCTAATGATCTCTGGACCTTACTTTTTTAACAAGGGGTGGTGGGACTGTCTTGTGCATACCTCACTATCTTGGTAAAGGATTTTGTATGCACGTTAGCGCACTGGTGACCTATTTTAGGCCTGCTAGTGTTTCCTCTCGATGCAAGCACAGTGTCCTACCTTCAAGTCAGTAACAAAAGTGTCTTTCATGGTAATCAATCAACAATGCTTGTCTCCTCTTGTTCTCTTTCCCCTAACTGGCCCCTGTGGCCACCGGCCAATCAATTCCACTCTTCAGTTTCCAGCCTTCTGATTGGATGGAGGTTATAAGATTAGGTCCAGCTTTCATTGTTAGGCCGAAAGATTTAGCATGGTTTGAAAAGAGTGTCTCGGCAATTGTGTGAGTATGCCTGTCTGTTTGGAGATGGTGGTAGTGGGTATAGATAGTTGTGTGTGTGTGTGTGTGTGTGTGTGTGTGTGTGTGTGTGTGTGTGTGTGTGTGTGTGTGTGTGTGTGTGTGTGTCACAGTGATTCTAAAGAGGAAAGGCTTGAGAGTGAGTGAGGTGGCTAGCCGCCCAGATATTCCCTCCAAGCAGAGTTTGAATACCAAACCACACAAGAAGATGGAGGAGATGATGTAAAAGACAACAGACATGCCAGCATTTTGCATGTCTTTCTCTGCACACAAGCAACAGAAAGTGCAGGGAGTGTCTTTAACAAACCAAGTTCAGTACTGCGTTACATCACTTATACTCAAGTCAGCTGAGTAAAGAAAAGCTCAAAAGTCTACCAGAATGTTTTTCAGTGCTGTAGAGCATGGGTAATTCATCAGATTTTCCGTAACCTTTCAAAAATGTATTCATGCATTGAAATGAGCAGAAAGTAGACAAATTCAAACCTCTCAGCAGATGCTCCTCTGCAAAATATGTTACTTCAGTGAACAAGAAGTAAATCTAATATCAGCGGAGGAGACTTTATCTGTGCAGTAACAGGTTTTGAATGAACCCGCTTCTCCTCACCCTGCTCACACACATACACACTCAACCTACTCTTGTAAAGCGACAACAAAGATTAGTTTGCAGAACTGTCAAAACACGCGTGAAACACACAAATTAGTGTCCAACATAAATTTTCTCTCTCTCTCTTTCACACATACACATTCACACAGATGCACACACACAAATGCCTTCATTTAGCCTGATTATTTCTTTAAACTGCAAAAGAAATGGCAACTTGTGAGACTTTTTATTTGCTTTCTGAGTTCACACTTAAAGATGCAGTGTGTGAAATCTTGCCATTAGATGTCAGTACAATGAACACTGCAGTCAACTGAATTCTGAATTATTATGTTTTTACCACTCCCAGTTCTTCTACTGTTTTCGTATAGAGCCATTTTTGTACACACTATATTTGAACATATTTAAACAATGTCAACATTCAAGATTAAATCAAGAATAAAACATGAATATGTGTCAATGAAGTATTTTTGAGGTATTTTATGTTTTTACATCTGAGTCACCTCAAAAACTCACCAAATTGGTGGAGGCTGTCAGTCCCCTCAGCTGTCGACATGTCGGGTGAGAAGCGTTTTTGAAAAGTGTCCCCTGCAGGCAGATGAGACAGTGGAGCTCGCGTCTGTCTGATAACAGCGATACTGAGTTAAATTGTTGAGGATATCCTGAACTTTTTATCAGCAAGGGCTGCTGTTTTTGCCACTGTTAACTGCTGTTAGCCTGTTTTCGTTGCTGCTAGCCAGCATTGATAAATCTTTCTTTGAATTGGCTCTAACTTTGTTGGATTCTGAAACCTAGAGAAGGCACAATTACACAGTGATAATGTACATTTATAAATACCTTTTTTTCCCTATTAAATAACCTCAAAGGATGACTGACTGTAGCTTCAAGTTTTAATGTCACGTATTAAAAAATTATCAGCTTGGTTGCATGCATCATTTTAAGTAATAATAGACTTAACTTTGGCCTGTTGACTCAGCTTCTGTTGACAATGACCAATTTTTTCAATACAGTTTTTTCATATCATGCCAAATCACAACAGCAGTCACCTTAAGGTGCTTTATATTGTAAGGAAATACTCTACAATAGTAAAGAAAAATCATCAATCAAACAAACCCCTTTGGGTAAGCACTTGGCAACAGTGGGAAGGAAAAACTTGCTTTTAACAGGAAGAAACCTCCAGCCTTCTGCCACAACCATTGGAGGTGACAAAAGCAGGGCAAAAGACACCCTGGGGGCACACTGGCTTGAGGTACAACTGACAGATTTGGGACTCGCTCTTCTTTGTGCTGCCAGTGCTTACAAAATAAAATAACTTGTAATTTATCTTCATAAAACAGACTATTTACCTGCACAACAAAAGAACAAAATTTTCACTTGTTCCTTGGCTACAATTCTACTTATTGATATGGAAAATCTGTAGGTAACACACTATATTTAGAGGTTAGTCATCTACAGACCACAATGGAAAAAGAAAAGCGAACCCCAGACAAGCAGACACAAACCCAAACAAGAGAAATAATCGGAGAGTGTTAGTATGGGTTTGCACAATAAGTGTCAGTGCCACCAGGAAATATCAGGCTTATGAGATCTGATCGAGTTCTGCTTCAGTTCAGACCTCAGTCAGTATACACAGTCACTCCACTGAGCCTGAGTTGAGGAACAACTTTGTCAGAGGGTACTGTTGCACATAGCTGCTGAAATGTGATGAAATTATGTTAGAAGATTTTAGCACCACAGAGCAAAGTGCTATAACCGCAAACAGCCATCGCACCGGGCAGTGGTAAAAAGACATGCTGTATATAGGTGATTGCCATCGTCTTATGAACTTTCTTACACAACTTAATTATTATTTCAAATATTTCTTTTCATTTTTGTTTTTTACTTTGTCTGTTTCCATCAAAACTCCTCCAACTGTTGTACCGTTATGGCACTGGAGGCTTCTTTAGATGTCAGGGCTGACGTAGGGGGAGTCAGAAGGTACATTCACTCATTCAGTCAGACAGACAATTACTCAGTTTCTCATCCTTTGCCCACCTGCTACACACTTAGACACTGACACGCACAGACCTCAAACTCTTAACAACTCGCTCCAGCTTACCAAGTTGGACTCTTTGTAAAGGAGCGTTGACCAGCTCACCGTCATGGAACCAAATGTAAAGAGACAGAGAGGAGAAAGGGAGACCCAAACGTCAGCTGAGGCCCTTTCTTTTTATGAGTGACGGGAGATTTCCTCTGAACCTTTTGACACACATACACATGTACTATAAACACAAGTAGCAGCACATCTCCAACAGTGTGTTATTGTAAAAGAGTCATAAATGATGGCTCTTGTCAGCATTTTGCGTAAACTTGCTACCACCGTGATACATTTCACACATTTGGTACATGTGTGTAAGCGTGAGCATGCTCGCATATCCAGTTTGCATTTCTACCTGGAAAAATGCGATTCCTCCAACTGGGATTCGCAAGTGACACCTTCAGTGTCCCATTTAGTTTATTTAGTATTTTCAGAACTTTGTAGTCAGCTACTAGAATAACAGAATCGGAGAGGAGAACAGCAGAGACAGTGAAAAGGTGAAAAGAGCACTGGCTTTAAGAGTATATATCCCACAGAGAAAATTCAATTTCACAGACAAAGCACATTCATGGAACATTTAGTCTTAACTCAAAAAAGCAGAAACTCCTTTTGACTGGTTTGACTAACTTGATTATGAGCTGGACCAAGTTGAGACTAATCGTTACCCCCATGACATTTTACCACTCGATCTGTGCATTTTTGAGGCAATCAGATGGGAACACTTCAAAGCAGAGATTTTATTAGTTTTGAAGAGTCAACAGAGGCTCAGCACGTTCCATTCAATGAAACCTGACTCAACTATTAGCAGACTTCTTTTGGTGGGAGAGATAAAGAAAAATGATATGCTTAAAGCAACCACAATTCCGGCTTTATTCGGGCATTCAGAATAAATGTATGTGGAGCCTTAGTCATGTGTGTTGAATGTTTTGGAATTGACTCGTATTGTCTTTAAATGCATCGGTTTTACTCACAACCTGCAGGTGAGCTGGTGCGTTGTAACGAGGCTTTTACTCATTGGTGTCGTTCCAGGAGTCGCTGTTCGTAATGTGAACCCAAATGTGAGCTGTGTGTTTAGGCTGTTGCTGCAACATCGGCTGTGATTTATGAGCCGTAGTTGTCACGTCAGACACTTTCCTGTCACTTGATCTATTTGCTGTGTGTGTGTGTGTGTGTGTGTGTGTGTGTGTGTGTGTGTGTGTGTGTTCTGTATCTATCGACACATCTGCTTGTCTTTCAACATTCATTCCCAAGTATGTGAAGCAAAGACAGTCAGAAACCATTTTTCCTCTTCAACTCTTTCTCTTCATCTTTTTGTTTATGTGCATGTGTATCCACATGCCCTCTCTGATTATCTCAGTAATGGCCAGGGTCATCAGTTAGGGATCAGGCCTCACCTCTGTTGGGAAATAGATAGATATGAGTTTCAACAAATGGAAAGGATTTTCCAATGATTGCATGATAACATTTTAGTCTTACACGGGAACAGGTCTTGGCATTTATGTAAGCATTTAGCAGTCATTATTTCCATAAAATCATCAAAGTTGTATAAAATCCTTTAATTTATAGTCTTGTCTTTGAGCCTCAAGCCTACTGTACAACAGAAAAATAGTTCATGAGGGTCCTTTTTATAAATGAGCTGGAACAAGTGATAAACACCACTGGAATGCATCGGATACCTCAAAGCTTGAAATGTGATTTAATAAAGTGAGCAAACCTAGACTGATGCTTTGGTGTAATGGAATAACAATACAATAGCTTCTTGCCCAGTGCTGTGTGCGACTGCATGTTTCTGTTTTCCTTCTGTAGTGTTTTATGGGGGCTTTGTTATTGAAATGTTAAGCAGCCCTCACAAGGTTATTTTCACGGCCATCCACATTTATCAAAATGAACAACGCTGACACAAAGTCAAAAGCAAGGGAATAACGACTCTTTAATGATGTCACTGCAATAAAAAATTCTGGTTGTTCTCCAGTAATCAGTGTTATGGACACAGTGACAGCTCTCAGGGTTATTTCAGTCCAAGATCAAAATGAAATGAACTTCAATCAGATGGCAAAAAATAAACCACAATTCCAGCTAATTTAAGTCATCTAGTTTTCTCTCATGCAGATAAAAAGCAAGTAGACTTTTTCTTTATATAAAACTAAGTGGAGTTGATAGTAAAGCTTCATTTTTTTAGACCTATCTTGCTAAATATGTCGAAGTATAAAGGTAAACCAAAAATTAAACAATTAAACACTGAATTTAAAAAATGCTAATCATTTGTACATTTGAATTATCAAAAGTGCAATCGCTTTTTTTAATAAATGGGCATTATTTAAACACAATAGGCTACACACCAAGATGAATCCATTACTAATATTCTTCCATAGCAACTCCTGTATATTTTAGCAGTCCTTGGGTGAAGCACATAATTGAAGCTGTCAGAAGCCAGCAGTAGACGACTGGGAAGTACAAGACAGATTGTGCATAGCTGCAAGAATGTGACATATTACATAAGACCATGTGTTCTGAACAAACCCTGCCCAGATAAATGAAGGTAAGAATAAACCAGTTAATTGTTAAATACAATGGTGCTTTTCACTAATCCAGTGGGCAGACATGCTACTGTACTGTGTTAATGGAAGAACAGCAGTCTAACATTGGCAGCAAGGCCCTTATTCCAAACCACTTCATCTGTCCTCTTCCAGTCTGGTTACCATACACCTATGCTAGTTTTGGACAACACAAACTTTGGAGTAAGAAAAGCATAATTCTCTCGTCTCTCTCTCCCACTTGATCACTAAGTGTGTGTGTGTGTGTGTGTGTGTGTGTGTGTGTGTGTGTGTGTGTGTGTGTGTGTGTGTGTGTGTGTCTCTCTCTCTCTCTTTCTGTCTCATGGTTTTTACCCCACACAAACCAATTTTCACAGATGAAAAATGTCAAGGGCAGACCACCTGGCTATTCCATGCCTGCTCAGAGGAAAATCTTCCCCGTCTTCATCAATGAGGCGCATGTTCTGTCCCACTCACATATCACAGCCATTAGACAGGCATGTGTTGGGCCGGGTCCAGGGCACAGCCTGCTGTTCGACTCACTGTAGTCTCATTCAGGGTAATCTACACCAACCTAACCAATTTTGCAGGTGCAAAAATGTGTAACAAGAAGAACTTGAAACATTATTGGACTGTTCAGATGATCCTTGGGTGGATTCAACCACCCGGACAGTTTGTTTTACAAGCTAAAATTTGGCCTATGAAAAAAAAGATTAATAATAATTAAGAGGCTCCAAAACTTTCCCATTCAATGACTTTGCAGGCAGCATCATTCAGATACTTTTGTAATGAGTGTGCTGGCATGAAACATCATTTTAAGCAGTGCATATATAAATAATTTAAAAACCATTTCATATATTACATTTTATTCTTATTTCATGCAAGTACACTGCATCTATATCATTCTAGTCCTCAGTATTTTGTGAAAAATATGCTTATTTAGTATAAATGATCATGTATAATTTTGTAAAAAAAAATCCAACAAGTTTAATTCATAGCTGTAGTTGTTCTTATGCTACAGTGATTGAAAACATTGTTAATTTAAAGCATTCTTTGTCACAGTCACAATACACCACCACACCACAGTAACCAGTTACTCTATGTTGTGTACATTTACTGCCCAACTCCAAAAGATAAAAAGCAAAGCAAATATTAGTATCTAGCATAGATTTTGCCAAGTTGAATGAAAGATATTGGCCCATATGTGCTGGATGCATAAGCTACTGGTCCTCGGAGGTTCATCTTATCAGCCTAACAGGGGTGTAACAACTCTGAAGGCCACAATTCTAATACCCACACTATGGTGCCCATGTGGGACTGCTGATAGCCGATTAAAGCACGAAAGCATAAAAAGAACTTTTACTTCTAAAAAAGAAGTGGCCGCTTGGTGGACACATGCATACATGCAGGGATTCGGTGTGTCCTCTAGGAGCTTAAGAATTTGTAAGAAATCAAGACTTTAAAAAACTATATTTTAAGAAGATTTCTTGATCAATGGTCTTTCTGTTTTCAGCTTATGAATTGTTGCCATTATTATTGTGATTGGACTGATTTTATACCTGTCTCCCGTGACTCATATTGCCCCTATGTCAAGGTATGACTGATTGTTTTGTGGTCACACATGCAGTTGATATTTATACCGACAGGCACATTAACATTTTCCTTTTCCCCCAACGTGGGTGACCTGAATAAGTTGTGACTAAAAAGAATTACCACCTGAAAACGCTGAAAAAAAATCAGCTTGCATATTTGAATTCATGAAAGTGTTCTTGTGTGCATGCCCTGTATGTGGTTATACTTAACTTGAGCCAAATGAGACCGCTGTACATTTACAATGTTCTATACTTGAGCCTACGGTCATGAAAAGGCCATACTGTGTTCCTACTGGATGATTAGATGTAGAGAAAGAGCTTCAAGATGCAGAGGTCCTGATTATAAACATAGCTGTTCCCTGTCAAAATCATATCATAAGCTGTTTTAAATTGAATTACAATACAGCCTGATTCTGGCACTACTGCCGTTTTGCAGACAAACCTCTGTGATTCTCTTATTCTCTCTCTGTGTAACATAATTTTAGATTAGCAAGCTGAACATGGTCCTTGTTGCAATTCATCTAAATCCATCCAGATGGCGTACGGTTTAAGTTTCATCCGCTGCAATGATTAGCTGATATGTTCCTTGGATCTGTTCCTTCATTTGCCCTTTGTGGTGACGGGACAAGTGTCGTTCCAGAGTCGCAAGACAACTGTCCTCCACCCTGTAATTATTCAATTCCTTTCTAGTTGTTGACAGGTACTTTTTCCGTCGCTGTATGCATAATTTTCTTTTATTGGGTGATTAAAAGCTTCTTTGGTCGTTGTCTTCACCCTCATCCCTGATCATATCCTTCTGTGATTGTCTCTGTGTTTGTTTCCTGTGAGAGTGCTCTGATTATCGTTGCAGTCTGGATACACTTTGTGCCACATGACAGCTGGAATTTCTCCTTACTTCCTCTAAAAGTCTGCTGTCATCTTGTACATATGCCCCTTTTTTATTGCTGTAATTGTTTCCATTTGATGCAGTAATTTAAACATTACCCTGAATTATGAGCATGGACTAACTATATAGTTCATATGCCGAAAACCAGAAATAGCCAATAAATAATTTAGTGGAAATAAACATGAAAAATAAATATGAAATCAGGGCCCCTTTCTTGCTTGTTTAACTGTGGAAATTTTCATTGATTCGCTTGATCATTGGTGCTGTGAGCCCAGCACTGACCTCAATAAAAGCTCATTCTTTGACTTCAGATGTTTAAAGTGGAATCCTGGCAGAAATCAAACTGCCGCACAGCTACATAACCGCGCACAAAAAGAAAAAAAAAACTCTTTTCATATTCTCCAAGATCCCAGACATATTTATTAAGGTCCCAAGTTCTCGTCTGCACTCCCAGATCAAATGGTTTCAGTCCTGGCTCCAATAATCAAACCATCCAACATTTTCAGAGCATTATCCTGCTACTCTTGTCCATAAAATGCAAGCATGTGGACACTGATGTTGTGCAGCCAAAGTATTTCAACACAAATCCGTCTCCTTCTCACTGTATTGTACTTCTCTTCCTCTCTGCTCTCACCCCTGCTGTGGTCTCACACCTCATTCTCTTCCTTTATTCCCTGTAAATGTCAAATACATTTCTGCTGATGGATGACATGTCTGCTAGTTTGTCTCTGTCAAATTTTGGAGATGATGTGCGATTTGGAGGACAGTTAGGAGCTCATGTTCCTTTGAGTCAGAAAACAGGAGAAGGTGTAATTTCCTGAGTCTAAAAAGCTCTAAAAAATAATCCAGACTCACTCTTACACTTTGGAAAAATGGCTGCTTGATTAAAGATATCTGAACCAAGAAGTTCCCAGATCAGGGCCACCCTGTGTGCAGCGTGGCGCTAAGAGAGCCAGGTTTATGGATCATAATAACAGAAGTACTCCAAAGAAAACAAAAATATAGAATATTTTGAATATTAAGTGCACTTCTTGGATAATTCAAGAATCATAATGAGTGGAGAGTGACGAACGAAGACATCACTTGGTGTAATTAGATGGAGAAATGCTTGGGGGTTTATGTGCAGCCTCACACACAGACACACTAACACACTCCGCCTTAATTAGCGGCATATCTGGCCCTTCCCCGTCAGGACCGGGCCAGAGCTCAGAACAGGAGAGGAAGGCTGTCTGAGTGTGGAAAGCGCAAAGCACTTCAAAGCAACAGACGACTGGCAAAGACAGCAAGATGTCTGAGGAGATAGAGAGGGAGAGGCAGCACCCGAAGAGAAACACGGGAAGAAGAACGTGTCTCTAAATTGTTCTCGGTGAGAGACAGAACGACAGACACGAGAGGAAATGGAAGAAGGAGGGGAAACTGAACACACAGCACGTTGAAGCTAATACGCTAATCCACTTCTCTCTACTTTTCTTTGTATCCCATTTTTATATTTGTGTGAAAAATAATGCTTCTAATTAGGGGAAGCATACATTTTTTTATCATTAAAAGCAATTGAAATGATCATAAATGCTATTGTGCATGTCTAAGTATCTGCATGCCTCTGTCTTTGTTGTTCTCACGCGCTCACACTCTTCAGCTCCTCTGATTAAGCTCAAATAAAGTAGCCAACAGTTCTGGGAAGACGTGGGCAGGCTTCTGCTCTTTGTGGCTGCTTCCCAGTATCTGTGATAATACGAACCCTGTGTGCCTTTGTGTGTGCGTTATTACGTGTCTGCACTTCTTCATTCATTTGCTGATGTCTATCTTTCAAAAGACAGTGCAGCTCAGCTAGTGTTCATTATGTGTTCAGCAGTTGTTGTTGTTGTTGCGCTATAATGTCTTTAAGGACAAGATGTTGATGAGCATCTGTTGTTGTATTCTCCATCCCTGTTTAAAGCCGAGTTAATATGAGCTTCCTGTATGGTCAGAGAAGTGGCTGACTGTGCAGCAGAATGAAAAATAGGATAGCAGATTCCTACACCCATCCTGGGTTTCTTTCAGAATAAGTTTGATTGAAAAAAAATGTGCTGACTTGTCAAACAAAGTATTCAGTGTCCTTGGCTGACTTACTACTCCCTTTCCCTCAGTACCACAGAACTGTTTGTATTTAATCATTCTAAATGTATGTTTTGATTAAGTAATTAAAACATTATCTGTGGCACTAAAGCAGGCGATGGAGGTTTATTAAATACAGGCAAAAACAATCCCTTGGGATGGATTAAGTTCCTTCAGCAACAACATGAACCTTTCATTCTTTCCATTTTATGCTGTTTATTTGCCAAATTTGTTATTTGGAAAAGAATTGCATGCATTATGTATCAGATAATCAGTCACTGATTAAGTTTCTCTTTGGAGTTTCTCTTTTTAATAAACACCCAAACCACAGCCCTAAATATTAGCATTTCTCCTGGTGAATTGAGTTAACATTGGAAATTTTTGTCATTTTGGCCTCTTTTTTCCTTAATGCTTGTCCACTAGAGGGGGCAGTGAACACATGTGACCTTTGGCCTTTGGTTAACCTGTTGTGCTAGAAGGTCTGATGTTTTTGTTTTCAATCCAAAATCCCCACATACCTCTATAACTGTGGAGGAAAGTCACTTTTATAATACAGCTGCAGCAAATAATGAGATTTGCTTTAAAAAGCAGACAGGTACTCTGGGTTCAGTTTTGCATTTAAAACAAAAAAAAAACAACCTTGCAGTGTTTATAAGAAACGTTAAATTACACTCAGTGATGGGGAAACAAGCGCTGCCGATGGAGAGTTAGATTACTGTACTGGCTCTCAGGACTCTCAGGCCATCTGCTTAACCATCTGAAGGCAGGAAACCGAGCTGGCTCTAGCTTACCTTCCACTACAGACCCCAGTAGTCTGTTCTGTACTTCAGCCAGAGCAAGAACTAAGCTTCCCAACAGCCTGGAATTCACTGTGAGCTATAACAAGGCACACTTGGCGTTCAGCCTGAACCCTCACTTTCATTTATGATGACAGCCACTTTCATATGCTAAGAGTGAGAGGGGTGTTGCTGTCTGATTTAATTTAGGAAACATGCATTAGTTTGTTTATCTGAAAAATGATTACTTGCAGCTATCAGGCTTATGAAGGGCACATTATTGTGACAGTTAAAATTCCTTCTGGTGTACACCTGAAGCATGCGTCCTTGTTGCACGCATGCCACAAGTCCCCAGATCAGCATAGACCTGCTCTCAGTCCTCATTCTGAAAGTCAGATTCTTCCACCCTGTAAACAAACAGCAGCTGGATAAGTGGCAGGTTGCTTTGCGGGATGTTGATGGAATAAGTGCGTTTTAATCTGTACAGAAACTTGGCTGCGAAAAGCAGATACAGAGCCAAACTTCAAACTTTGAGAGGGCTTTTTTTTTTTTTTAAATTCTGTCTTTTTCTTTTCTTTCTCCTGACAGGCTCATTTTTCTTCTCTCAGTAGGATGGCTGCAGGTAGCGCTATCATTACACTCTACTCCATTACAGAGCACTCTATCATGGGGCTCTGTCCAACAGCTTTCATGCTTGTTACTGTCAATATCACTGACGGGGCTTTGCAGTGCAAAGTCCTGAAAGCTCATAAATTCTTTGTGTTTAACAAGTCAGCCTTTTGTGTCTGGTGTCCTATGGTGTGCAAATATTGTCAGAACACCACACCAGGACAGGAGCTCTATGTGTACAGAAACGCCAAAGACCCATGACTGCTTTCAAACAATTTCAGTTTCAGAGTCCTCTGCTCAACCAAGCATTCATTCAGGGTGGACACTGGAATCCCAGTGCTCTTAAAATCACCTATTATGTAAGAAGAACAGAGTCTTCTCTCTTTCTCTCCCTCTCCCCCATCTCTCTTTCCAGGCAGAGAAGACTAATGCTGCGTCATCTACCTCCTGGCACGACCCTCTCTCTTCATTATTGGAATAAGGCCCTTTTTCCTGTCATGTTTTCACTTCACTGTGAACTGTGGAGCTGAATACAGATGTGTGTGTGTGTGTGTTTGTGTGTGTGTGTACGTGTGTGTGTATGAGTGTGTGCATGATGCACTTACTTCCTCTCATCATAATCAATACTGCAGAGCATAATCTGGGTTAATACCAGCAGGAGAACAATCACAGATGCAGCTTTCATGGAAACTCTGTTTTGCTTTATTGAAATGATTTATATCTGGTTTGAATCTTTTAAGTTGTTGCAAACAATAGTTAGAAGGAAAACAATTCATTTAATACAGTAAAAATTGAACAAGATGCATTTTGTTGGGCTGAGTTACACAAGTCATTCCAGACACACACTCCTATATCTTTTGTTTATTCAAATCAGCAATGTATAATCTTAGCTCTCTAATCCAGAACAAACATCAAGAACTTCAAAGCAATCTAACCTGGCTGTTTTAAATAGATCAGCTTCTGATCTAGATTACACAGCTCTGTATACAAGAACTGTGTTCAGCTGACATCATCTCTGTAGAAATGAAGGGGGAAAAAGTTTAGCTGTTGCCTCCATTAACAATTCTAAGTTTTGTATTTCTTCAAGCACAAAATGAAATGACATCATTGAATTTTAGCCATGAATGTGCCCTTTTGTGAGTCCATGGCTGTTGTTTAATAATCATGCATGGCAGCTCTGGTGCTTTGCCCTAAGGGAAGATGATACTGAATTTGATCAAACAGTACTACACAAACAAAGGCAGGAGAAAAAACGAAACAAAAGACAGTTATTTTGGTCCAAATGGTTTAAATCAAACAGTGCTGAAAATAGATAAACATCACAGACAAAGAGACAGAAACACTATCACGTTGGAGAGCAACAGCAGAGTG
The DNA here is from genome assembly GCF_057381845.1 of Rhamphochromis longiceps. Lineage (NCBI taxonomy): Eukaryota > Metazoa > Chordata > Actinopteri > Cichliformes > Cichlidae > Rhamphochromis > Rhamphochromis longiceps. Next base: position 18,049,395 of record NC_140569.1, read on the forward strand.
ACTGTTTAGTGAAAGCTACCTCATTGATTATTCATAAATACACTTTACATTTCCACAGGAATATGAAATAAATCCCCTCATGCCTTAGCAATAAGTTTTATTTCGGGGGACTTTTACAAGACACAGTAGCAGGCTCTAAGGTGGGAGAAACCATAGCAACAAACCAGGCATATTTGAGTTCCACTAGCTCAGTGGGAAGCTCTGAGTGTGTGTCTCTGTGTCCCAGCAGACTGTTTCAAATATGTGTCTATCTCAAAGCAGCTAGAGCTGAAAGACATGTTGATCATTTCTTTTAAACAAGGTTTCAGGGTTGAATATAGCATCAACATCACCACGGCTGTTAATCATCCTTTAGGATGTCTGTGTAGGTTCTCAGTCATGCAGATCATCGTATTCTAGGGAACTTGGAAAGAAAAGCGACTTTCTTGATAACTTCTTCTTCCTCATTTCTAAGACCAAATGGTGGAGAGTCCCAGGTATTTATGCCCTATTGGGAGTTGTCCCTTAAAAGAGTTGTTGACCCACTATTGATCATATGCCTCATCACATGAGCCGAGATGTGAAAAAGAGTGGGGGTCATTATCAGCAGAGGTTTTGGGTAAAGCTGCTGTGAAAATTTGGTTTCTCCCGTGAAGAGGGCTCAGCACTCCTCACTGCACTAAACAGCATACATTGTGTTGTTTAGTTTGTGTTTGGGAGTTTTGTCCCTGGTCTGAACCAGTGTGTGGCTGCGTATGAAGTACACTGGAATGTCGTGCTTGGAGAAGACTCTCCTGAGTTTCTCTGATAAACCTGCTACATAAGGGATGATCTGTTTCTCCCTAGTTGGTGTCTGACCTTCTTTACCGTGCATCTCTGCTAATTTGATGAGAGCCCAATTAGGATAAGCAAATTTAAGAGCTATCTTTAAATGTGTGTTTTCCTTCGTTTTCCCTTCTGGCTTACAGGGAATGTTTTCTGCCTGGTGTTGCAGGGTCCTGATTACTCCAAGTTTGTGTTCCAGAGGGTGGTGGGAGTCAAAGAGTAGGTACTGGTCTGTGTGTGTGGGCTTCCAGTAAACTTCGATGTTGATGTTTCCATTCTCCTCAATGTGCACGGCACAGTCCAGAAATGGCAAGCTGTTATCCTTTGTGTCTTCCCTGGTAAACTTTAGGTTTCTATCCACTGAGTAGACAGTGAAGGTTTCTACTTCTTGGATTTTGATATTGACTCAGGTGTCATCCACATATCTATAAATTCTATAAATGCTGAAGCCAAGAGCTTTACTTTTCACTTCTTCCATGTAAAGGTTGGCTACAGTAGATGATACAGGGGAGCCCATGGCATTTCCATGTTTTTGTGTGTAGAAACCCTCATTGTATTTAAAACATGTGGTGCTAAGGCAGAGGTCTAAAAGTGCGCAAATCTGATCGGGGGTAAAGCTGGTTCTGTTCTCTAAGGAGCTGTTTTCTGACCTTTTCTGCTGCCTCAGTTGTAGGTATGCAAGTGAAGAGTGAGACCACATCAAAGGACACTCTGGTTTCATCTGGATCCAGTGTAAGTTTCTGGACCCCACAAGGAGATCTAGGATGGTGGCAAGGTGCTTGGAAATGTTGTAGGTGGCTGAGTTGATCCTGTTAGGTCTGAGTGGGACTCCTTTGTGTAACTTCAGAGGTTCATATATACAGGGGGTAAAGCATCACCTGGGTACAGTTGGTGGAATGTAGGGCAGTCAGTTTTCCTTTCCCAGTTCTTGTAGGCAACTGATGACTTTCTTTTTGTAGTTGCTTGTGGAGTCTTGTCTTAAGGCTTCACAGGTGTTGTTGTCACTGAGGAGTGTGGTAATTTTTGTGTGATAATCAGATGTGTTTAAAACAACATTGCACCTCCGTTTGTCAGCTGGTAATATGTGGATGTTTTGGTGTTTGCTCAGGGAAGTGACAATCCTTTAGGATGTCTCTAATTAGCATCTAGAAAACAACAATTATGGCTGGAACTGTAGTTTGCATCCTGTTGCTAGCATTAGCCAAAATGGCTTAGGTTAAACTGTCCTACACTTTTATGTTGAACTATTGTGCTGCATATCATGCATATTGTAGTTCAATATGCTGATCTAGATATACATGCTGCATGTCTGACTTACTATTAGGTGGTTAACCAACCATTCCTTTGCTAGGAATTGAACGTGATTTATTAATATACAAAATTCAATTAAGCTATTTGGCAATTAGACTCGTAAAGCCCATCACAGCAGTCATAGGAAGAGACATAGCAGACTCCCTGGACTCTAAACGCTGGTGGTGGGGACTAAGATGGAGACTTTGATGGAGCCTGAGTAATATGGAAGAGGAAGAAATGAAGAGGAGGTGGGTTGCACGAAGGCATTGCAAGGGAAAATGACAGATGAACTGTGAGGTTTAAAATACGTGGAGTGGTTGCCTGGCAAGAAGCAACCTGCCTCCAAACAATCCCATTTAGAATGACTGCAATCACTGATTGCAATCTCAGGCAGAGAGTAAATGTTTGCAAATAACTGCCATTTAATATATGAACACAGATTGCCAAAAGTTGCAAGTAATCTGAGCCACCCTGTATCAATGATCATAACTTGTCAGCGACATATTTCTTTGCAAAAGGGGATTTGACTCAACTGGTGGCCAGCTAACTGTATTCCGATTACGGTATATACCCATAAAAGTGAGGCTTTATAAATCATTGTGTCATTTTGCAGTTAAATCACTTTCCTGAATTATGAATTTCTATTTAAAATCTGTGAGGTTCTAGTTAGACTCTGAATCTAAACAGTGAATGAGAATTTCTGTTTATGGTGTTGGTAGAATTTTCTGATTTATCTTGGATCATCAACACATTATCATATAATTGCCAACTTTTCCTCATTAAGTTGCAAACCTATAGCAGCAGGGTCTGGCTTTTTGTCATTTTATCGCTATCAAACTTGCTTTGAGGACAGCAGCTGACTTTGAGTGGTTGCAGACCTCGTTCCCATCTTCAAATCAAGCATTTCAAAGGCAACGAGACTACAAGTTAATTACACACAGTTTACACTGATCATTTTGGTTGCGCACCAGTCTCCAATTACTGTTTTCTCTAGCACGAACGTAACTTTAGCCAGCTAGCTATATTTTATCTGTGGTAGATTGCTCTGGTGATGCTTATGACATTTATGCAGACGAGCTATCATTAGCTAACACCAGCTTGAAGCCTGCGTAAGAATGATTTGATCCCTAGCATCATCCATTCTCTTTCAGGGTCGAGGAGGGCCTGGAGCCTATCCCTGCTATCATAGGGCAGGATGCATAAATCTAAAGCCATGCTAATAACTGCATTTGTCCAGATGGGTGTCAGTCCTTTCATTGTATTTCATTCTTGCTAAAATTAGCTTGCCTGCCAAGCTAAAAATTAGCAGCTGTAGCAACTGGCTAACTATAGCTTGCTTCACCTCCTTTGTAGCAGCCTTGGCCTTAGACCTTCCCATGGATATCAGTCTCCAAATAGAGTGAGTCAGGGGACATCTCTATAATCTTTTGGCACATTTGCAAAAAACAAAAGTGCCACGTTGTGCACTCTGAACACCAATCCACTATGAGAAAATAAGTTTTGTAAATTTAGGATTTTGCAACCAGTAATCTGTTTACAAATCCAGCTTCATGTCAAACAAAGCTTTTGATTAAAGCTAGACAACATAAGCACTCAATAACCATGCGGTAAGGCTCACATGTTAACACTCTGACTCTGTGCTTCAACAGGAAGGGACAGCTATTCTCTGTGTATGTGTGTTCTATTTAAACAAAGCTGAATATGTCTTTATATGGCAGTGCAGCAGTGTGCATATGAAGACCTAGGCAGGAATCTGTTGACTCATCTTTCCTCCTTCCCTCTGGCAGTGGGTAGACTGAGGAGCCACAGTTGTCACCACAGCATACAGTGAGAATAGTAATATCTGGCAGGACGGCGGAAAGCAAGGGAATGCAAAATACAATTTGTGGCATCTAAGTGGGAAAAAGATGAAGTGTTTGTGTCAGTCTCTATCGAAATATAGATATAGAGAGTCTATCACAACCATTGCTTGTCATTTGTCATTAATGTGAGCATGCCATCCTTATGCCTTCAAAGTGCCTTGAGTAACAAGCGTTACAGCAATGTTTCTGCGCTTTACAATGGAGCCCAGTTCATGACAAACTCATTTAAATCTCCATCGTCTCTTGTCTTATTCCATTCTATTTATTCTTACAAGAATTTACATAGCACTCCTTTGTGAAGCCTCTGACTACCTCAAAGTGGCAAGGGAATTTCATTTGTTGCATGTTATTATCTTCCTTACCGCTAAATTAACTGTATTGTTGCTCATGCGGGATTACATGCACAAAAATGCATCCTCTCTACCTTTCTGTATTCTGTTTGACTTCGCTCCCTTCCCATCACTCACCCTTCTTTTTTCCTTTGCAACCTCCGTGTCGGATAGCTCAGAGCACCTCAGTAATGCTGATGTGTTTCCCTTGATCTGAAATATATTACATGAAAATCTTTTGTATGCTTCTGGCATGTCATTCTCTCATCCCAAATGTCCTATTCAGTTCTATTCTAATAAAGCTTACGCGTAAGTTCAATAAGGAAGATCTGTAGTCATACACCTGTCTGTTTCTCAGGTGTTGGCGGCTAATTTTAACTTTACATCACTTCCACTTTCACACACTGCCGGCCTTCTTTAGGCCAATTTGCCTTCATCACTTCAACTATGTTAAATCTGCATCTGCGCATCTGTTTTTCTTCCTTGCAGATGCAACCCACTTCCTCCCCATCACCGCCTCTTCCTCATCATTCAATCCGCCATCTTCATCTCCATCAAAAGCATCTACACTCCTGTCCTAATCTCTATCACCGCTGGGATTCTGTTCTGCTGTGATGGGCCATCAGAGTCTAAGCGCCAAATACCTCATATTGAATTCTATACATCAATAAATCATGTTCAGCTCCTTCTTATAATCTTTCCTTATTGAAATATTTTTAGCCTGTCTGGGAATGAATGCATATCTCTATACAGATGGATTATTTCTTTGTATTGCCCCATTCAAGCCCTTGAGTACGACATTTTATGTTATTGAAGATTCTGCATTTTATAACAAGGATGTTTCTTATTTCTTCTGTTTGTACTTTGGCTCAAGCACGACATAATTGGGAACATGCACAGTTGTCAGCCTCTTTCGTTTATCTGTCTGCCACCCAGTTCTTGTTATTTCTCAGCAAGAAGAAACAAAGGCCTGGATACTCTGAATCACAGCTTCCTCCCCTCTGTCTGCAATAATAAGCCTCTTCCTTTCTTATAATTCTATTCATCAGCTCCTTTCTTTTAACTTCACTCAGAATAAGCATTTTCCTCCTGAATGTCTGCTTAGAGTTGTGTTACGACAATGACATGTGAATCTCCCATATACTAGCTTAATATGCGGGAGTTACCTAGCCAGCATTGACATCAGATATGAGAACATCCTCTGGCTTTAAAATGGAAAAGTCTTTGACTCAGATCCGATTGCTAGCAGAACCAGACCAATTGCTGAGAGGCCAAAAAGACACTACATAAGCCAATGGGTTCTTACAAAAGATTGAGGATGTGTGGCAGACTGAAAAAGACAACTTGTCGAGCTTTATTTCATTTGACTATCCAAAATGTTGGGAGGCATTTGAGAAGATGTTTATTTGCTTTTATAGATTCCAAGTTAATATATTTTTTTGGGTTGAGTGTTCTCATTTCCTGTCATGTTGGAAGAGAACAGGATCTCTTTGACTGTCTTACAGCCCAATTCTGTGCATAAGTGTGTGTGAGAGAGATTCTCAACTTGTGGTTAAGTCAATAGAGAAGGGTGTTTGCAATGGCACTGAGCCCAGATGTGCTGGAGATACAAAATACGGCATGCATGAGCGCAAGTTGCATGCATTACACCCTTGTAGAGGTAGCATGAGAGACGCACAAGAGTAAAGTGAAAGTCTGTACTAACACTTTTATGTACTGGCATTTCAGGACAACACAGTCACAAATCCAGTGACACACACATGCATTAAAAGGCACAAATAAAGACAAGACTTTCATGACAGCAACCAAGCACACCAACAAACTGATTTGTGTAGCAGTGAGCCAAACATAATGCTCAAGCACAGTGTTATTCAAACTGGGATTTTAATAAATGCATGGGGACTAAAAATCCTTAGTGCTTATTTTTTTGTCCATTCACATGTCATGTCATATGCAATGTACTGGTCACTCTTCCACATTGCAGGTGATGATTTGATTAACCTGACAAGTCAAAACCACTTTAACCAAGAAACCCTGACAAAGTGTTTAATTCTACCTTAACACTGCAAGTTTAAGGACATGGGAAGAGAAAAAAAATAGCTGATGTTTTCTTAAGCTCTTATTTTCCTTTTCATTGCAGGGTCAGTATCACCATCTTCAACATTTCACAGCACAGGGTCCAAATAGAAACTGGCAGTTCTGGAGCGAGGCAGAAACCAAGAATGTCTTGCTGAAATAAATATTTCATGAAATACGAAAAGTGAAAAAGACAATATTTGTGTGCGGTCAGTGTGTGTCTATGTACAGCACTATGGGTCATTATGATAATTTAGGGCTGTGGCAACCTTATTATTTTCTGCTGAAGTGTTGATTTAGACTCACACTGAAATAGCAGAGTGAGATATTATATGAAGACGTCTTCTTTCATTACTTTCTCAATATGAATAGGAATGCATATGTTCAGCCATGATGGAAGGTTTAACGCAACAACCCTGTAATTTTCTACAGCTCGCTTATATCCGCTGAAAACCCAAAAGACAGCTCAAATCCCAATAGCTTTCCTATCTCAGTCATCTTAGCATATCAGTACATATGTGTCAATCCTATGATCAAATATAAATGCTCACACAAGCACAAAATAGCCACCACAGCTGTCCGCAACAACATCACATCATCCCAGCCACACCTTCCTTCTTAGCCATGGCACAGCATAGTTTGGTTATGTTAGACCATTAATTCAATACAGGTCATTACAGATCATTAGAGATGATGTTGCAAGCAGCATAATGTTTGCCACAGATTCTTTGATGTCTGTCAAATGTGCTCAGAGTACATATGTGTCTGCGAGTGAATTCAACTTGACCTGCACAGTACTGGTCTGTGAGCACAGGTCTCACAAAACATGGGATGTTGAGCTCTCACGTGCCCCATGGAGTCTGTTTGTCAGAAAAATGCTAAAGTAGCCCATCAGAGGTCATCGTAGAGGACTCTGCCAGCGCTCCTCCTTTACTTCCTTGTACTGAGGCGTAGATACCGGTCCTGCTGGTGTGGTCCATCTCTTCCACGTTCTTTAGACTGTGCTGGGAGACCTTCTTGCAACGGCACATTTGGATCTGCCATCCTGGAGGGGCTGGACTACATGGGGGTGCATGTACCATCATGCTAGCAGTAGTGACAGTGAACACGAACACAAACCAAAACCCATAAAAATAAGTCAGAAGAGATAGGAGAGAGAAACAGTCTGTGAGGACCACCTGCAAAACCTTTCCCTTTTTGAGGGTTTTCTTGTTGTTGTTGAATACTTGTGTTATATGCAATGATCCAATGTCTACCACAGACAAGTGTTTGGGGAGTCCCCTCATCTTCTAGGATTGCAATCACAAAGGATACAATAAATAAATAAATCTGCTCCTATTTGGGATTATTTAGGTTTAAAACTGTGTCAAAATTTAGCTTTGTGATGTTGACAAATCAGATAATGCATTAAATATGCATTAGATATTCTTTTTTTATGTTTCTTCAAGATTTTTTAAAGTCACCTGTATTCGGGTGTGTGATGGGCATTTCTTCGTGTTGCAGTGTAGGAGTTTCACTGCAATGTATTCCACTTCAATATGCACATAAATTAAATATTTACACTAAAAACCGCATCAGCTGAATAATAGGGTGTTTCAGCTCAGGCAAATGGTGCGGTCAGCGTGCCTAATAACGTGTACATGTGACTGAGCTTAAGATATATCAGAGACTGTCATATGGAGAACACACACACAGATTCACATGCAAACAAAACATGTGAATGTGGATATAAATAAACACAGCCCAAAGGAATCTGTGCCAGTGTGTGATTAGATACACATCTTTTCAAGCAATCTGGAGCAAGCAGTGATCTTGGCAGATAATATTAGTTTTGCATAATTTTCTTTTTGCTAGAGCACTCCTGTCTTATTTTTGGATTCTGTTTCCATTCACAAGAGTTGCTTGCTGTTGTGTCTTTCTAAATATAATGTGTGTTTGCATTGCCTGTGTTTGATTTGAGGGAGTTTGCCAGGGAAGTCGTTCATTTCAGCACACTGCATTCATGGTGTCAAACAAAGTCTTTTTACTCCCTGTAGTTCTTCATTCTCTCATTTTTATCTAAAGAAAAACATTTTCAGTAGCACAAACATATAAGTCTTTATCATGCTACCACATTTTAGTCGCGTTTTTCAATTTTAAGCCAACCTTCTAAATAATTCACCTCAGGTAAGACCTTGGTGTGTCCATGACGTGGAAGAATTTTCTGTTTCTTGAAGGGAAAAATGCAGCAAGTGCCTAGATATGAAAACAGGGTACAGTATGACTGAACAGAAGTATTTCTGCATGCTAGCAGTTAAGAGTGAGTCATCTGTTTAAAAAAAACAAACTTTCCTGTAATATTCCCAGTGGAATCACTTTATCATTCAATGTGATGATCTAATACCCAATGACCATTTTTATCATCATTATTATTAATACTCCACGCTGTAGAAACAGGACTAAGATAAAGCGATTGTTGGGCATCCTGACTGGTCACAAACAGAAGCAGCAGCCAGGGCACTTTGTTTGAATTATTGATAACCAATGTAATTATTAATATAGCCCTAAAATAAAAGGGGGGCAAAAAAGGAAAAACTAACCCAAATAAACTGCTGATGCTTCAAAGTAACCTCCGTTTGCTTTCTGAACTGTGACTGAATCTGAAAGCAGATTATTCTGGATAAACAGAAATTCAGATTAGCATAACCACCAGTGACCGCATCCCGCAGGAGTCTCCAGCAGGAGCGCGCGCAGTCACGCACACACACGTGCACGCGGGCGACCGCTTACCGGCGGGCTGTAGTTGCGTTGTCCCAAACAGCACGCGCAAACGGTTGCCGTTTTCAGCACGGGACAGATCCCGCAACCCACTCACTGCAATATGGCGACAGAGGTAAGGAAATTCTTTACATTTTCTGTGAGTGCTTTATGAAAAAAGCTCCAAGATGTATTGTGCACCTCCCTTTGCTGTTTTTCTAAGAAATCCAGCTTGAGAATTGCCGTCTTGTAACTGAATGTCTTACCTATTGTGCCTCCGATTTCTGTGTCTTATCGTGGTTCGGGTGAACGCTGTTTTATTTCAATCAAATCAGCCGACTGGATCTTGAGAGCTGTGTGAATTTGAAGTCGTGTAACAGTATCCTTACGTCAGGACATTTTTTTTCCTTCCCCGGCTTCAATTTCTTCTACTTTAATCAGTGTTTAGAAGCTGTGACTAATATCGTCTGATAAACAAGTGTTTGTTTTCCTTTCCCCTTCCAACACAGATACTGCTTTCTCAGGCATTGCCTGATAAAAAACAGAAACCAGTATCACTCAGACAGCTCCAGTAGGCTCAAAGCGGAGGAGGCTGATGACAGTGGTAATGATGATGGAGCAGTCAGCACCATGGACAGGGACAGCCTAACCATGTCTTTGCCTTGGTCATACTTTTAAATCAGCTCGATAAATCTTTATCCCTGCCACACACTTAACTCTCCACTGTCCGATTTCCTTCACGCCCACAAAAAAACATGGAAATTATTTATTCAAGAAAATGCAGAGATCCCATAACTGTTAGTGTTATTGGTTAGTATCACAGAGCACAACTGCTGGATAACCAGCCAGCTGCGATGAATTATCAAACCCCAGCCTTGTGTGTCAATGATTATATGTTTGTACATCATGTAAAGATACATGGAAGTCAAAAATACATTAAACAGACACACTGTGCTGTGGGACAAATTAAAGTGTCATTTTCTCAGTACTCATGGATCAGACTAAACATATCCACAACCCAACTACATACTTGCAGTTTTGTGACTATATGTAGCACAGTTGTGATGCTATAACACTCAGAAAATCAGTCACAGAGGTACCTGCCAAAATACCCTAAAAGCCATCAGGCTGAGCAGCACGTCTTCCTCTCCGTCAGTTTGCATCACCATATTGGTGAAGACATTATCATAATCATGATCTCAGGAGACAGCACATTTGGTTATATTCATACAACAGTGTGTTTGCATGCGTGTGGCTGTACATACATGACCATCTAACTTATTTCTGAGTGAAGGTATAATTCTTAAATAGTGATTCTGCAGGTAAAGGTGCAGGGGATAAGAAGCTTGGCAAGATCGATGCATATATTTTTTTCGGAGCCTGCAAGACCCTGGCAGAGTGTCCCTGACTTCCTTTGGTGGTCTGCCAGTATCCCTGTCCAAGCCCCATCAATTACACACAGACACACACAGGCACACACATGCCTACACAGGAACACAACATGCACACGCACCCAAACACATGCAGTGTATGCACCTAGGACAGATTTAATGTCCAAAGCCCATCAATTATCCATGCCATATTTAATGCGAACAGGCTGCTGCAGTTTGTAACCATCGGTGATTTGAGTCTGAGATGAGCACCACAGTTTGCTTCCTATCCATCTGCCTCTCAGCCTGTCTCTACTTCCCTGTCACATATTATATTAGAACTCATTCTATGACATTTATTGTTTGCCAAGTCAGCAAACGACTGCATTAAGTGTTGAGTAACACTCAGCTCATTCTGCAGACTGTTTATGCTGCATGGATGGACACTCTCTGGATCCATTAAGTCCACTACTGCCAGAGTTTCCTCGCAGACTGTAGGTTTGCTCCAGCTTGAGTATGACACTGTTAAGAAATAATGTGCAAAAGCACTGAAATCCCCACAGAGACCTGCACAGACTTAGCTCCCCACTGAGAAAAGGAAAAGAAAAAAGTCGTCCTTTTTCATGAAAATAATTTCTTCTATAAGCTTTGGTCCAACAGTTACTGTTCTTCGACCTAGATGTCATGACAGTCTCACAGTTTTGTCAACACTGTCAAAACATTATTGATTTATAGACCTCTGGATAACCCAGCTTGGCAGCAAGCATTAAAAACTCTGCTCTCAATGGCAGAGAATCACTTATATTATGAAGGGCTCAAAAGGGAGCTGAGTGTAACAAAACATGCTGAAAGGCTGCAGAAAACAAGAATGAAGTTTCTAAATCTGGGTGCATTTACTGTGCTGTAATCGTCTGTGTACCGTTTGCAATGCCTGCCCACTGGCAGCACTCACCCGTGCCGTCTGTATGTGCTCCCTGAGTCGGAGTGACTTAACTAGGAAACACGTCAGAGCAATGAGGCTCACAGATCTACAGATGCAAACTGCAGGAATTAAAGTGTGGGTTTGATTCAGCATGTAGGACTGAAAGAATATGACAGAGAAAAAATTATATTTTTCTCAGTCAACAGATTTCACTGATGCATTTTGCGTTTGATTACATTTTTTTTTGTCTACTCAAATTGGCAGAGTATGCTCATAGGGTATGAAAATGCTCTTTTTTTGTTCATCGTATGAAAGTCCTTCAAGAAAATTATTCACAATAAAATTGTAATGAACTGCGTATAAGGGGACAGCAGTTTATTATTTAGTAATTTAGGATATGTCTGTCATTGCCATGCAGTAAAGATTATCTATGTGGTTTTTATTCATCCTTGTTTACTTGATGCAGTACCTTTCTATGCGCTTGTTACCTGGTGAGGCACGTTTTTCTGAAATCTAATCAGTGTGCAGGCAAAAAAATATTAAACATAACGTTAAAGATGGGTGGGTGGAACTAGAAGTCAGACAGCGTAGCACCATGCAGAACTTCTTAACAGAGGCCTGTGTGATCAGTATCACACTTTAACATTGGTGTCTGCTTCTGCACTATATTTAAATGCAGGAATAGACCAGATTTGAACCCTTGGCTCCCATAGAGGAAACACAAGCAGTCTACCAAGATAAACCTGTTTGTCTTCAAGGTATAAATATACAGAGATACTTCAGCATTTCATATCACCACCAGAAGACTAAGAAAGTTTTTTTGTGTTCGATAGCATAAATGAAAAATAGCTGTTTCATCAACTGGAAGTAACTCTCGAGTGAGTATAAAACTGTCATAGATAACGAGTCAGACCCATCCACCCGGGTCCTACTGGTCCAGGTACTCTTACTTTTTTTGGCTGCTGTCTTTAGGGGTCAACACAGTAACTTATGTGAGTAAGTCATCAGCCCTCATCTCACCCTACCCCTAGCATCCTCTTCTGTCACACTAACCCTCCTTCCCTGCATCCATGAATCTTCTCTGTGGTCTTTCCTCTGTATATATATATATATATTTTTTTTTTGTGGGCGATCGTGGCTCAAGAGTTGGGAGTTCCCCTTGTAATTGGAAGATTGCCGGTTCGAGCCCCGGCTTGGACAGTCTCGGTCGTTGTGTCCTTGGGCAAGACACTTCACCCGTTGCCTACTGGTGGTGTCTTAACGGTCACCCTGAAAATCTTAGCATTTTCAACTCTGACACCTCCAGCTTTGCCTCTTGTTATTTCGTTACTGATACTCAATTGAAACCATTCATAAAAGCAGATCTCACTACCATCTTTTAAATTTCCCCTCTCACTCTCCCTTCTGTCCTTTTATTAAAAATCACCCCTGATACTCATCTCCACCAGCAGACTTGGTCTAGTAAATGCAGGTCATGAAATATCATGAAATATGGCAATGAGTTTGACAAAGATGTTTTATTAGTCTGATTTCCCAGTTTGATGGCATAATTATGATTATTGATGTCACTCAGTCTAAAGGAGCTTTGGCAAGAAGACAGGTTAAAAGGTTAAATATGTAGCCTCTTATGAGACTGAATTTGAGAGTGTTTCTCCAGCTTTAATCTCATTGGCTTTAGTTGCATGGAGTGCAAGATTGGGATACTGTGAAGCCTCGTGTTTAGGCAAATCACAGGGAGGGAGACACCCGCCTTTCTTCTTTTAGTGTAAGTTATGTGTAGTACAGACATGTAAGGCAGAGGTCTGTTGGTCAGGACGGGGCCAACTGTCCTCAATTCTAAAAAGACATCTAACGTATGTACATGCATGCAGTGCATGTATGTATAGCATCACATTCACATGCACACGTTCATAAAAGACGGACCTGCGTGATGTTAATGAGTCTCTCTTGTGGCCAGCTGATTCTGACTTGGATAAATGATGCTCAGCTCTGTGCTGAAACTGTAAATTGCTTCTATTAATAGAAGGACTTGTTGTTCATCATGATAGCCTGAAGATAACACTAGAAAGAGTGAGGGCTCCGTGGTGGCGAGAGACAGGGAAAGCAAAAAAAACCCCCAAAACTGTGTGTGTGTTTTGGGGAGGGGGGTGTATTAAAAGCTCTGGCTGTGAGATGGATGACTGTGGCTGTTAGCAGACAAAAATAGCAGCTTGGATGCTATTCCTGCTCGTGAGTGATACACCATATATAGAGATGAAAGGCTGGCACTGTACTAAGTCTGGCTACTGCCAAAAAGATGCAGTGTTTTTAAAGTAATTTAAACTTGATTATTTATCAGTAAATACTATACTTAAATACTAAGGTCTATAAGATAAGCTCTCTTGCTTGATGTATTTCAGCTCCTCAACAGTTTGTCTTCGTCATTTTTTTATGATCCAATGATCCAAACTGCAGACATGGAAACATCCTGATATAATATCAGTAGAATGTGCTTTTTCCCTGCTGACAGAACATGTCCACAAGGCAGCATCTGTTGCTCCAAAATCTCAATATATTATTTAGCATTCATAGTGTGTACAGATGTGCAAGTTATCCTGGCCATGTGAACTAATGCACTATGCCATCATTAAGGGAGGCTTTTTGAAGTCTGCACTGATAACAGGCTGGAGGGCCCTTTCCTTCTTAACTCTGAGGATTCACCTTCATTTATTTTAAATTATCAGAGGCTTAGGCAAGACAGTAGTGTTTCCTGGATATTGTTCATATATTTCCTGTTCTTGGTTACATGTGTTTTTACTTGACTTTGTGGATGCACTGACATGGTTCTAAGACGTGTTCATGAGCCACGTAATTACAACACCAGCATGTAATTAAAAATGACTGTTTTAATTAGGTGTAGTTCCAGCTACTCAGTATTGTCTGTGACATTTTGCTTGATTTATAATTCACCACATTACTGACCACAGATAATGAAATCCATGAATTCTTTCTTGCAGTTTCATGCTAAAAAGTGCTATTGTTAAATTGTAACTAATCTAACTATTTCCATCTGCTGCCTTTCATTTCTGGCAAAGATTTTTAGCATGACATATCTTTTCAGTCTTTTGTGGCCTCCATTTAAACTTTTGTTAATTTTTTAGACTTTTTAAAACCCTGTTTCATTAAATATGTTCTCTTTCTACTATTTACAAATAACTGCAAGGTTGAAATGATCTGCAAATTGAATTCTCTATTGACGTATGCACTGTATCCCAAATTTTTGGAAAGTCTTTCTCTGCCTCTTGCATGTACAAGCATGTACTTGGATAATATATAGGTCACAGTGACCCTGCTGTAACTGGCCAAGCCTTTAAAAAAAGAAAAAACTTAACAGCTGCACAAATGTTTAGCTTATCATGTGTACCATAGTGTTTTTATAAAATGATTTCAGGTTCTGTCTGAAGTGAACACAACCTCATATTTCCCACCTTATTTTCTCTCCTTCTCCCTGCCTTCTCCTCTTCCTGCATACTTTTACCGTATCCCTTATTACCGTCCTCTTGAGGACAGTAATTTAGATCAGCAGGGGATAAGTTTACAGTGCCCCACTTGCTTGTTGCTGTATGCTTTTAATGTAAATGACTGGGTGTAAAACACACTGTTCACCAACAAAGTGCTGTAAAGACCAGTCTTTTAATGTTCCAACATCAATTTTGATGTTGGAAGACAGCAATGAGAGTGCCAGCTACTTTAAGTCAAAGATGTTGGTGCATTAACATCGCATCAGTTCTTGAGTTTCAAACTTAAACTTAAATTTTATTGTGCAGCAAAAGCCTTTTTACACTTTCATTTCTGCAGTCCTGTGAAAAACTAAGAACATTCCATGATTCAACAGCTTGTAACGCCACCTTTAGCAGCAAGAACTTGAAGTATTTTGTCTTTTTCTTTTGTGTGACTTTATCAGTTTCTCACATCATAGGAGAGGCATTCTGGCTCACAGTGTTGCTTCATTTCACTGATGTTTGCATGTATTCACTTATACACAGCTCTCATAAGGTCCCACTACAGCATTTAATTCAGATTGTGGTCTGGATTTCATCTGGACCATTGCAACATCTTGATTCGTTTCTGTTTCAGCCATTGCTGCTGTGCTTGGGATTACTTTTCTGTTGCACGACCCAATTTGGGCCAAGCTTTAGCTATCAGACAGATGGCCTCACATTTAACTAATGCTTTGGTAAACAAGGAGATCAGAGGACAGAGGAGGAGATCCTGTTGCTACAAATCAAGCTCAAATCATCAACCCTACACCACCGTGCTTTACAGTTGGTATGAGATGTTTGTGCAGATACGCTGTTTGTGCTTTTGCTGTCATCTAACCTCCAAAGGACATTGTTCCAGATGTCTTGTGGTTCGTTCAGATGCAATTTGGCAAACCTAAGCTGCACAGCCATGTTCGTTTTAGAGGGATGAGTCCTCTTCTTGGCAACCTTTCCAAACAAACCAGTCTGGGTTATAGCTCTCTCTCTCTCTCTCTCTCTCTCTCTCTCTCTCTATATATATATATATATATATATATATATATATATATATATATATATATATATATATATATATAGCCATGGAGTGCTGCATGAATTGAAATGTATTCTTGACCACAAAATTAATTTTTCTGTTTTTTTCTTCTGTTTTGTATCTTCTTAGTTCCACAACCTTCAGGAGCTCCGGCACAGTCCATCGCTGGTCACCAAGGTGTTTATACAGAGAGACTACAGTGAAGGAACTGTGTGCCGATTCCAGGCCAAGTTTCCCTCAGAGCTTGACAACAGGGTGAGTCCAAACAAACTCAAATACCTAGACAAAGGCAATATAACCCCCCACTTCATATAACTCTAATTTGACTGATACAGAAAGATTGATGGCCCGTACTGTAGCCTTGTCTATTAAGCTAAACTCACAGATAGATGCAGATACACTTAAAACAACACTTGTGCATATGGGATGCTTCTTAAACCAGGAAACGTCTAATTCCTGTAATGCTGGTCCTCAAAAGCAAAAAGCTAATATTTGAAATGCACACATTATGCATAATAATTACAAGGGCATCATCCACAAAT
The DNA here is from genome assembly GCF_057381845.1 of Rhamphochromis longiceps. Classification (NCBI taxonomy): domain Eukaryota; kingdom Metazoa; phylum Chordata; class Actinopteri; order Cichliformes; family Cichlidae; genus Rhamphochromis; species Rhamphochromis longiceps. The sequence continues at coordinate 18,065,883 of NC_140569.1, forward strand.
GGATGCAAATGTCTGTTGTATAAGTAATATATATGTTTCTCCCCATCTAACATCTCCTGAATGTATGCATGTGTGAACAGTTAAAGCAAAAGTAGATGCCTTTAGTTAAAGACTGTGTGAGAGAATGTGCTATTTATTTAAAGAGCAATTTTACTTTCTTTACCTTGCTTTAATTAGTGAATGGTGTTATGTAGGAGTATTATTGCATATTTGTCTAGCAATTTGCATATGAAGCAGACAATCCACACAAAGAGCAGAGCAAGAAAACATCAGTTGTCATCGATTTACTGCAAATGTTCTCTGTCAGATGGAAAAAATAGATTGCTGTCGTAGTTGTAAGTAATTGTTCATCAGGTTTTCCATATTCTGTAATCAAAGTTGTTGTTGTTTTAATTCCTTGAAAAAATTGTATTTTGGGTTGAGTAGAATACAGGCAGCATATTTGGCAGGCTAACAGAACATATTTCACTTGTGCCATTCTTACAACCGCTGTTGGTCTTGTTTGTTTTTGTTTATAAGTAGATTGAACGAACTTTACTTGAGGAGACAGTGAAGACCCTTAACTCTTATTATGCTGAGGCTGAAAAAATTGGAGGTCAGTCGTACCTGGAAGGATGTCTGGCTTGTGCAACAGCTTATATCATCTTCCTCTGCATGGAAACGCGATATGAAAAGGTAAGAAGTCTGTGTACACAAAATATTACATTTTGGGTGGAAATACTGTATAATTACAACTTTTTTTAACTTGTCATGTTTTTGTTTCAGTTTGCTGCTTTTTATAGAGGTTGTAGCTTTAAAATGAGTTAAAATTAGCCTTTTAAATATAAAAATACAATTATTATTCCATTAACCGTCTTTAAGATCTGCTGTAGGTAAAACAACAGACTTTTGCTGTAAATACAACTATTCTTTCAGTTTACTGCACACTTCGATTCAGCCACCATCTATTCCTCAGGCTCACTTTATGAGCTTTTTTTATGTTTTGTATGGAGTTCAGTGAGCATCTTCTATACTGTCTCCCTTTTCAAACCTGAAACCACATCTTGAACTAGAATGTGTCTTTAAATTGCAGCACAAGACAACCTGTATTGCACTCTCTTCTCTGGGTATTGCACAGGCATAGCGAAAACGCCATGCAAACCCAAACACAGTTCACAAGTGATAGCACATTATTCATGCTGCACGTATCCCACATGCCTTGGTAGGAGACTGAGGAACCTGGAAAAAAAAACAGCAAAAGATGCACACAAATGCCTCAGTGGACAGAGCCCAGAATCTCAGAATGTGAGATGAAGGTGAACCTTTTAATGCGCAGTGATGAACTCCACTTACAGAAGTGTTATTTTCTCCCCTATGTGTCAATTTCTATTGAATTCAACTCTTTCCCACTCAAAAAAACATTAAGCCTCATCCGGCTCTTTAAGAAGAGAACACACAGTTCTAGGAGATGCAATCTCTCTCTCTGTCTGTCCACCAGAGTTTAAAACTCACTCTAAAGGCCACACAAGTGTGCCGCTGGATAAGGCATGGCACGCCAGCTGACGCTTACCTAAAGTAAGATGCCCATCTTGACAAAGGGCAGGTGGTTAAAGCTCCGCATGGCTGTGTAGCTGCTTGTTAATCACTGAAATGGAACAGGAACACACGCACACATAACACAATCGCATAGGCAGACACAGCGAGCATGATTAATCCTCTTGTGATTTTGTGTGTACCTGCCGCCGTTTTAGATAGAACTGGAGCTGCATGAAGTTTTCAGCATTCCTCTCTGTTCTGATCTCTGTCATCTCCCTTGTCTTGTTGCATTTTGTAAACATTTCTTCATCAAAGGACTACAGAGGTACTAGGAGCTTGACCAAGAAGTACAAAAGGACTTATTGCTGAGTTGAAGCCATGCAGAAATTGCCTAGTCTGAGGCTCTTTTCATCTCCCTGTCAGCTGGGTGCTGCCCCATTAAGATCCTGAGATTCTATCAGTTTCTCAGGAGAGTTGTTTATTTGCTTGCTTAACTCAGCCATCTTGGCTGAACAACATTATGACTGATGATGATAAAGTGTACCCACCCAAGTTGATGCTGCATGTTCATGTGCGTCCGAGTCCCACAACACAGCGCTCGCAGATCAGGGTGCAGATTCACTGGAGTCCCTTGATGCTTACATCTCACACCATCAAAGGACACTGATTGCTCCCAGCATGTCAGAACAGATACATGTGCTTAAAAACATTCACAAGACTTCCCTCACGCACACTTTGTGCCCTCCATCTTCTACTTTTCTTCTCGTATTATTGACAAGAATGTAGCTGAACATACAGTATGGGTTTCTAAAGGACACGTGTACACACGCATAAAATCCTTTATATTGCATTTGGTAGCATAAGCAGGGGATTGTGCGTATGCTGTCACAAACACAAAGCTTTTCCCAGAAGGGCTGTCACACACACATGCCAGTACAACACAGGCACAGCTTGGATACTTGACTGTCATATTGTTACACCGAAGAGGATTGAGCTGCCCCGAGAGCTCGCTAGCAAGTGAAAGGATTGGCCTTTTCCCTGAACCACAGTAAACTGATTAGTCAGGGCTCCTCTGTGTGTCTCTCTGCCACTTTACCGCGATGCTTGATTCTCTTGGAGTTTGTAGCAAAGGAAATGGTTTGTGTTGCGTTAAGAAATGTGTGGATATCTTATAAGTCAAATATTGATTGCTTTGTGCTCAGCGCTATTTCACATGGATCTCACTGATTTAAAGAACAGCGGGGCAAAACCGCTGAATTTCGATGGCTTCAGTTCAATGTCTTTTCACTGAGAAACGCAATGTCCTAATGTTTTCCAGACATTTTATTGCAAAAGTATCTTTTTCCAATGGGAGACAAAAAATATTTCTTCTGTTGTTTAGTCTCCACTAACAAGGGTCACTGTATAAGCAGCTGGGCCTGCAGCTGTACGAGGCCTTTGACATACTAGAGGAGCACAGTGCTCAGTGAACTGCTTAGTGTTGTTTTAATCACTCTAGGCTGTGTGCTGCAATGACCTTTAGCTAACTCACAAAAAAGGATGTGAATTTGTCATGTTCAATAGAACCATTTTCACACTTACTGCAGCTCGGAAACTTTGAAGTCATTACGCAGCAGAGCTGTACTTAGGAATGCAAATGTATGAATCAGCGGCGCTGGACATGAGAGAGTCTGCACCCTGCCAAATATTATAAAATCTGTGCAATGCCCTTGTTAAAACAGGGCAGGTAGTAGTTGGAAGAAGTGACAGCAAGCAAATGCTTCTCCTGTCTCCTCCTCAGACCTGAGGAAATGTACAGCATCTCTAGAAAATCATAAAGAATTTAAATAAGCTCTCTTTAATAGAGTTGTACATATTGGTTAACATGTGTAGCGGCAGCAGCTCTGTGGGTGCAAATGAGGCACAGAGGAACACGGCGCTGGCCGACATGACACTGGCAGAGTTTAGGCGAGCCGTGGTACATCAGCATGATTTGTTCCCATGGAGGCATAGCTAAGGCTGAATAAGCCGTTTTAATAAACCCACTTTAGCTAATAGCTGCCTGTTTGGCATTTGGTTGCTATCAGCAGCATCGCTGGAACAACATTCAGTTCTTAGGTTTCGTAGACACTATTTAAATCTCCAGATAAAACGGTTTGTGTGCAGTTGCAATGAATGAGAGAATGTATACAGACATGCTTGTTTGAATCTGTGTGCCAAAGCATGGCCTGAACCGCACAGATTCACTCCACTGCTGCTCTGTGGTTTTCGCACAGTTGCTGCAATGCTCACTTGCAAAACCGAGAAAAACGTCCACTGCCAGTGCAATCTAAATAAACTGTCCACTTCATATTTTAGAGCCTTGACAGTTAACCAAGGCATGACATTTAGCCTTAAAGAGAGCCATCTTTTGAATAAGGAACTCAAGCTTCCAAATGGAAAAGTTCAAAAGGAGAAAAGCTCATACTCATCATTTTTAGTAATTCAATTCATGCAGCCCTGCTTGACAAGAGTGGCTTGGAAGTATGCAGAAAAAATAGCTGCTATACTTGGAGCATAATGGAATTACTTTAAGTTTGGATTTTAATGCGCAGGAAAAATAAAGCCGGGCAATGATTTGACAGAGCTGGTATCATATGCCGCATGCTAAGTATGCGCAGAAGGACTGCAAATTAGTTTCTTTCATTTTTCATATTTTCCAGAGGTTAAAGTAACTTGGGCCAATTTAACCTCTTTTAGATACTGTGTGTAACACAGAACGCATCCTGAAAAAGTAGTCGGCAGGTACTGAATCTCAGTTCGCTCTTATTATTTTTTTATGGGAGCCTGATTGTCCTACTTGGGTTTTCATCTTACCTCCAACATTTCTAATCAAATCTGGATTACCTCCAGAGGTACTTGTTCTAATACCTCTCTGCCCCCCTTGTTTTATTCCAGGTGCTGAGGAAGATATCAGGTTTCATCCAGGAGCAGAATGAGAAGATCTACGCTCCTCGAGGTCTGCTGCTCACAGACCCCATAGAGAGAGGAATGAGGGTTGTATCCTCCTCCCATATGTTACTGTAATCTCTGTGCAACAAATAGATAGTGGATAAAGGCCCAGACAGGACAGCTCAACATTTATAAGACAGTTTAAAGATGGCGTGGAAAGACATTGGTTAGAATTATTGAAACTGGTGGAAACATCTGGATTTGATACAGCAAATGGATGAACTTCTTCATAAATTACCATCAGGATGCCCATGAACAAGACACTTAAAGTCCAGCTGCTGCAGAGTAGCTGTTCACTGGCCAACTATTTTTTATCGTGAGTAAATCTTAAAAAAGCTCTGAAAAAAACAGAAAGTTCTGTGTTTTGATATGGAAATATGCAAAAAATAAAAAATAAATAATATTAATGTGGTCAATCGGAAGTAAGGTTTTATATCAAGGCCTTTTTAATGATTTCCAAGTTTTCATGTGGCTGTTCTTTTATAGATGAATTGCTACATTTTCAGGAGTGGACAGCACTATATCTCCTATTGACAGCTGGACTGATACCAGCACAGACACATGGAGAGAGTGAATGTGTCCAATAGACCATCACACAGTCCTGGCTCACACTGGCCCAAAGAAAAAAAACGGGCTGCAGGTCAACCCATTACCAACTCTTAAAAAACTGAGTGGTTATGCAGAGAACGAATGGTTGAAATTAAAAGGTGATATTAATAAATGAAGCAGACAGTCTCAAAGGAGAGAAAACAATGGAAGCAAAGAAACCAGAGACATACAGAGAAAGTTATTATCAATAAAAAAAGAAGAGGCCTACAAAGAAAGTAATACATAAACAAACAAAGGGGGAGACGCAGACAAGAGGAATTCTGGAAGGAGAAACCCAGAAGGAAGAAATTCATGGCAGACTATTGTTATGTTGTTTTTTTAATAAGCTCAGGTTTCCTTGATGCAGAAGGAATTTTTCAAGAGACTCTGATGTGAGTTCATATGGTTCAGAAGCTGTCCTCCTATTGGGGGCTCAGCTTCCTCACCTTCATGTAGCTACAAACACAAGTAAACATAATATAGACATGTGCCAGAGACAGGCCACCATTAAAATCCACTGACTACGTTAAAGAGCAGAGCCTATAGGCTCGACTCTCTCAGACCTTTTCAATAGAATAGTAGAAGCCTTCACAAGTAATTAAGTTTAGCCTCGTGAACATTTTATTAACAGTAAAATCAACATATGATGATAGTAGAGTAGCGCTGTCCAGTAAGACCATTGCCAAGGTTTATGAATGTAAGCAGAGAGTTCAGATAACTTTGATTCATACATTTCTGGACAGTGACACGCTTTTTGTCGCTACGCCACCACAGTGGATTTTAAGTAAACCAACGAGATGTGATCAGGGAACAGAGTTTCTGCTTTAACTAAAAAGCATTAATCCAAAATTATTTTTTAATCATTGAGGAATTAAAAGCAATTTTTAAACATTGTCTCCCATTCTCCGTGGCTCAAAAGGAATTTCACTATTTCCTGACAAGCAGTTCGACAGCCAGATGTTCCCTTGTTATTTTATGACAATCTAAGCAGATAAAAAATCTGGTGTTGAACTTGCGTTTGGTAGCCATTCGCTGGAACTCGCTGATGTGCAAAGAGCTGCAAGTTTATGCAAGAGAAGGAAGCTCTTATTTAGATGAAAAAGAGAGAAAACAAAATTTCTTCTTTAAAAGTAGGAATCCACTGGCCAGCACAGTAACAGGAGAAGGCCACAGAAGGCTACTAAATTATAAGATTGCAGAGTTCTTTCCACAATTAAGAAAAACAATTTCTTTGCATATAATCAAGTCAAGGAGACCCTGGAGGAGTCTGCAAACAAGAGAACCCTTCATGAATGGAAATACAGAGGATTTAGAACAAACCACTGGTTACACTGAAGAACAGTAAGGTCAGATTAGGCTTGCCCAAATAGTTGAAATACCTTACTGAGGTTTCTAAAACTGTATTGCTTTAAATTCTCATGGAATTTGTCGACAACGCACAGTGATCCTTGACATTCATCAAATTTTCAGCTTGAGATCAGCGTGTTTGAAGACCGGGGCTCGGGCGGCTCCAGTCCCAGCAGCACCATGTCGTCGGGCAGCAGCGCTCGGTGACTGGAGGGGCAGCACCAGGCTTACGGATACCACCACAGGGGCAGCGGCACACTTACCAACATCCGCATGCTGAAACATGAGAGCACCAGGTTCTAGGACGAGTGGAAAGAAAAAGGCGAGGAGGTGATTCACAACATTCATGCTCTCTCTGCTGGGGCCGACAATGTATCACCTCCAGAAGAAGAGCTGGCTTAAAAACACACCCTGGATACAAAACAGAATAAACACAAGTGCAACAGAACCCACACATACTCTAATCGTTAGACACAGCAACCAGTGTTTCTGTGAAGAAATATCCTACACTCTCCAAGAGCTATCAAACTAAAATACTCATTGATTGTTTTTGCTCTAATTTTTTTCCATTCACATTTTCTCTCATTCCATCACATCTGCTACTATGAGTCACACCATCTCTGCATTGTAGCTGATTCTCCAGACTTTCACTTCCTTAGACTAAATTTCAGTGCGGGACTTTTTCAAGGAGAGGTCACTTTGCCTGTCTGTTTACGCACTGACATTGCAATCTTAGGTTTTATGCAACATCTCTGAAATCTGAAAGGAAGGAAACGGCCACCTTACTGGGAGACTCGTAGCTGTCTGTTCTTGCTAAATGACTGCATTCATCTCAGGTGGTTTAGGTCAAGCTGCTTTGAATCCTGGCAAATTAGGCCAGCTGTGGGACTGCTTGGTTCTCTGCTCCGTTCACATACACTTGTCTTCAATATCAAAAGGCTAACAGAGAGCACCTTAAATTATTTATTCTTCTCATTCACGACAGTGGATACAAGTGATCCACATCACAGCTGTAGGTCACGCTCAAACACACTCTGTTTCTCACTTTCTTTCTGTCGCTTCCTGCATATTCACATACTTGCACATAGAAATGCACACAGCCATGTCATTTACTGCACTCGAAAAAACACATATCAGCGAGGGGGAGTGCACACGTGCATATACACAAATACACACCTGTAGATTGTGGCCAGGCATCCCTGCATGCAAGCAGATTCTGGTAGACTTGGAGTTGGAGTCGACCTACGCCTCAGCTCATTTAGAAAACAAGCAAACCTCAGGCCCTTGAAGGCTGTGCCATCTATTCCAGCTTAGCAGAGATCATTAAGAAAATATCAAACATCAAGGAGCAGTACCTTCAAGAAGCCACAGAGTCAGTCTGACATGTTTGGTTCAGAAGAAGAAGAAATCGAAAGACATCGGTCTTTTATCTCTACACCTATTCCACGCATGAAACAGCGTGGATGTTATTGGCAAATGCATATTTATATGTGAGTATAGATGTGTGCAAGAGGGCCAGCCACACAAAGTTCAATACCTAAACCCACACAAAAGCAAGGATTTAAAGAACTGTCTATTGACTTTAACTGATATATACCGCAATATGTTGATGCAGAATAAAGAATCTTTCATTTTGTAAGATAAAGAATAAGTTGTAGATCCTTTTAGATGAAAAAAAAAACATTATGTTTGATCACAAAATATCCATCTATCATCTATCACATATATCTAACTACTTATTCACAATATCACACTACAGTACAATACAATACAGTACATAAAAACTATTTCTCCTTTGGGAAATGAAACACTGTATGACTAATATGTATGTGTGTGTATATGTGGAGGCTGTTAAGATTATATGATGCAGCGAGCGTGCTGATTACCAACAGACAGCAACAATGCCCACACATCTTCCAACAAAAGACAAGGCCTTTCAGAAAAGTTTGTCTTGACCATGGTTCATTTTCATTTTTTATTTCTTGTTACCATAGTGTTGGTCTTCATCTTTTACCGTCTTCAGTCTTTTTCTTTATAAACACATACATGTCTCTTAATAAACCATGAGAGTGTAGGTTTTGATTATTCTTTAACACAGTGGGCTAGAAGCAAACTGCTCTGCAGAGAGCCCTTGCATGAAAATAGCCTTGTGCACTTTTACCAGAGCCATGTCGAGTTAAACTACTCACTGGACAGTCATTGCAGAAACGATTACATGTTGGCTTCATTCCAGTAAGTAGTTTAATTTCAACATAACATTTTATTAACTAGTTGATTGAGATTTTTACCACAGCAGTTGAGTTCAGTTGTGCTTGTGTTAAGCCTCCTGTGCTTTTTGATGCCTTCATGTTTCATCCCGGTGGAATGGATATCCAGCCTGGGGCTGATGGACTGATCGACTTTAAAATGACTCAGCACTGCCAATAAGCAGATAAAGGAGCTCATTAGACAATGTATAAAGAAAAAAAAGAGCGTGCAACAGAGTGTAAATGAACTGTACAGGAGATGAATTGTAGTGTACATGCTTGTCAATGTTTACCCACACAAACAAGTGGATGGGGATTGCCATGAAGCCGTTTTCTTCCCCCCCAAAATCACTGATGTCCAGTATCAATACATGTTTTCACAATCTGTCTACATCTGGGTATGAAGTGGACGATCATATTGTCTGTACAGCATGAGCTGCTGTATAGTATCATATGTAACAAGTCTTAACAATGTAGCTTATGATATTGTTGGTAATTATAACAATATTGTCACTTTGTGTAGGAGGTATAGAAAAGGGTGGTGTTAAAGATCCTCAGGGGAAATGTGCAAAATACATAGGCTAAGGTTCTTGGAGAAATATTGTTGATGTGTGGGATTACAGACTAGTGATGGGCGTAATGACTCTTTTTTAGGGGAATACAATTTGTCAGTTCACAGAAAGGTAGCCTGACAAAGTGTCCATTCACCCTCTGATTCCCAGTTCTGTCATTCTGTTTGCTGTTTCTCAACTCCCAGTAGAACTTCAGTGCCATATGCTCTCATTTAGTCTTTGGCAGTGCATTCATGTGAAAAAGAAAGTACACACTCTTTCACATGTCAGGATATAATGGAAAGTTTTATCTTTAGCAGGTCTTAAAATAAACAAAATACAACCTCAGATCAACAGAAATACATGAGATACTTTGCAGTGTTATCGTTTATTAACAGAAACGAATCCTTAATGCAGACTGTGTAAAAAACACACTGCTTGCATAGAATTTAGAGAATTCAGATCCAGGCGCTGCTAATCAAATGTACATGATTAATGGATCATCAGTGAGTGTGAGCAGCAGATGCTTTGGTAGTTTGATGGTCTGAAGCATTCAGGTATGTGTTAATGCAATGCCAAGAAGGAAAGACATCAGCAATGATCTTAAAGAAGTAATTGCTGCTGCCAATCAATGTGGGAAGCATTATAAGGCCATTATCAAACTATTTCAAGTCCACCACACTACTAGATTTTTCACAAGCAGAAAGCATTAAAGACTGCGTCCAGTCTTTTCAGGATTGGAGATCCCAGCAAATCTACTCCAAACTCAGAGAAACTACAGAAAACCAAAGAGTTACACCGTGGACACTACAGCCATCAGTTAGCAGGTTATATGTTAAAGTTCAGGAGAGCAAAATTAGACAAAGGCTGAACAAATATGACTTATTTAGAAAGGTTTCCAGGAGAAACACTCTTCTCTCTAAAATTAATTTGCATGGCTTAGGCTTGCAAAGCTGGATCTGAACAAAGACTTCCGGAACAATGTCCTTTGGATACATGACACCAAAGAGGAACACTTCATGCTAATACAGTGGAGGAGCTTGTAGCTCCTTGCATGAGCTTGACAATGAACTCTTCTGTATATCAAAAATATTTTAGATTCAAATGTTGGACAGGCTGTCTGGTGGACATCTAAAGCTTGTTCAAATCTGATTCCCACTACAGCTCGTTGCAACAGAATGGCTGAAAAAGAAAAGAATGCAGGTGTTGCAATGATTCAGTCCAAGTCTAGACTTTAACCCAATTGACATTATTAAGAGAGCTCATCTCAGTCAAATGAAGCAATGTGAAAGCAATGTGTTTAAATAAAAAAAAGTCACAGTGTAATATGTCATGTGTTGTTGTGAGGTTGTATTTATATAATTTTAAAACCTGGTAAGGAACAGATGTTTTTTTTTTAATTTTATCATAATATGTAAAACATAGGAATCAGCACAAATAGCTTGGAGATGCTGGTTTATAGCTTTACTGATCCTCCAGCAGTTGGTCCACTGTCACAATATGACTTTGAATGAACAGCTTCAAGAAATGTCAGATTTCCATCAAGTAACATGTTCCCCGCAAGATGAATCGTAATAACTTTGTGATAAATGAACTTTTTATTTAGCACCATCATCGGGTTTCAATTTGTTCATGAGAAAACACTAACAGAAATCCCATCAACATCATCTCTTCTTTGAGATTAGTGTAAATTACTAGATGTTACTATGGTAAGAATTTTACCTACTAAAAATTAAGCGCTGCCATTGTGGGAATGTTACCATGCTAACAATTAGTTTAACCAATTAAGTGCTGCTAAGCACAGCCCCACAAAGCAGCTAGCATGGATGTAGGCTTTTGGTTTTGTTTTAAGTGTGTCAGCATGTGGGTATGTGTGTTGGTGTAGACTGATCAAAAGTATTGCATTTATTTTCAAGAAGAAGCACTGTGTGCTATTTTATACTTAATGTAGCTTGTCCTTTCAGGAATGACTGATTCATGAAGACTGGCAGGGGAGTAAAGATTATGATAAAGCATTAAATATATTATTGTAAAAAGATGTCCATTGAGATACAAATAAATGATCACAGGCGAGAGTAGCCTTCACTTTGGATACTTGAGCCTCAGTCAAGCTACTTATCAAGATAACCTCAGAAAAACAGCCATCTAATGATGTACAGTTCATTTCAGTATGTAAATTCTACCATGATATGTATTTATCTTGTACTGTATGTGGGACTGCAGCTAGTTCATTTAGATACACGGGCTCATCGGCAAGAAGTAACATATGTGTATTATGCTGTTACAAGTGAGAGATTACTCAATAGTGCAATATGATGTCTTCCTAAAAATATAAAAGACAATAATGATGTGTAGAGTCTGGCACCAGCATCTTTGACTTGCTTTGAGTTGAGTTGTTTTGCTTCAGGGCGAATAAAACCGCATTGATGTTTAATACTGCATGATGTGTGTGTAAACAAAGCGAGACGACAAGAAGTGAAGTCCCTGATCCACAAAGTCTCCAGCGGTGCTGCTGCGAAAGAGGAATTTATATCTTATCTTGATGCTAATTGTGTGTTTACATTAGCTTATTTACATACTAATTAAAATGGATTTATGTACTTTTTACATGTATATTTTTTTTCCAAAGCTGATTATTATTCAAAGCCTGCTGAGTGAAGTTTTAACTGTCTCCAAGAGATGAATAAAATATCTGATGAAGCTGATAAAAAGAACGTTGCCTTTGACTCCAGGCTGCTGTTTGTAGCTACAGTTCATGTTGTTTATAAGCTCAGTCTGTGCTGTGTCTTTGCTTGTTCGTGATATATGATCTCTCGCTGTCTCTCTTGTACGCATTGCTGAGAATAGCAACAGGAAGAACTTGAGTTGGTATAGGATGCTCTTTGAGTTTGGAGCAGTGGTCTTGAAATTTGTTTTATGTGTTTCTCTAAATGTCCGTGCATTTGTTTTGACTGAATAACAGAATGGAAAGTAAGTTTTAATACAAAAAGTAGCTACCAAATCTCAATCTGACCTTTGGGATGTGAGCAGCAACTGTGCGATGCTATCCTGACCAACATGTTAACAGAACCTTGTTGAATCCATGCCATGAACATAGAAGGCCCAGTGCAAGCAAGGTGTGCCTAATAAAGTGTCCAGTGAGTGTATATGTATATTGACTTTTTCTGTCTCCCATGCAGTGCAGAGTGGGCAGTGAACAGAAAGCTGTAGGCAGCATAAAGTTCAAAACTGAACCATGAAGGTTAATCTGACACTGAATATTCAGCTGGTAGGCTGTTTTGTTCACATACCACCCAAACCATAACCGAACCATTGTTTGCATAAAGTTGACAATTTCTATAAACATTAGTCTTTATTTAGCCAAAGAATTGTTTGATGGATGCGTGACTAATGCAAAATTGTCCGTAACTAATCGACCCTTCTTCATTACAACAGTTCAGTAACAGAACAATGAAACATTGAAACATCTGCAACCATCTAACAATGAAACATTAAAAGTTTGTTGCTTACCAAAAATGTCATGGTTTTCTTAAAATTGGTATTAATTTATGAAGAATTGTAACATCAGTTATCAACTAAACAGCTTGATTTCAAATTTTCTTCCTAACTCTCTCCCCTATAAAGACGGCATTTGACAACCTTCCCAGCACCATTAATCATGAGCTTTGACACCTCAGTATGTATCAATAAATATGTGGTTTGATGACCATTTAAATAGTTTTATGGGTTTTTCCAAGGGTAGCTGCACAGTTCAGATGCACACCCAGTCATTTTGTTCAGTAAGACAGAAACCATCAAAGGGTTGTTCCTTGTAAGCTTTCAAAGTGCAAAGAGTTACCCATTTATATTTTCAGGAAAATGTGCGGTGCTTCATCATAAATAAGTAAAATGATTCCTGTGCACATCCAGTTTTCAAAGTTTTCAACGATCTAATGAATATTATTTTCTTTCATCTTTTTTTTTTTGGTGCGCACAGCTTTTTGTATTAGTGTCTATTTGTAAGCATGATTCTGTGTGTATGTGTGTGTGCGTGTGTATAAGAGGTGTACAGTAGATCCATCATAGCCTGCTCATAAGGCCATAAATGAGCGATAACATCCTGATTGACACTGAGGCTTAGTTAAAATCTCAGGAGTGTAGACAGAAGGAGGAGCGGCGAGAGTGGACTGATATTTTCTCAAAGACAGCAGAGGAGTGAAGAAACATCTCAACACCTGCGGGCAAAGGTCAGCCTCACACTACCGAAGCGCAAGCAACTCTTTCCTTCAGCACAGATCCCCCTTTTTCATCAAACTTTTGCTGGAAGGTTTTAGCTAAGTTTCTTTTCTCTTTCCAAGTTTAAACATTTTTTATTCTTCGGCTGCACAACGCTGTCTTTCTGTTTTATTCCTTCTACCCCCCTCCTGCTCATTCCTTGTTCTCCTTTTTTTAAAAAGGGGGGGAGGGGGTCTGCTTAATCTTTTCCACTATTTCTTTTCTGTCTTAGTCACAGATGGGGAGAATGGAAAGTCGCTTTCCGGTATTGATTGGTTAAAATGTTTATTCCCGCAAATGACAGAAAATCTATATCCTGTGTTTCAGGCATATTTTGACTGGCACCAGTGCCTGGCAAACGGAGTGCACCGGTTACAGTGAAGTTTACAATTGTGTGCTTGCATGTAATGCATGTAATGCGTTATATGTGGAACCCCTCGAGAGAGAGTCTTGGCCTCAGAGAAAAGTCCTGCCTGTAGTGACATTAAAGGATATTCACGCCTATTTTCTGCTCTTGACATTGGTTTGGGACCGGATTACAAACAAATACACGTTCATTTCAGTTCAATCACAAAAACTGGCATAACAACAGGAACTCAGTTAGGTAAATTAACCCTGGCAGTCCATCCCAAACATCCAACTGTTGGCTGGCGCCCTGGGGCCTTCCAAACATTTATCCGCATCTGTCCAAATTTCAGGATCACGGTGACTTGCTATTCTGAATGAAAACTCTGTGATGCAATGCACAGAAAGACCCAGTGCCCAGTCTTCCTTTCAAAACTCAGACATTTTGTACACACAGTCCCATCCACGAGGACTCTCTCAGCTTATTGTTTGAACGCCGGATGTTGTAACTGATTTTTAACATTTGTTTTGAGATTCCGGTATGAAAACCGCAGCCCTTCAGGAGCTCTTTGAAGAGTGGAAAGAGGTAAAACACAGTGGAAATGGCAGGATTTGTCTCTGTGTGTTTGGCCACACTTGATTTGCTGTGTACTCTTTAAAGTCGATTTTTCTGTTTTTTTTTCCTCACCATACTGCTGCCCCGCCTGTTGGCTTTGGCACCAATATCCGCTCGGTTTATTTAACCTCAGTGTGACTGACAGCTCTTGTGTTGTGTTTGCTGCTGGGCCTCCCCCAAGCACAGCCCAGAATGCTACATAAAAACACAATGTGAGAGTGGAAATGTGTGGTTCCAGTTAAAAATGTCACTTAGGATCACATTGTTTAATTGTGAGACAGCGCTTATTACGAGCACTCCTCCTTAGATCTACCGCTAAAGGAAAATAAATGTTCCCGTGTCAGTCCCTGCCCTCCTAATAGCTTTTAAATGAGTCAGGGATGAGATCCCGCCGAGCGCAGAGTTGAAACACAGATAATCGCTGAAAGAAGGAGAGCTGTGAAACACTGCATCTGTTTTCAGCAAACTCAAGGCCAAAAGCAATGATGAGAAAATACACAGAGAAATCGCATGATCGGTGTTGTGAGTTCAAAGCCCTCCAGGGGTCATTTAGTAGACAAATGATTAGGCTAGGAGAAACAAACAGGTAAGTAAACGGTGCAATGCCTGAAGAAGTTTTGTTTCCTCACAGTACACCAGGACTGACCGATGTGCTCCATCTCTAGCCTGTGCTGACGATTATTTTTGTTAGTTTGGACCTTTGATGAGTATTAATTACTAAGAATTGCCATTTAACTGATCTGGAGAAACACTCTAATGTTCAGCAGTATGAGAAGTTTGAGGTAAAAAAAAAAAAAACCAATCACCTTATGCTACAGTCACACTAGGGAAAACAGTGATTGCAGAAAATGCAAGAACAAGAACAAAATTACTATGACCGTGTGAAAAAAAAACTTGCCTTCTTGTTACCTTTGAAATAGTTACTTCGAAGATGGGGACCAGTTGCTGTCCTCAAAGTGACTTTGGTGCATCAGGACAGCAGCACAGCCAGAGTCAGCCTGCTTAAATTACTTATGCTTTTACACGCAATTTGTAACAACACAGTGTTAACTGTGATATATCTGCAAATCTGTTGCTCTACATTTACACAGAAATTCACATAAAGCAGAAATTTATATTAATTACTTGCATTGAGAATCCAGCTAGAATGTCATAAATTTGAAAAGAAGTTCTGAAATTCTTCCAAAAATTGACATAGACGCTCAACAAGTTTGCAAGACATGCATGACATACAAGTTACTCAGACTGATAGCGATGTGTCTATTTATAGCTTGTCTCCATTTATAAACTAGATTGTAATTATTTGAAAACCTTTGCCAATCTGTTTGAGAGTGACCGCAGTTAGTTGGAGTTGGACCACGTTTGTTTGGAGACAAGTTGCCTCCCAACAGATGACCCGTGGATCCGCCTTGTGAACTAAATGGTGGAGGGTGATGGACGCTCATTGATTGTTGCAACTACTTGCAAATGATCGCTGAAAGAGGGAAAAAATATTTTATTCCAGCCCCACTGAGATTTAAGGTTATCACAATTTATCCGAAGAGAGGTTTTGCTTTGATCTAATGTTGCTATAGTGATGTGGCCCCAAGGTTTCAGCAGTAACTCCTGTGAGTGTATTATCATTAAAATGCAGAGACAAGATTAGAAAAACAGATTTTTAGCCATTACTTATGACTATTGTACTATGTAAGAAAACCTTTTCTAACCCTTTCTTTGCAAATTACCTATTTTGTTCACAAACGGGCTTTTATAATAACCTACAACCTCTTAACAGTCAGCTGCTGATGCCGTTCATGCTCAAGTGGCTGTTCGAGTGCCTTAATCTGTAATGTCACTGACTTATTTTAGTGTGCAGGCTTGGTTAAATTAGTCGGATAAGTTTAAATGAAATGACCTGAGATGTGCTCGGGCAATTACAAGCAGGGTTGATAAAGTTTTAATTTTGATCTCAGGCTGCAATGAACTGGAGTGCACCCTTAATGGAATGAAGCTTGTGCTGGCCTGAGGAGTTTGCACACAGCATTATTATACTCATGAAGCTCTGAGAAGGCCGGCCTGTTGTTTCCACTAGGGATACGAAAAAATAAGCATACATATTCTCTGGCTGCAGCTAAAAACAAATGACCGCTACAGTGAAAAATCCACATTTATGCAGCTTTTTCCGTTTGCAACCTTCCGTTCTTTTTTTCTTTTTCTATTCATTTCGGTGCAGAACAAATGTTTTCTTAACATATCACTCCATATCTGATCTTCTGTCATTTTCTGGGAAAGCTTCCTAGTGTGTGAACATTGTGCATGTACTGTTTGCAGGGCGTTTCGGCATTGGCAAGACTGCGGCAAAATAAGGCATTTTGCAATATGTTTCCACGTGGACAAAATCCCTGCACACAAACCGACTGAGAACATGAACACACACACACTGGACTCCCCTGAAACACACATAAGCGAGCATTTTGTTCCCGGTTTTATTTTGCACAGGGACATCTCTACTCTCAAGTTCATTCCTGCAGAGAGAAAAACAGCTGGAGCCTCTGGGATGTAAATAACGCAATGGCACTGACCATGCCAGATACCACACACACACAATCACACACAGCTTCCTCCCTCAGGTTCTTGGATGTTATTCACAGACAATCTTTAGACACATTTTGCAATTTTAAGAGTCACAAAGTGATTTTTTTTCTAATTACATAGTTTCCCACTAAACACTATGCTCTAAGTGTATCTGATGATATCACGTGTGCATGTTCATCCACTCTATCCAAAAAATGTTTTTGCTTCCAGGTACATTTGCAGTGGTTGAGCAACTAATTCTTCACAGTGAATAGTGTGCTTTTATTTATTTCCAGTCCTTCCATACATAGAATGAGCTGTGAATGCAAAGACACCCTGCATGTTAGAGTAGATCGAGTAGACACAGTAAATACGGCACACAGCATATTTTAGCATGTACATGTCAACGGCAGTTGCCATTTCTATTTACCAGAATCCTAACTTTTCTCTACAAACTTTCCAATCAGCTGAAAGTTTGCAACCAACTTCAACACAGCTATAGGAAAATATATATACTAGATGTCTTTGACAGTAGATTGTTTTGAGCACTGTGTACTTTAAATATGATAAACAGGGTTAAAAAACTAACAAAAATATATTTGCACACTGTCCTTTGAAAGTGTGCAAATATAATGAACACTTTCAGATCCAATTATTTATGCAAACTGTGAGCTTACACAAGTCCTTGTTCTGTTCAAGTCAGACCCAGCAGCGTGCAAGAAAGTAGAAAAAGTTTTGCGTTCTCTCCTTACAGTCCAATAACAGCTCAAGAGGAACTTCAATTGAACCTCTGACATAATTTTTGAGAAAACATAAAAATGTTTAAGTGGACTTTGTCTCACTGAGCACTCAATCTGAAGGTTCTTTGGCTTTCGTGGAGGGTGTCACGACAATGTCAGCATAGATCCAACAGGGATCTGTGGTGATTCATTTTAATTGCTTTAACACATCCATCATCATTTGCTTATTAGTTTTTCATGCTCCGATGCCTCCTTATTTTTATTAAAAAAGAGAGAACTGAGTTCAGCTCCCAAAACCTCTGAAATGTGTGATATTCACAGGTGGCATCTGGAGTTTGGGTCCAGCCCATTAAGAGGCTCAAGGACAGATATCACGCGGCAGAGAGTAGCGCTGGAGCTTCAGTGGAATGTGTGAGGTTTGTGGTTAAGAATTTCCAAAATATATATAACACTTGCCTCAGCAAGCGAGTAGGGATGAATCCATGACTCATACAAAGACATTCGCTTCTCTGGAGAATTGCACTGGCCAACATTTAATAAGGAACATTATCCCCTGCTGTGACACTGATTGTGGTCGAACACTGGATAAGTTGAGGGTTGTGTTGCAACAAGTGATGTGCCCCTGCAGAATTATATGGAAGCAAAAACCTGTCAGTCAACGCGCTGTCATCGTGGAGTGGAGGAAAATGCTTTCACTTTTTGGTCGTCTTTTTTGTTTTTGGCCAAAGTATTTATTCGTTTCCCAAACGCTTCAAGAAACATGGCAATAAGGCAAAAAGATCTGTAGCTTTTAATAAAAATGAAGAGCTCCATATGTTTTATGTATTTTAGTCCGCTGTAGCGAAGGTTTCACGCGGGGCTATGTGAAACCTCACTGTGTGCAAATCACGACTCATCAAATAGCCACTTTCTTCCTTTTTTCCAGATATTTGTTTTTAATGTCATTGTCAACAAATCCTTTAAAAACACCAAAATAAAGAATTCGATCGTATGCCTTTGTAACTGAGCTACACATTTACCAATGTGCCTTCATTTTATGTACACGGGAACTTTTTTTTAAACAAGTCAATGCCACTTCCCACTGCAAACCAAATCTGCATTGTACAGTCAGTATAAATGCCAGCATACCACCGTTTTAGGAAATGATATATTAAGAAATTAATTTTTAAAGCTAAACTGTATATTTGAGCTTGAGCCACAATGTCACAAACATAGTAGGGGACTTGGAACGTAATAAGAGACATTGGGGATTTTGGTCTTGTAAGAGCAACAAAACTACTGAATGCCACTGCAACTTGTCAAGCTTTATATTATGTGGAAAACTATTAGGAATGCATTAGTGCACTTAAAACTTAAAGCGGCAGTCTCAAAGATTATTATTATTACCAACTAGGTGCCTGTGGCATCATTAGCGGAGAAAAAAAGCTACCTTTAAAGCAAACTGAGAATTTTCTGCTGCCACATCAAAGGTAGAAGGTTTGCTTTAATGCTTTCTGTCACAAAGCCTCTGCAGGGCACGGTTCTTGTTTTTGACAGGGTGTAATTTAACCCAAACTAGGATTTTATCTACCACTAAAACCAATGTAAAAGGAATAAAAATATTCAGTGACTGAATATTTTTGCTCTTAAAATGCATTCGAAGGTGGTTGCTACGAAAAATACTCGGCAGTTGTTTGGATTAATCATCTATCTACTGTCAGAACTAAAACACGCAAAGCTTGTCTCAGTAGTTTCTCGATACCAACTGCTCCAAACTGACGGTGGCTGTGAGCACTGGCATGATGGATTCCTTGTGGCGGTGATGTCGTACAAATATCCGGTTGCAAAAGAAGACCTGTAGGAGTCCCCAAATCAGTCAGGACTGAAATCTTGAAGACTGCTGCTTTATTTTGAACACTTTAAAATGTAAGAACAGCAGCTTTTACTGCATGTTGAGTTCATGATTGTAATCACAGTGTAACAGAAGGAGAAACACCAACATAAATTAAGTGCACTGTTCAGTTCAGTTTTAGGTGTTTTCCTTTTGTCATCATGTTCTTTGCACATGCCTACGGTGATATGTTTTAGTACACTTTCCAAAAAATGTAAAATCTGCCTCATCCTGTGCTCGCACGCACGCACGCACGCACGCACGCACGCACGCACGCACGCACACACACACACACACACACACACACACATGTGTTTGCCTTCTTCTCTGTGCTGTTGTATAATTCATGTGTAACAAAATGTAACCAACCATCGGAGACAGATGGTCTGGCATATGTTCCCCAACACGACTGCCTCTTTGGACCCAGTACACTGAGGCTCACACAGCCACGCAAACACATTAATACACACTCAAAACATACAGTTTGGAGGCCTGGTGTTCCTCGGCATCCCAGTAAGCGCATAATAAGAATGAGAGTGACATTGTAAGGATTACCATAGAGGCATTTTGGATATACAGATGGGGCTCAGCGTGTCTGTAATGAATGTGGTCTGTGGAGCCAGTAGATCTGTTTGCTGTATGCGCAGCGGTTTCTATGCCGAAGCTCCTCTTATTGACTTGGCCTTGTTTCAGGTCCCACTAAGATAAGTGCCAGGTGATGACGTGAGGACTCTGCGGGTGTGGCACAGTTAGTTCTGAACCCTGTAGCTCCCAGCGAGCATGCTCCCTGTATGTTTCTTTATAGTCCAGAGGGGGCCGGGAGCCAAGAGGTGACACAAAGCAGCAGATGACCAGGAGGCGAGACTGTAAATAGCTGATGGGTAAAGATAGCATAGATCCATAGAGGAGAAGGTGAAGAGGAATTTCTCTTTTTTTGTTAAAAGTTTGTTCTAAGAGTTTCTGTACACCCACTTTTAGTAGTGGAAAGAGTTAGGAAGGGGAGAAAACAGTCACAGCTACAGCAGTCCAGAATAGAGATGGGTAGAGATGAGTGGTAGCAGAGAGACGGGGAGCAGCCGGAAAATAAGGCCCGAGCACTTGCGCTCCCCAGAAGACCGCGTTCCCCCAAAGTAAGCCACCTGGGCTGCCGAGAAGAGAGAGAAACAAAGGGCAGGGAAATGTTAGCCAACATGTGTGTCTTTGTAGTTGGAAGACAGCTCATTCACATGAGGGTCAGTCATGCAAGACAGTGGGGTGCAGAGAGAGGACACGGTTGGAGGAATGTAAGCACCTCTAAGCCTTTTATTCCAAACCACTGTAATTAAGACTTAATGCATCTCGTTCTCTGGTAGTGCTTCTTTTGTTCTAACGATCTTGGTAATCCGGATACCCTGACTCTGCCAGGACCACTCACCCACACAGGCTGACCCATCGTCGTTGGGCTCAAAGCCCTGGTTGCATCTTCTCTTGGCGCGGCACTTATAGCTACCATAGGTATTGGTGCAGACAGGGCGGTCAGAGGGACACACAGAGGGGAACTGGGTACACTCATCTTGATCTGAGGGCAGGGAGAAGTGAGGAAGGCAAAGACACTTGACGTGTGTGAGGATTTTTAAACAAAGAGACAAGCACAGAGTTTGAAGGTGGATAAAGTGCCTCAGCTTACCCGTGCAGCGGCCATTCTCATTCAAAGCAAACCCGTGACCACACTGTAAGAGACAATTAGTAAGAAATATTATTTTTAATGAACTCTCCTGTGAAAGATCCGTAAAACTGTTGCACTATCCCAACAATTTACAATAAACAACTTGATGTCGATTGTTTCTTGAAGTTGGTGTTGTGTTTGTAGCAGCTTTGTTATTCGGACAAAATGAGTATTTAGTTTATTGAGAATAAAAAACATGCTGAAACCCACTATGAAGCACTTGTGTACCTCTATTTCCACAGTAGGAGTAACTTCCTCCTCATCTCTTGGATAGTGGATCTCCTGCACTGAGTTGATCTCTGACGGCTCGAGGGCCCGGGCTACTGAACGACCATCTGGCCAGAACACCTCCACACTGGTGGCCACATCCTTGCCTATTCAGGGAAGTAGAATCTGAGGTAGTTACAGTGCATACAGAAATATAAGACCACTGATCACTGAACCTTACAGTGTTGAGGTTTGTCAGACACATGACTAACCACATGGCAGTAACTTGTCTGTCGTTTTAGATGGATAACAATCTTGGTGACAATGTATGGTCAAGACATCAGTCCACAAAGGAAACATTTGTATTCTCCAACCAGTTGGCAGGTGGTTGCCTAAGGTTGTTGCTAAAGTCCCAGTCACACAAGCCTAGAGACTGCTCCCTTAGCAGCCTGTCTTAGTCGGCCATAGTCTGTATGGGAGATGCAAACTTGTCTGCAAACACTGTCCAGTAAGGTGTAGTAAATCTGTGCAAACTGTGACACAAACCAGAAACTGAGACTTTTCACCTTCAAAGTAAAAGCTGCACATTTTGACAGGTCAGCTGAGGCACTTTTACTTGGGAGGAGAACGTTCTCCATTTTCCAGTCTGCATTGCACTTTTCCAAGTTTCACTACAGCACAGCTAGTAGTTAGCAAATGTCTGCAAACAAATCCCCATCTTTCATGCAAATTATGGGCACCTGCAGCAACCAGGTAACAACCACAGCAATTTACAATCACACGGTTTTCCCTCCCAACCACTGGTTGTATCACATCCAATACAAGATACAATTCTTGAGCAATGTACACATGATGAAACGTGAGAAACCTCTATATATTGGAGGTTATCTCTTTCCTTTCTTTTTTACTGGCTCACGTTGTACAAGCACTCTCCCCTCTTCGCTCTATTAACTGTTTTCATTGGGCATAGAGAAAGCCCCTCTCCAGAGGCCCTCTGTAGCCCTTAATTAAAGTGGCATTTCTTATGTAAACAGATCTGGAGTTACCTTGCCAGACAGACAGTCCACTCAGCAGGTGTGCTGCCTGAGAGCCAAAGAATATTTCACCTGTTCTACACCCACGTGACACCGTCTCATTTTGTTGTGGGGAACAGATCTCACATGTCTAAGAGTACTGACACTTTTCAACCTGGAGAATGGAGGTCTCTACTAAAGCCACAATTGTCTGGATAGTTTGCTGCTTGAGTGTATTATGAGGGCCACCAAAGGTGATGTGAGCTTGGACAATCCTGATATTGAACAGGGTCAGTGAGGAGAGCCAGGGAGGAGTAGTGGGTGGGTGGGCTAGCAGGCCTGTATGGTAACCAGCTGACTGTCCTAGGGAAGGACAGTCAGAAAGAGACATAGAGCTAGTTCCTCACAACCATGGCTGGCTTCCATCTGCAGCACCTGTCCTCCTCCACTCTTCATGTTTTGCCCAATCAGCTCCCTCCCACAGAGAACTTTTGCTCCCGTGGGTGCCTAATCAGGCTGAAGGTATTAAGACAATGCTTTCCACATGCTTTTGTTTTCTTCCTTGCTGCTACTCTCTGCAATGTTTATCTGTCTTACCGCCCATTCAAACCTCAGAAACCAATTTGAGAACAAGAGAAGCAAGCTATGAAGAAATGCTTTTATTAATTTATATCAGAGTGAATTAACATTAGATGTTGCATCTGCGGATCAGATAAAACAAGTTAAGCGTGTATTTTCTGATATTTCCTTACCGAGGCCAAAGTGGGCAACAGGCTCCATCTCACAGAGGTACCCTGAGCCGCCATCAATTATTCTTGTGTGTGGGCCACTCTTTTTTGTATATACAACCACTTTAGCTCCCCTGGCAAAAGCGCCAAATTTTGTCCGGGGAATCACTCGCAGCCATGAGTTTGCATTGCCCTAAGAAAAAGGCAGAAAAAGGGGAAAAAAAGAGGGAGTAAGGCTTAATGTCACACTACTTATCGAGTATCACATGTCTCACAATCACTCACCTGGTTGACTTTGTAGACAGAGAGAGGCTGTGCTGCACTTTCACCGTGAGACACCAGCAGTTCCAGGCGCCCATCCCCATCAAAGTCTGTGGCTACCGCTCCTGGAGATTCATCACAGTAATGATGCGGCTAAACACTCGAGGATACATTCCTCATAACATTTATTATCCTCATGCAGGGACATAATCCAACAGTCATTGAACTAATAATGTGGAACCAATTCTATTTTTTCCTATAATAAAGTGCATGAGGAAACTCAGATTCTAAGTGGAGCTCTAATGCCATCTAGAGGTTTGATGTTGTAATAGCAGAGGAGATATGGTGTAGTGCTGCTTATCATTTTTAATAGAGCTGTATGACAGCTATCTTTTCTGCCATGCTCACCGGTTCCTCGTCCTTCAGGCTCTGCTGCCTCCCCGATATTCAGCTCTTCTATCTGGGGGTCTCCATGTTCTCTCCTGCTCACCCTATTGAAGTAGTACCACAAACATTACCCTGAAATCACTGCAAAAATTCTAAGCTGCTATAAATGTGGTTGCAGTATAGGAAAGATCCAAATAA
The DNA here is from genome assembly GCF_057381845.1 of Rhamphochromis longiceps. NCBI lineage: Eukaryota > Metazoa > Chordata > Actinopteri > Cichliformes > Cichlidae > Rhamphochromis > Rhamphochromis longiceps. Next base: position 18,089,977 of record NC_140569.1, read on the forward strand.
CACAAGGCTTTTCTGAAACTCGTCACTATGCTACAATTCACTGTTTTGTTTTGTTGTTTTTAAACTGGAAACTGGAAACTCTTTAATGCATAAATTACACAATTAGATTAAAATATGATAAGTTTATACTTGATTTAATAAAAAAGACAACGAATTGTTCCAATTGCTGATATCCGTAGTGATATTGTCAATAAATTAGTACATAGTACATATAATAGGCACCACTCAGACTACTGACAATATTCTATTATGAGTAGATTTTGAATAGACAATTACTGTAGTGGAAAACTTTACAGTGACCTGCAGTCTCCTAATCAGAAGATATAGTGCATATTACTACACATAACACAGGAAACTAACATAAATAATGCACATAAATCTCAGCAAACACAAATACAACAACCAGAAGACAAGAAGAAAATTAGATATTTCCAAACTTACATAATTACTGATTTGTATGAATTAATTATTATCAATTCGTAATTTGTCATATCTCTGTGAAGCACATTGGTGAAAATGTATTGAGTTTACAAACCTGTATCCTTTGTTAAACATATGCACATTATCACCCACCATGAACCTGCTTTCCTTAAAATAATTAGCTATCTTGGTACACTAATCTGCTGATCCTGACTATTAAACACTTCAGCTAAGCTAAATATTGATTCGTTGTGTTGAATTAATTAGTTTGGGCTTGTTTTTATTTCAGTGCCAGAGAATAGAGTTTGAAAAAAGCTGATTCATCTTCGGAGCAGACAATGGCAGAGCCACAGGCCATGGAGCTGTGACCCCTGTCAGACCATGCCCAGAAAGACAAATTTTCCTTCGATGACCTGGTGTGCAGGAATATTCAGCTCCAGGAAATCTGTGGAGCTCAAACTGATTATTGATATTCAGAATAAATTAACCCAACATCTCCTGGCAACGTTCATCATGAGTTCTGCATCCTGTTCAGATAAATATGCCAGATCAGATTTTTATTCAGGAAGATGGGTTCATTCTACTATTAAGTCCTAACAATTAATATGTATCATATATTACATTTTAAGAGCTGAGTTCATTAATATTATCAAGAGAGGAAGCCAAACCACGAGCCAAAAAGAGACCTAAAACTGTCTTAATGAAAGATTCATTCATGTGTGGAGGAGGAGGCGGGATGCCAGACTAGATAAGTATCCTTGGCTGGGAATTTTAAATTCTTCTCAGCTTCCATGCTCGGCTTTAGAATATTAAATCAAGACACAAGAGTATTCGATTAAGCTTCTCATCAAAGTGATGTTAAAAACTTACTGTCATACTTGAACAAAATCTGACAGTGTTGGTGCGAGTACCTAAAGAGTCTGTTGGCGGAGGGGCCTCTGTAAGCGATGTTATTGAAGAACACCTCCAACTCGTTGTCATTGTCAAAATCTGCAGCGACAACAGTTCGAACCGGGGAGGGCATGGAAAACTTCTGGGATGCTATGTCCTGGGGAAAAAGGTAACATCACTGAAACACATGCATGCATTTACAGAAGCACAATGCATGCATAAGTTGAATGCCTTTCAATTATTTGGATGAAACTGGATGCTGGATACTGCATTTTAACTATTTGGATGAATCTGGATGAAACTTACTAGATAAACTGCCCAGGGTACCAGAATTATCAGGATTTATATAGCTTTTTCCGTATTTATAGTTATAACATTCTAATTTTTACAAATAATATATTATATAGCCTGTAGCAGCTGATCTCAGTTCTGTTCTCAAAATTCTGTTATTCAGACTTAATGTACTTGAGTTGGACCAATTTTATTAATTAATAATAAATCAACTTATTTACTGCAGTTGAGTCCAACCCATGCAAGAGTGTTGAGGCAAAGTACACCCTGGTGGACAGGTCGCCAGTCAACCACAGGGCTAGCACATAGAGAGAGACAACCATTTGCACTCACATTTACATATTTATGGGTAATTTAGAATCACCAGTTAACCTAACCCCACTAACTGCATTTCTTTTGACTTTGGAAGGAAGCCAGGGTACATGCAAACTCCACAAAGACAGGCCCTGGCCTAGTAGTGGATTCAAAAAAGTTGCTCAATTCCACTGACTAATCAGGGTTAAAGGGTTTTCCTTTCCTTCAACTGTCTAGATATGAGAACACCAGAGTAACTTTGTATAAGCAGAAGAGGTTTTCGAGGTAAAAACATTGGAAGGATGTGTAATTTTACATGAACTTGTTTTTACATGAACCTGCTGTGATTACATCTCGTGGTTCCTTAGTCCATTTTGTTCAATGTTATGTGACCTGATGCACTCGCTCGAAAGACCGTTTCATAACCTCAAGGTTCAACCTCCTTCAAAATAAAAACATGTCAATCAGCGTCCAGTGCTTGTGTCTGGGCTCTTTTTACATCCTCTGGCATGGGGCAAGTCGACAGCAGCCCTCGTGCCCCACCTCCGAAAAAAGTCTGCAGCAGAAGAGTTTTTGCATGAGAAAGTAACAGATATCTCCCCGCTTCAGTGACACAGTGATAAGTCGGGAAAGAGTTATAGAGCAGCCCTTCACTCCCCCCAGTATTTACTCCCTGTTTTAATTATAAGGCTCATAAAGCTGCAGGGGTGGGGGCCGCCCACAGTGACCTTCTGCTTCTCAGGTGAAGGAGAGGGGATGGCCAGCTGAGGCCAAGAGTGAGGAAAGCAGGGACAGCTCCGTAATAAGTGCCGAAGACAGTAGGCGCATGAATAAAAGTGCCTTCAGGAACAAAAAGGGCTCTCCCCAGAACTAATACAGGGCTTCTAAAGATATAATCTGCATGGAGTTAATTAGAAATAAATAGTAAAATGACTAAATTTCCTTACACTGACCAATTTTTATTTCAGATTACTGAATGCAAAAGAACTCCAAGAGAACTTCTACTAAAACCTTTCTTCTTTTTAAATATATATTCATTATGTGTATGTGTGAGCACAAGTGTATGTTAAACCTATTCCAAGGAAACCCTCTGCAACAGATTTTAATTAAAGCACAAACGGGCCTAATCGGCACTTTCCACTGCCCAGGCCAGCTGCTGGTTCAGCCCAATTTAATTGGTGGTTTACTGAAGTGATACAACAGCTTCATTATGCATGCCAAAGGTCAACACGGCTAGTAGGAGTGTCAGCTTGTGTGGGCGAAGGGCGTCTTAAATATGTTTTGGGGTTGTGATTTAACAATCTTGGTTCAAAAAAAAACATTGTCAGGCTAATTCAATTTGTCTTTTGTGTTTTTGCACGTATAGGCGTAACAGGGTTTGAGTGTCTCAGTGTGTGTGTGTGTGTGTGTCATGCTGATGGAACTATCTCTGGGCAAAGCATCACACATTAACCCCTTACTCGACCCCTATAAAGATGTCTTGGGTGACATTTATCTCCTAGGTAAAAGATGCGAGTGCAGGTGGTGGCAGATAGATCACCGAGCCCGAATCCTCTACAGATTTATGCAGCAGGGCCTGTCTCTGACTTCGCCACTCTAAAACTTAGTACCCAAACAGATGCGTGCTGCTGGCTGCCTTGCACACGCTGTCTGTAGAGTCATTGATTGAGTAAATCACTAACCTTGCGTCTTTAAATACCACTCAAACGCAAAGTGGGCAGCCACTGAGTAGTGTTAATTCACTCGCCAACCATTTGGATTGATAGTCCTTTGATTCACAGTGATAACAGGTCTGATTTGTTTTATTTGTGCTCCTTGTTCATTAGACAGAAGAACAACAACCTCTCTCTGAAACTCTCTAGAGTTGACAGTGACAATCTGAATGGGCTTTTTGGGTCCTTCACTAAGTAAAATCATATTATTCAATCGGTTATTGCAGTGAAATCACAAGCACTGCAACTTTTGAGCACACTTTCCTCAGCAGATCACATGTGGAGTGGAATGTGTGGAAATGTGAGAATGCCCATGCTTCCATTTATCATATGTGATCATTTGAAGTAGGTCTTTATAAGGTATCTGGCAGTCGTGTCGGTTTGATGCTAACTGAGCTGATAGCATCAAATCCGGGCCCACCTTAAACTTTTGCTTGCGGTTACTGAGCTGCATGTACAACCGATGAGGTCCGTTCCAGTTCCCGTAGACGATGTCCGTCTTACCGTCACGGTTGAAGTCTGCAAGAGCCACCCCTCTGCCGTGCTGCATGGGGTCTTCTACACCTAAAAAGATTCGAGATGTTCCCAATCTGTTTCCATCATCTGCCATCAATATTTTCAAAACCAGGTAACCCTGACCAGTGCTGCTGCTGGAACTGTGTCATTGGGTACAATACAGCACTTCAGTGTCTGATTTATTAAACAACAAACTGGTGACATAAAAACGATGAAGTGCTACATTTCTAATGTTTAAAATCAATCACTGAATTCATGGCAATCACTTTCTTGTCATCATGAGATGACGGTAAAAAAAACAGCTTCTCTGATAAGCTGATGGCTTTGCGCTTCACCTGCAGCGATCAAACACATACTTTATCACAATGAGTCATTACAGAAAAGGAGGCCTCACCAGTTATTATTACTATAGTGCATTTAAATCATCTTGATTTATTTATTTTTTTAATAAACTTAATTTATTGCTTTCTCATTCTGTGAGGTTTCATTGCAGTTGACAGCTAATTAATCGTTAAAAGCCACAATATTAAAATATATGGTTTAACAAACTTAGATTTTTATATTAATTAGGTTGAAATATTTTAGGAATCATGCACGACTGATATTTATTCTATACAACAATGCCTCTCGCGTTTATTGTTTTTCACAGGATGATTGATGTGTGAAGAAATAACTGATCTCCCAGGCTATGATCTGGTAAACTGCACGTGATCATCTCACCAGCCTGCTGTGCCACATCCGTGAAAGTTCCATCGCCATTGTTCCTGAACAAGAAGTTTGGACCGTACTCATTGTCGCAAAACACATCAGACAGAGTCTGACTGACAATGGGCCCCACCACGACACCTCTTCCTCCTGCACAGAGAAAGACAAGGGAACAAGACACACAGCGGTGGGAGAATTAGGCAGCTCAGAAGAGGGCTAGCACAACATTTGGGAGGAAAAAAATGAAGCAGGATATGAGGAACAACAGAGAGAGCAGAGGGAGAGAGATCACCGCCTTAACAAAAGTGAAAGGGAAGAGATTATTACTGTCTTTCCAGGTCATTTCCTCTGAGTAGGGCAGCTCTTTCTGCTGACACAGACACTGACTCTGATGGGTTACATACACACAAACACAGGTAAACACACCTAAGCACAACAAGAAATGCAAAAACACAAAGAATCTTTTGCATTAACCAAAAGCAAACAGTAATTTTCTCCTTATGTAGTGATTTTTGTAACTGTTACACTTGAAGGTACACTTTTAGCATCACCCCAGGATTCTCCAGTGACATTCTGTAAAATGTAGTGCTTCATCTCAGACCAGCAGAGTTTAATTATGGAGTTGAAAGGGCTTTGATTGTCCTTCCAGTATGCAAAGTCACTGCTGCAAGTCATGACTCGCTGCTGATTTACTGGCCCGCTCCATCAACCCAGACAAATACCACTCAACCCCTACGGCCATAAACCACTAATGTCTCTCTGGAGATATGTAACCATTAGATATACAACTTCACCGACTGTCCCTCTCCTCTGATTAACGGCAGTTTGATGACAAAGCCATCTATCGTACATCATTCACAGCAAATGTGAGCAAGCTCATCTTCCCCCCTGGTGGATCAGATGATATCCTGCACGTGAAAAAAAAATCCATAGATGATGAAGATTCATGCCGGGGCGCTCACATACAAAGTCACCTCGTATTTCCAAAACTCACCAGAACAAGGACTTTTCAGTGATTATAATAAATTATCACAGGGGCAGCATTTTTTTTCATCATGACAGTCTCTATTATGAAGAAATTAATCATGGTAACATTTTTTGCATTTACTGTTCTGTTCTTCTATATATCACAGACCTAAATTGATCCACGTGATGACGCGGGCTGTAGTGACACATTTCAACATCATTTCAGTGAAATATTCATTTTGTTTCCAAAAACAGTTCTAAGCAACATTTTTAATGAAAACAGGGAGTTGATTTGCCAAATACAATGTTTTATGTTCCTGTAATGATTATTCTGCCAGTATGTGAAAACCCTTTAATCCAAACAATTAATGCTAAAATATAATTAATGCCATCCATGAATTTTCTCAATTACTGTCTTACTAAAACGGAAACTATTTAATTTGATTTAGATGCCAAGATTAACAGCTGAATTTCATGGTTAGAATAGGTTTGATATATGTGTTTGCCGCCCTTTGCCTTTGATTCCCTGTGACTTTGGCTGGAGTAAATAGCTGACAGCGCCAAAAGAGCCTTTACATCCTCTTTCTTCTTCTTTCTCTCAAGCCCTTTTTCTCTTTCTCGCCTGGCACTTCTCTAATCCCCTCTGACTCGCCCCTCGTCTGCTTCCCTGTGTGTCGCGAAGTCCTATATTTCAACCTCTGTGAGTACAACAAGCACATGCCCCTTCTGCAAATGTCTGTATAAATCAAACTGAAGGTCCAGTAGTGCTGGGTGATCTTAAAGCAATCGTCTATATCAAATACCCCCAGTCAGTGCTTCATACCCACCAATGAATTTGTTGACTCCAGCCCGCTCTGCCACATTGGAGAGGGCAACGACGCCCTGCGAAAGGTCACTCGCTGCCTCATCCATTTCTATGAGCGCATGAGGGCCCACGTTGCCACTGGCGTAGTTTGCTATGTAGATAGCATAACGACCTGTACCCTGTGCAGAAAAATAAAGATTTACGTGTATTCATATTTTTATTAATATAAATCAAGAATATGCTGCAACCCGATCAAATGCACTCATAGCTACGCATGAAATTATAAGCAACTGTAAATTAAAAAAAACAAACATGTTTTATATTTCTGCATTTCTGTGTTTCCTGAAGAGCTTTTTAAGATGTCTGTAGTCAGTAAAACAGACTCTACGGTGCTCATGTCATATATAAAAACATTTACTTTTCCTTTGACCATATTAAGGATTGGCTGCATTTTCTCTTATTTCATTAGTTCTTCAATTGCATCATCAACACAATTTTCTTTTACTCTTTTGAGTGGGAGTGGAGGCTCTAAGCTCAATATATAAATCTATGTTCTACCTCTAGACTGCAGGACAGGACAGAAAAATTGTAGTCAGCTTAAAAATGTCTGAAATACTATAAAGTTCCTTAAAGCCAACTGAAAAAGCAAATGTTTTGAAATATGCAACCTCTTTCAGACCCTCACGTTGGAGTATTCATCAAACAAAAATAGGATTAAACAGGTTATTTGTAACACTGTCTAGATCATCTTTTTTTATTATTAATATTCTGGAGTTACTATGCTTATTAATATTGTTTACTTTCCCAGTCAAACCTCTCGTCATCTTCAGCTCCACCTACCCCCATTTCTTACCCCGTACCCCTTATTCTTAGCCCTTTCTCCCTACTCCTTGCTCTGCCTCCCTTTGGAGATTAATTTCACACTCCATTATCAGTCAGAGTCCCTGCAGACACAAAATCACAGACGGAACCACACTAATAGACTACACACTCGATTCCAATGAGCTTTCCCACCAGGCCTAACATATTTCAATCAACAGAAACACATGCACATATGCAAACAAATGCACACACGCAATTTCACTATTTCTGTTACACCATATTGTATCTTTACAATGCAAGGAAGGTAAATGAGTCTGGTTGATATAAATGTCATTTAGTGTCACATGCTGTGGGAGCAGTGCGTCGCGCACACACCGCATGCCGGACACGCAAGCACGCTCCGAAGCTGCCAAACATGAAAATGAATTACAATGAAAGAGCTAAAGGCAACTGGAAGTTACTTAACCAACTTAAAAGTCAACGGTTTTTCAATAAGTCTTCACCCAAGGCTAATTTCTGTCACTGGGATTGGCATTGTGAATAGCGCGCTATACATGCCTGCAGTGCATGTTGGTCCAAGGACTGCACACCCTTTACATCAATCAAGAAGTATGAATAAGCTAACTTGCCGCTACTGCAGCATTTTTATTCTTTTATTGTCAAGAACTGCATCTTGTACTTTTTCACTGAGCTTCATTTGAACAATTTTTTAATTATTCTGGCTTTTAAAAGTCGTTTATTTTTTCATGCCTGCCAGTTTAAAGTTTTAGTGAACCAATCTATCAGTTCAATGTGAGGCCCTTCAATATGTCACCTTCATCAGTTTGTGTTAGAATGATGATGGGATGTCACTTTCAAGGAGACCGGGTAGGGACGAAACGGTCGGGTGGTAAATCGATCTTTTTCTCTTAAAGATAACACTTTATTTATGAGTAAACAACATCGAAAGCATTAGCTACCCAGCTGACTATAAAGCATGCTTTGCTTTTGGCCTGTGCAACGTTCTGCAGCTGTTTCTTTTAATATGTTCTAATAAAACCTGTTCAGCAACAGGAAAACATGTTCTCTCTCTGCTGGTCAGCTGGAACTGACATGCAAAAGCACACATCGGGGTTTTGGCTCCTTCCAAAAGAATCGTGCCATTTAAAAGCAGATATCTTTCCAATCGGTTTGGCAGCAGCACAACTTATCAGTGCTCAGTGTGATGGGACAGTGGTTAAAAAAATCTATTGTAGTCTTTACTTTCCTCTTCCCGCTATTACCTTCTTTAGCCCGTCCCTGATTGGAAGTGAGAATTGCATGCGTGGGTGTGAGATAAGAGACAAAGAAAGAGGGTGAGCGTGTCAGTCAGTGAGAGAAAAGGGACTAAAAAATAAAAGTGGAAACAATGGAGAAGGGACTGAGTGAAAGAGGGGAAAAAAATGCTACGGGCAGAAAGCAGTAGTGTGCAGTCATCACTCCTCCCCTCGTACGATGTTCTATAAAACAAACGAGCCCTGGCTTCTGTAATTACACTGGTGCGATGGACAGAAGAGAGAAAATGGCACACCATTCCCCCCAAATGAACTGTCATAGCACATGCTGAGAAGGGCGGCGTAGGCAGGGCATGAGTTATCACTGGTAAACAAACAGAAGCACCCGTGCATGTACGGAGAAGACACTCTAGGGAGTGTGCGTACGGTGCAGATCTGCATATAGTGCACTTGATGTGTGTGTGTGTGTTTGTATGAGAAGTACCTTTCTGTCCACACAGGCCACTGAGCGCCCAGCCATAGGGTTGGCTACGTCTCTGTGTTCGTTAATATCATCGCTCAGCAGATCTTCAAAGCGCCCATTACGGAACTTAAACAGCTTGTCAGAGTATGTTGCCCGACCTTGATGCAGAGAGAGAAAAGGTTCAGGAAAGACAAAGACTGCGTGGAGAAAAGAGGCATTGTGTAATGCAAAAACTGTGGGTGAGTGAAAACAGGCTCCTGTGGCTGGAAGTGAGCAAAGTGATAAAGGAGTTTAAGAAAAATGACAGACGTGAGGTGTTGCAGTTTTGGCAGTCTGATCTCTGGGTTTCTCACAGATTAATAGCAGCGCAAAGCTTATCTGTTATCTGCTGAAGACTCAGCTGAGATAAGCTTAATATCTGCATACCGATTCTCCTCCTTTGTCTCTGTGTAAAAGGAAAAAAAAGAAAGAAAGCCCTATGTGTGCCTTTGTAGTTTTCCAAAAGTGTATCAGCTCGCACTGTACCAGAGAAGGCGTTATTGGTGTTGAGGACATAAATCTCTTCCCGTCCATCTCCATCGATGTCACAAGCTGTCACTCCGATGGCGTTGCCTTGACGGTCTCTCAGGGCATAGAACGGGGAGCTACGGTTGTCAACAGCGATGTTGACAAGCCTTTTCCTCTGTTTGTCGTACTTTAGCACCAGGTTCGGGCCGTTGTAGCTGTCACGGGCAAAAATAGCACGCTGTTATAATGCACATGACTGACAGTATGACATTCTTGTTTTACAGTTTATGAGCTTTAGCAAGTGCTGGCTGAACATGCTGAAAGCAACATTTGCTTGCTGGTTTAGTTTGAAGTTTAACTTTATAAAGACTTTGATGACAGCTGGACTCCTGCATCTCTCTTCTATTCTGTAGTTGCAGATTTGATCAGAGAGATTGATTGGCAAGCAAAATTTTTAGATTCACATTTTATTTATTTATTTTTACTTATAGCAAATCATTTTGACCTTAATGTCTATTTTTTGCCTCTTAAAAATATCTGTTACATGCAAACGAATTCTGTTTATTGCGTAATAACGTCACTCATGTATTTTCATAATTTGGATTTTATGGCATGTAAGTCCAGGATGAGTCAGTCATGTAGTCCTTAGTTTACCGGACACAGAAGCCCTTTAGGTTTATATTATGGAGACGTTTCACTGAGATCTTATGCTTGTCACATTGGAGCTCATGAATTTTGTTTACCCATAAGTAGGGCTGCCACAAACGATTATTTTGATAGTCGACTAGTCACCGATTATTTTTGCGATTAGTCGACTAATCAGATCATCATCCATTGGACGTAAAACTACAGCTTATTGCACCAGCAGCATCTGCTCTTATATAACTATCATTAGCTTACAGCTTTAAGTGTTTAAGGTCTGTGCTAACTAAAAATAAAGACAAGATGATAGTTTATTAAATTTTAATGAAATTTGCAGATTGTTTCGGTGAAGTTTAATAAACTCCTTGCTATCTAAAATATACCCCAGAATATGCTCCAGAATATACCCCAGGACACTGGGGTATATTCTGGAGCATCTCACACTTCTGATAATCAGTTGTCTCCTTGAGTTTATTCAGCTGTGTAAAAACTATAACTTTAATCTCAGACAAACTGATTTACTCAGGAACAAATAAAATACTAAAAAAAAAAGCCAAACAATAACATTTTAAGTTATCTAAGTGACTCATATATATTTAACCTGAGTAGCAAAAGACGGCGGTGGGTTTGAAAACGATTTGCCGGGAGTCCGGTGTTCTCGCGGCGCTAGTGAGCCTAGCCCCCGGCTCGCTAACGAGCTAGTGGGTAACAGATGTCTCCGAAAACGTCGGAGCGCTTTTGAAAATATGTGGTGTCCTGATAAACTGAGCAGATATTTGAGGTTTACACAGCTACATTCTCGCCTGAAAATATGTTAAACGTTTATTTTGTGACCCAGAAAGAATAATAAGAGTAACATTAAAACTAACTAGCTGCCGCCATTGTTGGAAACTGCGCTGGGCCGCGCTATGAATTCTGGGACACAGCTGCTTCTTCTTCTTCTTCGGGGTTTAACGGCAGCTGGCATCCTTGTATATGCAATGCTGCCATCTTCTGTTTCAGTCCGTTATTACACTCTTAAATCCTGCCACTTATTCCTGCGTCTTTTGTGATCTTACAAAGCTTCAAACGACGCTTCGACTATTAAATCAGTCGTCGACGATTTTGATAGTCGACGTAATCGTGACTAGTCGACAAATCGTGGCAGCCCTACCCATAAGCCTCAGGTGCCATTGCAGTGGGGAGCAAATCAGTGAGAGGTGTAAAACAGAACCATGGATAATTTTGATTGCACACATTTTTTTTCAACAGTGTAATCTCTACTCATGGTTTTGATTTAGAATCCAAGCCTCTGATGTTTTTTATGCCAGTTTGCAAGAAATGTTGTAAACTTACTCTTGACAGTGCATTTTGCTAACATTCAGTTTGAAATCAAAATCTAAATTTGCCTAAATACTTAAAAAAATATAGTCTAAAATGTTTGGATATACACTACAAAAGCTTTCTTGGTTGTCACCAAAGTATATTAGAGAAGGTCGGCACTGTCAGTGTAATGTATATAAAAGTAATTCATCTGAAGATTCTTTTAATTGTAAATTAAATTACATCCTCTATGAGGTTTTGGGATGAGCTCCCGTCCAGGATACCTGCTGAATAGGATGTTTTACCTAAATTACATCTATTAAGCAGGGTCATTTTTGGTTCATCTATTTCCTGTTAAGCACTGGGAAATGTATTCATGCTCAGTCATTGCTGGATTGAGGCAGTCTTGTAAAGCTGTTCCCATCACTGGCACTCTTTTCGATCATATCCATTTTTCATCAGTTGACTGAGCCCCAGGGTGGCCTTAGCATCTCTTATCTTTTAGCTTTTTTTGCCTTTGTCTTTAACCTTTATCTTTTGGAAGTTGTGCTTTTATTTAAGCTTAAGAGTTAGACTAGTGGGAGGGAAACTTAAGGGATTTAGGGGTTTTTTATGGTGATGGTAAGTCCAGCTTTCTCTGCACGCTCCTCACCCAGCTACAAATATCTCCAGGTCTCCATCCCCGTCCACATCAGTGACAGCCACGCCATAGTTGAGCTGGGTGGGGTTGTTGTCGTAGTCTGGAGGAAGGACGGTCTTGGTTATAGCTGAGAACACGGGCTCTGACCTCTGAGCCACCGAGAGGGCGGGCAGGAACAAAACCAGCCACAACAACATCCTTACCTGAAGGGCGAAACACACTATTTGCAACATGACTTTTGTTTTAAAGAATTCAAGTGCTGAATAACGCCAACGGACGTTGTACAGACATATACAGTCTGAACAGCAAAATTACCATTCATCCAATCCACAACGCTATTCACCTGAACTACTGCACACGTGACCTTCTAGTTGATGTGTAATGAGAATCCCATAAAAAAATATGAGTCATTCATCTGCAACTGCAACACATCCCCCCACTTTTTTTTTGCTAGTTCTCCAAATCCATCATAAGGCAAACATTGCTGGCAAAGCTTCCTGCTATACTCAGACATAAAGATGAGGATATACCACTGCAATCAGCGGCATTCTGCAGGGTTAGATCTGAACAACCCATCACATGCAGACAGGCTGAGGAATTACAAGACAGAAAATCCATACATGGAGCGAAGGCATTAGCCAGAGGCCAAGTGAGTACAGAGGAAACCAATACGACCTGTTATAACAGACCTGAGGTGTTGTTTCCTTAGAGACAAGGACCAACACTAAAATGGAAAAGATTTTTTTTCTGTTTGGATAAAAGGACTCAGTGATGTATTATTGTCCTTTAAGTGGTAAGCAGATAAAAGGTGAACATTGATCCAATTCGAGTTGTGAATTGCAGGCAGGTAAAGGTGAGGTGGAGTTTCTGACGCTCAGGCTGAAAAGAAGCAAAGAGGAATTGGCAAAGAGAAGGGTCACCTTCTTAACGCTGAAATAAGAAGCTCATCAGCAACAGCCCTGCAAAACATCACACACACACAGACACACACGTGCACACATTTAAGTGGCATTCTAAAGGCTGACAACTTGATTTTCTCTGCCTGTGGATTTATGAACATGTCCTCCGTCATTCCATCTGTAATGCCGCTGAGACGCTCCCATCTATACTGCTGCAGATTCTCCCTTTCTGCTGAGTGTCCAGGTGATGTATGGCTCTTTAACATCTCCCTCAACAATTCAATTTAAGATAAAACCACAGTGCTGCTTGAGTAATACTCTCAAAAGCACAAAAAGCAGGAGAGGAAGCACCTCTGCTGACACCTGCAGAAATATGGCCGGGGCCAACGCTAACTCCCTGGGCAGGCAGCGCAGCGATAACGCCGGCAGAAGAGCCGGTAGTAATGTGGACTGTGCCTGTTAGCAAGAAGGGTTAATTAACAACACTGGGAGCTCAAGATGAGGCAGTTTCTCCCCATTAGAGCAGGATGTGATGACAAATGAGCTGGCCAGTTCCACACTAGAGAAAGGGACTTTACAGACTTGCTAATAAACTCCATATTAGATAGGGGGAGTGGGCTATAAATTAAAAAGAAAAGGAAACGGAAACGTGGAAAGTCAAAAAACTAAGTGTTATGGAACAGCACACAGTCTCTTTAGATCTTTTTAAATGAACTGCAAATCAGCCAATTAGAGGACAAGATAACAACGTGTAAATGATGCAGCTTCTACTAGAAAGGTGGACAGGTTAACTTTAATAGCCATGCATACAAGGTTATATTCATATTTCAGTTGAACACCAGCCTGAAAAAGACAAAAGGAAAAAAAAACTTTGGTATCCCTTATAAGTCACCCACACAAAGTAATAGCGACATGAAAGAGGATTGGTGATAGGACAGATGAGTGCATGAAATCACTGGAGACTTTTCAGTTTGATAAAATCATGAGGTACTATATTATCCAGCCAAGGACATGAAGTCTCTTCGCCACAGATTCACTGCAGTAAGAACCAAGACATCCTTCTTCAGCTGTCAAGCAAAGTTGGACTTTTCTGCAAGCACATATCCACAAACCATTTTTGCCCTCATCTGGGTTCGATGATATAACATCTGCCGAGGTCACCGCCCAAACAAGGGAACATCAAGCAAAGTAATCTCCTGTAAACCATTCAAAGACAATGAAACGGCCCAGGAAACGAATAGTCGTTTCAGAGCAGAGAAATGCTTTCGATGTGGTTATTTATGTTGGCATTAAGAGGTCATTACCACAGCGTGCAACATCAGCATGTGCTTTCTGAAGAATTCGTGCTCAGCTCTGATCCTGATAACACTGCGACAAAGAGCCAGCAACATCTTCACTTTCAAACACACTTTTGCAGAAGCTCTTTTCTGTGAAGGACACCCTCACTGCAGAACACACACACACACACACACACACACATACACGCATACACACACAAAGCACTCTACCAGTCACAGTGAATTACACTTCAATCAACACCTGACATTAATGACAAGCTCTTGTTCGTCTATCATTTACCACTTAATATAAGGCAACAATAAATCCAGCAAGGATTATTGTTCATTTATTGTTCATTTGACTCACAAAACACATCATATGAGTAGTTTAAACCACCACATAATCATTTAAACAACGTTTAGTAGTTTTTATTCTATCTATCTATCTATCTATCAAATAAAAATACTTCTTTTAAAAATGAGAAAAGTTAAAAAATAAGCGCACTCCACCTCGGTAATGATAAGTCCATTTACAAAACAAACCTGCTGTCATTTAACTACCTGCACATCGGCGTTTTTAAAACTATGAGCATCATTTAATCCGTGACAGCTACTGTAACCAAAGGGGATGACCGTTTAACAGCATTATTGATAACAAGCGTCTCTGTCTGGGTTGAGGTTTTGCTCTGAAAGTTACGTTCAAATCGTCAACTTTCTTTCGCGTCTTTGCGCAGCAGATCCCAGCTGAGCGCCACAACGATCCTGAACCCAGCGGAAGACGGCAGCTTCAGCAGCGGGCAGACTCAGGTACTCACAGATGCAGAGACGCTCGGGAAACTCCGACAAAATCCTCCAGCGAACTGACACCAGGGACGGTGAGAGAGAGCGAAAGAGAGAGAGAGCTAAACAGCCTTTATCTCAAGGGTTTTTCCCCACTTATTCCCTTTACACAACTTCCAAAAGATTTGCTTTATGAAATCGCTTGTACGAGATTTGAGCCAATCTCCGCGCAGCTTGTTGAATATCTAAAATGAAAACCAATAGGGAAGCTGGGAAACGGCGGGTGGGCGTGTCGGCAGGTGTTTATTATAATCTGGCAGTGGGGCGCAGCTGGGATGAGGATGAGGAGTTTACTCGGTTCAGTTGGGATGCTGTGACTTCTGTCCCATCCACGTGTGATTATAGATGAAAGTTATTAGATATTTTTGGATGTCAGCCACCATTTTTTCCTGTTTTTTTTTTTTTTTACACGCAGGCAGACTGATTTAAATGAGCCATTTAACAAATTGGAGCATAAGTTCGTTTAAACGGTGCCTCCAGGCTCCTTTCGTGTATACTGAAATATATCCCCACCATATATGTTATGTGTTCATAAAGGTTTATTATATTTATATCTTCAAAAGGTGCAGGCTTCGATTTTTCTTGTGACTCTATATAATTTATATTTATAAAAGAAATATGTTTTTTTTTTCATTTCAGTATGTTTTTTGCTTGTTGTAGTAATGCCATTGAAGCAAAGGAAAGCACTTAAAATGCTTAAAATGCTTCTTTTTTGTTATCTTAAGATGCCCAGAAAGCTGCTTCAGCTGTATGTGCAAAGTCATAAAACTAGAAGCTCTCAGGCTCTGCTAATGCCCTGTCTTGCGGTTTAAAAAAAATAATTGGAGAAAGCACTAAAATTAAGCTGGTGCTTTCTGTACCCACGCTCGACCATGCTTCGAGAAGTTTCAAGAAATTCGGTGCATTAATTTTTGCACAATCATGCTGATTGACAGGGAAATGGTGCATCCTGCTAGGAGGAACAACAGCATCATATCCGCACAAAGCTCGTTAGAAACATCAATATCAAACAGCAATAATAACAATAGTTCCCTCTCAGAGTGATCATCAAAAAGTTAGTGTTCTGCCTCATACCCGTGAAAGAGAGAGAGAGTTTGCAGGTTTACTGCTGCCAGATGTATAATTCTTATGTCACGCTCTGCTGAGTCCAGCCTCCCAGAGACCCCCCCCCCCCCCCCCCCCCCCCAACGAAATGAGTTGTGTGTGTGTGTGTGTGTGTGTGTGTGTGTGTGTGTGTGTGTGTGTGTGTGTGTGTGTGCACGTGGTTGCGTACGGCATGGTGAAATGAGATGTTCACATCCCAAGGACGTCTCCCACCATAATTTAAACTCACTGGTGCTGGAAGACTTCAAACTGAAAGTGCTGAAGTCATAAACCAGTGCACTTCTGTCTTTACTGTTATTGTCTGTGATCTACTGGTGTAAATCTGTAGGCAGGTGGCTGTGACTCAAACAATGCAAACATGAGGACAGAAAGCTTTTTCATGTTCTGATTACTGCATATTGGCTCCAGGCTATAAAATTAGTTAAAGACCCAAAGAGAAGTCCTTTTACATACTGTGTCTCATTGCTCTTTAATTGGAGTTTATCTGTCCTGGCTGATTTACACGTTGCACAGTTCTCTGACACGGCCACAAAATGTGAGGGGTTCGAGAAAGAGAAAATGCTCTGGGCTTGATGTACTACTGCGCATGATACCTTCAGCTATTTACACCCTGATCTACAGTCTCTTACACTGGAGATCAGAGTTTTTTGGCGGGTTTTTTTGTTTTTTTTTACTTATTTACGAGGGACGAAGAGACATCTATCAGCACTCAGCTGAAGCCAGTGACAGTGTATAGTGTGACTTTGAGGCGGAAAGTGAATTGTATTCCTACCCCTGGGGTACGCTGGGACAAACACGAGAAACAATGTTGTGGTCGCCGCCTGTTTCCATCAGCTACACACACCCATTCAGCGCTCCTCTTCGCCTCACTCTTACTTGTCGTCAAGGTCGTGCCCCCCCTTCTTCCTTAGACACAATGATCCTTAAATAGACCTTCTTTAAGCGACGACGAGGATTGTGGAAAGCTCGAGGGAAGAAATGGGGAAGGGACGGGGCTTTTTACTACAGCATGGAGAAATGTCCCCTTTCCCTTTTAAGGGCTGCTGAAAGATGTATAGTGCTACAGCATCATGATGAATCCCCTCTGCGGTGGCTAGAACACTTCTCATATCATTAAGCTTTAGTAATGGTCCCAGTGCTGTGCCCCTCCTGGCAGGGTTGCCTGGCATTTACTCCTCTCTGGCTAACAGGCCCGCTTGCTACCTACAGATTCTCATGGCTTTCCTGCAACCTTTAGGCTCCTTCAGGTGTGTCTGATAATGTTTGTTTCCTAAAATAACTCCTAGTGAGTTGCAAGCTCCTCTGTGTGTTCATGTCAATTCATTATTATTATCACAGAAAAGTTACTTTAACAATATGCGCTTCTGTAACCAAACTGTGCAAACATAACACAAAATGCACTAGTTATCAACTTTTGTGTCATAGTGAGCAGGGTGTAGTTTAATGATAATTATCTTTTTAAATGAACAATGTATGATAACTTATATATAAAGTTTTGTGATTTGCAAGAGAGAAACTCTGATTGATTGATAGACAGCTGCTGCGATATCATGACATTTAGTCCCCTGTTGGCTCCAAAGCAATGAATCCTTAACATGCAGAATGAAACTTTGCACCATATTCTTTTTATTTCTCTTGACTCTGTTCATGTCTTTAGGTTTTTAAATGCAAACTTTCAGTTTAAAAGTGATTTCACTAGATAATTTTGTCTATTTACGAAACAGAGCTACAGCGAGTTCTTACATACTGGCTGGCCTTAGTCTTTAGTCTTTATTATATTAGGAAGATAATTTCATTTCAAACCCTCCATGTTTAAATCTCATGTGAAAATATGAAAATGGATGCTGAAATATAAACACCTATAAATACATCCATTACCCTAATGTGAACTTAACCCCTATCTGGCCAGGACTTTGCACTAAAATTTAATGGTTTATGTTATAGGGACAAAAGGGATGCAAGTCCCCACAATGTCACTGTGTGAGGACATTTATGGGGAGTGAAGTTACACACACACACATGGACACACACACACAGAGTACATGTTTGATGGACTTTTTGTGAAATTGTTTAAAAATGCTTGCACAATCAAGAGCTGGTTCATTTGTATCATGTATGCTTCCTTTCTGTCCTCATAGAGTGTGATATATTACTGAAAAACACAACTTCAAGCTGAACTGCAACTTTAAAGTTGATACCCCCCCCACCCCACCCCCCAAAAAAACGTGTTATTTGCAGTTGAGCAGCTTATCCCTTGCTGTTTGCGTCCCTACTGCTTTTTTCGACTCATTTGATTTTCTGTGTGGATGGGCTTCAGCTCTGATCTTTGAACCTGTGCACAGAGACTCCACTGTGCGTCAGCCTCCAGGGTGCATGTGTTACAGCATGCACTGGTGCAACTACACTTACGTCTCTCCCCAGCCCTCTCTTGCACTCTCACACACCAACACATACTCACATGCTGGGATATAGGTTTCGCCGGGGTCCTTCATAGATCAGCCTCCCCTGACAGCTCTCTTAAATGTCCTTGGCAGCCCCCCAACCCTCAGCCCTCGTTCCCTCTCTGTTCCTGCACCTTTTCCTCTTCGACCAGGCTTCTGATGGATGCTGCCATACTTCTCTGCCTCTCTCCTCTGGAATGCTCCCATAACCACTGGGCCCTGTAATGCAAGACACAATCTGTATATATCCCATTAAGTGTCACTTTGTGAATGAACCTGTTTCTTCACACTCGGTTCACCTGATAGAATGAGATGCACGGGATGGAGGCTGAAAGTTGACCAGCTCCTTTAAAGCAAGAGCTCTGACTTTAGAGGAGCTGGTCTCCGATCACAAACGTCGCTGTTACCATAGCTAGTATTCCCATTGTTAATTGTCCTATAAAAGGGAGGTTAGATGCTGATACTTATTTATAGGCTTTGCTCCTTTAGCTCTGGCCCTACTCTGTCAATATTCCTTTCCCTTAAGCAACAACTCATCTCCAGCACATAGATGTCCTCAGAGCGGTGAAGAATTGTACTCAAAATGCAATGTTTGTTTTCCCTTCACCCTCTGCAGTCCCCAACTAATTTTTTTTAACATCATGAGGTTTTATACACACTCGCTGCTTTGCTATCAATCATATTTCTAATTTAATGTATGAATATGTGATTTATGTTGCCCAGGCAGAGGATATAAATCTGTTTTCCAAGGGGTGGAGTGGGGTGGGGAGGGGGACAGGAGCGCTGATGTTCCCTTATTGATTGGCTGGCTTAATAGTGTTTGTTCTTTATAGCTGATCTCAGGAAATAAAGAAAATAAATAGTTGAGAATGAGTTCAGTCACTGTGATGCTCACGGGGGTGTGAGAGAGATGGAGTATGGAGGAAGGAACAGGAACGGAAAGAAGGAAACAGCAGGGAAATGGGATGAAAAAAACAGCTCATGGGTCAAATCATAAACCAACGATAAATATGGAATGTCAGTCATATCCTTATTGCTAAACCGGTGGTGGTGAAACTGTTCATCTAAACAGAGAGAACTCATTAAGAGTATTAACTTGCAACTTTTCAGTCCTTTAGTCTAACTGTGAAATCAGGGCACAAAATCACATAATGTTTTCGTCACTTTTTCCACGAGGCTGGGTCAGAACCAGAGGTTAGGACAGCTGTAGAGGAAAAGTTTGCTTCGAGGTATCTCTGTCCTTTGCGTGGTCAAAATGCTAACTTTTATTGACACCTCGTCACAGTGTCACGAGTGACAGAACATGATGTTTTTCTTTGCAAACCCAGAAGCCACATGGTTAGATGTCAGTCTTGAGTCATAGCTTTTCTGTTAACGCAAAGTGTCAGGCCATTATTGGCTCTGAGACTGTTTTACAATTCTCTAAGGATTTGTCAAATTGATTTGAAAACCAAACTGTGGTAACTGCCCGGCACCAGGCTCTTTGGAGGAGTGATGAATTAAATTTGTCTTGACATGTCACATTAGGAGGAAGGAAGGAAATTACTCTTTTAGGCAGAAGTACTTGACCACGTTACATAAATACGCTAAAGTCATAATCACATAAGCACGAGTTTATGCTCTTATCTACATTCTTTAATTTTCAAATAGATCTTATATCAGCTCCTCGTCTCCAACATTTAATCATAAACAATGGAAGAAAAACGGCAAAAAGACTTCGGCTTCTTCCAACTTAACTGAAGGGAGGAGATGAGAGCATAAATCAAGCCCATTAGCCCTCAGGTCTCTTGGTGACAGTTCCCGCCCTATGGCTGATGTAAACCAAACTTACTGTTTGGAGATGAAGAAGCCTGTCATGCAGCTGCAGCCACCTCAGCCCCTGTCACCCTCCCTTGGAGATGCTCAAGCATTAATAGCAAATTGATTGTAGTTGAGAGACAGGAGAAAGTAAGGGAAAAAAAACGTGGTGTTCATGTCCGGTGGAGGGATGTGCATATAGGAAAATATTACAACAAAGCCTGGAAACATTTCGGATATCCTTGCCAGTCTCTGCAGCTATATATCACTTGGTTAGGACAAATAGCAGTAGGTGGTGATGACACCAAAGGACAGAAAGACACAATTGCACCTTTTAACCCTTTTGTGTTACGAAGAACATAACTCAAAAATGCGCATCATTACTGCACCTTTCTGTTAAACGGACTCTCTTCTGCTGCAGCAGATTTCATTCATTGGTGCTCAAGAGCTTGATTGTCAACTTTGTTGTTTTGTTGTTTACCAGCCGATGGATTGCTATGTGACCAAAGTCTCCCTGTCTACAAGCTTCCTGCAGTGACCTGATGATAGGAGTAATGGGGGCTCTTTCATCTCATTATGCCTAATAGTGCATTGATTTCAGTCTGGGAGAAATGACTACATCATCTCCTTAGTTAGCCCAAGTCATAGATACAATACACAAAATCTTTTTTAATCCCTTTTAACCGTAATCTCAGCAGAAACCACCAATAACTAGTATCTCACGGATATTTTGCTGAATATAAAAACTGGTATTTGAGGGCTTAATGTTTTGTATTGGAGTGTACTGTACATGCCATGTGCTCTGTGATCTGAAGGTGTAAAAGCACTGTAAGCGTCCTTGCTGCCGTTGCTGCCAGCCTTAGTCAACACACTATCCCTCCTTGTGTGTTTCTGTCGCTGTCTCCTCAGTGGGGTAATCAGCCATTCTCCTGCAAGGTAATTCCTGCTCAGGAGTGCATGTGGCCGACACTGCGGAAATTCTTTTTTTGGTTTAATTTCAGGCCTATTGATCGCGGAGCGCTTTAAGACTGCATGACATCCATAATCACAACAATGGTATGACAGCGCAGATAAATAATGTGGCAAAGGCAGAGAGAGCAGGAGGGATGAAAGGGAAGCTGAATTGAAAAAAAGGGAGGAGAGCCAGGATCCATCTCTTACTGTATTCTGTATTAATTACCAAACTCCAGCCTATTACACCCTCCCAAACCCAACCTAGTCACCTGATTGATCTCCTCTCAGAGGCCATAAATTAGTTTTCTTCCCAAACTTATCTGAAATCTGTTTGTTTAAGCATCCATTAAAGGATAGAAGCCAGTGCTCTACAGTAATTACCACAGCTACTGTAATATCTACAATTATTATGATTAGTGGAGCAGAATTAAGTTACTGCTAAAGAAACCACAAGGGGCTAAAGTCATGGAATAATTATGAGGTTTTGCATAGAGTAAAGCTGTAGAGTGCAGGCTGGAGCGATGTAGCTGAAATGAATATCCGTTGATAGAGCCCACAGTGGATGCTTACTGAAAAGCAAAACATTTTTAAAATTATTTTGTGGGCTTTTTTTCCTCCCTTCATTAAACAGGGCAGCATAGATGGAAATATCACGCAACACAGGTCCTCAGCTGGATTCAAACATTGCATGGTGGTGCAACTATCTGGTATGCACTGTAACCACAGAATGCCCCGGAAAGCAGAAATGATCACGCCAAACGTTTCAACTGTAAACTTGTGTTTGTTCTGGCGGAGCGTATTGACACTACCACTGGCTATTTGATTTAAAATTAGATGCTTCCACACCATTTTGCACCTTTTATGAGATATTTGTGGAAATATGCATGCTTTCCCGTCAAGCTGCTGAATCATTTTCTCCTCAGTAACTATAAACGGCCATTTCAGAGACAGCAGGGGCCAGTGCGGTCGGTGTTTGAGTGGGCAGGAATTTCGAGAGAGTCAAGAGAGCTGGTTTAAGCTGGCAGCAGAGGCCAAAGCAGGTCTTTCACCTCAACTAACATACTGTAACTTTACCACAAGGCTGCCTCATTTCAAATACAGCTTTAACCCCACATTCTATGTATTGTACAATGAGATGTGATAAATTAAAGTCCGAATTGTGACCTTTAGCAGTGTACATGTAGTTAAATGATAGTGGTGTCTAGTAAACAGTGGTTCCAGTGATGCAGCAGTGCATAAAGTGTGGCTCTTTTGGTTATTGGACTCTGAAAAGGGTTGACAGCACCAGCTCATAAAATGTCTTATGTCAAAAAGGCGATAAGGATGCAGGGTTAATGCGGCTTGGCACACAGTTTTATTTGTGCGGAGGAGGAGAAATCCTGCTCTTCTCCCCCCCTTCGAAGAGGCTTACAGCAAAGTGGATACTGTTGCAGGACGGGAAGCAGCGGAGGATGCCCAGCAAAACAGAGCAAGCAGGCGTGAGAACGAGGAACTGACCGTTTTTATTGTGGCCATATCAGACACACTTTGCAGGAGTCATCAAAATGACAATGCTGTAGTGTCACCTTTCTTACAAAAGATACAAGCTAATCAACTAGTCCCCTGGATTTTTTTTATTTTAATTTTGTAATGTTTCATCTGGTATAATGAAAAACAACACTGCATGTTATTGCATGAAGATTTTGCATATAGGCCTACATTTGGTGGCTCATCAACATAATGAACTTGTAATTTGAGGTTGTAACAGAAAAAACACTTTGCTTAACCTATTGAAGTTAACTGAAGTTAGCAGGTGTTCATTGACAGATCAAGTTAATCTAAGTGCCTAAGTGCCTTCCCCTTCCCACTTGGAAAGAGCAACTTCTCACATACTCTACTACTGAAGTATGGACCATCCAAAAACTAAATTAAGTGCTTGTTTTTCAAATGGAAAATTCAAGTGAATGGCCATGTTTTCTCAAGGTCTTTTTCACACATACAAGGCTGTTGCTATGTTTGTATAGCTGACATGCTGAAGTTTAAAATGAGCATCGGAGTGGGGAAGAAAGGCCGTTTAAGTGACTTTGAGCATTGCATGGTTGTTGGTGCAAGACACGTTTGTGTGAGGATTTCAGAAACTGATGAGCTACTGGGATTTTTCCAAACAACCATCTCTAGGGTGTACAAATGATGATCTGGAAAAGAGAAAATATCCAGTGAGCTGCAGTTCTGTAGGCGAAAATGGCTTGTTGACGTCAGAGGTTAGAGGAGAATGGCTAAACTGCTTTAAGCTGATAGGAAGACAACAGTAACTCAAATAAAGCATTCCGAGATGCTTTTTTTCTTACCTTGATGCAGCCAAGGTATGCAGAAGAGCAGGAGCACAGATGGGATACACCAACAGAAGATCACACTGGATGCCCCTCCTGACAGCCAAGAACAGGTATCTGATAGTTTGCATTGGTGGACACAAAATCGGACAACGTGTAGATAAATTAGAAAAAGTTGGTGTTGGCTGTACTCAAACGACCCCCATAGCCACCAGATTTCAATCTAATAGAACACCTCTGGGATGTGTTGGAACAGGAGATTCACATCATGGATGTAAGCAACTGTGTGATGCTATCATGTCAATATGGACCAAACTCTCTGAGGAATGTTTCCAGCACCTTATTGAATCTGTGCTAAGAACAATTAAGCCAACCGTACATTAACAGGATGCATCTAATAACTGCATGGTGAGGTTATACCTTTGACGGCTTGGTAATGTAACAGCTACAGGCAGTAAGGTTTTAGAGCAAATTGCTGATCACAAGAGGATTTTCAGCCATGTTGCATGTAGTCACTGTAAAAATCTCCTCACTTGCTTCCATTATCCTGAGCCCCTGGATTTCTCTGCTGCTAAACATGCATACACAATGAGACACGGCTTGGCAACAAAACTATTTCTTGTTGGTGTTAGGGATGAGCACCACTGGGAGTGAATTGTACTGCCAGGCTCCACACCACTGATCAACTAAAGCTATTTGTATGTGAATCAACAACACCGCTGTCTTTTTATTAGGGAGGGCCAGTGACCCTATCATGGACACGACCTGTTAAGAGAAGCAGCCTTTTCTTATCTGCATGCCCTTGGAGTATGCGCCTATTGATATGCCACCTTGACTCTATCTTCATGCCAAGATGCTTCCAATTATGCGAGCCGCTGGAGTGAGGCAGAGCGTGGGTTTCTGTACGATGAAAACTAGTCCATGGGTAATGTGATTGTGCTGCTCTTCCCCATAGGTATGGTTTTCTGCACACGGAGGGGGGATTAAAATGAACAGCCATTTCTCCCATTTCTCACCATTTTCCCCCCACAACCTCATGACCCTATAAGCTAGACTGATCTATCTAGTTAAATAGTAAATGGCTTATCACGGGGGTTTGAGCTCTGCTACAGCTATCGATTAGATTTAGCAGTCAATTTTTAAATCATATGTGGGGATTTTTGCTGTGATATAACCTCCTGGCTGTCAGTTCTTCTGTAGACAGTCCAACTGTTGGTGTCAAACATTATTCTTTTCTTTTATTATTTTCCTGTCAGGATTCCAGAAATAGTTCTCTCCATATGCTGTTATCTCGGTTTGGACTTTGCTGTTCGATACACTGTGCACAAGAAAATGATCTGCACAGTGATTTAACTCTCAAATTTTTCTCCTGTTTTTGCCATATTCAATTTATTTGGTATCCCAGAAGAGGGCAGCACTTCTTTACCAAACTTGCAACTTCTTGCTTACATAGTATTCTAGTACTTAAAGCTATACTGCGCAATTTAATGAGAAACACGCGAGCAGAGATCATAATCTTGATACTTTTCACACACAAAAAAAAGACTAGAAGAAGGTGCTGCTCATTTACTGCATGCTTCTCGTGCCTTTAATCTAAGCTCTGCTACTTCCTCATTTTCAAAGTGATTCAGACTAAAACACAGCTTGTCACATGCACTGTGATTTATGAAGAAAGCGTAAGACAATTTCAAGCAGACTTTAGTCACTTCAAATTGCACTGCCCTTTTCTGCTCTGTCTTTCTGCCACTCCTCCTCTTCTCCCTTTCTATCTCAACTAGCCTCACTTTTTTCATTTCCCCCCTTCTCCTTCTTTGCTCCTGCTCCACCCTGTAATCAGGCCGGTTCATGGCTCTCATTTGGAGTGGTATATATAGCAGTAATTGTCAGGGTGCAGTACTGAGACTGGGCAGAGCATGTGTACTCTCTCACAGGGCTGTTTTGCAGTAAATCTCTTAGGGGAGAAGAGAGGTCCAGGCTGGGGAGGGAAGGGGTTGGGGTAGTGAACGTGCTAAATAACATGCACATGTGTGAAGACAAATTCAGTTCAACAAAATGCTCAGACAATGCAGAACTGGATGAAATTCTCAAAGCAGCTAAGCAGAGGCACTCTACTTAATCTGCCCCTGTAAGTCATTATGTATCGCTGCCTATTCATTTCCTCTCTCAACGAGCCTTACGTGGAAAATGAGCGGTGTCTTGCGATATGCTTTTCTCTACAATTATGCAAATGTGTTCATTATTTAGCAAGGCGTCTCATTGTCAGTAAACGTTAACAATTCCAGGTGATGAGCTGTATGTCAGGTGGTCTGCTTATGATTCATGAGCAGATACTGCACACATACAAAGCAAAGAGAACAGGAAACTCAATCCCAAGTGGAGGAAAACCCAAGTGATCATCTTCAGCATAGTTTCAAATTCAAACATTATATAAGTTCATCTTCCTGAAAGTGATTCAGAAAAAAGCAAGTCAACGTGAAGGCAAAAAGCTGTCACGTGGCTTTCAGGGACAGCATTCCTGCTCAATAATCTGAGATATTATCAAGAAATCCACTCGTGTCTGTCTGCTACACCATGGAACACTGCCTCCAAAAGAGATGACGGCAAAGCCTGTTATGTAGTTCAGTTGTTTGTGTGTGTATTTGAGAGACTATTGGCGTGTGAATGGTTGGTGGGTTCCCTGTAGCTTGTATGGACAGGTCTGTCATTCACTGAGAACACACAGTCTCCATTGTGGAGCTGTCTGTGGACCCCATTAGGTCAGGGCGGAGTGGGGGCTCTCCAAATAAAAACATGTGCTGCAAACAGGAAGTGGGCATGTAAAGATAAAATGAGAACTGCTTATGAATGGGGTATGCTCATATTTCCTTGGTTTTTCCTTCCTCAATTTCTGATTCATCTCAATACAATGATGTCGTTTGCTTGAGTTCCACATGTGTCTACACTGTAGCATGAGCACTTCTGGAGATTTAATCAAGTTCTGACTAACAAAATCATATTCTAGCATGTATTCTAGCAGACACTAGTATCTTGTGTCTGCCTGCATGAAATGATAATTGCGTGCTTTCCAAAGAAGTAAGGAACTGTCTTCCAGAGAACAAATGAAAATGTAAAAGACACATGTGGAATTTTCCAAGTTGCATGCGGTTCACTTAAAAAGTTTAGCATAAAAATAACTTATTTTAAAGAAGTCAAGATAAAGTCAAGTTTTGCCTCATAGTGCGTGTGCGCTTTGGTGAAAGTGCATGAAAGGATGCTGAACTCACTCCATGACCCCAGGTGCTCTGCTTTCAAGTTTTCCTGTCTTGTTTGCCCAGCAGCTGTTTCATCTCAGCGAGTGACCACTTCACAGCTCTGCTGTTTTCTTTCTGGGTGGATTTGTCAGCTGTGATCAAATCAGACTTTTGTTAAAAGTAAACTTTCTGTTCAGACATAGTTGATTACTCTACCCACGTCTCCCAAAGTTGGTATGTTTGGATTTAGTCATTAATGCTTTCTTGTTTTTTTACTGGAATGGTTAGTCAATTTCTCAGTTCCCCTGAGAGGCAGTATTCACAAGGGGACTGAGTCAGAGCAAACCTAAGATCTTAAAAGGGAATATAAAACTGAAGAACATAAGATACCCGACACATATCTTCCCACCAATTAACTTGCACATCAAGAGCAGGTAAAAGTTAATGCTACACATAATATCACATCTACAGTTTTTACCGAGTTCATACAGAATTTGATTCGTTTTCTCATCAACAAGTATGGGGCGATCGTGGCTCAAGAGTTGGGAGTTCGCCTTGTAATCGGAAGGTTGCCGGTTCGAGCCCCGGCTTGGATAGTCTCGGTCGTTGTGTCCTTGGGCAAGACACTTCACCCGTTCCCTACTGGTGGTGGTCAGAGGGCCCGGTGGCGCCAGTGTCCGGCAGCCTCGCCTCTGTCAGTGCGCCCCAGGGTGGCCGTGGCTACAATGTAGCTTGCCATCACCAGTGTGTGAATGGGTGGATGACTGGATATGTAAAGCGCTTTGGGGTCCTTAGGGACTAGTAAAGCGCTATATAAATACAGGCCATTTACCATTTACCATATTCTGCAACATCATGCAAGGAGGAGGCAGAAAACAGAGGACAACTTTGTATGTGATGAAGTTTTATTGATTCACAGTTATGATGGATGAATGGATTGCGATTTGTTCTTTAACTGAAATGTGGCTCTGACTCAGACAGTGTCTATCTAACTTTCCTCAAGGAAAGACGTAACAAAGCTTATCACCTTCATACCTTAAATTTTACCTGCAAGATAAACATGTGGGTACAGATTACATTTTGTAAGAGTGTTGACAAAAATAAAATTAGAAAAAACAAAAACAAAACAGATCCAGTTTATTTGGTGTCATAAGGTATGCATCACAGCTAAAGGCAAACTTAATCACATCATGTTTTTTAGTTTTTAGATGAGGTCAAAATCCCTGAGAGTACAGCTTTGTAGATAAGCACCACGTAGATCACACTCTCAGCTTAAAAGACAGAATTAAAGCACAACTGGCCGTAGAAAACAATACAGTAATATGATGAATATACAGCCACTTAAGCTATGGAGTGGCATATAATGTTAAATAACACAGAAAAAGGCCGTAATATGTCAAAATACACTGTACATAAGCACAAAACAACAGAAAAGCATCAGCAAACAGTAAATTTAGACTTTCCCCCCCAAAAAATCTCTTTGTTTAGCTGGGCATGCATGATTACAGAGCTGTAAAGGGCCTTCTTTGTCAAGGAAAAAAAAGAGTCCTGGATTACGCCAATCTGCTGAAGAAATTAATTAAGTCTGAAGCTGTCTTTATGAGTGACGTGTCTCTTCCACAACATGTCCTGGAATCTGTCCATTAGAAAACCATCTTAATGGGTTTAACCACTAAGCCAGTAAGCCAAACACATCAAACACATTAATGGGTAAATAACATCATTAACACGTGTTCCACGTTGTAAAGAAAATGTTGTATTATTGTTTGCTGTGCTAAGAGATTCAGCAAAAGTGTACAATATACAGTACGTTTTACCAGGCCTTCTGTAAGCACAAACAAGGCCAGTGTTGAAACATGAACAGGATATTTTATTCCATTTTTTTCTCCCAGACAAACATGTTGTCCTCGTAGGAGAGCTGAAAATGCCAGCTTGTGGTTGCTGTATGGCTGCCTACAAAAAAACACAGATTTGGTAGTAAAACTGTATGTCTGCTTGAGTCTTTCTCCAAACCCTGATCCCTTTCTGTCTTTCTCCTTTTCTTTTCCATCCTCTCTTTCCCTCACTTGCCAAATCTCTGAGAAAATCTTTTTCTTGTAGCCTATGTAAACACGTAAACACAAATTTGTCCCTTTTAAGTAACTACTCCATAGCGTTTCTTTGTAATGTCTTTGCTATACCCCGAATGTTAACCTTAACAGTAAGTCTAACCGAACGTATGCAATTAAAAGGCTTTTTATATGCTCTCAAAACCCAGCCTGCCTTCTTGCCTGCCCCAATGCTGTGGTCTTGTCACACCAGTTTTCTCTCCCATCAGAGAGGGTGGAAGAGGGAAAAAAAACACTTTACAGTTACATTACAGTTGTTTTACTAATATAATAAAATATATCTACAATTATTCAGCTGTATTATGGGGTCATTCAAATACCAAATACTTTAACAACTGTATAAATGATTTATCCACTGGTCCAGAAAAACAGCAAAACATTTTATATAGATTCTAGCTAACAACGTCTTGACTAAGAATGTTGTTTAGGTGTCAATTTCATGAATAAATAAAGTAATAATGTATAGCATAAATAACACATTGAATATGAAAAAACCCCTTTGTATTTCACTTTTTGACATGTAAATATGAAACGATAAAATTCTTAATGGTTAATGAAACAAGAGTGGGGACAAAACTAGAATACTGATGTTTAAAAGATAAAGTGCTTTGTTCCACAAAAATAATCTGACATCTACTCTAGATGAGAGGGACAGCTACACTTCTGTAAAATGCTGATTTTTCTTTAAACCAAAGTAAAAATAATCTGAAAGGAAAACTACCCAGAATGTACCGTTCACCTGAAATATACTGAGGTTAATATAATGACATACAGTATTGTTAAAGAGCACCAATAACACAAGTACTACAAATGATCCAATCCCAAGTTTCTATATTGGGGGAAAGTGTCATTTCCTTACAGCATCGGCATCCCTGTTGTCTTTGTGGCAGGTTAGTTACAGTGACATGAAGGTCTTTCATGTGTATGTGTTTTTAAAATCTAATTTAAGTTACTAGTAGTCCACATTCACAAAAAATATTGTAGTTATAATAACAAAAATCTTACTTAACTAGAGTAAAAAACATGTCGACCATCTTTAACCTCCCAACTCTTGTAGTCGGTGAGTTGAGTAGTGTCTCTGCAATGGCCGCTGTTGTGTATTATTATTTCCACATCTTGCAAGGAGATGAGCAGGCACAGTTTTACATATTATTGTGGGTCCTAATATCCAAAGAGCCTGATGCCATCAACGTAAACCCAACCTTAGTGGTCCCTGGGCCACATGAGAAGGCCTCCTCCTGGAACCTGGGACAGGCTACAGAAAGTTGTTGGTGATTTGCCTCTGATGCTCAAACAGGTCTTCAGTTTCTGCACTATATGCATCACCTGTAAAGGAACAACATCATTAATAAGAGGTGAGAGCTGAAACTTACGGCAATGTGAAAAAAACAGAAAGATTTTTAGTATCCTCACCTGCATGGCATCCATACATGTAAGCTCTGTGGCCATCATATTTGCACCGACATCTCATAACATTGTTCATAAAGTCAGACTCAGCCATGTCCAGTGAGGGGTTGACTTCCACCTGCAAAATAAAACGATAATATAGGACGTTATTTATTAGGAAACAGGGCGCACACTTTGGTCTAGTAAAGTATCCTCAGTAGACCATGTTCGTGGCTAAGGAAGGAACAAGTCTCTTCTCCCCACACATGGGAAAGCAGTTTAAATAAAGAGCAGTTGGATTTAAAATTGAGGGCCTGTTATTAAACTGCACTCGTAGCTGGTATTGTTTTTATAGTCAGTCTGTTTCTCATCTATAAAAAGTTGGATGACTTTTCCATACAGTATTACTATTGTAAGGATAAATACACTATGTGGTACTTTCACATGAACCTAAAGCTGGTAGTCTACAGCTGAATATATACACTGAATAACATGGGGCAGTAAAATGCTTTTGTTATGCAAAGCACAAAATATACTGTTTGACCACAGGAATTCTATTGTTTCTTGCTTTTACATCTTGTACAAAAAGATTTAACAGTTTACACAAATTATGGCAACTGGCCATGTAAGAAGCTCTGGAAATTTACAGGTGCCCAAAGTGTCTGCAAGGGAAATCTTCTCTGCTCCTCATGCTGACATTGGAGTGCACAACAAGGGCCTGAAATTAGCCTGAAATTGAAGTCTTTTGCAAAAGAGTAGTTATGCATAAGAATGTTTATGTGTCTGAAATTAGTCTTATTCTGAATGTTGCCATACACTCTACTAATAGCCTAGTCTGTCATTTGCAGAGCAACTCTGTAACTGCTGATACAACCATTCTCCTAATCTGGTCTGGTGATAATACTGAGACGCCATTTACTGTAATGGTTGCTCTGCAAACTGCTGCACCCACTTTAAGTACAGGTTACAAACTGCTTAAAGCAAGCAAGAAGGCTAACTATACTAAAAAAAGGGAGAAACCATCTTAAAAACACAGTGAATGCAGAAAAACTCTCTTAATTTTTCAGTGTAAATTACAGTGTTGGACCAGAGTGTATGAGGCTTTTGCAGAAGATTGGTTCGGTGACAGAGTGCGTTGCTCAGTGAGAAAGTAGCTATAAAAATAAAAACAGGGCAGGAGAAATTCCTTGGTGGTAAATTAGCCGTTCCTAATGGAAGAAGGGAACTAGGTGCTGTTTGACTAAAGGGAGGCACTAGTTAATTTGGGTAAATTGTGTGTTTCATTAGCACTGGGTGGTTCAAGGGCAGGCCTGCTAAATCCTCCTGTACAGCCTGCGATCTGTAGTCAGGCATCATCTGCACTTTACTAGATAAATGAAAGAACACAGCACAGAGGAGCACTGCTATAAGAGATGTTTGTATTTTTCCAATTCTGCAGCCTCAGTGAAAAACTCCTTCACAGGTTTTACTTTCTCGTTTCTCTCAGTTAAAATTGGTTCATACCCTTTCATGATGACCTTTGCACTTTCATCGTTTCCTGTCTCTTCCTGTCATTTGATATAACTCAATTTCTGCCTGTTCTATCATGTATTGGCCTTTATTTGCCTCCATACTATGCTACAGCAGTGTGCCACTTAATTACGCCCACTCATCTTACTCAAAATACATACAGTTAACAAATGCCTTTATATATGAGTATGACACATCAATCATGCCAAAATTAAATGAACTCTTCCTAAACAGACAGCAGAACAGTGTTAATTACAAAGACCTAGTGCAACCTCTCAGACAAACTGAGTAACAGCAATAATTATCAAACAGTGAGCTATACTGTAACCAGTCTACCACATCGAGAAGGTAATTGGGAGCATGCTCAGATCTGAAGACTGGTAGATCAGAGGTCTGTACTGAAAAAGGAAGATAATGAGATATGGAGTCCTTGATGTGTTTTAGACTGGCAGCCACAATGACTTCAGTCGACAAAGAAATGAGAGACACATGAATGGTTAAGGTGGTGACTGTTTAGAAGAAGGTTAGTAGGTTTTACTGAAATAGACAGAAACCACAACCAGCCATGAGGAAATCCACCTTTAAAGCCTGTGAACCTCTCTTAATAAAAGGATCTCTGATCTTGACGAACCAGTTGAACATTTTAAGAAATAAATGTGATTTTTTTCTGGAAATTAGAGGAGAACATTAATACTGCACTCATAAAATACTATTCAAAAGTCCTAAGCCAACCATTTTCTTTGTATTCTGTTAGGAAAATGGGAAATAGGTGCAGCAACGTATTAAAGTGTCCAAAATAAAGCATACAAAGTAAAAGCATAGGTTGTACAATGTTTGGTATGAGCACCTTTATTCTTCAACACAGCCTGAATTCTCTTAGGCAAGCTTTCTTATCATTTCTTTAAGTAGTCTCTGTTCTCCAGGCTTCTTGAAAGACATTCAAAGCTCATCTTTGCAGGGTAGCTGCCTTTTGTTCCATTAACTGTACAGATGATCTCACACTATTTAGATAATTTTGAGGTCTGAGATCTGTTCCATCATCTGTTTTTCTATCCAGGTATACTTTTACTGCATTGGCAGTGTGTTTGAGATCATTGCCATGCTGAAAAATGAAGCTGTTTCCAATCAGATGCTTTCCAGATAGTACTGCAAGGTGGATCAAGTTTTCAGCTAATACGTTTTTAGGAATCACCTTGTTTGCGCAAAATTATTATTTTATGCCTGTGACATTTTGTTATCATTGGCATTTTACATAGATTCAACAAATGACATTGGAACATATATGTGCTTTTGAAACAGCCTGCTAGAGACAAAGTGCCTAAAGATATAATCACCTGAAAGTGAGTGGAAAAAGCACTCAAAGTCCAAAGAAAAAGACTTTCAGAAAGGCTAGAGAACTATTGCTCAAGACCACTTTGCAAAATAAGTTTACAAAATGAAGGTTGATTAAGATTTGTGCACAGTACTCTAAATGTATGCCATACATAATGCAGCCAACAATCACTTAGCTTAGCTTTGAAAACAGAAGCTCATTAAAGGGCATATTATACAGTATCATGTTTGTTTAATCAGAACAAAAGTATATGTGTAAAAATATCATTGTTATATGCAGATCGTTCAGCAGATTAATTCTCCACCAGTCACAAGAAGGTTGTTGAGATAACTTAGAAGTCTGCAGTTTGTGCTGACAGTAGTTGCATTTTAACCAAACAGACCTACTTTTCTAACAGAATAAGCCTATTTCCCTTTACTTTAAAGTGTTTTCTGAAAAGCAAAGTTACTTATATTTCATTTTTCTGGCAATAAGATTTTCCCACATTGGAAAAAGAAAAGGTGACAAATATAAACTTCTGACCTGGAATATGTAGTCTCCTGGCCGTACATCAGTCACGTCAACCCACTGACAGTCGATATCATGGCGATATGTATCCCAGCAGCCCACAGAGATGCCTTGATCACCCATGTTATAACAGGAAAAGCGTTTCTGGAGGCCTAAAATACATATCAGCAACATTATCAATCACAACATCAAAGCTCATTTAATGCTTGGCACTCCCTGTTATTTTTAAGAGCCTTTAGCTTTCTGAATTGTACTGGACTGCATACTGTATGAACAATGGGCTTTTTCATATGAGCTATTTCATCCATGATATAACAAGTAAATGGAGAGTGAACAAACAACAACAGCGGCGATCTAATACATTAACCACAAAGTAAAAATCTGAATAGCTGTAGCTGAAATATTGATATTAATTTTCTGTCACTAATGGGAAACATTATGGGTTTTTTTTGGAAAGAGGGCTGAATTGTGCTGAAAATTACCATCAGGGCAATATGTGTCCTCCAGACAGAAACTGGCCTTGTGTCCCTCTGCAACCCTCGTGCCATTCAGAGTCAGCAGGTCGTAATGCGTGAACACCTCAATGCTGTGGTAGTGCCTGTGACGACAGATGGGAAAGTCCAGGTGAGAGCGTGTATGTGTGTGTCTGCATGTCTGAGTGTGTGCATTTACACTTACTGAACACTAGCTCCCTATGGCTTATATCCTTATGACCTCACTGCTTGAACATGAGAGAGGGTGTCACCGTAACACCTCTCACAGAAGCTTATTTTAGTTCTGGCTTGGTTGAAATGTTTATTCATTCTAAATGAATGGCAGGCTTTGAAACGCACATCCATAGCTCTGATATGTTGTAATAAACTGAGGCAGACTTGACTGCACGTAGGCTGCACGGTCCTTTGTATTACACCTAACCTGTGGTAGCCAGACGATTGCAACCATCATTTCCACAAACACGCGCTGTAGAAGGGTTCGTGATTTGGGACATCTCACGCAGTCAGCACAGTATGCCACCCTCTTCGCTTATCCTGACAGGTTTGAAAGTGCTCTGTTCTTACTGAAAAGAAACTGAGACCTAGTGATGGACAAAGGCGCTTATGTCTATTGGCCATATTGCACGCTTCCTGCCGTGTCCACGGGAATGAGATCACACATCAGTATGTTTTTTTTCCCTGGTTGCAATTGAATGCAATTAAAATAAATATACCTTTAATTACTCAGTGTGTAAGGAGCATTACTCCACATTCATATGTGGAATAAAGAACATGCTTTTGCCTGAATATTTCTGACAGCTCGTGAAAACCCAAAACACTCAGAGTGACCATAAGGGCAACCACAACATCCTACATCAGTATTTTAAAGTTTTTTTCCACTCCGTCAACCCACACTCCTAAACAGTAAAGCAATTTTACACTTCTCTTTACCTCTTTTCAGGGATAATATACCTGTGACACTGGTGCCATGTCCAGCTCTCTTTCGATGCTTTGGGTCTGAAATCAGAACGACCCAAATTCATGATGCGGGAGGAGAACCTCAGCAGGCGTCGGTGGCCATAAGGCCAGTTCATCCTGGCAGCAGATGATGACAGACAGTTCTCTTCATTGGCACAGGTCAGAAGATGGAGAGGACGGTCTTCCAGGTAGGCTGTCTCCTGGACCAGCTGGGCATCCACAACAAGGTCAGGTGCCGCTGAAGCAGGTGTAACAGATTATCTTAAGATTCAAACTGAACGAGAAGGGAAGACTACAGGTAAAAAC
Source organism: Rhamphochromis longiceps (assembly GCF_057381845.1). Classification (NCBI taxonomy): domain Eukaryota; kingdom Metazoa; phylum Chordata; class Actinopteri; order Cichliformes; family Cichlidae; genus Rhamphochromis; species Rhamphochromis longiceps. The sequence continues at coordinate 18,125,657 of NC_140569.1, forward strand.
TGCAACTTACTGTCAGAACAGCTGACCCCAGCAGCCTTTGCTCCACCTCCACGAGGACAATGGATATGGTTGTTACGACGACACTGTTGAATTGAAAGCTCTGTCCCGACGCAGTGAGTTCCGCTGAGAATCACATCGTTGACACTGGGGTCGCCAGGCCAGTACCAGGTTTCCTGTCAAAAGAAGGGTGTAGAGTTTTCTATCAATAAATTGTATCATAGTCATCATTTCCCAGTCATTGTTGAAGTTAATGAAGGGGCTGTGACTATGGATTGGTCTCTACGTGTTCATTTATTTCTCATCAATACCTTAAGACACTGCAGATTAGATTTTGATAAATCTTAGAGGAAAGATGGCTCTGACCACTTTACTCTGACATTTTCAAAATTAAACTAATTGGGTTAGAAGTGGGAGTGCTTCGTTGTCCTTTTAGAACATTTCAGATACTGATGACAATATTTTGGCAAAAGTTGGTTGCACTATAAAAAGAGATCAAAATAACTTGTTATGTTTGTCAAGGGGATAGTTACCTGATGAGCACTGGCAGCAAAGCCCAGGCCCAGCTGTCTGCATACCACCATGGCCTCGGTTATGCCCCAGTTCTCACTACAGACAGAGCCCCAGCGTTTACGACCCCCAACCTCCATCAACACCTCTACACGGCCTTCTGATGGGACTCTACCACCAGCAAGCCGCACCTTGAAATCCATTGAATTAAAAGAATTAAGTGGATGGTGTGTTATAAGTGAAAGCTCATAAGCTCATGAACTGTGATGGTGTAGATTTCATACCGTCTTTTCTGTGCCTGTTTTAGGAACGTTGCAGCGTACTGAGGCATCCTGGCTGTGTTTGAATGTCCATGGTTGGACTTCCTGGAAGTAGCAGTCTAGAATAGAGTGTTCCAGCCCAGTACACTGAACATTGTTCATATGGATGGGCCCTGTACCTGCATAGAAAGGAGGAGATTTATTAGATTAAAAAAAAATGATGCATCAAAAAAGTGGGAACAAATGAAAACCCAAAGAGCATGGGCATAACTGAAGGGCAATATCCCTTGTGACTGTCTGAGGCCACCCACCACAGATGCAATGGCATTACGAGACTCTGTCATGCAAAAGAGCGCAAACACATAAAACCGAGGCTCACTATTCCTTTCATATGAAAAGCTTCCTCTATGTTAGCATCAAACCAACAATGAAAAGTTCCTATCAGTCATGACAAAATGCTTCTGCAAGCCAAGCAGCAGCACAACCAACATCTACTTTGGGCATCTGTCACACCTCATTACCACCATTCTTTTGATTTACGAACAACAACGACTACTACATTGTGTGTAGTCCACCACCTTGGGTGAGCAAAAAAGCAAAAGCTATGTCAGCATTGTAAAGGATTCAGACAAGGATTTGTTTGCTATTTAAACCCAGATAATCTTTAAACAACATAGGAAAATGCAAAAGTTCTTAGGGAAATAGCTGGTGTGATAACGATGACAGGATATCAACAAACTATGGCTTCCGTGTTTTCCTAAAACACAAAGCACAAACTGTAAACTGAGAAATAAAGTAGCATTGAAATAAACACAACCAAACCACAAAAACTATGGGAAAAACAAAACCAAGAAAAAGGGCGTAAAAGAAGATAGTTGGGACCAGATTGCAGCCCAACCAAATACGTCTCTGTGTTGGTTTTGGTAGATTGTAGGCCTTCTTCCATACTGGTCACCATGCGTGGGTTTATATGGATGAAAAGGACATATCTAAACCACTTCTACCTCTATCTGCATGGTAAATGCCGCAAACTAGAGCCAAAATCCCACTGTTTAACATATGAAGACAAACACAGGGGGACAATTTAAAGCAAAACGAACAGTGACAAGATCTATTTAAGCCTTAGTTTGGGAAATCCACAAAAGCTTAAAATAAATTCCAGGAAAGCCACATGCACTCTGCATCCACACAAATACACACAACCACTGAGAGTGTTACTAAACTCTTTGTGTTCCCACTGTGTAGACTATAGTACACAAACATTATACACTGGGTGTACGGCACCAAGTGTAAGAGGGGAAACAAAACTGGTTAAGGATCATCAATTATAATCAGACTAAAGATCTCTAATCATCTAAATTTAAGATAAAGCACAACTTTATCTAAACAACAACAGGCACCATCATCACCATCATCATTAGAGCCAACAAGTAACAAAAATACTGCATCCTCAAAAGACACATTTGCGTGCCAGCACACACACATACACAAACTTAAACACACACAACTGTAAATTCGTTATTGATTGTATGTATTAATTATTAACAACACAATCACATGACTGATCAAGCTCTAACAACAAATTACTACTTTTCTACACCAGAATCAGCTGAGCTGTCACAGTTTTTACAGCTGCAGTGCTTAGGTTAAATGAGACCAAGTCCTAATCTCCCCTATTGCATCAAAATGGCTTTATATGTACGTACTTCACGGGTAAAATTACACAGCAAAAATAACAATGTTGGTTAAGAAAGGAAATAGAAACATTGTCCCTGTAATTTAACTCACTGATGATGATGATGATGATGATGATAAATGTAATGATGATGGGAGTTAAAGAGTTTGCGGGTGGAGTCTGAAGAGAACCTTTCTTCTCTTATATTCTGCCGAATAATTAAAACATGAACACAAGCATAAAATATCTAGGTTGTAGAGTGGATACATCTATGAGAGCAATAATGAGACATAATATAAATGTGGTATCTTAAATTTAGTCTATACAAGAAAGAGCAAGGTTGATATGTAATTATGACTGGGATATGCCAAAGATCATTTGAAGAGATTAGAAAATTGACTTTTGAGGACGGAAAGAGCATAATATCAGTTACATTCTTGTTGAGAATAGCGCAAATAGTTGGTTAGTGGTTACAAGGGAAACCCTGTTCTTGTCCTCTCTGAAATTAAACTCAATTTTAGGAACAGTTAAATGTGTGTAATGTTTTTCTTTCCATGGAATGTCTCTCTCTCTCTCTCTCCCTGCCAAAAGACTTTTTTCCCCTGTAAAATGCAACAGTCATTTAAATTTCTGCACAGATTTGCTTGCTTATTTGAAATTAAATGGCACAAGCAAACTTGCACCGAGATCGGCATGTATTATTTTTCATATTTATGTTGACATCTGGATTTCAAGGTTAGTTAGAAGATGGCATCTCACTAATCCAGCTGGGATATTCTATGTCTGTATACTATAAAGGCCATTTAATACGTGCAAGCAAGCGTTTCAACAAATCTGATAAGGGAGGCCACATTCAGAGGCAGAACATCTGACTGGTGCACTTCACTCTGTAATCAACCAGTCAACTCGACCACAGCCTTTATCACATTATTTATGATGATCAAATGTGATAAAGTCATGCTCTTCTGTGGGGTCCTGTTGGCAAAAAGATACGACAGAAATGATGAGGAATCTTTTTTTTGTGTGCGTTAAAGATGTATAGGTATAGGCAAGTTGGCAAAAGTAAACACTTTTTACACAAATTTACATTGATGTGTTGCTCCTGTGAGAGTTTATTCCATCTATGAGTCTAACTAGGCCTTTTCAAATGACATTTAGCCCAGTATGCATATGTCCTCTGAGCACCAGGGAAATCAGGTAATAAAAATGACAAGCTGAATCTGAGAGAGCTTTGAATATTGAGTACTTTAGGACTGGCGGCATGACGCTTTCCAAATTCACTCTTAGCAGATCATATCACTGCTATTGTTCTAAAACCGCCAAGTGAGCTAAACAAGGCGCAGCCAGCTGGTCTGATGCATATAAAAGAAGCATGGTTTGTCTGTAGCAGCCTGGTACATATTGGATATACTTTATTTGAGGTTAATATAGTGGACAGCGGAGTGTAATTGTACTATACTATCGTGTATCACTTCTGCTATTTTCAAATGACTGCAGAGTTTCAAGAAATCAGTGACATTATATTATCAGTGCTCCAACGTTATCCACATAAAGCAGTATTCTTTGATTGTAACTAACTTAAGTGACATGGTTAACTGACATTTTGTATTTGCATTTTTTAAAAGATTTTAAAAGTCTAGAGGCAAAGCAGTTATAATACTTTGCTGATGAAATGCCAGTGCAATGCATTGTGTGGCCTCTAGAATAAAATTTCCACCTATTTACGTCTCTAAAAGAGCAAATCTGAAGGTCAAGATAATATCCCATCGTAAAGCTTTCTGCTCTGGTCAATGCATAGCCATAAAAAAACAGGGTTGCAAGTGTATGAGTGAATCACCAATTATAGAAACCAACTCACAGAAGTAAAATATAACAAATGTAAGAAGAATACATCTACCAATTCTGAGGCATTTTTATTTTTTAAACCTAATTAAAGATTTTCAGCTACTGTGTTTTTCTGTCAGTTATGATTGCAATAGTTTCTCTCTACCTGTGTATTTGTGTATGCGTGCAATGAATAGGAGAACCAGGTGAAGTGAATCCCAGTAAAAAACATTGTAACATTGTGGTTAAATAAACGAAACTCCACCGAGATAGAAAACTGACAAATTATACACCTCTGTCTATTCTAAACATATGACTTTGAAGCCTGGCCAAATAACTGATTAAAACCAGAAAACAATGTGTACGCAAACTAATGCAACTGAATCTGAGGAAAGCCAAAAAAAAGCTGATTTTAGTTCTTTAAGGTAACACAAATGCCAGTTCAAGAGGTAATCGGGTAAAAACACATAAAAGACATAAAAATATGCTTTTTGTGATCAACTGAACAGCTAGACCAGTAGAACATCATCCCACATTTAATCTCCATCAGCAAGATTAGAGACTACTCCCTACCATGTGGCATGGGGAAGCTGTTCTCACATCTCGTAAGGGTGGGGTCACCACTGGTGCAGCTGGGTACTGACTGCGTCTGTGTGTGTCATCAAAGCTGGACATTTGAAATTAAAGCAAAAAGACCACAGCTCTCAGTAAGTGAATGAAAAGCTTGCTTGAATCTAGCAAGATTATGTCTCTGGCTTTAGTATCAAATACTAATATAAACTACTATGGCTTATAGTATTTCATTTTGTGAGTGAGTGTTTGTCTACACACACATGCATATGCTGTTTGGGCAGCTGGAAGTCCTGGCACAAGACTCACATAATCACAGCTGGAGATACTGCAATCAACACATTTGCAGCTTCACAAGGCAACATACACAGACAGACAAACACACATGCCCACACATTATCTGATCAGTCAGAGCAGACGGGTGCGGCGTCTATGGTAAACAAAAGATAAGCAAAAGGCTGAAAAGTCTCCCTGTCTTCTCTGGAATACCATGACGCATGAGAAACACATTCAAGCATCCAAATTATACAGGCAGAATGAATTCATTAAATGTGGAGTTTTCCAGAATGTTTAATGAAAGTCTGTGCTTTGGGCAACAGAAATTTCTAGTCTTACCTTGACCCATAAAGGCTCCATGCAGCGCATCTTTGGCAGTACCAAAGCCCAGTTCCCTGCACACAACACTGGCTGCTGTTCTGTCCCACAAGTGATCTACGATAGTCCCCCATTTTCCATCACGGAGCACCTCCACACGCCCCTCTCCCAGTCTGGGGCCCACCTTGAGACGAACAGGCTGTATACAGCAACAAAGGGAGAATAAAAATCAGTTTACTAAGAAAACTACATGATTGTGCAAATGTAGATACAAATTCTTAACCTTACCACAACTGGATAGGGCGCTTGAGGTCTTCCTGAAGAGATGCGAGCAAACTGAGGTCCTGGTACACACTTGACCACTGCATGTCTCCCATTTTTACAAGGGGTAGGACTACGGGGGATTGACAGCTGAGCATGGCACTCTGAGAGACTGTTCTCAGTGCCTATACAATGAACTTTCTCTACCCAAAATCCTTTCTTTTTTGCCATGAGACTCAGTCTGCAAAGAACAGAAAGTAAATTGTAGGTAACATATTCTTAAAGATACTAACAATTTGGTTTTAATTTGTTAGTGTTTCTTAATGATATTAAGTAGTAGTAATTCCTGTATAGTTAATACAGGAATGTTGTTATAAAATTGCACATTTGTAGATAAGAAACAAAGGGTGAAAAGGGTCATTTTTATTACCTTGTTGAAGGATCTTCAACCTTGGTATCCCATATTTTCCTGTAAAAGAACAGAACAGAAACAGACATGATCAGGACTGTCTGTTTTCTGAGGTTGCAAACACAAACACTCACACACACCTGGACCAATTTGAATATCATCTGCTGGTTTTTGTTTCTATCTAATCCAATCACTTAAAAGTGTTTTCAGCACAGAGAGCAGTAGCAAACACTTAAAACACCAACTTCATTTTTACTAGAAAAGTAGCCTTACTGGGTTACTTGAAATGAACCGTGCAGCTGCAAATATAACTTCTGCACATAAATCAGGAACAAATTTAGCTGTGGCTTTGTGGTGAGTGTAAAGTTAGATATATTGATAGTAATGACTAGTACAGTTTAGTACAATCCTTGTCCTTTTTCAGGAACCTCACTTTTCATCTCTCTGTATATATTCAGTATGATGTATTTCTTTCCTGAATGTGGGCTGTTTGCTATTTCCCAAGTGTACTCTGTTTATGTTTAGAGCCTGTGTAATAGTATGTTCTGTACCCACCAACATAAATATGTGTTCAACAAAAATGTTCAGGGTAATTTTTATCTAAATTACACACTTTTACATTAAATAAACTAACCCAGACTTTCTGACTTTCGGAACAAGCAATGCTGCTTAGCTGAGATTTACGCAAAGACACCAAGATGTGAGCTATAAAGAGATTAAAGAAACAACAAAAAAACAAATGAAAAATGAGATATTCTGATCTATGCTGTTAATCTCCAAAACCACACTAGGGGGAGGGAAAGCATGCCATACAGTGTCTGTGAAGAAGAACATTTCTTAAAAAACAGGCTTTAACCAGGCACGATATACAAATAAAACCTCTGGCACTCCCCGACGCTGAATGTCCAAGAACTGTAAGATCGAAACAGAGATTTATGTTCCAACTAGGCTGGCTGAATTGGGAGAGCGGTGGAGAGGAAAGCCGTCTGTTCTCTTGGCAGACACACAATGCACACATGCCAAACAGATCATACCAGGACATCCTCCAACCACTGCAAACTGCATACACCATTACCAACATTCACATCAATTACACCAAAACACTCAAGAATATACATGGCACAATCACAGTGACATTTTTATTTTATAAGTCTGGACAAGTGGCTTAAGTTATTATTAAAGTAAGATTAATGTTCTTCAGTCAGGAAAAAAGACCTATTTGTTGGGCTCCAGCATGTACTGGCTTTCATCAAACCACCCTGTACAGTGGCAATACACACACACAGTATCAATATCAATATATATGAAAAACAATCCAGTTCTGATTTGAGTGGTGTTCCCATTTAAAGAAACAAACACATCGAAGATCTAGGCATATTTGTATGAAAGTTAAGGCAGGTCAATATTTTTATTTCGGACATGAAACTCAGGACATTCCTGGAAAGTTGTAAGAGACAAACCATTAAAAAAGCAAACAAACTGAGGAATGAAGAAAGTCGTTGTCAGTGACATGATGTTATGCTGATGGTTGAGTAAAGTCATGGGCTGCTGATTTTACACTTTCCAGAATCACATAATAACTTGTTTCCTAAAGCTATAAGTAGTAAGTAGGCAATGAGACCTAAAAATATAAACAATCCTTCAAAAAGTATTTCAGTATTAATAACATGTTTTTATTTCAGGAATCATTCAACATACGTTTTGAAATTCACAGATATATCTCAAATCTTAAACCAGTCCTTTTCTATGGCCCATTTGAAGCATAAATGCAAAAACGAACATCTGTAAAAGATCAGTTGCATAAATAGCCCTGCCCTGATACATAACTACATGAAAAATATATCGAACAAAACCCCATGAAGCCATTGTTTTAACTAATGTGCATAGCTTAAAATAAAGCCCTATATATTGTCATGCATCTTACTGTAACTTGGACTAAATTGCATTCAAATTTAACACTTAAACTTTACAGTCTCTTGAATTACACTTGTAAAACATTTAAATGTGTCTACCATGTGGCTTTATAGTACCATAAGATAGACAGCGAGGAACAGCTACACACTCATTTTCACATGAGGCAAACATGTCTGTGACTTGTTTGTGACCTCACCACAGACAAATCAGCTAACCATTTACCCTCTTCAGAAGCCAACAGGACTACTACTTAGACTATAAATGATACCTTTGGGTATTTTATTTAACGGAATTACAGCACTGTTTGCCATGCTAAAATCAAGCACAATGAAAGCCATAAATACATTAAATATATAAAAAGAAATAATGCAATGTAACTAAAATATGAGGGGATAGGAGCTGTATGAAAGTATATCTGAGCTATCTGAATAGACAACCCCAGTATTCACTTGTTTTTCACCTCAACAGCATTCATCAGCCAAATAGTGTGTCCAGCACATGTTGTGGAAAAGAAATGAAGATAATGATAGGGAGTCTACACCTGCTTGTTAAAAAAGACATGCATTACATCACTGTTTGGGTTTTATCAGCTTTACACTGCTCAGCAGTGATATTAGGTCATTTCTACATCTTCTGATGCTACGTTACAACAGAATTATATATAAATGACATTTTGCTTTACCTCAGATAAATTTTAAAAACCAGTATTGGCAAAAAATAATAATAATAATAATAATAATAATCAGACTTGCTTACATCCATTTTTTCAGCAAAGATCTACCTTAAAGTAGACACCAAAGAAAAGTGAAAAAAAGATTTCAAGTAGAATTACACAGAATAGAAATGGATGCAATTATTATAATTAAAAATAAATAATATAAAGAGAATTATATAAACCAATATAAGAAATTAAAGAACATTTTTAACCTACTTTGAGTGGCTATGGTAGAAAATCTTGCTTGTGAAACAGTTGCTAGGCCCAAGTGAAGTGATACAAATGCCTATGATTCAAGTCCTTTTTAAAAACCACCTTTCACAGTCTGTTCCAAGCCACAAAATAGCCACTGGCATGCACACAGAAATAAAAAGATGGGAAAATAAATTAGAGGGAAGAACACTGAAGAAGATCATACAGACATCAGACAGGAAAACCAAATTTGGTCAAAGAAAATGTCACCCAAAAGCCTGAAAATGATACGTTCGTCATAAGAAAATTTTAACTGAAACATAATTAAACATAAAGTCCCCAGTTAAGTCCCCAAATCACTACGGTGACAGAGGAAGACAGACAGCTGCTGACACAGCAGGCAGCGCTGCAAACTGCAGCTGTAATTGGCTATATTTCACACGAGCAAGCGAAAATCTGGCTCGTCTGACTGCTGCTCTCTGTCTTTCTCTCCATCCGCTCTTCTCTTGTTACTCTCTGCCTCCATCCTCGCCATCTTCGTCTCACTCTCTCTCACACACGGCTATAATTGGGGGTGTTTTTTCACCCTCAGCAGAATCCCTGAGAGCTTTGGTCCTGACCAACTTGTAATTATAGCATCTTCAGAATTTCATCCAAGTGACACAGGAAGAGTCATGGCAGGGTCTGGAATTTCTAAGAATGGACAGAAAAACTTGGAAAGAAAGCTTGGCTTTGTTCAAACCGTGCAGTACAAGCCTATGCTTTTTTGGAAAGTGAAAGAAGTTACATGAACGCTTAACAACCAAATTACCAAATTGTTTTTCTATGACTCTTTTGGCTATCATGATTGTAATTAGAGTACAAAGTGGCAATTTAAGTCAAGTCAAAAGTGCAACCTTACATTTATCCCTAATCCCAGTCTGAAACAGAATGAACATTTTTGCTGTATTCTTCTGGTTGTTATTTTGTAACCTCACATTTAACACATTCAGATTTTAGAAACCAAGTCTGTTGAACAACTTGCTTATGTGACTTCGAACAAAGGCATTCCAGCAAATGTATCTGAAACAGCCTGAAGTCAAAAACACATGTTAAAGAGGGAACAAACATGCTTCTGTGGAGACAGAAAACAGGTACAGATTTGGAAACAAACACATCATCATGGTTCAGACTAATATAGTGCCTGAGGCTTTAGCAAAACCCCTGGTCATACCCAAGAAAGACAAACCCAGATGTATCACAGCCACTTCCATGACAGAGCCTTATAATTTATACATGCAATAAAAGAATTCAAGATATTGGCTTACAGTACTTTTTGCTGAACATTAAGATAAACAGTATTGTGCACTTTGTTGTGGCTTTGGTCAGATGCTAAAACAGCAGGACAAGTCCTGTTATTTAAGTTCCTTTTACTTGACCTTAGAGGATTTAAAAACAACATTAAAAAAAGACAGTGAGCATATCCCCCTGAAGATGTCAATAAAAGCCCTTCAAGCTATAACAGCCCTGTCCTCCACTGGCATATCAATCTTCCTGGTAAGCAGCCAAATCACCTCTATTCGAACCATACAAATCTATCCATCTAATTCCCCTAAACAAGAACCTGCACTACACATTTTCAGTGTTTTGTACCTGTACTGTGAATCTATACTGCATAAGAAAATCAAGTAGATGCATGAAAAGCACCACACCTGCAATGCGGTGAAGCTGTGCTCTAATAAATGATCCTGTACAGACCGTGTACAGAGTCGGGCTTGGCTGTTAAACAACAGCTTATTCGGAGGGACTTTTATTACTGAAGATATGATGCCATACGATCGCCTCCTCCAACAGTAGAATCAGGTTATAGCTTCACCCAATAACACACAAGTTCAACAGAGATGGCATAATTCAAGGGCAATGCAGAAATACTTTCAGAGTGGCTGCACTCCAATAGTTTGTCAAGTCAATAAAAACTCAGAAAAGTCTATAAAACAAATCAACTTCCCTTTAACAGTTACAGCATTTCAGAAGCATGAGGATTGTAGTACCTACAGCAGATTTTGTCACCAGTTGAGTCAGAGTAACCTGAGCCAGTAGAGGGACGGAACAGCTAAACTGGGAATCATCTATAGATGGCAGGTTTCCACAAGCAAGATCCACCTGGATCCATCTTCCACAATAATCCTCTGCTAATGTGTGGTCCTCCCGTGGTTTACAATATAAAGAGTCCCAAAAACCACTGCTGAGGGTTTGGTTGTTTTTTTTCAACAAAGAGGATGCGGGCCAAAGGGGCAAAAAGATACATGCTCATTGGGACAATTGCAGTAAGCACATGCTTATACTGAACCTTAACCATATTTTAAGTATGGTTTTTAAGTTAAATTCCTTCATGCTAAAAGTCAATGAGATGAGGTCAACATCATTCATTATTCATGCCTGTGCAGCAGGGTACTTTGTTACCTGGCTTAAAAACTGTGTCTGCCAAACTAACATAAAACTGCAACAACTATCTTCATTTGTCTGTGTTTTTTTTTTTTCTTTCATTGACTGAACAATCAAACTGAGTAAAATGAAAAGCTTAAGCACTGTCATGACATAAAAAGTAGCAAAGAACACATTGAGAAGTTGTTCTTTTCTGTTTCTCAGTAATAAAGAAACACAATCCCCAGCCCATCATCCATTTTCTCAACAACAACTCCATTTAAGGGTCGCTGGGGCCCTGGAGCCTTTCCCAGCTGCCATAGAGCGAAGTACACACAGGAGAGATTTCCAGTGTATCGCAGAGCTAACAAACACACAGGGCAGACAACCATTCACATTCACACCTATGGCTTTTGGACTGCCAGAGTAACCGCAGTCTATGCAGGCACAACATGCAAACTCCAGACAGGGAGGCCCCAGCTGGCCAGTGGATTCATTCCTATCCCTACTTGCTGTGAGACAACAGCACTGTGTTTTTTACTTATCCTTTTAAAAGTTATTTTCAGAGCTCTGTGATATTTTCCTAGTTTTAGTGTGAGCTGTATTTATAAAGTGTTCTTGTACCATTACTTGAATGAAATTAAACACAAATGAATGCAGAGGTTTCCATGCTTCTAAAGTAATGCACTAAAAGAGGCATTGTTTTTTGTAGATGTACCAAACTTTCAGTGCTGGGAAACATAGGAAAAAAGTAATTGGCACACTGCCAGCAAGTCACACATGCTTTTTCTGTGGTGGCATGTAAAAGTAAAGAAAAGCATGGCTTACTTAAGCCCACAGAGATTCTCCTGCCAGAAAGTCACTCTACACATACCATCATCCTGCTCTCCAAAAGCGACCTCTGTCTCACACATTGTATCGATGGGACAGTTAAGAGCACAATCAGCAGTGATATTGCACCTCTGCATTGGAATCTAAAAGTTAAAGTAGAGCTGTTTGTCTGTGAGCTGCAGGCTGAAGATGGTATCAGAAGGAGAAAGGGAGTGAGAGGCAATGAGGTGTGCAGAGGTGATTTGCCTAGAGAGAGGGGTAGAGAAAGGGCAGTAGAGAGGAGTAAGGGATCCCCTTTATCATCATCCTGAGGCTGAGGAAAGAAGGGGGGGTTGAGGGACATGGGAAAGCGGTGGCTGGGGGAGGAAGATAAGCCCAAAGCAAGACCTCTAACTGCAGTGCTGCTGCTGCTGCTTTGTTGTTTTTTATCCATTCTTCACAATGTGTTTGTAGTCATTTAACAGTCAGATGAATGGCATAGCATGTTGCCCTTCTGAACTACAGTCAACAGCCCAGTGTTTTGCAATCTAATGACCTGGCCTCATAAAAGTGGATTGTATTCCTGTCAGTGCAGCTAGTGAGAAAGATTCATACTTACTTATATGTTCTCACATTGTGCTGAGTAGCCTCTGGAAAGCCAAGCATCCCACACACAACCCGGCTGCTATTGAGACTCCAGCCCTTGTCGCAAACTTGTCTCCATCTCCCAGCATGCTTCACTTCCACCACACCCTCTGTCATAAGGCTCTTCTTCTTTGTAGACATGAGGATGGGGCGAAGACGGACCTCCTCAATTCGCACCTTACTTTGCCTCTTAGGGAATACAAATGTCACTACTGTTACATATTTTTCTACAAATAATGCAGTAATTAGCCAAACATTAACTGTTGTACCTGATAGTGGTGGTGATGATGATGGGGCCTTTGGAACCTGGGAACCTCATATGGATGTCCATTTCCATAATATCCATACCCTGGTTGCCCGCGGGTGTCCACAAGCCCCTGCCATTGAGGTGCAGTATTACCATTAGGCCTTGGAGCAGTGGTGTGGGCTCTGCTGGCTGGCTGACTCACCGCCCTACGCTCAGGGGTGCACACAACCCCCAAATCTTCAGAGTGTTTGCAGTCATTCACTCCCCAACCGTTGTGTTTGCAGTCCTTCAAGGACTTCTCTGAGCCGTCACAGCGTACATTATCCATCCATATTGGGCCTTGAAAAAGAATAAACGATGCAAAACTTGATTCACTCTGATTTTCATTGATCAAGTAACAGACTGGCCGATGCATCTAAACATCAGCCAGAATCACTTCTTAAATACCTAACCCTTGATTTTTAGTGCTACACTGATTTAGGGTTGCACCTTAGTGGCATGTTTAGCAGTAGATACATAGTATTTTACAAGGAAGACTGCTGTAGATCCTGCTCCCCGAATCCACTCAACTCTTTAATTTGGATTTAAAAGCAGCAGTAAAGAATGTCCATAAACCATGGCAAGTGTTGCACAACTCTGGCAAGCAAATGCTGTCATTATTCTAAAACAAATGCCCTTTTTCGGCCCATATATTTGCTCTGCCAGCCTGCCAGGCAACCTTAATGAGATGTAGATTCCAATCCCACAACGAGTTATCTTTGTCACTTTATGATGTTAGTTATTTTGAATGTCTTAATTGGCTGCCTTTTCATGAAGCCATACAGTTGTGAGCCAAGCACACTGTACTGTGGAAGTTTTGGAGTAGACAGGTTAGTGGCTGCCTGCCACTCCAATAAATCTTAAGCTATACCCACCAGTTACTTTGTACACCTTTGTGTCTGTGCAAGCTCCTTTGACTTTGTACACCTTTGCTCTCTATTCTATTCTTCCTTGCTAGCACCAGGTTGGACTGACTTTTCCCCTAAAAACAGTCTTAATTCTTAGTGGCATAGTTTCTACAAAGTGCTGGAAATATTCTCCAAAGATTTTGGTCCATATTGACATGATAGCATCATACAGCTGCTGCAGATTTGTCGGCTGTGCATCCTTTATGAGAATCTCTTGTTCAACCACATACCAGTGGTACTCTGTTGGATTGGGATCTGGTGAGGTGTGGAGGGCATTTGAGTACACTGAACTTACTGTCCCATTCAAGAAAGAGCTTTGAAATGTATATGTCATGCTGAGTACAGGCATCAAGCGATAGACACACTGTGGTTATAAAGGGATAGACTTTAGCCTTTTCAGTAATATTCAATTGGTACAAAGTATTCCAGGAAAATATGCCTATTGCACCACCATCAGCATAAATTGTTGATACAAGACAGGGCGGAGCCTTACTTTAATGTTCTCTATTTCAGTTTTACAACCACCAATATGTGAACTTCGCAGCAGAAATGGAGACTTGTCAAACTAGTACACACGTCTTCAATCTTGGTTTTCCAATTTTGGTGAGCGTGTGCAAAATGTAGCCTCAGTCTCCTTTTCTTAGCTGACCGAAGAGGCACCTGGTGTGGCCTTCTGCTACATTAGCCCATCTGCGTCATGATTTGGCATGTTGAGCATTGAGAGATGCTCTTCTGCATACCTCAGTTGTACAGCTATAAATAATCTGGTTATTGTCTTCTAACCTCTGGTGTCAGCAAGACATTTTTATCCAGAGAACTATTGTTCATTGAACATTTTACATTTTTTGGACCATTATCTGTAAAACCCAAAGATGGTAATATGGATAAATTCCAGTAGATTAGCAGTGAAATACTCAGACCAGTTATCATGCCACGTTCAAAACGACTTAAATCACTTTTCTTCCCCAATCTTCCTGACTATGTCTACATGTCTAAAAGCACCATGTTCCTGCCATCTGGTTGGTTCATTTTGTATTTGCCCTAATAAAAAGTTTAAAATAATATTACTTTGTTGAAACAATTAATGAAGTATGACAGTAAGTTAGGTGGCATAGACGCTAAATTGTCTGTGTAATACTAACTGTCAAAATTTAAAACCCAGTCAGAGCCCCCCCAACATATAATTTGGATTTTCCTGACAAGACTAAACTGAGAGTAAAAAAAAAAAAAAAAAAATTCTGACTCCCAAAGAAGACTGCACGGTAACTTCATACAGGGAGTGCTCTCACCTGTTCCTTCTCCATACTGTGCGCTGTGAGCCCACGTTAAGCCACCTTCGAACCCCAGCTCACGGCACACGACGTTGGCGAGCTTGATGTCCACCTCATCGTCGCAGACGGTCCCCCAAGTGCTGTTGTGCAACACCTCCACGCGCCCTTCGTGCGCTTGTCGCGCGAAGGTGCCTGCCAAGCGGACCTTGAGAGCTGGTGCGCGAGACACTCTGCGCTGAGACGCTGTAGTCCTCCGAGGTTCGGCGCGAGCGGGACAGGAAAGGGACAGGAGCACAAGGAGGAAGAGGCTGAACGATAGACTGCAGGCCATTACTGACTCAGAAGATGAGGTCTGTAGATAAAAATTGAAAAACGTTATTTATTTTGTTCAACTTTTCATAAATTGCCATTCGAACTATGCCATGAAACAATTTAACTGGCTTGCCAGTAAGTATAAAGTCAAGGGCCAGTCCTTATCAACTGTCTGAAGTTCATCTTAAAATTAGCAAAATACCAATATTTAAGCCTCTTCAACAACAAAAAAATAATAATAGGGTATTACCGCCTTTAGGCTACTGAGTAACAAGTCACAGCCAACCAGACGATAGCACGAGAGGCCTGGATATTAAACAGACCAACGGTGACATCCTCTGGACAAAATCTTGCAGGTAGTTTACTCTACCAGTGTGTCTACCAGGTAGTTTATGCTACCAGTGTGTTCCTCTCTGATATCACATCAAGAAATTAATTAGGCTCAGACACAGTTAACATTGCAGTGGTAACTAATCTGCTGACAATCAGAGATAGAACCTGACTTGTTTTGGCGTTCCACATTTTGATTTTAGTTGTCGCATAAATCTTATAGTGATGCAATGGAAGCCAGAGTACATAAAATGAGTACTTTGCACTCATGTCAGACACAGGCGTATAATTAGAGATACACTTTTGTATGACAGTTCACGTAAGTAAACATTCCCCAAGGCTAACTAACCAGACAGAAACATGTGGCAGGTTTAAACTGGAAGTTGACAAATGTCAAAGCCAAACAAGAGCACAGTGGGGGCAAAAAGTGAAACACTAAATCACTGACGGCCACAGGAAAGCCCTACAGACAAAAAAATGTTTCGTGGATATTAAAAACTTACAAAAATGCAGTTAAGAATGTTTAAACTTCTGTAAATCCGAAGCTAGAAGACATAAAAAGTATCCACTTTATGTTAAAGAAATTCTAACAGAGTAAAAGAACCTGTGCCAAAGTTTTATCTCTTAAAACACCTGTTACACTTGATGTCAGATGTGCCTGAATTAAAATGAAATTAACAAGTGAGAAGCCTGTAAACATGGAAATAATAACAATAATAATAATAATAATAATAATAATGAGAAGTTAAGATGAAGGATCACTCACCTTGCAGACAGCAAATGTAGTGGTGGGTGTCACTTACAAGGGGAGAGTGACTGAGTGAAGGAGTGTGCCTACCAAAGGCTTTCCTCAATCCTCCTTTCTTCCCTCCTCCCTATATTCCTCCCTGCCTCCCTCCTCTGTACATTTCTGTCTGGGTTTCATTCTTTGATACAAAACTTAGAAAATGTAAAGCTGGTTCATTTGAATGGGACCTATGTGTCTGTACAATATATATGCATATATATATGTGTGTGTGTATATATATATATATATATATATATATATATATATATATATATATATATATATATATATATATATATATATATATATATATATATACATACATATATATAAAGCTGTTCTTGTGAAACTAGGCTCCCTTTGTACTTGATTTCTCTTAGTTGACATTTTTGTATAACTGTGAATGAATACTCTGAAGCACTGCTGAATAAGCTCTGAGATAAAACATTGTGTGCTTCATAGACAAATTAATCATTAATCTGCGGGTAAATATTTCAGAAATTTGTCACCAACACCCACAGTGTCATCAATTTCAAGACACATGGTTTAATACTTTAGACAAAATTGACTTTGTATATATCCACAATCGTATTTTCATTATTTTAGCTAGTATTTTAGTTTTCTATTTTTTGTCCCTTTATATTTTGTACACTCTGATAGGCTGAAGGTGTACACAACTGTACCCTCATGATGTTACACAAGTTTAGGGTGAAATGTAAATGTAGCCAACAGGAAGGACTCTGGATCCAGAATAGTTTCAAACATCCCAGTTCCAAGTGTCTTAAAGAAGCTCCCTATACCACAGGGTAGATATTTCCTTGTTGAGATGGCCACAAACCACCAAATCTAAAATAGTCCCAGCCCTACCATAGCCATGGTGAACGTGACTGATGAGAATACGCCATACCACCCTTGACCAGGAGTATGTTACTATAGTCTAACCTATCATCATGGTGTAGAAAGCATAAAGCTTTAACCCATCAGTGTAGATCCAGAAGAAAGGGAAAATGTTCAGTTTATGGCTTTTAAACACTTCATGCTCGGTCCTGATTTGGGTTTAGGTTTCTCCCACATGTGTACTATTGGTTTGCAGGTCTGAAACCTGTTTATTTATTTCTTGAGTCATTTTTGGGAAGATTGGGGATAAATTTAGCTGTATGGAAATTTTTAGCCTCGAGGTGTTTTGTTGATAAACCCTTTTTCACTTTTTAAATAAATGTTGGTGGGCATGTTTTTCAGGGGAGCAAGGTTTATTCATAGACATGAAAAATTTCAGTTATAACAAGAGGGTTAGGAACCAAAACATCAAGCCCAACCGTAAAAAACGGCGTATGCAGATTTCCAGCAAGCTCAAAAGGATTCACACGTTCCTTACAATGTGCGCCTATTCATGTGTTCACATGTAACCACTGATGCTATAATTGAAATGTTTGTGTGTGCTAGAGATGGTGTGACTGGGTGGCGAAATGGAGGTCCCTCCCTGACTGGTAAAACTGAACAGGAAGAGCAGACCCCCTATTAGCGGGGCCAAGTCAGAGGGACCTCCAAGGCCGACAGAGACGAAAAAGAGACGTAAAAGAAGAAAAGGAAAAAGGAAATAGGGGTTTACTTAGGTTAAAAAATAAAACTTGCTGCTGAGCGCGGCATCCTTTCATTATAATTTATGCTGCATGATTGCATATCAGACTAATTAAACCAGACTAGACAGGTTTCCCTCCCTATGTGCCAATACTTTCATTGGGGGGGTGTGCTAGTGAGAGTGTTACACAGCTCTCATAGGACTATGAATATTTGAGTGAAGCAGGTCTCTGTGGCAGAGCACTCTCTCTCTCCCTTCACCTCTCTAATTACAGCGACCGAGTCGGCTCTGCCCTTACCCACAATCTGTGGAGGCATGAAATAAATACATGCTCTCCAACAATAAACAAGTGCCTTTTCAAATGACAGCACCTCCTCATGTTCACCCCCATTGCCGTCTCTCCAGGCTTTCGTAACGTTTTTACTTTTAGCTGGCGACAGGCGCGTGTAGGCCTCTGCTCATAATGTATAGAGTATGGGCTGTACAGGTTGTGGGGTTGAGAGTACAGAAAGCTAAATATAGGCTGACTTCAGTACTAAGGCCATGTTTGCATGGAATGAAAAATGGTAAGTGCGATGATTTAAAAGTAGGTCAAATTTGATGCTCGACAGATTTAGGTTAAATCTCTTGTAAGAAAGAAAATCATTTTCAGACATTCATACAGCTAAAAACGACAGTTTTAAGTGGGTACTCTACATTGATATAATTGATACAATTAGGGGAATTTAAAATTTCAGGATATCATTAACTTCTTTGTCGTCTCCTAATAACTTTTTCTTGGCCTCAAAGAAAATCATGATGTCAAGAAAAGATGCAAATGAGAATTCATAAGGACTCCAGTCCAACTTGTCATGTTCTAGACTACTTAATAATGTAATTACAGATGTTGCTGACATGGATCTATTGCATTGAAACCACACTGTCCCAATGTCCCAAAAAAAAATTGTTAGTAATCCTAAAGACTGGAAATACAGCAATGCCCAAAAAGAGTAACTGAGTTATAAGACAACAACACACTGACAAGTTTAATACTGATGTCTTTTTTTTTTTTTTAAACCCGCATTAGAAAGTCCTTCACAGGGGCCAACAACTTCATAACAAGCAGACTTTAATAAATTGCTGTACTGTAATGTTCACCTTTGGGTTCAACAAATTATTGGAAATCAAATGCATATTCTGCATTAGCAAATTGTGGCTTCAGATGGAAAATGCTGCTGTTTACATGATATGATCACTTCTCAGTTATTTTGATCATTTGTTTTTGTAACAGTGTCACTATGGTCCATTGTGTCTTGTGGTAAGAAAGAAAACACCAGTCCTTCCTTTCTAAGTATTTAGAGATTCTATGCTAGTACTTCTCACTCAGTTAGGATCCTAAAATGAGTAAAACTCTTGGGACACAAGATTTCCCTGAAAATGTCTTTTTGCCAAAGCTGATATAACCTCACTTTGTCAGGGTTGCCTCAAAAACTCTTAAATGCATTATAACAACTGTTACTGCACCCTGAGTACTACTCATCCTAATAAACCTTGAACATATGAGTAATTTTAATTTTGCAGTTTAAGTTATCGGTGGCATCAGGCTCAGTTCCTCTATTAAAAATGTCATCAGTTACATAATGATAATGCCCCCCCTACCACCACCACAAAACACATACACTTCCTTAGTGCAATCGTGACTTCCCACTGGTCTAAATGTAATGTTCGCCATGTAAAGGTCTCCTACTAATGATGAGATGGTTACCATAGTTTCCCCACTCCAGCCTGGCCCGATTAGATTTACCATGTCATGGTTTTGGTTTCCAGGAAGAGGAATGACTCAAATTTACATGTTGGTTTCTGGAGGTCCAACTGAGGCAAAAGGATGGTCATGTTGATGATTGTACGTCAGTGAAAAGCTTACAAGTACAACTCTGCCACCTTGTGGAAGGCACTAAGTACATACCTCTGGTATTCCTCCCTCCACCCCCACCAGTTGATCTCATTACTCATGTAGACACTCAGAAAGGTGGGATAGGTGGTTCAAATTCCTTTATTTAAAAAAAAACAAACAAAAAAAAAACTTCCCCCCCTCTTTTTTTTTTTTAAACTGTGCAGTAATGATAATACAAAATATTGTAGAGATTAGGTTGCAGTGCTCTGTTTATAAATGTGTATTGTATAATCAGAAACACATTTTGCTGAAATAGTTTGAAACAAGGTAAAGAGACTAAGCATACTCTAAACAAGCATTAAAATAAAATTCTTTCTCGTGTGAAATATTTATTCAATTAAAAATATTCTAGTTTAACAAAAAACAAAACACAAAAAAACAAAACAAAACACAACTTATCTATAAAATTAAGTGGAATATGAAACCGTAGTTAACAGCTGAGATCACAAAAAGCACTGAGCAAGTGGGCCAAACAGACAAATGCACTCTTAACTTTTGGTGTCCAATTCCTTTTTCACTAGTTCCAGCCACAAGACCGAAAGCAACACAAGAAAAGCAGAAGCGCGGCATGTGACAGTATTTGCACCTTTTTTTTTTTTTTTAAAGTTTGCTCTTAAAGCCAGAACTAAGCAGCAGAGACCTGAAAGAGGTTCATTAACTGGCCAGAAAGTGAAAAGACAATATGGCCAGTAAATAAAAGGTAAATTCAGTTCCCAGGATATGTTGAATACAGGAAACATGGGGGAAAAAAAAAAAAGTATAAATAGAAAAATAAATACTGCTATGCATAGTTTACAAGTGAACGTAGTGTGGACTTAAACAAGATCTGTTTTCTACTAAATGACACAAACAGATGCTAATAGGCTTTAATGCACGGTCTAGTGTTAAAACTATTGAAAGAATGAGGCCGTGTTAATGCAGACCCATCAGATCCTTCAGTTCACTAAAATACTGAAATAGGAGGCCCAAAACTTTAAAACACTGGTTTTCAAGGTTCAAACAATAAGTGTATGATTTTAAACTGTGTGCGTACATTACTATTTTTTTTTCCTCTTTTCAAGAAGTGGTGTGTATTTCTGACACAGAACTGACAATCAGTTCAGGACTTTTTGCATAGATGTAAAGAACTTTGCATGTTTACAATGCAAATGTACCAACAAAGCAAGAAGAACATTCTCCTGCTGAGAAAAAGCAATAATAATAATAATAATAATAATAATAATAATAACAACAACAACAACGATAACAACAACACCAAAGGTTTGACGTTTGAATTGGGTCCACAAAACAGATCTCCTGCAGTCCACAAAGCAGAGACAAGTCTGCAGCACGGAAGCACTTCACAACAGAAGCTTCATGCAATTCCGAACATCAAACATTTTGGGCTTAAAATTGCCAAGAGGTTAAAAATCCATCTTGGAGACAGACTAAAAAAAACAAACAAAAATAAAACTAAAGACTACAGCCTTTATAAAAGCAGCATTTACATTACGTCAAGTGTTGCTTTTACTTTTTCTATGGACAAGGAATCTCAACTAACATGTCAAGAAAACTCCTGCAGTGAAACCATTCAATCTTTCAAAAACAAAAAACAAAAAAAAACAGCCAACTGGTGAAAATAAACCTAAAGTTGAATATAAACCTAATCCATGCACTGATGCATAGAACTTTGCAGTCCTTCAAGTCAAATCATTGTATTTATAATCACTCGCCCACATAAGATCATTTGTAAGGCTACATAGGGCAAAAGGGCATCGCCTCTGGGTTTCTGTAGCTTATTGGCAAGACAAAAATCCTCATCTGCATAGGTGAGGTACTTAAATGTCAGGTATGTCTTTGGTATCATGAACAATGTTTCAGTACTGGAACATGAACAAGTAGGAATGAAGCCCCAGCAATAACTGCAGACCTAAGCGAGCTATGAGCTGTTTGGGGCATGGGATATGCCTCAATAGTTAGAATATGGCAATTAAATTTTACTTAGAAACAAAAAAAAAAAAAAAAAAAAAAAAAAAAAAAAAGGGGGGGGGGGGGGGAACACTGGTTTGTGACGGAAATTTCCAAAGAAGGAAAGTCCCAAAGACAACGACATCCACATGTATTCCTTTCATTACTACCATACATGGCAGAGCTTTTAGTTTTCTTCGGATGACAGACAAAGGCAGTTTCACGTCCTCTTTATGTTGTTTGCTTGAAGTGTTAGGTTCTTCCTCTTAGAAGAAAGAATAAAATCCCATGTCCCATAAAAGGCTGTGAATATGACGGTTTTTATTCAAAAGCTGTACCAGCTGGTTTTGTTGCCCTCTTCTAGATAATCTTCTATTACTAAAAAAAAAAAAAAAAAAAATTATCCACTCTGGGCTTTCGTTAGAATATAAACCTTCATGGTCCAAATCCTTTGTGGTACATGTGACTACCCCCCCTCCAGTAGAACCTGAATGCTGGCTCTGAACCTTTAGCCATTCTTATCCAGTCTGCCACAGTAAATATTTTTAGCCCAGAGAACCTTGTGCGGCAAGAACCAGTCCCATTGGCACAGTCGGCGTATCCCGGTTTCTTTTTTCAGTAATGAGGCAGAGAGTAAACTGTGTTCAAGGCTGCCAAGGTTTCCTGTCCTTGCCCTTCTGATCAGGAATGTGTTTGTAGCGACATTTCTCCCCAAAATGGCAGCCAGTGGTTCTCCAGAAGTAACACTCATCTCCGTTAACCGGGCCGCGTCTTCGGGGTCTGGGTAGAGACATACAGGTTGCACATTAGTTATAAAACTGCAGTCCTGTTGCATGATTATTATCATCATCATTATTATTATTTTTCTTAACTAGAGTTTTTAAAAGAGCAGCCAGTTAGCGTCTCACCCAGCAGCTGTGCCTCCCTGCTGTGTGACAGGGAGGCAAGTCTTGAGTGGAATAGGAAGGGACCTCTGAGTGCGGCGGTCAGGATAGCGCACCACTAAACGAGTGTTTTCAATACAGTGACCCTGTGACAGCAAGCACATATACACATCTAACCCCACGGCAATAACTGGTGCTATGAAAATAATAATGCTGACAAAGGAGAAACAACAAAAACGCACTTACATTTAGTTTCTCCATGGCACGAGCAGCCATGCTTGCATCCCTGAAGTTAACGAAGGCACAGAATCTCTCATGCAGCACACGGATACTCTCAATTTCACCATACCTTCAATACAAGGAGACACAAGCAGACCAGTCAACAACTGCAGTTTTAACTTAGCTCCCCACATTTTTCGTATAGGGATATTGTGTTTAAATGATAACATTTTGTACCAGAATAGGATCTTACATTTTAAAAAGGTCCCTTAAGTGTTTCTCAGTTAATTCAGTTGTCACATTTCCCACCCAGAGGGATTGACAGGGAGTTCTGCAAGAGAGAGAATGTCACCAAGAGTGCTTTAAAAAAAAAAAAAAAAAAAAATCTAATTCATCAACAACTCTATTTTTGACTGCTCAATTACAGTCACCTACCCTGGTTGCACAACAGATGAATCTGTGCTCCCAGCTGCTGCTGAGGAAAGAAAAAGCATCAACAAGAGAATACATCGGAAAATCAGTTGTATGATTTTTGCTTTAAACTTATTTGATCCAGAAGAAAAAAAACTGTTGGTCATTTTTTTGGCCTTACTTTTGGCTGCTTCAGAATAATATGCCAGAACACCCTGCACTGTTGAAAATCTATCTAACAGCAAGACACTCTGCACTTCTTCAAAGCCCAGTTCCTGAGGAAGAAAGAGAGAAACTCAAATTACCACCACAAGGGTGTATGCCATCCGTCTGCCATTTGGCAGAGACTTTACAACCATGGCTGTGTACACTTGATCCTTGAACATTATGGCTTTATGGCATCTTATCCATTTCTTAGTTATGGCAAAAATAAAAAAATAAATAAATTGTGTGTTGAGGTGGTCACAGCGACCTTAACCTCTGAGTACAGAATCCAAGCAGTTCATTGCCAAGTGTGAGTAAATGTGCCAAATGTTTACCAAAAAAAAAAAAAATCCCTTTAAAGCAATCCTAATACAACAGACTAACAAGAAGTAGACTGATTTTAGTTCACTGTGACCTTGACACCAAAATTCCAGTCGGCTCATCGAGTAAATGTTTGTGCCAAAATGCCTCTAATAGTGGAAAAGAGGAACTTGAAAGAAAAAAGAAAAAAAGCACTTCCTTGGGTCACAGCTGTCATTGGGAGAAGGCATACAAATAATACGTGTCACATCTACAGAGCTTTTGTGTGTAGGCGTTACCATTAACTGCAGCACTTTGCAGTTAAATAGATTATTGACAGCCTCCTCGCAGTCTTTGTCCAGCTTCAGCACCTGCTCCATAGCCTTTTCTGCCTCACTGTACCGCTACAACACACACAGAGTGAGTGAGTTAACACTAATGCTTAACGCTTTTTCGGTAGATTATTTACTCGACTACAAGCTATTACAAGCTTGTACCAACCTTCATGCCCATGAGGGCACTGCCCTTGCGGAAGTATCCTTTGGGCCAGTCTGGGGCCAGCTGAATGGAGCGTTCAGCATCTGCCAGGGCCTGAGGATACTGCTCCAAGCAGTAATAGCAATAAGAGCGATTCCCAAAGAATCTACATGACATTAAAAAAATTAATAAATAAATGAATTAATATTATGTGAAATGTGCATTTCTTTTGTAATGCCCAAGTCGTGACCACAGAAGCAGTACCTGTAATCTTTGGGATCACATTTTATGGCTTCTGTAAACATACTGGCTGCTTGTGCATACTGCCCCTCTTGCACCAGCTTTATCCCTTTTTCTGCAGGACATAAAGATTTGTTTTTAAACATTCCCAAAGGCTCAAATGACCGCAGTGCTGTATGCTGACATGCTTTCAGAATGAATGTGTAATCAATGTCCTCGAAGCCTTTGTTTCCATTTCCATGAATAACTTTTAAAGTTTCAATTCTTTACCAGTCAGTGATGCACTTTTCTTGGTCATGGTGTCAGTTCCATTTGTCTGAACAAAACAAAGAAGAAAAAAAAAAGTATATATATCATTTTCATCACTTTATACTCATGAAAATGTGTATTTACACTACAAACACACACACAGCTTTCATCAAATCTTTCATGGTCCATAGTCCACTTTCCCCACATATCAGACTTTGAACTAACACAGGAACACCACCTCAGCAAGAACTATTATATATGGGCGTTTTTGCTATAGCTGCTTCTCTTAGACCATCTGTTAGCATTCACCTCTCTCCTGGCTTCATTCTCCTTGTTTTCTTTGGACTTTCGACTTGATCCTTTGGGTTTGATATGGCTAGCAGCATTTGCAAAGAAGGCACTGCTGACATCCCACTCTGGCTCCTGTGGGACACAAAGTCAGACACTAGTGTTAAATCATGTGCCATCCAGGCCTACAAGCACACAGGCTTTCACTTGAAACGCTTCTATTAATTCATTGTCTTGAGGCCTGTGATGATAGCTAATGACTAAAAATAAAAACAATGGCTTATTCACACATGGATAATAAACTAGTGTAGTGCCCCAACCTCCTCAGCAGATCTGGCTTGGGTCTCCTGATATCCTGAAGGAGCAATAGCAGGAGTAGCAAGATCTTTAGAGCAGGCCTCCGATTTCCCCTCCTCTTCTTTCTGCGCCCTTTGTTTCTCGTCTTCACCCCCAACTTCTGCTTCGGAATCGCTCTCGTCTAGTTCAGATTCTGCACCTCCATCCTCTTCGTCATCCTAATGTGGAGGAAGAGCTGAATATTTAGATTTTCACCCCACAGAGGCTAAAGGAGGGTGTGCTTCCAAGGGGAATATTAAAATCTTTACCTGTTCAGCATTGTGATTTTGCTTATTTTGCTCCTGCTTCTTACGTTTTCGACGGCGCTGAAATGGATGCACAGGTACACTTCAGAAAACGAATGACATCCTTTGACATATAGATTTCCAGCAAGATAGGCTTTTCCTCTCACCTTCCTCTTGGCTTTGCGTCGCTCTGCCTTCCGTCTTGCTTTCTCGTCATCACTCAACTCCTCCTCTCCATTTAATGCATCCTAGAAAACCAAACATTCAGAGAAATGGATCATTAATGTCCTCACCCTTACAGTCCTCACTAGGTCCTGTGAGCCTGACACCAATTGTTTACCTGCGCAATGGTGGCACTTGGGTCAGGGTTTGTAGCACCACAGTCCATCTGCTCCTCCTGGACCACAGGACCTTCAGGAAATACACAAAATGAAATCATATATATATATATATATATATATATATATATATATTTTTTTTTTTAAAGAAACAGCTACACTCTTGTTCCTATGAGCCATACTGTATTAAAAAATAATAATCATCAGAATGTAGCTAGATAAGGACACACTTTTCTTCCCCACCACCCCACTCAGCAACATAGCTTGACACGCCATTTAAAATTTCCTTCCCTGTCAGGGGAAAAGGGAAAAGACTTTCTGTGAAAATGCATAGTGTAATATGAGACGAGATGGGCAGAACCATCGTTTAATATGACCGCACGCTTCTCTTTCCTTTACTCATTTCAGCCTCTATCAACCAAGAAAAGATTAAAAGCAAGCAGCAGGCATCCCCTGCAGCAAAGGAGAGTACAAAAACTCTGTTCCAACATTTTCAAGTTACCTTAATGTGTTATATTAAAGAGTCCTCTGTGTGTTAGGTTAGCCTGTCTCATTTATATTCCGGTCTAACCACAATGACCAGTGATGATGTGCCAAATTTTTAAACAACACTGGGTGGAGACAGGAAGGATTATGTAATCCTTTCTTATATGAACCACCAGGAAAAGCATGTAAAATAAAATAAAGGAAACAGAACTGAAAATTGCTCAGAGACGCCAAATCAGGTTGTTTCTTTGAGAGGCATTTAGTAATAATTATCTTTAGCACTGCCACAAGCCCGCCACACAACACATACAGCTGCCCTGAGTACTGCTTTCTGAGAAGCTGGAGTACTGAGAAGAGGGGAAAAAAGGAAAGCCACTGCTCTAAATGTGGGATTTTGTGTACATACGCTTGGGGGAGGGGGGGCAGCTTATTTGATCAAGCCAAAACTGTAGTCGTTTAGGTCAAACTGCAGCAGACACACGACAAGACAAAAGGAAGCAAAGTAGTGGACTACGCCGGAATACATGTGGTGTCATGTTTCTATTTGATGAGCAAAGATTTCCAGAGAGTGACAAATCCCATACTTGGTCTCTTACTCATGTTGTGACTTGTGAAGCATTGACAGGAGAGTTTTACACTTTACATTCAACTGTTATGAATTTCATACAACAAAACTAGACACACCAAGTAGCTACTCAACTTCCTGATTCTGTGTATGCCTGTCCTTTAGTGGTGCTGTCCATATTTTAAACAATATGTAAAAAACATAGGAAAATAAAAGTCACTGTAATTGTATGGAATTGGAATTCCATGTGAATTCAAGTACATCCGGGGGGGGGGGGTCTTCACATATAAATGTCTCTCACTGGCTTTGTTAAAGAGCCAGTCTGTCATCACAATGCGCCTCCAAGGATGCATAGTGACAGCAAGGAATTTCAGTTGTGTGCGCCTGACTCACTGCTCAAATGTCAAGAAATAAGCACTGTTAACAACTCCATCTCATTTGAACCAGGCCGTTGGTAAAAATTTTTACCATACTGGAATGTCCTCCAAAAACACAAGTGATACAAGATCGGTAGACACGAGCAACAAGAGAGCCTCTGTTTCTTCACTTCAAGGAAATTTCCTAAATTAGTGTACAGCTGAAAGGTGAGCTCTTTCCACAGGAATGCTAAATAATCACGTACCATCACAGGCTGGAGGACTAACAAGAAAATAAACTGCACAGGTCCACACTTTTCTTCACGAAAGCATGACCTTATTATTCAAACAGGCACTGCTTAATCATATGCCAGTGGTTTTAAGTGGTTGTGTAAACCAGTTAAACACAGAAACATGTAAACAATGTAGGAAATAGAAACAATCACACGTTTTGTTTTTTGCAGAGTACATGGCTGCGAGGCACAAATGTTCTGCGTGAGACTGAGTGAAGACAACTGCATTACATCAGAAATCAACAGAAGAAAAATCATTAAAGATCTCAGGGGAGGTACACTACAAAGCCAGTTTGACACAGCAAAGCTTTCTTTGCATTAGCAGGTTCAACATAACCCTACTGTGTACTGGCATAAAAGTTATGTGAGCACACAAAAAAAGTGTTAGCAAAAAAGATAAAAAGTAAAAGGTGGAGAGTGCCACCTCCTCTAAAATGCTAACAGAGAGCTCTGAACAATACAGAATCACTATTACAGCTAAAAGAAAAATTGACGGAGCAGTCTATAACCACAATGACCCTCGTTCACCTCTCCAGGTATGGCTTTTTATCCACACCTTCACTCTGGGAACAGTTACGAGAATTAAGCATATGCACCACCTACAGACTCTCACACTACCACTGCAAAGCCAGTAATGGTTGGAGTGGCAGGAAACCAAGTCTATAGCACTTTAACTGAACTGCTTCATCAGTGAGATTACTAACTGACACTGTTAAAAAAATGCTAGAAATCTTTCACTGTTCTGTAGTATCTAAGCTCTTTATTACACCTTCACAGAGGTGTATGGATCTGGATCTAAGAATGAAGGAATGCAAACCAGTCTCTTTTGCAAATAGATATTTCCCTACTTTTGGATGATAAACTCGGGAATTCCCACATTCATATATTAAGAAATAAACATAATTTGAAACTGCTGCCTGCTACAACACATACTTTATTCATCCCATTTTGTTTGTGTGTATTTCTCATCTAATATTCCCACGCTTTCCATAAATGCTAATAGGATTACTCACACCAGATGTGTACTCAAATACTAAGTAATGCTAAAGTTGGCAAGGCATGCCTAAAAGTTTTTAAATGTCGATGAAGGTGTGTAGATCAGCAGCTGTAGAGAGGAGCCACACATAAGCCAACCTGTTAACATGTTAAGCGAAGAAGAGGAACATGTGGGAACATAACACGTTATTTAAAGACATGTTTTAAGCTCATACAATACTTTCAATCTGCGTATAAACTCGTTCTGTGCTGTGGGGCATGTGCCCCTATCTAAGACATTGTTATCACACTAACACGCACCGAAGAATGCATTTATCTTTGTTTTGCTTTTTTATAGCACACATTACTTTATCTCTGTCTTTTATACATGGTGTACTTCAGCTTGTAAACTTTATAACTATTTGCTTCGTGAGCGAGAAAGTGTAAGAGAGCGTTTTGGATTTTCTGAGAACTCTTTCCTTTTTTTTTTTTTACTGCGCAAACTTGGAAGCGGTACAGGCGAGGGTGTAACTGCCAAGAGAAGTTTCATTGTTTGACCAAGAGCTCAGTTTGATCACTAGGATAACACAAATGGGAAGCAATATCACAATCACGTCGTTTATGTAACTCACGAGTTAGCTGTCCTCCAAATGTGCCGTGTCACACGCGTTTCGTTATTACGTCCGTGATCGATCTAACCAGTTTAGAAAGTTTCGAAAAGTGGAAGAGAATTCTTACCGCTCCCGAGTCCCAACAGCCTGCATATATCCCTGGTGATTTTCATGAGCGCAACCATCCAGCATTATCGTCCTAAATAGCCCATAAACGTGCTCGGCCAAACGTTCAGGTTAGCACGAACACGTATCTAACATTGGGACAATCGGTATCGAATCTGCGGGAATCTTTGGTGGTTTAATCCACTTCCTGAGCGTCTAACGCCGACGTTGGGTCCACCCTGACTGGCGTCTTAAAGGCACATGACACTGTTATTGATTTCTAAACGGCTGAGACCTTATCAGAGAATGGCTTAACAATGGACCACGTGTTTAAATAACGTTAACAGCGTTAGGTTTAATATCTAATGCAATAGCATGTTTAATTATTATAATGATTATAAACAGATGCAAATATTATAAGATACACTCATTTACTATCCACTAACACAACTTTCCCAAAGAGCCACACGCGAAACTAATAAGTTGATTTCACTCCTGTTGAATATTAATTTTATGTCATTGTTAATTTATTGGGGCAGTTGTGATAAATTAATTATTTAAAAAAATTATTAGTTAATAGCTCACTCATGCTGTAATATAATCTCAGTGTAAATGGATGTATTTTTTAAAGAAGAAGAAGAAAACCCCCAAGATGTCTGTGAAGGTTCTCAGTCATCCAGGTCATCGTAGTCAAAGGAGCTTGCAAAGAAAAGCGTCTGGACTTCTTTAAGTTACTTGAAGACGTTTCACCTCTCATCCGAGAAGCTTCTTCAGTTCTAAGGTCAAATGGTGGAGAGTCCCAGATATAAACCTAGTGGGAGTTTCCCCCCACAGAGGGACAAAAGCACCCCCTGATGCTCCTCTAATCGCCTGAGCCAAGGTGTGAAACTGGGTGTGGGTCCCAATCAGCCAGAGTTTCGGGTGTGTTCATTGTGAAACCTGGCCCCACCTTATCATGCGAATTCCTGAGGTCAGATGGCCCAGGATGTGAGTGGGCGTTAAGTCGTCTGGGAAGGGATCTCAAAACTGGATTATAGATGGCAGAGAGTTGGTGTCGTAAACCCCCGCCTCTGTTCAAAGATGGTCGCTCACAGTGGACATAGATGGCTTCTTTCACTCCTCTTTCAAACCATCTGTCCTCTCTGTCCAAAATGTGAACATTGGCATCCTCAAAAGAGTGTCCTTTATCCTTAAGATGCAGATGGACTGCTGAGTCTTGTCCTGTGGAGGTGGCTCTTCTGTGTTGTGCCATGCGCTTGTGAAGTGGCTGTTTGGTCTCTCCAATGTAGAGGTCTGAGCATTCCTCGCTGCACTGTACAGCATACACCACATTGTTAAGTTTGTGTTTTGGCGTTTTGTCTTTCGGGTGAACCAGTTTTTGTCTGAGCGTGTTGCTGGGTCTGAAATACACTGGGATGTCGTGCTTGGAGAAAACTCTCCTGAGTTTCTCTGATACACCGGCTACATAAGGGATGACAATGTTGTTGCGTCTGTCCTCCCTCGCTGGTGTCTGGTCTTCTTTTCTGTGCCTCTTTGCTGACTTTAACGGTGTGTTCACACCGAACGCGATGGACGCGAATAAAACGCCCCTAATTTGACGCGTGTACATTCGCGTCTCAACGCGTGTCCAAGAAAAATCCATCGCGCGTCAAAATTTGACGCGCGTGAACCGGAAATGT
Source organism: Rhamphochromis longiceps (assembly GCF_057381845.1). Taxonomy (NCBI): domain Eukaryota; kingdom Metazoa; phylum Chordata; class Actinopteri; order Cichliformes; family Cichlidae; genus Rhamphochromis; species Rhamphochromis longiceps. The sequence goes on from NC_140569.1 coordinate 18,157,050, forward strand.
GGGAGGAATGTGGGAGGGAGTTGTGCCAGACCAGTATCTTTGCAAGATGGCAGCTATCGAGCTAGCGCTTGAAGAGAGAGTCTCCCTTCTCTATGTACTGTGGAGAGCAGAGCAGCAGCGTAAAAGACGTCCTCGCCGTACCTGGGTCCATCAGGTCCTCCAGAGGCATGAGCAGTTTGGTGAGTTTCACCACTTGCTCCAGGAGCTGCGCCTGGATGACGGCCGATTCCAGCGCTATCACCGTCGGCCAGTTTGAGGACCTGCTTTCCCTCGTCGGTCCCAGCATTGCCCGCCTAGACACCAACTACAGACGCTCAATCCCACCTGCAGAGCGCCTGTCCGTCTGCCTGAGGTTAGTAAAACTATTTAATACGGTAGTCCTTTATTGATATCTGTGCTAATATGCTAATCCATCCAGTTATACACTGCTAACATGGATGTGCTATGCTAACAGTGAATGCTGTCGGTGTTTACTGAAAGCAAACTGTGGTACAGAGACGACTCTTTATAATATTTCTAGTGATACTCAGAAGCTCTCATCAAGTCCCGATTTAATTCGATTTATGCTGTTATCAGTGTTTGCATGATAGCATGGCTGTGGTGTCACATCAATGTATGCGCTCGGTGTTTGCTGATATCAAACTGTAGCATTAGGACCACTGAGTTAACCTTTGTAGTGATACTCACTCCTTTTTATTTAGACCTGGTTTAATTCTGGGATAGTTGAATGTTTGTATATAATCCCTGCAGCTGTCAGACTCTATAGCAGGGGTCACAGCCTTTATTAAAACAGAGTTAGATAAAACTGTGAACAGTTTGGTTCATCTCTAGTTACATGGTTCTATCTTGATAAGCTATGTCTTATCACAGATTAATTTTTCAAAAATATTAATGATTTAAGCAAGGAAAGGGCTACATGTCAACATACAACTCTTTATTTCTATTAATGTCTTACTTCATTCCTACCTGATTGACATGTTTAGGAATTGTGAGTGATTGGCTCACTGTAGTTGTGAAAGTTGCTACCAATCAAATTATGATATGTTAAAGTTAAAACAAAACACAACTGTTTTAGATATTATCTAATATACATTTTGTAATTATCCTTATAATTACAAAAGGTTTTATGTAAGATTCATGTTTTGTGATTTAAATCTGACATCACAAAAGTATTTTGGAATTTGAATAATGTATTTTGTAACTGCAGTACACATAATACTGATTTTGAACAATTTTGTCCAGGTTCCTTGTCACCGGGGACTCCTTCAGGACCATCGCGTTCAGTTTCAGAGTCGGTGTGTCCACGGTGAGCCAGATCACCCCCAAGGCAGCGACGTCCATCTGGGACTGTCTAGTGGACGACTTCATGGCTGTGCCTTCACCTGGAGACTGGCGCTCCATCACAGAGGGATTCCAGGAGCGCTGGAACTTTCCTCTGTGCTGTGCAGCTCTGGATGGGAAGCACATCCAAAGGCACCCCATATATCATATAGGAGACACACACATTGATATACACTAAATATTCATTTCATTTCTTTTTTGTGGTGCCCAAATTGATGCACCTGCTTGATTTTGTTTAAACAATTATTGCACACTTTCTGTAAATCCAGTAAACTTCTTTTCACTTCTCAAATATCACTGTGTGTGTCTCCTGTATGATATTTAACTGACATTTTTTATTGTAACAACCAACAATTTATACAGGAAAATAATGTCTATTAACAAGGTTGCCCAAACTTCTGCATCCCACTGTATCAGTATATTTTGTCATTAGTATAATATGAAATAAAGTCTACATGTGTCAAGTCGTGTGCCAACATTTGCTGTGTAGTAGAACTGAGACATTAGTCATTATAAACATTTATTTGAAATAATATTAAAAGTCTCAAACAGAAAAACATTAAACATAAATATATAAAATATAAGAATTTACAGAGAGACAGGAATAAAAAGGACCAGCTGCTCTCCAGAGCAGGAACAAGGCTGAGGAGGAAATGCTCCATTGGAGACTGGTGTGGCCTCTTCAGGGACTCCAGGATGGCCAGCTCCACCGCCGATGGACCGTCCTGGGACCCGTCCCTCATCTGCCTCGGAGCCGTCCTCCTCTGTGGGCCTGTAAAACAGCACAAAACACAAAGAAATGAGAAGGCTGCTACTAGATTTTAATTTCAACATTGAAAAAAAAAAAAACAATAACAGGATATAATCAGATTGGTTGTAGATATTTAGTAAAGGTGATCACAAGGGAATCCCACCGACTAAAAAGGTATCAGTGCTTGCTGTACATATCTGTGGGTGCAGCAGCAGGAGCTCAGGGACTGGGGATGCTCTGCTGCAGAATCAGTTGGTTCTATCAATACAGTATTAAATGTTAACAGGTTGGATATAATAATCGTAGAGTAGACAGTGGTCCCTCATTTATTGCAGGGGTTCTCAGAATAACTAGCCCCTGGTCACAGTTCTCACAATTTATTCTCAAAGTGCAAACCTTTGTAGATTGCAAAACGTAAAAGTATTATTATGCCGCGGTTTGTCTTCATCTGCCCGCCACTTTCGTGCGCCTTTTTCCCTCACGGTGCAGGTGTCTATTTCCGAATGAGGCTCATAGTTATGGGTGTTTTTGTGCTGTTTTTTTCTATTGGACGCGATGGTTATCAAAACCAAACGTGATAAATTTGGCAAGCGCAGGAGATTTGTCAATCAGGCTGCAGAATGCAATGCTGTACTGTGCAATAAAAAATCAGCGAAAAAGCAAAGCAGTGACGGATGAACAGCGGGACCACTGTGTGCTGTTTATTAATAAACAATAAAATATATTCCTAAATGATAACATGCATAAAAGCAGAACGGTATTTGTACGTCAGTGGGAAAATAGCGGTGGCTTGCTAGCTTTTGTGCTGCTTCCCCGGGTCAGTGAAAACTTTCAAAAGAGAAATGAATGAACTTACCAGGTTGCCCGATCTCTTCACATATCTTCCTCCAAGCTCGGTCCTTTTTATTCCTGTCTCGGTACTGAAAGCAGCTGGTGTTGTACAGCTCCGAGTTGTTTGCTACCGCATTGATTAGCCTTCCCCTCCATTGAAGTATGAAAGGCTTTGGCTGGATCTGCCCCTTTGACCTAGGTAACAGCCACGTCACCAGGCTCCTGATTGGTTGTCGCGGCGCGATTTGACGCTGGAGTTCAGATTTTTCCAACTCGAGCGGTAGACGCGAAACGCCCGTATGCACAAAATGCAACACAAAAACTCACGCGCGTGGTTTTATTCGCGAGTCAAACGCGCCAGACGCGCTACACTGACGCGCGTTTCACGCGTTTTGGCGTTTTCGCGACGCAAATCTGCTTCCGAATTTTCGCGGGACCCGCAATCGCGCGTCATCGCGCCTTTCCATTGACTTTACATGTAAACCTGACGCTCTATTCGCGTCCATCGCGTTCGCCCATTTAGGATAGCCGCACGTTTTGAGTGCTTCCTTTACATGTGTGTGTTCCTTCTTTTTTCCTTCAGGCTTAGAGGGAACATGTTCTGCCCGGTGGTGTAGGGTCCTAATTACTCCAAGTTTGTGTTCCAAAGGGTGATGGGAGTCAAAGAGGAGGTACTGGTCCGTGTGTGTGGGCTTCCGGTAAACTTCGATGTTGAGTTTGCCGTTCTCTTCAATGTGCACAGCGCAGTCCAGGAAAGGCAAACAGTTGTCCTTTGTGTCTTCCCTGGTGAACTTGATGTTTTTATCCACAGCGTTAATGTGCGCAGTGAAGGATTCCACTTCTTGTGTCTTGATTTTGACCCAGGTGTCGTCCATATATCTGTACCAGTGGCTGGGTACTCTTCCTTTGAAAGAGCCAAGAGCCTTCCTTTCCACTTCCTCCATGTAAAGGTTGGCTACAATAGGTGACACGGGGGAGCCCATGGCACAGCCATGTTTTTGTCTGTAAAAGCCTTCGTTGTATTTGAAATATGTAGTGGTGAGGCAGAGGTCTAACAGTGTGCAGATCTGATTGGGTATGAAGTTGGTCCTGTCCTCCAAGGAGCTGTCTTCTTGTAGTCGTTTTCTGACAGTCTCCACGGCCTCCGTGGTGGGTATGCAAGTGAAGAGAGAGACTACATCAAAGGACACCATGGTTTCATCTGGATCCAGGGTAAGTTTCTGGACCTTGTCGGTGAAGTCGGTGGAGTTCTTGATGTGGTGTGGGGTGTTCCCCACGAGAGGAGCAAGGATGGTAGCAAGGTGTTTAGCAATGTTATAAGTGGCTGAGTTTATGCTACTGACTATGGGTCTGAGTGGGACAGCTTCCTTGTGGATTTTAGGAAGTCCATAGATGCAGGGTATGGCATCCCCTGGGTAAAGGCGGTGATATGTAAGGCGGTCAATAATTTTGTCCTTTTCAAAGTCTTGAAGGCAAGCTATAACTTTCTTTTTGTAGCTGCTTGTGGGGTCTCGCTTTAAGGCTTCGTAGGTATTGTTGTCACTGAGGAGAGTAGTGATCTTTGTATGGTAATCTGTAGTGTTTAGGACCACGGTGCATCTCCCCTTATCAGCTGGTAAAACAGTGATGTTGTGGTCTTTGCTCAGGGAAGCGACGGCCTTCTTTTCCTGTATCCTGTATTTCCTGTATCCCCCAAGAATATCCTTTCAGGGTGTGGAAAAGAAAAATCAACTTTAATTTGCATTAATAAGGTTTTAAGATATTTCTAAGCTGTTAAAATGATTTTAATAACCAACAAAAGATACATAGTAAAAGATTGAATTTAAAACCGATTAGGTCACATTTTGTGAGTTATCCACCATTAATTTCAGGACAGGACAGGGCATGTCTCACAACAGAAAATTATTAAAACAGAATTGTATATTATAATGTGGGTAAAATACAATTGCTTCAAGCTATTTCTTTTGGAAAACACCTATGTTTTAGTATCATGACACTCTAAGCTGTGACATCAGCCCCAAGTGAAATAAATGCAACATAAGAAACAAACAATCATACATGGTTTAAAGGAAATTAGACATGGCTTCAGTTTATTTAAAAGTATTCAAATAGAGTAGTAAAATGTTCCTTTGTGCATGACTATCATCACTTCACAGTTTTTGTTAATTTAATTAAAACAAGAATTAGTTTTTCTAATAATACGTTTGCATTCAGTTTGCTTTGGTGGCATCAGTAATTTTCCGGTGGCTCACAGGTTGGTGTTGATTTTGTGTTTTTCCACTGGTAAACCTTTCACGTGGCCTTCCTGTCCAGACCTGTTTTATTGCGCTCTACTTGTCATTTTTAATCCCATGTCATTTGTATTATTACGTCAGTCATTTAACTATTAAATCATAATGATCTAATCATAAGTTAATCTAACAAGTGGCTGGTTTTTGTTGTAATATGACATTGATTTTTTCAAGCTAGTCACATTCACTCTAAAGAAATGTAGTGCATAGATAAGCGGACCACACATTGATAATGTTATCTGATAATGCCCTCAGCGACGTTTCAAGTCAGCGATGACGGTAAGGGCTGCATTCCAGCCAGGGGAACCCATCACACCCCCACCTAAAAATGACATATCGACATGGAAAAATTAGCCATCCTGGCCGTCATTTATCATCAGCAGTGAAGGCATGGGCACATCTTAAGATCAAAGGTTCATTAAGTGTGCTCTCTAAGACCAGCTAACATTGTATTATTACTGTACAACATAATAAACAGCCTTATTTGCAATTCTGCGTTCAGCTGAGCATTAAAAGCAAACCTGGATGACAGCCACTGCCACACAGATAGAGCCCTTTAATTGGTGAGCGGTAGTCTGCGAGAGAGGGCAAGGGTCGTGTTAAGTAGAGCTGGTCCAGTGACATTGATCCATGGAAGATATTCTGTAAAAACAAGACCAAAAGTTTAAATTCCCCTTTTGTTTTTCCTTCCAGGGCTATAAGTAGAAAAATAGCCTCCCTTGTGGTTATTTACTGTTTTCTTCATACAAAGGAGGCAGAAGCAAATGCAGTTAAGCGATTAAGTGTCACACAGTGTGTGAACTTTGATTCTGGCTCATGCTGTAATAAAGCTGCCTGTCACCATTAACTGCTTATACAACAGCCACGTCCCAAAGTAGGCAGTTAGTGACTGAACACTGAAAATAATGCAAATGACTTCCTCATCCAGTGAACAGCTGACTGTGTCAAACAAATAAGTGGCGTGTCAACATTCAAAGTGTTGCTCAGTGCTACAGCATCCACAGTGCATAGTATCTACCCCTCCAGTGAGCCCAAAGATCCTCTCCAGGTCAGGAGGGGCCAGGATGTCCCTGCCCACCACGGACTTTTTAAACCCAGGGGCGTATTGCTCTACCCAGTCAAACACTGAGGAGACAGAAGCAGACATGCTTTTCACTCAAACACATTAATCAACATACACGACATTTAAAGAGTCCAATTCATTTGAATATTTTAATAATTTTGGAGAAAATATATTCCTAAGATTCACCAGTCAATTTGTAAACTTGACTCATTGTTCCATTTAAACTGTAAGAAAATGTCTAAGAAAGTTCCCTTCAGTGTCATTGAAGCCTGCTACAGTGAGGCTTTAGAGCTTGAAAAGAAGGTAACTGGACTTCTTTAGGTTTTTTAAAGAGGGTTAAGGTCTCATCCAGGAGGCTTCTTCAGGTATTTAAATGCTAGCAGGTTTTATCCCATACATGAGCCAAGGTTTGACAAAAGGTGTGGCTCACTACAACCAGAGGTTTCAGGTGCACTGGAATATCATGCTTTGATAGTTCCTCTGATAGACCTGCTACATAAGTGATGACAATGTGGTTCCATTTCTCCCTCATTCTGTTTCTCCCTTGTTGGTTTCTCACCTTATTTTCGTGCATCTTTGCTGATTTGATGAAGGACCAGTTGGAGTAACCACATTTTTTGGGAGTTTTTTTTACTTGCATGTGTTCCATTGTTTCCCTTTCTAGATAAGAGGGAACACTTTCTGCCTGGTGTTGCAGGTTCCTGATCACCCCAAGTTCACATTTCAGTAGGTGGTGGGAGTCAAAGAGTAGCTACTGGTGTGTGTGTGTGTTTTCAGTAAACTACAATTTTGAGGCTTCCATCCTCCTAAATGCACACAGCCAGAAATAGCAAACTATTAATCTTTGTATTTTCCCTGGTAAACTTTATGTTTCTATCCACTGAGGTCACATGAATACTGAAGGCTTCTACTTCTTAGATTTTGACCCAGGTGTCATCCACATATCTACTGTGGCTAGGTTAGGTGCTATTAATTTGAAAGAGCCAAAGAGCTTTACTTTTAACTTCCTTCATGGAAAGGTTGGCTATGGGAAGTCCATGGCAGTACCCAACCCCCCCACACCAAAACAATAGTTGCATTTAACATACATGCTGCTGAGGTAGAAGTCTAACAGTGTACAAATCTGATCGAGGTAGGGCTGGTTCTGTTGTGTAAGGAGCTGTCTTGCTGTAATCAGTTTCTCACAGTCGCCACTGCCTTGGTTGCAGGTATATAAGTAAAAAGCAAGACCACATCAAAGGACACTATGGTTTCATGTAGATCTAGTGTACGTTCAAGGCTTTTTCTTTTGAAGTCAGTAGAGTTTTTGATATGATGCGGTGTTACCCACAAGCACAGCTGAGATGGTGAAAAGGTGCTTGGAAATGTTGTATGTGGCTGGGAGGTGGAACATCTTCAAAAAACTTCAAGAAGTCCAGTCACCTTTAAGATCTTAAGACTACTATGAACTGGATGACTGTGAATCTAAACAAACATACTGCCATAGTAAGCTAGAACTAAATCTACCAGCAGTAAACATGTTTGGCACGCTCAAAACATTAAGAAGTCCAGAGAGTGGAGCATTTGTGTTTCTAACCAGTGTCTGCAAATGCCTCCCGGTCCTGGTCTGTCCACTCCCTGCCTTCTATATAATAGGGGGTGAATTGGGTAAAAAGTGACACCACATGGCAGCCAGGGGGAGCCAGAGTAGGATCCAGCACAGAGGGGATGGTCATTTCCACCATAGGCCTACAAGACCAGAGGAACATGATGCAACCAGATGATGGATTGACAAACATGTTGGATAAAGATTTTCTAAAGATATATTTGGGTGATAATGTTCAAGTAAGTGCTGACTGTGAATTCTTTTATCCTTAGCGGGATGTAAACTAGTTCAAGGGTAAGTAAGTGTTATCTGTGAGATAAGGATACTGCACGTGGACTACTTATGTGAGTAACCTGGAAAAATATATGTTGAAAATACATAACCTAAAAAAATTGTATTAAACTATATGAGAAAGTATATTTTATTGTACAATCTCAAAGGTTTTAAGGTTGAAGTGCTAAACATTCACACTACTCACTTTAATACGTTCTACCATTTGCAACTACACAGTTAATCCCTTATCTCAGTAACAAGCGCCTAAAACTTTGCCCTGTATTTTCCAGTTCACTAAGAAGTGTACATGTGCACTGCACAAATCTGTGCTTGAACATTAACTAAAGCTAGTTTTCTTTTCTTCCCCAGAACATCCTTTGTAAGCCTTTGTAAAGGCTTATTCTATTCTATTCTATTCTATTCTATTCTTCCCTCAGTGGGACATTTCAGCTTGATTTGGCATGCACAAATCTGACATTTTTAAAAGAACACTTATGCGAAGACATGTTCACCTTGCTGAGGGTCGTTCATTTTTTGCTTCCTTATATGCTGTTTCCAAAACATCCACACTTTCGCAGTTCAGATGGATTGAGCACTGATGGTGTGATCCAGGTTTATCACCTGGTGTGGGAGATGCTAAGAAGTTTGGCAACTTGTCTACTGCCACTGTTAAAAAAAAAAGAAAGAAAAAGAAAGAAAGAAAGAAAGAAAGAAAGAAAGAAAGAAAGAAAGAAAGAAAGAAAGAAAGAAAGAAAGAAAGAAAGAAAGAAAAAAGAGATCACAACAGGTAAAATGACATGGAATGAGTGTATGTGCTTCATTTTCTTTCATTTTCTTAATAAACTTCAAATTTTGGTCGAGCGTGCAGAAGACACTGGAAGCTGAATAACTGTTGAGACCCAGTTTCTTCATAGGATTAAACATCTGATACAAAACCCACCAAAACAAACCATTTTTCCAAAGATGACTAAAAGATGTACGTTTTTACCTCAGTATATTATATTGCCAGTCTTAACTTTAAGTTCTGATTGATGAAAGACTCACCGTTGATCTTGGTAACAGGTGAAGTGTAGTCGATCTGGTCTACTGCTTTGATGAATTCTGAAGAAAGAGCAGACTGTAGTGATACAAGAGGTCAGAATAAGGGACTTTGTTCAGAGCTTTGCTTAGAAATGGTGTTCAGTTTTCTGAGTTACCTGTGGTGTCAGGTTTTTGAAGGTAATATATGGGGTAGCATTTGATAAAACAACTTTACTGTGGATTTCTGTGCCGTCCTTTAGCACCACACCCTTAGCATCACCATCTGAACCAACCAGGATCTGGCTTACATCCTGCCAAAGATAAATGCAAGAAGTTAGGGAAGCTAGAACATAATTTCCCATGAATCCATGAAATAAACAACATCAAATCAAGGTGATTACCTTTTCTGTAAAGATGTCAACACCATAAGATCGAGCAGCACTAGCAATAGCCTGAGACACACCTCCCATGCCTCCTTCTACATAACCCCAGGCACCCTTTTCCTTCTCCACCTCTCCCATCACATGGTGCAAGAGAACATACCTGCAAGTCAAAACCATCAAGTCACTTGTAATTCTGTCCAGCTAGATCTAAGATTACGAGAGTTTGGTTGTCATAGGCTGCTGTAAAATGTGTCTCACCCACTGCCAGGATTACTAGGACTGGTCATGGCTCCTATTACACCATCAGTAGCCAGAGTGGCTCTCAGTGGCTCAGAATCAAACCACTGAGTGAGAATCTTTCACACAAAATACACGTTATCTATGCAATCTAAAAATAAGAGGAACTAACGTCTTTGTTTAATCGCTAACCAACCTTCATTATTGGAGCAGTTACGATTTCATAGAAGTCTGGAAGGTTTTTGCCCAGTTTTAGACCTTTGGATTAAGAGCCAGAAATATTAATGACTAAATTAATGCAGTGTACAAATTAAGTACTTGCTAAATTTGGAGAATAAAAAATGTTTAAAAAATAAATAAACCAACCCACCACATCTGAAGATGGGCATCAGTGTTTTAGCTGCAGCCACCCTCCGTCTCAGTGATCCAGAAGTGAAACCTGGAATATCTACAGGTGGAGCATCCAGGAGAGGGTTCATAGCATCTGCTAGCCTCTCCAAGTGTGCAACAAATTCAGGATAAGCCTGTATGTATGTTGAGGAATAGGTGAAGATGTAGGTAAGCAAAGGTGTGTGGGATTGTATCACATAGAAATAAAGGTCCAGCAAAGCAAAGAACATTTTTTTGGATCAACCTAAATGAACAATTACTTATTATGTTTATTTTCAAACCTAAATCACCTTAGCATCCTTCTGTGAGAACTTGCCGATCTCCATCTGGTTGGTGGCCAGATCTGAGCCCAGAGTGAGAGAACGTGGAGGAGCACCTCTCACCCCTTCCTCCAACATGGGGGTGAAGGCATGGGGGTCTCTCATATACACCTTCAGCCCATGTTTCTGAATTTGTAGAAAAAGGGGGAAAAATGATGAACTGCAGCAAGGCTAAGGACTGATATTATCTCATGATATCTAGAATCTTTCTTTGTGATTCTGGTTTTGTGTACCTTGAGCTCCAGGTCTCTGTATATGTGCGGTCTTAACAAACTGAGCAAGTAGGAACACCTAGAGAAGCGGAAACCTGCAAACCAATGTAATTTCTCTTAGAGGAGTAAAATTTTAGGTTACTTGCATAACCTACGGTTCCCAGAGTAGCATGAGTGCGATATCTCACTACGGGATGCACCTCCCTGCATGAAGCATGTCTCTTCTGTATCTCTACCAATCCTGATTGGCTGGTGATTGTAACGACCACGTCGGGCATAGCCTCCCACCTTTAAATAGGTTGCGCTATTAGATAGTCATTATTTAAGATAAGCACCTCTTCTTGCTTTGCCCCAGCACGAAAGGTTGCTTGGTAAGACGACTCACTCATGCTACTCTGAGAACTGGGGTTACGCAAGTAACCTAACGTTCTCTTTTCAAGCATTTGTTTCGATGTGTCACCATGGGAAATGGAGACTCCCGTATTGCCAGACAATAGTTATCTACTTTTATTTCAAGCAATCATGGCAATATATCTCCACAAGCAGTGCCGGTCCTAGCCTGTTTGGCTACTCCCTCTGCCCCCACCCCCACCCCACACACACACACACACACACACACACACACACACACACACACACACACACACACACACACACACAGACAAAACATAAAGCTGTTGTACACACACACACACACACACACACATATGAAGAGAGAGAGAGTATGCATAGTATGGGGTTCAGTTTGAAAGAAGCCCTGAAAGAAGAGAACTATTTGTGCAGGTGGAAAAGAACGAGGCATGCTCTGAGCATGTTCACTCTCTCCTCTGACAGACAAACTGTCATTTTGATTGAGTCCAGAGATAAACTGGGGAATGTTATATGTTGTACTGGAGCCAACACAATCTTTTTGCTATTTATTATGAAGCCCAGGTGAGCCACGCCAGAAAGAGCCAGTCATCTAAATATGTTGCCAGATGAATGGCCCCCTGTCTCAGCAGTGCTATCGCCACTTCTGTGAAACAAGCAAACACTTTGGGGCTCAGTGACAGACCAAAAGGCAGCACTTTGTAACAGACACCCCGAAGAGCAAACCTTAGATACCTCCTTTGTGGAGGGTAAATGGGAATGTGAAAATATGTGTCCTTCAGGTCGATGGAATTGAACAAGTGGGCAGTGGAGCATGCTTTATCAAACAAGAGTGTGTGCTTGTAAGGTTCAACACGGAGACAGAGCCTGTTGTTGCTGAAACAAAGTCTCCTTCCTCAGCAGCTTGGGTGTATGGGCTCCATACGCATATCAGCGAGGGGTCGATGGGGTAGCAGAGCCCTTACAACACACTCCAGAACATGGCAGGTGAATGGGAAATATTCAGCTTCTCCACCTGGGGTAACAGAGGAGGCTGTCAGGCCATTCTCTTCTTCCTCCCGGCATACTGACTGACAGGCTGTGTGGGTTAGCCCTTCAGTGGCCTGCCCTGATCTCCTGCCTGAGTGGGGGTACTGGTGGTAGCTGGGACTTCCTTCGTTTGGAGATAGCAAATTGAGTGGGAAGTGTTAGATTATAATATTATTTTATGCCATGTTATACCCCTAATTAAAGATTGTGAATTAATATGTAGTTTTAGTTTGCATTATTCTCCTGAATTAGAAGAAGCTGATAACTATTACATTAGTTAAACTGATTTGCATTACATTAAACTGCTGACTTGTTGTGAATGAATGATATTGTTTTATGATGCATTATACTGCTGAGTTATAAGAAATCTAATTTGTCTGAGTAGAAGAGAACAGAGTGTGCTGGAGTTTTCTGCCCCATTCCAGCAGGAGCAGATAAACAGGGAGCCAAGGTCGTAGCTTAGGCGCTGTGTGAGAGAAAGCATGTGAATGTTTAGGCTTTGTATGATAAGGTGGAGGCACCAGAGGCTATAAAAGTTTGAGCAATGCTCCACCATTTTGAGATTTTGAGGCTGTCTGCATCAGTGTCCATCTCCCACGTGTGTGATCATTAAATCATCGTTTGACTCAACCCGACCGGACCAGTGTTGTTATTGTGGTTTTTCTCTTGTCTCCATCCCCAATATTTTGAACCTTAACATTTTGGGGGCTCGTCCTGTGGTATTGGGGTGGAATTTAAAAGTTTGGACGGTCCGAGGTTGTCGAACGGACAGGCATGAGCCAGTGGTCTGATTTGAGTGGACAAAAGCCGGCTTATCTAAAGGTAAGGCACTACCTGTTGAATTATTTCCAAAATGTGCCAAATTGGATATGACTAAATTAAAGTCTACTCACTGAAATTACTGGTAGAGTGTCTGTTTTGATTTTGATGAGAATCACTGTGTGTTATGCAGTTAAAGTTGCTTAAGAGTATTTAATGAAGTTGAAGAAATATGAAACTGTTCCCAGAAGTAACAGAGAATGTTGGGTTTGAGTCCCTGGATATTGAGCTGAAGGCTCAGGTAGTTTGGTAGGGAAATTAGGACAGAAACTGTTCCCAGAAGTAACAGAGACTGGTTAATAGTTTTACAAATTAGGTCAGAAACTGTTCCCAGAAGTAACAGAGACTGTTTAATTGGTCGTAAAAAAGTTATCTTTCTTCGGTGAGACCTGTTATGGTAAAATTTCTCAAAATCGGTTAGGTGAAAATTGTTATAGGACGGCACTGGAAGATGCTAAGAAGCACATAGCCCGGGGGTTACGCCCCCTCCTAGTCGTGGACGCGCGGCTTTGACCTGTCGGCGAACAGGGTTAGTTCAGTTTGGCTTATCTGTGGGGTACAGGGCATCCTGAAATAAGCTAGGAGTTACCGAGTCTCCTCACCGTTTTAAACGGTGTCATGTGCTTGTTTGGATACTGTTAAATTGAGTTAGGGATTTAGAAGTCAGAAATCATTTTTAATCACCACGTCATTCATTAGCAGTTATTACAAGTTCTCCTCTAACAGAATTGCAACGGGATGCTGTTCTTCTTTAGGCACGGCAACATAAGCAGTCATTGTAGTTGTTATCATCTTTGAAATCATTACTCTTAGGCATGGCGGTGTAGCTGCTCCAGATGTGTGGTCAGTGACATATTTTTGCAGAATGGACAAATTCTGCAAAGCTTCATAAATGTCTCCTCCAGTTTCGTATCCATCAGGGATAAAAGTGCAATATGTCTCCCCGATCAGCTTGCAAACTCCTCCTTGTGATGCTGTTAGCAGGTCTAGTGTCAGTCTGTTCTGCAGCACCATCGTTCTGATGGCCTTCTGTTCTCCTGCTAAGGCCGTTCCCAGGGCCTTAGTCAAGTTGATGTGCCGTAGCAGAGCATATCGGTTGATTTCCACGTGATCCCGCACCTCGGCAACTCCAATGCCGGGGATCAAGCTCTGTAAGAATTTCACTCCTCCTCAGATGCGAAACTCTGGTTCCTTTACTGCTTGGTGCCGTCCGTGCACATCCTGTCTGGTAATGAGTCTTTGTTTGTAGTATCATTCGGTAGCTGTAGTTGGAGCGACAGTTGAGGCTCATCAGTGTCGCGTTACTGGCACAGGTTTCGTTGAGTGAACAGTCCATACACTTCCTCTCGTTCCTTGGTGGGCAGAAAGTGTATATGTATTTGCATAGCAGTCAGTTTTATTATTCAAGTAAGCTGTAGTGTTCATAAACTGCCACCAGAAATTAGTGGCATAGCCATGGGGAAACTTGGTGTACTTTCCTTTGTCATACAGTGTCTGCCTTTTCTTCATATAGCGTGACTTATTGTCCCTCACGGAAGCAAAGATGAGGAGCCCGGCCATGGTCAGGGCCGCTGCAGTTATTAAGAGCCACCACCTCATGACGACGGGACACACCCTCCTGTCGCGAGTAGACCCCCCGGCCAGGAAAGCTGACCCCTCCACCGGGCGAGATCACAACAAGTGGGCAAGCCTGCCGTCAGCTGTGTTTAGATGGCTTCACTGACTCGCCTGCAGTGACTCTGATGGATCCAGGATGGTCGTTCCGCAATTTTGCAAGCTCCAGTTTTTCCTTTGGAGCACTTTGATCAGAACCCAGTCACCGGGCTGTGATCTGCAAGACACTTGATAGACATCATTACATTCTTCGTCATTTACAATCATCTCTTTATTTTCCTACAACTTAGACATACATTTTGCTACTGAAATTGTATCTGCCTTTTTCACTGGGTAGATTTCTGGCCACTTTGAGAATACATCTATAACCACTAGGGTGTATTTTTACCCTTGGCATTCATTTAGCTCAATAAAGTCCATATGGATTGTGTGGTCTCAGGTTTCCCTGAGCATTATATTTTTGACACGTCATGCACGTTCTGACAAATTGTTTTGCTGAGGTTTCAAAACGGTTCTAGCAGGCGTTGTCTCTATGTTATCTGCTGTTGCTGCGTGGCTGTCTGCAGCCTTGGTGTTTGTGACTTTGCTCGCCTCTCTGTTCCTGATAGCCACCTGCGAATTAGTGTTTTAGTCTGTTGTCAACACGTCAGCCTTATTTCTAAGTTACAGAATGCTTCTTCTCCTTTTTTTTTTTTTTTTTTTTTTTTTTGGGAGAATAGATGCAACTCTACATTTTCACTTAAGGCATTTTTAGATAATTTCTAGTTCTTCAAACAAGTCATGGATCTCACACATTTCAAACTTTCAAGTTAGGGTTGTTTCCCATTTATACAAATATATATATATTTAACTTTGCATTGCTCACAGCTCATAGCTCACAGCTCTAAACCTAGGCATTTTTCAATCATATGCCTAATCACTATGTGTCACTGTGATTCTCAAGTATGGTCACAAGTTCGTTTAAATTCGTTTCCAAAACCAACAAAATAATCAAACAAAAACAAAAAACATAAACGTGTCAGGACACAAAAGAAAAAGAAAAATGCTGCCACCCGTACAAGGCAGAAGTCTGCATATGTTGGCTTGTAATAGCATGCAGCTTGTAACATGGTAGACTAATGTGCCTGTGTTAATTCAGCTCCATATTATTGTGTGAAGTTGCACTGGGTTGGGAGTGGTTTTGTGGTTGTCACATTTTTGGTGAGCCAATGGCTGGAATGGGGTTGGACTAATTAGAGGCAGGTGTACTTGATTGCACTGATACACTGGTCTACATCTAGCCCACACTACAAACACTGCTGTGTTGTTTTGTCTCTCTGTGCAGTCCAGGGCCTATTATATGCCACAGCCTAAAGGCAGCAGAGTTCCAGAGGCTTGAGTGACCACTGACTATATGCTTGCAGGGTGGTGGGTCTCCAAGGACAACTTCTAACCCTGTTAAAGGCAACATGTGGGGTGCAACTTGGCCGTGTGGCATAGCTGGCTCTGGCCTTGGGACTGTGTGTTTTTATACAATTCATAAGTGGGACACTGGACTGTTTTATCTTTTATCTCTTGATATATTTTTCGTCAATAAATTATCTTTTAGAATTTTATTGACTGACATCTTTTTGCCCATGACTGAAACGGTTGGTCAGACCTAGAGTCTTTCTTTGGGCAGAATAGCAGCTTCTGCTCTAAAAGAAACAAATAAATAAAAAGAAAAGAAAATGTGGAACATGCTCATCAGCTTAGCAGTGTCTACATATTTAATTCAGCTTCTCAATCCTGTAGTTTTAGCTGTTGTCTACAGGGTTTTGCTTATTGGTTGTTATTATAGGTGTGCTCTATATCTCAGCAATGTGTCATTCTAGAATGATAAGTTTCAAGCTGGTCAAGTGCCTCTATGCACTTCATTAGTTTAGTTATTCTCTGTATTGTCTTCATCTCACATGTCATTACACTGAGTTTCAGCAAACCTTAAGCTTGATGTAGACTACTGCTTAACAATTATCCACCTCACATCATAACCGATTAAGGTGCCTCTTCATATTAATATTATGTCATTGTTAATATTATCCTCTTTGTCTTATATAACAGCAATAGCATATTATAATATTTTATCAGTGTGTACCACTATACTACTCCTGAGCCAATTTGTTAGTTAGGATCATCTTATTCAGCAAACAGATAATTTAGAATTCATCCAATCTGCGGTCACATTTGTTCTCTCTGTTGCATGGCGGACCAGGCAGTTCTATTATAATATATTATTTATATTTTATTTTGTATCCATCAAGGGCTTCAGATGACCTGCAGAATCATCCTTTTCCCAAGGTGGAGACAGTTACCTTTTCACACACTGTCCTTGGCTGAACAGTGACACAGTCTTAATGTACCTTATTTATGTTATTAAAATATTTTCGTGTGAATTATTTGCTTTATATTCATTTTATACATGCTGGGCATGGTCATCATGCCAACTGTGTTTCATTGTTAATATCACTTTACAGGTTGTTATCCTTGCTATTATTAATTTCAAATACTCTAAAGATAATTTCTACTGTAACTTTCCCTTCATCTTTATTTCGTACTTTTTATATTTATATCTACTCAGTGGGGTCTGTTTTCAACCCTTTTAAACTACTTCAAACTACTTTGATCTCTAGTTTTCACTTAATAAGGGATTATTAAGTTCTTCCTGATATGGGTGGTGCTGCAGATGCGGCTGCAGGAATGAGTGATGGCTTTCTAAAAGGGTTGTGGGCACTGCACAGTGTCTCGTCTTCTGGTTTTACTAAACTGGCAGTTGAGTTCTATTCTTCTGACTGTTTATATTTTGTTTTCTTAAATCTCTCAGTTTACAGACACTGTTTTTGTCCGGCGTCTGGACTTTTCTTTTCTCACCACTGCTCGTCAGGAGTGAGTTTTAATTTCACTTGCTTGATTACCCATCTTATTTATGTATTTACTTATTTTTGTTTAAGTAATATATACACAATACAGCTGCTATCACCTTCGCTGGTATTAGAGACGAGAGTGGTTGCTCACACGCCCTTCTACTTTCGGACTATTTCCAAAAGCGGCGTGAACTTTACGAGACGGAACTCGACCGTTCTCTCAACTCACCAGCACGTCAGTGAACAGCAGTAAAAGAAAAAACACAGTAGGAGCGGCTCAGTCTCTTATTGGACCGTGAAAAGTCAGCTTGCTCCGTTAGTTACAACAATACACACATACATTCACATTCACACTTATTCGCGCGATCGGAACCCTTATAATAAGGGGAGCTGCCAGTCTTTCTGTAGACGAGCTACTTATTCCCTTGACCCAGCTGGGGGAGCTACTCAGAGCTCCAAACCTAACCCACAAGAGTGGGGAGCTTCCAGTCGACGAGCTTCAAGCTACCAGCCGACGAGCTACTTTAAACCCACAGAAGTGGGGAGCTTCCAGTCGCGACGAGCTACTTTCGCTATTTTAAATTCCCTGAATTTAAAATACGATTTTACGCAAGATTGTGTCAGTGTGTCTGTATCTACCTGGTCAGTGTCGCCGGGTCTGGTCCACCTCGATCGGGCCCCACCACCGTGGGTCGCTTTCTAAGAACGTTGGCCAAGACTCGAATTTAACGCCCTTGGTCTTTGACCACACACCTAGTGTGTGGGCTGTCGACAGACGAGCAACGTGGACTGGTCACGGAGATGGGACACGATGGAGGCGCTCCGGCTCCGAAGGACCAAGAAATGTTGGGGGAAAACTCTGTAAAAAACCCAGGAGAAATAAAGACACAATGAGACAAAGTTACTTTCTTTATCAAACGTGTACACGGGTGAGCTGCTAAGAACAACTCACACCATGCACAGTGGCTTGGTAATTTTTATAGGCACAGAGCACAGAGACAGTGAGAACAGGATAACAAATAATAAACAGATAAAATAAAACAACTCCATATATGGTGCTAGTCTCGTCAGCAGAGAGCTAGGGAAGATAAAACAATCTAAAACAATATGTCCCAGAAACAAGATGTGTTTGCTGGGAAAGTCTAAAAAGATAATTCTAAACTAATCTAACCATAGGCAGAGGGCAGACAAAAGGCATCATAGAACATTTAAAAGAAGGTAAAGAAACATAGAATCATTTTTCCTGTAACAAGAAGTTAGGTCAGAAACTGTTCCCAGAAGTAACAGATACTGTTTGATTGATTACAAAAAAGTGAGACTTTCTTCGGTGAGACCCGTTATTTTAAATTTGTCGAAATTGTATAGGCGCTCTTTAGAAGTTAGGTCAGAAACTGTTCCCAGAAGTAACAGATACTGTTTGATTGACTACAAAAAAGTTGGACTTTCTTCGGTGAGACCCGTTATTTTAAATTTGTCGAAATTTGTTAGGTGCTGAATCTGTCAGGCCTGTCAGTGATTGTAAATACAAGACGTCTTTTGTAATATAAAATAATAGAGTTTTGCCTGAGCTTGGTGTGAGACTCTGTGTGACGTGCAGCTGCAGCGCTGCGAGCTATTTTTAGACGGTGTGTGAACATGCAAATGAGCGGTGACACGCACAGAGGACTTTTGTTGCTGTTTAGCGTGTTTTTGAGTTTTATAATTTTGATTTGCAAACAATGATACATGCCTGTAATTAAAACGCTGATTTTGCTGATTATGATACTACAAATAAGGTTTTGAATGACTAGGGTGTGAATGAGGTTGGGTTTTAAAGCTGAAACTCAGAGAGGAGTGTGTTGGGAGACTGGCATGTAGTCTGCAGTGCAAAGGTGGGCGTCTTGCCTGCTAGTCTATTTAACAGTGATGAAAATGATATTAAATAAATCTCTCAGTGTGTTGATACAGGTGGCTATGGGGCTGGACCAACTGCCCCCACAAGCACGGCGGCCGAAGCAAAATTATAGTAATGGAAACCAAACTCAGCAAAAATCAGCAGCTGTGGAAAAGACAGCAGCTAGTAGAGAATTAAAGGAGAAATTAAGAGAAGTTTTAACACATAAAATTGCGGCCAACAGACTTGTGGAGGTTGGGAAGGCGCCTGGAGCATCACAACAAAAAGGTGAAATAAAAACACACACAAGCAGAGAAATGTGAGAGAGAGGCACGTGCTAGAGAAATGCCTCGTTTGAGAAAAAACGTTAAATTAGCCCATGTACAAACGCACATACACGCAATGAAGAAACAGCTTACACCCATGAACATGTGAAGATTTTCCAGCAACTTTAAAGCAGTGAAGCTTAACATACACCCGCCGTTACACAATAAAGTTTATCCACTACTAACAAATAAACCCTCTGGGTTGCAGGACAACAACTTAACTTCAAAAAAAAAAAAAAAAAAAAATCACAACCAGTGATAACACGACAAATTTAGTGGTTAATAAAAGTCAAATTGTGACATGTTTTCTTCTGATTGATTAATACAAGTGATTACTGAATGAAAGAAAATTCCATTTTTGTGCTTTAAACATGATCTTAAGAATTTTAACATGTACCTGTGTTGTCCTGTCAGCTTGGTGGGTTATGAGAGGATTATATGGTGAGAAAAAACAAAAAAAGGGGGAGAGAAGGCTGACACAGGGCCTGGTCCCGTTGTTTTTCCCCTCTCTGAGTAACACAGCCAATACAACATGATTTTCCTGTTCGTTTGTTTTTGTTTTTGTTTTGTTTTGTTTTTTCTCTTTATGCTTGATTACAGGCTGCTTTGTCGGCCCGGAAAAGCCGAGGCTGACCCTGGACTCCTGCTCTCCCCTCTACCATCGTTGCTCTCTCCTTTACCATCTTCGATGTGACTCTGACCAAATGCTAAAGCAGCTGGACCCACAACAACTTGAAACTGTCAACAGTGCTGCAGGAAAACGATCTCAGGCAGCAGAGACGGAGAGAGTTAAATCCAAGGCCCGTTTCACTACACGGGGAGATTTCCGTCAGCGTCTTTTCTTTCTGAGAAGACTGAGAAAGGCCCGGCTCCCACCACCGATTCTGACCACCTTATATAAAGGAATTATTGAGAGCATCCTGAGCAGCTATATCACTGTCTGGTTCGGGAACAGCACCATGCCGGACAGACAAGCTCTACAGAGGGTTGTGCAATCAGCTGAGCGCACCATCCGCTCCGAGCACCCTGACCTGCACTCAATCTACAGCAGGCGGTGCTGGACCAAGACCAGGAAGATCGTGAAAGACCTCAGCCATCCCAACAACAGACTGTTCTCTCTGTTGCTGTGTACGTGACAAATAAACATCTGGATTTGGAAAACGAGGCACTCGCAAAGTCACCAGCATTGTGCCTGATCGGACACACCCCTCTCACACACTCTTCACACTCTTGCCATATGGAAAAAGACAGCTTCAGCTGACAGAGCTGTGACGAGACGCCCATTAAGCCCAGATGAAAAGTGAGGCCGAGCAAAACCATGCTGACCTTAACCACTCTGCATTAAAACTGTGCAGGACAGTGACGGACCAACAATGACCATCGGGCAGCAGAAAGGGCGTGCCAGAGACAGGAGGAGTAACTGAGGTCAGGAGGCACCTCAGAATGGACAAAACACCAGGAGAAAATAAGCTGAAGGCACAGGTGTCGGGGCTCGGCCAGGAGCTGACCTCTGAGAAGAGCCGAACAGCAGAGCCGCAAAAGGCCGTGGAGCAAAGCAAGGAAAACATCAATGGACTTTAATCTGATTTCTACGGAAAAGACTCTGAGGTTTCTGCCCTCAATAAGACCTCGAGGCATCAGAGCAGAAACTGAGCATGGCCCAGGAGGAGCTAGCTGAAAATCGAACCCATCAGGCTTGGAGTCCAAGACACCGGACTTGAAATCAGGCCGGAGCATCCTGGAGCTAGATGAGCAGTGTGATTTGTCCGGTCTGCTATGGAGCAAACGTTAGGGGGATGGCTTCCCGTCGCCTCTGCCGTCCTCCGATCGTTCAGCGTCCTGGGCTGCCCAGCTCCGGACTGAACGCTCGGGCCGAGACACCCAAACAACCATGGACTCCATTCCCCTGGAATGGGACCACGACTACGACCTGAGCCGTGGGCTTGAAAGTGCAAGCAGGGATCCCAGAGAGCCTTGAGGCCTGTGTTAAACTAACAGAACAAAGATTGAGGTCTTCCACTGGGGAGGTGGAAGCTGCAGACTCTCCTATACACCTTCTGGATGTCAGCCGTTCCACCTGCAAACAAACGGACAGCAGTCGCACTTCTGCAAGCAACAAACGGACATCCAGACAATTGAGCTGCGTATCAAAACCCTGAAGGAAGACCGAAGCAAAAGGGTCAAGTTAAGGAGGAGCGAAATAAGGAGAAGATGCTGGACACTGGAGAAAAGGACTGCCTCAATTGGGGCCAGAACCAGTATGGACAGAACTCTGAGCAGCAGCACCAATGGATGCAAACAGACTGAAAATGAGGAGGGCAGGACCCAGGGCACGCTTCAGGCCGTGGTTTACCCAGAACACTACAACAGGAAAGTGATGAACACAAACACCCACACAAACACACACATCTACATGCACCGACTCAGAGTGAAAAGAAACATACATATGAACATATGCACTCGTTGATTGAGGGAGAAATGACACACACACACACACACACACACACACACACACACACACACACACACACACACACACACACACACACACACACACACAAATTAAAATGTTGATTCAATGAACTGAGAAGTGATCCACACACACACACGCTGATGCAATGAAGAATGCTTTACTAACAAATGCTGCACACAAACATCCAAATACGGAGTTGGTTACAACAGCAAGAACTGATTGATTATTTATTGCTTAAATGTATTTCATGCCACGCAGAGGGCATTTGTGTAGATTTAGAGGACATGGTCTGAAGCACTTTGATAATGAAAACAATGTCTGTGCGTGATGTCTGTTTATGGCTCAAAGCCTCCACTGAATTGTTTACTGTGCTTCACACAGTCTAACAAGGAGCAGTGGTACAGAGCGAAAATGATGAATGAATGGTGTGAGTTTTATTTCGAAGAGATTATGAAAAGGTTGTGTTGATTCAACTTAGTTGTTTACGTTTTTGCCAAAGTAAAGAGTTGGTGTGTAACTAGTGTCCACTATTGAGTCAAGTAAATCCAACATGTTTTGTTGGTGCAAAAAGGAGTTTTGGTTGATCTTTGGGTTTTGTTTGATACTAGGTTGATTCTATCAGTGAGGTTTGGATTGTTTTCTTTCTCTGAGAGAGAAAAGGATGATTTTATGCTTGGGCATGTTTGTAATGGGCCCCAGTATCTGTTATTATATGAGTGTTTAATTGGTTACGTCTGTGTTTGCTTTCGTTACAGTGCACTGAGATAAGAACATCTGAGAGGTGTGATCCACCGGTGGTGATATTTTGGTATTTTGTGAGCTCCTGATTTAACAAATCGGCTCCTTAATCCAGGCCTGAGAGAGTGAATTTTAAAGTGTTATAAAATATTCTTACTGAAAACAGTCGCGAAGTATTTTTCTCCATGATTATAATGAGCTTGGGAGAAAATTCACTTATATGGGACACTGATCCTGAAGCCTAAAAGGATTGCAGCGAGTCAATCCAGTCCAAAGAAGGAAAAACAAACAAGGAGCTGTTTCCTTTAAAATGATGACGTCATCTTGCTGGTGATGGAGCCTCGAATAGGTTGCGCGTGAGACTCCATTATCAGCAATATCTGGTATGAATGTGTGTGAATGTATGCATGTGACTGGACTGTGACGGACTGACGACTAAAAGTTTTAACTGACTTGGTACTGAGACAAAAACGGTGCCGACTTTAGGATTATTAAATGTCCACAGACAATTCACCCAGCCTGTAAAAGAAGGGTGGATGTTTTGTTTTGCTTTGTTTTGTCTGCAAGAACAGAAGAATGACAGAGACTAAAGAGCTGTAGCTTCACAGCAGTGTGAACTGCAGACTGAACCCTTTGGTTGCTAATTTTGAGCTACTGATGTTTGCATTAAGGAAATTGTGTTTTAGTAGCTGTGTTTTAATTAAGGTATCACATTATATTGTTGGGAATATTAAATGCTAAAGTGAAGAAAAGGTTTGATCCCACTCATGACTGAGCATGTTATTATTAACCATAGTGGGTCAATGTAGAGAGTGAATTAATTTTAGAGAAATAAAGAAAAAACAAACAAAAAACCCTCCACCGAGGTCTATGAATAAGAGGGGAATGATAGACAGCCACACTCAAAATGGAGATATGTAATGATAAACACTGGTCCCTGTCTTTTGGGCGCTTTCTTGAAGTAGTCAACATTTTAAAAGTAAGATAAAATAACAGGGGCATGTGCTGAGGGGTGGTGCTGCACAAGAACAAGAGTAAAATAAAGAAAATATTGTTTTTAGTTTTGAGAAGTGCAAATTAAAATGTACCATTACACTCAGAGGATCAATATGAAGCTTGATATTTGTTAATTTTGAATGAAGTACATGACTGGTGACTGTTCTGTCCTGAGCTTTTGTTTTTACAGCACCCGCTTGATCACACCAACGGTTTCTCGCCACCGAAGAGGGGTACTTGCAAAAAAAAAATAAAGAACGGGGAGGAATATCATCAAAACTGGAAAAAGGTAATCCCCAAAGGGGGTGATAACGCCATAACTTTCACTATGGTCAAATTCTCAAAATTTGACCCTCAAAAATTCTTCAAACATTTAGACACAAAGTGGAGATTTAGATAAATATAATGTCGTAAACCACATAAGCATGAAGTATTTGATTCAATAAGATGGTGAAAAAACAAGCAGCAAAAGGTTGATCATGTTAATGGTGTTTATTCAAGGGTGCAGAGGAGATTATTATTATTAAAGACAACAAATGAAATAACGAAAAGTAGAAGTGGAAAGAATTTGCGTTAACGGTAATAAAATCAAAACAAAAAGGAATACTAACTAAAACTGTACTGAATGTTCACAAAACTAACTAAAATTAACTGGATTTATAGCAAAATGTGTTTGGTTGCATTGATGTGTGCGTGCCCTGCTGTAGTGAAATTAAGGTAGTACGTTAGTCGAGTCGTCTGTGTTGCTGCTCCGTCCACGCGCAGAATCAGGTCAGGAAAAGTCGGGAGACAGCGCCAGAATAGAATTGAGGATGATTTTAATATGACTGTTTTGTAGACATAACAAGAGTCTTGTAGTGGAGAGGGACGTAATGTCCTCCTGAGACCCAGAGAATAAGAAAAAACAGGGAGAAAATATTTTCGTTTTTTCTTTTTTCTTTTTTTTCTTTTTTCTTTTAAATGAATCAAGTGTTATTAAAATAACAATCTCATAAGATGAAGATCAGGGACCAACCCAGAAGTCACTGACACTTCACTAGCTGTAAACTATTGGTTTAGGAATAAGTGATGGCACTGAACTTTCTATTTCACAAAAGTCAATTTATTTAGGATATCTGAGGAAGTACTGATTTTATTTGGAGACACAAAGGAACATTTGGCACTTCCCTCATCTCACATCTGTTTCATTGTTGTACCCAATCATTCTACAACTGAAATGCCTTGGACTGCTAACCATTTCAGGCAAGTGGAGTGAACCATATTTTGCTAGACTCTCATCAGATTGGGGCTTCCTTTTATTGATCTTTGGAGAGAAGTCTTCATTACTGGTATTATTCAGGTCTTGTTCACATGTTTGTCCCAGGTTTCTCAGCTAAGAGGAGCTTAAACCCCAGATACTGTGAGTTCTTTTCACACATTGAGATCACTGATAACTCTCAGCAACGACGTGATCTCGTAGAAACAATTAGGTGTTATGGATTCAACTATAATTGCGACTCTTATTTTTTACTTTACTGGAAAAGATTTCTGCATTTTACCCATATTTTAGTTTTAACTCAAAATCAAAATTCCAGATTCTACTACATGTTGGTTTTGCACCAGATAGGATGACAGATTTCAGGTGGCCCTGTGTCTTTCTCTATTACATCTGCCACTGCATCTCGATAATCTTTGTGTGGCTTCTAGTGGGTCCTGACCCTCTCATATTTTGAAAAATCTATGTTTGAATCTCCCTTAATAATTGTGTTAAGAATTCTCTCCGCCTTGGTCAAAAGTTGGGTATTAGGAAAAAGTGAAATAAATATAAATATAAATTCCCAATGTGTAGAGCACACATTAATAAATTAGTCATGTTCCCTGTGAAAGTAAATGAGCCTAATTCTTAAAGACCCCTGAAATTATTTACTAGATGTTTATTTTTTGAATAAAATAAGAATCTGAGTTTAACAAAACATTTTAAATGTAAATATCAAGCTTACCTTTCTCTCTTCCATAAAATGTGCTTGTGGGCACGCCAGCCATTTTGAAAAGGTGGGAAAAACAATTGGCAAGGCCACACCCCCACACATGTGACATAATTTTAAAGGTACTGTTGTCCTCTCTAAGAAACATCAGGACTTAGAGGAGTGGCAAGTAGAGTATGAGAGCTACAAGCAAAAAACTAAATGTGTACTACAGTGCGCAAAAAATGAATTACTGGGCCATCAGGGGGTCTTGAGGGACATTTATAAAAAAAAAATTAAAAAAAAATCCCACAAACCTTAAAAGTGCACTTGAAAAGCTCACACAAGAAGGTTAACCTAGCTTACCTAGAAGACCTCATCAGGGGGAGCACACTCCCCCTCTTTGAAGAGCTCACCCACTTAACTCGCATTCCAAGAAAATAGCTAACCCCAGATAAGGCAGCGTGATGTATCCCGAGATAACAGGACTGGGACATCTAAATAAAGGTGTGAAACAATCGCCTTCAAAAGGTTATCAATTAACTTTAACCAAAATTAGGACCACTCGGTGCGGCAAGAATTAATAGCTATTAGTCTCAACACCCAAGGATAAGCAGAAGAGCATGATTGATATGATGGAACTGAGAGTTTGTTACACTTAACTTTTGCAAAACACAAATAAAACTAAATTGAAACTAAGGATTTTCAGAAAATAAAAACTAGACTAAACTAGCAAAGAATTGGTAAAAACTAATTACAACTGGCAAAAAATTGAAAATCTGGAGTCGAAACTAAATAAAAAATAAAACCTAATGAAAATGGCGAAACGTTTAAAACTCTGGTGCAGAGATTGGCAAATCTGACCAGGAACGTTATAAAATGGATTGTCAGAACAGTCAGCGTTAAAGCCACATTTGACAGTCCATACTAGGATGGCATTGGACATCTTGGGGGTGGAAAGGGGTTGGTGTGACCAAGGTGTGGTTTGGCTTGTCGTATGTATATTTGAGATCATATGGCTCTGGATGGACCAGTTACCAGGGCATGGAAGGAGGACAGACTCATTAAAGGAGGAGAAGGCATTTCCTGGGATTGGAGATCCTCTGGGTGAGTGGTTGATTAAAAGCATGCATAAAATAGAAGTTATCTGTTGTTATTGATTGGTAATAGATTGATAATTGGCCACATTTACAGCTGTATTGACTTGTTGTGGACGTAGTCGACTTCAGGTTTAAACACTCTCATTAACAGGTTGAAAATAGTGACATTAAAGGAAGAGTATGCAGCACCACCCTGTCAGACGCCAGTGATGGTGGAGCTCACTGATGAATCAGGTGAGCTGGATTCATGGCTGATTCAAAACTAAGATCCCCCTGCTGTGGTCAGTAAGGGGAGAAAAGGGGGAAATAAAATCAAGAATAAAAGAGGCATTTATAAACGTTTAGGTGTCAAGTGAAACGGGACAAAAGGGGGTGTTTTACTGTTATTTTAATGTCAGCATTATTATTGTATGAGAATCATGCGACAAGCATTGCATCGATGATCATTTATTGAAGCTTTTGACCTTATACTAACATCTGTGTTCCTGTGATTGTTATAACCTCTGATGAATCTTCTATTTACAGGTGTTAGGATAATGATATAATTTTTCATTGCAGGTGTAACCATGATCATTTTCATACATATTGCAACTTGTTGCTCATTGTAGAGTTGTGCTCAAGTTAATAAGGGTTAAAAGCTACAGTCAGCGCGAATGTCTGACTGATCTATTGAGGGGAAAGGCTTCGAGCATAGAAGGCCACACGCGCTTACATAACATTGATATCATGTTATTCTTTGTGATCTTTTCTTCAATTATGTCTTTAAGGTTAGTTTAAATAGTGGCAGTTAATTAAACGACATTTATTAAAATATTAAATACCTGAGTCAGAACGTTACACGCGGATCACCTTAAGAGTCTGGGAAACTTTGTAGCTGCCTAACTTTTTTTTTTTGAATGTTCTAGCTCCGTTGATTTGACACATTGGAATGTGTCAAAAAAGGGGGGGAAGGTTGAGCTTTAACATCAAACAAGGATTATTTGAACAATTTATAACTTCATTTGTGTCTTTAATAATTTAGGAATGGTAAAGCTTAAGCTAATAGCGGTCCGAGAAGACGGACCTTTTAGAGAATCAGTGAAAAAGCATAAACTATCACTTTCATGTTTAATCATTACTCATTGAAATGAACTGAATAGCGCTTAGAAGATTTGTTAATTTCTTTGTCTTTTGTTAAAAAGAGGGGTTTCAATAATTTTCAGACACACCTTGCAAATGTGCTTATAACGAGTTGGCACTTGGTCTTTTGAAGGTCAGAAGCTTCGTTCGGCGTGACTGTCCGGACTGATAAAGTGTAGGAAACGCCTTGAGTGCAGAGGGCTAAATGCAAACACGCTTACACACACATAAGATATGATTAGAATAAGTCCCTGGGACATTCTGAATGTTTTAGACCAATTTTGAATCACTAGAAGGTCAGTAGATAACAACATTAGATTATTAGGGTTAGGAAGAGAGGTGTTTTGGTTTTCTGTCTCTTACAGAGAAAGGAACAGACACCAGACGAGGCCACAGAGATACGAGGGTCCTTCGCAGCAGAGACAGATACAGTGACTGCCGAGACACCAACTGGGTCCAAGGGTCATGGCGTTTGGGCTCCAGCTAGTCACTTCAAAAGGATGAATCCCATAAATACAGCAATAACCATGAAGGGGTTGACGGAAATCCGGAAACACCAGACCAACGAGGTTCGAGAGGCTCTTGGGCAAAAGGGGGACGCCTTCCTGTTCTTTTCTGGAGGATACACGGGAGACACAGGACCCGAGGATACACAGATCGTTGTTTGAAATAGGGGCAGAATAATCCCCTGATCTGTGTCACGACTGAAGGGTTGTCTAACCCCTGAGGTTGAAGTAAGAAGAACAGAGGATCACGCAACTGGACGACACTGGTAGCTGCAGCAATAAAATAAAGGTTAA
Source organism: Rhamphochromis longiceps (assembly GCF_057381845.1). Taxonomy (NCBI): domain Eukaryota; kingdom Metazoa; phylum Chordata; class Actinopteri; order Cichliformes; family Cichlidae; genus Rhamphochromis; species Rhamphochromis longiceps. The sequence goes on from NC_140569.1 coordinate 18,185,825, forward strand.
GAGCTCTTCGGACAGAGGTTCTAGTCTACGTCTGAATGGTATAAGGGAACACCAAATAAAGCTGTGGGAGAACAGGGGAGTGTCATCTGGACCTGCTATCCTTGTAGTAATAGTTTGTCTTGCACCTGACTTGCGCAAACACAGAGGTCATCTTACATATGGTTTGCCCGTCAGGGGGACAAAGGACCTCAGGAGTGAGAAGAGATGAACCCGGCCACACTGGGCTACAGGGTGTTTGTGAGGTCATTATTCTAATGACCTCATCAGGGGGAATTGTTAGATTATAATATTATTTTATGCCATGTTATACCCCTAATTAAAGATTGTGAATTAATATGTAGTTTTAGTTTCCATTATTCTCCTGAATTAGAAGAAGCTGATAACTATTGCATTAGTTAAACTGATTTGCATTACATTAAACTGCTGACTTGTTGTGAATGAATGATATTGTTTTATGATGCATTATACTGCTGAGTTATAAGAAATCTAATTTGTCTGAGTAGAAGAGAACAGAGTGTGCTGGAGTTTTCTGCCCCATTCCAGCAGGAGCAGATAAACAGGGAGCCAAGGTCGTAGCTTAGGCGCTGTGTGAGAGAAAGCATGTGAATGTTTAGGCTTTGTATGATAAGGTGGAGGCACCAGAGGCTATAAAAGTTTGAGCAATGCTCCACCATTTTGAGATTTTGAGGCTGTCTGCATCAGTGTCCATCTCCCACGTGTGTGATCATTAAATCATCGTTTGACTCAACCCGACCGGACCAGTGTTGTTATTGTGGTTTTTCTCTTGTCTCCATCCCCAATATTTTGAACCTTAACAGAAGCCAGACGAACACCTGCGTGAAGGTCTATCTCGGGGCAGGAGCAGGTGTTGACTCAGTTTTCCGGGGGAGGCAGAGCTTGAATGCCTCATCCTCTCTCTCATATTTCTGCTGAATATCCCATCAAGCACGATCGGCATAACCAAAATGTCCTCCTCCTCCCTCTCTGACAGGTTTGTCAGGTTGACCAATCTGGCTCGCTCGTGCAACGCCATCATCCCCATGGATTTTCTTGTGGCTTGGACTGCGCAGTGCTGCATGCTGAGTGAAATATGTGTGATCACAGTAATTTCTTCCCAGACATTTTGGTCAGGTCTGGTTGCCATGCCCCCACATAGCACTGGCTGGTAGGAAACAAAAATGGGGGAAACATTCAGTGCCATTACAGCTAAAAGCCACCGCTTTGTAGGCCCTCTCGGTCATGATGGACTGAAAGCGGTCTGCCTTCGATGGGAGTATGGGGCTCCTGGAGGAGGCTTTAGCCAGCCATGAATGGAGGTGGCCTGCAACTAGCGGCTCCATGTGGGGCACACAGAGTAGGCCGTGCTTCTCTATGCCCTCAAAATCCAGGGAAGAAGGCCCTTGGATGGCGGTTCTGCTGCTGAACGGGAGGCCCTCCAGGAGGCAGTTACCTCTTCCAGCAGCACCAGGAAGACTGGGAGACTGGGAGTTCTCTTCAGAGAACCACTGCGGCTAGGCCCAGCTGTGAGCCCCAGCCTGTGGTTCGGTTTCCGTGACTCCCTCCTTGTCACCACCAGTGACCACTTCCAGTGGTATGACACCCGATCTATGGTGACGATTTGGGTTCAGGAGAAAACAGCTATGGGAATTAGCTAACACTCCTGTCTGTGGAAAGTTAAGCTAGTTAGCCCTAGAAGGTTGAGATTGGGCCGAAATGAGGAGAGGATTGTGAATAATGTCTATGTAGTAACCAGTGATGTAACGAGTAATCTAACCAATTACTATTCCTATCGTTACAACGCTGTTACCGTTACTAACAAGAAAATGCAGCGCAGTCGCATTGCTATTTTTCAACAAACAGATGGTTGAAGCTGTGTTCAGCTTACCGCATCTTATATCAGTTGCACGGAAGTAGCTGTCTACATAAGTAATCTGGGTGCTACAGCTTTAAGCAGCTGCATGCGCCCCCGACGGCGGCAATCACTTTCTGGCAGATGATCACTTTTTGGCACAACACCTGGAGCTAAGGGGCAAAACAATCGCATGAGTGCTGCTGTTTGACTCAGGAAGAATCGTGCTAAGCCAATCACAACTACTTTAAGATGACAAAGCAACAAGGTGATATATACCAGTTTTTAAATTGTGTTGATAGGCCACGTAAAACCAGAGTCATGATAAACAATATATACGCAGCGTTTTTTCCTGAATAGTTTCGTCACGTTTACTATCTAAGGACAGCAAGCACTCTCTGCTTATGACCAAACAAAAAAACAGCCCATTTGTGTTGGTGGAAAAATGCACCATGTCAACCAATCAAAAATAATATGGCAACATAACATTTGGTTGTTTAGGAAGAGGGGGAAGTTTTAGGAGTGACGGCGAGTGAGAGAGACTGTAGAAAAAGAGAGAGAGCGAGTTTTGAGATGTGAGAGATCTGTGACATTTAGCGTGTTTGGGTTAATGTGTTGTCTTGTGTAGTTAGTGTGTAGTGTTGTGGATAGTTTTGTGTTGTGTGTCAGAACAATGAGGCGACTGCTGTCTCCAGGTAAAAAACAGGAGTGATACACCTGCTGCTGTCAGACCTGCAGGTATCAGGCTGTGATGTTCTCCTTTAAGGTGGACAGAAATTATGTTTTTGGAGTCGCACAAATCATTTGTGGCATCTTATTGAATGCAGAACAGCTGATTGTTATGTAATTAGTTTGAAATGGTTATTTTAAAAAAAGGTAAAAGGTAAAATAACAAAACAAATAACTTTGTTGTTTGCAAAACTTGTGCATAGGATTTTAAAATTGACAATTGCATTTAAAGTTATGGAAGTTATGAAATATGAAATATGATTCAATAAACATGTTTGTGGTTGTTACAGTAAAAATATAACTTTTTCTACTCTGATTTTATGTTTTCTGTCTGATTTTAAATCAATTGTGTTAATACAGTATGTCAAAATGAAAACATAACTGTAAATTCAGGCACGTGAGGTTGTGCTGAAAAGAATGATACCAAACAAGGCAAAGTAAATAGTTTTTAAAGGTGTAATGTAGAGGTAAAATCAAAAGTAGTAAAAAATGGCCAATTATACCCTGGACCCCAGAGGGTTAAACATTTTTTTTAAAGTAACGCAATAGTTACTTTTCAAGTAATTAATTACTTTTACAATATTGTAACTCAGTTACTAACTCAGTTACTTTTTTGAAGAAGTAACTAGTAACTATAATTAATTACTTTTTCAAAGTAACTTGCCCAACACTGGTAATAACATAAGCTATTTCAAGGTTGGTGCCGATCAAATTGGTGGACTAAGATACATGCTCCTCCTTCTGAGGAATACACAGGAAGGTACATCCCATAGTGAGACATCGAAACAAATGCTAGGAATGAGAACAGTACGTGACATAACACACATTTAATAAATATTAAATAAAGCAATTACCAGTAAAGGGTGAGTTCACCCAAATAAGAGAAAACCTGTATTTCTTCAAACAATTAGATAGTTTCCATAAAAATCAGTGTGTGATTGTTCAGTGTCACTGTGACTAGTTTTTCAGTGGAGGAAATTCTTGCACCCCAAAATTAACAAATGTATTTTAAGTTTAAGAAACAGAAACAAATATATACTTTTTTTATATTTAATTGAGCTAGAAGTCAATCCTACCAGGGAAGATTTCCTCTGAAACAGCTGCACCTCCCAGCACATGTCTGCGTTCCAGCACTGCTGCCTGCAGACCTCCCTTCTGAAGATATGTAGCCTACAGGCATACAAAGCACACATCACTTTCACCACAGTACTGAAACCTTACTGCAAAAGCAGGTGTTAGGAAGTAACTATGTAAACTCACTGCCACCAGTCCGTTGTGTCCTACAAAGAGATGTAAAATACGCAATTTAAAACCGATTCCGATGCATGAAGTTTCAAAAAGTTGTTCCATAATTAGGTTTTTAAAATATTTTGTGTATACAGTGTGCCCTGCAGTAATGAGTTCAAAGTTGAATAATTAAGATTAAACTATGCACAGCCGTAAACGGAGTAAATTCAGTTATCTTGGAATGCAATATTTATTTTACTATACGAAATTACCTTATTTATACTACAATCCTACAAACTCAGATTTATCGTTTTTGCAAAATCTATCGCCCGTTATTACAGTATACGTCGCTCTCTGCATTTCTTTCCTACAGTCCACAAATCTCACCTCCACCGATGACCAATGCGTCGTAGTTTGATTTTAAAGCAGTGTGACTTGACCTGGAGCCTGTCACTGTACCCGCAAGGGTCACAGCCCTCCACCATCGGTTAGCCAACGCTGCTAGAGCCATGGCAGGAGTTTGGACTCTTCCACTTCAATCCCTCCCTCTTTTGTGGTGAAGTAGATCCGGGTTTCATACTGGAGGCGACCCTTTATGGACCTCATCAGTTAGGGAAATAGATACAGAGATATGGAAGTAAACTATAGTAGTTATATGATGTATAATGGTTCACTTCTGACGTATTGATAAGAGAGGGAGTGAAATGACACATGAACTTTGCACAGATAGCTAATGTGGTATTTCTGTCACATGAGGCAGTTTTTATACACTTTGAGTTTACGCTGTTACAGTTAAAGTTTAGTACACATCCTTCTTCTGCCCTGATACTGGCTACGCCCATAGCAGAAATACTAGGATACATAAAATACATTTTAATGTGGATATTTATTCGATTTAAAGTCACAAAGTAATTTTAAAAAAGAAAACCAAACGTGTTGGTGTTATTCTGGAAGTGAACACATGGTGGCGGGGTTGTTCCATTAATATCAGGTTCACAGTTCGCGTCAGCACATCGGTAATATGCACTGTATGTATTGTGCGTACAGTTCAAAAGTGGGGAGACTCACTAGCGAATTGAAAAGAGCAGCATTGTATATAGTTTTTTATTTTATTTACAAGGATCTTGACTCTGCTCCCTGCTTCAATTTAAACACAGTAGCATACTTTCAATATCAAGTCACAGGACACATTAACATTACCTCTAATTCACTGGTTCACTTGTTTTGAATGTTTTTGCTGGGCATAAATGTGATAAGCTTAAAAACAAACAAACAAGCAAAAACTATGAAGCTACATTCTCTGATTTCACTGGGATATTTTAAAGGTTATGTTCATTTATCTCAAACTACTATTGCAAATGGTTTTTTTTCTTAATTTGTGATCATGTATTATCTATTATCTATATGGTTCTTTGTAAACAGGTCTCTCTTGAAAAATAGATTTTGATCTCAACTACAACCTGGTTAAACAAACAATTTAATAAAAAATATTAAATATAAAGTCTTTCTTATACTGACAGGCAGAACTTGGGAATTTGCAAAAATCAGATTTTTTTTAGTATGTAAAAAGCTGAAAGGATTAAATTGATTAATTTAATTTAATTTAAAAATTCAATATGAAAAGTATGATAATCCAGAAGTGTCATCAGTCTTGGCTGGTTTGTGGCTGTATTTGAGTTATCTCACTGTACGGGCTCACATTAAGAGCTTTAAGATGAGCTCTTAACACAGAATAGTTTCCTAGTGCTGCTGTTGAGGATGTCATGTTGGCCTAGTGGTTCATTCACCTTGCATTAATGGGATAAGAGGCCATACATCATGCTATGAAACAATCCAGGGAGTAAATGGAGCAGGAGAAGGAGATCTAAGGAAGGGAGGGTGTTAAATGGTACAAAAACAACCGAACACAGCAGAATATAAGCAAGTTATCTTCTCATCTTCTCCATATAATTTTGATTTTTGACTATGTTTTGCTTAGACAGTGTAAAATAATTCCTGAGGTTTATATAGATTGTGCACTCTCTTGGTAGGGGAAATGAAATGATGTGTTATGGTGATCTAGAGTTTCCCGCTAGACCTAACATGCCTCTCCCCCGGTGTATTACAGTAGCATTAGTTTCATGGAAGAGAAATGATCCAGATATGCTGTCTGCTTGGTTTTCCTTTAAGGAACGTCTGCGGTAAATCATCCAATCAACCTTAACTAGATCAGAAGATCAAGGCAAGAGATTTTCTTCTTGTAAGCAGAAATTAACACTTCATTCCCCTTTGTCGGCAGAAATTTAACACTGATGCCCTTAGAGGCTCTCCCAGGCAATAAAGGAGAAAATTCAATTATGCTATAACTGCTCCGCACCAAAACACAATTAGCCCATTTTATGGAAAAAAAAAAGTGATTCATGTGCCTCCAGGCAGAGTGGTTCACTAGTGAAGATGTTAGAGCTCTCAGCATTTACAATAATTTAATCATAAACTACTGTCTCAAAGCAGTCCATGAAGGTGGAGAGTGAGTATATGACGTTCTTTTACTTGATGTATCAAATTAAAGACGCTTTTAATGTTTATGATGAAGTTCACTGTTAATGAACAAGAAAAGCAGAATCAACTTTGTCATATGACAATAACAAATATTCTCTTTATTACCCTGTCAATAATTTACAATTTGTAATTTTTCAAAGAAGGAAAGCCCTGTTTTCACTTTAGTCAATTTTAAATGTGCTAGAAGAATCAAACTTACTTATTTTAGAGTTTGGACATAAAAACTGATCGATCGATCAATCAATTGTTATTACATACGTAATGGTCCAGAATTAAAGGGAAACAAAACTAATAAGAAAATCACAATGTCAAAAACACAAAACAAACAACATTAAATGAATGAAATCAAATAAATATTGATAATTTTCTTGCAAAAATGCAACAATTGCTGTTCTCCCTCAGGTTGCCCAGTCAAACGCTCAAAAGCTGACATTTATCAAAAAAAAAGTCTGTTATATGCTAATATTTGAATTGTTTTTGCAACTTTATCATTTTGTGAAATGGGATAAAGAAATTGTGAACCATTCAATAGTGTTACGGACACTACAGATTACTAATCTGCAACTACTAAATGTTGCAGTTAAACCCTGTAAACTGTAAACTTTTGGCAAATGTCTTCATTTCGATATACAAATAAATGTTAAGTAACACAACCTCAATTTGGATATTATCTTGGAATAATGGAAAAGATGATCATTTCCACATTAATATTTAATGGAAAGCAAGTATATATAAGTGAAAGTTTACTGAATATCAATTTATTTGTACTTAAATATTGTCTATTTTAAAATCTGACATAAAATTGAGTAAAACATATTGAAATGCTTCTTATTCATGTGCACAAAACCATTATGATGTTTGCACATCATTTACTGTTATGGACACTACAGCCTACATGCTGCACATAACTCCACACCACAAATCTGTAACATCATTTATCCCTATGCTCGCAGCAATGTCTGTAGAATGGGATAAATATGTATTTTAAATAATTAATTGTGGTAATGTAATGTGTCTATTTTCTGTTGCATCACTGAAGTCATACAGTCCTGTAGACAAAGTTGACAACTTCACACATAACATTTTGATATCAAAAAATATACATAATCAAGTGATATGTGCCCTACATAATATGATCATATAATAAACAATACATTCTTAACAGCCTTATGTTTCATATGACATTATAACAATTGCTTAAAAAGATTAAAAATTAGCATAGATTTGCAAAAAATGGTTTCATAGTTGGTAAACATCCCATGCTTGATATAATCCAGCCTACAAAAGAAGCATAATTATCACTACAATCTTTTTTTGCACATGGAAATGTGTTACAGAATAATTTGTAGGGTATTTGCATATATATTAGTGCTCTCAAAATTAGTGATTAATATTATTATTATTATTATAGTGATTATTGTGTAGGTCAACTATGGGATTGAATGGAATCCTGTAGGTTGCAGCATGTGGCCTCTGTGGTTTGGGTTTATTCAAAAGCATCCAACAGACACTGGTGTTTAGAGGCTGGGTCAGCCCCTCTGAGGTAGTCCTCAAGCAGTTTTTGCAGGGAGAGTTGTGGCTCTTGCTTCTCATGATGGCCACAGCCACCGAGGACTATCATTTCCATAGGGATGTGTCTAGTCTCCAACAATTCGGGTAGGTGTTAAATGTCAAAGTGACCTAAGTGGCATGTCACTTTGATACTAGAACTCAAAGTTTTCCAACAGAACACTGCATTGTAATGAGAAGATCAATTACTTCTGAACCTTATCAATGATTGGTGTGTGTTAGTGGGCTGAGCCTCACATGGACATTTTTTAAGCACTTTTAACACAATTCTTGTTATTTAGTTCTTTATGTCGACTGTTATTACATACACAGTCTCTTCAATTTAGCAAATAATACCGATCTAAATGTTCTTGTATCCTATCAAAAGGTTTTCCAGTATTTTTTAAGAGAAGAAACACAGATTGCAGTTTGTATTTTAGACAACACCACAAATCACACTAGGACAGCAACAAAAGTGACAACAAAAACTGTGAAATAGTGACCCTGGCCCATTTATCTTGTAATCACGCGTGTCTCGGTTTGCTCACAGCCACTAAAACATTTTGAGGCTGACCTACAGTGATCTTCGGGTCTTTTGATGGCTTGCACAGATGAGCTACCATGTAGCAACACCTCAAGTCAAACGCCACATGACCGGATTTGAAACGCTCATCAAAATCCAATCATGAGGGGCATGGATATCATCCAATGGTGTGAGGAGTACTTGGCTATCGTAACCAATCAGAGATTGTTTCCTCATCGCGGCCTGTGGTGGGGCTCGCTGTGCGTTTGCCGTCACGGCCTCCCTTTCCTGGCTCCCGCTGCTGTCAGGGGTAGAGGAGGGGAGGGAATGGTGTAGCAGGGAAGTAACTGTGAAAGCTCCCCAAGGGAATGTAAAAGTTTAAGGTCCACGACCAGCCGTGCACGCGAGCCAGAAGACTTAACACATCCCCTCGTTTCTCATGGAAACAGATGGATTTGTGAGGAGGCGTCGGATGACAGCGGAGACCACAGGGAATGATCCCGGGGTTGCAGGAGCCTCTGCCGGGGCAGAAGTTCGATGGCTTGGGGGCAGATTCTGGGGAGTTTCAGAAAGTATCGTGGGAAGCCTGACACCCCGGATCGGAGGGGAAACTGAAATACAGACTATTGATTTGATCCGCAGTGCACAAGATGCACAGTCAGAGGACTCTGAACCGGACTATGAGGGTTTGCCACAGGGAGCTTCCACTAGCACCCACATGTTGGCTGGAGCTGTGGCCGGGATAATGGAGCACTGCCTCATGTTCCCCATCGACTGTGTTAAGGTAGCACGGCTCACTGGCTAACCAGCAAAACCACAACTTTCTGTGATTGTTGAATGCTTCGTCTCCGTAGTCCCTGGTGTGGTCTGGGGTTACCATTCATGTAGCCATCACGCATATTAGCATAGCCCATTAGCTTGCTCGCTAACCCAAACACGCCGCAGAGCTGGCTGCTATGAGGACAAGGTCAGTCGGCTCAGTTAGCGTTTAACAGCCGTATTAGCTTATTTGTTAGCATGCTGTTACAGCGTCAACCTGAGTGCGAATAACGTAATAAGTTGTTTAGCCGCCATTCAAGTCAAAAAGGAGTAGCTTTGTGTAACTAATAACGTAATTATCAAATCAGTCTGCTGTCAAGAGTTTCAGCGGATGTAATGTTACGTAACTGCACGTTTGTGCGAGCAAACGGGGAACCACTTGCTTAATAAAGAGGTGTTAAGTTAAAGAGAATGAGTCAGCCATTCCAAAAATAACAATGGAGGAAATGTGTACTCTGTGTTTACAAAAACAAGTTGTTCTCTCTTGCAACTTACGCCCTTCCGGCTTTGACTATTACAAGATAGATGACAATTTGCCCCTTCTCCCCCCACAGTGGAGCAGCTGCTTTCCCAGAAACCCAGTGAAAAAGCTGCCTGGCGCAGCAGAGCAACTCCCTCACTCATCCCCCCAAAAAAGATATTTTACTGCATGAATCATGCAGCTTCAGTGAACCAAGATTTGTTTTATTTTGTGCCACACTGGCCCAAAGAGGTCATTGTTACAGCCAAGAGGAAGGCGGCCACAAAGTGGTTTCAGGACACTGAGCTGTGTTTGGCAGGCAGAATATCGCCACTCTCACTTCATCCGTGTCTTTCACCTGTAGCGCACTTAGGCCAGTTACAGGCCTGAACCTGGATGAGGGCATTTTTATTTTTTTATTTGTATAGTTTCTTTTGTGGAACTAGTGTAGCTCAGCATTTTCCCAACCAAGTCACACATGAGATCTGGCTAATTGAAATGCAGCAAAGTGCAGTCAGGGAGTACCAGCACACTAAATACTGGACACCCTTAGTAGAAGCATGAATTTGTTTACATATTAGAAGTAAAATCATCAAACTTTTTTAAAAGTAGTGTTTAGTATGCATTTAGCATTAGAATTGTATTTTTGCAGAGTAGCTATACCAAAAAAATCTTTCCCTCGCGCACATAAGCCTTTCTCTTAAGTACTGTAAATAAAGTTCTGAATAGGCTGGCATTTAGTCATTCTTGTATCGTAAATCCCAGTAATTTGCTGCGGCTCTGAAGAAGTGTGCTACACTTTAGAGTATTTGACTCTCTAGTCAATGAAAAATGAAACCCAAAACAACCCTTTGTTGATTTTTTTCCTCAAAGAATGGATGGACTTGTTACGGCATAGCATTACAAAGGTCATTGCTTTGTAGTTATATAACCACAGGCTATAGATAAACAAAGCAAACCTACAGCTGGTGAGGACTCCACACATGTGTATGTGTCACGACAATGAGTGACTGAGGATATTTCAGCCTCTTTGCAATACCCTGCTAATACTACAAGTGTGTGCACTGACTTTGTGTCCAGTATGCTCATAGCATTGCTCTGCAGAGCTGTGCATGGACACAGTGGGGTTTAAGTTTGTCCATTCAGCTGGAAGTTTGGTATTTAGGAGATTATCTTGCTGTTGGTGCCTTGGAGACAGACACAATCATCTAGTCCACTCATGCAGCCTTCTATAAATATCACATACCAGGTGATTTAAACATTAATTGTTTGCTCTTGTCTTTTAATGTGTCTATATAATCGATCATCCACCTGTGTGTGAGCGTGTGCAAGGAGGAAAAGAGAAAGGTGTGTTTCAGGGTCAGTGGGAAAAGAAGCTTAGAGGAAGTCAGCTTATGTCCCTTTGTGACCCTGGAGCTTGTAACTGCATACTTCCTTGTATTCATTTATGCATGTACACCAAGATACACCCCACACAATGTCAAATACCTCATTTCCCTCATTTAACCCGTCATTCACAATGCATTCTATTCAGAGCTGTCTTCATTGTCTTCTTAGGCAGACATATGGAACAAGTTCAATTATGCATTCTATCCTATTTTTAGATCAGAATCAGGTCAAACGCCGCAAACATATCGCTTAATTCTAAGTTAATAGTGGACAGGATAGTGGCACACTCTGCTCACGTTTCTATTTGACATCAGAATGCCATTTCTTTCGCAGACACGAATGCAGAGTCTTCAGCCCGACCCTGCGGCCCGCTACAGGAATGTGATGGATGCTCTTCGCCGGATTGTAGCCACAGAGGGAATCTGGCGGCCATTGAGAGGCTTGAATGCAACAGCTATTGGGGCGGGTCCTGCCCATGCCCTGTATTTTGCCAGCTATGAAAAACTCAAAAAGACTCTAAGTGATGTGATTCATCCAGGGGCTAACAGTCATTTGGCTAATGGTACCATAAAACATCCATACACAGTTTATGTTATAAATTAATAGATCGTGTATAGCAATCTTAGCCATGAGATCACTGTAACCGGTTGATATTTAGGACTTTCCCGACTCAAAGAGTGTTGCCAAATGCCCTCGTCTGTGAAGCTGCTGACTCAGCCTAATCTGTGTGCTGCCTGACCAGTCCAAAAAACCCCTGGCAGGACATCAAATCGGATAAACGCTTTTCATAGCTACAGTTGTATACTGTAAAGAAAAGCCAGGGACAGCTGTCGGCCACTCAGTGGCTTCAAGGAAAGTTAAATAGTGGATCGTGTAAAGCTAAGCCATCTCAACTTAAAAAAAAATAAATAAAAAATGTCAGCCATTACCTTGTTCTTCCTACACTCTCTTTCTTCTGTTTCAGTTTAATGGGAGGCTGGGTAAGTCCTCTTTCTCCCATCTCATCTACCTTTTTTCCCCTGTTAGTCATCTTTTATTAAGCTTAGGCTTCTGATTGAAATCCCTCAAATGAGAAATAAGCTGGCTTATCCACTAGGTGTCTCTCTTTGCTTACATTTTGCTTTACAAACCATGGTCAGAAATGTTCTTTTACACCAGCAGTTTATTAAATTTCCAGAAATTCTGCTGTGAGTTGCTGTTTTGAGCTGGAATTTTAAAAAAGCATAAGCTGTGCCGAGGTCAGATGGGTTCTGTTGCAAGTGAAAATTCTCTTCTGCAGTCTCTTCTAGTTTCCTATTTTGCCGTAGTTATCTGAATGTGTAGTGACTTCCGAAGTGTGTTTGTTTCAGGAACAGCTGGGTGTGTGGCCACACTGCTTCACGACGCAGTCATGAACCCAGCTGAAGGTAAGGGCAGCATTTTGAGAGTTAAGATGTGTATATATATATTTTTTTTTCTATTTCAAAACAGCAGTTTTGGGTTTCAGTAAGGAAACCTACAGGTGCCACACCTGGGCCAACTATCTTCACATGTTGGCCGCAGCCCTGTAGCTTCACATAGTCACTTTCACAGCTGTCTGTAGACCACCTGCCCAAACATGTCAGTAGAAGGACACTGGTCTGAGCTCATTTGCAGCTGTTAGATGGCTTGCAGCTGTCTGAGGAATTACATACTATGTCTTTGTATATGTTGTATGTTTATTCTCTTAAGGATAGCTTTACTGCAGGTGATGGTTTCCTAATTTTTCGTTTCTTTTTCCTTGTCTTTCCACCTTTGCGCTACCATCTTTGGACACCATGTTTCCCTCAGTTGTGAAGCAGCGAATGCAGATGTATAACTCGCCCTATCGCGGCGTGCTGGACTGTGTACGTGCAGTGTGGCAGAAAGAGGGCCCTACTGCATTCTACCGCAGCTACACCACCCAGCTCACTATGAACGTGCCCTTCCAGGCGCTCCACTTCATGACCTACGAGTACCTTCAGGAGCTGTTAAACCCTCACAGACAGTACAATCCCTCATCACACATGTTGTCTGGGGCTTTGGCCGGAGCGATCGCAGCCGCAGCCACCACGCCTCTGGATGTCTGCAAGACCCTGCTCAACACCCAGGAGTCTCTAGCCCTTGGCTCCATGTCTTCCGGCAAAGGAGCCCACAGACACATCTCAGGCCTGGCCCATGCCTTCCGGACAGTATACAGGCTGGGCGGCCTGCGGGGCTTCTTCAAGGGAGTCCAAGCGAGAGTCATCTACCAGATGCCCTCAACAGCCATCAGCTGGTCAGTCTATGAGTTCTTCAAGTATGGACTCACCAAGCACCAGTACAACAAGAGGAGAACACAACAAATGGAAGCTGAGATGTAGATGCCTCTGTGGTGTAATCTACTCTGAGCTCTTTCTACAAGGAGATATTAATGTGCACATAGTATCTCACTAAAATCCACTTCAGTTGTCCCAATCCCATTCAGACATAGCAGATAAGAAAGACATCCTCAAAGGCAGTTTGAGTTGATATATTTCTTTACCACTCAAGAATAGATATTGTTTAAGTCACAGGACAACACCGTGATGTAAAAGCGAACCAGCTGATCTGGAGAAGTTTTCAAACTAGCATCCTTTGATTCTTGAAGCTGAGGCTGTAAGGAGTTCTAAGCTGAAAGAATAGTCAGCAGGGGGCAGTAGTGTTACTTTGTTGCCTCTAGTAGTTCTGTAGCTTTGCTGTCCTAGAACTGGATTTTTATTTTTCCCATCCAGAGTTTGAGTTTGCAAATAACTGACTCGTCATCCAGATCCCTCATAACAGACAGAGCGTTCAGTTCTTAATTCAGCATCTTAAGCAATCAACTTAAAGCAAGAACATCTACATTTATTTCCTGAAAAGTGTCACTGTCCAGAAACCTTGAGACAATAAACCAAACTTGGCCAAAGCTGCAACTCAAGTTGACAGAGAGTATGTTTTCCCCTATAAATTAACTTGAGACTCCACAGATTAGGAAAGAACATCTTAGTTTCTACAGATTGAGGTAGCCCCCCTTTTTTTGCAGGCAAAGTAATTAAAAAATAGTGAATCTACTTTGTTTTTTCAAATATCAGTGTTAACACTTTTGCTTATGATTTAATTGGGCAAAAAATACAAACGTTTAGATGCTCCCAGGTGTCAGAATTGTGTATTTAAGTAGTTTTTTGGTCATTTTGATAACTCAAATCTTATTTTATTTCCAGAACATATATTATTGTTTTCCCTAATTCTGTAATTAGTCACGGTCTACCTGTTTGGCAGAGGACAGCTTTAAAAAAAGAAGAAGAAGACCTTTATGTGCATTAGCTGGCATTAACAGTCTTGTAAACAACAGAGCTTCATTGTTAGTGCTCAACAGAAAAGGTTGTGTACATTATGCTGTATCCAAAAGAGTCTCAAGAGGCTAGTTATACAACTGTACCCACACTGAATACACTTTAATGCAAGCTGTCATTCTTATTGATTGATGTCTGATTGTTTCTGGCACTGAATTGCACTTGTGGAATAAAGACCCAGCAGTCGGGCTCTATTCACTGTTATTAAAAGGTGGGGAGCCCAACTTTCTTTAAATGTTTTATTTTTTTCCCCGTGTGTGTGTGCACGCTTTGCAAGAGAATAACTCAATACAAAGGTGTGAAGCTCATATTCATGGACCACACACAGCCCACTTTTATGTTAAGTGGGTTGGAGCAGTGAAGTCCTTACATAAAACCAATAAATGAGGCATTTATTAATAAAAAAAAACTGAGAGAGAACATGGTGGTAGGGCTCCATTCACCTTCTTTTATTGTGGTATGGAAGCCCATAGCTAATGTTCTTATCAGTAAGAACTCATAAGTAACTGGAAAGCTCTCATGAATGTATTCTTAACAACTTGTAACACAATGCTTGGTGCCATGCTCCTCTGAAGTTTACATACTTTGCGGAGCCATCTGTTGGGCCAGATCTTCGGTGGAGCCATTTCTGGCCTTTGGGCGATATATTTGACACCCCAGACTTAAAACACTCTTGCAAATTCACCAGTCAAAAAAGTAACAATTGCCATTTTACTCTGTATAAAAGATCCAAAGCGTTTGTTTCCCTTTAGAACAGAAAGCATAGAACGGGGTGGATCAAAAGGGAGGCGAAGCCTGCAGCCACATCTGTGCTGTCAGAAACACATGGTAAGTTTGTGTGTGTTTGCAGGTATTTACTTTTCATCCAGGGCAGGTACAGTTGTTTTGTCTTGAGCACAGGTGCACATTTCAACTTTGACCCCCTCAAAACTGAAAGTGCAACTTGAACTTGTGAACACGCTGGCTGAATTCAAACTGCTGGAAGAGTGAAGGTTTGGAATTTGGAAGAAAAAAATATAAAAAGGGTGAATGGTGAAGACTTCGGAGATGGATCATATTGATTATGCGGAAGTCTGTGTCGAAGTAATGGTCAGTTTTTAAAAATCTGATGGACGCAGACACAAACATCAGATTTTGATTAATATTTTCAAAAAGCAACATTTTACTGTAAACTTTAATTACCTCAAGTACACAGAAGACATCGGCGTAAAAGTTGGGAAAAAAACTCAATAAATAACCGTATGTCATGCATGCTGTGCTTCAAGACAGGTATATGTATTAATGCAACAAAGGTACATCAGTCACCATGACTCATGAGTTATTCATCATATTCACATTCATATCTTCAGTGTCAAGTCTGCAATTCATGCAACAAGCTAGAAAAAACATTCTGAAGCAGTGAATGTTTATTCTGTCATTTTCAAGTGTTGTAATCCTGATGGACTAGTTTTAATAACTTTGTCATGAAAGTAAAAATATTGACAATTACAATAAAGTTCAGTTCTTATTTTTTTTCATGAACCATAGAAAACAACAAAGAAATTAATATGATTAGTTACTCATAAATCATAATGTCTGAAATTCCATATTTGTTCCATTCATTAATTTGCTTTTGGATTAAATCATATATGAAAATTCTATTCTACATAAGTACGTAATTCCTGTGAGTAATTCATGTACATTACAAATACAAATGGGAAACTCAGACTTGTGACTGCTCTTTTAATATCTGTCAAGAGATTTTTGTAAAAGTGTCAGTTTGACATCACAACATAGAATCAGCTGAATTTAATCAGAACTATATCAAATCAGCTAGCATCTTCAACTTTGTTGTTGATCAATCAGGTTACAAAGTTGCACTCCAGTGTTCTGTAAATCTGCAGACTGTGACGAGGGTGGATGTCTGCACCCGGAAGAAGCTGTGAACGGATGTTTTACTTACATTTGCAGACTTTTAATGATCAGCAGTCTTTTGATGTAAAATTGCTTGACTTGGTCCCATTATTGCTCTTTTGTACCGATATGAAACAAATGCTAGATAAACAAAATCCTTTAGTTAGGAAACAGCATTTGGATGCATGCGTTTTAGAGTAGCAGGCTTAGCACTTGGTGATGAGTGACAGCTCCCCCACCTCAGTCTCTACACACACACACACACACACACACACACACACACACACACACACACACACACACACACACACACACACACACACACACACACACACACACAAACATGTTAGTCAGGCAGACACCTGTTCAAACAGGGAGTGTTAATGAACTGTTTCTGTTGCTTGGGCTCTCCCACTATGTCTGCATGCATGTACAGTCCACAGTATGTGTGGTCTGCCATAGCTTATCCTGCTAAAATTGTCTGCTTGTATCTCCTTCCCTCTCTCTGTGTGAATAAGCATGTCTGCTCCAAATCTCAGCAGTCTGAGAGGAGTAAACTATTTAGTCTGGTCATTTGTCTGCCTCCTTCTTACTATATTTGTGTGTGTGCATATGTGCACTTCAATGAAGATAAATGGAGTATGGTACTATGTATATTTATATGACATTAATCCATTATATGCCTGAATATTATGTGGAAGACTGCAGTGTCTCCTCTTCTCTTCTCTTCTCTTCTCTTCTCTTCTCTTCTCTTCTCTTCTCTTCTCTTCTCTTCTCTTCTCTTCTCTTCTCTTCTCTTCTCTTCTCTTCTCTTCTCTTCTCTTCTCTTCAAGTAAATGAAATAAGGTAAAGCACAAAAAAGTGAGCTAAGAAGAAACCACTGTTTTCCCACTCTTGACAGTATGAGCCTGTGTTTTACTCAAGAATGTAACATGTAGTTATTGTTTACTATTATCTATACTGTGAATCTCATATAGGGTATATGTCTCATATTATAATTTTAAAAGTAGCCATTATTTTATGTAAGAAATATATGAAAGGGGACATTTTAATTAAAAAAAAATCATGTCTCATTCTCTACATTTCTTCAGTTTGCTTTCATATGGGCTGTCGTTACATATAGCAAAAAACATTACCCACAGCCCTTGCTCAAATGTAATCATATATTACTATTCTGAAACTTCTTCCTCTTCCTTGTCTTCCTCATCTGCCTCTCTGACTGTTTCCATTCACTGCTGGTTTCAAATTTCAACACACCCTTCCAGCCTGAGCACTTTGAACTTAGCAACAAGTGTAAACAATTGTGAGTTGTTGGGTTTAAGAAATGACATCTGCGCAGTTTAACCTCCGCCTCGTTCGGCACTGCAAAAAATTGTTTTTAGACTTAAGAGTTTTGCATAGATCTGCAAATTCTGTCCAACTAGATGAAAGCAGGTTAATATTTTGTGAGTAACTTATTCATTCTAATCAGTCAGAATTTGAGATAGCATTTCAGCACTAAACATAAACATAATACGTAAACTGTATTATGGCAAGGTAGTGCAAACACATTTTAATCTATGTTATGACAAGAACAGCAGATAAACAAATCAGTGCAAAATCACTTAAAAAAATAGTTACCTCTGTGGTACCAAGGATGTTAATTATAGTTTTATATTGGCAGGTAATGGCATCTCAGATTGAAACCCCATCAGTGCTTCCTAGAGTTCAAAAAGCAAGCAGTCTAATAAGAGACCAATAAGAAAAAGAGGACTTATTTAAGCAAGAAACACAAGGGATGGTGAACTGATGGTATCTGCATATGTGGTTTTCATCATGGAGCATTGAGGAGGAGGGGATGGCGGGGCGATGGGTTTTGCTGGCCTCCACAATCACCTAACCTTATCCCAGCTGATGGTGGATTGGGATGAGTGTGCAGGAAAAATAAGTGCTCATTGTATGTGTGAAGTCATTCAAGACTGCATCCTGTTGATGACATCATGAAGGTGGTCGAGAAAACATCAAGTCTGTGCAAAACCCTCAAAAGGTGGCTACTTGGAAAAACACACATCATTTTCTTTTTTGGATACTTTCTTTTTATTGTTTTTCTTTGAACATTATACAGGGGAGATAGATGGTAACAATGAAACAGAACATAAAAATAAAATAAAATTCAATTCAATTAAAAAATAAAAAAGGAAGAAAAAATAAAAATAAATAAATAAATAAAACAGGTGAAAAAAGAACGTGTTGGGTCAACATGTTTCTACAATTGATCAGTTCTCATTATCAATGTAGAATAGAATAGAATAGAATAGAATAGAATAGAATTCAACTTTATTGTCATTGCACATGTCACAAGTACAGGCAACGAAATGCAGTTTGCATCCACCCAGAAGTGCTTTAGCCATGATATAGATATATTACAAAATATATATTAGCAATAATATACATATATAAATATATTACAGAAATGGATCTGTTTTAGGTATGAGGGTACAAAATATGGGTTTATTATGGGTATGTTATAATGTACACGGTATGAAGGAATGTTATGAATATGCTATAACTATAGGTATGTAGAGGCTGTAGTGGTGTACAAGCTATGTACAAGCTATGTACAGGCTATAAATATGAAAACTATACAGAAATATGAACTAGGCAAGTTATAAACAGTTGTAGAATTAAAATTTATCGTATTGTACAGAATGTTTGTTTATGCAGATTTATACAGTAGTGCAGTTAAGATAAGTGAAATATGTGGATAATTTCTACAGAGGCTATATAAAGTGCTAGTGGTTGTGAGTGGTGGTTCAGCCATGTTATTATTGTGTGTATGAGGGTCCAGTTGTCCAATGTGATGGTCTTTATCCTGTCGAGTTTATGTAATCAGTCCATTTCTCCCACGTTCGATGGTGATGATCTTCCTGCGTCCTTATTCTATAAGTCAGTTGTTCCATAATTTGTATCTTGTCTATAATTTTGATCCATTCATCCTGCAATGGTGGGTCTATCTTGTACCATTTTCTTGTGATTGCCTTTTTACAGGCTGCAAGCATCATTTTCAATACGTATCTATCCTCTTTCAACACATTTCCCGTAATGACACCAAGATATAATAATGTACAAGACTTAGATACAGCATAACCCAGAATATTACCCATAACTAAATGAACATCTTCCCAAAATTTTGCGATCTTGAGACAGAACCAGAACACATGGGAATGATTCACATTTACATCTCCACAGCTTCTCCAACACAGTTGTGGTAATGAAGTGTGTTTGTTCCTAATTAACACACATCATTTTCATTTTTTGCCTATTATATGCTGGACTCCTTTGAGTTGAAAGTGAGACAACAGTAACTGAAGTTACAGAAGAGCATCTTGGAACACAAACATGTCGAACCGTGAAGCAGCAGAAGACCACACTAGGTGTCACTCTCGTCAGCTAAGAACAGGAAACTAAGGCTACAATTTGCACAGGCTCATCAAAATGGGATAATAGAAGTTTAGAGGCTGATTCTATTGCAGAAGGAAGATTCAGCTAATGAGTAATGATGTCAGTATTGAGTTTGACAGCGTGGGCATGTAGAAATGATATAAAGAATATAGACTTGCAGCCTGAACAACCAGGAGAGTAGGGAAATGAGTGAATACAGATCTTCCTTACTGAACTTATGTTTAAGCTTCATATTGAAAAAAAATGTCTGCCTGGTCTGATGAATCTCAATTATGCTGCATCATTCAGATGGTCAGGTCAGAATTTAGTGTAAACCACATGAAGGCATTGATCTATCTTGCCTTCTACCCACAGATCAGGGAAGTGGTAGTTGGTGTGGAGGATATTTTCTTTATGCACTTTGAGCCCCCTAGAACCAATTGAGCATTGTTTAAATGCAGTACCTGAGTTTTTCTGTTGACTGTGTCCATCCCTTTGCAATCAAATGGTCTCCAAACCAATCAAACAGAGCCTCTCTAGGAAGAGATTCACGTAATGGATGTGCAACAAATCTGCAGTAATGGTGTGATGCTGTCATTTCAATAAACACCAAAATCTCTGAGGAAATTTTCCAGCACCTTGTGGAATCTATGCCATGAAGAATTAAAGCAGTTCTGACGGCAAACAAAGCTCAATGTGCTAGAGAGGTGTACCCAATGAAGTGTCCAGTGAATGTAATTCAAACTACTTTTTACACTTTCAGTATTTTATTCAGTGCAGAAATTAAAAATAATGCAAATACCTAAAATAAAAAGTTGTGTTCAAACTTGTCAGACTCGTACTTTCATTCACAGGCTGGTTTTATGGTGAGACTGAGCTCTAATAAATTGCTGAGTCAAAGATGGAAGTGAGAAACAAAACGCTGGATAACCTGACTTAGAAAGACATTCTCATGTTTGGCAGTTTATTTAAAATGTCAAACATTTAAGCGTTTACAAAGCTCAGCCTCTAAATAGAGCACTGTAATTCTGATAATATTGTGTACCAACATGATCATTAATATGTTATCACCTGTTACAGCAGTTATACACAACAAACAGCGCAAATTACTTTCACAATTACCCCTTTATATAGATACAGTGCTACACCCTTTACACTTTCAGTCATAATTAAGCCGAGGTGTTTACCCAGTGGGCGTGTGTGTGTGTGTGTGTGTGTGTGTGTGCGTGTGTGTGTGTTACACATAATGTGTAAGTGTGTGGTTTAGTAGCTGCTGTGCCCTAAAACAAACCTGGAGTACTTTCACTCCTGAATATTACCTCTGCTTTAAGGACATCTTGCACGACTGCTTTGACAACAAGGCAGACACACACACATTCATGCAGTTGTGTTTCTATTACAATAATTCACCATAGTGACTGGTGAAAAAGATTACAAAATGCTGAAGGGCTGGTATACATAACCTCCCTTGCACATTAGCGTAAGTCCATGTTTTGGAAACTCAAGCCTGCAGTCAAAGCCCCTTACAGCAAGCACCTGTGGAGCTGTGTTTTTACACACACAGCAACACGCAACAAGGGTATTAGGAGTGTGAACGCCTGAAGGACTCAGGTCCCCTACAAGATTTCTCCCTTAGTAGCTTAGTAGTCTTCTCTCCCCCTCTATTGCTCTTTGGTTGTTTCTCTTGTCAGATCTCTCTCCATATTTTAAGCTAAATCGCAACTGGACCACTCAGCATGAATTACAGGGTGATACAGGATTATGCCATAATGTCCACTTATTTCCACACTTGCCAACAGATAATAAATGAGGTGTGATTATGGTCTCTTCATCTAATTCGCTGGGATACACACAGACACATATAGTTTGTGATCTCACGCTCCTTGGGGGTGCTGCTGGATAAAGGAGCTGTTGCTGTAATCCCCTTGGCTGCTGCAGTCTCTCCTGCTCTAGGCAGATTTGCAGGGAAGGCAAGGAGCCAAGAGAGGAGGAGAAACCGGTAAAGCAGAAAGGAGCTAACATAATTGGTGTTAGTGAATAAAAGATCACATGATATCCATTTATGGCTGGCATAATTTGTTTAGATTGTTTTATTTACTGGCTTTCTGTAAAACCTGAAATCACTTTGCAGCCATGAACTGAGATGTTATCTCTTCTTTTATATCCACGGTTCTAGTAGAGTGCTAACCGGAGTTTCATAATCTAATTCATTTGCTAAAGTGATGCTGAAGCATTAACCCCCACCCCTCAGTCTCAGAATTTAAATCCACATGAGTGTAAAAATATAGTCACAAGACAAAGAAAGCACCCCATCTTTTAATCCTAAGGTTTTATGCACCTGCTGACTTGAGTTTGTTTTGTAACCACAGGACCTGAGCATGCTTACACTTATTGAGTCTAAAATGAACTCCTCTGTATGCCAAATGATCTCCCACATAGCAGCAACAGAATGGCTGAAAAAGGAGGCAACTAATCCAAACTAGTCCTCAAACAATGAGTGAAAAGGGGCCTTCACAGAGTTGTGCAAAAAATAACAAATAAATGAATAAATATTAACAATAATAATAAAATGCAAACCTCATTTACATGAAACAACAATGTAATGAAGAAAACTATTTACAACAATGTTACTTTGAGTTATTGCTTCTAAATTATGGAGTGTGCATAGTTTTCCCACACACAGATTCTGTATTGTGGTTTTGCTTTTGTTACACAAATAATGACGCAGTGTAGTATGTCATGTGTTGTTGATATCAGGTTGTATTGAAATAATTTTGAAACCTGTTAGGGACCAGGTGATTTAAAATGCTGATATTTAAAACCTTATTACCCTTATTAATTAAAAATATTAAGTCTTCGTTTGTGATATCAGCTAAAAGGGTGATCGTGGCTCAAGAGTTGGCAGTTCGTCTTGTTTGAGCCCCGGCTCGGACAGTCTCAGTCGTTGTGTCCTTGCGCAAGACACTTCACCCTTTGCCTACTGGTGGTGGTCAGAGGGCCCGGTGGCGCCAGTGTCCGGCAGCCTCGCCTCTGTCAGTGCGCCCCAGGGCGGCTGTGGCTACAATGTAGCTTGCCTACACCAGTGTGTGAATGTGTGTGTGTGAATGGGTGAATGACTGAATGTAGTGTAAAGCGCTTTGGGGTCCTTAGGGACTGAGTAAAGCGCTATACAAATACAGGCCATTTACCATAAAATACTCAAAATTGCATTTTGATACAAACAGCAGGCTGTACCTAAAGGTGTCATGTTGGTGTTAGGTATGGATTGTAGATGAATCCAGACCTTTGAAGTGAGGTAACCCTAACCCTAGGCTTTAATTACTGTAACACCTTAATGACAAACACAGCAGTACTGAGTGTCTGTTTATTCTTATAATAAACAGACAAGACAGTAAGCGTAACAGACAAAATGTCAATGATAGCTCTCAGTCAGCAGGAATACTAAAAGGAATCCAGAAAGGACATGTGACAAATTTACTAAAGACAGTTAAACTAAAATATGGCACACACTCATTTGTCTTTAAATTGCTTGTATGCCAGATTACAAGGTGGTGTTTTATTTCTTTGAATGGAAGATGATTTGCAGTGCTGAAAATACATTTTTTCCATGAGGTTCTTGCATGTTCTGTATTTGGTCATTTGTGTTGTGCACACACAGCACTATGGGACAAAATCCAATGGATGACACATTCACTTTGCATAAATCACGATATTTTACAGTCAAGACATGCTTTAAGGTAAGGTTGAGGCTTAATTTGGGTTAAGGATAACGAGAGGTAGCGTCGGAAATAGGGTTAAGAGAAGTCACTGCATCCAGTCTCTATCCATCCATTCGCCTATCACATCTGTCTTAGGGCAAGAGGCAGGGTACACCCTGGACAGGTCGCCAGTCTGTCACAGGACCTGCAGTCTTTTCATTCAAAGTCTTTTCATTCACATGAAGCTCCAAACTGACAAGTCCCTATGCAGAAGGCTCTACAAATCAGCTCTAAGCTGGCCTCCAGTATTTTCAGTGCTCCAAAAAAATGGTAAAACACTTAAATGCTTCCCACATTTGTCTGATCAACTTTGTCTTGTTTAGTAAGACCCACATTCACCGGTAGCATTCAGAAACCTCGATAAGATTTGTGCCACAGTTTTCAAATTTCTTCAAGAAAACTCCAGCTGGAATATTGAGGGTTTTTTTGTGTTTACACATGAAAATACAATGAAGAAAAAAAGCCCGGATTCTTTAAACACAAAATCATTCCTGGAATAAATCCATGAGAACAGACATTTTTCGTCTCGCTTCTTTTTAGATGTTCTCACAAAGTTCCAAACATACCACTTTCAACCTTTAGAGACAAGTGACAAATGGTTTCTGGCTGTTTCTTGTTAACTCAGACATGACTCCAAAGATGGCAATCGGGGTGAAATATGAAGCACAAACAAACAAAATATCAACTAAAATAGCTCACAGATCACCAACTTGCTGTGCCAGTTGTGACTTGAATGTCTCCCATAGCATGTGTGTGTGTGTGTGTGTGTGTGTGTGTGTGTGTGTGTGTGTGTGTGTGTGTGTGTGTGTGTGTGTGTGTGTGTGTGTGTGTGTGTGTGTGAGCTATGAAGAATTGTGATATGGGGGAGACACAGCTCCTGTCATCACTTAAGAGAACAAGTAGGGGAGGAAACATTTTCCCACCACTGCAAGGATACAAGATGATCAGTGAAACGCAATAAAATGCTTACACATGCTCACACATAGTAACTCTGCAACTCTGTGGGAGAAGGTTGGAGAGAAAGACACACCAGCTGTTTTGATTCTGAGCATTCATACTCAGGGATGTAAAGACACAAGCAATGGGGCGATGTTGTGGGCGGCTTTGGCGTGCGTGTTAGTTTGAAACGGGATCCTTTTCACTTGTCGTGCAATAAAAGAACAACATGCAAGACTTGCACTGAATACAAAGCTCCTTGATAAAGCCAAGTGTTTACAGTATAGTAAAATGCCAGTGCTAATGGGCCAGAATAAGGAGAGGCGGGTAATCCTCCTACAACATGGAAGCTGATATTTTAAAATGAGCAACAAAGCCAAGATGTGTTATTTAAAAAAAAAAGAATTCAATGGCCTATAAAAGACCTAACGATGCTTTGTGGAACGGTTCTTTGTTTAAAGATGGAAATGTATTTTTTGCCTCAGGAGGAATCCACCAATTAAAAACTTACTTTGCCATGCTTCTGTCATGATCAAAGCAAAGGCCATACACGCACGCATGCACGCACAAACACATGCACACACACGTGCACACGCAAACCCTTGGGCCTTTGGGAGTGAAGCCTTGGCAGGGTCTGATGAACTGCAGCATTGTTACAGATCACTGCAGGTGTCCAGCACTCTTTCTCCTCAGACCTTCCTTCTGCCTTGAATGTTGTGACAAATTCTGTGAATAAAAGGTAGTCGAGGTCATAAAACCATCTCGGAAACATTTTGGAAAAACACCTGCACAATTAAAAATTTCCGCTGCACAACAGATGTGCAACAGCTAATGCTTGCAAACTTGTGCATGCGTGTGTGTGTGTGTGTGTGTGTGTGTGTGTGTGTGTGTGTGTGTGTGTGTGTGTGTGTGTGTAAGCAACACAGGTGCAGTCAGGGACACAGGGAGAAACAACGCTCTTGCCCTTTGAACTTGATCTTGAAAAGAAAGCTGCTTTTGCTTCCTGTCAAATAAGCTTAACTGTTATGCCTTCAAGCTCTAGTCAGCACAAACTGGTCTGGCAAAAACTACAAGCTATTCATTTATTCACAGGAAGCTCTCAAACCATTTCAAAAGTTTTATTCACACTCTTGTCTAAAACAACTCCAGTGACAGCTATTGTCATTTTATAGTTTTCTTTTTTTGATTTGTGGTGTTGTACTTGGAAGATATTGTTACAGGACAGGTGACAATCATAAATTTTATCTCAGCTCATGTCCAAAAATGTTTTTTTCTTTTCTCACTCTCTGGCAAACAGCTCCAGGCAGGATCTGCCTAATTCACGTTGCATTCGTTGGTGTTTGTTGGGAAGTAGGCATATGATATCTAAGGGATGACACCTGGCCCCTCAAAACTTTAACAACCTGGAGGTGTAGACCAGGAAGTGGAGGAGGAGGGAAGCTTGAGAGCCCATAAGTGGAGCCCGAGTAGCTCCTTTATCAACTCGCTGATAGGAGACGACTGTGTATGTGTGTGTCAGAGCTGTTCAATGCTTTGCTTGTCTCTGCTTATCACCGCTAATTAAAACATTTGGATTCTTCTGGCTGGCTCTGGAGGAGTTGCTGTGTGTCTGAGCATGTGCGTGGGAGACATGAGAGCGGAGAGGAGTCAAAGGAAGGAAATGTTGCAGCTTGAAAGACTTCCTGTCCATCTATGGACAGAAGGGCTCAACACATACTCGCTATCAACAGCTGGCAGACATGCTGTTTCTGCAGAGACTTATTTAGAGACAGCTGTGGTTTCTGCATGTTCAGGCTAATATTCCAAAATGATTTTTATCTGTTTTATTATTTGTTACTCATCATATGTAATAGCACTTCATATCTAAATACATTAAACAATACATATATAATCTGTTCATAGAAACATAAATGCAACTGAGAGGTGCTGAGGGGCAAATCCATTTATGGTACTTGCTTTCTCACAAGCTTTACCTTTGCACTCCTACTTAACTCTCAGACCCTCATCCCTGAGCTATCTGTGTCTGTTCCTAATGGACACAGCACACACAAACACACACACACATACATGTAGAAACACACACAAACAATAAAGACTAGACCTACTTCCTTAAATATGGCCCTGCTCTTTATAAGATCTGGGTGGGCTCATCTCTGTATCCTTTCTAATCCTTGCCATGACCTCTGTCCCCACTCATACAAACACAGCGGTGGGGTAACTACATTTCCTAACACACGAAATATCCCTGATAAAATGAAACAAAAAAAGAGAGCACATTTTCATAAAATGCCAAACATTGGTAAGAAAAACAAAACATGCCACCTTCTTCCCAAAAAGTTGATTCTGTTCATCTGGACGTAGCGATTCGAACAGAATCAAGTTTTTGGGATTGTCTTACCTGGATGATTGAGCATGCATCAAAACATCTCACTTTCTTACGTTGCTGCGTGATCACGTAACATAACGAATTTACCAGTATGCCAGAGGAACAATGAGGACTGATTATGTGGAATCTGCTCAAATTGTGCAGAAAGGTGTCATATCTAATTCCTTTTGAAACCACGAGGCCTGTGAGTGCTGATGTGGTTGCCCTATGATGGATGGGCCTTCCCCTGGGGTAGCTGATGTCTTTTGGCTTTACTGTAAATGTTTACATTCCTACTTGCACTGATGCTATCTGCTAATAGTTTCTGGGACAAGCCTGAGGAGTCCTCTGGGTGGGATTATTTGCTGTGTGTGTGTGTGTGTGTGTGTGTGTGTGTGTGTGTGTGTGTGTGTGTGTGTGTAAGAGAGAAAGAGAGAGGAAGAGAAAGACAGAGACCAGGTCAAAGGGAAGCAGATCTGTCTTTATACTTGGGGATTAACCATGACCCCTCTCTTTCCTGAGTCCTGGCCTGTGCCTCCTTGGGGGGGGGGGGGGGGCAGCGCATTAACAGCACCTCACTGCTGCTCCATTTTCTTCCCAAAGCAGAAAAAGACATTTGGGTGTCTCTGACAGTACAATCAACAACTGGCACACTCGTGAGAGGGCAGCCTCTCCCAGTCTCAGTGTGGCGTGAGCTCTAAATCCGTTCATTTCACCGAGAAGTCTCGGTGCCAACAGCCGTTATGTGACCGTGGTATTGTTAAATCAACAAGGCCCTTAAGAAAATAATTCCTATTGCAATAGGCGCATTGGAAATGCATGCATAATTGCTGCTCAGGGGCCTTGTGAGAATGCTCTGTCAATAGATCTGTATCTTAAAAACGCAGCCTAGCATGGATTATGTGAGGACTGCCATTCCTGTGTTGCACACTACAGAGGCAGCCCCACCCTCAAGGCATTCCTCTGCAACATAAAAGACAGCAGGTAATTACCTGTTTCCACTGCCATTATTAAGTGTTATTTAAATCTGCTATTAATACTCTGTTAAGTTGTGGGAGCTGGTGCGAGTGATTGTTCAAAGAGGCGGACAAACACGTTCTTCTGCACCGCTGTCTGGTCGTCTCTTCCCTTTCTTTCACTCTCTCTCTGCCGTCTCCGGACGTGCTCGCGAGGAGACACAAAAACAAAGCACAACTCAAAATGTTTATATACTTAAGCATCGCATTTAGAGTAATGTTTCATAGCTCAGTGGACTACTGGCTGGAGCACATTCCCGGGCACAAATGCTCTTAAAGAAGTGATAAAGGATGTGACCTTAGAGTGATTCACTGCAGTGATAATAAAGAACGGATAAGAGCTGTTGTTTCCGGTTTTGTACCTGGAACGAGTTTGAATTTCTTATCCACAGAACATCTGACCTACCCAGAAAACGGTGGCAAGCACTTCTAAACAATTGTTGAACTTTGGTGATAATAGTGAAGCTGGTACGATGGTTACGAATCAAGGAGCTATCAGATAATGACAAAGGAGTGCCGAGATAGTTTTTTTTTTTAACTCCCCAGTGTATAATTTTAGAAGTGGAGCAGTAAAAGGAGTCATTAATGTAATGAGTTGTGTTTTACAGATGCCATAATGACAGTTATGAAGCTCAATAGCTGACGGTGATCAAAAAATTCTTAATTTGATGCTACCTGTTGGGTAAACTCATGGGTGTCAATTGCACATTCTGTCAATGACGGTGTTTAAAGTGATACTGAGTAAGCGATGCCTATGTTATGGTTATCTTAGTAAAGCATGTACTAATTGCTACTTAGGCCACAATCGTCTGGAATGGGGGTTAAAATCCTTGCAGAGATCTCTATATTTACTCCATCAGATAATTTAAAAGAAATAACCGTGCAGTGTAACCAGCTGCTTTTCCAGTGATTATCTTATCCCACAGATGAACTTCAACTCTTCCCTCTTGAACTGCTGCCAAGTCTCTACCATGTAAGTGCACTGGGTTCCTCGGTATCTTAGCCAGATCTAGCCCTTGCTCATCTCATCCAGTTTCAGTATTGTATTACAATTATGAGATCTAGGATGCTTGCATTGGATAACCAATGTGATGTTACCAATGGCTGCCATCATATACCTCTGTATAGATCTGTTTAGATCAGAATATGCATATATTCAGTCAACAGGAGTCTTGTTCTGCCAAAGGTTTTCTTTGTTTTTTCTATTAAACGGGAGTTTTACCTTCCCACTGTCACCTTGTGTTTTCTCATAGGGGATCATCAGACTGTTGGGGTTTTTGCTCTAATAATTTATGGTCTTTAACTCGCAGCATTAAGGGCTTTGAGGTGTCTGTTGTTGTGAATTGGTGCTACATAAACAAATGAACTGAAAAGCCTCTCCAGAGCAGAACAAGGACTACCGACACCAGCTGCCAACACCAACTGCAGAGTCGACACCAGATCCTCTCTGAAGAAACAGATGAATGACATGGAAGAGCTCCTCGATAGCACACAGGCTGGTAGGAAAAACACAAGATAGCGAGGGCTCGGGGTAGCTGGTTAATAATAAGTGAACACTCAAAATAAGAGCAGTGGGATTGTCCTTTAGGAAATCATTGCATTTTATGTGAAAAATGCTAAAATGAGACGCCAGTTGCGCCACTCAAGCAAGGCTTTGTGTTTAAAACACTGATGTATGTTGCTATAATAGACTGTATATAAAAATGGGAATCAGCTACAGTAGTAGTTTAAGTATTATTAATATGCTCAGGGTAAGATTTTTGCATGGGTCACTACACACATTCAGACACCTGGAAATTAATTCACATAAAAACTACTAATTAACATATTACTAGAAATTAACTTAATGTACTACATTGTTTGCAGTAAAAGCCTTAAAATGCTCCAAAAGTATCACAAAGACTGTGAGCAGCTTCAGTTGTAGATCTCCAAATCCAGTTAAAGCATCCACAGTCCTGATGCCATTTAGCATTACCACAGCTACTGTCACAGATGACACTTCCTATGTTAAGTGCAAATCTGCTGAAATAAGTGCCAGCAGCAGAAGCAGCATTGCAGTGCAATAATAATAACACAGAATTATATCCAGGGACACGGTATTAGTCAACTGTGAGCACAAAACTAGCCTAGGTAAGTGTTTTCTCTGGGAATTTGAAGTAAAAAGTATGAAATAACCGTACAACACTTTAGTTTAACAATAACTAAATAATAAATCAACTGAACCTTGCAACTCTTCAGGAGCTGCACAATATTGTCATAAAACCGAAAAATATTTTCTACCTTGCATCTTGTATCTTGGGTTACGTTTTTTAACCAGCTGCTTAAAGCTCTGGTTTTCCATGGTGTAACCATTACCAGTAATTTTGTCCTTTTTCATAGCCTGGTCATTCTCAGCCCTGTTTTTTGATGAAACATATTTGTTTTGTCCACCTTTAGCAGGAGATTTTTTTTCCTATGCTTTTCAGAATTCTGTGCTTTGTTAGAATTTGCTGAAGCAGCTTCCTTTTTGGGTAATAAATCATTAATGGTGGTGACATACGGCTCCTGCTCTCAGACATGCCTGGGCTTATCTCAGTGTTGCGTGCACTAGGACATGGCAGTACAATACCATTGATATCATGACATGGCATTTTTATACCACATAAAAATTTATGCTGGTATTGTTGTTATGATATGGCACCGAGCTAAATCCATGCTCGGAATTATGTTCACCATGGTGATGCAGTGGTTAGCACTCTCACACCTTTTTGCATGTTTGCATGTTCTCCCTGTGCCTGCATGGCTTTCCTCTTGGCACGATTCAAAGACAAGCATCTTAGGTTACAGATTAAATATGGTGAAATGCAGCTCAGGCAGTCCATTTCCATGAAAAAACAAACAAACAAACGATATTTTGATAATTACTACAGTGCATGGATGTAATCTCACCAAATACAGAACCACTGAACTGACCTGATAAAACTAGTAAGGGCCAAGGTCAATCCAGTAATTGAAGTCCATTCTGAGGGGACATGAACATTGGCATTTTATTTCCATTGGTGATCTTTTCCATTGTTTTTTTTTTTTTTTAAAGTTAATCGGGTGCAAATAACATTACCAGGTTGACCCAACACTGACCTAACCTTCTTAATATAGTATATCATTTACATGCTGCTTTTACAATGCAAATAGAGATGGTGCATGTGTTTACTTTTAGCTTTGCAATCATATAGGGCAGTTTACATATTGTGGATAAACCCCTGACTGGTTCTCTAACCTCTGTGATGTCTGACTGCTTGTGCTCTTTTTTTCCCTTTTTTTTTTAGGGGGGGCACCTTGAACTTTGTTGTATGAATGGTAGGTACAGCTCCCAGCAGCTCAGCAGTGTCTTTGATGGAGACAATGTCATAATGTAAAGTAAGGTAAATTGACCTTTTAGCTGAAGCTCACCTGTGAATGAGTTTTAACTGGTGTTAAAACCTTAAACTTATCCTTTGTCGCAGTCTCCTTTCACCGTGCCTGTTTTGTTGTCTGTGGGTGGAAATTTACACGAGTGTGACGCATCACAGAATAGGTGCAGGAAAAGAAAAACTCTTATCTTGTCACGGTAGAAAGCTCTGACTAGACCAACTATTTACCAGCACAATGTGAATAATCAGAGCACATAGAAAGTGGCGTACCGTGGCGCAACAGTGTTACACCCTGACCTTTTCTGCTGAAAAGTGTTGTTTTTTTTTAAGTCTTTAAAAGCAAGTGTGCGCAAATGAAAATAATTTATCTGTGAATTATGGTTAGACATCGAAAAGAAGATGTGTTTTTCCTCCCACCCTGAAACCTGCTGCGCACAGTGCCAACCACTTACTGTAGTCTGAAGTGCTGTTTTGATACAAGAGATAGATGGGGTTTGGGCTGGAGCCAGAGTGCAGCAAAAGGTGATCATCTCTGCCAAAGCTGCCTGCGTTGGGAAAAGGGAAGCTGAAGCACTGTTACATCCCAGTTCTTTGATGTCTCTTTAATGTTGTAGTACTGTAATGATAATATTGTTTGGGATTATAAAGACAGGACACTGCGGTGCTTTTTAGACCTTGCAAACCTTTTGTAACCCTGCAGTGTCAGTAAACATGTTACATAAACTGTATCTTTTTTAAATATTATTCCTGGGGGAAGATAAATTATTTTATCTGACCATCCTTTCTCCACCATCTGCAAGCTCCTTTGATAAAACACAGGCCTAGATGTTAACTCCCTCTGGATGGTAAATGCAATCAGTTAAAAACCAAACTAGGGCCAGGGCCTTGGAGTGGGGGTATGTCACCAGGGTGCAGAGGAGGCTACCCCCCCCCCCCCCCCCCCCGTCCCCTTCTGGCTGCCTCTGCCTCAATTTTATCCCACAACTTAGACATTCACATTATTCACACTCTCATTACACATACATATAGGATCTTGGGGGTGGGCACAATCACGGAGTCCAAATCACCATCAGGGTGTATACCTCACCCCTGACGTCGTTGCCCACCTCTCAATTTTAAATACACTTAGTCATTGAGGGTTAGCAGGGGGGACTATGCGCTTACCTGCTGCTCCTTGGCAGGTAGCTCCATGCCCTCCTGGGTTTTAATTGCACCTTAGAACACATATGCATCAACACTACAATGAGCGGGTGGAGGGAGGTTTGGAGTCTTCTCCCACCCCCATTCTCTGCGGCCTGCTGGAGCGGGAGGGCTAGTAGGAGGAGTTGGCCGTCCGACTGCGGTCTGGGGTGTGGGGCCTCCCTGTTGCTGCGGAGTCGGGGTGGTCTGCCTCTCCCCACCGCAGGGAAAAGGGTAACACCACCTGGGTCTGGGTGCAATTCCCCCCTCCAGGGGCAAGGGTACCTAGACCTGGTTTGTAGAGTACGCTTGGGGAGTGTGATTGTGTGTACAGCGTCTCTTTATGTCTGTCTCCACGTTGGTTGAGTGTGGAGTGAGTGCATATGAGAGCATGAGGGTGGGAATGGATGTTTGTGTCTGTGTGTGCCTGTATGTCTGTGTCTATATGTCAGGTTGGGTATCAGACGCCACCTCTCTGGGGACACCTCAGGCCCTCCAAGGTTTGGAGGCCTATCTCCACCCACCACCACTTCCCCTGCCGGTGGCGGACTCCCTCAGGTGTCGGTGTGTTGGTGGTTCTTTGTGTCTGGGGGTGGGCGTCCGGGTGCACACCGGCTCACTCCTTGGCGGCCGCTTGTCGGGGCCTGGGGCCTGGGGCTCGCTCGGGCCCCTTTGGAGGTGGGGTGCCCCCGGCCTCTCGGCCTAGGGCTCGGTCACTCAGGCGCAGCTGGGGGCCGGCGGAGCTCACGGGCGCGTCACTGCAACTCCCCCTGACTTCTGCTCCGCGGCTGCTGGGCGAGCCCTCATCTGGGACTCTCCTCAGCTCTTACTGGGACAGTGGCGCGGCTGCCCCTCTGTTGGTCTTCCATGGTCTCTTGTGTTCTGGGGGCCTCTGGATGTCTGGAGTTTTGATCTCCTCCATACCCGCTTCACACCCTGGAGGACGGGGCTGTGGCCCCCCCACACTCCCTAGCAGATCATTACATGGAGAAACCTTTGGAATGCAAGCATGCTGATCCACACAGGTATGCACACATGGGTATTCACAGACGCGGACTAAAGCTTTCTTGGCTGCTGCCTCAAAGCACACTGTGCGCTGTCTATCTTGCGTGCTGCACAGTATCGTTTATTATTTAGTAAATACTGATATCTATGACTAGCTAGTTTATTGTGATGGTGCTTTGTTTTCTCTATTATTATGTTGCTCTTTGTTGTTTGCTGTCTCCTCTGTTTGTTTTTGTTTGTTTGTTTGTTTGTTTGTTTTTTTCTCCATACAGGTGACCCAGGAGTTCTTTTTTTTTTTCTCTCTCTTCCCCCCCCCTTCTCACCGTCTCTTCTCCCCTTTGGTTTTCTTTCTTTCTCTCCCCCTCTCTCTCTCATTCATTCCCCCTGTCCTATTTATTAAAAAAAAAAAAAAAAAAAAAAATGACAAAGGATGAACTGAAGCTCTGCCATCACGTAATGTCGCATACTGCTGTTTCTGATGTCATTTAAAAAAAAAAAAAAAAAAAAAAAAAAAAAAAACCAAACTAAAATGCTGGTCCCCTTGTATAGGAATTACATTTTTTCCTATGGCGTCTGATCACTGTGCCGTTCCTTGAGAGTGATGATGAGGGTGTAGTCTTTTCAGTAAAGCATGATTAATGTGCACTGTCTTGTGCAGCCTGGCTCCATGGTGCAACATCTCCACGGTCTATTAACCATCTCTGACTAGTGCAGCACATAGTAGAGAGCACACCTATGCAGAAGGATTAAGAAACCCCCCCCACAATTTTTGTATAAAACAACAGCAAAGATTCTTCTTCCTAATATCACGTAAAGGTTTGTGCAATGCTGAAATGTTAGAGGAGGAAGTCAGCCAACTAGATGAACACCCATTTCCAAACAGACACTTTAAAAGCATAAACTCTATCCGTGTGAGATACAGAATGTTAGAAGTACATTCGTGTGAAGAAGCCTTATTGCTTTCTAATCTGTTGCTTTAGTACCGTGCAAAAGAAGAATGTCTTCTTGCAGGTGTTAATGTTAAGTTTCACGATCAATAAAGGTGTCCCATAAATAAAATAAATGCCCACTAAAAGTGTCAGAGGCCTCGGTCAAGCTTCTCACACATCAAGATAAGCTACTTTCTCTTGTTGGGTTTGTATAACTTCCAGATTCCTTTCTGCTCCGTCTGGTCGCTCACAATGAGCTGTTGCTGGCAGTCATGGGGGAAGAAGAAAAAAACAACATATATATCATCCTATGAACTTGTGAGAAACCCAGTCAGCACTTCATTTTAAGACACTGCAGAGATGACCCCATCAAATTTCTAAATTGCATTTAAGATATTGTGCACCATCTGACACCGTAGTATAGGTATGAGGTTAAATATGACAACAGAACCTACATTATTTATATTTTATTTTCATCCATATCCTTATATAGATATTAAAAAACACAGTTCTTATATTTATCACTGTTGTGACCTTGATTTGATTATAAAAACCCCGAATAAAAATCTTGATATAAAAACATGGAGTATTTGAGATGGTGCATCATGGAGAAAGGGGTGATCTACAAATCTGTTGCAAACATAATGGTTTTTTTTTTATGAACAGAAAGAAGAACTCAGAGTAAAGAAAACTTTTAGGGTCGTGAGAGAAATAATTTCTCCTATATTATTTGAATAAGTTCAAACTTTCATGATGATTTCCACCGTCAACACAATGAAAATGATTTGCTTTGTTGTATTTCTTTTCTTTTCTTTTATTAATCCCACAAGAAAAGGTTGAAATATAACATTGTAGTTAATAATTATTTTTTTTTTTTACTTTTGAAAGTTTTGAAATATAATTCATAAAATCACTTTTTAAAAAGTTAAAAGAAATATTTAAAAGTCATGATCCTGGCCAAAGATATACCTGTCACATAAGAGGTTTGAAGAAATCAGTAGTATTTCCCTTTAAAATGTTTTTTTTTTCTAACTTGCAAATAGTTACACAATATGAAACTGACAAAATATTAAACTACATTACTTATTCCGATTTAAAAATGGAGGATTTTCTGTATAAAATGTCCAATTACATCGTAAAATCCATCGAGTCAGCAGAAACCTCCTAAAGAGCAGAACGCTTGCATTTGAAGCGACACTTGTTGAAAACAGTTCTGCTTCTTTGCTTCGGAGCCTCAAAGCATCCCTCCACAAAACATGTCCATGTTCCAGGGTTGGTGGTAGTAGTAGTGCAGGTACGGGTAGTACTGATAGCCCCGGTACAGTGGCACAGTCATGGGGATATGTACTCCAATCCCCTGGTGGTATTGCTTTTGATCGTCCCGCACCAGAACTTTTACAGCCACTTTCTTTGGGGAGCTGCATACGACCATTTCGGTCGCCATCTGGCGACGTTTGGTTTTATATCTCCGGTTCTGGAACCAGATTTTCACCTGGGTCTCTGTAAGCTTCAAGGCTCCTGCCAGATCGGCCCGTTCGGGACCAGAAAGGTACCTTTGATTGCTAAAACGGCGCTCCAGCTCGTGGACTTGAGCGTGAGAGAAGGCCGACCTGGTGCGCTTCTTTGCACTGGGCCTGCACTGCTGCGCGTCCGGCGAACAGCTGGAGGTCTCCCCGCCGCGGTTACATCCCTCCTCCTCTGCACTCTCGCACTGCAGTCTTTTCTGCTGTTCGCCCTGCTCCTCACACTGCTCCTGGTCATCTGCAGCGACTGAAATAAAATATAAATCCGTGAACACAAGTAAATGTGCTGCTTCTGTACGTCAGGGTGATAAAGCACAAGGCCCCTGTTTTTTGCTGATAGGTCATTCCAACAAGGTGCTGATGCTGGCCAATATGACAGTTTTCTATTGTATTTCTGTCATGATATTAAAGTTAAGGGATGTACCTGAATAAATACTTTGAACAAGTTTAAACAAATCCCACAGATTTCCACGACGCAGCGTTATAGTTTTTATTTTCCCACAAGCGATGTGCTCTTTACGCACAAAAAAGTCACATGGGGCATGAATAAATAGATACAAATTCTTGAGACAGTAATAATTACACTGTAGTTAGTTAAATTACACATCGATGTATTTTTATGGGGGAAATAATACACAGTTCTTCAATTTAAACACACGGTAACGGGATTTTTTTCTATTGTGAAAACGGTTTCTTACGCAAAATAAATAACTCGATAAAGTGATTATGGCGTGAAACACATTCGAGTTTTGTGATGAATGTTTATGTTCCTTCAACATGATGCTTTGTGCAATATAATTTAGATGAGAACGCCTACACACCAGTTTAAGATTTTTTTCCCGATACTCTTTACAGATGTTAAAAAAAACCCCACCTTCTATGAGCTCTGACTCTTCTCCTGTGTCCTCCTCTGTAGAAACCTCCGATTGGGCGCTTATAACGCGGGGATGTGTGGGAAGTGTCTCCGGGTAGACCTGGTTGCCATCCCTGCCACCATAGCCGGTGCGTGTGTTGTTCGCCTTTGTTTCGCAGAACTCCCCCGCGGTTCCCGGCTTGCCGTTGGCATCGAGTCCGGTGAGGATGTCTTTGATGGAAAAGGATGAAAAACTTAATGTCATAATTCAGATAAGAGCACGGGTATTTCCTCACTCTCGCGCGCGATTTCTTGGGAGGCATCAAGAAATCCGCCACTGGAAAGCAAAAACAAGCCCTCACTACTGATTCGTTCTTTTGCGCGTTGTAATTTAATTGCGGCGAACAGTCTAATGTGCTAATGAGCAGCCTATATCAGGATCTGTCAAGACTGTCAAGCAGTATTTCAACTGCAGCTCCAGTTAAGTTGTGATAGGATGTTATCTGTGCCTGCTGGTCCCTCCTTCGCACCGCCCAGCTTTAACGCTGGCCTCTTTGCTCAGTGTCAGTGAAGGACGAAGGACATTGATTCCCAAAGCTACATGGTTTTATTTTCTTTAGCTCTCGGTATTAGTACTGTGATTTTTTTTTAAAAAAAAAAGTAAAATCAATCTAGTTTAATCTGTAAGAGCCAAAGAAAATAAGTAGAACCTTCTGGTTATTCTTAACATGCTATCTGATACTAAACATGAATCAGACCCATTGGAAAATGTTTTCAGTTATTTTTACGCACAGAGCTGCTTTGTTTGCTTAACAGCTTCTTCTTCTCCTCTTCTTTCTCTTCTTCTTCTTCTTCTTTAGGCTGCTTCCTTTAGGTTTACCAACTATCAGATGTCATGTACATGTGTGAAAACCCAACGGTTTACGTTCACTAAGCGTGCGTAAAAATGCTGCTCAGTTCTGGTTTTCACCTGTGAGTTTGGTTTTAAAGCATTTCACAATGCAGGAATTTGCATTTAAAAACCATAAATAACTCTTTTGAAAATTCAAGTTTACTTTCCACTTGAGTCTAAACTAATCCAAAAAGGACTAGTTTGATTTTTAAAAAAATCTTCCATCTATCCATTCATCCATTCATCCATCCATTCGCTACCGCTTATCCTTTTCAGGGTCGCGGAGGGGGGGGGCTGGAGCCAATCCCAGCTGTCATAGGGCGAGAGGGTACACCCTGGACAGGTCGCCAGTCTGTCGCAGGGCTTCTTCCATCTATTATTTAGTTTTAATTAAACTAAATGTCCATTTTTTATCATTGTGAATTATGTGACTGGTAAAATTGTGCACAATTTGAATCCTAAAGACCTGCATGTTTAAATATTTTATAATAAAACACATCTTAAGTCCAGTGTGAAGATGGACGTCTGCTGGTTCTGCCTTGTTGCTCGAACAGGTGTCTAGCGCCGCCATGTGGACAGGATTCTTGGTCTTCGCAGTTACACGTGAGTGAAAATAAAAGACGACAGCTACGCACATGCACATACGCACTCCCATAAAGACCAGGATTACACAATCTACCTTTCAGGTGAGGAGATGTACTGACAGATGCGGCGAGCTGCTTCCTCCATGTTTTTTGTTTCTAGTAATTGCAGTAAAATCTCCCTTTGTACCTCAAAGCCAGATCACCCTCCAGGGTGTTTTTAAGTGCCTGGAAGGGATAAATTTAA
Source organism: Rhamphochromis longiceps (assembly GCF_057381845.1). Lineage (NCBI taxonomy): Eukaryota > Metazoa > Chordata > Actinopteri > Cichliformes > Cichlidae > Rhamphochromis > Rhamphochromis longiceps. Next base: position 18,224,243 of record NC_140569.1, read on the forward strand.
ATTTTAGCGCAGTTTCCTGTGTCCAAACCACAACATGTCAGTTTCAAAATAGAACATCTGAATCCTGCAAATCAGCTTCGGAATGCAGTTTATTATTCATTTTGCAAAAACGGTTTGAAATCAATGGCGTCATGTTGATTGTAATTATGGAGTCTCACACGTCATTACACGTGTCTAAATAAAACCTCGACCCTACTTGCCTTTGTCCAGTGAGGAGCGTTAAGCGTGAAATTCTGCAAGTGCATATGTTCTACCAAAAGAGATATTTTTGATGAGATTTGGTTTGTGAGGAAAGATTTAGTTTACTGTTGTGCTCACACAGAAAGAGTATAACGTTTGAACTTTTGTGGACTTGTGATCAACTGGCTTTTTCAGTCAAAACCTTTTCTTTTTTTTCTTTTTTCTTTTTTAATATTTAATACTATATCAGATAAAAGCCAATCAAGTCACGCGGAATTTTGACGACTTATTATTGTTTTACGCTAAACCGAATATTAATGTTCCAGTATTCTTGGTTCCAGTATACTTGGTAATAGTGCTGTAGACATGAAAACATGTCCTAGCACAGCTGACAGGGTGCAGCCAGAATGAAACCCAATGATAGAGCTTTTATTCCCGCTTTCTTTCCTTCTCTATATTTGGGCCTCGGTTCTATTGTGAGCTCCTTGCGTGTCTGCCTCTAGACACTTTGTTTTAGGAAACTCCACGCCTATACAGCGCAGCGATGAGCCGCTGAGCTGCTATCTTTGGAAGCAGAAGATAGCGATCGCGGCAGTGTCTGTCAGAGAACCCGTGGCCAAGCCGCGTCCTCAGGCATCGCCGTCCTGTCGCCAGCTCTATTTACACTGGTGACTCTGCAGCACTTAGAGCTGACACCAGGTATGTCCTACCGGCAGTGCAGTAGCCGAGGGAAGTGGCCAGTGAAGCTATCAAGGGAGACAAACACGCTGTTTACTTTGCCATTTATCTCCATTAATAGCGTCAGGGTATTCGGCGTGCCTGGTGGGTAAAGGCTTTGCTTAAGTCCATCGCTAAACAACGAAGTGTGTGTGTGTGTGTGTGTGTGTGTGTGTGTGTGTGTGTGTGTGTGTGTGTGTGTGTGTGTGTGTGTGTGTGTGTGTGTGTGTGTGTGTTAGAGAGAGTTGAAGAAAGAGTATATATGTGGTCTGGGTTTGCCTCACTGTGAGTGAGTGCAGATCAGTATTTATTATGTAATTATGACATTATTGTAATTATAAATGTGACACAGCTTTAGGTAATCTATTATTATTATTATTATTATTATTATTATTATTATTATTATTATTATTATTTAGCAAAAGAAGAGGAGTCGTAAGAGTATTTATCATCCAATGTTCTTCTCGTTTTTATGCTCTGTGGGTCCGGGGATGCTGGCCGTCTGGTTAATGTCCATCTCTGAATCCTGACCGGACATTAGCTCGCCTTTAAATTCTCTCTGTTTCTGGTTCTTGTCTCAAGCCGAAGTCTAGCGCAAGCTTTCTCACACAAGAAAAAAAACGTTTTCTTGGCTTGAGAAAAGATTTCAGACGATAAGAAATGTTGGAATAGACCTCAGTCAACATCATTAAAAAAAAAGAAGAAAAAGAACAGATACACGCACAGATTCACACACAAAGCACACTCCACTTCAATCAGTCGTGCCATGACAGTTATTATGCTCTTTAATTCCACGATCGCTGATAACTTGCATCGTTTTGTGGTTTTTAACTCGAGCCTAGAAACAGCCTTATTTGAGCGCCTCTTTTTTTTAAATCAGTTCATTGGCTTTCAGTGTCACTCACTTAGTTTTGGAGTGAAAAAACAAAGCCTTAAGGTTAAACCCAAGTCACACAAATTTTAAAAAAGAGGGGGGAGATCTTAATAGAAATAATACTAAATTGTCCTGCATTTGTGATCCATGTTAATTTCTTGCAACTTTATGCATCCAAATAAAATTCATGAAAGACTTCACTTTCTTAATGAAATCTATAGGTCTTTGCGTAACCGAAAATTTACACGGGATTTTCCTTTATTTTTTAAGCACAATACATCAGTTTTGAACCATTACGGATAGTTTTGGCTAATCCGTCAAACATAACACAACAACTTCGCTAAGTTTTCTAAACACGTGGCTCAGAGGGGGAAAAAATTATTATAATTATAATAGTCCATTTTTCTTCATATGCCTGTGGAGTTAGAACAAACTGACCCCTGCGCTCTGTAATGTGTTACGGAATTTGAAATTGTGGTTTTCACGGCATTAGTTGAAGATGTTTACATGCTCGAGTCTATCCATCAAGACAGGCTTCTGATTGTGCGCAAAGACCGCGCTACCATGCCCGGATGCCCTGCAGAGCTCCTTGGCAGGGTGTGACACTTGGTCCTTGGGGAGCCTGGCTTTGCGTCTGTCCGCTAATGTTCCCCAAATTCATATTCATGAAAGCATTGGCAGAGGCGTTGCTGGGCGGGAGAGAAGGGAAACTAGAATAAGTACAAGAGTAAGTGTTGCTATACACCGAGTTGTTATAGCTGTAGGCTGGATAGCCGTTGTAGCTGTACGGATTGGGAGCTCCGACTGTGTAAGGGGGATTATAGTTCTGAGATCCAGCGAGACAAGGCCTCCCGTCTCGGACGAGAACCGGCACAGCCACCCTCCTTGGAGGCGGTGGTGGGTGGTGATGGTGGTGATGATGACCCGCAATCTCCAGGGTCTTGTCCTGCCGCTGCCTCTTGCATTTGTACCTCCTGTTCTGGAACCAGATCTTGACCTGGGTAGAGGTGAGCTTAAGGGAGCTGGCCAGATGCTCTCTCTCCGGGGCGGACAGGTAACGCTGCTGCTTGAAGCGCCGCTCCAACTCAAACACCTGAGCCTGGGAAAAGAGGACGCGAGGTTTCCGTCTGGTCCTCTGCTGCTTGGTGGCCGGCTTCTCCGAGTCTGGATCCTCACACTCACCCGGCATGACACCGCAGCTCTCTGCATGGAGAAACCATGTTCAATTACACATCAGAGCTAGCATCTTGATTATTTTCAAGTATATATTTATTACAAATTTAATTCTTATTCTTATTATTTATTGTACAAGTGTATTGGAAGTGGCCTAATTGAAAATTGCTAGTAAAATGTATTGAAAAATAAAATTAGGGAGGCATACTAATAATGACGTCATGTTATATACGAACATTAACTAAACGTGAATGTTGATACATTCAAATCAGATGAGGCTAAATATAGTTTCTGTCTTGTGTTTCTGGAAGTGTCTACGTCTTTTTAAATGCGTGACAATTTGGATCATCAGTTTAATATATTCAGCAAACATAAATTAGCAGCTTGCAAATGTAAACACTTTAATCTCTGCCAGTCTTACTCAGTTAGCTGGCAGCTAATGAATTGTATGAAATAATAATCTTTTTGTTGTTGTTGTTGTTCTTTGCCGTCCATTGTTTGGTCCTATTATGAAAATATATATTATGTATATTATTAACCAGGGGCCTATTTTCTTGTTGTCCGTGTTAGGCGATCAATTTATAATAATTTAAACAGAAATCGGAAAACGTTTCTCCAGAAACTGCTCATCAAATGTATCAATGTCAGATTTGATGAGCCTTTTTTTTGTCTCGTAGGAAACTTTAATTCAGATTTTATGATTTGATTTTCTCCTTTGGCATTTTCGTCCATGTGCATTTTTATACAATTAACACCCTCAGAGTAACTCGCTTCAGTAGACTGTGTACTCACTGCCGTCATGCTCGTCCTGCTCTGTCTCCGGCCGGAGGTCTGCAGAGTGGGTTTGCCCCAGGTTGCCGAACACCTCCACGTGGATACCGGAGTCCGTCAGTCGGTCTTGCACATTCAGTGAGTTGAGGTACGCCATCCTCTCCTCGCTCTCCGACAGGCAGGAGCTGATGGGGCTTGGGGTGTCTCTGCCCGCCAGCATGCAGGAGGGCGGCGAGTGAGAACGGAAGGATTTGTTCGATAGAGCTCCAGGCTGTGAGAGCGCACCAGAGAGACCGAAGCAGGAGATCAGCTGTAGCTGGTGCTGCTGAGACTGTTGTTGGAGCTCTAACTTCAGAATGTCCTTCACGGAAAAAGGCGTGGAGGACGAACCTATGACCGGACTAGGAATCATTATTACCACCAAGAAAGAGATGGCAAAATATACCGATCAGCAGTCCAAGAACGGGACCGATTCGCCTCCGGACGCGCAAAAGAAGAAAATTAGGCGTGCGTAAACCAGAGGAACGGCCGCGCTCTGTTGTTTTTGCATACACACCGAAGACAACTGATTTTCTCTCAGCTGTGACATCCCTCTTAGTTGCATATGCGTCTGTGGCTGGATGGGTGAGAGAGAAAGAGAAAGATCGATCCCGTTTGGTTGGCTGAATTCAGTTATCTAGCGAGAGAGGGTCAGCCAAGATGCTGTCCTCTCCCTCTCAGTGACGTCCTGAAGCGGGGGAGGGATTGGTAGGGTCTCCCTCTCTCTCTCTCTCCCTCTCTCTCTCGCACTCTTCCTCCCCCTTTCCCTCTCTGTTCTATTTAGGTGTAGCCTACATATGTCAGGAAGTTATCCCTAATTTATGAAATAATATTGATGCCATCGACTGCAGTGAAACTGGGAAATATTTTGAAAGGTAAGGAACTTCTTAATTCATGCTTTAAATGTTTCTGCATCAACGCTGTCACACAATTGTAATAATTAGGCAAAGCATATTATGTTGTGTAGTTTAATGCAAATAGCCCACAAAAATACTTAACTTGGCGGAACCAATATTTATTTATTCGATTATTTATGTATTATTTTTTAAAGAATTTCACTTATTTCTTGGACGATCCCTCAACATCGCAGATTTGGCGATTTTTAAGATTAGGCCTATCTTTTTTTCCCCTCTCGGCAATTCCTTGATAATATCATATAACGAGAGTGTGGGAAATGAGATGAATCCGGCAACCGTGAGAGGCATAAAGAATGCTCAGTGCTAAATTGTTGTCTGTGAATTATTTATGGCTTATTTATTTGTGGAAGTTTTAGGATGATTTGGCCACGAAAATGTGGCCACAATAATAGTTCCTCTTGACACTGGTAAAAGGAAAGCAAAAACCTTTTATGAATAAATAAATAAATGATCAGCTTCAAGCGCTACAAGGAAAGAAAATAATAATTATTATATTAACAATTATATTATATTGTATATTAATAGGTAAATTAATGAGCTTTCATTTTAATTTACCTTTGTGCTTAAGGGATAAACGTGCTGAAACGAGACACCTCTCTTCTGGTCGACTATCTTTGGCCAGGTCCAGGCGCCAGGGTTTGAGGACCCATTGCTCTCAAACCGTGTGGAAAGAAAAGAAGAGCATGTCCACATAATCTCATCCGCTCACCATCAACAAGGCGCTGTTTAGAAATGGATAGCGTCACCCCCTCCCATGGAGATACACGTCTATTCAAAAAAGGCCGGTTTAAGTGGAGTAGTTTAAGTCAAGAGCTGAACTGAGTCTGAAAAAAAGAAAAGCTTTTAGGCCACAGTAACTCTCTGTGCACTCTGAAAAAATATAGTGGTCACTTAGTGCTGCTTGGACGCAAATTTAAACATTAAATAATTTATCAAGATTTACTAATAAGGAAAAGTAATTTCCACACAGTGGAAGTTTGCGCGAGTTAGGTGGAATTTACGTGATAGAAGCTCGTAAAGCAACCCAAAGGGCAGTAAATCTGGTCATTTTGTTTCCCAAATATTTACTCATTCCTTTTTAATGAGTGCAATAATTTAAAAATACCAAACATAGACATAAATGAGTAATAGCTGTGTGTGTGTGTGTGTGTGTGTGTGTGGGGGGGGGGGGGGGGGGGGGTTGCTTTGTTTTGTTTTATTTAAAGTGTTTAGGAGAAAATTATTAATACCCCAAAAGAGATTACGCGGTTAAAACAATTACTTGTATACACGGGTCCGAGCAGAGTCACCACGCTTTCGACCTAGAGTGCACAGGGCCTCTAAAGCCCCCCACTGACCATCATCACGGGCTTCGCGTGCCACCGGCAGTCCAAAAGTGGCCAAGTAAAGACTCGTGTTTACGGAGCGGAAGAGTCTGTTTCCTGCCTTTAACAAAACCCAGACTCCCAGAGAGTGTCAAGGAGCGACTCGTTGGTGAATGCGACTCCCCAATACATCATCTTCATTTCTGAATCGTCTTGATAGCCTCGGTAAGGTCGAGTCCACAGCAGAGGTCAGAGCGGATACAGGCTGCAGAGGCCTAAGCCTTAAAAAAAATTAAATGGATTTTGAAAAATAACTTTAAAAAAAACCACGATCAGCTTTCTGCCTCCGTGGGAGTCAAATTTCAGTCACTCCGCACAATTCACTTTCTGGTGAGTTCTTCAAAGTTAGTGTTTTGCCAAGCAGCGCTTAACGTGTCTCTTCTTGTTTCCCTCCTTATCTCCATATTTCTGGCAGTCTAACGTATACTGAAGCAGGGCAGGGGCAGGTGTACAGTACACCACTGAGATACAGGGTGCACAGAGCACAGACCAGACGTTTGAAGAAATAACAACATTTATCATCGCTGCTTCTGGGTTTTGTGTCTGACTGGTTGATGCAAACAGCTGTTTATTTATGAGAGAATGAAGGTTTGATATTATGACTTGACAGAGTTGTGTAGAAGAGCACTTACAATCCTTTTACAATGGAGGTGATTATTAACAGGCTCTACCAACAGCCTGTATGTGTGATGAGGAACTCAAGTGTGACTATCCATTTGTCTTAAAGTGCTCTTAATCAGCCAATAACAACAATAGATTGCTACTTTAGGAAAATAGATTAGCTCAAGTGCGTTTTCCCCAATGTCCAACAAGTCCAACAGGATTATTTAACTGGGTGTGACGCTTTCCCCATCATCTTGCATATAGGGCATGCAATATGTAAATAATGAGGCTGTGCATTACAGAAAAAAAAAACTTGAAAAGATTGTGAGAGCAGATACAGAGTGTGTCCGCCTCATGTAGCTCATAATTAACTTTCCGTTTTCCTTTAATTTCATGGTCAACAGAAAGAATGGCAGTGGACCAAACTGTTGTGTGGCAGTAATGTCTCAGTTCTTCTGGGTCCCGGAAGGTGAGTCTTATCAGCAACCCATGTGGTGGTGTCAGTAGCCAGGACCCAGACTGTGCTATTGTGCCGCTGCCTGGAACCGAGTGACGGATGACAGCACCTTCTCATTGGAGGAAATGAGGAGGCCAAAGGCGAGCCCGCGTCGGGCCAGATTTTTCAGCAAAAACCCTGTTCTCACCCACTTACTTTGGACTCTGATAGAGCCATATAGTCCACAAAGGCAGGCCTATGATAATAGTTAACACTCCCTCAGGGCTCATTGTGTTAACCAGGTTAGGAAAAAAGATACCCTAATTAGCTGTCTTGTTTGAAAGACAGTGAGAGGGTGATTTGTTTGAGAGCTGACACCTTGTTCTGTGTATCACAGTTCTAACTTAGAGACCATGAAAAGAGGAAGTGAGGTCAGGCCAGTCTGGATCCCCTGCCCTTTGCCCTCCCTTGGGCCTCATAAATTAGGCTGCTGTAATTCCCTCCCAGACGGCCTTGCCCCAGCAGGTGTGTGTTTGTATATATGAGTGCGAACAGAGGGGGATGTAAGGGTTGTAATATCTATGATCTACGGTGTTGGGAATGTAGTTTGGGAGGAAACAAGCAACCTAAATATGCTTATCCTCTCTGCTGCCATGCAGTCAATGTAGATAAAGACAGTGCGGGGAGGCAGGCTTTCAAATGAGAGGATGTAGGTGCCTCTAGTTGCTTATATACGCTGTCCCACTTGGCTAGAGCTGGTGAAAATTTTTTTTAAAAATTATCAAAAGGTTGAATCAAGTTCAGCTTGCTGCTGGAGGAACTCTCTCTAACTTGCTGAATCAGTAACAGCTCTCTTGGGAAGGACAATGTTACCATAAAATAAAAGTATGCGTGCATCCTGGCTTCCAGAGGTAAACATCCTTGAGAGAAAATATTAGCATCTGTCCAGCAACCGCGGTGGTATTTCTATCAAAGTGACAGACTGTTTTGGCAAATATCTGACTAGTTTTCAATAAAGTCCCATTTTTGTAAATACTAACTGTATAAAATATCTAACAATGCAGCTTCAGCACGCAGCGGGTTTTGGCAATGCTGATGCTCAGATTAACCATTAGGATCAAAGCTGACCAGGCCTTCAATCAGACAGCTTTGCTACAAGCTCCAGCGCTGGCAGGCATTCATCCTCATATATGAAGATACAGAGTCCCAGATCTGTAGCTGACCCTGAACTTTGACCTCCTAGCAAAAGGGAGAATTGGTCTCCCCATCTGGATTCAAAATATACAACATAATTAGAAGTCATGAAAGATAAAGTTTGTTTCCTTTGTCACTTATCATATTTGTGTCTCTTTACCTAATCCAGACAAAAAAGCAAGTACTTTGGGTTAAAAAAAAATTAAAAAAACATCTTCCACTTCCTGTCTTTGTGTCTTAGCGTGCATATTTGTATAAAGCCAAAGTGCCTGAGTTGGTAAAAAGACAAAATCAATCAAGTGGAACAACACAACGTAGACCTTGTGTTTGAGGTTCCACCCAGCTTGAAGGCCACATCAGCGAAAAACAATGAGACACAACCATTTTTAATATTCCTTCAAAGTCCAAATGCAGTCCTGTTAAAAAGTACACCCAATGATTCAGTAGCTACCTTTAGAAGCAGTAACTCGAAGTTATAATTTTCTGTTTAACTTTATCAGTCTCTCACATCGCTAAGAAGGAATTTTGGCCCACTCTTTTTTACATTATTGCTTCAGTTCATGTGGGCATTTATTTATGCACATCCCTTTATAGTATTTCAATCAGGTTGAAGTCAGGACTTTGACTGGGCCATTGCAACGCCTTGATTTATTTTTTTCTTCTTCATCCATTCTGCTGTGGATTTGCTGCTGTGCCGGGAATCACTGTCTTGTTGTATGACTCAGTTTTAGCGAAGCTTTATCTTTTAGACAGATGGCCTCACATTTGTTTCTACAATACTTTGCTATTCAGAGGGGTTCAATGTCGACTCAATGAGCGCAAGCTCCAACTTTGTAAACCTAAGCCATCCTGCCATGTCCTTTTTTAGAAAGAGGAAACTCTTCCAAATAAGCCATACACATTCAGTCTTTTCATAATTGTACTGTCGTGAACTTTAACATTTAACATGCTAATTAACGTCTGTAGAGTCTGAGATTTAGCTTTCTAGTTTGTCTGCAGTTTCTCTGAATGTTTCACAAGACTGCATACTGCCGTGTGTACACTTTCTTATTCACTGTATGTGAATGTATACATACCAACTTATACTCAAGCAAAACAGCTAAGGCATTTTAATGGTTTGTTTTAATTTACCTCTGTATTTTTGGAAATGTTTGATTAATTAAGACAAATTTCAGGAGAATGTTATGTAAAATAAATATAGGACTTCCTGTATCTTATTATCTGTTTCTAGCAGTTGTGTTAAGCTAACTACTGGCAGTTTGCCCTTTTCTGCATTGTCAGGTGCAAGAGGACTATATATCACCATATCGATCTGAAATATGCTCACTATAGTGCTTAGGTGTTGTTTTATTTTGCGTGAGTGGCACATGCAGTCTTAAATTGTCAGGCTTCTTCCAATGGTGTGTAGCCCTTATGTCAGTGAGTTTACTTTTTGCCTCCATGTTGTTAACTGTGGGCTCCATACATTTGAACTTGTGGAACATACAGACCCCGTCAAAGCAATATTAGGCATGAGATGTCTGAGATTTTGCATCTTCCAGTACAATTCAACTAAGGTTGCACTTGGATGTATTCGTGGCTCATACTACGGTAGTTCACTGAGTCCAGTTGTAGGTTGTCATCTTTTGTCAGCAGGGTAGAAATCTGCATGCACACAAAAAAAGGAGATTTTATGTCATGATATCAAATGGAGCACAAAAGACATTTGCAACCTAAACTTGCACAGACAAACGCTCATGCACCCTGGTTGGAATGTAGTCTGACACAGAGATTACTGATATCTATTACTGCATGCACGGTCCGTCAGTCACTGATCTGCTCAGGGAGCAACAGGGAGGTCCTGTGCTCTTTGTTGTTGCTGTGTCTAGTTCCTTGTTAGAGAATTGATGACACTGTCTTTAGAAAACAAACAAGGCGGGAAGCTAAAAAGGTGGTCACTCACCACAGCTCTCTGACCCAGAGACACCGGGGCCAGAGCAACATGTGAACGGCGCTGAAACTTTGCCCTAGGAATGCACAGCGGTGTGTGCGCACACGCTCTTGTTTGTGTTTCTGTGATACCGCAGCTGGAATGTGACTGTCTTGTGCCTGAATGCCTTTGTGTGTTTTAGTGTCAGCTTCCTATAAGCAGCGCTGATAACCTGCATGCAAAATTTTAAAGAGAGAAAAAAATCAGATTAAACAAAACCCCATTCACACTTTGACTTTTTTGTCATATTTGTGTTACTCTGCTGGATGCCAAAACAAATGTTCTGTGTTTCCTTCTCAGGGAAATGCAGAGAAAGTGCAGGTGAATGTTGGGCTGAGTAATTGATCGATCTAGCTGTGACACACTCTCTTTGGAGAAACTGTCTTGCTAGAGGCTACTTCTGTCACTCCCTGCTCTGACTCACGCTTCACATCACAGCCCAGATCGTGGCCCTGGGCCTCCTCTGTATGCACACACTGAGCCCCGCCCCAGGCCCCCAAGCCTTGCTCTAAGGGAGCTCAAATCCCATAATTGCAGAGCTGACAGTGATAGCTAACATACGAGACACCCTCACCTGGTTGGAAAGAATGAAAACATCTACTGTCAGCGTGAAGTGAGGAGATGAGTGGGGGTGGGACCAAGTGGTGAGGAAAGTTAGCAACATGTGGGACAAAACACTGGGGAAAATAGTAACTGGGTGTTGTGTGATAGCAAGGTGTGGGATTAACTGTAGCACTTTAGCTAGGAATGTTTTTGTAAGGGGTTCATAAGGCTTAACCAAAGATATAAAAAGGCTTAAATAATGATTTGTCCATGGCTGAAAGATCAGAAGTTAGACTTTGTTGCTAGTTATTATCATTATCTTATTTTATTTTATTTTATTTTATTAGGAGGGGTAGGGTAGGAGGTGAAGACTGTGAAAATAAATTTGACAAATTTATATCCAAAAGCATTACTTCATATTCACACTTAATTAATATAACAGCCATGCATTTGTATAAGGAGGAATGCTTACAGTGTTGCAGAACGTTGATTCAGTTTCTCTGGATGCAAGAATCCAGACAAATACTTGGGAATTGTCTTGAGCACCCACAGTGCTTCTTGTACCCACAAAATCACAAGGACAGCATGCAAACTGAAACACAGCAAGGCCTCTGCAAGTTCAAATCTAGAGTCCTTCTCGATGTGAGGAGACAGAGCAAACCACTGCTCCACCTAAAAGGTTGTCTATAGTAGTGCTTCTCTGAGTCATAAAGCATGAATGCCTTGAATAAATGGATTCCACAAACTTTTTTTAAAGCATTTTTTCCTGGTTAACTGTAGGAACAGAAGCAATATTCAAAAATAATATCAGTATATTATCAGCTTATAGCAATATATATTTAAGACTATTTACACCTGTGTACATATTTATCACATGATTTAATGATAACAATAAATTTCTGCTGCTTGTATTTAATCCCGTTCTGTTTTCGTGGTCTCCACTAAGTACTGGGAGGGGGAAAATCATCTATAGCAATTACGTTTCATTATAACCATTGCCAACTCTGTCTGTCTTCTGTTTAGTGCTGGGCAAATATTTTGCAAGAGATCTGTAAGAACCTCTTAGTGAAGATATCCTGCTGCAGCTAAAATCAAGGCAGATGGGCCTGGGACTGAATAAAAAGAGCAAAGCTGCAGGAGCAAAACAAAGAAAAACGAAGAACTAGTGCAGGATGACAGTTGTCAGTGCGTTTATAAGTGAGCTGCTTCAGATTTGGTGGTGTCATTTGAGCCAATGATAGTATAGGAATATAATAAGCACAGTCTTAAGTACATTGGCTTGGTCCGTGTGGTGTTCTCTATTTTATCTGTCAGAGACATTAACAGCAATTAATGACATATAACTTCTCCTTACAATAAGATTACCAACATAACTGGTTTGTCACAAAATACTTCTTGTTACTTCTTGTTACAAATATAGTATGGATGCCTTTGCAAAAAAGGCTAAAATGCACACTTGTTAATGTGAATAAGAGAAATATTCCTAATCTAGAAATTAATGTTAAAAATATATTTCCTTAAAATACGTTTTGTGCAAATTATTGCACATTACAAATTATTATCCAGGACATGTAAGTGTGATTTTTATGTTGTCCATGCAGAAAGTGGAGCTAAATTGTATTTTGTACTCTAATGAGCATTTTAAACTATAACAGTCCATCAGTGCATGGGAACATCTGATTGTATTGTTCATGTTTTAAATCTTTTAATTTGATATGTTAAAAATGGCTTACAGTTAAACAAAATAGAAAAAAGAAAATAATTTATTTTAAAAAAATGTAAGTAGCATGAAAACACTCAAAGCCAGCACTTCAGCACTAGACAAATATGTGTGTATTTAATTTCACCCCACATAAACTTTTATAACCCATCATTTGTCATAATGCGAAACTTTTGAACTACAAAAACTAAAGTCGAGCCGTGCAACTGCACTCTTATTATACCAGACAGAAAACATAACTAAGTCTTGTCTTCCCACAAAGTCGCCCTCCTGGTCCCGGAGAGCAGGCTGGAGTGGCCTTCATTTATCAACCACTTCAGCTCCTGCAGACAGCTGTGGGGAGAGCACAGAGGAGCCAGTGTGTTTACACCACAGCTCAGCCTAGGCCCTCAGGACAGAACAGATTAGGACACTTGCACATATTCGTCTGCAGAGCGTGGTGACCTAAGCGTGATAGCTGTCTGATCAGCCGGAGTTCGTATTTACATTTATGATGTGACGATGATACAGCAATCAGTCTGTGAGCTCTGACCTTAATTTGTGTTCTATTATTTATTAATGGAAGAATTCTTTCTGTACCAAGTCATGCCAACTAAAGCTCTGTTTAGATGCTCTAGATATGAGCTTTAAAGCAGGTTTATAGCACCACCTTGTGGCGTAGAAATTAAATGCGCTAATCTCATGCACCGCCCACTCGCAGTGACGCTTCCTCAACCCCACACATTAGCTAGAGGATTTGTCAATCCCCTGCCCGCGGTGTTCATTGGGCAACAGCGCCTGTGCGTTTGTTTTATTGACCTTTGAACTGACAGGGATCAACGCCGAGAGCGATTTCTATTGGTAAATCCACTCACACCCACTTTGCAGTGACCAAATCCAAGTTGAAGGTGAAAGTCTTCCATCATCCCGCTCAGCCAGCTGATCAAGTGACAGCTCGTCTCTTCGTGCTGCCGCAGCCTCCCACAGTGCAAAAAAAAAAAAAGTAAACAAATAAATAAATATATATATATATTTATTTTAAAAAATGTCGCTATTTTCTGAAGTCCCCCAGGCTGTCCCTGTGGCTGTCTTCAAGTTGACGCAGGATTTCAATAACGACCAGTTTCCAAATAAGGTGAACCTCGGAGTAGGAGGTAAGTTGTGCATTGTTGTCAGTCATTCATTGCATCCCAGAGGGAAAGGTTCTCCAGCCTGTCTTACACCGAGTTCATCTATGTTTGTATGATGGTGCCCTCATATGAATTTCTAACAAGTTGTTGTTATTATAATCAGAAAGTGACACAAAATTGACTGCTAGCCTCAAACTAAGCACAGCAATAGTTAAAACAGCCTGCTGACTGATATCTGAGCTGTAAAATCTAAACAGAAGCTATCTAGATGTAACTTTAATCAGTTTAGTACACCAGGCAGTCCAGAATGGTGATGGCTCACCTGTGCTGTAATTATTGCTATTGCTTAAATTCATTTTCGGATTAATCTGGCCGCGCTACAGGCTACTCAGTCATCACACACCCACCAACTACTGATTGCAGCTCTGTTGATAATATATCTTTGTTCTGCAATTAGTGTGACACTGAGAGCTGAATCATCTCTGTCCTCTGCTATCCTGCACCTCTCACTCAGCAGACCAGGCAGCTGATTGGATTACTGTTCTGTCATTACACAAGAACAAGCAGGAGTTTAAATTTATTACAGCTCAGTCGTGCTTCTCTCCGAAACAAACCACTGCCACATTTCGTCCTTGAGAGCAGCTGTTTTCTGTGCTAACCTTTCTGCAAGGAGTTATTTCTTCGCTGCTTGCATTGCACAGGAACAGTGTGAGAAGCGTTGATCGCTTAGCTCTGTTTTGGCAGGACAAGGATACCTGAGTCCTGTGATTAGCAGAGGAAGCCGAGGCCTCGTAATCCCTTTCTTTCTCCAGATGGTCAGCTGCTACATGGCAGCTGGGAAATGTAGGCCACACATTTCTCTCTACCTAAAAAAACACAGAGATCTGAAAAAGATCCTTGACTGTAAGGATTTTCTGCTTTTCTGTGACTTTTCAGTCACACGTGACTATAGTACCGGCCCTAGATCTTAATTTAGATGTATTATTACAGATAATCAGTGCCTTTCCAGCTAGTGGACATAACAGAGAGAAAAAGGTAGATCATCGACATCGCCTGGCTAAATCACCCAACAGATATTGAAAGTGCGCCTGTCACAAAACCCTGTGATCTTTGCACTTCTGTTATGACTCAAGAGTCCCATAAAGTCACAAACATCAGGATTACCAAGGTACAGGTGTTAAGCTCGCAAGCTAACCACTTCTGTCTGCTGTATCTGTTTACTGAGCAATTTAAGGAATGTTATATTTAATCTTACTTAGAGGTTTCTTTTTGCTTAAAACTCACTAAAAAAACAACATATCAATGCAGGAGGGAAGGGCCGCTTCCTACTATATTAAGCCATTCTTTCACTTTTTTCTGTAACATTAAATCGCATTGTTCCTTGCAGCCTATCGGACAGATGAAGGCCAGCCCTGGGTTTTGCCGGTGGTGAAAAAAGTGGAGAAGATCATTGTGCATGATGACAGGCTAAACCACGAGTACCTGCCAATCCTGGGCCTGCCTGAGTTCAGATCCTCAGCCTCCAAAATAGTACTGGGAGACAACAGCCCTGCCATCCAGGAAAACAGGGTTTGTGGAGTCAAAAGCCAAACGACACTCTTTGAATTTCTAATGTTTTTACATTTAAACTGACTGTTCGAATGTCACTGCCAGGTCGGGGCTGTCCAGTGTCTGGGTGGTACGGGTGCTCTGAAGATAGGCGCAGAGTTTCTAAGGCGGTTCTACAATGGGAGCAACAACACCAAAACACCCATCTATGTGTCTGCACCTACCTGGGGTACATTCAAGCACACACACAAACATGCAGTGAAGTAGCACACACCTGTAGAGGACTTTAATTTACAGGTTGTTTTGTGAACTTTCCCCAGACTTTAAACTGTAGTTGTTGATAAAGTGTTCTATTGATAAATGTCTTGTTACAGCTGCATGTTATCAGTGAGCCTGGCTGTATTGTCAGGTCGGATGTGAGGAGTATTTAAAAAAGCATTATTCACTCTTTTATCTAATGAAAGCAATGATAAAAATCGAACGCTGCCCTCAGAGTTTTTCTTACTGTTTTTCTCAGAAAATCACAATGCTGTGTTCAGCAGCGCTGGCTTTGAGGATGTTCGTCCGTACAGGTACTGGGACGCGGAGAAAAGAGGCCTTGATTTGGCTGGCTTCCTTGGTGACTTGGAAGTAAGTAATGCGTGGCAGCATACTGTTCACTTATTACTACATTTTGGTCTTCTGGGTTTCACGTTGCTTCTTCATATCTCCGTTTCCCACAGAGTTGTCCAGAGCACTCAGTCTTTGTCCTGCATGCTTGTGCCCATAATCCGACAGGCACAGACCCCACGCAGGAGCAGTGGAAACAAATCGCTGAAGTTATGATGGTAACATGCGTATAAAGTGCATGCAAACATATACAAATTGTCTGTACTGTGGTCTGAACTGCCACTACTGGCAAAAAGGTGTCATTTTAAACAGGATATTATTTTGCATGCACAGTGTTTATCTCAGTATGATAACCCTTTGATCTTTTATCCGGTTCTCTCCCAGAGGAGGAAGCTGTTTGCGTTCTTTGACTCGGCTTATCAGGGATTCGCCTCAGGTAGTCTGGAGAAAGATGCCTGGGCGGTGCGCTACTTTGTTTCCTCGGGCTTTGAAATGTTCTGTGCCCAGTCGTTCTCCAAGAACTTCGGACTCTACAGTGAGTGATCCTGTGTGTAAAGTGTGCTTTGTATGAATCTACAGAAAATCCCAAGCTAAATCAACTGCAGGGATTAAACTTTGCAGGAAGAGTAACCTTAATATACATCTGTCTGTGAAGGTTCTCAGTCATCCAGTCATCTTAATATACATTGGTCTTATTTTCAGATTATGCTGAGTATAATGTGCACAGAATACATCAAAAACTCTGTTAAATTGAAAGGAATAGCCACAAAATTCAAATTAAGCAAGTCTCAGATTCACCAGAGGAGGAGCTGTTTATCAGATACTGCACCTACACATCAGGTAACAGGTATTAGCTGCTGTATTGTTTAACTGTGACATGTTTTTGTCCCATCAGACGAGCGTGTGGGCAACCTGACCGTTGTGGCTCGCGATGCAGATAACCTGAAACGAGTTCTCTCCCAGATGGAGAAGATTGTCAGGATCACCTGGTCCAACCCACCGTCTCAGGGAGCTCGCATTGTCACCATCACTCTTACCTCACCTGAGCTTTTTAGTGAATGGTAAGTGTAAAATAGCATCATTAAACGATGACTCATACCTGTGCATGAGGCAATATTAAAAAGCAGTCGATATCAGACATGCAGAGTGTTTTCATTCTCTGACTTTAGGCAAGAGAATGTGAAGACCATGGCTAACAGAGTCTTGCTGATGAGGTCTCAGCTGAAAGCTAAGCTCCAAGCTTTGGGGACACCAGGGACCTGGGACCACATCACAAACCAGATCGGCATGTTTAGCTTCACAGGCCTCAACCGTGAGTACAGCAATCACTTCCTTCTGCACACAATCACAGCTCAGTAAAAATGCACATTCCACTGGTCAGTTTAACAAACAATTTCATGGCATCCAAGTTGTTTTAGTTTTTGGGGGGTCGATTTTAAAAAGATCTTTAAAAGATTCAAACACAGTCAGTAAAACTTAAACCAGTATCTGGTGATTTTCCTGCAGCCAAACAAGTGGAATATTTGGTGAAGGAGAAACATATCTACTTAATGGCGAGCAGTCGCATCAACATGTGCGGTTTAACCACTAAGAACATCGACTACGTGGCCGAGTCCATCCACGAGGCCGTCACCAAGGTCCAGTAGAAGAACGGCACCATATCTCCAATTCTCACCACTTCCTGCTGCATTCCTGATCCATCCTGATCACAGGGAATGTGTTTGCATCCAGGTTTCCAGATTTTTCTGGAGCAAATACAATTTCTCATGTGCACAGAGAGCTCACAGGCCCCTGGTTTCTCATTCTTTTTCAGTATTTGTGCTATGCTAGGCTAAATGCATGCTGGGACCAAGTTCTCTATAGACTGCACAAAGATCGTTTGGATCTTTTTTAAGAGCCACAATTTTCCAAACTCTGTAGTACTTATGTAATTGTGTTCATCATTTTTCACCCTTATCTTAGTCCCCAATGTATTGTTTGTAGCTCAAAATATGTGTTTCGTATTTCAAGTTTTATGCATCATTTAGAAGCAAGTCTGTGGCTGTATTACGGTTCCTCAGCAGCACTGACTCTACAGTCTAAAAATGTTATACTGTTCATGACTCATCCATTCAAAGTGTGAAATAGAAGTATTTGTGTGGACAGCAGTAAGAGTTGTTAAGGGGAATGAGAAAAAGAGAATATTAACATGACTAATCTGTATATTTGTGTTTACCACCCCGACGATGAATGAAGAATAAAGAGGCAGTGTTTGTCATTTGTAGATTAAATGTGAACAAATGTTCTAAGGAGGATTTAAGCCTGAACTATGTAATCATATTCATGACAAAGCTCTATGCTAATGACCTCACATTTAATCTGTATTTGTAGAGTCTTTTTTTTTGCTTCCAGTTGACATTCAGTGAGCACAAATGACACTGAGCGTTCTGAACAGGTGCCGTGAACCTGGGGTCGTCACTGCATGCTGAAGGGTTTTGATGTTTCTGGTTCTGTCAGGTACCTGCCAGTGGACGTTGACTGTTCATAGCAGCCGGGCACTGTTACGCAACATTCGTTTGTCACAGCACAAACAAACTAATGATCAACCAGGTTGCTGTCGCACTACTACGCAGGGCATTTACGAAACAGACGTATTGTTAAGCAATGAAAATGTCCTCAGACATTCTGATCAAATGAATGAACTACTTCAATAAAAAACTGTCAAACAGATGTGTGTGAAACTGAGTGATAGTGTTTGCATATAAGCACCGACCTTTAGCAGGCCCTGCAGATGAAGACAAATGAAGCAGACAAGAGCAATACTCCAGTAGATTTATTAATAAATTAATTTACCCTTGTGTAGAATGATTGATCCATTTCTTGATATCTTTGGGTTGCTAATATATTCCTCTGAATTTTGCATTACAAAATGTATCTTTGTTAGTTTACCCCAAACAAACACTACATCAATCCTTACAAATATAAAGAGGTGAAAACCAACTGCAAATTCTGTAAAAGCCTCACCCTTAAAGTTCCAGATTCACACTTAGAGTCAACAGATCAAAACACACTCCCCCAGCGTGTTTGGTACAGCGGGGTCATTGTAAAAAGCTTAGCAGTGCAATAACCTTTGTACTTAGCCTTACCAGGCAGATTGAATCAAATCACTGAGCGTACCAGAACACCACCTTTGTGTGCATTTGAAAAGAGGCGGTGGCTTGACGTCAGTGTATGTCATATTGCTTTCGTCAGGCAAATCTCCCTCTGTTCAGGTTCAAGATTTCAAGAAAAGAGATCAGCGTAGTCCACTGGGGGACTAACTCACAATTTAAATGGAATCAATTCGTTTATTATTGCAGTAGGAGATTATTTCCTGTTTCTTATTAAAATGTTCCTTCTTGAGCAGCCTTCTTGTGCTTCCTCTGAATTCCCCAATCCCCGTGTACATCATTAGTAGCTGTTAAAGCGGAACCTTCAATGAAGTCTGCAGCCTTGTTTTGTGCTTCTCCATTAGCTGGCAGCATTTGCTGATTCTTTTCAACGTTAGCAATTAAAACCCAAAATCTGCTGCCTATGTGTAAGCCATCTTAAAATCTACATAGGATTCAGGAAAGTCAAACAGCGTCTCAGTGCTGAGAATGTACTGCAGCCTAGTCATGCATCGTAGTCATGCATATGGAAAAGCAGGGGGTAATTCTATAGTAAAAGCAACACAGAGAAACATGCAAGTAGCAACTTCTTCTTCAGTAATGCCCCTAATGTTCATCTGGATCCCCAAACCCAAAGATCCAAATGCCATAAACCCCTAGCTTATTTTTAATTGGTGTGTGCAGCTTTAGTGAGTGACCCTGTGCGAAATGAACTGTACATAGACAACTTTCTATGCTCCCTATGAAATGCACAAAAGACAATGTGTTCTACTGAATGCAATCAAACAACAGATTAATGACTGTTTATCTAAAATATGAAGACACCGAGGAAAAAAGGTGGAATGGTGGTTGCTTGATAGAAACACGTAAGGTGTGTCTGTACAGCTACATTTATGAACTTTATGAATGAACGTGGAGTGCAGTGATAAGTCCAAGCGATTTACAGTATTTAGGAGGACTTATATTGCTATCTTTAAATTACTTTCCTCACACTTCCATATAAAAACTCAGGTATATGACTATAACCTTCTACGTTGCTGAGTCACTGAATACAACAAGTAGTCTTTCAAGCTGAGGATTAATTGGTGGCTCTTTTTTTTTAAAATATAGGTATATAGTTACAATGTTTCTCTTAAAAAAAAGTTGTGCTCTTATTGTTTGGCTTTCTATTTCCGCCACTGGTTAGTGTGTGTTGGGTTGTGTGGCAGTAGTTTGCCGCCTTATGGCAACATTAGGACAGTTCCCTGTGCAAACAGTGGTTTCAGTACAGTATGTGGAAACTGCCTTGTTAACATGACAACTCAATAATAAATATCAGTGTATCAGCTGGCTCAGATACTATCTAAGGCCCTTGTTGGGTTTATAGTGACAAAATTCAAAAACAAGTTACAGTTTAAATGTTATGAATAAATGTTAACCTTGTGGATAGAGCTAACATATAAAAGAAGGATGTACCAGTAACTACAAAAGATGCACTGGTGCAAAGCTGGATAACTCAAATACTACTGTTTAGATCCGTCCAATCACGCTTTATACATCAAGTGGGCCAGGGTGGGACCTGAGTATTTTTGATGGCTACAGCAGATAAGATGGCTCAGTATCCTGAGAGTTGAAGGGGGTATACGAAGAGTTTGTAGTTAATGTAGTTAATCTTGTGAATGATAAAGAGGAAGAGGATGTGTGCGTCATCCCTCTTCCTACATGCCACTGTGCTAGCTCGTCACTGGCTGTTGCTCTGAACCTTCCTCCAAACTGTTTTCTCCATCCCGAGACTTTTTCCTCCTCTTGTTACCTAGAAACAGATGAGAACATGTTGTGAAAATGCAGCAGCTCTCATTTTTATAAAGACCAAAAGCATGATACTTGTACTACTTTTAAATTAAACTTGTCACAAACTAATATAACATCAGATGTACAGTACAGCAGAACTACAGCCTCAAATAAATAGATAAAAGTCATTGTGTTATATTGTATGTGATCCAGAATGGCTTAGTTGCATCTGGAGAATGAGCTTTGCAGGAAGCAGCAGGCTGTTGAGAAAGACGTAGCACATCACCTGTTGCTAAGATACACTCGGCACCGTCGCTATGTCTGACAGAAAAGTTGGGGCACATCTGACAGCATGTGTGGGAGTGCTGTCGCATTAGTGTTCATGACAAATGGCTTACTCACTCAATTTACGCAATAGCTTCTTGCCAATGTTCTCCTCAGAGCTGGACAGAGACAAAGAGCTTATGAAGGGAGAGGTGGATGGCTGAGACTCTGTAGGCACATCTGAGGGAGAAAGTTCGAGAGTGAAAGGGAGGGGGGTGCTACGTAGATACACGGCCCACACTAGGTGACAAGTTCTGCAAAAGATTTTGTAGAGTAGCTTTAAACTGAGATTCCTTAACTTGTGACGTAAGTAAAAAAAATGAACACATCCTCCACAGCTTGAAAACCAGGAAATACAGAGCTATATTCACGCTCTGGCCACTTTACTAGGTACACTTAGTACCATGTTGGACCCCCTCTTGCCTTCAGAACTGCCTTAATTCTTTATGGAATGATCATGATTACACCACCCAGTTGCTGCAGATTTGTTGACTCCACATCCACAATATGAATCTCCCATTCCATCACATCCAAATGGACCTCTATTGGATTCAGCTCTATGCTGGCCATTTGGGTACAGTGAACTCACTGTCATGTTCAGTAGAACAGTCTGACATCATTTGAGATTTGTGACATGTCACATTATCCTATAAATGTTGGTACTAAGGGGACCGGCCATTCTCCTCTGAACTCTGACATCAACAAGGCATTTTCTCCCAGAGAATCATCACTCACTGAATGTTTTCTCTTTTTCTGATCATCATTCATGGTTATGTAGGAAAATTCCAGGGGATCAGCAGTTTTTGGCACCAACAACCATGCAACACAAGTCACCTCTCTTCCCAATTCTGATGCTCAGGTTGTCCAGACATTGTCTACATGCCTAATTACTGCTACATGAAAAAATATTTGTGTTAAACAGAAACAGGTGTATCTAATAAAGTGACCAGTGAATGCATCTCTTTACTTATGGAAAAAAACGTTTTCTGGAAAAAAAAAATTTTTCATTTGAAGATGAAAAAATTAAATGTTTGATTGTTGGCTGTATTGAGTGGCACTCACCATCCTCTCCATGACTTTCTGGCCGGTCCTCATGGATATAGGGAATCTCATCCATGCGAAGGAACACGGTATCATTTGGACTTCTCTGCCCATCGGATTTACTGCCTGTAAAATGAAATTAAACAAGTAAACGAGAAGCAGCATATTTGTAACTCTACCTGAAGAGGGAGCTAGAGAGCTTAGTATTATTTAAGTGTTTTGGGGGCCTCCAAGAGGAGGCTGAATATTAAAAATAGTACCCAGTGTAGGATTAAAAGTAAAAAAGAGGACCTACAACTAGCAGAGGAAGTTTAATTCTTACATGGTAATTTAAAGCTGTAGACACTTTTTTTTTGACAACCAGAGTGGAGCCATCTGTCCGTGACATTTCTTAATGGAACTAACAAGCACACAAAAGTGGGTGACGGGCTACACACTGCATAAGACAGATGGTATGTGGGACCCCTTTAAGCTTCGAAACAAGTACAGATTGGTTGATGTCACATTTGAACGACTCCTGTGAGTGAGTCATTTTGAATATTTGCCGTTTGTGAGTCATTCTTTACGTCTGTCAGTGCCCTCCATAAATATGTTGAATGAATCCAATTCAAAGTGTTGAATTTCTGTTTTAAAGCTTTTCTCTGATTTCAAATATGAGGCCCAATGAAATGTTAATGCAAGTAAAAAAAACACCATCATTTCGCATCATTAGAGACAGTAAAAACCTCACAGAGATGGTAAAAGCAACAGTCTGATACATTCTTAAAAAGAGTGAATGCACTGGTAACCTCAGCAACACCAAAAGGCCTAGCTGAAGAACAACTTTACATCATCTAACCAAGTCAAAAACTCTCTCGAGGAGGTTTTGTATCACTGTCAAAGCCTACAATCAAGAGACTTGTTCATGAATGGAAATTCAAGGGTTTACAACAAGGTGCAAAGCATCATTTACATTCCAGAATAGAAAGATCAGATTAGATTTTGCCAAAAAACCTCTAAAAGGGCCTGCACTGTGCTGAAAAAAAAAAAATCACTCGACCAGATGAAAACAAGATGAACTTGTATGGTTATGGTGGGAAGAGAAAAATGTGGAGAAGGAGAGAAAGGGCTCATGATCCAGAACATGCCACACTGTTTATCCGCTCATTATGTGCAAAAGCAACAAAGACTTTCTCCAGGTGAAGAAATTAGATAGTCTTCGACAGCCAAGTCAGTCACCTGATCTCAACTCATCAGTGCGTGATGAATGCAGAATGACCCACAAACAAGCAACAACCAGCTGCAGAAAAGGCCTGGCAGAGAATCTGAAGGGAGCAAACACATTTGGTAACGTTTGGCGTGTTCTAGGCAGCCAAGTTTTTTCATTTTTCAAGTATTAAAAACCTCTTTAAATTTATTTCAGCATGTCCAATTAGTTTTGAACCTCTGAAATTGGGAAAGTGTGTATAAAAATGACTGCAATTCTTAAACAGTTTGCGCACACGTTTTGTAAAACCCCTTGAAGTGAAGTTGAAAGTCTGCAGTTCAATCACATGTTGACTTACAGTCCACTGCAGTGGTGTACAGGGACAGAAGTCTTTGTACTGTATAAAATAAACTATTTGTTCCAAGTTATGTGCTGATTTCACACATGCATACTTATGAAGAAGTAGGGGACGATTAGAGGATGGAATTTTTATTATTATGAGCAGCTGATTTCATTTAATTTCTTAGTTTTGCCATAATTATTTATATAGCTCATCTTCAAATAACAACATGGGGAACATCAAGCTGTGTTTCCACATCACGGGCCATCAGTATGTTTGTTTAAAATAGTTAAATGAATCAATGGTGTTTCTTTAAAATTCTCTATCCCTGCTTTCAGATGCACAAACTTCAATTTGTGCATTTAAAGCTTGTTTTCCTCTTTGAAAGAAAATTTGACCAACACAAGGAAATTCCTCATACTTCAAGTTTAGGTGGTGTAAAAACCTGGTGCTGCCTGAGAAAAATCTCATAATAATGGATTGGATTTATATAGCGCTTTTCAAGGCACCCAAAGCGCTTTACAATGCCACTATTCATTCACTCTCGCATTCATACACTGGTGGAGGCAAGCTACGGTTGTAGCCACAGCTGCCCTGGGGCAGACTGACAGAAGCGAGGCTGCCATTTCGC
The DNA here is from genome assembly GCF_057381845.1 of Rhamphochromis longiceps. NCBI lineage: Eukaryota > Metazoa > Chordata > Actinopteri > Cichliformes > Cichlidae > Rhamphochromis > Rhamphochromis longiceps. The sequence goes on from NC_140569.1 coordinate 18,248,429, forward strand.
GCCATCGGCCCCTCTGGCCAGCACCAGTAGGCAAGTAGGGTAAAGTGTCTTGCCCAAGGACACAACGACCAGGACAGAGAGCCCAGGGATCGAACCGGCGACCTTCCGGTTACAGATACGCTTCCCAACCCCCTGAGCCACGGTCGCCTCATGAACAAATTACAGTTTTTAGTTGACTTCTTGTTAAATAAAGGCATCTATATTACTTACGAACAATACGGTTTCTTTCATTGAGCTGCGAGGTGCTGCGAAGGCCACCATGGGGATGGAGATGTGCAAGGCGTGCCAGTCCCAGTCGAGTGTGTGTGTGCGTGAGGGGGAGGGCGATGCTGTGTGAGCGGGCCTCTGGGACCGGAGGCCTCCCTTTGCCATCAGTGTCCACCGCTTCTGGTGTCTGTGGGCTGCTGTCCATCCTGGTGGCCGTTAGGGCGTTGTGGTAGTGGTTTCTGGTGATCTGTGGGCCGCCAAGAAATCTGCCATTATCATCAGCGTTAGATCTGTGTGTGCAGCCACCGTTAAGAGTTGCGCATTTGGCCGAGAGGAAACGTGCACTGTGTTTAAGAAAAGGGAGGCGAGGTGAAGTGAGAGGGCACATGTATCATCTAAGGTTAAGATATTCATGCTTGAAAAGGAGCTCAATTATCCGCAGTGATTAGCGGAAAGAGGCTGTGTGGTGGGAGAGTTAGAGACAGGATGTCTGTGTTCAGTCAGAAACGGGGATCAGGACATATCAAAGGCAAATCCAGCAGCAGCGGAAGCATTTTTGGGAAATTTTAAGATTAAATGGAGGGAGCTTAAAAATTTTCTTCCTTTGTGGTCCCAAGTTTTTCCTTCAGTGCGCAGGAAATTAGAGATTTAATTTAGCCTATAATAACAGTGGTTTTCTTCATATTTTTCTGGGTTATGTGTGTGCAGCCGTCTGTAACCTTGATGATCTGCAGGTCTGTGAGCTGCCGGACTGAGTAGTCTGGTAAATAGACCCCTCCACCTGCAGTGAGCTGACCCACACTGCCTCCGCTCAGTAATGAATCCGACTGGTTCAGGCTGCTGGCCCGGGAGCTATACCTCTGACCTGAACAGAGCAGAAGAAGGAAACATATTTTGAGGTCTGTTTTTTTCTACATACATCATTTGTAAAGGTCAAAATCCTTAACCAGAATAAGCATAAAGAGTTCACACAAACAAGTCCAAGTTATAATGTCTTTTTCTTCTATATACCTCAACAAAATGTTCAATTGTCAGTTAGGAAAAAGTCTTGAGTTATATTTCTAAGCTCATTTTAGCAAATCTCATAACTCTCCTTCAAGTTTTAGTTATTCTTGAGGTACTTTAATTGTAGCTAACATAAATTATATTATTATTATACAATAAAACCATTGCATAATAATGTTTTTTTTAATCTCTTTCCTTCAGTGTTAAAAAGGTCCTCATTTAATGAGCCATTCATATGCAAAACAAATGATGAATAACCAGCAATCTGTCAAGAGAAATTAGGCACGATCTCAACAGTGCATGCCAGTCTTCCACATTTAATCAATCTGCTGTCACTACATTAAAGACACACACTGGCTCAGCTCCTTGGCTTAATCATCTTATTTCAGTGTAGCACAGCAGCCACGGGTAATGTCTTTGTCAGAAAAATAGGCTAAAAAAAGACTTCTAGGACTGATAAAAATTAAAAGCGTCAACAATCGTTCTCATGATGTGATTCGTGTGTAACAACTTAAAAATACAGGCAAAAGTCAAAAACTGAGCCCTTGTGCTGCAACTTTTGCTCACACAGTGGGTGAAGTGGTCCAACAGGACCCTCCATGGTGCTGTATGCTGCACTGGCCACCCTCATCTTTTACCTCATGCTTGGAAAATGAAGTCATATTTGAACCCCAAATGCATTTTAAGTGACTCACTCTCTTGCTTTACAAGAGAGCAGTAAAATTGTATTTGAATAGTAACTGAGCATGCTTTACGGAAGGTCATGCAGGTCCTTTTAATTCATCTACACTGTTTTCTGCCTGTTTTTGTGTTCAGCACTGTCTAGTGTAATAGCGAGAAAAGCTATTTTTGTCAGTTCAATGCAGAGCGATGAGTCGGAAAGAGAGAAAAAAAAACTGTAAAAAGCTGCTCTTTTGAGATGTGATGATTGTGCAGCTGTTTGAGAGAAAATTCTGAAATGTCCTAAGTAGGGATTTTCAGATTTTTAATGAGGCCTCGCAAATAGCTTAAACTCACCCTGAACATCACACGTAAAAAATGTACACACTACCGCCACAAGAAACCAGGGAGAGAAAGCAAAAGACTTGCTCTGCAGTCTTAGCTGGATTTCATATAATCCTGTGCAGGTCATGTCCTTCCACTGGGAAATTCTCTGAAATCTCTTCTTTTAATTACTTACTTCCCACGGCTGCTGCTGCTCAGCAGGCTGACACTATACAGACACAGGGTGGCATTAAGGCAGGAAATACACTTCACCTCCCCCAATGCACTGCATGTTTTCATCATGCGAGATCCTTCAAAATTACTCATCCATATTGCTTCATATTTCCAGTGAATTACCAATAGGCAGTGGTGGGATGACCGCTGGCATGCCATAGTAGGAAAATGCTCCGTTTTCAAACCGAAGAGCCTCTTTTCCTATCTCCACCTCCACCCGTCCCTGCAAGATTAACACAGCCATTTACATGGATTAGGTTTGAGCACTGCGCTAATAATGTGAACAGTCAATTGATTACTCATCTAATGGAGCGTCCCACGCAGGGAAAAATGCACATTCAAATGCAAATTCACTGCCAGAACAATGCTGAGCACACAGATAATTGTTGCTTGCTTCCTAATTCTTATTCAAACCCTTTTTTTTTTTATCAGTTTAGAAGTACCTGCAGGATCAGGATGAAGTAGTCAACAGGTTTGTTTCTCTGGAAGAGGTAGTGTTGAGGAGCGTGCTTGTTCTTGGGGTCGAACTTTAGGTCCTGCACAACGCTGGGATGTTTGATCAGTCGCAGCAAGATCTTTTCTGACAGGTGACACGGCCTGAAGGGCTCCACCTCTGTTGTGAAACAACACAAGTCAAGGGAGAAACACCACGTCCCCTGGCCTTTGTTCTCATGTTATTTGCAAATGCTTAGCATTCAGCTCATGGAGACAAACACACAAATGCTACCTGTAGCCAAAAAACGGTGTGTTGCAAGCAACAGTTGGGCCGAGATCTTCACCTTCAGCTCATTTTCTGCCACTTTGAAGATAGAGAAGTCCTGCTGTTTCCTTTCATGGTTGGACACGCGCCTTTTTGTGCGATTATCAGCTATGAACAGAAACAAATCCGAGAAAGTGCGTAAAAAAATGTAGCATTTTCTCTGATGATTGGTTAGAGAAGCTAAAGAGTTCTAACCTCATTAATTAGGTTTAATTACTTAATGTGCCATATATGCAGAGCGAGGTCATTGTTTTTGTTTGCACTATAATTAATTAGGAACTACTCTGATGTGGCACTAATTAATTGGTGCACTTCTATTTCCAGCATGCTTAGTATATTCATCTAAAGCTGTACAGAGCTGGAGATTATCCAGTGCTGTAACCTCTGACTGATAAATTGGCTTATCCTCTGCAGAGTATTATATATATATATATATATTTATATATTTTTCATTAAATGCATTATTGCTACAATATTATTTCTAGAACAGCTGGGTTCATGAAAAAACTGTATGACAAAGCTCGAAGAGATTAGGTCCCTCGTGCTATATATAAACACACAAACATTATATGCAGACACACAGGTGCACCACTCACAGAAACTGCTTTAGACACTGTATATAATTTCAACTGCAGCACACTTATATTATATCTTGCTGTCTTCTGAGAGCAGGGACTGCTGTGAAAATGTACAGGAGAATAACAAAGGAAACTAAAATTCAGTGAGCGAAAGCAGGTGCAGACTGGACTAGATATGAAATGAAGGGAGCTTTGCATTTGAATTCATTTGAATCCGTGGAGAGTGTTTCCAGCCAATTAAAAAATAAGGGGATTATGGCGATTATCTGAAGAGACTGGGTCATTTAGTCACATTATTTAATTAAGAATTAGGAAGGAGCTGGGAACAACAGGGGAGAGAAGGTGGAACCAATAGCGGGATGAGAAAATAGCAAAGTAGATGGACCACAAAAAACCCCATTCCATTCCAACCCATTCACAATTCATACTACAGCATTATTAGTTGCAGTCCTAATAACTGGTATGGGAATTTATGCTGATTTTCTGGGCATTTTCCAGTGACTGCTGGAGAGCACAAAGCTGAACAAAATGTGACAGCTGCTGCAATAAATTAAGCGAAAATCTTCTCAGTAGGGGAGCTGGAAGCAATAAGATAGCCCTGATGCAGAGCTTCATAAACACTATGTTTATACATACTGTACAGATCTGTCTCATCCACAATCTCAGACTTGATGATCTCCTCTATAACGTCCTCAAGGGTGACGATGCCCATCACTTCATAGAAGGGGTCTCCCTCGCCTTCGCTGTTCACCCGCTGCACCACTGCGAGGTGGGACTTTCCTGCAGTCATCAGAAAAGAGAAGAGGACAGGTTAGAATGTTTTCAAAATGGGAGCTCGGGCTAAAAACTGCTCGTGCAATGTGCTGAGAGGCAAAGTGAGCAGATAAAAATAACTCCAGTCAACAGCCTCCAACTGGCTCTGTGCAGTCAAGATGAAAATCAGCATTAATTCACCAACTAAAAACCTGAGGGATCTATCCCAGAGGTTAAATTGAAAATGACTTCAATGCCAGACTTGCCCTTGTTTGTGTTCTCAGACAAAAAGAAAGTGGACATTGGGGGATTAGTCTCCAGACACTTTGACAGTTGGAAGACTTGGCTTCCTTACGTAAACACAGAGATTACACAATCAGTCTGGGGATGCCTGCATCTGCTGAATAAACTGCCCATGCTGCTGCCGCCTCGGTAAACACTCATGCCCACACGTACACACACCCACAGCACATCTGTACACATCCATGAGCAAACCGAGGGCTCACTGCGACTGTGTTTAGCTGAACGCGACAAGCCTGTCGGACACAATGACGTAGCTCGCCAGCATCATCCTTGCAACAACTCGATAGAGCGAATGTGACAAGAAGTCAACGCCGCAACCAAACTTGAACATACAAGGACAGAAAAGTTAAAAAAAAAAAATTATCAACACAAACAAGTTGCTCTATATTGATATTTTTTTTTATTATCATTATTTTCTGTTCCACTCACTTAAAAATCAGATATGTTGAAATATGCTGAACTCATCAGTCTGTTCTGCTTTCATCAACACGAGTTAGTCTGGTGACCAAATAAGTTACCTAACCAAAATGATGTCACTAGACCACAGGTTCCAACAGACACATGAAAAAGTCTCCAGCCTCACTTTGAATAAAATCTGTGGCTCAAATAAGATGGGCCGATTTAGGGGATCACCGCCAAGGGATAAAATGGATCAAATGCTTTAATCCACTGCAACAAGAGAAAAAAAAATCTGATTGACTGACTGGCAGTCATATCCAAACATGAACCTCTGGGTTGTGAGGGATTGACTGAGATGGTGAGGTTGCACTCACTCAGGTCTATGTCTCTGCAGAGCTCAGGTGAGTCAGTGACGGATTTGCTCTCAGCTGCTGATGTGCCTGGGCACCGCATTACATCATTCATATGTTACATAATACTCTTGCAGAATGACGCACACTTACTCACACACGCAGACACACATGCCCGGAGCAAAACTGGGTCCTCCATGGTTGTCCCTTTTGCAAAACGTTTCTCCTCTACCACTTTCTGTGGCTCTGTCAGTCTATGTTAGAAAACTGTGTTTTAGATTGTGCATGTTTGTACCTATTTCTATCTGCTTATTTAACCACAGCATTAAAGCCAAAATGAGATCTGGAATAAAATATTTCATTTTATGTCTCCGGAGCAGTAATTTTCCTCTACACTGGTGCACAAACAGCTTATGAAAACAGTTGGTTTAAACTGTGTCTACCTTCTGTGGTTTGTTAATTGAGTCTGAGCCTATTTTTTGTAGTGTAGTTGCGGCGTTGACTTCTTGTGACATTCACTCTATTGAGTCGTTGCAGGGATGATGCTGTATTAAAGTGGCTTATTTTCCAAAATATGTGTAATTGAATCTATTCGGTTCTGTTTTTAGATACAAGTCTTTACTTTGTGTGTGTGTGTGTGTGTGTGTGTGTGTGTGTGTGTGTGTGTGTGTGTGTGTGTGTGTGTGTGTGTGTGTGTGTGTGTGTGTGTGTGTGTATATATACACACACACATGATAAATGTATTATAAATCTATATAATGTTGTTTAGAGTTCAACCAAAAGCAATATTAAAAGGAAAAACCTATTATCTTTAATGCATTCTAGTAAAATTTATAATGCAGTGTTTTTATAGGGGTGCTGCTACTATTACTTAAGAATAATATAAGAATAATAACCTTGCCTTTTCCTAATAAAAATCTAATATTTACAGCAGCATAAAACACTGGCTGCAAAAGCCTAAATGTATAAATGGAAGTCTGCTCTGTTCAGGTTTCGTACATCAGCTCAGTCAATTTGATTGCCAAATGCTTTACATTGAGCAGGCTTGCATCAATATACGAGCAACTGTTTGGGAATGTAATCCTCTTATAGTGTACTTTCCAAGGGTTGGATGTTCACAAATAATATGAACGATAACATAATAATTGTCATATTTAAAATCTTTTGCAGCCTGAAGGCTCTGACCCACAAACACAAGAAGGTGCCATGGTAAAGCTTTCCAGGATTTTACTGCAGCCATCTTCAAACGAGCCATACTCATTGTGAAGTCTTACTATTTTTATTCTGGTCTTCAGGAATCAGTTGATTCTGCTTATTGGTAGCTAAGGATATCCCACCTCTTCACCCTGAAAATTTCTTTGTTGTCATGTGTTTAGAATAACCGTCCTGTTGCATGATAAAAATTCACCCTGAGAGTTTTGATGCGTATGATTCAGAGTGAGCAGGCTACTTATCCTGGCCCTTCACCAGCAGAATGAATAAATAGACAGTTATAAATAAAAGCCAGCGTGCCTGTTCATTTGGCAGCCATACACACCCAAGCCATAAGAGCAATACCACTATGCTTGACATATGAGGTGGTATGCTTTGACTCATGAACTGTTTCTTTTTATTCTCTGGTATTTCCTCTTTCATTTGGATAGAGCCTGATGTTTATTTCAACAATCCTTAGGATTTGCTTTCCACGACTCCCCCGGCCTTCCTTTTGTATGTTTTTGTAAAGTGCATTCCATCTTTTTTATTTTAGATGTTTGCAGAATTTTGTATCTCGTGTTGAATTGTCTGGGGTTGTGGTCATTAAGTATTCTCTTTGTTGATGGCTGACAAAGAAAAACATGCCTCTAAAGAACACTGTAGAAAGCATTTTTGAGTTGCTGTGCAATCATAAAGGGGGGTTTTCTTCAGCATGAACATCCACAAGAAAAGCAGCTTCTTTGCTATTGATTTTGGAAAGACTTATATTTGTCTGATAGATTTTTACTTGTTTGATTGCATTATCTTTTCACTTGCTCTGTCACCTTTTTACCAAACAACTTTAAAAAATAAAAAAGATAATTGTAGCTGAGACTGGAGAATCTTTCTATTTCAACTTGAATGTTTATGAGGCCTGAAAAACTGAAAAATGCTAACTGTCTGCATGGCTAAGTTCTCCATTCAACAGTATGTTTGCAGACGATAGTATCTTCCTGGTGACATTTCCATTCTTTACTCTAACACAGACCTCACCTCTGCCCACCAACCATCTCAGTGAGACATCATCACAGCTTCCAGCCAGGCTTCCTGACCAGCAGGAGGCTTTTAGCCATGAAAGCAAAGTCGGAGGGAGGTGAGAGAGGAAGGGAAAGGTTGGAGCTGAATTTTTCATGGTTGCTCTGCAGGGTTGGTTGGCGATGACCTACAGAGTGGAAGGAACTTCAAAGTCACAGTGGGCTGACAATTAAGTGTGCACAAATAATTTAAAGGTGAAACCAGGCTTCACACCCAAGAGAGACACACAAGCGATGCTGACACACATGTGGGTCAAGTGTGAGCTCATGGATCACTTGTGCCAGACCAAAGCTATATTTCATAATCCCAGGCAAGGTGAAGTGTAGTGGACCTCCTGAACTGTAAGTGGCAACATAATTCATTATCTTGCCAAGGCCAGCTGCATTCAGCAGACATGTATTGCCCTTTCTTTGTCTATAAAACAGATTTCCTTGCATAACAGCTGTGGCAGTGTGTCTTTATTTTACAATGTGACACTTTCAGTCGAGGAGTCAGAGGTTTTTGCTACTGAGCGCTAAATCTGAATCATATTTAATGTTATCAAGACTGAACATAGTCCCTAAAGAGAGGCAATGCACTTTTCCTCTATAGTAAACTGATGTTATCACTGCATGTGCGGCAATGCTGTCAATTCACTTATCAGCAAAGATGGCTATCAGAGAAGAGAGAAAGATGAATTCTGGTGTAGGCAAATCGTGCAAAATCCCTTTTTTGATACAGTTTAGCATTTCAAGCATTTTAAGTGAGGAGCCGATAACTGATACTTGCATAGAAATGGGTACCGAGCCTGGGGCCAGATGAAGTTCACAGTGTTGTCATGGGAAGGCGACTTAAATCTCTCTCATCACATAAATTCTTAAGATAACCCTATTATGGTAGCCTCTAAACTCTAGCTGAACCAAACACACTGTGTGACACAGTATCAGATTTCACATATGTCTCTCACTGCTCTGGGGATCAAAGGGCTTTACTGGCAGGCCCACTTTGAGCCAATGGGCTGATGTATACATTGACTTCTGGACTGAAAATGTAGTTCTTAAGTGCACAGTCACTTCAAAGAACATTTAACTCCTAACTGGTGGGAGGTTGCTTTAAAACATATGGCGCCTCACATGCTCAGCTGACTTCTTACTCATAAGTTGTGTAGAGGTCCTAGACAGGACACACAGGGAGATATGAAGACTGCAGAGACCAAACCTCTGATATGATTTAAAGTGAAGTGAGTTACCTCTCTTAAATTCCTCCAGCATCACGTCCAGCTTGGTGTCACTGAAGACGCAGTGCATGGGATGCTTGTAAAACTGAGTAATTGTTTTCAAAGGAGTGCAATCGTCAGGATCCACAAAGGCTAAATCTTTGACAAAAAGGATGTCTACAATGTTGAACCTTTCGTTCTCATAAACAGGGATGCGTGTGAAACCGCTCTGCATCACATCCGACATGGTGCAGAAGTCCAGCGCAGCATCTGAGGACAGCATGTAACAGTCTGACAGCGGTGTCAGCACATCCTCTACGGTCTTGGTCCTAAGCTCCAGGGCTCCCTGGATAATGTTGAGCTCCTCTTTGACCAGGTCGTGGTAGGGGTCTGTGACACGCAGCATGGCCACCAGTTTCTCCCTCGTGTAAAAGTTGCTGATCTCTTGGTGCAGCATAATGTCCAGAATCTTGGAGACCGGGTAGGCGATGGGGAAAAATATCAGCATCAACAGGCGGGTCGCGCACAGGGTCTTGGATGCGATGGCGAGACTGTGCCTGGATGCCACCGAGTGAGGTAAAATCTCGCCAATAAAAAATATCCCCAAAGTGCATGAGGCAGTGGAGAGAGCGGTCATTCCTAAGATCTGGCACATCCACACCACAAAACACGTGTTTGTAAGCACGTTACCCAGCACCACAGTGCAAAGGATGTAGTTGCCATGTTTACGCACTGACTCTATTTTTCGCGCGTATTTCTGTTCTTTCTCTGTGCCGCTGTTCTGCAGGACCCGCAACTCGACCGGGTCCAGAGACAGCATGCTAATATTCAGCCCGCTGCACAGAGCAGACAGCCCCAACAAGAGCACAGAGACTCCTGCCTGCAGCCAAGCATCTGCCTCTGGAGGTCTCTCCACCACCGCCAACCAGAAGTCTTTGGTGCTCAAGTGCTCCCATTTCACTCCATCGAACGCGCACATGGAGTAGTATTTGATCACCTCGTCTCTGCGCAGGTCTTTGGCGAGCAGCTCCACTAAGACTGAGTTATGACTTGAGGTGGATCTGAAGGAACCCAGCAGCTCGATGTCTGAGCTCCGGGCATTCTCCTCTTCGCATGGATTCCCCCTGGACAGAAGCGGACTTTCTGCATCTCCACTGTCCCCACCTGGTTCTTCTATAAACGCGATCCACGGGGCGGCAGGTGCTGCGTCCGGTCTGCCGCTGATGTTCAGGCTGTTGGGATTTTCGGTACCTGGAGAAGCGGAGTAGTAAACCCTCAGCATGAAGCGGGTCCCCTCGATAGCCCTCAGTATCCCGTCCTGCACGGACAGTTCTCCGCTCTGGGTGTCTTCAGGCCGGACGCCGAGCAGCGCCGTTGTCTTGGCCGGCAGGGAGGAGATGGTGACGGTAAGAAAGAGGAGGGAGAGCCGGCGCGGATGCAGGATGCTGCAGAGAGCATCCGCAGCCATCATGCTGAATGAGCCGCTGAAGGACACGGGAGAACTGGGTCACGTGGTCTGCGGATGGGATGGATGGAGCAGCTGGGTAACATGGAGAGAGAGAGAGAGAGAGAGAGAGAGAGAGAGAGCGAGAGAGAGAGAGAGAGAGAGAGAGAGAGAGAGAGAGAGAGAGAGGAATTCAAGTGTGTGTTTGTGAGCTGGCACCTTAAATATAAATGACAAATCCTGACGTAAGCCTCGCTTATTTGCTTTCTGCTGCTTTCTATAAATAGAAAGCAGGAAATGCCCAATCATTTATGATTCATGCGATAGAGCCCCTACAGCTACGCCAGAGGAAGATATTTACTTGCTAAATAGTAGAGATATACAAGCTGAATACAAAAAAGAAACTAAATGAGAAAAACTGGGATGTGTATCAAGTAAGCAAATGAATAGAAAGAAATGCTGCGTTGTGTTGTGTGCCAGTTTGTGCGTTAGTGCAGAGCTCAGACTTCATTATTATTTTTAGTAATTTTTTCATTTACAATTTTAAACTCCCCACTAGATGGCAGCATCGCCACCTGTTTTCGGTGCAGTACAGTTTGAAAAACTGTACTTGTTGCCTTTCAGGATAAACACATAAATGTAATGTGTTTCTAAAATCTCTGTTATAATAGTTTGTGTTTCAGTAACCGCATCCCTTAACAAATTAAAACAAAGTGTCGCTGTATCTAAATCTACTTTAAAAGAACACTCACACATTTCATATATATGTAAATATATATGTATATATTATAGATATCACTTTTAACTTCTATACGCTTTGGAAATATTAGCCTCTGTTTAAAGATTATATGACAAGGAACAACGTTTTACTGACTTTCATGACGTTTAAATGTTGACATGAAGAGGATTGTTCTTGTTTGTTCGTTTGGTATTTTTTGTAAAAACAAACTAAGTTGCAAATAAATAATTACAATCAAGTCCCACAGATCATTATTATTATTACTATCATTATAATTATTATTACTACCATTATTATTTTTATTATTATTATTATTATTATTATTATTATTATTATTATTATTATTATTATTATGTACAGTTCAGTGATCAGCTGGTTCAGATCTAACGCATCTCAGTTCGGTGACCGGTTTGTGGGATTTACGATGCAGAAAACTGAAGGCGCAAAGGGCAAACAGTCATTGCTACACTTTACTCAGACGACAAAAAACAGCAAAACAAGTTATAAAACTGTCACTCCAACTGTCATCCTAGAATGACAGAGAATTTTCCTGATAAAATTACACATTAAATGGTTTGCCAAACAAAACCAAAAAATATATGCGTATAAAAAAATTCGCATCGTTAAGGATTATGCTGATGTATGAATATGTCGACCATATATGTTTTACATGAGATATTTTTCACGATCGATCAAAATAAACGCATTGGAGGCGGTAAAATAAATCTTAAAGAAAGCCAACCATTGAGTCCGCCCAACAAAAGTCGCCGAAAATGCTCTGATGATTCAGTGTATTTGTCTAAACCTAATTCTGCTTAGAAAGTTTTTAAACGTCTCTATGCTCTATTCTTTTATTCAAACACCCTGCTGGATGAATGATATAACTCGTGCTGCTTTTCTGCTGCGGTCAGTAATTTTTTTTCCCCTCACAAAGCAATAATTTCCCATGATTGCAGCAACAGATCTTGATTTTTATACAGCAGCAGTGTCTTTAACATTAAACACAAAACAGACAGAAAAATACTCAGTTTAATTAAAGCTGCGAATCATTTCCTGAACAAACTATTGTAAAGTTTACATTCAAAAGAAGCAACGAGAACATTACCGCACATCATGATTAAACTCTCCCTTCAAATTATTAAATACGAAATTAGAGTAGGTTAGATTTGATCGAAGAACTAGTCTATTGTAATAGTAGCAGACTATTTTCCCTCACTGAATATGTTTAACTGATTTAATATTTTCCTAGAAAGTTTTTCTTCTTCCACTGACAGCTTAGAGTTAACAACATAACTTTATATATAACTTGTGCATTTTTCACTTCTTTTTATACCGGCCCGTGGAGAAGCTGAGAGTGTAAAAAGTCACCGTGCTGTTTTGTTTGGTTTAAATTTGAGTTTCAAATCCAAAAACAACAAACCAAACCGTTTTCAAATTTCAGCAGTACAGTCGATCGGTAGGCCGTAAAGGAGTTTAACATTCACTAAAACAACAGCAAAGAGAAAATATAATAGACAAAAATTTCCTGCGTACTCATCCTCATTATCCATGCCATTTCCTCTTAGAATATTATATGATAGTGCTGTTTCGATAGGCTAAAGGTTCCGTTTTCCTTCTTTTAGAATAAAATATCCTCAAGGGTGAGATAGATGTCCCAAAACGCATTTGAGATCTAATTATATGAAAATGTTAAATATTTTTCCACTGAAAACTAAAACTGTGGTTGAATTGAAAGCGCATGTTAATTATGATGTTATCTGCGCCAACTGACAATATGAAGAAATGCGGAAAATCAGACTTTGTGCTTTTCTGCTGCTCTTGTTGACCGTGGGTCTGCTTCTTCTAACAGGCCGGAGAAAACAGGCTACCACCCCACGGAGAACGTTACGTCAGAGTTTCTGACACTCGTGAGCGACACTAAGAAATATCAGCCCACTTTGTACCAAATAAAATCTTTTAATCTGCTTTGTGGGGAACTTTTGTGTCCCTAAACCTAAAGCCTGACTGCTTGGATGATTCTGTGTTGTGGCTTCGTGGATTCGTGAGTAGGTGTTGTATACCGGAAAGAAACGATTAAATTGAGCTTAACTTTGTGCATTTTTTCTCTTAAGTACTTCGTTGCTCATCTGTGAGACAGCAGTGACCTTAAACGACAATCGCCTGAGGAGAGCTTGGCGCATTGCGCCCTGGAAAAAAAGAAATAAGCGGATGGGGGGAAGCGCAGTAGCCTGCACTTTGGTTGGTGTGTGCTTGCTCACAAGTATCCCAAGAACATCTGGACTAAAGCCATATAAAGAATTTATAGGTAAGTTCCATGTGCGGAGACTTACATCCCAAACTGGTTTTGAATGCTTCTGAAAAGAGGCCAAATATCCAGACTGGCATCTCCAAGTGCCATCTCTAAAATGTGCAATCAATAATCTATTTGTCAAGAAAGCAGAGCCTTTGCAATGATCATGAGTTATGCTGCTGACAAGATCTGTTTTTGTTTTGAAGCTGAATTTTTGTTCTTTTGAACAACAGCCTCGAGATTCTTTTACTTTTAATATTTTCGACTTTTTGCTGGAACGTTTAGTTTAAGAAATACGACGTAAAACGTCTCTGCTGTAATAATTTCTTATGATGGACAACTGAGATTTTCAGTTTGGCCAGGCGATTAGAGGCCTGCGTACGGTCAGCCTGAATTTAGGTGAGTCTAAGCACAACTTCTGGAAGATCTTTATACAGTCTCCCATTGCGCTATCAATATGGTTATTCTAAAATTACTTTTTTCATATGACAGTATTGCATACATTTAATCCAAGTTTTGCTTTTCTTCAGCTTTTTTTTTAAATGATTGATTATTATCTTTCCGAAAGGACCAGCCGCCATGGCTTATCATTTTTAAGGAAAAAAGCCTTTTATCCTCGCCCAAAGGACTTAATCGGTTCTAAATGTGTACTTTTCTTACTTGTTGGTATTTGAGTATACCTTAATTACTGGACTGAACTCGAGTTTTCTACAAAATCTGATTTTGATTTTACCATTATAACAGCGTTTTAAGAAACAACGATTAATGTCAGTTTCTTCAGAAAACAATAACCTCTGTATTCGGTGTTTAGGAAAAAAAAACTGCAATCATAGTTCGTAAGACTAAATTCTTATACTTGTGAACTGGGAAGACTTTCGAGTAGTCTGTCCTCATACCTCGGAGAACCTTAGAGGGGCGGTACTGTCTTCTCTCCTCCTACCAGTTCTTGCTCTCACAACGGGAAAGGCTGGCTCGGGGCGTGCGCTCTTGCGTGCCGCTCCCAGAAATACTCGGAGGGGCGGGGGGCGGGGGGGGCAGGGGCGGAGGGGGGTGAGACAGCTAGACAGGAAGACAGATCCAGATCGATGAGACCGAGGTATAGAACCGCCATCGAACTCCTCGGAAGCAGAGTTTGTTTAGTGCTTGATTTCTTTCCACCTTTAAGCTTCTTTGCGCACACTGATCCCCCTGCTCTCCAAACCAAGAAGATGCCCAAATCCTCTCCGCGCGTATTCCCATGGCCCTCCCTGTGGCTGGCATCGTTGCTTATTTTGATGGTGCAGTCGGTGCTCTCGTCCTCCTCTACGTATCAGAGACCTGCAGTCGCTGGGAAGCGCCAAGGCTTCTTGGAGAGGACGCTGGTTCTCCTGGATGTCAACACCCGCAGTTCAATCAGAGTCCTCAACGAAAACTTCCTCTCTCTCCAACTGGACCCCTCGATCATCAGAGACGGATGGCTGGACTTTCTGAGGTACAAAAGAACCCTTTCCTGCTTGTCGTCTACATCGATCTATATGGGTGCCCTCCTCTAAAATATTTGGAGGTTATTTTATTCATTACGCACGCAGCCACGTTGTCTGAGTTGTCATGGATCGATCCAGCACGTTTCCTTCTCACTCCGGGAACCAAGCAGTCCAGTTCTCCATACTGATTCTGACTGAGGTTCGCAAAGTTTAACTTTAAAAAAGACTACACTGAGAGTGGACGATTCCTTCAAAAACTGTCCGTTTAGGGTTGCAGCTGTTATAGTCTACAGTGTGCACTGTTGCATCAAGATTTGATAAAAATGATCTAATGTCTATCTAAATCTAAAATGCAAAATGTCACTTTCATAAGTTAGCCAATCTACTTTTCACCTTCTGAAAATAACTAAAAGAACAGATCGACTGGTTCCAATGGCAGCTATGTTGCATTTTTTTTTTTTTTTTAATAATGAAGGGTAACTATTTATTTACTGCTGACTTTTCACCCTGAGTATTTCTCTGAACAGTTGGAGGAAAGCACAGACTGAGACCACGACCCGCGCCACTGTCACAATATTTTGGCTAATGAAGCGCAGCATTATTAAAACCCAGACTTTCAATAATAACTTTAAAGTGTGTTTAAACTAAACACACTGACAATACCCTAAGAAGTCTCTGGCCCGCTATGACATGTATTGAGTAATGCCAGATAATGTTATTCGGTACAGCTTCTTATATAAACTGGAAACCACTCAGTGACAAAGAATGAGCACATCTTAATCCGCGCGTGGCCCATTCTCGGTTATTATTTTACAGTAAATATATGACAACATTTGATATTTTATTCACATAGCCGTTACACTTCTACGTGTCACCTAACCACTGTTCCAACTTTGATTTTTATATTTATTATTATTGTAGTTCGTATTGTTGTTTCTTACCCTTACATTGAAATGACGAGGATTCATATGTGTGATCAACCAAAATTAAAAATTCAGTAAGACTCGTGGGCCGTTTCCGCATTTTTCATAATTGAACTGGATTATGTGGTTTAGACTGACAATCGAGCAAAGTAGAAGTCTCTCTCTATACTTTGAATTAGTTTTTAAAAAAATGAAAACTTCATACTCACTAAATATGAACTTAGCTTGAATAGCTTTGTATGGACTACACGCTCCTTTTGATCGGCCTCTATTTCACGTGAATAAAGAACATGAATAAGTAAAAGGCAGCTTGAGTGTATGAAAGAAAATAGGTAAAGAAACAGCAAGTTAGTTGGGAAAAATATTTTTAAAATATTGAGGATAGAATTGTTCGTCAACTACACAAAGCATGTGTGTGTGTCGTTTTAATCCTTTGTTCATCAGCTTATGGCCTTGTACTACCTGCTGTAGTGGCTGCCAAATGCGTCGTGGGTCTGCAGACGAGGGGAAAAAGTTTTATGATAGACCTGCAGCAAATTAGCAGTTACGGGAAAATCCAATTTCTTCTGTAGCTAATCTGTTTAATAGCTGGATGGTCTGAAGTAAACGGAACTGAAGAACGGGAGACAGGACGATCACAGAGAACGACGACTTTTTACTGACTTTAACAAATATATCCCTCGTTATAAATGTACACAGGTTAGCAGTTTTAACGTGTGAGTCTAGTCTGTAAAAACCACCCAGTTGCTGAAGTGTTTTCTTTTTGTCCCATATCCGCAGCTCCAAGCGGCTCGTGACCCTGGCGCGAGGCCTGTCGCCCGCGTTTCTGCGCTTTGGTGGAAAGCGAACAGACTTCCTGCAGTTCAACAACCAGAAGAACCTCGCCAAGTTCAGAGGGCCGGGACCAGACTACTATCTGAAAAACTACGAGGACGGTGATTAGACATGACATTTTCTCCTCTCTCTCTGGCCCCAGTATTTATTTTAGACCGACTTTTAGAAGATGATTAAATGTTTGCTCTCATGTCAGTCCCCATTTCTTTGAGGGAATGTTAAATCCTCTGAAGCTAGGGTTGCCTATTTCTTCATAAAACGCTGTGCTACGCTGCCAGTTTAAGGACTCCTAGCTAAAACGAAAGCGAAGACGAGAGAAACAGAAGTTTAAAAGAAAAGTTAGAAAACAAATAATTTTACTAGCCGCTACAACTGTTTTTAATATATCGATCCTATAGTATGGTTATGCCTTTTTCACAGCAGGACGTTATGACATGAACACAGGTGTTATCATCTTAATTATGATTCACACCTTAAAAGCACAAAACCTTCATTAAAGTTGTTGGAAACACCTGTGTTTACCTAACATTTCATGTCACAATGGCGGCTTTTCGCCGTGGTCCGCAGAGCCAAATATTTAGTTTTTCATAAATAAAAAACAAAAAAAACATAAATAAATAAAAATTAAAAAACGGCAGATATTTGGCTAGATATTTTTATATGGCTTCACTAAAGTGTGTTGAAAAAATATTAGAAACACGTCTTAGTATAACCCAGTGGACTACAGTTTAACGCATCCCTAATGTGTACACTTTAAAAATTAACTTGGATTAATTTTATTTAAATAGTTTGATCGCACACTTCATGTTAGACACATGATAAAGGCAGAGCACTAGACTGTATTCATTTTAGATAAATGTGTGTTATAAAAAAAAGTCACAACTGAGGATGTAAATGGCGATGTAAGGAGGTGGTCTATATACTTAGTCTTGCTAGATATCAATAAAACACGTGTGTTTCTTTGAATAGTAACAGACTGGGTTACAGATATAACTTTATGTTCTGGCTTTGGCAGTGTGTTAAACTGCCGCAGCCTTCTGGTTTCAGTGTCAGATTACAATTTTAAAATAAAATAAAAAAAGATATGTACAATTAGTTTGGGGTGAAAAATTGCAACATAGGTTTCTCTATGGCAAAAATATTAATAAAATAATAATTTTTTCCATTCATTCTGGTTTTCAGATATTGTGCGCAGTGACATTGCACTGGACAAGCAGAAGGGCTGCAAACTGGCCAGCCATCCTGATATAATGCTGGAGCTGCAGAGGGAGAAGGCAGCCACCACCCAGCTTGTTCTGCTAAAAGAGCAGCTGTCTAACATCTACAGCAACATTACAATAACAGGTAGGAGATCACACACACACGCACACGCACGCACGCACGCACAAAATAGGCCTTTTTTGGCACTTATTCATATCCTGGCGTATTGTCTGCAGTTTGTTCATACACATGCATGTGCACTCACATGAGGTTCAAAGCACACCAGTGTAAACCATCAGCTTTCAGAATGACAAATGTAATTTGTAAAGGAGGAATGTAAGGATGGATATAGGGGTGCAGCAGCAGGCAAGTAAACAGAGCACTGACATTTTCGCTGGTTACAGTTAACTCAACCTGACCGCAGAAGGAACTCTGACGTCTTGATGTTGGGTGGGCTGCATTTCTTATCTGTTTTCCTTTGTGATTGATTGGGATGGAAATAAGAAGCTGCAGGAGAGGATAGTAACAGAGGCAAAAGTAAAATATTGGATTTATGTTTTAAAAGTATTGTACTGCTCAGAAAAGTCCACAGACTTGGACTTGGTAATAAATTGGCTGCATCTGTCAGCAATAATTAATTCATGCTGTTTGTTTGGTTTCAGAGGACTTTGGATTCAAAATAAAATTGTAGTTGATTACTAGGAAGGTTAAGTCTTATGCACGCCCTTTTTATCTTCGTTAGCATGTTGAAAAGTCAGTGGGTTGGAATTGTGTTTTGGGTTGGTGGGATTTTTATACCAAAATCTGAACCACCCAAAAAAGAGTTTCAAAACCTGTAAGTTCTTTTGGAAAAGTAATGTTGGACTTGGGAATTAGCAGGGACCTGAGTTGAAGGGAATCATTAGATACAGTGATGTACATGACCACGTGTTCTCTGTCTGGAGACATTAAAAATATTTGGCCATGCAAATCTTAAAGTCATTGATAAATTATGTAAAGAATCCAAATATACGTTAATTGAACCCCGTTGAATGTGCCACTAATATTTTGGTCATAACATGCAGAGAACAAAAAAGCCTTGCATGAGTTGGTCTACAGAGTATTTTTCATGTATTCAGACTGTACTGCTTCCCTGGGACAGACCCTCTGTGTGTTGCTGTGTGAGTGATAGAGGCAGATATGAAGACCATACATCAGCTGCATATTTTCAAATAGTCTCAAGTGCAACAGTGAAAACACAGACATATCGCATTTATCACAGTAGGCAAATACACAGAAGAAGAATTTGTACCTGCTCGGGTGTGGGGTCAGTTCACAAGTTCAGGTCAGGAGTTATTTACTGTAGCACCCTATCATTAATACTGATCTGTTGACTGTGCAAAAAAACCCCATGGCCTTGCAGTATTTCATTGTATCACTGTAGGAACTGAAGATTTTACACAGAGTTCCAGCATTTTTGGACATCTACTGTGCATGAGAGTTTGAAGTTTTTTGGGGGGTTTGTTTCTTTGTCTTTTTTTTTAACAGCCAGATCTATTGTTGATCAAACATGCTGGTAGCAATTACGTAATTATATTTTCTTGCATTGTTGTCATATGGTGCTCATATGAATACAAATTTAAAGACACAGTACGAGCAACTAGTAATGTGGATGTTATGGCCAAGCTTGTTGAGACATGCAACTTGTATAATTTCAGAAAAGCATATAACATGACTACTGTGCGAAACTGTAAGATCAGCAGAAAATAGTGTTGGAGTATCCAGTTCTGCAGTTCAAATCTCAACAAATACTTATTACACACACAATGTTGTTGTGATGCATTGACATCATTTGCATTATCATTCTGATATTGTCTGAGTTGCTGTTTCTTGAAAAAGAAATAGCCATAATCTTAAAAAAACATGATCAGGACACCTAGTCCCAGTCTTACATGTAGTATAGTGCTAATGTTGCTCAAAATTAAGACCACATTTCCCATAAACCCTGCTGCTTCCTGTCACAAAGAGGATGTTAGCAGCAGCAGCTGCAGCATAGAGGAGAGGCAACAGCTTGTCTCAATGACTAAAAGATATGTTATTTTATCCTGTAAATACTGTTTTCAAACTGTTTTTAAATTTGCTGAAGCAAGTTGATGAAGTATAATCTTAAAATATTGATACATTTAACCTTTTGTGAATATGAACTAATTGTTATTTTCCTAGATTTGAGACATTTTAAGTGTTTGGGACTCATGGAGAATCATATCCTTTTAAATGGTAAAACCTCAGTTTGGAGACCCATAGGGTAATGCTAGTTTTACGCAGGTGCCACATTTCTTATCAGACTGCACTTAATTTAGCGAAAGTCTTTTCACAAAAACATCTAATTTTTCCAAACACAGGCTAAGCTAAAAGCAATTATTTGAATCTATTAAGGAAATTGGTGAGGCTATTGGTTTCTTTTAAAGGTGCAAAAACAAAAAATGTGGAACTGAGCAACCATTAGTTGAGAAATAAGTCACCAGAATGCACGCTGATGACACTGAAAAAGTCCTGAAAGTGTGAACATGTTTGTGTGTAAAGTCCAATCTGTGCAGAAACTTCATCTCTGTGCTGGAGAGAAACAGGGGTTCAGAGGCACTAAGGATGTGTTTAAATATGGTCTGGTAACAATTAGTCAAGATCTGTGTGTGTGTGTTTGTGTGGGTGGGTGTGTGTGCTTGTGGTGTGTGTGTGTGTGTAAAGGCAGGTGGTGTTTTAAAGACCTTTAACAGTCTCTCTCCATCCTTTTCCACTCACCACTGTCTGACCTTTGGCCTAGGCTTGTTAGAGCTATCAGTAATGGGGCCACTCTGAGTTTACATGCGCAGACACATTCAGCTGGGGTATGAAGTTGAGAAATTACCATGACCTTAGACAAGGTCATGGCGAGCGTCATTTCATGTCTCTCTGCAGGAGAATATTCCTCCATCAAGGATCACTTCCTGGACCTTTTTCTCTTTTTGTGCTTTACTTTTTCTTCTCTAACTCTATCAGTTTCCTTTTCTTCATAACACAACACCTCTCTTATATTTACTGTTAGTTTAGCTATTCTGATTTCACATGAGGATAGGCATGTTTTACACTGAATGAAGCGACCAGTTCGTTCAACTTGGGACATTGAAAACCTCGTTCATGTATTGAATACTCAAAGGATAGACATAATTCAATTTAGGAATTCCTATACTGTGTTATTCTTGTCATATAAAACTGGAAGATCAGTATTTGTGAATAGGAACCAGAAGAAAATCTTCCAAAAACAGAGAAATCTGAGAAGCAAGAGTGAAGAGGAGGACATTGTTAGTAATGAGGTCTGCAGCTGCTTGCAGGAGAGTGAATGGAAAGTTTTCTACTTTACTTTAAAAGTATCAATGATCTTGAAATGTTTTCTTTGACATTAAATACAAAAAGAACTCATCTAATCAGTGTTTCTATAGTTCTAGCTGAAAACAGCTGCACCAATGGGAAGAAACTGCATTGTGCCTACACTAATATATATATATATATATATATATATATATATATATATATATATATGGTGACAGAGATACAAAAAGCTACACTGTCCTTTGCTGTTAAAATTTAAAAAGCAGAGTCTGTCTTTAGGCAATACTGAATATGAATATTATGATATGATTTCTTATACCTTTTGCAAAAACTGCATAAAATCAATATTTGTCATATTCAATGCAGCCCTACCCAGACACTGAGGTAATAGTATTATTTGGTTGGTTATTTTATGTTTACATGCGTGAATAGTTATATCATTGGGGGAGGAAGTATCTTGATGAAATATGGCAGTTGATTAGCAGTTGATTTCCTCATAAAGGCAAGATGTCAAACTCCAAGATAACTGGCAGTTTTGTGGTCCTTGCTAAAGCCAGCTGTTGCTTGTTGGAGAAGCCAAGAATGAAGATCACTGCAGAAGGAGTAAAGTTATTAGGACTTTAAATTAGTAGTGTCCCCTGCACAAACTATTGCAAAGAGGAGTCATTATGTGATGGTACATAGAGATGAATTTATTTTAATTGAGTATAGTGAGACAAAGATGACCACTTCACTTGATCAAATTTTGGTTTGAGATGACACACTTAAGAATATTATTTTAATGTAAGATGAGTCAAATGTTGGCTTCATGATCTAGCAGATGGTTTGGAGCCTGACGTCACAATTTAGCCTCTACTCTTTCTCTGTTTCTTAGTCTGATCTCACACTCGCAGTATTAAGTGACATGAATGTTTATGGGATTTAATCAGTTGTTAGGTATACGCAAACATTACTGAGAGTAGATCAGACACTAATACCATGAGCCTCTCTCTGTAAGTTGGCACAGTCAAGGCTAGAAACCGCTAACAGAAAGATGCATAGCTCCCCAGGAAACATGAGAAGAATGACAGAAAAGTGAAATATGTTAATGTTTATGTAATGTATTCTTTGCAACAAATGTTCTTGTGCACTTGATAAAGGTCATTGTGCTTAAATGAAATCTTGGCCACGTAGTTTGTTTGGCGTGTGTACAATTCTACCTAAACATGAAGTCTACATGTAAAACTGAAGGGTTTTTTGTCAACGACTGTATGTTTCAGTGACTTAGTCAGTGTTCAGATTCTGAGTTGCAACATATGGGAGAATAGAGGAGAATTTCACTGTATGCATATCTCAAATGTTCCACAGAGTTAGTGGATAGCCTTTCTAAGCCTGCTAGAAAATATGAACAGGGCTGGACATGCAAACTTTGATTATTATGTTTGACTGTTTTCATTAATACTGTACACACTGCTGCACTCTAGCTTGTGAAACCAGCTGTACTTTTGTGTACACACTTGATGTAAAACTGCACATCAAATGTGTAAACACATATTGAAATATTTCACCCCAGCTCAGATATCAAATCGGATTTTTTGTGCGAAAAACTCCTATCCTGTGTGCAGTACAACTGTGAAAACTGAAATGAAATTCTTGACAGAAAGCGTAATGAGACACTAACATACAGGAATATGTTAAAAATCTGGAAAGGCAAACATTAGGAACAGAACGGGGAATTCACTGAACATCTGTGAATGGCTTGAAAATGTTATAATCAAAACAAACTGGCACAGCTGTCTATAGCCTCTAGTTATAACTTTCTCTTTTTAAAAAAATCAAAACGCATTTTCTCGCAGCACTGGGAAACATGCTCTATTCTTTGTATTTGTTCTGCTCACCATCTTCTCCCAGACCTTTATCACTCCTCTTCTTAATCGTATGCTTTAAACTCTTTCGTGAGTGACCAGAAGTGTTTCTCCAACGGCTTCCTCATCTTTTTGTTTAAAATTGCCTCAGTTAGTATGTTCACACTTTGCGTGAACTGTAATGGATTTGGTTTTTGGTGTTGCAGCTGCTTCAGTACCCGGACCATCTTTAGCTCACTGCTGAATACAGATTTATGAGAGTTTCCCCTGCCAAGTTTCACACGGTAACACTACAGTGCAGCCAGTTGCCATGTCAGCAGGAGAGTGAATATAATCTGCTTTGATTTGTATATATCCATAATGATATTATTAGATATGAGCAGCTATTGCGGTTCTTGGACAGAGTGGAGGTAGTTGAAAAAACATTAAAGGTTGTGTGCATATTTTTTCATGCAACGTATTGCCCAACTGTTTACTTTATTGTACTATTAAAAGAAGCGATGCTAGAACCCTGCTGTGTTGTCCTGCCAATAGCTTAAGGGAGTCAGAAGCATAGCATTTCTTTTCACAGATACGTGAAGTGTGAGTTTTAAGTATTTTTCTGCCTTCAAACTGCACTCACACTTAGGTGAAGCAAAATTACTGCTGTCTTATATGGAGTTTGTGTTGAAGAGGTTTTGCAATAGTAATTTCACAAATTTTAATTAAATTCTTTTGCATTTTTAAACTTTTTATTTATTGCAAAGAAGAAATATTTAAATTGGACTGTTTTGTGTTCTGCCAATTCAAGCAGTAACTGCAAACTGGACAAAGCCTATTATGATAATACCCAAAATAAGCTTTTCCAAATTAGCGTTAAATTCTGTTTGAAATTCAGAATTGTTTTCCGGTCTTAGGTTTTACATAGTAGTTTTTTTGTTTTGTTTTTTTGGGTTTTTTTGTTTTTTTTTTTTGCAGTATTACATTAGATGCAATACACACACTTATGAAAGCGCATTAGAACCAGACTGGGGACAGTACTGTTGGTATCCACACGCTGAAATCTGGGCACACACTTGATTTGAAAAGTCAATATTTTTCTGACAATGACCTGCCTGAAAACCAGTTAACAAAAACAGGATTTATAGTTACAAAAGGGATCCATGTGTCAAAAAAACACACCATAAATTTAAAGTGAGTAGTAAAATTATTAATGTCTTCATTACTTGCACACCTTGAGCAAATTTTCTGCACTTTAGTTTACCTATTGGCTTAAAATGTATCCCATCTGCTTTTATATCTTTTGAAACAAGACATGCTCTTTTCTTTTGGGTTTTTGTTCAGAACCATAACCTTCTTTGTAGTTTTTTTATATATATTTTGTGGCTTTCAGGGATTTACTTCATTGCATTTGTCCTCTCGGTCACCATGTGTATCATCTTAGCGCAGATGTGTTTAAAGTCATGTTCATTTTAAGTGTATCTGTAATAACCATTCTCTAAATAACTTGCATCATTAGATTATTCATGTTCATGTGCACACTGAAAAGATTTGGATCCAGACTTAAACCCTGCGGCACGTCACTGCAACCAGTTTCACACACAGAGCCATTTACAGCATAACTCAAAGTAGTGAATTATCTATAGACAAAGGAGCTCAGTCAGAACATGACTACATGTGAATTTGTGTGACCTTTTTTTTATGTGTGTTTGGCTGAATTTATAAAGTGCTTTTTTCTCATTCTTACATGTCAGTTTACAATTATCACCAGTGATGTAATCTCAGCGTGACAAACGTTTGATTGCCATATAGCCTACTTTTTTTCCTTACTCTTTCCACATGGCCTACACAGATCCAGAAGTGTCTGTTTTTCCTTGATCGAAAGAATACCCAGTGTTTAAATCATGGATGGACATAACATGTAATTCCATGTGTTTGCAATATGCCCCGAGACAAGTGCCAGCAACCTGCAAACGAATGTCATTTTAATAGCCTGATGCATGGGAAATGTTTGAAAGCAGTCCTTCCTATCCCGTGATTGTTTGGCATGACATCCAACCTCCACATTTTTCTTCAGAGCTCTAGAAAACATACGTTTTGTGTCAAATTTCAAATCATGGCACTGTGTTCTTGACTGCTTTGAGCAAGCTTGTACCAGTGGGATGGCTCTGTTGCTGGAATGCTGGTACCTCTTGAATATATGTGTGTCTAGGTCTCCGTGTGTGTGTGTGTTTATACAGACTGTAAGTGTGTGTATGGGTCCAGATGAAGTTGTTATCCCGAGGCAGAAAACATGCCTCCTTCATTACCAGTGAGACACATTTTATTTCCTTAATTTGACTCTTAGGCTGTCATCTGTTATTTATGAGATTACCCTGTGTGTGTGTTTGTGTGTGTGCCTGTCCATATGTATTCATTGTGTGTACAGTTTGCACTGGAAATAGGGTCTGGTAAGGGGCTAAAAAGCTGTAACTGCTGTTTAGAGAGGTGATTTGACTTGGTGTTTAAGAATGTTACGCTAATGTTTCTTCTCTCAACTACTTACCCTGGAATTTAACACATTCATTAGCATCGCACAAATGTTGGCAACATTGCTACATGCGTGTGTGTGCTCCAGGAAAGTGTCTGCTATTTCTTGTAGCGAGAGAATACAGTTTTGCGGGGCTGAGCCGTCATCAGTACGTATCTAAGGAGTTGAGTCAATTTTAGCATGAGTACATAAACACTGTTCTTTTATATTACATTTTTATATTAAGAAATTAAAATAAAATATTTTCATATGTTTTACCTGAATAATTTTAATATAATTTTTTTCCTCCTACATTCTGCTTAACGTTTCTGTAATACTTAGTTGCAGTGGTAAATGTAACTTTAGATATATAATATATATGCACAGTTGCAGAATATGGATGAGACTACTTACCACCTTTTCAGACTGACGTTCTTCCTCTAGTTTAATGTGATTTGCACCCAATGTTTTCTAACCATAATCATTCACATTATTCCTGTTGGATAAATTGTTTCTTTCCTCTCTTTGGTTCATACTTTGTGTTCATACTTTAACACTGGGGATATTCAACTTATTGTGTCATCGTGCACTAAACCCCATCCCCCCTCAAAAAAACGTTGCTTTCATACATGTTTGGCATGTTTTTCTTTGGCCACTTGTGAACCCTGTTTAATTCTGTTCCTTTTTTTTCATTTGGAGCATATGTTGGATTGTGTTGGACCTTGTCAGAGGCCATCTATCACTCCATGGTGTCCTGCTGAGTTGGAGATTCACAGCACAGCCCTCAACTCTCAAAATGAGAAAACAAGAGCATGAGTGAAGAATAAGAGAGCAGAGAGAAGGGGGAAAAAATGGGGAATGAATAGAGTGAGAAGTGAACCAACAGACTGATCAAAACGGAAGTATAAAGAGCAAAAAGAGAGCAAAACTTGAAGATGAATAAAACATTTCAACTCATGTGAGACCTACAGTTTTTCTCTAGAACAATCTTTTACCATCTCAGCCAGGCCCAGCACTTAAGATCCATCGCACAAGCCAACACCTGTGGTGTAAACTGTGCCTTCAAGGTTGAGCAAACCTGTAAATGTTCAGGGATCAGTAGCTTCACAAGTGTTAGATTTCCCAACAGCCTCAGAGCACAAATAACATCTTCAAAGCACCCTTCCAAAAACATCTTTAATAACTAGGGTGTTTCCAAAAATCTTTCACAACCCACTAGCTTGTGTCAATTTCTTGTTACCACTGATGGATGGAAATCAGGACAGTCAATTTTTATAATGATTTTTTTTTTTGGCATGTTTATAAAAATACCATATTATATTGTTTCTGATGTACTTCTATTTTCATAGCTTAAAAGAAATCACAGTTGCCTTTAGAAAACTATTAAAAAAAACTTGTTATCACTAAGAAAGGAGGGGAAACACCATAATTGAGAAAGTATGTGTCTCCTTGTTGAAGTGGTTAGGAAATAAAGGGCAAGTTCTATCTGCTTCAGGGGCCTTGCTGCTGGCTGTCCATGACCTTTGACCTGGACATAAAAAGAGGACATCTAGGTGCCTTAGAGGGATGTGTAAAGAAGCTACTTCCTAAATTTTTATGTGTAAATATATTGTTTTTGAGGTGGTGTCTGAAGACCCTGTTATTTGTAAAACAAAAAACAAAACAAATGAAAAAAATGCATAATATTCTTGATTATGAAACCCATTACTTAACAATATATATTATTGTCCTCTTCCATCTACTCACTGACCCACATATCCCAAAATGATCTCATATATTTAATAAATAATTCAAGTGATGTAACAAAGTGAAGATTGATGCCAGATTTTTTTTAAGTGGCTTCAGTATTGGCTCAGTAAATTGTAAGTTGTTTTCCAACACATAACTCAAATGACAAACAGCAGTATAATGCAATTCCTCCATTATAAATTTGTACCTCAGTGTGAGAATTCAAAGAAAGAATTACTGTGTTGAGGCAACATCCTCAAATATACCTGCTACTTTACTGGGACTCATTGATTTGTTACAGAGTCATATCAGTTCATTGTTAACAGCTGCCTCTGAACTATGCAAATCCTGCTGTTCTTAAAGCAATATTTCTGCATTAAAAAGCTCAGGACATGCATGACATACATGCATTATTCAGTCTGGGAGTTATCTTTTCACACATCTATTATCTTGAAGTTCTGATGTGCAACCAACCATAAACTGTATGTATAATATGGATAACTTCACCTGGTGGCTGGTAAAAATACTGTTCTGAAACACCAACTTGAACATTTTGAAATATGGACTGACAAGTCCAGGATTTGTAGTAAGATGGAGATTTGTCTATTATAGCACATCCACTAATCAAATCAGACCCCATTTTTGTCTAAAAGGCCTAATTAAAAAGAAAAAAAATCATGCTGTACTGAAGAAGGCTTTAAACTAAATTGTACCAGCATAAACTGGGTTTGATGGGGGGGGTTTTTTGGTTTGTTTTTTTTAAATAGAAAGATAACACAGTAACAACATTGAATGAAGGAGGTGGGAACATGCAAATAATAAATCAGTATTGAAAACTGATTTATTAATGCTTGCAACATGCAGTTTACTGCTCATTTTGCTAATATTTAACGTAAAAGAAAGCATGTCTTTTTTTTGCATTTGAAATACACTAATTCCTCAGTAAATCTGGCCCTAAGTAACTAATGGGGTCATTTTTCTTGGACTTCTGATGAATTCGACTTACGTTTTTTAACAGTGCGAGTGCACGCCACGTCCTTTAGTAATGCTGCAGGTTTAAAGCACATTTGCTTCACTTTTCAGACCCTGAGACATATCCATCTTTTAAATACAGTCTGTAGATATATAACATGAGTATGCATCAAGTACATCTCTAACTTACAAAGAAAGTGGCTCAAGTATGTCAAATCATGCTCTGTGTCGATATAGTTACCTATAAACAACATTAGTTGTTTCCTTCCTTCAGATCTCTATAATGAAAATCCAGACAAAAGCTGAGTATCGTGTCCTCTAGAAAGATTAAAACTGCAGGTGCCCAGCTACCTTCCACAGCAACGATTCATAGACTTTATCCCAAAAAAACCAAACAAATCCAGTGCTCAAACAACATAATCCAGAGTTGCAGGAAATTGCTAAAAAGTCTTACAAGGAAACCGACTTCACAGGGGAATCGTCTCTTTGTATTTTTTCCCCTTTTTTCCTTTTTTTGTTGTTGCTTGTTTTCATTTCTGTTTATTGTGAAAGATTCTGATCACTGAGCAGCTTTAGGGAGTAATGGATTACAGTGTGGGTTTTTGTTTACACTTGAAAAATGTTGTAAACTGAAGTGAGAGAAGCACGGTGGGCTGTGTGTTTTGATCAGATAGAGCCTTGAGTCTAAGTCTTAAAGTCAGAACCCACATCACTATCAGAGCCTGTATTTTGTTTGTTTGTAAATCTCTAAAAAAACAAAAAGAAAAAAAAACATTAGGAACTTGGACGGACACATATGGAAGCCAGTTTATGCTTGAATGTTAGGATGGTAACCTACTTTTACTGAGACCAACAACAGATAGCTGTTTGGCTTCAACTTAAAATCAGTCACCTCCGTAAAGTTTTTTGGCTCATTAGAAGAGTAATAGAGGCATAATGTTAGATGTGTGACCAAATTGTTTTCTTTCTCATTTTCCAGAGTCTCTCTTTGTTTCTGTTTTTGTTAATTGGCTTAAGTATCCAGTAATTTGGTGCTTTGGGTTTTTATTTGGAGATTTTATTAGATGCCAGCTGATTGATTGTTACAAGATGACAGAGGAAATATGTAAGATATTTTATGGCCTTTCATCACTTAAGCAGTGCAACCCACTTAACTTATTTATTTTATGTCTTAACCATATTATACAACTGTTTATGTGTTGTAAAGAAATAGAAGGAAAATAGAAAGAAAAGGATGGGAAAAAAATTGGAGTAGAGTGTGTTTCATGCATTAAAGCATCTCAGTTCTTATAGATGGTTGGCCTCAAAGCCCTTTTGCTCTGGTGCGATTTGGCTTTAAAGGAACCCTGGTCTGTGGGACAATGCACTTTGTTATTAAAGGAATTTTATAAGTCCATAAGTGTGTAATGAAATTTGCCTCGGTCAAAGGAGCGAAGCACGGAAAGGAAAACTGGAATTGAATTTTCGTGGTACGTTCCTCAGACCTGCATTCCCTTAGGGAGAGTACAGGACTGCTTGCAGTGGCCCAGGCAAGAAGAGGCCAAGTGAAATCTTTCCCTGAGGTTTTGAACTTTTGCTGTGAATGGCAGGAGCCGACACCTCTAACCAGGAGCAGATGTTTGGCTTGGCCTGGTCTGTCCGCTGGCAGAGTAGGGAACCCAGGGTTTGATTGAGCCAGCATGCCCTACTCACAACACTAATAGCCTGGCTCTGCATTACTTAGGCTACCCCTGCTGAAGTCTGCTGCCTTCAAACTCCTTTACTGTAGGTCTAGAAGAGACATGGGAACTGAGCTGAGCCAAGACTCCTGTGCATTCATCGCAACATTAGAATCTCAACACTGAAGCAAAGCCGTAGCTGATTCTGCTATAATGTTAAGCAACTGGCATCTTTTGATGCTTTTTTAGATTTGCCTTGAGTTTACATTTTTCACTCATCATATGTATGTGTATACAAAATAAGTACACGTCAATTATAGAAATATCAAAAATTGATTGCTTTTAGTCTAACTTGTGTCAGCGGTAAAAATTTTAAGCCAACGTCTCAGTGCATATTTATGTTAAAAATGATCCAGCGGATTCAGGTGATGTTAGATGTTTGTTTTTGTTTTAAGCAAATGAAGGACAGCTGTCTCCAGCGTTTAAGAGTAAATACTGAAGATATTACAAGACACATTGCCTTTTTATCTTCTAAAATCTCCTGATTTTCTTATCCCCCAACATGAAACATTTTTGAAGTTCTAATGTAAACATCTTAGTCCCACCAGATGTTGAGCATCTTCTCTTTACTGGCAACCTTTACTGAAACGTTGAAAAAGACACTGTAAGCTGTCTAAACTGCATGGCATGTACAAGCATAGTCCTTCTACACACTTGGTAAAGATTTCGATTTTATCATATAGTTATAGTTCAGTCATATTTCTGTTTGTGTTTTATAATATAAATGTAATTATGTTACTAAAAATATGTTTAGGATCTGAAAAATGTACAGAGCACATTACTGTCAACTGTAAGCAGGTACAAAAAAACAATGCTTATAAAATCCTAATTATGTATTAATTATTTGTTTTAACTACTTCTTAGCATGACTCTGCCACTTGTCCCTCATGGGGTTAATGTCATACACTGTTTCTAATGGTTAAATAATCTAGGATCAAGATTTGAGGGGAAAAAGTAAATCCTAAAATAAATTCAGTACATCAGCATTACTGGTGAGCAGACATTACTTGGACTGCTTTCTAAAGGATATTCTGGTAAATGGTGCAAATCAAATCACTAATGCTAAAAATGTTTATTCTGATGGATGAACTTGCAGTAATATTTTGACACAGCAATGTATTTTTGAGGTTTCCTACACTGGGTGTAAATGAAATGGTATTTATTTGTAAAACTGGAAAAATATGTGTGATTGAATTCAAATATTTTAGCATACAATATGGTTTTTGCATCGGTTAAAAGTACCGCCACAAGTGTTAGAGCACTAAAGAAGAATGTCATTTTTCTAAACCGCAAACATCTCAACAGACTAATTGACCAAAACATAATAATAAAACAAATCAAAATCTCACTTGCATTCTAGCCTCTGCCAATAAGTCCTTGTGTAGATGGAAAGCAAATGGAGTAAAAAAATGTTTTCAGATGAAGAATAGGCTCAATTTGTTATAGCATTAGGTTCTCAGCAGACAACATCATGAAACTTAGCCAGAGCACAAGACTGTTGAGAGGATGGTTTGAGAGGACTTTTGATGATGTGATTTGTTAAGGTGATTAGTTGGAAAATGTTTCTGTGTTTATTTCCTTGAAAATCTGGCAGGAATATCATCTCTGTCATACTAGGTGCTGTAAAAATCTCATGGGACTGAAGGTTGTTTTGCTGGAGAAATCTGATGATGATGTCATTTTAAAGCTTGCTGTAGAACTGACGTCTTATCATGCATTTCCAAACCAGACATTTAATGTTATTCGAACAAGGTGCGATCGAAGGTTTATGTTATCCACGTTAGTCATAAAAAGCAAACTCTCACCTTTTATAAAATTCACTGCTATCTCCATTATGGCCACGTGAATGGAACGATCGCTTCCAGGACTGCTGCTTGTTTTTAGATCAAGAACTGTGTTGATCTGCAACGTGCTGGATCTCCTCCACGGTGTTAAAACTCTGATCCTTCAACTTAAATTAAATTTTGTGGTAAAGGACAGTTTTGTACAATAACACGCACCATTGTTGAGGTGATTTGCAGCAAATCTCTTCCATCAGATACCAGTACAACTGCATGCTTAGATGCTGATCGTGAGTAACAAATTCTCAGTGCACAAACCTATGAATGTCAAAAAAACCTCAGCTTTCATCACCACTGATGATCCTCATTGTGATTTTGAGTCAGTCTGACACAGAAGTTGGACTGTTTGCTTTGCTTTGAAGGTAGAGGTCCATGATTAAAGCTGCAGACATGCAAGTGCAAGCTGTAGAAAAGGACTTTGCAGTGATTCCATTCTATGTTGCACAAGTATATACAGCTTTTGACCTATATGTCACACAATAAGCAGGCACTGAGAACAATATCTACCAAACAGACATTTGAGGGGCTTATTTTAGGTTTGCTAAATAGCAGTGTTAGATCTTTTCACGTTAAGTAGTGACCACAAGATTTAAAGCTAAAACTGCCTGTTTTAGACAGAAAGAACTGAGTTCCTGTGTAGAGAGCCAACATAACATATATAGGTTTTGGTTTTTGTGACTAAAGTTATTCCATGACATTCCAGAAGAATATAATAGATATGAAAAAAACCCATAAAAGGTCTCCTTGAATGTAAATTTAAAACCTTGAAACATTTTTTTTAGTGTTTTATACTGTGCTAAATTAGCAATTGTGCACTTTTGTCTTCTAATCTTCAAATTTTTATCTTCTAATTTCATAATGTATCATTTTTTTTAAACCTGAAAATATGATGATTTTATCATCTTAAGAGACCTGTAGGATTTTTTTCTCTGGCTTGAACTCACTGGCAAAGTATTGGTTCAGGTATTATCCGAGAATTATTATGAAAATAATACATACATTTCTAAAATGTTATTCCATCATTCAGTCAATTATATTTAATTAGTGCAGTTATAAGTGATTAGATTTGAATTGCAAAATAACAAATGGCTTATGTAGTCGGTATGGTCTGCACATTACGTAGTAGCATTTTTATAAACATTTTCTGTCTTTTCCCAGCATCTGATATTATAAATGTATAATTACCTATAAAAGTTGTTATGCAAGATGGTGATTCAGTAACTGTTTAATCTGGCTCTGCACGTTCAGCTGAAGAACCTCCAGTTTAAGTGAAGCATAAGTAATGTGTGTGGATATAGTTTGAGAGTGGAAGATGATTGCTGTGATTATGGTGATTATTCTAGCAGTGAAAGGGAGTCTGGAATACTGTGTGTTTGCATTGCTGCCCACTTGGGATCTGGTCTTCATAACCCTCATTCATCACACTGCCTGGGATCAAAGATACCCTTTTTGAACTGGAATGTAGCAGATGTCCATTATGCCCCAACACATTGTTGCCCTTTGCCAGTGGTATAATTTTTGAATATGATGGTGAAGGTGTTAAAAGAAGCATTTGTTAAAAACTTGTGAAGATAGCCACTGTGTCTGAATCCTAAGCAGGTGGGGTGTTTAAAGGACTCCTGAAAATATTTTAGGTTCAAGCTCTTTGATGATTCAGGGCAGTAAAGCCCTGGGCTAGTCTCTCATTCATTCCAGCCTATGTATGTGGAGGAGTTTTGTTTCTCTACAACTACAGAGCATTCAGTGCTTAATTACAGCATCAGCAGAGGTGTGTGAGACGAGATGGCTAACCAGATAAGAGGCGGAAGCTTTACAACAACCCTCTATGTAGGTGACAGCGTTACTAATCTTTGGTAGTGAAACTGTCACACCCTTTGCTTAACTGCCCTGCATTGGCCAAAAAAAGTAAACAGTTTATGAAGTGTAAAATATGTTACATGGTAAAAATGCAGTTTTATATCCTACAGTATAAAAGCAACAATATACATATTTTCATGTAAAAAGCTTTAAAGTTTTTCCTTTACATGAAGTGTACGGACATATGGTGCAAACAGAACAAAAGTGTCAGACCATATGTATATATTACTTTCATGTAATTGAATCTTCTTTTTTTTTGGGTCAGAATGTCCTCCTTTCTCTGTCTCAGACTCCAAACAAGTCCCCACATTAATCTCATAATAACTCTAATAACTTCTAATGCTTACAAGTCTGAACACACGTCTTGTGTTGGACCTTGACCTGATGAAGATCGTTTTGCAGCAAACATGGTGTAGGTCTTATTCTTCAGTATGACTGCTAACAAAATACTATCCATCCCTAGACAGTTATGCAAGTTAGTTTATATTTTGTCTCAGCACCCTGCCAACTGGCAATACTAGCCTGTCCATCAAGAAGCATTTCTTTTGCTTATCAAAAAACCCTTTTATTTCTATTACTTCCTGTCTGTAATACAATAATATTAGAAGAGTAACTTCATCGAATTTGACTAATTGCGTGCCTTTGTGGTGTCGCTTTGAATGTAAATGCTGGGTGTTCAAATATTAGAATTGGTTGCACATTGCAAAGAAGCTGCAGATTGGCCATCTTAATCATCTTGTTATGAAGACAACTGTTTGCCTTAGACAGCGATGAACCCTCAGTTCGATTCACAAGTTACTAAACAGTCTGTCAGTTTGTAATAAAAGAATCATTCACAACAATTTTGGCTAATGATAATGCTGTATTACTTCGTGCTTTGGTTGTGTTTGGTAGTGGTTTATAGGTAGCTCCACAGTACATACAAATACAACAGACATGGTGATGTTTCTCTCCTGGGAATTCACTCCTTGCGCACACCTTGTATCTTTACAAGCCAATGAGATCATTAGTATCTAACAAGCGTGCTTTTCCCATTAGGGAGTGATAGACAGCGGCCATTGCCAAACAGATGTGAAAACCACTCACACCCCAAACACACCCACACCCTTTCCCCCCAACAAGTGGTTTGAGTTACATGGCCCAAAGCCAATAAAAGACACTTGATGTCATTTTGTCCATTTCACTGCCTTTCATTTGTTATATGCTGCATCCTCTTGCCTTGTTTGGAACACTAGGGAAAATAGTGCTTGCACACACACACACACACACACACACACACACACACACACACACACACACACACACACACACACACACACACACACACACAGGAGCACAGAGTTGTTGTACTTTACATCAAGAACAGCGTATGTTAACATACCACTCATCTTACTCAGCAGTCCTGTCGAGCTGCTCTGCATCTCTTTACACTGGGTTCACAGAAGGGGGCCACACACAAGTCTAGTCAGAGCAAATTCACAGATTGAGATAATCTCTCTCTCACATTCTGGTTTCAACACATATGGACGCACACACATATCAGTCCCCCTCTACTAACAGAATTGAAAACAGGTGCCCACCACATATCTTGCATTCTTCCAAAATACAAAAGTGGTTTGACCTGAATGGTTTTGCTGAAATGGAGCCCCCCTGTATGAAAGGAGAGTCCATGTGGAGATGTGTGTTTGTGTAAACATGGAGGCGTTGGGTTCTGTGCAACATGCTGGTGGAGCAGCACAGGCTCGCAGTATATTAGAACCACATTTTCCCTCTGCGCAACCATAACATTCAGTGTCAAGCTAGCGTCAGGGTAAGTCATAGATATACCACGCGAACATAGCAAAACACCTCTTTTAACATCTTTGTGCACAGCGACCGTAACAGAATCAGAATCAGAATCAGAATACTTTATTGATCCCTGGGGGAAATTATTTTTTGTTACAGTGCTCCATTATAAACCAACATTAAGACAAGACAGACAATATGCTAACTAAGAATAGTACAATATATACATATATATACATACATACATACATAAGTCACTTATAAATAAATATTTGGAAAAGAAACATGTGTAGCTGTAGCAGCAAACAGTGTGTTAAGTGGATGCGTTGTACAGGGAGATGGCCACAGGCAGGAATGATTTCCTGTGTCGTTCAGTGGTGCTTTTCGGTAATCTCAGTCTCTCACTGAACGAGCTCCTGTGACTGACCAACATGTCATGGAGTGGGTGGGAGGTGTTATCCAACATTGTCTTTATCTTGGACAGCATCCGCCTCTCCGACACCACCTTGAGGGAGTCCAGCTCCATCCCCACAACATTACTGGCCTTACGGATCAGTTTATTAAGTCTGTTGGCATCTGCGACCCTCAGCCTGCTCCCCCAGCATGCAACAGCATAGAGGATCGCACTGGCCACCACAGACTCATAGAAAATCCTCAGCATTTTCTGGCAGATGTTGAAGGACCTCAGTCGCCTCAAAAAATAGAGACGACTCTGGCCCTTCCTGTAAAGTGCTGTGGTGTTTTTAGCCCAGTCCAGTTTATTGTCAATGTGTACTCCAAGGTATTTATAGTCCTCCACAATGTCAACACTGACCCCCTGGATTGAAACAGGGGTCAAGTGTTTCCTGGTCTTCCTGAAGTCCACGATCAGTTCCTTGGTCTTTGCCACGTTGAGCTGCAGATGATTCTGCTCACACCACGTGACAAAGGAGTCGACCACAGCCCGGTACTCTGTCTCATCATCCCTGCTGATGCATCCAACCACCGCAGAGTCATCAGAAAACTTCTGAAGATGGCAGGTCTCTGTGCAGTGGCTGAAGTCTGTGGTGTAGAGGGTGAAGAGGAAGGGGGAGAGGACAGTCCCCTGTGGTGCCCCTGTGTTGCTAATCACCTTGTCAGACACACACTGTGGGAGACGTACATATTGTGGTCTTCCTGTCAGGTAATCAACAATCCAGGACACCAGAGAAGCATCCACCTGCATCGCTGCTAACTTATCACCCAGGAGGGTCGGCCTGATGGTGTTGAAAGCACTGGAAAAGTCAAAAAACATGACCCTCACAGTGCTCGCCGGCTGGTCCAGATGGGTGTAGACACGATTGAGCAGGTAGATGATGGCGTCCTCTGTTCCGAGACGAGGCTGATAAGCGAACTGAAGGGGATCCAGATGTGGTCTTACTATGGGTCGCAGCTGGTCCAGGATGAGCCTTTCCAGGGTCTTCATGATGTGGGAGGTCAGTGCCACGGGCCTGTAATCCTGGGGGCCACTGGGACGAGGCGTCTTTGGTACAGGGACGAGGCATGATGTCTTCCACATCACCGGGACCCTCTGCAGACTCAGACTCAGCATAAACAGTTTATGAAAGACTCCACACAGCTGGGGGGCACAGGCCTTGAGGACAAGGGGACTCACTCCGTCTGGTCCAGCAGACTTGCCTGAGTGAAGTCTCCTCATTTGCATCTCAATGACAGTATACTGGTCTGGGTTTCACCGATATGGATGAATTGTTAAACTGCGGTTTGATCGATAGCTGCTCTTGAGCATTTGACTAGCTGTTGAAATAATTGGATATATCAGTCTTCAGATGATCTTGCTTCAGTCACACGGTCTTGCTCTGCAGCCCGAGAGGATCTGGTTAGTGGATGACCCGACCAATGAGAAACAGAAGGCAGAGATGAACCACTGGAGCTGCTGGAAATTGTAGCCATAATGGAGGTGGCGATGATAAATGCACTGAGCTTGAGTTTTCCTGGATATTTGGGCAGTTTAATTCCAAATCTTTCATGACATCATCTTGCATGTTGTAACCGCACGTGTTGTGTGTAAGTATAAATGTTTAATTTTAATCCATCTGGTAAAGCCTCATAAACTGTCATCAACAATTTTCTCCAGCATGTTAACAATAATTTGATGGATGTATTGTTTCAGAATAGCCATTTCCACCATCTTTTCCCCATTGAGTTTACAGTGTGCGTTTCACTGCAAACTTTAAGCCAGTGCGCTGTGAGTTTTTACAGCTGACAGAGAAAATTACAAGCACCTACAGGGCGGCAGTGTGCTCAGTGTGATTTTATTTCATGCATAACTCTCTTTTCCACCTACATCTACAAAGTTATTAAATCATTAGAGGAAAGAAAAATAACATAAAAAGTTTTAGAATTCATTTTAGATCATCTTCATTAGCAGTGTGGACACTTTTCAAGAACTCTGGAAACTTGACTGCCACATGTGCATCTATGAAAAACATATTGTGTCCATAAACAGGAAAAAAGACTCACAATTAATTTCTCTAAACAGCCTTCTACCCTGTCTGCACATGTCTCTTGAGGATTCAGTTTTGATTTGGCTTTTAAAGCAAGCCAGAACTCAGCTGCAGTCTTTTTTTCTGTGAGCGGTCCGGGTATTACTCATGTTGTGGGGACCTAGGTCTGTTTACACAGTCAAATTATGCAGACATGTCATCCTAATGAGCACAAAAGCCAAGTCCTATGGCATAAATCATAACATTTTAAAGGTGAAGGCGTTAAGAATAGGGTATGGTTACATTTTGGGTTTGAAATTTGTGTGTGTGAATGTGTGCACACACCCACTCCAGACTGATTTCCATTCAACTAGTAGTTGTAAATTGTGTTGGCAACTTTGTTTCGGTATTGAATTAAATATCTAATGAAAACAGAAAACTAATTTCTGCTGTGCTTGGTATTTTTGTCTCCCAAGGCATAAATGGTGGAGAATGCATGGATATACTCTGTTTTTGATGCTCAAAGCAAGAAATGTTTTCATAAATCACTGAAACTAAATTCCAAATGATCCCTCACATTTTAGGCAGGAAAGGCTACTTGTTCTGTCTGCATATCTGTAGCCTGCATTCACTTTCCTCCCAGTACACAAAAACATATGTTGCAGAGTAGTCTGGAATGGTTGCAATGTTTTTGTGTAATGTATACTCTCAGTTAAATGTGGTTGTTCACTGATAATAAAAATATAGTCTTAATATAGTATCTCTGTGATTTAAAAGAAATCCTGATGGTGCTTCATGTTTTAAGTACAAATTTTAGGTTTTTATATTTATGCCGTCCCTTGCTTTTTTAAGCTCTGTTGTGTGATCCTCGTCTCAATCTGTTTTTCATAACTTTTATGAAATTTTAGTGAGGCTGTGTGATATAACGAAGGCGAATCTAGCAGCTCAAAAGTGAAACAAATCCAAGCTGTAATAGCAACAACTTTCATGTAAAAATACACCTGTCCTGTCAGCTACAGTAACCTAGTGAAAGCACAGTGCTAGAAAAGAGTGGGATTTCATTGGAAACTTTAAATGGGTGTCTGCTCATGTGGGTGGTATGTAAACCAGTAAACACTGTGTGAGTGCATAGAGGCCTGGTGCAAATAGACATATGTGTACCTCAGTGTTTGAAGGAATATGCAGAACTGCAGAAATGAGGCATATCGCTGACTGATGCTGCCGGCCGCTCTGCTTCACAGCGCCGGCTTTTCTATCAGATAGACAGCTTGACAATATCCAGACTCCACTCTTTCCGCTACACACAAACACACAAAGGCACGCCAGCAGAATCACACATATAAGCAAATGCACACCCGTGCACACACGGCTTTCTGGGGTTTGTTCTGCTTGTTTCTGGCTGGACTGTTTGTAAGATAAAAGAGAAGATTGTAGCTGAGTACAGTAAAGTCTGACCTCTTAGACAGGCTTTCATTGTTTTGTGTGTAATTGAGAATTTTGAGACCTGTTTTAAACCACATTACAATGTAAGACCTGTTTCTGAAGGATTTAGTTTTCTTAAAAACTGAAAGCTGAATAATGATAAGTGCTTCAGAGATATTATTAAATGTAATTGGGATGAACAGAAAAGACAATTTAATGTTTGCTTTATTGATTATCTGTGTCTAAGTTTGTGAGTGATTATCCAGAAATAGTAAGTTCTGGTATTCCCTTCAGAATTCCAACCACAGTATGTCTCTGGAGTTCATTGAATCCTGGAGCATTTGTGCTGTAGCATCACACAGATGTGATGGTGAGCTATAACAGATGAAATAGATTAATTTACAGTGCCTTCATTTTGTCTGACCAAGATCACTGACTTGTATCTTAAAGGCTTTTTAGTGTCTGCATAGCTTTATGTATGGGGGTCAAGTTTGCCCCAGTAAGTCGCAGATTTTCTGACATCAGGATAGCAAATATACCTGTTTCTGCTTTTAAGAAAACACATGATCTCCACCTCCTAGATGATAAGCAAGAGCTTTGCTATGCTGGGCTATGCTGTAATGTATGTTCTTTACAAGCTGCTGTCAGTGTGAAAAAGAGACTCCAACAACTGCTCACCAATGGGCTAACAGGGGATTGCTTTTATTTTAAAAAGGAGACCTTATCAACAGAATTTTATATATTTTATATATTTCTTTTTTACCCATAATCGGACACACAAAATGGGTCTAGGTCAGCCTTAATTTCAACTCTTCTTTACAATAAGTATAAATACAGTGCTAAGACTGCTAGAGCTGCAACTAATCATTTCGATTACTAGTTATTTAACCAAAATCAAAAATATGTCCAAAAATTCTGATAATGATAGAGGTCATACCTTTGCAGGTACCAAGTTGATTTCTTCAGATATTTGGGGGGGGGGGGGGGAGGGCATGTTTATTTTCCCTGTTCATTTAACTTACAGGAGAAATGACAGATCCTTTCATTTGATAAGCTGGAATCATAGTATGCATATAAATAAATATGCATTTATAAAGTCTGTATAATAGATCCGTTAGATGAGTATGCTGTCAAACATGCAATTATTTATCTAATAGTCTAGGTGAAAAGCAAAATTTATGTTTAAAATTACTGAGTGCAAAATATCTTTTAGCACCTTCAGCTTATACGACAACAGTTACAGAATCAGAATCAGAATCAGAAACTTTATTGTCATTGTCATGAGAACAACGAAATTAAGAATGGTCCCCGATCATTGCATCATCCCTAGCAATATCAAAATATAAATAAAACAATAAAATTCAATAAATAAAATAGATAGAATACTTAAAATACTAATAAGATATAACAGTAAAACATTCACATACATTCCCACACACATGCTTCAGACCGTGCATAGATTAACACAAGAGTGGCGTGATGGACATTACGTGTGTTTCATAAGCTTAAGACCTAGACTCGGTATAAAGATTTAGCAGTAACCAGCCTGACATGCACACATAGACTCTTATTTTACACACTGCTCTTAGATCAGCCAGCAGAGAAACAGTATTTTTAGTAGCTTGATACATCTCATGATGCTTTTATGATGTGTTTGCAGGCCTGCTAGCTGTGTCTTGCAGTAAGGCTGGTTGCCTTCTGCTCAGATATCAGGTGAGGAAAGGCCTGGAATCACTCATCTTGACAGCCACATCTGGCCCTACTTTCTCTGTCCAGTTGCCCTCAACTCTGCTGCTGCAAACAGACGCCACTCTGATTCCAACCACAAAGGGAAGAAGTTACAATAATAGCAGTTATGATAATAACATTATTGATAGTTATTAATGAGACAGAGAACGGGGAGTTTACCCAGGAGATATACACTCCCCAAAAGAGCTTTGTGGAATAAAGCTATTGTTGCTGCAAACATTTTTTGCTTTTCAGGCTTTGTCCTGCTATTAGCAGAGAGCAGATTAATGCCAGGTGCAACAAGCAATCTTTCTGTTCTCTCTATTTGCTCTTTGGATTATACATAGCCAGTGCTCTACTAGAAATAAAGGGTTGGAGTAAATGCTGAATACACAAACACATTTGAGTTCAGATATAACTTAATAAGCATTACTCGCTATTTAAATGTGTCCTCTGTTGAAGCTAGTTGTATCCATTTTTAAATACTATGCCTTTTATTGGCATGACACGTATCCAAACCTTTTACATGCACACGAGTCTGCTCTGCATTTGTCTTCATTCCACTTTGGACAAAGCTATCATTTGGCAAACTCAGGTGGTGCCAAATCCAGAGCTGAGAGCAAATTCTAGCAGGAACCAGACCTGCACAGTCTTCATCTGGTCCCTGTTGAACCTAGGAAGTAAGGGTTAGAGTTCAGGGTAATATTTACATTAATGGAATGAATCCAAACAGATTAAATTTCAAAACAAGAGCCTAAGATATCCAGGAGCAGCCTACAGTCACACATTAAAATATAAACAAACACTTTTGGCACTCTCACTGTATGCCAACATCTGCAGTTGGCCTTATCCTCTACTGCATAGGGAGAATAATGAAGACAGCAGACATAAACATGAGTGAGCAGTCAGCTGCAGAACAGAACAGAAC
This sequence comes from Rhamphochromis longiceps, assembly GCF_057381845.1. NCBI lineage: Eukaryota > Metazoa > Chordata > Actinopteri > Cichliformes > Cichlidae > Rhamphochromis > Rhamphochromis longiceps. Next base: position 18,290,476 of record NC_140569.1, read on the forward strand.
AATCCTGTGCCTGATGCTTTGAGGAGCGCATCACCACAGGAGTCCATGATGGGAAAATCAGTCTGTCTGCATTCTTCTCACTGAATGTTGCTGAAGGAAGAAACTCTGCTGTCGTGTGTAAAAATGAACACACGAAATTCAGAACTGGTTGCAGAATACATTCCAGGTATATCCTGCACCACGTGCAGTCAGTTTATTCAAGTACATCTTACAGAGTACTTACACAGTATGGCTAAGGAATGTTGTCCTCTTTGGTTGTTTGAATGGTTTAGTTTGAAAGCTGAAGTGGTGGAAGCAACTTTGTACACAGTTAATCACAACAATGTTACCTACGCCACAGACAAGATAAACATTCCTCAAAGCTGGGCTCTATTTCTGGTTGATTTACTTCTATTTTCACTATGCGAATAAACTGATCAGTTGATCCACAAAGAACTGAGCAGAACCAGCTTAGATATTGTTCAGTAGCTAATGTAAAAACAATTAATTATTGGAATTCTCATTTTGGATTTGTTTTTATCATAACTGATTAATTATCTTAAGTTTTTAAGCAGGTTTCATAGTACTCACAGTGTAAATACAGTAGTATACACGTGACACAAACCTATACTGCTCCAATTTTGTTTCCCTCCAAGTCTGAAGGTATGTTTTGATAAAGCTGACTTTAAAATAAGTATAATAAAAGTGCATAATGTTACATAATGTCAACACCTTTCCATCTTCTTCTTTTTTTTTTTTAATGAAAAGAAAATGTAGCCGGTTGCAAACATACATATCTGTGGTGCAGAAAGCACCACAGATATGGTTTAAGGGCTACTGTATACATAAACATATAGAAACAGAGGGCATGTGAATCAGGGAATCCATGAGTTACACATGTTTTCTATCATGTTCATGTGGTCATATGATTCCATACGCGTAAAAAGAATCAAAGTTACAACTGCTTTGTGGGTTTTTCCCAGCCAGGTCTTTAGACAAACTGTACAACTTTGCCGACTGTGCTGGCCTGCACCTGATCCTGGGGCTCAACGCACTACACAGAAATCCAGACAACTCCTGGAACACCTCCTCCACCCTCAGCCTCCTGAAGTACAGCGCTGGGAAGAAATACAACATCTCCTGGGAGCTGGGCAATGGTCAGTACAGCAACATACTTCAAACTGTTTACTAAAACACATGACTTACAATCATATCTGCAGTTTTGATACTATTTAAAATATTTAGAGGAGTAAAAGGAAAAGAAAGCGTTTTAAAGGTAACATACTGTATAGTTTTTATTGCCAAAATCATATCATTATTCTCTCTGGTTGAGTGCAGTAAATTAAATTCGAAGTATAAACTAAATGCAGTATAACAGTTCATGCTTGTATTGTCACTTGTAATACAAATTTGTTACAGAACTAAAGTAAACTGTTGCAGATTTAATGAAGGATTTTTAAGTTCAGTAGCAGTTAAAGGGTTAATCCAAGGGTTCGCATAGGGGTAAACTATTTTTTTCTTTTAATTTTCTGAAAATCTAAAAATACCCTCACATTAAAAACTTATTATCACCCTTTTTTTCAGCCTAAGCCTAAGAGTAGCAGCATATGTCTAATAACTTTATATGTGACTGCAACAAAGGAAATAATTTCAAGTAAATTGCTGAGGTAGCACAAGATATAGAGGACATTTATATGATGAATTAAAGGTTATCTTTTAAAATGTGCAGTTAATCATTTCATAGTTCTCATAAACAGCATATCAACATACACTAATAAAGCAGACATGTTAGCAGCCTATGTTTTTAGGATGAAACAGCCTGGTACAGAAAAATCTTCAGTGAAGTTGTTAATCAACAATGAGTCTGCAAAAGTTCAGTCTTTCTCCTTTTGTAAAAATGCTTCACTCTCTTAGGCTTACTGATTCTGCAAGGCCACCCTGTGTGCTTTGGCTATTCCCTTGAAGCAATGTCCATCTGTCTGTATTACTGTGAATTGGCCAATTATCCTTTTTTTCTACTGGCTGTTGGATATTCTAAGAGCAGGATCAGACTACAACAACAACATCATTCTTTGTCATCTTCCCAATGCTGCTTGTATAAACTCTTATCTTCCTCAGTCTACTGTGTCTTCTCTTTCCAGAGCCCAATGCGTACCGCAGCATGGTGGGTCGTGCGGTCAACAGCACCCAGTTGGCTCAGGACTACACCAAACTACGTACCCTGCTGCAGTCTGTGCGCTTCTACCACCGAGCTCACCTCTTTGGCCCCAACGCAGGACGACCCCGGAAGAACGCCATTCTGCTGCTGGATGGGTGAGTCACCAAGTAAAACAGGGATTGGCCAGGATTACACTCCTTCTTAGGCTGTCCTGCTGGAAAAGAAAGGGGGAAGGTAGCGGAAAGTATGCTGCAGTAGTTTATGCATTAAACACAGTAAAGCTCAGTAAAAGTTTTACGCACGCACACACACACACTCACACTCTGTAGTTGTATTCAGTGTTTATGGATTCCCACTCTGCAGGTTTTAGGGTCTCAGCTTCAGTTATACCATGTCAGCATAAATAAAGTGTCATCTGATTGATAACGTGATGGCGCAACGTCCCACCTGCTTGTCTCACCCAGAAGCTGCAGCAGCTTTGGATTGACTCTGGTCGCTTATCTAACCGCCCTCTTTCAACTGCAGCCTGTCCTCTGCAAAGGTTGCATTGTTACACTTGGTAGCCAAACCTTTACAACAAAAGACTAACCAAGACATTGTCACAGTGTCATTGTGTAGTATTATTCACCAGCATTTGATACAGATTACTATAATCTTTGGAAAACAAAAAGGTTTTCAGACATACTTTCTTTAGCTGGCCAAAATTTTATTCAAGTTGACTGAAAGCAAGATTAAATTGTTCGGACTCTGTTTCACTGAAAATTACTGTGTTGTTTTTGGACAAGTTGTATTGTAGCCACACAATATTGTAGCCCCACGGTTTATCTATCTTGCATTCACAAGCTGTAATTATCTGGCAGATGAAAATCAGAACATTAACAATTCACGGGCAACGTAAGATCATGATGTGAATATGGAGCACAAAACGGAAAAGTAATACCTCCTTTAAGGCGCTGACTCATTTTGTATTGTCTTTATCAATTCATCAGTTCAATGAAGTCTGTCCAAGTATATTTTACAAAGTGTGGCTCACTGAAACAAACCCTTGAATTTAGGCAAAAGAAACATAATTTGTTGTGATCCTTAGAAATTCAAAACTTCAATGACAAAAGATTTAAAAAAACAAAACAAAAAAAAAACCTCCCCATCTTGTTCTTCCACAAACCACTTTTCCACTGGCAGTGAGCATGTAATTGGCTGTCTTCAACTTAACCTAATCTTAATTCAAAATTAGTTTAAGGCTTGCAGTTGATCAAGTTGGTGATTTACAAAATGCACTTTGGATACAAATAGCAAATCAGTGCCATCAGAGAATAACACATTCTCCTCTTTTCACTAATGATTTGGAAACGTTTGTGCATAACTTTAATTTGGATAATCTAATAGATAACAATAGTGATTGTTAACCAAGACAAAAACTTTTTTAAAAGCGTAATTTGACCTTGCTGCATTACAAATAACGAACCCCAGATTGCCTCTCACAGGTATGTAGGCTTCTTTGGGTATTACTACAAGTCTTAGTTTGTTGAAATTCATTTTAGACAAGAAATTTATCCTTAGTTCTGTCAACCAAACAGCTGACAGTATTCCTCAAACAAAATCATTATTTCCAAAAAAGTAACGCCTTTGTGAGCTTTTCTGTCTGTTGAAATGGAAACAAACTTGACTAAAATGAATGCATCACTGGCCCAGTACAACAAACAAAGGGTGAAAGTCAAACATGGAGGTATATACACAACTCTGTCAGTGTTGGACAATACAAATAAAGTGTGACCTTATGGTGCAATGTTTGCTTTTTTTCCACTGGATAATAAAATAATTTAGTACTATCAAAATTACTTTTTGCCCTTTGTTTTTGACTTTATGAGCAGTATATAATAATTTGATTGATTGTTTTAAATTAGCCTGACTAATACTGGAATTTTGGAAATGCATACACTATCCAACCAATAAATATATACATATAAAATGTATTTATTTTTTTTAGATTTTCCACTATGTTTTTTTGGCAATCCAGTTTGAAGTTTAGCACAAAGAAACCAAGTGGCCATGGTTCTGTTGCAGACATTGAGAGAGAACTGTAAACCACAAGGTTGAAATTGCACTGGTGGACAAACAAACGACACCATATGTACGTTACCTCAAGCAAAAACGTGAAAAGCTTCGTTGTGGTGCACAGGGGATAATATATTCATTATATATATCTATGATAGGCCAAAATCACCCAAATAATAAAATTGTCGGACTCTATATTAAACTCACAAGGGTGGTGTATAAAAAGCTAGTAATATATAGAAAAATGTTGTTATGATCATTTAGATGTTGATAACTTGACAGATATTTTACGTAACATCTTCATGTTTTAAGATGTTACGTGGGGCCCTTATCAAGTCAATCTAAAGTTTAATTACTTTATTCAGACATTCAGTGTGCAATATTTATAAAGCAATTTAAAAACGACCACAGCAAATACAACGTGCTGCAACCAAAAGTGAATAAATGCAGGACCGTTAAAAACAACTAGAATAGAATAAAAACACAAACAAGCTCCCATAATAAAACAAAGGCAAGTAAGATCAATGTATAATGCCCGGTCGAAGGCCAGAGAGTATAAATGTGTTTTAAAAATGGGCTGTGGAGGTGACTGTCTAAAGTGCACAGGCATTTATTCCATAAACTGGGGGCAGCAATGGAGAACGCTTTGTTCCCTTTTAGCTTCCACTTAGACTTTTGTATATGTAAAAGCAACTGGTCAGATACACACAGTCATAAACATGACAATGTTGGGAACATTTTGCAATGTCTGATAGATTTTGGTGAATAAATGCAGATGTTAGACGTGCTCCTGCGCAGCAACCATGAAAACTTAACATCTATTTTGTGTGGCTGAAAGGAAGCTATATTCTGCGGTCCACTAATCTGTCACAAGAGGTTTAGGAGATTTATTACAGAGCTAATAAGACAATTAGAAGTGATGGAGGTGGGATATATAGTTCTGGTTTTAATTTGTTGAATAAATGGGGTCAGCATGTCATTTAACCAAAATACCATCTATAAAGTAAATTGAATATGTTTATGTGTTAAAATGTTTTCACATGCACAAGTATATAAGCACATGTGTACTTAAATTCACAGGAACAGTTTAATGTCTCAATATATGTTAGCCTCTCGGCAGCCGCACACATTTTGACAGGTAGTTGGAAGACTATGGAAAAAGAATAATTTGGTATGGATCTGTCTCCACTATGTACTTGAACTACTTAAATCAGTGAAACCGTTAGGAGCTGCCTTTTATCTCACTGAGCACTGACAGTTCAGATTTAGTCAGAAGCAAAAAGGTGTATTTTTTTGCTCACATGTGTGTATGTGTACTGTAATAGTCAGACTGATTAATGAGCAGTGTTATCAGAACAAAGGGAGGACATAGAAGATGAGTAGTGAGAAGAGGAGGACGATTGAGAAGATGAAGAGTCGAGAGCCGGAGTACCCATGGGTCATGGGTGTCGCATTTAACGACACGACGATTCTTGTGTGTTTGACACTGTTACGAGGGGGTTGCTCATGTGTTTGACAGCCCAACTACTCTGCTGCTCTCAGGAAATAAGATTAATTAGATGCTGAGCAGCTCAAGAGTCCAAATATCTGAGCTGCACAGACTAAACAAGCCAGCCCAGTGAAAGTTGTGTTTCTGTGACATGATGTTTAGAGACGCACATTTTGGCATGTCTGACAAGCTGTTACAGCCAAATATGGAGCGATTTGGGTCAGGTAGATCAGGAAACATACACAGATGCAAAGAGGCGACTCTGTGTTTGCACGGTGTTTGTGTACAGGATGATTCTGCTCTCAGATGATTTTCCTTTTATTGATAACAATTAAACTGAAAATTAACAAATCAAATCCTCAAGCTATAGAATCAGCAACTCTAATTAGTTAAAAATAATAATAATAAAACTAGTAGTTTGCAGATTTGCCATGATACTTACATTTGTTTATTTTCAAATTCAATGTTAGACTGAATATGTCGTGAAAGGGTGTGCTTAAGGGATTGAACAGAAATATTGCATTCACTTTTGAGGGACTCAAAATATTTTCAGAGGGTTCAATTTAATTGTCCTTCTTATTTAATTATTTTATTATATGTCTTATGGATAGGTGTAGCATATCTTTATACAGGGAGTGCAGAAGTATTAGGCAAGTTGTGTTTTTGAGGAATAATTTTATTATTGAACAACAACCATGTTCTCAATGAACCCAAAAAACTCATTAATATCAAAGCTGAATGTTTTTGGAAGTAGTTTTTAGTTTGTTTTTAGTTTTAGCTATTTTAGGGGGATATCTGTGTGTGCAGGTGACTATTACTGTGCATAATTATTAGGCAACTTAACAAAAAACAAATATATACCCATTTCAATTATTTATTTTTACCAGTGAAACCAATATAACATCTCCACATTCACAAATATACATTTCTGACATTCAAAAACAAAACAAAAACAAATCAGCGACCAATATAGCTACCTTTCTTTGCAAGGACACTCAAAAGCCTGCCATCCATGGATTCTGTCAGTGTTTTGATCTGTTCACCATCAACATTGCGTGCAGCAGCAACCACAGCCTCCCAGACACTGTTCAGAGAGGTGTACTGTTTTCCCTCCTTGTAAATCTCACATTTGATGATGGACCACAGGTTCTCAATGGGGTTCAGATCAGGTGAACAAGGAGGCCATGTCATTAGTTTTTCTTCTTTTATACCCTTTCTTGCCAGCCACGCTGTGGAGTACTTGGACGCGTGTGATGGAGCATTGTCCTGCATGAAAATCATGTTTTTCTTGAAGGATGCAGACTTCTTCCTGTACCACTGCTTGAAGAAGGTGTCTTCCAGAAACTGGCAGTAGGACTGGGAGTTGAGCTTGACTCCATCCTCAACCCGAAAAGGCCCCACAAGCTCATCTTTGATGATACCAGCCCAAACCAGTACTCCACCTCCACCTTGCTGGCGTCTGAGTCGGACTGGAGCTCTCTGCCCTTTACCAATCCAGCCACGGGCCCATCCATCTGGCCCATCAAGACTCACTCTCATTTCATCAGTCCATAAAACCTTAGAAAAACCAGTCTTGAGATATTTCTTGGCCCAGTCTTGACGTTTCAGCTTGTGTGTCTTGTTCAGTGGTGGTCGTCTTTCAGCCTTTCTTACCTTGGCCATGTCTCTGAGTATTGCACACTTTGTGCTTTTGGGCACTCCAGTGATGTTGCAGCTCTGAAATATGGCCAAACTGGTGGCAAGTGGCATCTTGGCAGCTGCACGCTTGACTTTTCTCAGTTCATGGGCAGTTATTTTGCGCCTTGGTTTTTCCACACGCTTCTTGCGACCCTGTTGACTATTTTGAATGAAACGCTTGATTGTTCGATGATCACGCTTCAGAAGCTTTGCAATTTTGAGACTGCTGCATCCCTCTGCAAGATATCTCACTATTTTTGACTTTTCTGAGCCTGTCAAGTCCTTCTTTTGACCCATTTTGCCAAAGGAAAGGACGTTGCCTAATAATTATGCACACCTGATATAGGGTGTTGATGTCATTAGACCACACCCCTTCTCATTACAGGGATGCACATCACCTAATATGCTTAATTGGTAGTAGGCTTTCGAGCCTATACAGCTTGGAGTAAGACAACATGCATGAAGAGGATGATGTGGACAAAATACTCATTTGCCTAATAATTCTGCACTCCCTGTATACTAAACAGTTCTGGTGTTCATTCCATTTTGGACTTGGAGGCTGTTATTGTCTCTTCAAATGAGCAGAAATTGCAAATGAAAAATAAGTGGAACCAACCTTAAACAGTAAAAAAATAAATAGTTAGAACTGACCTGCTCAACAATTTTGTTCATTTGGAGGATAGAGTGCACTGTTGAGCTAGACAACATAGAAATTCATGGACACTGTGGAAGATAAGTCGTAGATGATCACAGGATCCTTTCCATGATTAAATAAAATCACTACAAAAATCTACCCTAATAAAAGACTTTTGACAAGACAAGTGAAAATAGAGGTTCTACACTACCAGCTCAGTCTTATGTAGGCAGATGTGACTAAGAGCTACCTTTAATCTGAAGCATACTACATCTCTTGGGTGAAGAGTGAAGGCAGTGTAATGCATGGACAAGCATGACTTTCAGTGTAGTTTGCTGGTGATGTGACAAAAGCAGATGAATGATGTCAGAAGTATAAAGTATTGCAGTCTGTGTTTAGCCTCATTCCCAAAGGTAATTCTTTAGCACATCACAGTACAGATGGAGAGTTACCTAAATCTGTAAAAAGGTTTTGAAAGATCAGGAAGTGGAATATTCCACATTGGCTTTGTTTTTGCAATAGAGCTGCATTTCACTTGCAGACAAAACCAGAGGTAGAAAGAGCCATGAAGGAACAGTAACTGAAGACAGCTGCAGCAAGGGTTTGGCAAAGCATCACAAAAATATATGGACCCAACAGTGACTGTCAAACCATGTAATTATGCTATGTAAGCTATATAACTATGAAAGAACTCATTTTTATGAGCGAAATCTAGACTGCTGCATACACATATTTTAAAATGACAGGAAATCTGCATAATGCATACACACCATTTGCTGTCTTTTTAAGGAGCTCTCAGCTGTTAAATTACACTTTTCTTATATTTATAATTTGTCTTGATTGATTTTCAGAAATTTGCCTTTAATCCTGAAGTCTAATTAATTACCAATTGCTTACCTGCTAAAAGAATGAACACTGCAACACATTTTATGACAGTTGGCAAAGAGTTTTAGTGAATTATGGCTTTTGTCACCTAGATAGATTTTGTTTTCTTCTTGAGATAAAGTGAAGGTGACATATGTGCACTTGAATTAAAAATATTTTTGTTAAATAAACTGAGCACTAACAGTTAAATGGGTAAAATGTTATAATATTCATATAGCCATATTGTAATTGTGTAAGGAAGACATAGGTTGTCATATATTGAAGACAAAATACAACGAATCAGTTAATGACATTTGTGTTTTCTTTCAGGTTCATGAAGAATGCTGGCTCTGTTGTAGATGCAGTTACGTGGCAACAGTAGGTATTTTACCCTTTCATTTTTACCCTTTTTTATTATTTCATCTACAGAAAAACGCAGAATTAACCTACGTTCTTCTGAAAGAGAGTAATTCAAAACCATATATCTAACAGCAGAGGCCACACTGTGTTTTTGTACCAATATTGCAAATTTGTCAGCACAGTTACCAAGAGAGACTAATGCATATTCACCAAACCGTGTTTATCCTGCAAGTGGAACAACAGGAAAAGGAGCCTAAGAGACAGTGTGTGTGTTAAATTAGTAACACCTGCCATTTGTCTGTTGCACATACTGTAGGAATGCATACAAATGTATCACTGGTTTGATCTTTTTCCCCAATGTTTTATCTGTATCTTTTTACACCCACATGTAAAATATGTACAAAAAGGCACATTGAGTGTAGACTAAGACAAACCCTTTGTGTCTGAGTGAGTGGTCATTAAGGTGAAGGTCAGGTCTAATTAGGAGAAATTAGATGAAACAGAAGGTGGAAGGGCTGTCAGTAAGGCTTGGAAAAACACCACCCACACTGTTAAAATCAAACCATATGCTCTGGCTCACTCCCTTTGTCAATTAGCCCGTTTTACACAAGAGGTCCAGATTCCAGTCTAACCAGGCTGCGTGACAGAAACTCTGACCTCTACAAAAGAAGCCAACCTAATAAAAGTAGAGGCCACTCATTAACACGTCTACGACATAGGTTTTACTCTAGTGCAGCTGTCTCAAGTTGTTTTGAGTCAGACGTGCTTGGTAGGAAAAAAGCACTCGATTTAAACCTGTTTGGAAAGTGTTGTGAATTTGTTAGTATACGTCTGTCTGTGGCTTACAGTCGGAGGTGTCCAGTCGGCACTTGTGGTGATGAAACGTGTTGGTTATGATGTGAAATATTTGTGTACCTCCAAATCTTGAAACAACGATATGTGGTTTGCATTATATTATGACATTTTCTCACAACATTGTAGTTTGACATTTGCAGCATCTTGTCTCAGTTAATGCTTATCCATGTTTGGATTCACCAGCAAGACATGATCAGTATGTGTAGTCGTTCTCTATTAAACTCCCTGATTTTGTCTCTGTCTTCTCTGTATTCACATTTCTTTCTGCAGTTCAGTATTAAGTTTTCTTTCATTTTAGAGGCCTGGATGTCTTTTTTTTTCTGTCATGGTGCTTTAACCCTAAAACCAGATATATATTTTATCCAAGGTTTGTGATGATAAAACATCTCCATTAATACATTAGAGGTGAATAAAAATGAACTACACTAAACAAAAAAACCTATCCAAATGTCAGGACCTGTTTTGAGGGCCTAACATCCCAGTAGTGGTTGCTTTAACAAGTTTTGTGGATGTTGGGAAATTTTTTTTTTTTTTTTAAATCAAGCTGAAAATGGTGCTTTTTCCTCTCTTGGGCACTTTTAAAAGCACCTCCCTTTTTTAGCCTGACAAGGCACATATAACTTTAGGTCAATTTTCACGAATCATTACATTTTACAGCAAAGACAGGTTTGAGCTACTGTAGGCTTAGTTTAGATTAGGAGTAGGTTAATATTACACTACCAGATGGTGCACACTAAGGTTAGGAATTTTGTGTTGAACTGTATCAACAAAAGTAATCTTTGAATTCAGGTGTTTTCAGTTCAATTGCCACAGGTGTATAAAACCAAGCCCTTAGGCAAGCAATCTGCCTTTACAAACATATTTTAAAAAGTGCCTCATCCTAAAGAGCACACTGAATCCCCCACCTTTGATACAAGTTAGTTTGTGAAGTCTCTTCCTCCTTTCCCTCCTACATTTTCTGCCATCAAGACTAAGTGGAAATATTGCAAAGTGGAAGCATTTAGGAACCACAGCAACTCAGCCATGAAGTGGCAGACCACGTAAAGTTATAGAGCAGGGTCATTGAGTGCTGAGGCTCATAGTGCACGAAAGAGTTCCTAACCTCCTCTGGTATTAACACCAGCAGAGCAATTTTGCATCATGAACTTCATGGCATAGGTTTATGTGGCCATGCAGCTCATGTAGGTGTAAAGTGTAGGTGGCCCAGTGCTTTTGTCCATATAGTGTTTTGTAAAGTGGATGTTTCATGATGTATAGTTTGTATGTTTTTCTATGTCTGTGTGTGCATCTGTGAGATAGTGGAAAGAGCTTGTTGACCTGTTAACTCAAGTATTGCTAACTTAATTTTACCTCTTGTCAGTGTGTAGTGGGGGGACAGTAATGTATGTGCACTTAATAAAACAGGGAGTAAAGAATGGGCTTCACACTGAGCTCACACTAAACTAAAATAAGACATATAAATCATCTCAATAAATATATTGTTTTAAAACAAATTACATTTAAATTAACAATAACACTGACATCTATCCTGAAATTAACAGAACACATTTTTGGGGGAATTCCTGTTGATTGGTTTTTAAGGTAACTGTGATCTATCAGTATTTCAGTCAAAATCTGACTTGCATTATATCGATAGGTTTTTATAGATTTCAGTGAAACATTTATACTCCTGAGAAGATGGATGTTAATGCCGATTCCCTGACTTATCCTCAAGCCATGCCATGTGGTTGACATTTGTGGTTTTCGACAAACTTTAATCACTTTGCTACACCAAGGCTCTCCAGCCTTATGTATAGTGAACTGCCTTACCAACAGGGGCTGCTTCTTGGTGAGAGATTTAAATTAGTTTAAAGTGTGTGAGGACATGGTGCCAGGTTTAAATTTGACCAAGAAAAGTCAACAAGACAGATTTACAATTTTTGAAGTTGCTGTTTAGTTGCCCCTGAGCAAAGCACATCTGAGACTAATTGCTCCAGTGGTGTGGACATCTGGGTGTGAAGCAAACAAGCAAGCTCCCTCAGTTAAATGCTCTAATAATGAAAGGCGCACTTTGACAAACCTCTCCTTTCAAATGAGCCCTTCTTGATTTAATCATTGTGGCCTTAAAGTGCATTAGAAACATTTTTTTTTTTCAAATATATATGTTAGTTAGTTTCACTATTTCAGCAGTGCTGCTTTTTACAAGCCAGGCTAACATGTTACAGCCAGAGGTTTCTTGTTTCCTGTCAGAATGGCAGTGGTACCAGTTCTTATTTATAGCTTATGTAAAGGGGGAGAAATAGATGTTAAAGGTGAAAATCACAAAGGGGCTGTAAATTTACTTGTGAAATCCTAAGGGATGCTACATATTCTTCAGCCGTTACGTAATTATGATTGATCTAATGATAACCTGATGGTCCACATTCAAGGAACACATCCTTTTCTTATTTTGCTACCCCTCTGCTTACTCCCAAAATCTCTTGCTACACCAGATGGACAATTTTCGGTGCCTCACATGCAGTTATTAAAAGTAAGTTGTTCTACATTGTTTATAGTTTAGGGCTTTTAAAAAACCATTAGCAAAAAATTCCACGAGTGCAAAAATTAGTAACAGTCTTCTAAAAGTATCTTCTGTGATCATTACAAATCAAAATGATTTATCTATAAATAAATAAATAAATGTACCATTTCAGCTAAATAGTTTTCAAACTGTGGTACTGATGCAGTTGCACCTCTGCTTCTGTCCATCCTTGTCTGAACTGATTACATCTGTGTCTCTAGGCTGTGCCATATTTTGGTGTTAGTGGAGTGCTAGATACTTTTGTAAGTGAGCTGTCTTTGATGTGGTGCTGGCACTTGGAGAGAGCGGTGGAGAACAAGCTGAGCAAGTAGATCTTTGTCTAAAAACATTCAGTTCCTGTGTTGTAAATTTTTGCATTTTAGTGAATTTTGGAACGTTTAGCCCAAAGTAGTATGCCAAACATTGAATGAACAAAGGAAAATTTTGTGGTTTTGTTTGAGGAGCTTGGACCTGAATACTAATTCAAAGTTTTTGGTCAAAATACTTGAGCATTGTTTGCATAATTTTGTGTGTGTGTGTGTGTGTGTGTGTGTGTGTGTGTGTGTGTGTGTGTGTGTGTGTGTGTGTGTGTGTGTGTGTGTGTGTGTGTGTGTGTGTGTGTGTTCCTGCACTAATGAACCACCAAGTTGAGTGTTTATCTTAAAGGCTAGTGTTGCTTTTTTACTGGATGCTTGTATATACTCTAAGCAAAATTAACCCTAATGGTAATTTGTAGTGTAAGATGTAGATAGAATTTGTGCTGTCTTATTCTGTTTCCATATATGAACTGGAATTTCTTCCCTTAGATCTAGACTGAAGAATTATTGTAAGCTCTCAGAAAAGATGACAGGATAGCCAAATAATTTGTGTAAGGCTATGACTTAATCCGTGCATTGTTTACAGTTTGAGGCCAGGAGCTTGGGACTTCTCCAGTGCTATGAGGAAAATTTCAACAAGGTTAAGCTCAGATTGCAACACTGCTTCACCCCACATAAACTAAATTCAGCTCTGTTCTCAGCAGTTTTGTTGGCACATCTGTCATTTCTGTAGACCTTTCCAAAAAGGTTCAGTAGAGGTTCTAACATAGTTTTTGAATTTATGAGCCCTTAGTTGTTATGATTATATGGTCTAATACTCTACTTTCATAGTATTTACAGTACCATTCTTACTTATGTTGTCCCCATTTATTTTGAAATTTTGATTAAGAAATATACTAACTAGCATTCTCCAAGAGACCTAAGTGTGTCTATTAAAAATTGATTGAGGAGAAGAAAAAAAAAACAATTTTACATAAAATATTTTTTACTTCCATCTTTCTAGAAATTTGGCTATATCTTATAACATGTGCTGCTTTTAAAAATTTAGAAAAGGACACATCTACATTATTCCACCTGCTATGCATGCTTCGTTTTCTGATGTTTGTGCAAAGGATGATATTTAATGACATCACTGGGCTTAATAGTTGTAATTTCTTTTCACCATTATACCATTGATCACCCTGAATATTTTCATTTTTAATTTATAACAATACCCAGAGGATAGCATGTAAGAGGTGAACACTTGCTGCTGTCTTTTAAAAATAAATCATAACTATTTACTGAAGCAGTCGGCTGGATAATGAAACACTCAAGCTAAATATGGAAAATTTTAATATATAGGACTCTGGGATACTTTTGACAATATAACTGAGCAAGGCAGTTCTTTGTTCATAGAAATGCTGTTTCTGAAATAACTCGACCTTGGAGAGCCAATCACAGTGTACTGACTAATTAATTGATTGATTGAGTGTACAACTGTTGTCTCCCCCCTCTGGCAGTGAGAGTAATTACACAAACACGATCAAGGTAGTTTTATGATACACATCTCCCAATAAGGAAAAGCCAGACCTTACAGAAGCTGTGCCAGGAGGAGATAAAGGCTGTAGCCTTCTTTGTCATGACAATTACTGTTGTCTTAAGCTTTCTGGTTAGCTGGTCATTACTGGTTGATATAAAATGCATTCCTAACGTCATGCGTCTTGCCACAGGCACCAGATTAAAAACTCTAGGACAACAACAAAATACAAGGAAGTTTACCTGCCACAGATTGGTTTAGTGTTAAGTCGTTTTAACAGTTGAATGTAACAGACATATTTACGTGTTCACCGCACTAACTTTGCAACTCACTCATCAAATAAAATAGTGGGGGGAAAAGCCTTTTTATGGCACCTGAATATGCACTAGACAGTGTAGCTATTATCACTGACTTTCCCTCGTTTAGAGAGTATGTTGGAGGGGATTTTTGTTTTCCCACAGGGTTTTGTTCAGCAGGACTTTGGCTCTAATAAATAAATTCTTCTCTTCATGCTGCCTAAACACTCTTTTTCTCTCATGTCTTTTTGTTTTTTATCCTTTTCTCACACACATGCAGATTGATGTCTTTATTATTCAGTCTGTCTGAAATGTCCATGCTTCCAAGCCATCCATTAGGCAATCTCAGTAAAATTGGATTATCACTGCACTGAAATATAATTGAGTATGTCAGTGCCTGTTTATCAAAGCTGCTGTAAAACCTTTACAGTCTAAAGTTCATCGTTGCAAGGTTAGACTGAACATAAGCGGATGGATGGATGGATATCAAATCAAGGATATCAAATTTATATAAATTTGCATATATTTTCACTCTGTTTGTTTTGCATTTTCATTACAGTTATTACATGGATGGCAGAATAAACAAAGCAGAGGACTTCCTAAAAACTCGACTTTTGGACACACTTGCAGAGCAGATCAGTAAAGTGACCAAGGTACTTAAGTTTTACTTAAACTTTGACTATAAATAATCCCAGTCATATGCATATATATTGTATTCTTGATAAAATGGGGATGCCTGTAATGACTCCTTAAACTCTGGAGTTCTATACCTGTAGTGTAAATACAAACTATATGACCGGACATATATTTGCATTTCTAATGAGTTTGCAAAATTCTGGATCATCCAGACCTGAGATAGTTTTGGGGCAGGGTTGCTGAAGAGGCCACATGTGCAAACCACAAAAGTAAGCCCTGAGGGTAAGATGGTTATGGCTGCCAATTCGTAATATTATCAAAACTGGGTGAGTTGAAAGATGATCAGGGAAAATAAGCAATCACTACCAAGAAATAAAACTTAACAGGAAAAAGGAGTGGGATTCCTCTGTGTACCACCACTCAAACAATAAGGTCACGTTTATGTCTTTCCGATTTGTTGTTATTATTATTATATTTATTATTGTTCTCTTTGTATTGCTAGAAGTATTTTGTTGCAAACTCTCACGACGTCTCACTCGTTTACAGAGACAGTAAAATGCAGTCATTTAGCATAACAAAACAAAGGTTCCTCTTCATCATTAAAGTTTATAAAGTTAAGAATTTAGGATTGTAATGCTCCTCAGATGGACTAGGGATGCTGCTTATCCCACCTCTTGTTCAATGTTAGCTGGCATAATCTCCAGCCGAGCCCAACCGTGAGTTGGATGGATGGCCCTCAGATAATTTTAGATGGAAAAGGTTGCACTGATTCTTAAGCCTAAAATGTGAAATCCAAATTTGTTGATAATTTTCTTTTCAATGACTCATCGCAGGTTGTGAACACACATACTCCGGGTAAGAAGGTGTGGCTTGGTGGACTTGGGCCAGCATGGGCAAGCGGCATCAGCAATCTCTCTGACACGTATGCTGCTGGCTTTCTGTAAGTATTGTTATCATCATACTACCTTTGCTTAAAACATTGGAAGCCACAATTAAAAAATCTTTCATATTTTCTAGTTTAAAGTATTTATTCCTAATAAAATATTGACTATTTCTCATGTATCACATATTTTTCACATATTGCAGGTGGATGAACACACTGGGTATGGCTGCACTGAATGGCATTGATGTTGTGTTGCGTCACTCATTCTTTGACTATGGATACACACATCTTGTGGACCAGAATTTTAACCCTCTACCTGTAAGCTTCTTTTTTTTATTTCAAAAAAGATTAAAATGTCTGTTCACTTTCTTAGTGCTGCAATCAAAATGGCCAAGATCTGACCGGACAACTATGCAAGAGTTTTCCCTTATTAGACTTGGTGCGTTGATGGCACCTCTTACTCTTTCCCGTGGGAGCTATTAGCTGAGATGAAAGGTGTTTAGTGGTGATGAGTAGTTAGACGCGGGGGCAAAATGCCATGTAACCTTAGCCCTTTATCAGTAGCACAGGACAGTGTCACTGCTCCCCTCAACCCCCATCATAACTTTGTGCTTCTCTGTGTGGGACAGTCTGCCGGTGAGAGATCTGCAACCTGAGAATCTGATGCACAGGCATGTTAGTCAAATAGCCTGCAAACCTGTGTGGAATGAGACTGCCCAATGCCAAGTTCCCCGGTGGTTTGGTCTAAAAAATAAAAAAAACCTAAAAAACGTATTATTGTTTCATTGTTAGTCACTTGGTTGTGCATTATTAGAATATGAGGGGGGAATTATATTAACACGTGTAAGAGGTATACCTCTGCAGTCCCGCTGTTTGTTTCTTATTAAACCCTCTAATTAAATTCTTTTTAAAAGGGTGCTTTGTAGCATTGTCTCGCTTTTTAGCTAATCTCATTTTGTTAAAAAAAATCCTGAAATGTCAAGAAGTGATAAAATGGTACCACGTGTCAAGTTCATAAAAAAGATTTATTCAGTTAATAAAAATGGGTTTATATAAAGCAGAGGCAGTGTAGGGTGAGAAGATTATATTAATGACAGTAACTCATTCTTCCAACAATAAAGGAAAAAATGATGGAGTCTTGGCATTTATCAAACATTTGTTATTATTTAGGACTTATATTCTTTTTCTTTTCATTTTGCTTTACTTAGAAATAGGTAGTCTAATGTGTACTGGGAGCTCCAAAATACATTATTAGCTGCTAATGTTATTGGGCTCATGAACTAATTACATCTGCAAAACATTTTTCAGAAATTCCCTCATTAGATCTCACTAGCGGGCATGCACTTACTTTAACCTCACTTCACCTATAAGATATTAAACAATAAAGATTGCTTCATTTTTTCCTCCCTCTTTGTCTCCATTATTTTTCTGGGAATGGGGATCTCCCGCTAAGATCACAATGCTTTTAACATGGCTGGATGTCTGAAGGCTGCACCAGCCTACCTGCTGAGAGAATTCACTGCAGCGCCAACCTGTCCACTGCATGGGAAATTTATGACCTGGCCCCATCCCCTATAGGATGACTCCACCATTGGTAGAATCTAGTGAAAGCCCCCAGCCCACTGAATGGCTCAACTGCCTCATCTTTTTTCCACACTTTTCTCCCCTCCCCTTCCTACTTTTTTTTTTAAAGCATACTCTTCTTTCCCAATCATGCTTCTCTTTCCTGTTTTGTGTTGTTTTGACTCCACATGTGTCAGCCATCCCCTTTAGAAGTGAGCAGTAAACGCCTAAATTAAAGAGATGGCTGATTTTGTCTGAGATCCATTCTTTAAACAGAACTCTGTCTGACTGGCACTAAGTAAGGAGATTTTTGCTCACCGTTAAAGAAGAAAGAATTTTCAAAAGCAGGTTGATGATGCAATGGGCTGAATCTAATTTGTCCGTATTGGCTAACCATAAAGGTTTAATTGTTATCATCCTTTGTTACCTCTGAGCAGCTGAAGTTTGTTTGGTGTCTGGTGTTTTTATTTTATTTATATTGGCATGTTACCAGTTCTTGAAGTAATGGTTGTTCCAGCAGTTGACGTTTGTCTGTATATCTATCCAAGGGGGGAAAGTAAGGTGCAAAAATACAAAATTAAATTTAAAAAAGACACGGAAAGGGATGAAAAAGACGATGGCGAGCAATAGGATAAGAAGGAAACAGTTACACAGCTGGAGATCTAGAACCTCAACAGATATTTCTCTAAAATATTCCACATTAACAATCACTAATCATTGCTGTGGTCATCACAGCCACAGATTAAATTCTATCGGTTTATTGGTGTTTTTTGTTACATGTGTTTTTGAAATTTAAAAACAAAGCAACAAGTTTGGAATAAATGAAACCCAAGACTCGTCACTGCTCTTTGTCTTATTCTTTGTGTAATAATCATGGATCATACATTCATTCATCCGTCCCTCTGGCCGTGGCCACCACTATACTGTTCTATACTGTGCTGTGCTTCTTCGATGCCTTGGCAGCAAATTAAGTTAAAGTCTGAGTGGAAAAAAGAAGCCCTTAAATGTTGCCATATGCAGGATTGCATGGGAACTTCCTGAGGAGCACATGTTGTTCTGGGTCTCTTGAAGAGGTGTTGAGTCCCTATAGTCTATAGAGTTTAACTTAGTATGGTGGGCCACTCAACAATCATAATGAATACAGCAATTCATGATAGAGGATAATATTTTGTAAAAATGTCATATTTAAGAAGTGTCAAATCTAAACGAGTCAGCGGTTGTTAAATACAATGTGACGTGTGTCATGTGACAGTGCGCTCCAACTAGAAGTCCAGTATTCAGACTTGATGTTTTTGTGCACCACATCTCTCTTTACACACGTTAGCCACTTACGACACATACTTAACTCTCACAGCTTGCGAAACCAAATCTGTTTCTACAATCACCGGGACATTTCATGTCTCGATTAAAAACAATAGAGATTTTGGAGCTGTTCTGTTTGAGGGGAATCCAGAGTTTCTCTCTTTTTTTTTTATTTATTTTTTTTTTTTTTTAAATGAAATGTTGTTTTCTTTTATTTTGCATGTAAAACGTCTTCTCCACACCTATTGCTTTTTACTGGTGTCTTTCAACTGTCACTACTGGAACCCTGTCTTGAAAAGTTACAATGAGAATCAATTAACTAATGCAATCATAAAAATAATGCAAATTGTTGTCTCTTTGTGTGTGTGTGTGTGTGTGTGTGTGTGTGTGTGTGTGTGTGTGTGTGTGTGTGTGTGTGTGTGTGTGTGTGTGTGTGTGTGTGTGTGTGATGATATTTCATTTACAGGATTACTGGTTTTCTCTGGTGTTTAGACGTCTGGTTGGTCCCAAGGTTTTAGCTGTGCGAGTGGCTGGACTGCAGAGGAAGCCGCAACCAGGACGAGTCATACGAGACAAACTACGTATCTATGCCCACTGTACCAGCTATCAAAAGTACGTGCTTAACTACCTTGGATTAGTTTGTAACCTGTTCCAGTTTTGCTGCTGAATGCTCATAGACTTTTAGTAAAGTCTAGCAATACTTTCAGGAATGTCAGACAGAAAACAGATGACTGTAGTTTAAAGAACGCCCCCTCTTGCCTCTCACAAACACCTGAGGCTGGTGTCTGGTGAGGAAGAACAAAATCCCTAACTCCACCATTTGGCTTCCCATAAATAAGCAGACCATAGACACCCGCTCATTCACAGCTCAGAGACTAAAACTTAACGGGTATCACTTATCAGGTGTGTGGGTTCTGTCTCCCTGTCGTCAAAGGGCTGCTGAAAGGTGTGCACAGACCTTTATCCCATGTCAGATTGGCTGGAGGGGGATATTTGAGGGGGAGGGACAATAAGGCAGTCTGTGCCGCGAGGAGATAAAGAGTGCCACCATGGCCTGTTCAAGGTTATCATTTAACCCAGGCCAGTGGCTGTCAGCACTAGGGTAGACTTACGGCCATACTCTAGACGGTGCTCATTTACAGGTGGAGCATCTCTTAGAAAAATATCGGAGCACGGCAAAGATAGGTGGTTGATAAATGTGCAAGAAATACTACAGAAGCGTGAGTTCTAGTGACACTCATGCAGATATTCTAAATAGTTTTCAACAAGTGTACTCACTCAGTCTCTTGGTATGTATTGTAAATTTAGGAGTAGAGAAATGCCCTCGGCATGTGGAGTCACTGAGCTCCACTCAAGATACCAATCAGCCCTAGACTCATATGTTCAGACAGTGAAGCACTAAAGCAGTCTGTCTCAAATCCAAAGCCACTTCAGTTGCCATTATTTCTGCTACTTTGTGGTTTTACACAGTCAGCCCTTAAGTAGGCAAACCATTGTAGTCTTGGTGGTTTGACTAAATTGTATTAGAGAGCAAAGAATATAAATGTGTCCAAGCAGTCTTTGCAGATTAAATATGACTTCCACTGCCCTTTTACCCCTTTTAGTGGTTTGAATGGCATTTTTTTTCACTTTCCAGCGATGCTCCAACATCAAACAGCATCAACACATGTTTATGTTCCTGGTTTGGATCTTTAAGAACCTCATCATTTTAAAGGTCTAAAAGGTTATTATCGCCTACTCCATCTAACCATCTGAACCATGGTCCACATTTCTGAGAAACAAGGCTGTAGGAGTTTAACACAGAGCCAGATATAATGTGTTCCCAGTAGGAGTACGGGACTATATCTCCTGGTAGATATATTAAACATTAACAGTCCTGCCGGGTTACTGAAATTGCTAAACCTGTGCACAAAAAACAAAGGTAAACATAAAACCAAAATCCAATATTGCTTTGAAGATATGAGATTTAGGAGGTGGTAACTGGGAGCGATGTCTACCAGACGGTGAACACCAAGGCTGACATGTGGTATTCACTAGAGCTGTGTTGTCTTTGTCCTCATATATGGGCTCTTATTAGATTTTATCATGTTTGTCTTATCTGTCTCACTGAGTTATTTACCTTTGACCAGTATTCCTATCAAATTGTGTCCCCGGTGTTTTGCTCTAAGGAGAGGGACTCAAAGACTGTTGTCTGTGTAACTCAAGAAGTGTTGCCCTTTGTGTTCACACCCCTCATTTGACCCTGGGCCAGACAGCGGCAGGTTTCAATACTGGATATTGTATAAGAGAAGCAGATTTCTGTATTAGATAGACTTTAATGGAATGATAAAGGCTTCAAAAATGAAATGCAGTTTAATATGTTGATGCTAAATATACAGTAGATGATGGGTTTTAGGCTATAATAAAAAGTAACTTGCTATGTAAAGGAATTTCCTTTTTTTAGCCGGCTTTATCTTTCTTTATTAATTTTCCGAAAGCCTTTTGATCCAGATTAGATCAAGGAGTCGTGGTTTTATTCCATTACTATATGGGATGCAAATATCAAAGACTTTCTTCTCTTTGTAGTCATCTTTAATTATAGAGAATTTTATTCAACATGGCAATGTAATATATAATGAATCCCCATTAACAGATGTGGAGAGGCGACGTTTTCTGTTGTGCCCTGATCTTTTTTTTTTCTAAATGTAAAAGAAAATTAATGAGGCAGTGTCCATCTTTTTCTTTGTGACACTAGTCATAACTATGTCAGAGGATCCATAACGATCTACATCATCAACCTGCATCGATCGAGGAAGAAAATCAAATTGGCTGGAACGTTACGGAACAAGACTGTCCATCAGTACCTACTGCAGCCCTATGGCAATGATGGACTGCGAGCCAAGTTAGTATCTCTAGTCTCTTACACATGTGCAGATATAAACTTAAACATGCACACGTGCTTTAGGTAATTGTTTTCTATGTGAAACAGTTCTTTTCTATTGATTTATGTCGCTCAAAAAAGAGAAATGTGACAGTTATTGCTCATATAAAACAAAAAGAAAAGAATAAAATGCTGATTATTTGTACACTGCTTGAGTAAACCTTGGTTTGTAAAAGGAATTACTTGTGCAAATGTCAGGAAAAACACTGAAATGGAGAATAGGAAAATTATAATTTTATAAACAAGTTTATGCCTCCAAACTTAATAGGGTGTTAAACATCAAAACTTCAAAGAGCTGCAGTGACTCAATTTACTTTTATGACCACAGTGTATAATTTATATGGAGCCAGCATGCTGAGTGAGTGCCACACCGCAAAACATGCCAATGTACACTCAAATGCAATTACCTTTTCCTGTCTTTATCTGGATTAGAGTTAGGTGAAGACAAGTATTCTCATAAAGAATAATGTGTAACAATTAAAGCTAACTGAAAAATAAAACTTAAGTTTGTTCAGATGGTCATTGTCATTGCACTGCTTTAATTTGCCACCTTAATTATTGAAGGAAATTTTCAGAGAGCACAGTCCTTTGCAAAGTTTTAGTGTGTTTTCATGTCCTTTTTTGAGTTTGTTTTTATAGCCTACAACAGATGTTTTAGCAATCGATTTTTCATTTTATATACATTCCATTTAGCTACAATATATTTCACTTTATGTAACAAGGTAATATAATTCCCATTTCCTTAAAATGTCTCTTAAAATAAAAACTTTATGGTTTCAGTCTTTAACTCTCTCCCTTAATCCCCTGGCCTGTTATTCGGACTCAGACTTAAGACACAAATCCTGAAATAACAGTCTAATGACCTAAGACTGTGTGTGTGTGTGCGTGTCTGTCTTTTTGTTATATGATACCCATATGCGGCCTTAATGAAAGCTCAAGCATGATCCTTCAATAACAGTGTAATGATGGAGGATGTTTTAGGTGTTAGAACAGGATCGCAAGGCAGTTAATAGGAGAGCAAGCTAACGATGTGCCTGGCCTAAAGTGCTTTCATTTACCACATGGAGTGCAGGGAGATTTTTATGATGAATTTAGCAACACCAGATGTCTATAAATTGGTTTGAGTAGTGGAACTTTTTAAGTTTTCAGACCCATGTATGTGAAGAAAGGCTTTGAGCAGTCCGGTTTGAATTACAACTTCTCATTAGTGAACATCATTTTATTTGATCTTTTCTTGAATTCAATGTTCATGTAAAAGTCTTCAAACCACTGCCCTTTATTCCTTTATTATTGTGAACATTACAATCTCAGGGGAAACGTAGATAGAAAATAGTGTGGACAGACTGCATTTACATTAATAATAATTAGCATATTGTGTCCTGTATGGATAAAGAGAACCACTGTGAATTAAAAAAGCAAAGGTCATACTCAAACTGACTGTTATTTGGTTTAATGAAACTGGTGTTTGACTTTGTAAAATTGGATTTGTTCACGTAAGTAGATTTCTATGATCATGCCTAGTCAGGAGTCTTAAAAAAAGAAAAAAGAAATATTAATAGGTTTTACAGTAGATGAAGATGTAGCAGGGGTTATTTTGATGAATGTGACAACCTAAATCATTACAATATAACACTTTAACAGAGTGTCTTAGAAAATTGTTTCATATATATGAGGAGCATATTGGTTTTTGTAGCCTTATGACTTTTATCACAGTGAGCAGCTGCAGTAAATGCAGCTAAAGCCAAATATTAGGGAATACAGATGACCCAAAATGTTAACAGAGAAATAAACTTGGGTTTGCTCTTGGTATTTTCCACTCAACATGTCAGTTTTCACACTTTGCAGTTGTTTTAATTACAATAATGTGACAACAGCACCCCCTGCTGGCAGAATGATAGGCAAGATACAAGGCCCATGAAATAATGAAGATCCCGAGTCTTTTGTTGATAAAGTCTTACCATGGCCTACCAGTTTTATTTGTCAGAAGGCAGGGGAAGAAGACTTGGAATATAAGACGGTCGGTAAATTTGATTATGTGACTTAAGCATGTTGTAACTCACTGAGTTAACACACCGTATTTCTTCTTCTCTTTGCAGACATGTCCAGTTGAATGGGGAAAAGCTGGTCATGATGAACAATGAGACATTCCCAGAGCTGAAGCCCAAGACATTGAGGGCGGGACGGACAATAGCTATGCCTCCCATGACTATAGGTTTTTATGTTATCAAAAATATTAATGCTTACGCCTGTCGGAGATAACATTGATCCTTTATCCCCATGAAGTGTCATCTGATACCACACCACCAACACCAGTTTTACTCAGATTTTAAAGACTAGAATACCACTTTGTGAGAAGTTTTACAAAATGCTCAAGTACTCTTACAGACAAAACAATTCTCTGGATAACAAGCTTCCATCCGCACTGATATATATTTAAATGATCAAGCAGATTAAAAAAACAAACCCAGGCTTTCTAAGTCAAGACACACACGCACTGAAAACTTCCAATTGCTTTTTACCAGCAGTTCCTCAAATGCTACAAGACTGCAGTTGCAGAAATAAAATAAAAAAACACAAATTTTTTAACCATGTGTTAGAGAGTTTAGACTTTTGAAATTTTATTTACAGCCTCTATTTCTAATCTTTGACCTACAGAATGAGGAGATTTACACAAATCACTTTCAGTATGACTTGATCCTTTTCACAGAGAGAAAACATACCATGGTGTGTTTCTTCTTGACCCCATGCTGTCTGTGTATGTTTGTGTATGCATGTGTTTTATTGATAAAGCTACTGATGTGTCTGTTGAGGGTGCCGCTCAAACCACACTTTGTTTTCCTCTGCCATATCAAATGGCTGAAAATTGCAAATCTCTTTTTTCCCCTCATTCTTTTTTGTGTGCATGCTTTGAGGATCTTTGTGCGCACTTCAGTTTAACTGCAGGATATAATAGACAGGATGTGTCACTAGCTGTTTTGCTGTGATGCGCAGATAGATAATGTGAACCCATCATTCACATCACCTGGATCCACAGCTAAATCAGACTATAGATTAAAAAAAAATCAAATACAGATTTTTTTCAGGTACATTTTAGCACTTCTTACTCTTTTCTTTTCTTGATCTTTTGTTTTTAATCCTTTAATGCTGCTAGGTTTCTTTTGTACTAAATATACTATATATATATATATATATATTTTTTACAGTACATATTGTACAGGTTCACTGTCATATTATTAGATTATGTATTGTACATAAAAAAGAGTGATAAAGTGTTTTAAGCTTGATATGTTTACTTATATTCAGTATACAACTAATTTATATTGCTTTGTCTTTATATTTCTATTATATAAGAGTTGTACTAATGCCCCAATTTTAAAGCAAAATCTGTGCAAAAGAACAAAAAAGAACCTGTAGGAATGTACTCATTCAGTAACAGGGTGACCAACTGACATTGATTTTAAAAAAATAAACACACACATGGTGGTGGGTCTAATTAAAAGGGGGGGAACCAACACACAAATCCAACTATCTTGCGATGGTTTACAGACTGTCATCTGCATTTTACTTCAAAATATTTTGACTAACTTATGCTGAAAAGTAAGACCGCGGTCAGTGAAAATGTCCCCTCGAGAGAGCTAGTCATGACGCCTTTTGAGCTTTAAACTGACACCATTAAGAACAGTGATAAGCAAGTGCAGGTTAAGTGTCTAAACATGTAAAATATAAAAAATAATTATCCTCTGAATGTGTTTATAGTTAATGTGGAGATGTTCATATTTCATTTGGAGAGCATTATTTTATATATGTAAAGTGTGCCTATATTATTTTTTGGTAAAAAAAAAAAAGTTTACATGAATAATAAAGACCTAAAAATACCCAAGATCTTGAAAGCTTTCTTTATTTTCTTTTGTAAAAATGAGCAATTCACCACAGACTACACTAAAACAAAGAATGTAATCCTACTCAGATGTTAGTTTGTCTACAGGTCAGACTCCATAACCTTTGACTGTAAATTCATTATAGCATTAACGAGGGGATTTGGGAGGAAGTTTTACGTCTGCACAAACAGCTAAGTCCCATCATGTGAAAGTGCACTGAAACCAGACTCCACAGCGGTTCTCGGGACATGACGGAGATCTGCAGGAGCACATGGTAACCAATAGAAAAAAGAAACAAAGAGATCGGAAGATATGATTTATACTTGCACAAGAGCACAAAGCAAAGCAGAAATGCCCTTGTACTGTGATCCCAATACAAAGGCACGGTATTAAAGTTTACCATCGTTTGTGCACTCACTCAATCAGCTCTTTATACACACACACACAGACTGTTAGACTCTGTGGCCCAGTTGTGGAAGCAGCTGGAGCAAGTCTTTGTAGCGGGAAGAGTGCTGTCTTGTCACTGCATGAGGCAGCTGCTGATGGGAAACATGAAGCCAGGATGAACTAAAAGTCCAGACCTCAGCTTGACCCAGACAGGCTAAACCTGAGCCACACTTGGCTCAGTGTGCGCTGATGCATAGACAACTGGAATCTGCTTGGTAGACTCGTATAGAAGGGAAATAAAGGACCATGGTTAAATGCCCGTCATCTAGGTTCCTTCGGGTTCTCCTACACAAGAAAAACTCCACTGAGCAAATTTGATCTTTCCTGACACGGAGTCGTTACCACTGGCACCCCTTCAAGAGCCTGATCCAAAGCATATACCTTGAATTAGATTTTGTGCCATTCATGCGAAATAGCTTCTTGCTTTCATGTAAGGAGCAGAAATGTTTGGTCTGAGAAATGAACTTCAGGAACAGCCTCCTTTCACATGTGGTTTATTTTAAACAGCCCGACATTGTTGACATGTAAGAATCAAACCAGACTCGTTAACACCTGGCCCATTTCATCTGGGATCTTTGAAGAGGAAATTTTATTCATTATACTGTGTTGGCTACACATATATATACAGGGTTAGATAAAAACATGCTTTATTTTCAAAGTAAAGTCAGAGAGAGAGCAGACGTACTAAAGTTGAATAAGATAAGTCGATTAAATTGGGCAGCACGCTCCAGAAAATTGCTTTAAATCTCAGTTGCCAGTGCGGGTTAGAAATATTCTTACATCAGCTACCTGTTGATATGGATCAGAAAATAAAACTGCATGCCTTTCTGATGAAAAGCATGTTGAATTTGTTAACTACCCGCAGTACCTCTGCCCTGAAAGTAATGGTTAAGCAATAATTGACCGAGGCAATGGGAACAGTGAACTTAGTGAACTTCCTAAGACTCAGAACAGGATCTTATCAACCTGAATGGGTTGAAATGGTTTTGTTTGGCAAACTCTGGTTCATATAAACCCGTGCTTTGTGACAATAACGGCTGAACATCAAATCCTCTGACAAAATCAAATTCTGTTGTGGTTTAGGAGGACTGTATGGTGTCCAGCCACTTCTGCGTGACAGTCTCTCCTTAGCCGAGGTAACTGATACCCAGGCCCACCTAACACTGTTTATACTCCATGATCCATTTTGAGACATGCAAGGCCCTCTTGCCCTGTTAGCAAACACTGAGGATTTCTAGATGTTTACTCTGTATATACAGGATACAGTTTAAGTAAGACTTCTGTGGATGCCGGATACCTAGAAAACTGATGGACCAGATTAGATTTTGGCCCGCAACATTGAAGTCTTGGCATTTTGAACCATTTTGAGCTAAGCAAGGTTAATAAAACATAAATATTTATCCTACTATGGTTCTTTGCTCCACTCAGCAGCCAAGCATACAAACAGTGCCGAATATTATGATATAACACAGATTTGCTGAAGACTTTTCTCTGAAAAACATAATGATATTTGTTGAATATGTTTTTATATGGAAGATGTGTGTAATATGTTGTTTACTGCAAAGGTTTTAGGCACCAAAAAATCAACATGCTTTCATAAATATAACCATTTAGTTTTTTAGGTCGTACAATATGGATCGAACAGAATACACAAGTCAACATTTCGTGAAACCAACTTTGCATTCAGCCTAGGTTTTCCAGGTTGTTCAAAGCACCTCCAAGAACTTGAAACTGTTCTTGTGCAGATCTAAGCTGTTCCTACAGTCTCTGTAAGAACAGTTTCTTACACTGACCCAATGGCATTGGCCCCAAAGTCAAACTGGCCCAGTGGCCTGTAAAATTAACTCAGTCCAGAAAAGATGCCTTTCCTTTTTTGGAAAATGTTTGTTAAAAACACTCGGTCACGCTATAGGTCTATTCGTCTTTATTCTCACTGGCACTAAGATCTAGTAAATGTCAATTCTGTGGTAACTGTGACGCTCCTGCATGAGTGAAAACCTGATCTAAAGATTAAGACAACAAATTGTCTGTCCCAGGACTTTTTGTGCCTACTGTGATAAATGGGTGGATGTTCACTGTGTTTTCATGCTTCAGAATCAGTTTTGGACCAATTAGAACATTAATCTGTTCATCCATCATTCCATTGACTTTCAGTTCAGTTCATTTTTATTTCAAACATGTGCCTTCACAATCATTACAAAATATCATTCCATTATTTGTTTGAAAAGAAGTAGGCAGAAGTATTTACTTATTTGTCCCTACCCCCTCAAGTTTTACCTCTCATTCATTTAATTTTTTTTTTAGTCTTAAATTAAACAAACAACATATGAAACAAAAGTAAAACAAAACAAAACATACATAAATCAAAAACAAGAAATTAGCAAGCCCCACCACAGTATAGTTTCTTTCATATGAAAAATACAGAATGTGTATATTTGCAGATACACAAGTTATGGAAAAACAAACAAACCAAAACCAAAAAACCCCCAAAAAGAACCACAACACCATTACCAGCAACATTACCGTCCTGGGTTAACCCCGTTTTCTTCATTCTTATACTTATTTAAAATTATGTTTTTATATTTTACTTTAAACTGTTTTATGTTTTTACTGTCTTTTATTTCTTCTGTTAGACTGTTCCATAATTTAACTCCTGCAATTGAGATTGACATAGTTCTTAAAGTTGTTCTAGCACTTTGTATTTTTAAATTCCATTTCCCTCTTAAGTTATGCCCACCTTCTCTTCACTTTCTTCCACTTCTCCAATTCCAGGTCACAGGGAGCCTCAAACTTATGCCAGCTGTCATTGGGTGAGACGCTGGGTACACCCTGGACAAGTCACCAGTGTATCGCAGGGCTAACACAGAGAGACAAACAACCATTCATGCTCATATTCATGCCTATGACCAATTTAGAATCACCAATTAACCTGAGAAACATGCTTTTGTGGGAGTGCCACGCAAGCCAGCAGGCCACCTCCTAAAATCTTTGCTCAGCATGCAGAGTAAGGTCCATGTATATAGCTTGTTATTTTAGCCATTTATCAAAACATGTCACATTACCGCTATAGAAGGATGAGATTCAAAAATGCAGACTTTTGGTTTAATTCAAAAGTTTTTAAGGTTTCCTCAATAACCTTTGAAGAACAGAATTTTGATACCCAGTCCCTGGTTTTTAGGGACTCATGAGCAATTTGGCAAATTAATATAATATTAAATAAAAAGCTCCACATTTTTTCATGTGACAGGTTTTATATTGACTGTCCTTCCTGACAAAACACCAAAATTATTTCTGTCTCCTCCAGGGATTGAACTGGGGGTCTTTTGGTTGCAAACCCCTACACTTTGAAGTCTCGTAACATAATATGAAATATAAAGCTACTTAGATAAAAACGTTTTGTGACTGTGTGCATTGTGGAATCTATGTTTTTTATGAGACTTTGCCTTTTTAAGTTGTTGTTTGTTTCTGGGGTCTCCGGGCTTTAATTTTGACTTCAGGTAGCAAAATGCAGCTTAAAATGGTCAATATTCCACTTCCTGACCTTCAAAAACTCGTGTGATGCCATCGCTGTTTGTTTTAGATCTGTGCTCTAACGCACTGCTGCATTTGACTAAATCTGAGCACAAAGTTTAGAATTTATCAGGCTGCTTCTCTTTTCTGTCAATAAACACTTATTACACCGTGTGTTTAACAGGTGCTTTCCCCTTCACATCATTAAAGAGAAAACATCATCAGCAAAGGTGGTGGAAGTCTAACTTCCGGAGGAGGGGAGAAAAGTCTTAAAACATTTTGGGCAATAACAGCACTCTTTTTAGATTTTTTTTTTTTTTATAAATATGTTTTTACGGGTGACTTCATACATGCAACTGTGACACCAAAGTGACCACTTAAATTAAAGAAAACTTTAGTGACAACGCTTCAAAATAAGTGTCTAAATAAGTGCTTTTAGATATTTCAGGATGGCTGTCAAGTGGCAAGACTTGGTTCTACAAGGGCTTTGTACATGTACACGTTTATCTGTCTATCCAGATGAAATGTTGAATAGCTTTTTAGGTATGAAAAGCCTAATCTGGCTTTTCTAGGCTGATCTCTGATTTGCACATTCTAGTGAATGAACTGAAAGGGAAGCTGGGGAGTGTTCTTAAACTGGGTAGATATTGTAAAAGCCTTTCTCTTTACCATGGAAAGCATCCTGCTATCATCCAACAATGTTGTCTTGCATGGGTGTCCAGAACGGGTTAGGGTTTTTTTTGGGGGGGGGGGGGGGGTTGGTTTTTAATGCTGCTCAGTGTTTTCTTTTTCCCTCTGAATGTAGCAAACATCTTTGATTTCAGCACCACTCGCTCTCTGGTGGAACTGTTCTGATTTTGCAGTACAACTACCTGTTTCTCTTGCACTCACTCCTCCTAGGATTCCATTTGGTGGACAGCAACAGCTCCCAAATGCGAAAGTCTGACTTGGAATGAACACCAGGCCTTTTGCAGTATTAATCACATAAATAAACTTTCATACATTTGCCAAACACTGTGACTCCCCCACCACCACCACTACAATATAATACATCCAATTAATTAATTTCAATATTTTTTCCTCTGTACACGTCAAAGATTTGCCATTTTCTGAGTAGCTTCCATACAAATCCCGAAGCTTTACTACAACAGGCAAACAGATTTGCACTAAATGTCAAACCAAGAAAGCGGGCACGAGTACGCTACTAATCTCAGTCTCAATCATGCAGCTGCATGCCACAAATACCAGCTATTATACAGCATAGCTCTCCTAGTCATGTGGGCCACTTTATGCACCAGCACATGACTTTTTCCTGCCTCACTGATCATCGGGCTCCCCGAGGGGTAATCCACTTCGAGGAGCTTCCACTTAACACGAGCTCCTTAACAGCAGCAGTCTGACGAGCGCTTCTCCTCGATAGTTTGACAGCTCCAGCTCTTTTCACACCAGCAAACTTCCTGCCTGAAGTCACATGACTGAACGCTGGTGTCGCGCTGCAGCGCGGAAGGAAGAAGGCAGCTTGGGTTGAAACTGTAACCCGCTATGAAAACGTCCCCAAACGGCCCGGAAAACTGAGGAGGGCTGATTGATAGGACAACGGAGACACTGGACTGGGATGCTGGAGTTATCCGGCGCAGAAAAGTGTGAGTGATTTGCGGTGATACGAGTTGTAACTTTGGTCACTACGTTTGTGGATCAGCAGACTGTGTATGGAGGAAGTTAAAAGTTTTGTAAAAGAGGGAAGGCTTTTAGTAAAACACGGGATGTGAATGCACGGATCGGAGCTCCATGAAAAAAGAGAAGCTGCTCATGGTTACATCAGGTGTTTCTGACTGCACATTTTTAGTCTATGGGTTTGCAAAAGATTTGCAAATCAGATTTTTCTGCCTTTCTCACAACTTTTGCCCAACTGGCTATCATGAGATATTAATTAAATATGCGTTAGATGTACAAAAACCAGCCAAAACATAAAAAGAAAGAGAAGAAAAGATTGTTTGTTATGTTTCAAAGATCTGAGCCCCTAAGGATCCTTTCTGTTTCAAAGCTGTCGTTACCCCATCTGTACACTCACTGTGTTGCTCTCACCACAATTACAAACATTATTTAAATCTTTTGTTGAGGAGAAGGACCTTTGTGAACAAGGGTGGACATTTTGGTATTTATGCTCCCGATCTTACTTTTTTCCTGCCTCTGAGCCTGAATATCGTCATTAATATACTATCAGAGTCTACCTACTTTAGGCCAGGAAGCAACAGAGCCTAGGAGAAGGCTTATTTCCTTGCTTTCGGTTACTCCTGTGGCAAATGTATTCACAATAATAATACTGTTACAATGACTCAGTGTCACTGAGCTAGTCGTGATCTTTATACCAAAGATGCTACAGAGATACAAGTGTCATTAATTTCTGTACCTATAATCTATAATGATTTTTTTTAAACAAGTATCCCTATTTCCTAATAATATAGGATTTTTAGGTCGATACAAATAGCAATATTTGTTTATTTAAAAATCTGATATATGGGTGGATTTTTTTTCAGCCCCATGAAACAGTCCTGTTTTTCAAAATAAGCGTCATGACCCAGACTGACTAGCTTCATATTCCTCTGTGTTAAAACGGAGGCTTTGCTCTTTATTTAACTATTTCCACATTGAATTGTGGTATTGAAGCTCCATTAACTAAGATTTTTCACTTGATGATGGCTTTTGCATTGACAATGCCTTCTTTATTCACACACATGCTACTACCTGATCAAGTTTTCTGTAATGGGAAACGCACCATGGTTGAAGGGTGTTTCGGGTATTACAATGCCGACATCGATATACTTGCTAATGGCTAATATCGGCCCCACCAATATATCAGTCAGGGTCTATTTGGCAACCTTTTCATAAGTCACTAGTTCTCCAACATTTTCTATTACAGTCATCAACAATATAAGAATATATCATTCATTCTGCTCTATATTCTTGCCACCTGGTTGTCCACACCTACCTGCAGTGGCTTTAAGCCCCATCAGGAGGCCAGTCCTGCAAACTGAGAACTGCTTCTGTAAGCTAATCAAATATAAATGCATGCTTACACAGACATGCTTTCAGATCAATACTTATGAAAAAATGATGTGATCTTTCTTTTTCTTTTTTTTTCTTTTTTTAGATTTTTCAAACTTGTGCTCTAAATGCTGGAACAATAAAATGGAAATCTGAGGACTGTTTAATCGTGTTTCAAGATTTTAACATCTTCCTTTTGGGCATGCCTTAGCTGTGTGAATAGTATCAAGTCAGTCCTTTGTGCTTCACAAAATTCCTCCCCGGACTCTGTTTTATGTCTTTCACCTCAGTGACATTAACATTTTTTTTTTTTACAGCCTAATGCGTGTGGAGAAGTTGGAGTAAAATAGGACACCGCATTAAAAAAGGACAGGAACGCATCTGTAGTCCAGATGAAGTGCTTGCTGATAGCAAGTGAGAGTGCTGAAATGCTCTTCTACTGGACTGACTTGGAATTTCAGCAGAATATCCAGAAACAGTATGGAGCGTCTCAAGAGGAAGGCCACGAGGTAAAGTTGAAGAAAGCTGTATTCAGCAGACACTCTGCATGTGCTTTTGAACTTGTTTCCTGTACGTGTTAAAATGAGTTGATCGTTTGCTTTTTTTCTCTCCCAGTTTCCGGCCTTTGAGGACAGCATCAGCACTCTGTTTGCTCCCATCATCATCTCCTTCAGCACCATGGTGACAGAGGCTGACAGCTACACATCTTTCACGACAGAAAACAACCACATCTACGTACTACACCAGGTAGCACCCGCCATACACAGAAAAAACTGTCTTCATCCCCCTGCACAAGTTCCTAAGTTATCTAAAAATTGTGCTATGACTCTAATTTCTCTTGACCTTGTCTGAAGATTTCTGATCTGTAAAGCAATCAGGCTTCAGCAACAGCACCTAAATGCAGGCCTTTGTCTCTGTGAAGCAGCATGTTTTATCATGTGAGTCTTGTTAAGGCTTTATCCTCCTGCCGCGCATGATGCAGTTATCGAGTCCAAGCACTTGACATGTTTCAGGTCCACTCAGCGTCAGCAGCCTTTTAGCTCTTTCTTGTGTAAACCCTTTATCGCTTAGAGAAATCAAAGAGCAGAAGACAACCGCCTTCACTTTATTTTCCAGCTCATTCATTCGCTTGGGGCAAAACCACATTTATTAGGGTATTTTGTGTCTACAGTTTGATGAGTGCCTGTACATTGCTGTGAATGGAGACGGCGAGGAAAAGGAGGAGGATCTAAGGAGGAAAATCTACGTGATGAATAAGATGATTGAAGTTTTGTTTGGCATGGTGACCCTCAGTGGGAACCTCCTCAGGAAAGAGTAAGACATTTTGTCTGTTTATCATTGGCTTTTAATACAGCATGAGGTTTAGTATGAGCATATGTTGCTCGTCACCAGACTGCGCGCCCGGGACACGGAGCAAAGGCTGAGACTGTGGAAGCATCTCCAGAGTCTGCTGGAGACCTACAGCCACCTCCGAGAGAATGATCAGAGCTTCTTAGTGGAGGTGTGGTTCTTTCTCACTTAGTACAGATTAGAAAATAGACTTTTTCTTTCTTTTAAAAAAAAAAAAAAATCTCTTTAAAATCTTATTTAAAAATCACCATCATCACTCTGTTAGGCGGTGGAGAGGCTGATCCACCCCACACTGTGTGAGCAGTGCATCGAATTCCTGGAGCGCCGTTTGGTTCAGCAGATCAACAGCAGCGTAGAGAGAGGAGGAGAGGAGGTGCTGCATGCCTTCATCCTGGTTCACACCAAACTGCTCGCTTTCTACTCCAGGTACAGATGTTTCTATAAACCTGTCACATTATTTTTATAGCTTACACCCTTCCTCGTATATCACCTGTACTTACAGTTCATATACTCATATACCTACCTTTTTTACTTTTTACAATTCAACATGGTAATGGCTACAACCATCTATTTCTTTCTAGTCGCAATGCAAGTATACTCAGCACCTCAGACCTCCTGGCCCTCATCATCATGGCACAGAATATGTATCCTAGCAACGTGGATGTGGATGACCCAAGTCCAGAGGTACAAAGTGGTGACAGCCTCTCAAACAGCACCGACAAAGCATGTTGTTACTGAGTGTTTATTCTCTCTTTCTGTGCACTTTGCCTGAAGGATATTGATAGTACATCTGGTTCTGGCCATGAAAGTTTTTACACCCCAGAGCCCTCACCTACAGACAAAGACTCAAGCAGTTCAGGTGGGTTGTTGAGTAGAGCTTTTGTGTTCAGATCATCAAACAGATTTTAACAGACAAGGATAAAACCGAGTAGATACAAAATGCAGATTCCTACTTCTCAAACTGTATCTGTGACCAGATTAAGTCATGTTAAGTGTGCAGAGCATGTTCTTTGTCATTTGTTTCTTTATTTTTCACATCACCAGAAAAGCCAGTGAGGGGAAGCACTCCTGTGTTTGAGTTTGTAGACCCAGACATCCAGGTGAGAATACATTTGTAAACAAAGTAAACAGCTTTCTGTTTGTGTGTTACCCTGACACAATGTGAAACACACTGTATTCAGATGGCAGAGGACAGCTTGAGTACTCTAGAAGTTTATCCACCTGATCCAGCAACCCCTCACAAAGTCTTCTTAGAGGTCTCGCAAAAAGATGGCCTCTATCCCATGATGCCTCACTCCATGTACTGTCTCAAACTGTGGCCTGGCATCACACTAGTTCTGCTAACTAAGGTTTGTGAATACCAACAAGCAAACAATGTGTGTATTAGTGACTCCATATGAAGTCGCGTACAGTCTATATGTGCAGTAATTTGCTTGTTTACAGTATGTGCGCACAGACATATTGTTGTTTGTGGCCAGTAGGGGGAGTCTTTTTGACTTATTTGGAGATACATCTATTTAACCTCTGTGCCATGAAGTGTTCACAGCATCTAAATATATTTTTGCTCAGTTGTTTAAACAGTTCATTTTTTTTCATATTTATCTGTGTCATCTGTGTCAGTTTCCACACAGTGGAGTAGCCATGTCTGTGTATACATTTTGGGAAGCCTTTGCCAAACTGGAGAAGCGCTTAAATGAAGGCCAAGGAGGTTCCACAAGAGGCCAGCCTATGCATGAAGTGCGCAGCAAGCTGGATAAATTCCTTAAAACCCTGGCACTGAATGGGATACAGGTTTGTTTTTGTGTGTTGTTGTGCTTTTGCGTTGAGTGGCTGTATTCTTCTACACTTCCTCAGCACTCGTCTGCCTTTGCCACAAACACCCAAGTCAAAAAACTGACTTTAATCCTCATTTGTTATCACAGAAACACAGAATGTTTGCACATGATCCAATCAAATCTTTTTCTTCTTTTTTTGTCTTTTCTTCTTCTAACCAGTCCTCACAGTTGCAAAATGTCTGGACCGAATTCAAAAACCGGGCCTTCTCCAGAGGAGGGCCTGGGTTCAGCAGAGAGTAAGTCTCTTACTGCCCTCTGCTGGCCAAATGACAGCAAGACAGTTTGATGACCCTGTGAGGCTTTAAATGTCTGTTTATGTTGCAGTCTTATCCTGTGGTGCAAGAACATGAAGACCCAACTGTGTGGCATATACCGACAGTGTTTTCTGTCTGACTCTGGACCAGACGACACTCCTCGTCATCTCTCCCCTGGCCTGCGAGAGCGGGCCCAGACCATGGTGCAGTGAGTGTCTGTCAGCTACTATTTTCGTTGTTATATTTTAGGCTTGCCAACTTGACTTCATTTTTTTATTTTGACACTGTGCAACCTCGTCCTTCATTGTTTTGTCTGTATCCTCTTTGTCTTCCTATCTTTGTCTCACTCTCTAAGGGAGCAGCTGATGGACTGGAAGGACTTCCTGTTAGTGAAAAGCAAGAGGAACATCACCATGGTCTCATATCCTCTCAGTGCAGCAACTCTGTGATGTCCTGTTTTGTCTAATTTCTCTGCAATTGTTTTCTACAAAGCAGAATTTGTAATATTTGTAAAAGAATATTTTGTATTTTTATGGTTTTTAACAACATACATACACTTAAAAAACCCAAAAAACAAACCCATTGTTATGCTGAGCGTATTAATCTTAACTGATTAATCTCACTTACCTGGAGGATTTCCCAGGCCTCGTCCACTTTATCTGTGTGGACCGATCAAGCGGACAAATGATAGCGCCATCACTCAGCATCACAGAGCGGACCACGTCTGAGCTGGGGAAGGGACCAGTGGCTCAGTATATCAAAAACAAGGTCACTAAAACTAGAACTACATCTTATTTGTTTTGGGGTAAAGTATAGAA
The DNA here is from genome assembly GCF_057381845.1 of Rhamphochromis longiceps. NCBI lineage: Eukaryota > Metazoa > Chordata > Actinopteri > Cichliformes > Cichlidae > Rhamphochromis > Rhamphochromis longiceps. Next base: position 18,327,656 of record NC_140569.1, read on the forward strand.
GTCAATAGCCCCCTCGTCATTTCTTTCTATTTTGCTGGGGAAATGGGAAATGGGTAAATTGATTTATTGGAATGTGTCCAAACATAGATGGAAATAGAGTAGCTGTAGCTAACTGTAGACACTCGACTGTTCTACTCGTCTCATCTCTGTACATATTGATGATTATTTGAACAAAAAATGTCAAATTTGAATTTCTCACTCGATAAGATCTGTTGCCCTACTTCAGTCAATTTCTCTCTTCAATGAACAGTAGACCTAATGGTCAGATGCATTTCTCAGTTGCTGTGTCAGGTCTTTGCAGGAATGTTTTCCATTTTCTGTTCATCTGCTGGGTTTTAGGCCTGCCATTTCTTTTTTGGCCTTCACTTGTTCAGTTTTCAGTTACATTTTTAAGGATATGACAAGTTTTCAGCTAATAGCTTTTTGGGAATCACATTGTTGGTTCAAAAATACAATTTTATGTCTATCAAGCTATGTCATCTTTGGCATTTTTCCTAGACTCAACTAAAGAAATGTCAGCAAACTGTGTGTTTGTGGAACAGGCTGCTAGTAACAAAGTGCCAAAGGTAGTAAGGAATTTGAAGTAAGTAAGTAAGTTTTCTGTTACGTCTAGACACAACATTAATTCTTCTTTTGTGGTAGGTGCCTTTTTTATATCACTCTGCAAATGGTCAGGTGCAAGGACTGGACTGAAAATTGGTGAAAAGGCAGGCAATATCAAAGAAAAGCTTTGAAAGACCTTCAGAAAGCCTGGAGACCTATTACTCAAAAAACGACAAAGTCTGACTTCTTGGAAGTCAAACATGTACAGATAGTTTTGTTTCATGTGTGGTGGTGAGTTTATGTGTCGACTCTTTCCTAGTGTTGTGATAAATTAGGCCAGCTGTCTGTAGCCTCATGTTCATCGTACATTAGGCTGTGCATAAGACAGCGTGTGGATAATCACAGTATGCATATTTTTGTCATTTCTTTTTTCTAATCCATACTGAAGATGTGGAGCCTGGTCAGCACAACACGGCACTATCTTCAGAAGGGTTACTCCACTCTAACATTACGTGATGGAGATTTCTACTTCTGCTACTTTCTCTGGTTTGAAAATGAAACTGTAAGTCACTGCTGTACTTTGTTCTGTTATCCATAAAAACAAATTTAACAGCCTGAAACAGCAAAAAAGCCTATAATTCAATTTGTATACCTCTTCAATCAGGGCTTCAAGTTGGAGGCAAAAGACATACCCATCATGCCCGATGACTCCGCCCCTATCGGGATGCTTGCTCAGAATTACTACAGGTAACCAGCCTGGTGTGATAGAAATATTTTCTTTAATTCGTTCTCCTGACTAAACAAAGCGATGCATGTTGCAGGAAGCTGCTGCGGTACTATAGTAAGAATCACCCGGGCGAGACAGTGAAATGCTACGAGCTCCTAACAGTTCACCTGGGAGTCATCCCCACTGAGATCATCCTCCAGCACTGCAGGCAGCTGGCAAGCAAATTATGGGAGCCCTCACGCAACCCACTGCTGTAGACAGACCCACACTCTCACAGTGGGTCAGAGTAGCCAAGAACAAAAAAAACAACTCTTATTTTACATGTTGTGTTCTGCATCTGTTTCATTGTCAGTGTATTTTTGTATTGTGTTTAAAATCCTAAGACCCAAAATTATTTATTGAAAGCACTTTGATTTCTGATTAGATAAATCAAACCCCACTGTGCGCTGTACACACCTCGTCTTTTATGAAGCATGTTCCACTTCTTAATTTTTGGGTATTTTAATATGTTCTTAAAAATATGTATTTGACTTATTTCTTATTTATTATTAATCTAAATATTTGTATCATTTTACTGAGATTTTTTTTTCTTTTTAAAATTTGTGGCTGATTTTTGGTTTGTTTTTTGGTTTGTTTTTAAGAAATGCAGCTATTGTCCCTTTTTTTTTGCCTTTACTAATGGCAGCGTAATAAGATGTATGAAGGAAACATAGTAATAGTAATTATGGTTTGTCTGTCTTAATAAACGAGAAATAATTTTTGAGAAAAAACAATCAGTAGTCTCACATTCTTATGTTTTATGTTTATTAAATTGTTGTAAACTCAGTTGAAATAGTACAGTGTGAACCCAGACCATCACGTTTCTGTGTGGTAGCACAATTTAGCTTCTCCTATCACAATTACAGAACAGGATCCAGTGATTTAACATGTTCATTGAATTGTAATGAGAAAAATTAGCCTCTACCGTCACTTGAAGTTAAATGTGCTCAGCAATCAGTTAACCACATGATGCTGTGAGCATTTTAGAATCAGTCTGCAGTGTGTAGGGTTCTTCAGTTCTGTATATCACCAATCTTTGACTCATACCCCTCCTGTTAGGTCAGTCACTACTCCTGCAGCCACCAGGTCCTTCAAGAAGAGTTTTTCAGCAGTTACATCATGCACCACCTGGATATAATCATAGGGAGAAAAATGAGTCGAAGCATGAAGCTCAGACGCCTCCTTGCCACTGCTTTGATCATTAAGCTAAACTTACTTGAGACTTCATTGTGTCCATGCGTATGGCCTCATAATAATGAAGCCTGGCCTCGGGGTGCTGCATGTCATACCCAAACCCAGCCAGGCTCACCTGGTCGCACATCTGCAAAGCCATCACCACTCCAGTAGCACCAATTGTTGGCAATATGTTCTTGGGGAGGAAAAAAAAACGACCTGTGACGTAGTTTGCAACATAAGTTCAGTCCCGTTTCAGCATAATAGCAAAAGCCCTCCTAACGGCTGTGAGTTTATGATTTTAAGTGAAAGTAATTTTGTTATTTGCACAGTCATTAATGTCCACAGATTATTCATTCATAGAAACTCACATTTCTCTGGTTCAGTTCATATTTCTCTATAACTTGGCCCATCTTGTGAATAATCTCTGGGTGGACGATCTTGAAGCTCTCTGGTGTCAGGGGGATATGATCCACAACTTCCTTCCAGAACCACATTTTGGACCAGAAGCTCTATTGAAAAATAAAAATAAAAGGAGATATAGGGTGTATATGTATAGTATAGTGCCATTGCTACATGACTTTCTGTGATGCTTGTGTGTGCAATATGCCCTTTCCGTGTGCAGTGGAGGATCTTGTGATGTGGCCTTACCAGAGGTTGTTTGGTGATCACAGAAGTAAGCCAGTCTAAATCGAGGCTCTTAAAGACCACCACAGCAAATATGCTAGTCTTTCTGTACTCGTTTGAGGAGTGAGGTGCTCCCTCTGGGTACGTCAGGCGGATGGTTGTCCTCGAACCAACATCTCTCTCAAAGCCATGCACCGGAGCATTATTCAGCCTGGTAACACAGATGGAGCCTGTGAGATGACGACCATCACAACAGTTTAAAAATAGGCGCCACAGTCTGTCTTTGGTGTCCACTTGACACAGGAATGCATACCTGATAATGATGTCATACTGATCTATATGTGATCCAAGATGGCTCCCATGAAGAATCCCTCCACTACCCACCACCACGCATCGCGTGCAGCTGCCTTCTCTCTTCAATGATGGAGGCAGGCCAGGTTGAGGCAGAGTGGCGAGCGCTACAGCGAGATGCTGTTCGATGCCCTGAAACCCAAGAGGAGGAGACAGACTCCATGGCTCACGCCTCTCCTGCTGTACAAACACGGGGATGTCTTGGAGGCCAACAGGACAAGACAGGTGCTTGAGGTGGTTTAGACACCAGCGAGGCAGACAAGGTCCTGCCAGCAGAGAGGCTGACCGATTTAGTACGGCCTGAACAGAGGGAAAAACATTTAAGCTAAAAGAAAGGGAAAGAAACCATCTCAAATACTTGCCAAGATGTACAAAGATGCATCTGTACCATATCTTTGGGTTGTTGATAGTAGTCTTTGATAGCTGCCACCTTGTCCGCGGGGAGATAAGCAGGAATCAGAATAGCCAAATAACATCCGATCAGCAGCATCAGGCTAAAGAAAAGGTTCTCCTCTCTTTACAGCAGATTGTTTTTTTTTAATGCAATAAAATATAGTGTTAGTTATAAATAGCACAGATAATATCCCACAAAGGAAATGCAGTACTACAGATGTGCTGCACCTGTTGAGAAAAACATCTCTGGAGTCAGTCTTTGGGACCACTTTCTTCCTGTGAAAGGCTGGTCTTGGGGTTGCCGCTTCTGCGGCCTCAGGCAGCTGCTGAGAGCTGTCGTCCAGGTCTGCTACACTCAAGCGATTCAGCGTTACCATGGTGCTCGTACTTTCACCTGAAACACACACAGTGCTGAACTCACGGCAGTGAACATAATCTCCACTTTATAACAGCAACATCATGAACTAAACTCTTTCTATGGCAGATACAAACCTCTGTAATTATAGACATTAGAGTAAATTTAACTGAAAAATGTGAGCTTACACTCTTTTAAAATGGTTTTTACACAGTAAAAAGCCAAGATCAACATCAATTTGGGTAATATAAGCAACGGTACTCACAGCCAGGATGATAAAAGACAAGCTGATTGTTAACTGTGTCCTTGCCTGAGCTCCATGGGTGAGAGGAGAGGAGAAGAACATAACAACATCTATTGTTATGTTCTGCTAAAATGGCTGCTGCTGCTTCCTATCTGTCTGAACTCTGTCACTTCCTTCAGAGTCACTGGTTAAACATTAACATGTCACTCATTTGCAAACATTTCTGACTGAGTGGGACCAAGTGAGTGTGTGTGTCTATACAATTAAAATCTGCACAAACACATCACGTGAAAGGGGGGAAGTGTCAGACATGGTAAATACAACACTGAAGTACACCTAAAAGGTTTTAAGCACTAAAAAGGAGAAGTGTTTGTGTAGCTGCCGCACAACCCGTTATCAAACAGCCCTGTGTCATGTACTGTATGCAGACAAAGGCAGTTGATTTACAAAATCCATGCCCTTTGCTGATTTATCTATCGGCTGCCTGACTCTCTCAGGTGAAAACAACTAAAGACCCTCCCCCAGTGCACACTGGTCCTACCTGCAATTCTGGATGCAGTTTATCAAAATTAACCAAACAAAATAACAGACTGGGTGACCAATCGAGATATCACTTGACAGTGATCAAACCTTTATAAATAGCATAATCCCTCAAACCAGCATGTTTATGAAAGGAATATTGAAGTAAAAGAGAAGGGCATACTGTGGCAGCTACAGGAGGGAGTAAACCCAGGAGCTTATGCAGTGAATATACCCTCTGTGTAGGACATGCCTAAAGGGTCTTTTTCTTTGTGTGTGTGTGTGTGTGTGTGTGTGTGTGTGTGTGTGTGTGTGTGTGTGTGTGTGTGTGTGTGTGTGTGTGTGTGTGTGTGTGTGTGTGTTTTGGGGGGTTGTGTGTTTGTGTGTGTGTGGGCATGACAGAGGAAGAGAGTGAGCGAGAATGTAGGTCTGGCAAGTACACGGCAAAGTACACACACACCTGTTTGTCGGAGTAACACAATGTCCCACCATGAAGTCACTGAAGTCACTGAAGCCATCAAGCCACTGTGCCCAACAGCACTTCTCTATAAGCTGTATGATCTGACAGTTTTATTCTATTATATTTTAGATTATTGAACATTTAGTTGTTCGATATTACTATATTATTATTGCATTTTTGCATATTTTACCCCAGGGATGGAAAACGTTGCACAGTGGGCCGGTGTGATGGACCATGAGACAGGACAAGAAGAGAAAACCCAGGTAGGTAAAAGCTTTATTCCTGCTGTGGCTTTTGCAGTCATTCTCCTGTTGACTCCTAAAATGATAATTGTTTGACACCCCCTTTCTCTCTCTGCCAGCACAGACTATATAGTATATTTTTCTGTTGTTATCACAATATCAAAATTCCAAAAAGTTCTTAATGAGAAAAATTAAAAACATATGAGTAAGTGTTGCAGGTGTCGTGCTTGTTTGACATTAAATCTGATAACTAATACAAAAATGTGACTATGAACAGCACATGAGAGGCATTTTATCTGAAATGTTTCTATTGCTATGGCCAAGCCTGGTTTGCACTATGCTGTGAATTTGTTTTGACATTAACACTGTCATTCCCGGCTCTCAACACCCCATAGCTTGCTTGGCACCGCTGCTTCCAAAGCCAACATTCCCTCGCTGATCTAGGTTTTCAAACTGTGTTTGTTATTGTTCCCGTCATTTTGCAGGTAGATGAGAGAACGGGGAGAATCTCGTTGGACCTGTGCGGCGAGAGTTTGGACCTGAGTGCAGAACAGGATAACTCAGAGCTGGGCAAAAGAAAAAAGAAGACCAAAAAAACATTCATGCCCAGGCTGTCTGTGGAAATGCAAGTGGTGAGAATGATTTTCAGAAGCTGTGTCTTCATGTCAAAGATGTATAAAGTGAACCTCTGCCTCTCCTGCTCCTCTGTGTGTGTCTGTGTGGACAGATAGAACCTGTGGATACTGCAGAATTCATGAACGCAGCCAGTGAGTGCAAACTGGATATCATAGACAGGTATCTGGAAGATGGTGGGAACCCAAATGCCCACGATGAGGTAGGGCTCTCCCTACTAAAACATGAATAAAATATAGCATGCTAAAATCTCAGCTAATAATATATTTACATTTGCCAGCTGAAGAGGACAGCACTCCACCGCGCCTGCCTGGAAGGACATGCTCCAGTTGTCCAAATGCTTTTAGGAAAAGGAGCTGATATCAACTTAAAAGATCAAGTAAGACGTGTGTGCACGCTGTAGGTTTGTAAAGATGATGATGGGATTGAGTGAGATTATCTTCTCAAACTAAAGCTCCTGGTTCTAGTGACCTGATGCCTGCACTACTAATGGGATGGGATTGGGGGGGTGGGATGGGGGGGGGGGTGGCTCCTACTGTGTTTCAGCTGGGCTCTAGGGCCATACACTGGGCCTGCAGAGGGGGAAACCTGACGGTTGTCGAAGTCCTGAAGAGCCACGGGGCTGATCTTAATGTTAGAGATAAGGTAAATGTGAATTTTAGTGGGCTCTGCATTTGCACCAGACCACAGTCAGCCTCTAATTGAATACGAGTTTGCACACATTCCCACAATCTCAGATTATATCATTGTCTGTACTGCAGTTGCATAGCACACCTCTGCATGTTGCCACGAGAACAGGCCACACCTCCATTGTGGAATACCTGCTGTCTTGTGGGGCCTTAATCAACTCCAGGGACAGGGTAGGTGGCAACTCCGCTCCACTTCTGTGCTTCATGACCTCTACAGTTTATTTAAGTCATTAACAAAAATGCTTTTTTTAAAACCTGGTTTTAGGAAGGTGACACAGCCCTGCACGATGCAGTGCATCTCAACAGATACAAGATAGTGAAGCTGCTCATAGTTGCAGGAGCTGACACAAAAATAAAAAATCATGTGAGTTGTTTTTTTTTCCATCTTTAATTCTCATTAGTGTGCAGGTTAGCATGGGTGTGAAAATGTAAAGAACCTGGTTCACAGGACGGTTTTGATTTCCATATGTGCAAATACAATGCTAGTTTGGTTATCTCATAATAAAGTGAGACAATGATGACAGTTTGATTTTTGATTCATACAAAAGGCAGTTTTGATCCAAGTCAAGAAATGTAGTTCAGCAGCACCTCATAAACTGTCAGACTGGTGCATTGTTTTTTGGTTGAGTTGTTTTTTTAAATGAGCAAGATGTAAGGTGTGATCTTTAGATGTGCTTCTGTTTTCTTTGAACAGTACTTGCAGTTTCCTGTCTTCATGCTAAGATATTAACACTGTGGTGCATATGACATAATCACAAGTGTCACGTTCAGTTTCATGCCAGTGTCACACCTATTCATCTCTTTAACTTTTGCTAATTTGCAAACTAAAGGGACCAGGCCTCCACCGCCTTACACACACAAACCACTAGGATTTTTAAATCTAAGCATTATATTTGTTATTACACTTTATTGCCACTATTTTAAAGCATATTTACTGCCTGCATATTAAACGCTAACATGGTTTTTGCTCACATCTCAACACTCTGCATGCTACATACCTCAGTGGTAACAAAGTGACAGTGTGATTACAGGAAGGACTGACAGCAGTGCAGCAGGTAAAACAATGGCAGTTTGACATCGTGGAGACCCTGCAGAGGCTTGAGAAACTAAGGAAGGTGGGAGTACTGTCGCCTTCTAACAACTCAGGGGAGGAGTGAACAGTGCAGCACAAAGCTGTGCATCTGTGCAAGGATCACCTCAGTTTACATTGCAACTGAGTGGTTACAGTTCTGCCGCATTGAACTTAAAGCCAGCAGATATCCTGGGATTGTTGAGGCTCTCAGTGAGCTAAAATCCACCTGGTTGACGATCCACCCTTGACTTATTTTGTATATTCTTTCTATATCACTTTCTATGAGCATCTGCCTCAGGTTCTCTCTATATAAATATATTCTGTACTTCTATGTAGTGCTGTGTAAATGATATTTGCATCTGCGTTTCCAGGACGTTACTGTAAAACCTCTAAATCAGTCTGAAAATATCAGTTGGGAATTAACATTAATATTAAAAAGTATCTGCTTATTTAAAACAGTAAGAAAACAACTCACAAGTGAAAAAAACAAAGGCAGCCTCGGGATTTTGAAACGAGGTTTAAAAGTGCTTAATATTGTTACGAACACTCTGAATATTTCACATCTGATTTGGGATGCTTTTGAAAGTTAAATAAAGCTGACAGAGATGGGGACTGTGTAAAAGTTGTTTTTGAATATACATTAGAGGTCCTTCTTTTATTGAGCCAGTGGGCCAGGCCAGAGAACGCATTAGCCCTGTGTTTGAGACGCCAGCTGACAGCAGCAGAGATGATGGGTATGCCTCCCGCTAAAGTCAGAGATTCAGCAGGAGCTCAGCAACATATTTTCCTTCTATCATCAGAGGCTCAAATGTTCCTGAGGGACATTTGTCATACACGCTGGGGAAACAATTTGCTGCTCTGCTTATACTGTAGTCTTTTAAGTACAGTAGCATATTCTAAAAATAGCCAGCACAGCTTCCTAAACAAATATTGTGGTACTGCTGTATTTCTCACAGTGCTGGTGTAAAATGTTGTTTTTTCATGTATCACTGTGCTTCTTGTAGGCAGTGCATCAGATAAACTATCACACACAGACACGTTTCCTGTTAAAAGCAATGCTGTGTAACTGTCAGGGACACTGGGGAAAACATACCACAAACAATAGAAGGTTATTCACACCGTGTGCAAGTGTTATAGTTTTATTTTGTCGACCCAATCTTAGCACGGCTTTTGCTAATCTGTGTATATCAAATGAAAGTTTTAGAAAAGTGATTGTTTTACTTTTTGAGGTTTAATGTTCTCAGCTCTTTGTGAGTTGCATGCTGCTTTGTTGCGAGTTAGGGCTGGAATGATGTACAGCGAGAAAGAGGGGGATGGGGAAGCTGGAGGTTTTCCCTCTGTGTTGTTGCTATGGTGGAACTGAAATCCAGTGGAACCTGTTTGTGAGTGAAATGCAAACATCTCTCCCATAATTTACCCTCTACGTTAGAATCCCTGAGAAGCTATGAAATAAAAACTAAAGCGTTTCCTGTTTCTTTGTTCAATTCAAATACTGTGACACTCAATGAAAAACACGTTTCGCTTTCAGCAAAAAGATCTTTATTAAACACATCCACTGGTTGCCACCTCTGTGAGACTTATTCCAGGAACGTTACAGGATATTGTGCAACAGTTTTCTCTGAGAGCACTCAAAGCAACATTAAATCGTTACTGAACAAAAACCTAAGAACCGAAACGATGTTTTCCAGGCAAGTGAAAATCTGGGCAGGCACACTTTTAAAGCACCATTTGTTTCCATTTGGAAAAGGATGTGTGATTCGAGTGTATCCAGTTTCACTCAGGCAGAAGTGTGGAAGCAAAGAAGGCTTGAGGAAGTGTTGTGTCTAATGGAAAAGAAAAAGAAAACCCTCTACGAGATCTGCAGCATATTACACTGTTTTCACACAGTTCAACCCTTAAAGTGTGTTTTATAAAGTGGTACTAATGCATTCACTGTACTGCTGTCTTTGTGATTGTACTTTCCACCGTGCTGCCATTCCAAAGGGGCGTTCAAAGCAACAATGCAAGATTGTGAATTGATTTTCTTTATATTCGATAACAGCAGTGAATGCCTGTAAATGTGTTAAACCATGCTCGAAACATCAGACATATTTAAAGCAGAATCTGATTTCAATTCCCTGTTTAATCTGCAATTTGTTCTTAATGATTGCTCTTTATTGTTCAGGAAAACATGACACTTGACTGTTCTGGAGTTCAGTAGCTGTATCTTCTGTCTGTCTTTGGTTGAAGCGCTGTGTAGGCAACCCTAGACAAACCATCTCAACAAATGCTTTTTAAGGCCTATTAACTGTTCAAGTACACGGAAATAATCAGAAGTCACAGGTCGGCTGTGATCAGCTATAAAGGTTAATAATAAATTCTTAACACGTTCTTTAACTACACTGTGTTAAATAATGCAGTAGTACAATTTTCCACCTGACCAACAATTCATTCCAGAGGTCGAACCAAACACAGTCACAGACGATGACTATCTATACATATCACAAAAGGACTACACACGTTACAAAGTGAAATAGATATCTGATTTATAAATCATTCAATTTGCTGCCTTGTTTAAGATTTAGGTCCATAATTGAGTGCATTTAGTTGTGATTTCCACTGTAAATGTGACGCGTTGATGGGAGCTAAATCCTCAGCACCAGCTTAGCGATATGTCTCGGAGCAAAGGCGTCAAGAAGGGAAAGAGAGGGCGTTGTGCGTCTTTTGTTTTTGTTTTTTTAAATCAGACAACCTTGAACTACACTCTTGCACAAAAATGTCTTTAAGGCAAACGTGAATACTGATTTTCAAAAGGGGGAAAGTGGAAAAATGGATCCCTTTTTTTGTAAAGTTAGCAGCAGGATTTTCAGTTGAGGGTTTGGCCATTGGAGTGTTCTCAGAATCATTTACATTCACCTGGTTTCGTCAGCGCGCTGTGTGTGTCTTTTTCCACCCGTCAAACTTGTTGAATGCTTTTCCTTGCTCATAACACCTTTACAAAGCCAATTAAAAACTATTTGAAATGGTGCATTGTTTAGATCTTTGTTTTAGCCCTCGGTCTTTGTGACTGGCTTCGTGGGCATGCTGTCATGAATGTGAATCATGTTGCTGCCATGCTCTTGCACATGCAAGCACGTCCTTGTGCATGTGAATGTGAAGAACAAAAGCGGACCCACTTATAAAAGCACTGCTAGTGGCACCACTAGTTAAAAATTCAAAAGGTTTCACTTTCTTGTAATAGCTTGCACCTTTTTAAGGTGAATTAATTCCACCTATAGAATTAATTTACAAACTTTTTAAAGAACCAGATGTCTCAATTTTGATGGTTTGATAAAAGAAGGCTAAGTATTCTGTAGGAAAGACAAAAAGACGATGTTCAGAACACCGGAACAGCAGCATTCACTGTATTCATAACTTGAAGTTAAAGGTGTGCTTTATGGTCTTCATATTTCATGTCAGTCTTCCAGAAAGTCATTATTTGGTCAATTTGCATGTGGATTCCAAGCCTCTGTTGAAGCAGAGCAAGGATCATGCATAACAAGAAAAAAAGTCATGGTAAAAGAAGAGATGAAGACATTGAGAGAAGAGCTGGGGAAACATATTCAAGTACAATCCCTGACGCCCTTTCAGATGGTGTTGGAACCTTGAGTGCGATTGTGTCCTTCAGGGTTGTCAAAGCGCCAGGCTGTGAGCATTGGAGGCTGAAGCCTGCGCACGCTGCACCACTCCTGGACACTTTTCTCTCTTCAGCAGCTTGTGGTTTTGAAACAAGCCTTCATTTCGTGGAACACCATGAGTTCCATCTGGGAAAGTCAGTAGCCCTGGAGGGACAGACAGAGGACGCTAAGACGCTATCACAGAGAGAGAATACTGACATCCTGATGGACAGGCTGTTCCAGTGCTGTAAAACTCTTACCATAGCCTTCAACACGCCCATCTTTGAATTCCCCTTCAAACTTCATGCCGTCATATCGACTGAAGACACCCGTGCCATGAAATTTTCCGTGTGCAAATTCGCCTTCGTATCTGAAATGGTGAAAGTAAAGCATGAGTTTATTTTTTAATCAAGTACAAAATTTGTTCTCTTGTTGTTTCCACTCTTTTTGTTCACACACCTGGATCCATCTGTAAAAAGCAGTACACCAGAACCATGGAAGAGTCCATTCTCAAACTGACCGCTGTAACAGGTTCCATCCTGAAACTTGAGCTGGCCATCACCATGTCTCCGACCTGGAAAGTTCCACAACATCAAAGTGAGCAATGGCAGTAACTTCAAACAGAAGATACCATTCACTTGTGAGGAATCTAATTAAAATCAACCACCAGGTCTGTTGTGGTTTATTCCTACATAACAAATTGCAACATACTGATGGAAAACCGAGCCTACCGTTTGAACTTACAGTGTGGCCGAGGGATTTAAATTCACTTTTACCGTAGAGGTGCTTCTCATGTCACATGAGTTAGTACGTGCCTGGATTTAAATACCCCTCCACCCTTGCTCAGAGAAAGGTTTACTACTGTCCCATCTGCCTCCTGTGCACTCAGAATTACAGCAGTCTAATCCAGCAGATTTTTAGCAGGGATTTCTACTTTGGGATCCAGATTGTGAAAACAGTCAAGGAATGTACTTGCACTCCCCTCCTAGAAGCCTGTGATCCACTACTGAAGCTTATAATCACATCAGAGGGCACACACCTGCAACTGGTTTAATCCACGAAAGCCACACTGAAAATGCAGGTAGAGCAAAATTTGTTGAATACAATAGGTTAAGTTGTGTTGTTTTTATGTAAAAGCAGCTGAAAATCTTAACAAACCAAATGACAAGAGAAAATTACTCTGGGATTGTCTTATTCCTAGCATATTGGCTTAGTTTCTCAGAAGCAGCTGACAGAGGACACTAAGATTTCCAAAACAGGTCCAAAGTCTAATCCAGACAAAGCCAGAGCTAGCAACTCAGTCGCTGCTTGTCTTGGGTTACCAGTGCTTGCTAATTGGGATTTGACTAAATAGCTTGAGCTTGCATGTCACTAAATGTAGCATCACTGTATGTGTGTTAGAGAGATTTAAAACAGAGCAAGCATCCTGTGATATTTTAGACAGGTGAAAATTTGGACAAAGATGTTTTCCCCACAGCTTTATGATAACCCTGCCTTTGGTACTTTCCTGCTATTTCCCTGTAATAACATTATTTATGTAAATACAACTCACTTACAAAGCTCTCTGTTATGTGTACTCTGAAGTTAAACATCCAGCACAGATGGGTGAACATCAAGCTCAGTGAGGCAGCTTACTTATTACCTTATCTAATGGATGCTGCTTTAGCTGATGCTTTATAATTTACTGAAATTATTTAAAAGTTATTGAAATATCTGGAAACATGCAAGGAAATATACAGGTCTAAAAAGCTTGAAAGTTAGTATTTGCTGTGCCCAACACAACCTGAACTCTCTTAGACAAGCTTTCTTTCCTAAGAGAGCAAAATATCTCTCCAGGCCTTTCAAAGTTCTTCTTTGGGGGTCGCCGGGTCGGCTACCTTTTGTTCTGTTCTCTGTCAAAATTATCCCACATTGCTTTAATAATGTTGAGGTACAAGCTCTGGGGGGGCAAATCCATAAGTAACAGTGCTTCATTGTGTGTTCTTCTATCCAGGTATGCTTTTACTGCACTTCCAGTGTGCTTGTGATCATTGTCATGCTAAAAAATGAAGCCCTTGCCAATCAGATGCTTTCTAGATGGCACTGCATGGTGGATTAAAAAAGTATATCTTTGGTATTTTTTGTAGATTCAACTAAAGAAATGGGAAGAAATTGCGTTTTTGTAACAGGCTGCTAGTAATAAAGTGCCTAATGATCCAATTTAAAATGTTTTTTTTTTCACCTGTTCAGTGGATTAATAAAAAGAAAAAGAAAAAAGACCATTCCTCTGAAAATGGTCAGTTACCAGAGCTGGACTAAAGATTAGTGAAAAAGCAGCAGAAAAACTTAAAAGCTGATAGCTAAAGCAACAACACCTTGGAGACATATTCTAAACACACTACCATAGCTACAAGTGACAGCCTGTCTCCCTTGTATTAACATAATCATGTCTGGACATCCTTTAAGCTTTCTTTAAAACTGAAAAGTGGGATTGTCTTGCCTTCTTTCCACTCGCCGTGGTACTCTTCCCCACTAGCATAGGTGAAAGATCCTCTGGTCAGAGTCATGGTTTTCCTGTCAGCACACAAACACACTCTGAGTCACTCTTTGACTGAGTTAAAAATGCACACACATGTACTTATGAGTAGAAATTCCTTTTGGGATTATTAGTCCCTCTGTCTATGGAACAGGAAAGTAATTTCCTCTTTGGTACACATATATACTGTAGGGTTGGAGACCTCAGTCATAAAGCAGACGTGATGAAAGCAGAATGCTTCTAATAGTCTTTAAAGGATTACCTTACTATGATGATCTTTTTCTTTAATCAGTCATATTTAGTAAAGAAAGACAAATAAATGCATTATCTAGCTTCTATTACAACCTCTAGACCTTAAAGCCTTAGAAAGCTTTCCAATTTCTTTAAATAGTAGGGGATTATTTTAACTTCATACGCTTCCTATAATTAAATAGCACACGGGGGAGGGGAGCTATTTGATGCACCCCAAAATGAAGGCTAATAATCAAAAAGGCTTTATAAAAAGGCAAAGGCAAGTCACATCTGATCCCATAGCTGCAAAAGCACAACTCTGATTATAATACAGTGCATGCTGGTAGCGGTGACGCTGGGGTATGCCCAGTTGTGAGGAACGCCTTTTACAAAGGTTCAGACCCTGGAAGCGTTACTGTAGCATGGATGCAGACATACACCAAAGATGATTGCTATTTAATGGTTAATGACGCTCTTCCTTTAAAAGAAATAAATGATAATGTGTACAATGTACAATGAGAGTGAGGTGTAATTTCATCCGTGATGTCAAACGAATAAATAATTGATCACACCAACACTGAAACGTTGTTGGAAATATCCAACTTAGGTTGCCAATATGTTCTGAGCAGTGCAGTTTTCACTTACATAACATGTTGCTGAAAAGGCTGTCGCTTTTAATGACAAAGCCTAGGTAGATCTGATGTAACCTATATCTCATCTATAAGGGGGGAAAGGCTGCACACCCGTTAACGCTTTAATTTACCTGCAGACTACGTTTGTCGTCTCTGAAGCATGGAAACCACCGTGCAAGAGCGGAGGGGCGTAAAAATATGAAAACACCGGCTGAGAGACGTTTGTCGCATTCAGGTCCTCCTCGTAAGCTTGATCGAAGCAGTTGTCCCAGACACGCTTTGAAAAAAATGCTAAAATCGTCATTCTTTTGGATTCATTTGTTTGCACGTTGAATTATAAGGTGGGAAATTCCCATGTTTTATTTTTTAAACCCTATTTGGTTGCTATCAAATGTTTTATAGTTGTCGACTTTTTGTTGGTGGCCACCCTTCCGCTAAGGTTTAATAATTCCGGCATCACGTGAACGTAGCATTACAACGCCGTTGGCATAGTGTGCAGGTTACAGACAGTGGCAGACATATTTATCATAGAATGATGCTGGGCATTTTTCTGAAGCTGTTTAATTATTTTTGTCATTATTGTTGGCCAATGCTGTGTTTTATATAGGACCAAACATGCTATTACTACTAATACTACTAAATTCTTACTATTTTTAAAAATCTGATTAAGATGTCGGGATTTTATTTTAGTTAGATGGCCAAACTCCCTGTCCTAGCTCATGGTAGCCTACTGATGTATATTGCAGAGGTTTTCTTAATAATAACCTAGTCACTTTATTTAATACTACTGGGCTGCACTCCCTTTTGCCTTCACAACTGACTTCACAACAATTCTTCATGGCACGTAATTTAACAAGGTGCTGGAGACCTGGGTCTATATTGACATGATAACCTCACACAGTTACTGCAGAATTGTTGGTTGCTCATCTATGATGAATCTGGCAGTCTATGGCAGTGAATCTGCCATCCCAGGGGCGCTCTACTGGATTGAGAGCTGGTGCCTGTAGAAGCCATTTGTGCTCAGTGCAGTGACTCATTGTCAAGGAACCAGTTTGCAATTATTTGAGCTTTGTGACATGGTGCACTATCCTGCTGGAAGCAACAGTCAAAAGACTAATACAATAAAGAAGTGGATATGGTCATGAGCAATACAGAGGTGGGCTGTGGTGTTTAAATAATGTTTAACTGGTATTAAGGGTAGTAAATCACTTTTCTTCACCACTGATCAGTTTGAACTACAGGAGGTCATCTTGACCATGTCTACATACTTAAACGCATTGAGTTGCTTCCATGTGATTAGCTCATTAGACATCTGTGTTAACAAGCAGTTGAATGGATGTCCCCGACAGAGTGACCAATGCAAACACTGGTCAAATTGAAATCTGAAACATCAAAAATGCAGAGCTACCCTCTGTGGCAACCCATTATGATAAGAGAGCTGATATATAGTCGTGGTAAAAAGTAAACACACATTTGTTCAATTCTAAGGGTTTTATCAGGACATAGTAAACATCTGCTGTGAAGCAGTGGGTTAGTGAGCTATGTTGAGCTTAAAGTCAGAATTTTCAGTGTCATGAAAGTGGTTCTCTCTTTTTACTGGGCTAAATTATCATGGCAACTTATGCAAAACATATAACCTGGTTCAGGAGTGGCTTAAGTTTTGTTTAAAAATCATGTGGAAGTGTCACTTTTTCACATCTTTTATAAAATTTATAGCATTCAGTGTCATATAGATCCTCTAGGGAAACGTGTTTTATACAGTGGGATGCAAAAGTTTGGGCAACCTTGTTAATAGTCATCATTTTCCTGTATAAATCGTTGGTTGTTACAATAAATTAAAAAAAGTCAGTTAAATATATCATATAGGAGACACAGACAGTGATATTTGGGAAGTGAAATTAAGTTTTTTCAAAATCAGGCAGGTGCATAAATTTGGGCACCACAAAAAAAGAAATGAAATCAATATTTAGTAGTTCACCTTTTGCAGAAGTTACAGCCTCTAAATGCTTTCTGTAGGTTCCAATGACAGTCTGGATTGTGGTTGAAGGTATTTTGGACCATTCCATTTAACTCACACCATAGATTTTAAATAATATTCAGGTCTGGGGACTGAGATGGCCATTCCAGAACGTTGTACTTGTTCCTCTGCATGAATGCCTTAGTGGATTTTGAGCAGTGTTTCGAGTCGTTGTCTTGTTGAAAGATCCAGCCCCGGCGCAGCTTCAGCTTTGTCACTGATTCATGGACATTGGTCTCCAGAATCTGCTGATACTGAATGGAATCCATGTGTCCCTCAACTTTGACAAGATTCCCAGTCCCTGCACTGGCCACACAGCCCCACAGCATGATGGAACCACCACCATATTTTACTGTAGGTAGCAGGTGTTTTTCTTGGAATGCTGTGTTCTTTTTCGTCCATGCATAACGCCCCTTGTTATGCCCAAATAACTCAATTTTTAGTTTGATAAGTCCACAGCACCTTATTCCAGAATGAAGCTGGCTTGTCCAAATGTGCTTTAGCGTACCTCAAGCTACTCTGTTTATGCTGAGGGCGGAGAAAAGGCTTCCTCTGCATCACTCTCACATACAGCATCTCCTTGTGTAAAGTGCGCCGAATGGTTGAAAGATGCACAGTGACTCCATCTGCTGCAAGATGATGTTGTAGGTCTTTGGTGCTGGTTGACTCTGACTGTTCCCCACCATTCATCGCTTCCGTCTATCCGAGATTTTTCTTGGTCTGCCACTTCGAGCCTTAACTCGAACTGAGCCTGTGGTCTTCCATTTTCTCAATGTGTTCCTAACTGTGGAAACAGACAGCTTAATTCTCTGAGACAGCTTTCTGTATCCTTCCCCTGAACCATGATCGTGAACAATCTTTGTCTTCAGGTCATTTGAGAGTTGTTTTGAGACCCCCATGTTGCTATTCTTCAGAGAAAATTAAAAGAGGAGGGAAACTTACAATTGACCCCCCTAGATACTCTTTCTCATTATTGGATTCACCTGTGTATGTAGGTCAGGGGTCACTGAGCTTACCAAGCCAATTTGAGTTCCAATAATTAGTTCTAAAGGTTTTGGAATCAACAAAATGACAACAGTGCCCAAATTTATGCACCTGCCTGATTTTGTTTAAACAATTATTGCACATTTTCTGTAAATCCAATAAACTTCATTTCACATCTCAAATATCGCTGTGTGTGCCTCCTATATGATATATTTAACTGACATTTTTTTATTGTAACAACCAACGAGTTATACAGGAAAACTATTAAGAAGGTTGCCCAAACGTTTGCATCCCACTGTATGTACAGCTGCATCCTACTAACATTACCAACAAAGCTCAGCTGTAATTCCAAAGCAAATTGTATTCAATAAGGGGTTGCAAAAAAATGCATAAATGTTTTGATACCTGATTGTAATCTGCTGCTAGATCCGGAACTACTACAAGAACACAGAAAACAGAATACCTATTTATGTAATACCTTATTTATGTAAGCCAAATTTCATTTTGGTTTACATAAATAATGCTATAGTTTAAAATGTCATGTGTTTTTGTTCAAGTTAAACTTGTATTTACCTAACTGTAAGACCTCAGGGATGTACTTACATGTACTGTAAAGGCAGTTATACACACTTTGGCTTTCTTTGCATTAGGTGGCTTGACAAAATCATGAAAGTTAGTCAGATATAAGGGCTATCACAATGATGGTTCTCAACTTTCTTTGTAAACCCAGACTTTCTGCTTCAGACTCTGAGCATGTTCATATAAATGAACTCTTCTTCCTCACAAAATGATCCCTATAAGCGCTCTGTACTCCAGTCAAAGATGGTATTAAATGACGTCGAGAGAACAGTGATAAAAAAATTAATTAAAACAAAACTATATAGAAAATAAAATACAACAGAAAAATGCTACAGTATTTCACCTGGCAATGCTCTTTATTTGTAACCTGACAGCTGTCATTAGGATTCCTTCTTTGAGAATGATCAATATAAGAAATTTTGTAGCTAATCATGAACTATTGCCATGAAGCTATTTTTCTCTAATATAGCTAAGTTAGACTCTGGTGGAGAGAGGAAAACTTAAAAACTGATAAAGGTGGTTGGCTTCAATGTCAATGTAACTTTTTGTCAATTACTTACATTCTTGCTTACTAAACCTGACACCCTTTTGCCTTGTAAGTAATTCATGATTCTAGTATAGTTACTGAGCTTTAAGCGCTAAATAAAAAAAATAAAAAAATAGAAATAGCAGCATTTAAATTAAAATGTAAAATGTAGTCTATCAAGGAAAAGCACGCTTTAAAATAGAAACTATTTTAAAAAGTCATTACATGGGTAATACAAATATTATAGATTACTTAATTGCATTTATTTAGTTTGTTACTGATTAACAGACTGATTTAATCAGACTATCAGTTTTGCATACTGAGAGCGATTTCGCCTTTGACGCAGGGTGCGTGCGCGTTCACGCAGCCCTTCCTGCTTCCGTAGTGCTGCCGCCAGAAGGAAGGCTTATAGAAAATGGCGAGCCTGTGTAAAAGGCAGCAATGCACAATCGACAGATACAGCATTCGGAAGGAACTTGACTCGTGGCCACACAAACTCATTCAATGTGTAGGTAAGGATAATGCTTGTTGCACGGCACACAATTGCACGGCTTGAATTTCACTTCTGTTTGACCTTTATCGGTGTAAATAACCATCTATTACCGCACTCACTCGGGGCTTCTCCCAGCGACTTTTTGTCCTCAACTGTTTCCTTCACACGGCAGCCAGCAGGACTCGTTAGTTAAATGTCGCAGTTTGCGACAATGTTGCATTACTTGTTGGGTCCAATTGGTGTTTTTATCGTCCATAATGCGTCGACTGCAGACTTTAGGTATGTAGTGGCGTTACGTTAGTTTGTTTAAAGGGCGCCCTGCTTAAAGGGAGTGTCTCTGTGTGTCGGCCAAAAGCAGTCGTTTTCTAAAATACGTCTTCCCGTTGTTGTTGATACTGTATGTTGGATGGGGGAGGGCGACATATACCCTTGAGGTGATGTTTTCAGTCAACATTTAGCCTACTTGCTTCTCAAATTGCTACTCGAGGATTCGCATTAGTGAATGGAGGAAGTGGCGGAGACCCCAATGCAGAATCTGTTTCCCTTTTCGACGATATAAACTTCTCCAACATTTGACGTTAAAACAGGTAATTACAAAAGCAGTTGTTGGCTCTAGGTTTCGCGTCCATTGCATTGTGTGTATCGTCCCGGGGTGGAGGGTGGGACCCCTGATTTTTCCGTCCAGTAGTGAACATGGTAAACATTATACCCCTTTAAGATAAACATGGAAGCATAGCACCTTAATTCAGTTAGGAGTTGAGACAACCACGGCTTAGTTGAAGTATATAAACTATGCACATGAGTTCAGCTACATATCCTCACTAGTCTGTGTGCAGTGTGTTACCTGTCACTAATATCCTGCAGCCAAACACGGTGTTTGTGCTCAAACAAACAAGAAAACAATCACACACAAAATATTTCACAAACTCACTTAGCCTGGGATTTCACCCTGATCCTTGTCATACAGGTACATTTAAACTTTACATTTAAACTGTAGGGGTGCTGAATGAGCCATTTTAAACCTCTCTATCAGGTTTCATGGCTTTATACTTGCTAGGTTTTTTTGTAATGCACACAAAACAGATAAACGCTACATTCTTAGTGATAAAATAGCCTGTAAGAACAGACGCAACTTGAAAAGCTGCACAAGGCATGTGCCTAGCACGGTGCAAATACATCCAGAGTAGATCAACCAAACAAAATGCTTCAGTTTCTGTACAAATGACAAATGATTGGTGTGCACAGGGGTTAACTGTGGTGTCCGGTTCTAAAGTCCTCTGTGGGCAGTATGAAGTTACCTGGTTCCTCCTTTTCTACATCACCATCTAATTATTGTTTCCCACACATAATGATAGGTGGCCGGTGTTTTTATTAGTAGTTTTACACTGTTTGACCGAGTGGCTTGAAGTAAAAGAAGGAGACTCCATTTGAGTCCATTTAAATCCATGTGACTCGGTAACATAGCAACAGCCAGTGTGGACATTTCACTGTCACAGATTGATCAGATGAGAATCACTGAGTTGCTCAGTGAACCCGGTTGTTATCGTCAAATCAACATGTATTTTTTTTTCTTACTTCATGTAAGGACACATTAGAAATGTTTTACGCATATTCTGACAAGAATACAGCACGGGCTGTTTTTGGCTGGATAGAACTATACTATAACTCATACTTAGATATTACTGTAGGTTGTGAGCTCCCTTTTTGGCACAATTGTAAACAGATTTGAAAACAAAGACTTGACATAGAATACACAGACTATTTTAAATCTCAGGACCCTACTTCTCATGTTCTCAAAATGTCACATTAAATTAATTTCTTGTTATGTGGCTGCTATGTATAGATCATGCTGAGACGTATAATGACTAAGCAACCCATGCACAGTAGTGTGTGTGTGCATAAAAGCTAATGTTTTAAGTTTTCCTGTTATTTAGGAATTCTAGAGTTTGGATTGTCATATATTCTCTGCTGTTGGCTTATTTAGCAGTTGGTTAAATTCTGATTACATTATTAGGAAGAGAAGAAAAGCTATTATCACAGACCAGCAAAACCTGTAAAGGTTTAGCTGTTTTAGGCATATGATGCTGTCTGTTTTAAATGCTAAACCTTAACATGAACTATTGGTTATAACACTAAAATGTATAATATGTGGAATGAATAAACTTATTCCAGCTGCAGTGCTAGGTGAGCGCCGTTTTAGTCGTTGCTAAGAAATTGGAGAGAGAATAGTAGCTTTCTGACTAGCTGCAAAGCCAGGACTGTTTGGTTATTCAGTCCCTCCTTTATGATTGACAAATGTCCCTTGTGTTTAGGCTATAAGTAAAGCTGCAAGTGCATGACAACAGCATCAGTCTGCTAGCTGTAGAATGGCATATTCTGTCCAAGACAACAAGGACATACTTTTGTTTGACTTTTTGGTGGAGAGAGCTGCACGCCACCACCCTGCTGTTGCTGAAATGGACATTTTGTCTTTGTGTATTTAATGTGAGGACTAAAACTGCAGGGCAGAGACAAGCACAATTGTCCCATAGAACAGCGGCAACAATTGTCAGTATGTTTGCCTATATATGTGTTCATGGGTCCATCAGCCTCCAGATGCAAACTGTGTGGCTGAAAATGCGTGTTCTGTCTGGATTTGGAGAAAATTGGACTTCAACCACACCAGCTAACATTCAAAAATGCCTGGAATGTTAGTTATTCATGTTTGCCTTTGACACTTGGGTGAGTGGGTTGAAAGATTTGCTCAAACAAATAACAAACAAATCAATATTGACATCAGGCATATTGTCTTGTTTATAGTGCAACTTGGGTATGGCCTGTTTTCTGCTCTAGCATGCCCACTCTGTTGGCTTAAATCTTCCTAATTTGCAAAAAGAACTGGCTGATTTTTCGTAGCATTTTGCAAGACATGACCAACAGCCTCTGTGACTGCCTTTTGAGTGTGGGCTTGCCTGTGTGCTCGGGCATTTGTGCATCTCATATTTGTTATTCAAAGTCATGCTTTGTGCAGCATTACACCATTTGAATGTCAGTTTGCATCATATCATATTAAGTATTCATAGTATTTTTTTTTTCTTTCCCTTGCTGTAGTTGTCCAAAGCTGCCAACTCATTGCCTGATCCAGCTACAGCATATTGCTTGTTATGAACAAAATCCATAGTGGCCAAGTCAGGTTTCAAACGCTGCTTTTACTCATGCCCTTGTAACTTTTAAGCTTATCTGTTGACCTACAGCGAGCTGCTTTTTTTGTGGGTTGCAAAGTGAGGGTAAATGACTTTGATTCTGATGCATGCATCAGATTGAGCATTGCTCAATCATCCAGGTAAGTAAATCCCCCCAAAAGTTGATTCTGTTCATCTGGACGTAGCGTTTTCAGTGGGAGAAATGTTTCGTCTCTCATCCAAGTGACTTCTTCAGTCTCCACTGACTGCAGGTTTCCCCAGTCTTATAAACAGCACATTTGCATAATGACTGAAACTAGCACCACTGAAGGAACAATGGGCTGTGAGGTCAGTTCCTTCATCATAAATAATTATAATGAGGGAACTGACCTCCCAGCGCAAATACTGTTTATAAGATTGGGGAAACCTGCAGTCAGCTGATACTGAAGAAGTCACTTGGGTGAGTGACGAAAAGTTTCTCCCACTGAAAACGCTACGTCCAGATGAACAGAATCATATTTTGGTGACATTGATTTTGTTAGATTAAAAGCTCGGCCTCTGTGTAGTGGGCAGACTTGGGTTTCAGATCATCATATGCAAAATTATGTTCTCATGAGCATCAATCTGAGGATTCTTGTAATCTCAAAATATGAGTTGTTCAAAGATGAAAGATTGACAGTCAGTTGTTGATCATGTAGTATTCCCAAACCTTTTCTGTTAGTAAAACTGATGTTTCCCACTTAAAATATAAATTCCAACTAAAAAAATGTCATCTTCATCAACTGTATTACTGATAAATGCACTGGTAGTAGACATGTTACAGATAACGTCTTGCAGCTATAATAGCAGGCCTAATAGCGGTTACACCAAAGAAAATCAAGGAACAGCACATTATTTCTATGAAATGATAATAGCTGAAGCATTTATCAGTAATGCAGCTGATTAAGTTTAAGTCACGAAGGATGGATAAGACTTTTAGTATTATCCCAATAATTCTGCTGAAGTGTGGTCTGCATGAACTCATCAAATAGCAAGTGCTTCATTATATCGTGATAGGCTGTTTTCTGCAGACCAATTAGCTGCATATGGAGGTTTTCAACTGCATCAGTGCTTAGTGCGTCACGTTTAAAGATTGCAGTTGTTTGTTCTCCCAGAGATATTAGGTCACTGCAGTGTACACAATAAAGGGCATTTGTTTCCTGATAGTATTTCATTCATGTTACCTGCATGGGCTGTTCTTGTTAGATAGAGGAAGTTGTTTTTAACATGATCACCTACTGATTAGTTTCTTGAATTTTCCTTATCATACAATTGGGGATGTAGTGAAATGTGTGGGGCCTGAATGATTATGTCTCTTGGAAAGTGAATCAGTAGTCTGAGGTTGTGGCCAAAAATGATGGCTTTTGCAAGGTTTATGTTGGCTTCATAACAATTTGAACCTCTTCTATGAGTTTGGAGACACCCCTTCTGAGATAATGTGTAGAACATCTTGAGTTGGGATTTCCTTTAAAGAAGCACTCTAAATAGAATTAAACTGATTTTGAGGCTCTAACACATTTTTTGTAGCTAACTGGAAGCAATGGTTCTGTACTGTTGTACAGTGTCGCGTAATCGATCAAAATACAGTATTTCTTGAAAGATTAAAATTGAAACATCTTTAACCAGCAGCTCACATGAGATATGTTAGTATTGTAAGATTAACTTGAACTATACAACATTAGGGTTATTATACAAAACAAGATTTCACTACAAATACACAGTTTAGTTACGTATGGAGCCTCGTTCTGTGTGTAGTAGCTTCCTGCTGTCACTTTCCCTTTGCCTTATAGTACAGAGGGGTTTAGGCAGCAGTGGTTTGTGCTTAATGCACTCGCATATGCTTAATGCTCTCATAATGCACTTGTGTTTGGGTCACATGTTTATAATAAGCTAGAATTTTTGAGTATTAAGTGACTCATAGATTTGCGTCAGGTTAATGTATATTACATTACTGAATTAACTACATTGTTATGAGCATGCGTGGTGTTGTGCACTTACAGTGTGGTGCAAAAATAACAAGGGGTTTGCTCACTGCTTTTGTGCATAGGCCCCTTAAAGGAAATTGCCTGAGGTATGCAGGAAGGACTCCTCTTTTCTTTTTTCTTTTCTTTTTTTCAAATCATGCATCAGTAAAGTACACCGCAGGTTAAAGTTAGGATTTAGTAGGGTTAAGTTGATCCTAAATCTGTGGGATTTCTTTTTCTAAATGCTTTGGGAAGAACATGGTGTCACACACTCCAAATCTTTTGGTCCCTGATTGGCTACAGATGTAGGTCAGAAGAAGGCTAAAGCAGATTGAACAGAGTTGCTGCTCACCGTCAGCCTGCATAAGCTCCACGAAAATACCTACAGAGTTTCATGGTAAACCTCTGTGGGTAATATTGGCTAGGTGAAATATCTTTTTTTTTTGTTTCTGTGGGTTTCCTGCATGGAAAGTCTTTGAAAGCCAATCACTTACAGAGGTGCCCCATTGTAAATGGAAGGTTTTTCAGGTGCATATGCATAATCATAGCTCAGGTTAAAGATTCTTACTTTATTTAAAAAAAAATCTGAAATACACTTCACTGCAATTAAAAAAAAGAAATGTCTTAATAATGATTCCCAGTTATTGGAGTAATGTGGGAACAGCTGCGTTGAACTGAACGTCTTAATAAAGCTCATTAAACCACTCCATAAAGCATGGTTGCAATTTACAGCTTTGTTTTTACACATTAATACATCAGCTATTTAACATCTATTTAATGTGCATTATAATGGTAATAGTTACACGGTTTTAATTGTATGTATGTATGTATATATATGTATATATTGTACTATTCTTAGTTAGCGTATTGTCTGTCTTGTCTTAATGTTGGTTTAAAATGGAGCACTGTAACAAAAAATAATTTCCCCCAGGGATCAATAAAGTATTCTGATTCTGATTGATTCTGATTTAATGTTAGAGTCAAGAAACCAAAGTCTTATTTTATTCTAAAAATTGCTGTTCTCATTTCATTTTTCATTGCAGCATATCTAATCAATTAAGTGGTGCCTTCACTCAGCTAGTTATTTGAGGCAAGCTGCAGTATGTATTTACAGTAATAAAAAAAAAGGGGGGGGGGGGGGGGGAGAGACAGAAGATTGCACAAATAAATAAGGGCTTGGCTGTCTGGTGTTATTGCATTGGTGGATGTCCCTTCAGATGGGAAATGCACATGCAGCAAATCCTTCACATTAATGCAAACTAGTTAAGTGCAGGTTACGATAAAGTTTCTGGGTTTTTTTTGTTTCGTTTTTTTTGCATGTTGGTAAGTTTAACTGTGGCTACACAAGACATTGGCTTGTTGGTGTTTTCCTGCTGCTTATTAGGCATTTTAACTGGAGCCAATTTTTTTTAAATGTTTACAAGCTCATTTATTTTTTAGGGCTTGCATGACAATTCTGCACTCTTATCAATATTTTATCCCTGCTCTTCTCACGTTGCCTTGCCGGTCCCAAAATGGTTTGGTTTTAAAGAAGCTTGCGGGTGGGTGTGTTTTCACCAGCTACTGTACTGGTTTGCTTTGCTACTATAACACTATAATATTGCCCCAAAGTCATAGTTTAGAGTGTGACACATTTTTAAATGCTCTAAACGGTATTCCTAAAAAGTAGTTTGATGTCATCATGCTGCACTGTCAAACGAAAGTGGATGACCTACTTTTCTCCTCGTGCCTCTGAAATATTTCAGAAATACGATTGGATAGCTTCAGCTGAAGTCCTGTGCACTAACCCAGAAACAGAATCATGCTGCAGCTATAGGCAACGCTTTGCTTCACTACTTCATCCTCCCCTCTCTTTATGTTTGGCTCTGCTGAAAAGTGGGTGGGTTATTTGCAGGGAAGCAGTGTAAGGCATTTTAACAGATGACAGCTTTTATTCAATTCACTGTGAGATTTGGAAGAGAGTGGATGGTAAGGGCTGATAATTTTATCACCAATTTCTCTGCTCATGTGTGAAGATGAAGTGTTAGTATGCTTTTGCTATGATGTGTTGTCAGATCAGTTTAATCAATTTGGCTGATTTAACTTGATTGATGCTCATTTCATGCAGGCACAATAATTTTTAGGCTTTCAGTGGTACCGATTTATGTTTTTGTGGCCATGTGTTATGTGATGTATGTTTTTGTCACAGTGGTTTGAGTCAGTACTTTTGGCCTTAAAGTGGCTGGCACATTTGGAATGGTGCACTCTCATTCAAAATCCAGTTCAGCTGACAGATGTTCTGTGTGACCTCTTTAGTGGTTGATTTAACGCATGTAGTGGTTTTGGATTGGTTAATCTGACCCTGCAGCAGTAAGAAGACATTTCATATTGTGTTGGTGCTCTCTTATGATTTATGTAGCATAACACATTAGATCTCAGAAACGGTCTTTGCAACATATATAGCTGTATCCCACCGAGTCCCTGAACTGTAAACAGTCATTTAGAGGACTGTGAAGATTAGTTTTTGTTTGAATTCATCATCTCCATCAATCTATAGGGTACTTTGACAGAATTACTTAGCAATCTTGTTACTGGCTGTTTCTTTTTGATGTTAACACCATACAGTCATTCTCAACTCTGTAGGTGCCTTAGTTGCTTGGCAACAGGATGGAGGGCTAGTATTTACTGATGAAGTAAAAACCTGCAAGGCAAGAGGATGTGTGTTAGAAGAGAGTAAAACGGAGCAGTTGTCAAGTTGAAAAAGAAAAGAGAAGCAAAATCAAGGCATTTATTATTCGGCAGAAACATAACATCTCATTAGGACACACTTCATTTGTTAATTTGATTTATCCATTGTATTCATATGTGAAATTTTGCTTGCTGAGTGCCAGTAAACTACTTTCACATAAAATAACATCAGTCAATGGCAGTTGCTAATATTTGTCTATTTTATCGCAATATAGTTTTCTTTTTTTAAATTTCGTTTTTAATTTTTGACACAAACAGAGACTGACAAAAAATCCAAACAAAGAAAAAAACAACAAAATCACAATTGTATCAGCATTAGCGACAAATAAAATCAACATTGGCTCGTAAATTAATTAAATGGGTTCAAACTTTATCATTATTATTATGTTATTATTATTGTTGTTGTTGATGTTGTTATTATTTTTAGGTAAACTTACCTTTTTGCATCGTTTTAAGACTCATTTTGAACTTCCTATGTTTTTGACTTTAGCACAAACACTTTACTGTGAGTGAAGTTGTACACACGTCATGTTATTACTGCTGATAACAAATATATTTATTGAACTTCATGTGTTTCTTCAGGTTTTGAGAGCATTCTCGAAGGTCTTTTTGGTTCAGCGCTGGTAGAGGACCTGAAATCATTTAAGGGTAAGTGTCTTTATTGACCACAATCATGCAAGTGTATGAACAACAGTTTTGTGGTTTCAGTGTAATCTGTTGTCTTCTTATTATGACAGTGCTACTGCATTGTACCATCTGGTACACATTCACTAAAAACGAGACACTGTCACCGCCTGCAGGGGGAAAAAAATGGCTTATGTCTTTACAAAGTATGTGTTTTGGATGGGATGTAGCCAGTGTAAAAGTCTCCAGTGCCCTACAAAGTATGTGATTTGGATGGGATGTAGCCAGTGTAAAAGTCTCCAGTGCCCTACAGTGTATGACGTTAGTGAGACAATAATAAGCATTATTTGGGTTGTGTAGTGAGTAGACATTGTGCAGTAGCAGTTGCTGCTTAAAATTCAACTGAACTGATTAAATGAGTTCCTGATTTTTGTCAGTCTCTCTAAAGCAAATCAGCACATATTCATGATGGCCCACTACTTCATTTTATTCATGCGGTTCTGTTTAGAGCTTTGTTTTTGGGTTGTGCACAAATGAATGTGAGATTTAAACATGAAAATGGAACATTGTAGGTTTGAAAAGAACTATTTCTAATGAAGCACTTTACTCATGGATAAAGAAAATGATAACTGAATGTTGATAATAATACCGACAGGCAAAACAGAATGCTATATATTTTATATGTACCGGTAGGTATTTAAGTTACTTTTGTTTAAAATTAGATCGCATTGGTAGAGCAGAACCCAAATACTGTATTATTTGTTTTTCCCACTGGGTATGTATTCGTTTTTTGATAGGTTCAGATAATAGTTTTTTTTGGATTGTATTTAATACACATATGTAAGCTCAACCGTAGCATCTGACACTTTTTTATTTGCAAATTTAATTTCCCTTTTTGGCATTGTTCTTTCTTTGAAAAAGAAAAAAAACCCCAACAACGTCATGGCATTACTTTCCTGCCACAGTCACTCCCCTGTTTTCATCTACTTAGTTGAGTAGGAGAGACGAACACCAGTGGCAGTTGTGACTGAGCTGTTTGCACATGCCCAGTTTTTTGTAGTTTGTTACCCAACCTGTGACTGTACATTGTTGCATGTTGTCCCTCCTTGCACTTGCTATTTAGCTTTAAATCAAACCCTCTGAGGTTTTGTTGTCTTTTGTTGTCTTTAACCTGTGTGTATAATTTAGAGTTTTTTTAGTATATTTTTTTTGTTAAATTATGGTTGTGATTATGGTTGCTAATCTTAAGACTCCAAACCAGTGTTATTCGCTGCAGATATTTATATAAAAAAAAATGGAGGGTGGGGGGGATTTTAAACAAATATTGTCCAATGTTGACTTGGTAAGATTATATTGCTTAGTTGGTTAGAAAAGTGAAAGAACCATGATTTTTGTCATGTTGTGTTGATTGTCATTGTTTTTTTTATTGATATTTTTTTCCTGCAGACTTTGAGCCTGTAGCAGTGTCTGATTGGTCATTTGATGAAAACTGTCCCTTTTGCTGTCTGAGAAGAGACAAAGTCAAAGTAAGAGTTCTGTTTTCTTTCTTTCTTCCTTTTACGTTTTGATTTCCAGATTTTCATAGTTCGGAAACCTAAACGCAGACTTAAATCTGTTGCCTTTTATTCTTTCAAACGCTGGCTTAGATGATGGATAAACGTTAGTAGTCTGCTATGGCTTGTTTAGTTTTAGTCACATCTGTAATCCATCATGTTTCCCTACAGTTGTTGGGCTAATTAATTTGATGTAAACGCTCATCTGAAGGATAGAAATGTCTTTATACGAATCCTGTTGAATGCCTGAAGGTCACCAATTTAACAGTTTTCCAATTTGACAGGAACACTTAATTGACTTAAACAACAAGGGGCTGGAAGATACATCGAAACCTCTACTGGGTAAAGATCAAATCACAATCAGCAGACTAGAGAAACAGGCTGAGGAATTTCTCAATGCAGTCCTCTGCAGAAAAGGTGAGTCTCAGAGGTTTAGTTCTGAGTGGGTAAATCAGTGTTTTTCATTGTTATTACACCAAAAGCATAACACAGGGAACCTGCCTGTAAACACAGTGGTGCACGTTATCCATCCCTTAATAGGCTTTTCTGTGAATGTGTGTGTGTGTTCACTCACACTGCTTCTGCTCTTAGTTTATAACGTCTGTTTTTTTTTAAATCATTATTTTATTTTATTTTATTTTATTTATTTTTATTTTTTTATTTCAAGGCTATAAATAAGAGTTTTTTCCTTACTGTTACAGTATCCTTCGAACATAGTTTGGATGTTTGTTGCATGTTCATTAACCATGACTGATGACTTATTAAAGGAATGCTGACTGAAAAGTATTTATCTCTGTTTTTCTTCCTAGATGTGCCAAATTTCTCAGACCCACAAATTCCAGTAGTGGCTCGAGAGATTCTTCAGAAAATGATCAGACAGTTTGCTGCTGAATATACCTCAAAAACCAGCTCCCCTCAGGTCAGTTGCTCAGATTCCCAGCCTCACTCTGACCAAAGCCTGTCGACCCCACCTTTGCTCTCAGGAGTTCCTCCTGCTACAAGCCCTGCTGCCACACTGACTGGGCCAGCACACAACCAGAACCCCGTCCTAAGCAAGCTTCTAATGGCTGATCAGGATGCACCTCTGGACCTCACCATCAAGAAGCCCGTGGCTGAGCCCAGTGAGCAAGGTAGTGTGAAACACATCTACCACAGAGTAGTTTATTAAGTACTGAGCTGGTGCACTGGCTGGATTGTGGTCAGAACTTAACATTGAATCTACATTTCTTTTCTTTCCATTTTTAAAATTAGATGGAGTTCTTGATTTATCTATCAAAAAGAAAAGCTATAGCAGCAGCCTGCCTGCCAATAGTCCCTGTCTTTCTCCGGCCACAACCATGCTGAAGGGGTAAGAACAGTTTCTTTCTCTCTTTTCTGCGGTACTAAGACGGGTTCCTTTTATCAGCAGCAGTTTGTTACGTAGTGAGTAAATGCGGTTTAGAAGTAATTTACTAGCTTGACTTTTCTTGGTTTTCTTTAATTAATTTCTGGCAAGATACAGGCAGACCTTATGGTAAATGTAGTTTACTACATGACTCGAAGCATTGCTGATATTCTTGCGTCTATATACAGCGATAAACCACTGTAGCAGATTGCATAATGCGTAAACCCACATGAAACTGTTTTGGTTTTTTTGTTTGTTTGTTTATTTGTGTTTTTCAGAATAAAAGATAATGCGGACTGAATGTTATAGGTTATACTAAACAGTATTTATAGGGGAAAGTCCCACTGATGAACTAAAGAAGAATTTCAGGGACTTAATTCTTTCTGTCAAGTAAAATGAGAATGATTGATCAGTAATTTAAATATTTAATAATTATCTATGGCATTGCCCAAGCACCTATAACATGAGTTGTTTTAATATTGTACATGAACTTGATACATATTCTTGGATGTGGCTTACTCTATCTTCCATTTAAGATGTACAAATTGTGAAACTCCAAATCAAAGGACCCCACCCCCGCTCTTTTTGTTTTGTTTTTGCACCCCAGCAGTGTCAGGCTGTGGAAACTGCTGAGAGCTCTGCAACTGATTTCTTTTTTTGGGGGGTGGGGAACAATATAACTTGATTAATTGAATAATTAAGAATAATAATTTGCAGTTGTTTTGTTTTTTGCAACCTAGAGCTTGAGTTTGATAGATTGCAAGAACCCTTTGCTGGCTTACTCTTTTATTGCTGTGCTTGTTCAGTGGTAACGTCACGCATAAACTGTCAAGAGTTTTTGGTGCATTAGTTACTTTGTATGTCATAGATCTTGCGCCCTGCATCTACATCTACATCTACATCAGACTCCCTTACTGCAGTTACAAATAGTCCATTCTCCTGGGCAAGCTTTTTGAGCCACAGAAATGCCAAGTCTTCAGTGTATTTTACTAAATGCATCTTCTTTGTTTTTTATTTTCATTGTTTCTTTGCCCTTTCTTTTTTCTTTTTTCCCTTATGTTTTATGAAAAAATAAAAAAACAACAGCTATTACATCAAGCATATTTAAAAAAAAAAAAAAAAAGTTTAACTTGAGTCTTTTTGGGGTTTTGTTTTTTGTTTTTTGTTTTTGTTTTTCAAAAGCCATACACACATTCACAAAGTTGTTCGAGTGATGTTACCAAAGCAAGGTCATATAATAAAGGAGTGGCCAACATCCTCCCCTCCCCACCCCATCCTCCCTTAGTAAAGAGAAAAGGGCACTGTGCAAGCTCTGCTTACACCCAATTTCCTTCCATCCAATCAGGCGATCCTTGAGAGCGGACGGGCATGTCGGGCTGTTTATGAGGAGCCTACAGGATGGGAGGAGGAGGGAGAATTTCGGCCACTCCACCTGTTATAAGCCTTCTTCGTCTCTTGCATACTCACTGCGCATCAAAGAGGAACCCGATCTGGAAAGCGACCCAGAGTCACCCCTCAGCCATAACCAAAGCTGCAGCCCCAATGACGTTTTCAGAAATGCTTCCGGTTCCTGGAATTCCAAAACTCATTTGGGAGCCCTGCTGAAGCTCAAAACCAGAAATGAAGCTAGTGAGCACCTTAAAGATATACCAAGGTTGTTGGAAGCTGCTGGACTTTTGACAAAGTCACTTGCCTGTGAGAAAGGAAACCTCCAGCAGGCCTGCAGAGACCAAAGCCTTTCTCTGTCTCATTCACCGTCCTTTGACCTAAAGATTCCCCAGGTCCGAGTTTTGGCTACAGGAATAGATTCGTCATGGGACTCCGTGTCCACTGACTATTCAGGTTCACTTTATGAGAATGGCCTGGGTAAGAAGCTTTGTTCCATTCTACCCAGGCAGATCCAGAAAACCACCACCAGCAGCAACAGAGGTTTAAATAGCTCAGGTTCGGAGAAGGAATACTGGAGTTTTACCTCTGACTGCCAAGCTTTGGGGGGGAACTATCCAATGGATTCAGAGTCAGACCTAAGTAACAAGCAGCCTAGGAAGAAACGAGGGCGATATCGACAGTACAACACAGACCTGCTAGAAGAGGCCATTGTGGTGGTGATGGGTGGGAAAATGAGTGTTTCTAAAGCACAATCGATTTATGGCATCCCGCACAGCACCCTGGAATACAAAGTTAAAGAACGTCTGGGGACCTTAAAAAATCCTCCGAAAAAGAAAATGAAGCTGATAAGCCAGGTGGAAGAACCCAGCGTTTCACTGTCCCCCAAACAAAAGGATCTCCAAAATTCCCAGCACAGTCTTTATGACAAAAAAGAGAGTGCTTCTGAAGAGAATGGGACTGATTTTCGTGACAGCAGCCTCTTATCAAATGAGTGACGCATCCATAACATACTAACTGCGGTGTCCTTTTTAATCATTGTGTTTGCCAGACCGTGGCAATACCCGTCTTTATTGCATCTCTAATAGTTCTATTTATTATTAACTTATTTAATTTTTATCACTAAATTTAGCACTTATTACATTAAAAATGTTTGCATAGGGCAGGGCTGCCCAATCCCAGTCCTCGAGAGCTACTATCCTGCAGCTTTTAGATGCATCCCTACTCCAACACAGCTGAATCAAATGAATGGCTTGTTATCAGGCCTTTGCCAAACATGATGGCATGCTGAAGAGGTAATCAAACCATTTGATTCAGCTGTGTTGGAGTAGGGATGCATCTAAAAGCTGCAGGACGGTAGCTCTCGAGGACCGGGATTGGGCACCCCTGGCATAGGGCGTAAACACACAAGTGTCTCCCAGTAGTGTATGTTGTGGCTTGGAGGGCATGCTTTTTATTTTAGAATTATTGAAATACAATAGCATGCTGGTAATTAAGTTTTAGTTATTGATTCAAATTAAGCTTTAAAAATTCACTCCTTGCTCTGTTCTTTACAGAGCCAAACTGAAGCTTGTACAAGGATGTGGCGCCCCATAGTGTTCTCTCTTAATATTGGTCATGTTCAAATGAAATAGTTCCAAGTATGCAGAGCCTGTAGTTTGGGTGAAAACATATGAAGTAAATTAATGCATGGAATGACTAAAAGTCTCAAAGTTTACAGATATCGTTGGAAACAGACAGCGGGAAGTATGGCCGCATACTAACCTATTATTTATATAAATGTATAAGATATGGAATATAGCATAATGTCATTCTGGACTTTATCTGCCTTTTAAAACATCCTAATTTCGCTCATCCTCACAAGCACAGTGGTTTTTTTCCACTACTTCTACTTAGTTCTGTACATTTTACTCTGCCATATGGTTGGCAATAGTTTCCATTGCCTTCTACACACAGGTTATGTTTAAAATAATGCATTACTACACACACATCTAGACAAACAGTTATACCTCAGCTACATACCTCAGCTAAATCATTGCCGAAGAAATCACCTGTAATAGAAAAGGATTGAATACCCAAATAAGCCTTTTTAATGGTAACATTCAGGATGTCATACTGATGAGTGTGTGTCCTTCTCTCGTCTTAACAACCTTATTTTCAGTAATCTGTAGTATTTCAGTGCTAGTGTAAGCCTGCAGAGCATTACATTTCTATGTGATTTTTTTTTCAATGTTTTGGGGTTTTTTTTGGTTGGTTTTTTCCTCTTTCTTCAAACTTCAGGTATTCTATCGTGAGATGTGATACAAACCTTTCTGCTATCTTTTGTCATAAAAATACTGCATACCTATAATATACACATACACCCATGAGAGATAATAAAATAATATTTTTTTCTGTCATTCTATAGTGAGGATCATAACTGTAACTTGTTAACAGTTGTAAACAATCCAGATTGGCTAATGTGGTTACAACCATGCCTCAGTCCATGCTTACCCTGTTTTCAAGTTGCCATGGCAAAAATTCAATGAAAAAATACATTGATTGGCTGTATTCATTAATTGAATGTAAAATGGTAGGTTAGGCTTTTTTTCTTGTTACCGTTATGGCTTCTGTGAATAGATTGTGCATTTGCACATGAGTGCACACATACTGGGATGTGTGGGTTTTTTTTTTTTTTTGTTTTTTTTCCCCAATTGATTAGATGATAGTGTACCAAAAATGTGTTTATATTTGGACAACAACAAAACTACAACCACCAGCAATTTTCCTTTCTTGAAACTGACTATGTAGGGTAGCGGGTTGACAGTAGAAGCAGCTGTTAGCTGCTTCACTAAAATTCACGATGATGCCATTTCATTAAAAATAACAAATACTTAAAGTGCTGTTACCATGCGGAAAGGGCTGCATTTAAAAACCTCTACAGAATGCCTTTTTCATGTTGCTATTTTCATTGAATTTTTGCCTGGTTTTTGACCCAGCCTTGCCCATTAGTTTGATCAGGACACCTCCTTGTGCATTATTGATTACAGCTCAGGATGCTAAACATTATGGGCTCATGACCCATTATTTCTGTCAGGTTTCCATACAGGTCTAGCAAGGTTTGGTAATGAGTCTTTGTTTGTTTTTTGTTTTTAAAGATTTACTGGGTTTTAATCATATTTGCTGTCATATTACAGAAACTTACACTACACAGATGTAGTTCAGGGCCTTGCACATTTGTATTTATACCACTGTAACAACTCTACTGTAACTATAATTATAATATAGTAATCCTCTGTTTATTCTCCACCTTTAGCTATTATTTAATAAGTGTTTTTATGGTTCAAGGATATTAACCCCAGATTTAAAAAACAAACATGTAATACATCTGAATCGCTTACCATGGTTTACAACATAATACCCAGTAGTTGCTTCAATTACAGATGTACATATACAACTAAATCTAATCACTGATTTGATTTCAGTAATAAAATTATTTTTGCACTGACAATCCTCAGGCATTGCTGAAATATAAAACTTTATTGTCTAATGCATTTAAGTTGATATACTAAAGTCATAAAAGCGCTTTTGGGTTTATTGATCATTTATTGATTGCTCCTTACATTCTGTTGTAGCAAATCCAGTGGTTGACTACCTCATCTGGAAAGCCGATATCACCACTATCACTGTTCTCAAAGCTGTTTTATGTAGCAATCTCATGCACACAACACTATACTGTAAATTTCTTTGTGTAAAGGCAAATGATTTAAAGCAGAGTGGTAATCATATTGATATAAGTATAAAAGTTAAACTATATATAAATATTTCTGTCTATACTTTTTTTTTGGGTATGGAACAGTTTAGGGAACTTATTCTGGTCGTGACATGATACATTTCCTCTGCGTTGAAGGAACTATGTTGCTAAAATGGGTTAGAACCTACTTCTTCTTAGATACCTTCCAAATTTTATTATATTGTCGATTTAGTATTTATTAAGCTTTTTTTTTTTTATTAAAATGTAACGTTAACACTTAAATTGAGAATGTAAACAGCTTTAATTAAACTCAATGCTTCTTAAAATAATAATAAGCCTGTGTGTATATATCTTAAAAGGTTTATCTAACTGTTATAAGAGATAGCTGCGGAGCAAGACTGTACTAATTTATTATGGGCAAAGTTTTGCATGTGAGGACTGAAGTCGCTCTACAAGCTTAAATGTTGAGACTCTTCAGCTGATTGCGGAGTATCCTTATCCATACAAATATGTACAGATCTTGTACATTTTATGTCACTTTAATAGCATATAAATGAATGGCACTGGGTGTATTTTTGCATGATTGGACTAAATCATATTTGTCATTTGGGGATTTTGTTCTGTATGGTGAAGTTTATCTTTTGGGGTTGTTTTATTGAATACAAACAATGGGGTGTTGGTGTGTTTAATGTCAAGTAATCACTGTAAGAAGTAGATTCTCTTTGAGCCTAAAATATTTCTTGACCAGTTAAAAATCTGGTCAGTGGTTAAGGATGTTATAAATGCCCTTGTATAGCAGATCGTAATTTTGAGATTATTTATCCTCCTATTGTATACAGTGTGTAAACTTTGTGAATGAGTTTACTCATCCACAATTTTCTGCTTGTGAAATATTGTGAGCTGGTATGTAATTTGGTTTGCTTGTGCTTGTTAGATTGACTACTTGAAGAAAATGTACTTGGTTTTGTAGCAATGATCAGAGAAACAGAGTGGAAAAACCCTCAGGGATGAAACTCTCACCAGTAGTTATTCAGGTACTCCACTTTACTGCTTAGGCTTTGCAGGGAGGGATGTGAAGTTGACGAGCTTAGCAAAAAAATCATCAGGTTCTAGTTGGTTATTTTTATTTAATCTCTAAAATGTATTTTTAAAGCTCTAAAATTTACTTTTGAGATATTTGACATGCTGTACAAATAGCTTCATGGTTAGAGCCAAAAATCCTGCAGTACAGCTTTCCATCTTTGACTACTACACTACACAATGAATATCAGGGATTCAAGAATAAGCCCAGAAACGTCCTAATAGTCTTTCTGCTTGCTGAACATTCATTACAGCCTTCACACCCTCATTTTAGAGAGTATACAATAAACTTTTGTGATATAAAGCTGAAATTCATTAAAAAAAACAAAGTCACCATTATGTTGTCTTGCTCATGCTTGTAGTGCAGTTTACTGCTAGTATATAATAACCGGTTTGATCCATGAAATTTCACTTTGTTCCTTTTTATGTAGCTTCTAACACAGAGGACAGGCATAGCAAACCTGATTTGTTATGCAGCCTTAGCTTGCTGTGGCAATAGTTGTTCCAACTTGAACAAAAGACATGAAAAATTCATGTTTGTGATGTCAAAATGAAAAAATGTTGTCCAGTGTTGCTTGGCAATGTAGTATTAGCTAAAGTTGTGTGTAAATATGATTTATAGTTTATTTTCAGACAAAATATAATTTAGCACAACTTCATTTATTTCTGACTTGTTGATCTTTTACTTGGCAGAATCTGCTGCTCCCACAAAACTGTTGGTCTTTTTTTGTTGCTCAGCATAGCTTTGTAGCATATCACCTCATGAATGCAGAATGCAATGTTTTCTTGTTTAAAGACCCAAAGTGCAGCTTCTGAAAGATCTTTTTTTTTTTTTTTTGTTAAGCAAAGAAAACAACTTTTCATAGTCGCAGATATATTTTTGGCATAATGTTATGATTTAAAGGCTCTTAATGTAGTAAGGTATCGGGATTTTGTAATAGATCTATTACATAAATGTAACTTAGAAATAAAGAGCGATACTCGTTTGGCACAATTATTAATTTTTTGATTTGCATTGGCATAAATAAAATTTTGGTATTAGAGTAACGTGTTTTTTTTAATATCTTTAGTTATGTTTGATTTTTCTTTCATTGGTTTGTTTTATATTGTGAAAGGTAACTTGAGCATTTGTCATTTAAAACAAAACAAAACTTGACATATAAACTTGACAAGTCTGATATATTTGATTTTTGCCCCTAATGTAGTTGGTATTATAACTAATATGTTTTCGACATGGTTTAACCAAATGGGCTACCATTACTTAATGTCTTGTGCATGTATGATTTTTTTTTTCTTAATGTAAAATATAAAAAACTAAAAAAATAATGGCTGTAATTGGTCAAGTTCACTGGACAAATGATTTGCTTCTAAACAGTATCACTTATTCTTCTAATAAATAAATATGAATAAAAAAAATATAAACGTGTATATTATTTCACACAAACATAAATCTGCTTCCAGGTTTTTTTTAACTACTAAAGATGAAAACTCACTTATCTGCAGAGCTCGTATCAGTCAAAAAAAATGAACCAGTGTTGTCTAAGATTGATGGAGAATTTAATGTTTCCTTCTTCTTTTCCTCCCAGTGAGTCTCCAGACCGCCATCTCGCAAAGGCTAAAGACCTGCAGT
Organism: Rhamphochromis longiceps; assembly: GCF_057381845.1. Lineage (NCBI taxonomy): Eukaryota > Metazoa > Chordata > Actinopteri > Cichliformes > Cichlidae > Rhamphochromis > Rhamphochromis longiceps. The sequence continues at coordinate 18,366,616 of NC_140569.1, forward strand.
CCACCTCCACTCTGGAACAGTTCATGGCCAAGCTCTGCCCCCACCATCAGAGACAGATAGTAGATGCCATAGGTTTTCTACAGACGGAGATCAAAGCACTTGCATCCTCCAGTACACATAAAGCCTCTAACTGTACCTCTGGTGTCAAGGGAACTTCTTGTTCCACTGCAAAATCCAGTGCAGTGACTCCTGAGAAGTCACACCCCGAGATAAGATTTCCCAGTGAAGTCACTTCCAAGCCAGAAGTCCCAGGCAGTTGTGCAATGAAAAATGTTCCAGAAAATGCTGTGCCGCTGAAATCGTCTATAACCCCTAGCACTGTTTCGGATCTTCGCAGCCCTGGGTCAGGGAGTAACCAGGCTTTGGTGACCCCCATTGCTCATCCAGTAGATGCAGAGAACCGTCATGGTGATCATGCACCTCTTAAGATCAAAATTATGACCTCTAATGATGCTGCTGGTAAGAAGCTGTGTGTGCTCAGTCCCACTGTTTCTACTCACTCTGACACTTTGGAGGAGAGACAGAACTCTGATTCATCCACCAGAACAGAGACTCAGACTGCCAGACTGAGCTCTTCTGTAAAAAGACATAATCAGGGTAGCCACACACATGAAGCTAGGCAGAGGGTAACTATTGGACACCCCAAAGATACACCAGCAAAACTGTTTCCCGTCAACAGTTCTTCAGACTCTGTGCGGACGGCCAGGAAGACCATCAGGTCGTCCTCTGATCATTGGACCAAGGACTCTCCATCTAAAGGAATAGTTGACCCTGATCTTGGCCACTGTGACATTGTTTTTATTGACAAATCAATTACAGAGTGTGTTAAGGAGCCGCGGCACAGCATGGTACCACGTCGAAATGCCAGAAAAAGCACCAGAGGACATTTGTGGTTGGGGCCAGATGAAATCTGGGAGTTAAAAACTGTTCGTACTTTGGCTGGAAAGGGTAACTGTCCTAATCCAATGCCAAAGCTCACACCATTGGTCACTCCAAAGCAAATACTTTCAAAGCCTGAAGGTGTGCCACCTGTGGATATGCCTTTTGTTGGATCATGCACGGAGAAAATAAATCAACAAATGCCTACACAGGAGACAGATGATAGTGTGATACCAGGCACAGAGGATATCATAGAGGTAGCAGCCAGTAGAGTAGATATTATAGTTGAAACTAGTCAGACAGATCAGTGTCAGAACAAGGGACAGTCTAGTCCTTCATCTCCATTAAGGACCCCAACAGAGAGCCAAGAAACCGTTAAAGACACAGAAGTAGAACAGGATGCAGTTGCAGATGTAGGGATGACTACAGGAAGTGATGAAAGTGTTGATCACGCTACAAATGAAGCAATAAAAGAAACTGACCCAGAGCCTCAAGAGGAAATGCATGAAAGTACAGAGGAAACAGTGGCAGAAACAGCCCTTGAGCCATTAGAGAAAAATACCATAGAAGAACCAGAGTCCCAGATTTCATCAGATGAACTGCACAGTAGTGAACCCGTTCCCCAGCAGAATAGCATCACATTGAATAAAGTTGACGAAGGTAAAAAGGAAATAATGCCAGATGAGCAACCTCAGGAACTTCAGCTAGAGACACGAATACACAATGAGAACTGCGAAGGGACAGATAGCGCTAATACCACAGTTTCAGTAGAGGAGATGATGACGAAAGAGACAGAAATCGAAACACCTGAAGTAGTTGAAAGTGTTACGCCTTTAGAGATAGAAAATGATAATGATAGTGACTATGATGTATCCTCAAAGTCACTTGACACACTCTTGAAGGAGTTGCCACCTTGGCGTAGGAAAAAAGGTAGCAAACCTCCAGTATCAAAGCTGCTGAAGCAGACAGAAGTGGTGATAGTGGGTCATGTTAATGGAAGACCCGTATCTGCCTCTGACAGGAAATTGCGTCGTAGACCAGGTAACGCCACATCACCTTGTAAAGCTGCAGCAAAATCGAGTCAGAATACATCCAACAATAGTTTTGAGGTAACTATTGTCTCTACCGCTAATGAAAAGAATATGAAGAAGCCGTTACCTGACACACGCATACCTAAAGACTCAATTGAGACTGCTGTCATTGAGCAGGTGACAGAACCCCCCCCTGACACACAGTCAAGCCCAAATTCAAAGCCTAAACAAATCCAGAAACAAAAGAAAGTCCTAAAAGATGATCAGCCTACCGATGATCCTCAAAACCCTGAGCCCAAACGTCAGCTTAGATCTGCAAACCAGAAGCCACCTGAAACTCCAGTATCGAATTCTATTTCAAATCCTGCCACTCCCATTTCATCTCCAGAAGCACCCCCTGAGCAGCTTCTTTCCCTCCCTCTTCCTTGTCCACTTGCTGTTCCTGCATCTCCTCTAAACGAGTCCTGTGATCCTCCAACCTCTGAACTGTCTCAACCAAACACAGTAACTGAAACTGTGGAATTAAACACTGAAACTACTGAACCAGTAGAAACTCCATCTGAAGAAATGGAGACGAATGTTGAAGAGCAAAGACTGCAGGCCAGACAGAAACTAAGATCTGCCAAGGTTGTAGCAGATGACAGTAAGAAAGTGCAACTTAGCGGTGAGGTATCAAGTCCCGTAAAGGCCGAATTGCAAACACAGATTATGCCATTAAGAAGTAAACGGGTTCTTCAAAAGAACACAGAAGCAAGCAATGTTGCCGTGCAGCCAAATGTAGCAGCTTTAGAAGACGGGTCAGTAGAAGATAATGATTCATCTGTAACAGAAAGAAGAATGCCATTAAGGAGTGATGAGACCAGTAAGGGTGAAATAGCCTTGCAGTCTGTTACTCAGTTGCCACAAGTGGACAACAAAAAATTAGCACTAAGATCACAAAGACTGATCCCTGTCCCCTCTACTAGTGCTTATATTGTAGCCCCAAGACAAAACGATGTAGCTTCTCCTGTCAGAATAATGCCAGAAAGAATAACTAAAGCTCAGGTGAGGTCCCCCTCTGGGTCTGTTGCATCCGTGTCCCACAGTTCACACGGCCCTATCATTACTCCTAGGCATGAGCCCCCAAAACAAACGACTAACAAATTCTTTGAGACTTTGACTGCAGAAGAAAGCCAACAGCTAATTACAAATCTGAATATTAAATATGATAAAATGCAAAAAGGTTGGGTGCAAATGGATAAGGAGGGTCAGCCAGCAGCAAAATACAAAAACAAAGCAGACCGGCAGGCAGCTATATGGAAAAGTAAGCGCAGGGCACGAAAACCAAAATCTGCAGAGCATCAGAAATACTCGCCAGTCCAAATGCTTTTTATGAAAGGTTTTAATCTCTCCAACATTTGTCGCTGGTTCCTTGAATCAACGGAAACAAAATCTCTTGTCATCGTGAAGAAGGTGACCACACGTCTTCCGTCAGAAAGTCAGCTGTGCTTCCACAACTCGTCAAGTGCGGCAGGGACGTCTCAGGGTGTATTTCCAAGCGTACAGGCAGAGCGCTTAAAGAAGCATTTGAAAAAGTTTGCCATTGCCTCTCCTGTAAAGAGCAACCCCAGGAGTCAGAAGCTGATTGCTAGAGCACTGGAGCAAGAAGCAAATGCAGTCAAAGGGAAAGAGAGAGGAGATCTCTCCAGTAGTTCTCAGAATTTGACAAAGTACTCCTCTGCCAAAGCTTCTGCTCAGATAAGTGAATCCCAGAAATCCTCTGGAAAATCAAAGAATCCAGCTAGCGCAAGGATCCTGAGGAAATATTCTAATATTAGAGAGAAGATGCAGGTTCAGCAAACTACTAGTAGACTGAAAAAGGCATCCAAAATATTAAAAACCAGCAAGATTAAAAGACTTGCCACCACAAAGTCGTCCTCCAAGTCAAATCTGAAGCAGTCTCTTAAGGCACAAAAATCCGCATTACCTGTCAGCAAACGAATGAAAGAGTCTTCGGCGAAAATGGAGAGGCGAAAAATATTGGCTAACAAAAAATCAAAGCAAACTGTAAAATATAAAGCTGTGAGGGCTCAGAGCAGTGGTAGAGCTTCAAGAGATACAAGTAAAAAGGAGTTGCCTAAGAGATGTTCTCAGAGACTTGGGTCTCCTAAAATAGCCGAACATAACCCTGTCGACACACCTAAAGGCAAAGCGGACAACAAAAGGCACACTGAAGCAAGTTCTGCAAAAATCCAGTCGAAGGAGTCGTCACAGAGTACACCTACTGAGATCAAAGATGCAGAGAATGCTGCTGAAACCCCACAGCAGAGCACGGATGTCAAGGTGCCAACCTCACCTGACCAGGTGCTAACAAGATCCCAGAGAAAAATGGAGGCTGCTCTCCCTCCGAGCGGGAGCCCCAGTCATGTTTCAAAGAGGGCCACGAAGTCCTCGACAACACAGCATGCATCTCCCAGATCAGTTAGGAAAACTGATGAACCTACACTGACGAGAAGCGGAGCTTTAAAGTCTCCGGTAAAAAGAAGTCCACGCAGTGCAACAAAACTGGCAACCAAGAGGGCTCTGAAGCTTGCAGACACCCCAGCGAAGCGCACAAGGACATCACTCTCAAAATAAGATTGAGACAGAGAGATCATCTTTATTTAGAAGATTTGCCTCTTTATTATCTTTTATCTGGAATATACTCCGAAGGACCAAACCCAGTCTATTTTGTGTACTCACCAAACTCTTCAGAGAATACCTTTTGCAGTAGGTAAATGTGAAGAAGAAACACATTTGGAAATTTGTTTATCAGTCAGTGTGAAAATGCAAATGTGACGTATTGTTCAGATTTCTGTTTGTTTTTAGGACTGAACACCAGTCCAGCGTGATGTCTGGCAGTTGTAGCCGTTTGGCTTCATGTTTCAGCGCTCTTGACACGGCTGGAGATGACAACAGCCTAACAAATGTTTTCAGAGTTAGGAGAACAAGCATCAAACTGGGATGCATAAGAATTTGTTCACAGTCCTTTTGTTCCCTTTTTTTCCCCCTTTGCTGTTTTTGTATATAATTATCGTTTTAGATGATAGCATGCACTGCGTTTAAGCTTCCTATGTAAGTTGGCAGTTTGTATCTCCAGCCTGTGTTCAAATCACAACAGCGTGAATATGTGACTGCTGTGACCAGGTGCCTTATTTATGAAGTGTAATGTAATAGAATGTGTTGCTAAATGTGAAATCTCCTGTCCTCTGCTTGTAACAGCTTTCAGTTCCCAGAGAGGCAGTCAGCATTAATTTGCTACACACAGTGTGTGCAAACTGTTTCCGTTCCGCACAGTATGTGCCTCACACTTCATCTGCAAATTCTCACGTTGATTTAGGCGTTCAGATTTTCGTACTCATCTTCCACCTGAGATTTATTTTGTGCCCATTTTCCCACAGCATTAACATAAAATTATTCTTATTATAGTTGTATTAGATGTTGAGATCTGAATTGTTAAGAGACATGCGTGTTATATATGTGTCATGACAAAAGTTTGTAGCTTTTTTTTTTTTTTATGTTTTTTGAGGTTTCGTCACTATGTACCTCCACGGTCACTTTTGACAATTGCACCCAGTGTTACCTGCACATTCTGGTGACTTTTGAGTATTTTACCTGCGTCTGCATGTGGTTATTCTTGTTAATGCTTAGACCGTTTCACAATGCAGCCATGAAACCTCCCATTAATATTTATGCCCCTAAATCCCGTTTGAGAGTTAACTAAAAGCTGTAAACTATGGGAGATGATTTGGGAATTCTAGCTTATTCGTCAAAATTCCTCCAAACAAAGGCCTGAACAGTTTGTGTATTTATTGGTAAGTATGTATGAAACGGTAACGGACCGTTGCATTAATCGTGTTTCGCAAGCTGGATCTAAAATATTTGGGGTTGCTTTAGTCCCTTTCTGAGTTGTGCATCCAGGTGTTTGGCAGTTTTACTTTTTATGGTCTCTTTTTTTCCATTTCTTTGTTTTATTTTCACTGACAGTTAGATGTTCTCATAATGTGACGTTTGTTTACTTCCGTCATAGTAACTTACATTAGTGTATTGTCAAAGGAAAAAATACCATTTTAGCACAGTTTTATTATTATAATAATGATTATGATCATTTTCTTTAAGAGGATAAATCATCTGTAAATGCAAAACAGGTCTACCATGTTTTTATTGTTATTTAAGAACTCCATTTAGGCTAATGGATTTAGCAAATGTAAAACAGCCCACCAAATACCAGACTTGAACATGTTTATTCTTTACAGTTGCTATTTAAAGATTTTCATTTTGTATATTAGAAAGAAATACCTGCTTTATTTGTGGTAATCCCAAGAATGATACATCTTTATGTTAAGAACTTTGTATTTTTGCTGGAGTTGATATAAAGATGTTTGAATTTTATGCATGTTGTTTTTTTGTTGTACCAGTGTTGCTTTATTACAGCCTCAACAGAGGTGCTCACACAAGTACATGAAAGTGAAATGAATTTCGGGGCTGGGGGGGCACTGAACTGTGTATTATCAGTATTTTAAAAATATTCACAAATCATCACACAGTCAGCATCCTGAATATTCACGTGAACTTGACAGTATGGTTATGGTTAGTGTAGTTAACTAAACTAAATACAATTATTTTAGTAAAGTAAAATAACAACTTGAAAGCCACTGAAACAAAAATAGCAATTATTCAAAAGCTGTGAGAAAATCTGAAATACAGTTGTGGCACTTTAGGACCTTGGATGCTTCCCCCTGATGGTAAATTTTTCAACTTTGTAGTTAACACAGTATTGATGGCATTTTACATAAATGGGACCTGCCATACGGCCAAAGGGCAATAGCCCCAATGCCCACAGGAAGCTCCCACTGTGCTGTTGGACCGATTGGTAAACAGTTGGCCTCCATGACCTTTGTCAGTGTAGAAAACAGTGAAGGCACTATAACCTGTGTGACACGAAGTAGTTAATTTATTTACCCTTTTTGGTGATATGCAGTTAGGTCCCTTTTCCAATTGAAGGACACGCCACCTTAGTAAGTCAGTAATTGGTTACTACCAAATCTTTAAAAAACAAAGTTCTGCCAAGTAGAGCCTACACCTGCAAACAAGGCATAAAATCAAATCGGCAACTTCCTGTTCTCTTTTCGGCATCAGCCATAGCTTTTGTGTGGTGCAAATGCACTGAAGTAAAATCACTGTCCATTTCATCAGCTTTAGGGTTGCTAACCCAAAACAACAGATGAGTTATAAATAAATAAAATATGTTTCCAAGTCATTGGGAATTATATCATCAGGTCCAGAAGTATTTTTATTTAAAAAAAAAAAAACCAAATCATTTTGCCCCTGTACACCACCACACTGGATTTGAAGTCACACAAAATAGATGTGAATCTACAGGCTTGCAGCTCAAATGGTTTAACGAAAGTATAGTATTAACTGTTTAGGAATTATTTTTTTTATATTTTTATTTAGTCCCCCATTCTCACAGGCTCAAAATTATTTGGACAAACTGATGTAATTTTTAATGTAAGTTTGATGGAAATCTTTGCAGTCAGTGACTTCCTGAAGTCTGGAACTCATGGACTTCAGGAATGTTTCCATCCTTGAGATAGTCCGTCAAGGCCTTTTTTGCAGCCACATCAGCTTCTGCTTGTTCGTGGGGACCTCTCAGCTTTCACTTATGTCTTGAGTAACTGAAAGCATGTTGTGTTTGATTGAGTTAAGGTTAGTGATTTGGCCATGAGAGAACAATACTTTTGCTGCCATTGGGGAAAAAAAACAGTCTCCCCCTTCTTGCATCAACATCCCTTTGGAAGTCATATTGAGAATTCCAGTGAAGTGCTGCCAAATGCAATTTCAAAACCTGGAATTGAAAATTGTGGTGTTGTACAGAGGCAAAAGTGTGTGATTTTTTTTTTTTAAAAAGTGTCACTGTTTCAAATACAAACTTGTAAGATTTGCCAAGTAAAAGAAGGAAATGATGGAGACAATTTTTAAAAGCACACACATTTAAGTTTAATTAATGAAAAGAGTGGAGTTTTGGTAAACATTTTGTCGGTGGCAATACATACATTCAGCATTATTGAGTTTTCAGTTCAATCCCACCATCAGTCCTGTAACATAAACGCAAACAGACAGAACCCAGACAGGGATATTTCTTAGTTTTTGCACCATTTCAATACAACAGAGACATTGTGTTGTTCACAATAACATTTATGTATATAGTTCATAGGATGGAAGAAAACTGTGTTTCTGGTCATGTGACCAGTAACTGAATTACATCTCAATATAGCACAAGCACCACTAAGATGTCTACCAGGAAGTTGAATGCACCAGTCCAGTACAGATTAGTGCAGAGGAAGGAAAGGAGACATGGAAAGAAAGTCACATTTGACTAAACGCGCACCTTTACGAGGCACACAGCCTAAGTATTACAGTGACTGTTCATCAGTATCCTTTATGGGATCTTTAATGTTTTTGTACACCACTGGGATCACAGCGACAGCATGTAAAACAAAGTTAACATGGGTAGCAATATGAATAGGAGCTCCGTGATGCAACGCTGTATGAGCTGAGATCTGCAGCCTTTCACACTATAAAGAGACTTTAACAGTTAGATCAGCAAAACGGATCAAACACAATCCCGATCTGCAGAGAGAACAACACCTTAACGCCATCCCGATGGACTGTCACTTATTCGACAGGATGTGATTTCTATATCTTACATTGGAAACTAAATAACAGCTAAAAGTTACCACTTCATGAATAAGCATAGGTCGTATTTATCTATACACATTTATACATTCAGGTATGACGTTCACTGTAATTGGCACCATTGCTTTCTTTTTTTTTTGTTGGTTTTTTTTCGTATGGATTACCACTTAAAACTGACAGATACTGAAAATGTCCAGACCGTTCTCGTTTACTTATCTGTCAGTAGTAGGCATGTAATGCTTCACACACAGTTGCCTTTTCAAAGCAATCTTGGATGACACACCTTGATAAAATGATCATTGTCCACAGAGGCAACTTCATCCTGTTCCTTCTGGCTTGACAGCAGCTTATGATCAGTTGAGCTTGACTAATTAAAAAAAAAAAAAAAAAAAAAAAAAAAAAAAAAAATTTAAAAAACAAACAAAACAAAACCCACCAGCTCACAAATTCAAATGACAGAAATGCAACTCGAGCACTTCAATCCAAATGAACACGGAAACAATCAGAAGTCTTTTAAGTGTGATGTGTTAATTTCAAGGGAAATTTGAGGTGGGGGACATCTCTTAATCTCAGCTCTGAACTCTCCGGCCCCTGCAAGCAAACCAGGAATGTCTGAGCCAGAGAGGAAGGTCAAACACTGCTATGAAGTGTTGTTACAAATACAGTTTTTTACGTAATTAATTTTTTTAGTTACCTTTTTAAATCTTTTTGACATTTTTGATCTTCACTTTCTACAGGAAAACGCCATTAGATAAAATAAATAAAAACAAGCACAGACTCTCAATGAATTAATGTAATATTCACATGGAAGACAACATATACAATATTAAACATATTTCTAGACCAATACTGCCTTCTATACAAAAAGGCCAACCAGCTGCTGCATTTTTTTTTGGCCAATTAAATGTAATTAATCACCTTTTGGAGCATGTGAGATACAACAAATTAAAAAAAACAAAAAACACCTAGGGAACCAAATGAACGCCTTTCCACCAGTCCCAAAGCTTCAGGAAACAGACTTACTCTTTAACATAGAAAAATACTATACCAAAATGAAATACAAATATATATATATTAGAATCTGTTAGGCATTTCTATATAAAGGGTTGTAGGGGAGGGATGGGGCAGCTAAAGGAGTTAGGTTACATCATGACACAAAAATATAACAAAAACAAATTATGAGAAATGAAACAAAACAAAATAAAAAATAAAACAACAGAGCATGATTCTGCAACGTTTTTGTTTTGTACATTTATAAGGATATTAAGAAGCTCTACATATTTGTTAGCAAACTTCTCCAAACATGCAACAGTTTGCACAAGTTTAATACTGCAGGCATCAAAAGGAGCAGGACTGATTGGCCTCCTACTCACTGGGGTGGAGTAGGTTGGGGGTGGGATTATGCAAATCATCCTAACCCTGAGGCAATTCATGCTGGGGGCTGATAAGCACTGGGCACTGTCAGCACCGGATGGGTTCTCTGATTGGAATAGTTTGGCACAAGCCTTCCCGTGTGGCGTTTAGACTGTGCAGAAAATGTGTGTATGCCATGCATGTGTGATTATGTACTTCAGAGACGTGCCTTGACTGCTGTTTTCAGTGCTGCTAGTCAGCGCAGTCTCTTGTTTATTTCTTTTTTTAAATGGAGTTTCTGTTACGGTACCTCACAGAAATCAACTGTGACACTAGACCACCCTAGCCTCGAAGCCACGGCGTCTGCGCCGCTCTTAATCGTACGATTTCTTCCTTGCTGTTCACTTCTACGTGTGCGTGTGTGGATGGATGACTGTATCCTGGCAGAGAAACTGCTACACCAAACCAACAACAACTTCAACTCAACTCAAACCATGTCCAGCCCAGTCCAGGCAACCCAGCCAAGCTCAACTCAAAACAGCTTTGCCAAGTCAAAATTGTCCAGCTCTCCTCTTAGCCTTCTGCTTTTCCCAGGCCAGACCCCACTGTTCTCTCTGCCTCCACAAAGTAAAGATGGTAGATGGTGGCTGGGCTGTCAGAGGCCTCAGAGATGGATGGGGAATTCACACTGGGTGACTCGGGTTGAAACAATGTTGCGGATACAATGGTTTGCTGCTGTTGTCGCACCTACGTTGTTGCCCGTGATGTTGGTTTCTCTGTTTTACTGTAGGTCAAACACCCTTAGAAGGGGAGGAAATATACTATTTTACAAACACTGTTGTCCATAATATATAGATAGAGGTTTTATATATATTCTTTAATATCTCTCTTTCTTTCTCTCCCTCACTTTCCTACTGTCTTCTCTTTCCTTTCTTTACTTCCTTTCTTTCTTTCCATCTTCTGCTCGTCAGCAGCAGCAGGGAACGGGAGTGAACTGTGCTACATGCAGCCCACGCAACCGCACTTGATGGTCTTTTCCACCTCCTCGCTGAAGGTGGTCCCATCGCTGCATTCGAAGGTGTATTTCCGACGTTTCATCCTCTGACTGGCGCAGCAGGCCCCTGTGTCGCAGGCTCCAGTGCACTCCACCCAAGAGACCATGCGTGTCGTCTGGCAGATAGCGTATCCCCGCTGGACCTGGTAGAAGTCTCGCACAGGTTCCCCTCTGCACTCAATCTCTAAATAAAAAACAATGGAGAAAAAAGTTTTTAATATGACTTGTTTTAAAGTCTTTTTTTTCTTTATCACTACAGACTAACATGCACAAAACCCACCTGCATCACAAAGTTCTCCGGTATAGCCACTTTCACAGTGACAGTATGCATCTCCTGTGTCTGAGATCTGGCAGCGACCATGTTTGCAGGACAAGTGACGGCAGGGGTTAAACAGCTCCCCTTGTTGGTTACACAGGGCTCCGCGGTAACCCTCTGCACACTCACAGCGGTATGACTGAGAATCCAGAGGGATGCATTTTCCATGGACACACCTATTTAAGAGGCAATAAACTCAATAAATATAAATATAAAGTTTAAAAACTTGATCCACACTAAGCTATTCCATTTGCTGACATACTTGCTGCCCTGGCAGGGGTTGCTAGCAGGCTGGTCACAGTGCGCCCCGCTCCAGCCTGGCTGGCAGTGGCAAACGGGTCCTTGGACCCCATCAGGTTGGCATATGCCATGTACACAGTAGATCTTCTTGCAGGGCTCGCAGCCCGGTACCACGCCAGGCTTCATCTGGGTCTTGGTGAAGTCCTGAAGCTCGTTGTTTATGTACAGGTTCTGGATACAGCCATGGAAACTGGAGCTATTCTGGATCTGCCAGAGACGGAAAGTGCCCGAGTGCACGTCCACCGGCATGCCTGGAGGAAGGAACGAGAGAAAGGATGGTTATATACAAGGACGTGCATACTAAGTCACACGCACAGACATCTAACACAGGGCTGGTATGAGTGTAATGGAGACTGATATTTTCAAGCATGTGTGTCCCAGCAGTGTGTAAACCACTTCTCAGATTAGTATATACAACTGTTTTTTGTTGGAGTTTTTTAAACTAATTTTGATTTTTTTACATTTGCACTATAAGACACATCATCCTTGAAATGGGGGACAACAAAAGGGAGAGAGGTATGGAAAAAAATGTCTCCTGTAGTTTGTATGAATGAAGAACAGCACTTCACAGCAGGAAAAACAAACAGCACCAAGTCTGAGCCACTCCTGATCCGATATCAACCCACAAATGGGGGCTGAAATGCAACAAATCTAAGGTGTAACATTAAAGGTTTATTTTTTCAGTTTCAAAGTCTGATTCTATCAAGAGTGGCTAAATTACATGTAAATTATACAAATGAACACCATGTGCACCATGGGGAAAAAATGCATGCAAATACAAAACTAATCTGAAGTCGAGACTGTGTGTGGTAGTTTGATTATGATTCTAACACTAGATGGCGTAGTTCACACACTATAAAAAAGTGCTTGAAGGACGAAGTCTATAGAGAGATGCATTGTGTTTTTACTCTAAATTATGATCTATTATTTTTGAGAATGATGTTCCTTCAGCTGTGTGGTGGTTAACACATTTGCAAGGGAAAGGTTGCGGGTTGTACTTCAGCCTGAAGGGCATCTGGTGTAAGCCTCTGTTAAATGCAGTGCTACCTGGTTCAGAAGAAGCTGAACGTAGCTTTACTTTTGAGAATTGTGTTCTATGAGCTTCCTTTTCATGATTAAAAAAAATGTGTGTGTGTGTTAGTATTCAGGAGGTTTATCTGTATTTTTTCTAGCAAACACAGTCATGACTAAAGGTGGGATGGAGTGGCTAGAGGATAGGGTTGAAGGGTTGAGGGAAAGGAGTGATTCGGGTGGTGACAAAGCGAAGGGGGAGGGGTGGTGATTGACAGTAGTGTAGTAGTTAAGAGTGCCTGCAGAGGAGGGAGGTGTGTTCTGGAGAGGGCCCCTACCCCCCACATATAGTGGAGCCTCCCCGTTGATGGGCCGCACTGCCCCAAAGCTGTCCATTGTGGTAGGGAGACCCCCGTCAATGGACAGGTTCACCATCTGGTCAAAGGTCACCAGTTCCACTGTGTGGAACTGACCATCGTTGATAGTCTCAGTACTGGGAAAGGAAAACACAGATTGAAGATATACAGTACAGTCAAAGTGAACACAAAATGCTACGTGCTCATCAGGACTGAGCGAGCAGTGGCACCTTACCTGTATATGGCATGTCCTGGCTGACTGCCGGGGTCATAGCTAACCTTGACATGACCTTGATAGAGCTCCACTGCCATATGGTCATTGTCTCCATTGTACAGCAGGATACCATTGTCCTCCGCTGTTGATACCTACAGAGAGATCATTTTTGGATTGGGTGTTTGAGTTATTCAGGCTTTAGCACAGAAAGGCAGTGGCAGCACACTGAAATGGTAGAAATGACTGCACATACTTGTAGTGTGATGTTAGCTTGAGGCCAGTTCTTAAGGTCAGAGAGCAAGAGGTAGGAGTCTCTGTCGATGAAGTTGACGCTGACCAGCTTCTCACAGCGTGGCCCTCCGAACTCAGGAGGACACTGGCAGAGGGCGCGCCCACCTCGCTCCACACATGGGGCGTTGTTCTGGCAGTCGGCCCGCTCGCACAGTGACAGTAGAGATGGGGGAACCTCGCATAACTGACCTCTAAAGGAAGACAGACAGTGAGGGATTTTTAGGAGTGTGATCCGATTAAAGCAGAAGAAACTAAGAAGCCAAAAATAATGGCACACTTGTCCTCTCCTCACCTATATCCTTCAGGACAGATGCACGAATATCCATTTAGCTCGTCCACACACTGAGCTCCATTCTGACAGCGATGCTCCTCGCAGTCATTATAATCTACACTGCAGTCATCACCAACATAACCAGGAGAACACACACACCTGCAATGCAAAAATACAAAATATAAATCGTCTATTTCCCAACATACAGCTTCAGAATTGATTGATCTGGTGCTTCTGGGAGTAAAACATACTTGGGTCCAGAGGATGTGATGAGGCAGGTAGACTCGTGTTGGCAGGGGCTCCGACCGGGGGCACACACATCTTCCATTTCTTCACACATTTCACCTGCAAAAAGGCAAAAGTTTTAGAGAAGGTGGTTAACGCAGAGCATAATCATATTTTTCATAGCGTAAAACCTTCTTTTTAACTGATATTTTGTTACTGTGCAGCTGTTTCTTGATCTTAACTATGCTGCATCTACTAACCTGTGTAGTAGGGGGGACAAAAACAGGTGTAGTTGTTGACACCGTCGATGCAGGTTGCTCCGTTCTCGCAGTCGTTGTCATCGCAGTCATCGATATTGGTTTCGCAAGTCGGGCCCTCGAAGCCCAATGAACATGTGCAACTGTAAAAGCAAACAAATCCATCTCATCAAGTTCTGTCTTTGATTAAGATTTCATTCCTTACCTTCACTGATTTCCTCACCTGTACTGTCCCTCTTGATTTGCATCCATTCGGCAGGTTCCTCCATTGGCACATGGGCTGCTCACACAGGCGTTCAGAACCGTCTCGCAGTTCTTTCCCTGAAACAGAGGCCAGACTAAGGGATCTGCCAAAAATGATGCTACTCACGTCGGTAACCTCTCAACTGGTCTTCACAGGTAGGTGGTAGCACTGTGTAGTTACCTTGAATCCCGGAGGACAGCTGCACCTGTAGATCTCCACCAGGTCGCTGTGGCAGATGCCATGGTTCTGGCACGGACTTGACAGACAAGGGTTACACTTGGCCAACACTGCCGTGTCCACATCACCTAGAGGAAATGCCAAAGCTTATATTTCATTTTTTTTTTTTTTTACAGGTACAAGTGACCAATCTAAGATGAAATTTCTGCGCTGAACACAATAACTCACCTGAACATTCAAATTTCTTTGCAGGTGTAGTCAGCAGAAGTTTGCCCTCCATGCCCTGAGGACCAGCACAGCGGGCGATGCCGGGCTCTTTGTATCCAGTCTTGACCCAGTCCGACAGCCAGCGCAGGTGACAGTCACAGTACAGCGGATTGGCACCGATTGCCCTGAAAATTCAGAGATCAGTCATTAGTAATCAGTGATTTAGGCTCTTTCAGTATAAGTCTACCCACTGTAGTGCACTCTGTCACCAGCAGGTGTCTCTACATTCTCATATAAAGTAACACTCACTTAAAAATCAACTTGATGTCCTAGACAAAAAAAAAAAAAAATCAGAGCCTCCCTAAGAATAAAACAGCTCTAAAGTTTAACGCTCAATGCCACTTTGGGCCATGCATTATCAGGAGGAAGGCTGTTCAATTACGGCAAAGGTGTGAACAGAAGGCACTCTTAACTGCTTCTGTCATGGTGGTCAGGAATCAATGGCGCTCTATCCTCCCACTGGATGCACAAACACTCCTGAATCGATGCTGTTCCATTACTGCGGAACACAGGCTCATCTTTCAGGCCGAGCCAATAGCTGACACCTGACATCTGCTTACATGAAAGCCACTTGACTGTGACTGTGGATCAATGGCTCCCCTCCATCCCTCACTTCGCCCCATTTTCATGAAGCCTCGACTCTTGCTCTGCTCTCCATGAAATGTCTTTGTTTAGTTCTCCCTATGCTTCCTTCTGCCAGAGCTCCAGTGTCAAAACTGGAGGACACCTACAGATTGACAGATCTATCTGTCGTCATCATCTTTTTTTGGCAGCTCCCTTGGGGGTCGCCGCATTTGATGCATCTCACCCTATATCTAGCATCTCACCCTGTCCTCCTCCTCTGTCACATGACCCGTCTGCATGTCCCGCTTCACTACATCCTATCTCCTCCGTGGTCTTCCCCTCCTGCCTGGTAGCTCCATATTCACGATAAGTCTATCTAATAGGCAGATATGTCTACTGATCAGCAACTGTCACGAAATGATGTGACAATTTATGCTGGATGGCAAAAGCCATGCACAGCCAGACGCCCAACTCACACAAAATTGCAGACAAATAAATAAACACTGAAGTCCACAGACCATGAAAGATATGTGTGTGCAAGTCAGTGAATGTTTGTGCTTCAAAGATGTCACACAGGGAGATGAGAGAGCAGAGGGGTCTGTGTGTTGCTTGAACCGCAGGACTGCGGCTGATTAAGGGAGGGCTCGTCTCATGCAGAGCCGACCAAAGAGGACAACAGACAGCCCGCTGTGAGCCACACTCTGGCTGTGTGTGCAGACGGCTCCTGTACCTGACAGTGCCTCTGTGTGTGTGTGTATGCATTTTTGTGTGCAGCTACATGTATGTACACTTAACATGGTAAATGCAGATGGTAATGGTTCTGGAAATGGCCATACAGTTGTGTGTTACTACTTACAAATGGGAAAGTGAGGACACGTCATTAAAGATGCCATCGGGAAGCTCTGAGATTTCATTGCCATGAAGAGACCTTAAGGGTGAAGGGGAAGGAGAGGACAAAAAGAGAAAATACATGAAGACATCTGAGCACAGAAAGAAAATCATACTATTAGAACAAAGTTCAAAAGAAGATTTACTGATTGGTCAACTGCCAGAAAATCAACTCGTTTTTGATTTGTTAAAACACACTAGTATTTTTTTTTTTTTTAAAAGACAAGTATTTGAATGAACGGTCCCATTTCAGTATTTATAACGGTGCTCCTGTGTCCAAATGGTAAAGCTATATTTTTTTCAAAGTAAACCAAAGAGTCAGTATATTAATTGTCAGTGCTGGGTTGATTGCTTTCCAACAAACCGAAACCAGAAATATCAGGAACAATGGCGCAATGTTGTCTTGGCATTCTAAATGAGCGGGAGGTGGTTTGTGTTTCTGGTAGAGCCATGTGCAGCTGGCAAAGATACGAGGCTCTGTACGTCTGGAAAAGGCTGGTGTCAAGTTTCTATGCGCGTCTGGCTGGCAGGGCCAACAGGGGTATAGAGTTGGGGGGTTAAAGAGAGCTGTACCACATGCAGGACAGTGTAAGTGTGTGTGCAGACAACGAGGAACAATTATGTGCTTGTATATTTGGGCACATGCATTACCGGTAATATTAATCCTGGTGTGTTTTTGCATTATTTTGAATCTACTGTTATTTTCCTTGTTCTCAGACTGCTACTGCTACCAAGGTTGACAAGCCTACATGGCTTAATGGCTACATGATTGATGGTCATTGTAACCCGTCAGGTCATTACCACCTCTAAACCTCAGCTGACCGCAAGCTAATGTTACCACAGCTCAGTCCACAATAACAGTACATGACACATCTGCTCTCTATGCCTGGATGAAGAGAACTGATGTATAAACAGACTCTGAAAGTAAACTGCCTTCTTTGTTGGACTTGTCAATCACGGTGAAACTGTGGAAGAGTCAGAGGAAAGGATGCGGAGAGGGAAGTTGGTCAGTGTAAGAATACTAAATACTAGAGGAAAAATATACAGTGTAACCTGCCTGAGACAACACGCTAATTGGCCTGTGTGCCATGGAGAATGCTTATTAGTGTAGAGCGCGTAGGTGGGTTGTGGTAGTTGGAGGATACCGAGGGCGTAAAGCCAGCAGCAGTGTGCCAGTCAGGAAAAGATCTCATGGGAAAAAAGGAGCCATGGAGTCTCCAGGAAGAAACTTGATCTGCGCTCCTGCTAACATTCTCTCTTTTTGACTTTTCTTTGCTACGGCTGTATATCATTCTGTCAATTCACGTTGCTTATGCCAGCTTATCTGCAGCCCGATTCCCAGAATGAAACCGATTGACAATTCGATGGCTTATGTCTACACAGAGTGTGGGAAGTCTGGTTCTGTGAGCCACATGTCTGTTTTGTTTTTGTTGAAAGCTTTACATTCATTGTTTTTTCCCCTCTCTTTTCTTTCATATCACATTAATTTCTTACAGGTTGCTACTCAAACCCCTGCGGGCCACACCCTGGCGCTGTCTCAGCTCACTCACCTCACACCTAATACTCAGCAGGCCAATTAGAAGCGTATTAATCTGCAGCTTAAACCACAACCACCATACAAACACACACACATGCGTGCACACTCACACAGTGCCGCTTGCAATCACACCACATCCATGCCAGCCTCAGACCCCTGGTTTGTTTGAAGAAGTGAGCGTTAATGATTCTTCTCCTCTTTTACTGCTGTGTAAAGCCAAAGGTGCAGCTTTATAAAGGCTCTGGCACCTCGGCGTGCGCGACTGCACATGAGCGCGGCGCTTTTGGCATCTCATTGTGGTTTCCATGAAGCTTCCAACTTTGAACTCTGAACTTTTTGTGGAGTCTGAAAGTTTAAACTATTAAACTGAGCTCATTGTCGCTCAAGATTTGCTGCACCCCCCACTGTATTTCTAAGCAAAGAAAGAAATGCCACAGCTCCAATTGACATTTAATGGGAGGCTTATGATTGATCACACGGGCAGTAAAGACATCAAAGTTTTCTGCTTCACTTGGACTCCCGTCTGAGTAAGACAATAAGGTAGCCCAGACAGTCTGTGTGTATATATGTGTGTTATTGTATATAGTTCTGAGCCTGTGTGGTGTGTGTGTACGTGTTGGTGGCACTGAGGGAGGGCCTCACATGGCGTCTAGCATACTTGTTCAGGGGAATTTCAGAAGTAAAGGTGGCGTGAGTGAGTAACAGCAGAAATAACGGACACACAGCTTCATTAGAGATCAAAGCTCTACGCCTGGCGTAGCGACGGCGGCATCAGCTAATGATGGCCGAGCTTCACTCTCATTCTACACTAAAAGGGCTCTTACGCTTTGTGTCTCGTAATGATCGGGGGCTTTAGTCGAATCCCACCGTAAAAAGAGGCTTTGTTGAAGCTTTGTTGTCACTAATAAAAAGTGTGCCTGCTATGAGCACACATGGAAGGCTGATAACTGCACTCCCACACACATACTAACAGGCACCAAGCCAGTAGATGACAAACATTTAGACTATGCATATACGGGCATCAGTGCGCACACAGACACACACACGCAGACACACAAATAGACATTGGCGTGCGTGCATAATCTCATAAGGAGTGCTGCTGGGCCTGGTCTCAGTTTCTCCTGTTGCAAAAGTAAACTGTACATTCGAGTTAAAGCTTGAGGCTTCGAGCTGCTGTGCGCTTCCAAAGACTGGTTTCATTTCGTCATCTATCTGTCGAATGCATTTACGATCTACATCTCAGTTATTTAGCAGACGAATTCATCCGCAGGGAGCCCATGGTCACTGAGAGTGCACAATCAAAGACTTCATAACTTCATAAAAGCCCACAGGCAAAGTCAAAACCATTACAGCTAGCGGGGCAAACATTCTCCGGCAATCAGAGTCAGGGTGATTTTGTACAGTGGGATGTGGGAGCATGTGTTTGGCCCTGATGGTGCAGCAGTGATGAGCTCGGGGCACTTGGAGGTGAACAAGCACACTGGGCAGAAGTCTGAAGAAGAGGTGGTTAGGAGTGGGAGCTGGAATAACACTGCTATTTCCCCCCACAGCTGCCATCTAAACAGAGAAAATAGGTCGGAGTTTATGTGTGTGTCTGTGTGTGTCTGTGTGTGTCTGTGTGTGTATTCATAAGCTGTCATAACTGTTTAGACTGTGTTTCATTCCTCTGGAGTCAATCAAACATTCTCAGCATCTGCTTGCACCATCTCTGTAGTCAGTGCAGGCTGCAAAAATATCCTCCTTAATAACTCATTTAGCCTGAAAGTAAGTCCTGTCTTGTTTTAGAACACTTCTGTCAAAATGACTTCAAATGTTCTCAGTGAGCAGAATGAACACTGTCCTGAAATGATGTGACACCAAAGAAACATTTGATTTTTCATGAAGAAAAAAGTGAAACACTCTCATAGCACAGGCAGTATACATTCTGTATTTGAAAAAAAAGCACATATATAACACAAATAGTACCTGCATGCAATTCATCTGAAATATGAAAATGAACTCACAGCAGTCGAAGTGAGTGCAGTCCACTGAAAGCCATTTTGGGGATACAGCGCAGCGAGTTATAGCTCAGAATTCTGCAAAGTAAGATCGTCACAAGTGTCACATTTAGGTAGAATTAAAACAAAACTTTTCTAGTTGCAGATAAATTAAAATGACAGTCAAGGCTGGTTAAGACTTACAGAGTGGTAAGCTGACTCATGTTAGCGAAGGATGAGTTGGTCAGAGAGTTTATCTTGTTGTTGCTCAGGTCTCTGAAACGTAAAAAAGGAATCATTCACTGTACTGATCAACACCAGGGGTGTCAAACATAAGGTCCGGAGGCCAGAATTGGCCCGGCAAAGACTCCAATCTGGCCCACTGGATGACTTAGGAACAAGAATTTTGGCATGAATTTTGGACTGTAAGAACCGATAAAGACCCCCCCCCCACACACACACACACACCTTTTTATACTACACCAAAGTAATTAAGCAATAGATAATCAATTAAATGACAGTAAAGGTCTTTCTGTTTTATAATTACACAACAGTCTAGGCAACGAGCTACCAGATCTTTTGCTGTAATTTTATAAAGCTGTTTCTTAGACTTTAGGCTCAAAGAATCATTCTTAAGCAACATTTCTTTGTGTTGTAGAAAAACTGACATACTTGAAATTGCACTTCATTTTATTGCATTAATATATCTCAGGGATTAAATGTGCAGGTAAACACAAAGGCTTAACATCAAAGTGAGCTGTATGTGGCCCACGGTGTAATATAAGTTTGACATCCTGGATATAGACCTTGTAATTGAAGATGTACACAGACAAAAAACTTACACCAGCTGTAGGTATTTGAAGGCAGACAGTTCCTTTGGAACAACACTGAACTGGTTTCCATCTAGATACCTGGACAGACAGACACAAATAGGTTTGTAATGAACCAGCAGGCGCTATCATTGAAAGATAGAACAGCTACAGCAGACTGAAAATATTTACCAGCACTGTTTCTTAATGTATTTTCAATCTAAGATTCAACTGATCCACTCATGGCTCTGGTAACCAGTTGGCTACCAGTTGGCTACCAGAATATTGGGATAGTGAAAAAATGAATAAAAGAGAAATCATTATCAGTAGCTGATGATTACTGTGCAATCCCTGTTTTACTCTTCTACACACTATTTAACTGCATCACAGCCTGCTCAAACAGGATTGTTAAAAAAAGTTAGAACTTCAGTCAGTCTACAAATGAAAACCAGAAAGCTTCTGGTGTCAGATTCTGCATATTCATGTACGGATATCTGCTTACAAGATTTTAAAACAATGTTGCTTGTCAAGACTAGAAGTCAAGCATAGCAAGCATTCCACAGTCATGCTGTTTAAGTAGTCCCATTTCACACAGATACTGGGCTAAGAATCACTTCTACTGTGAAAGAGTGACAAAGAAAAGAAGACAAATGTGTTACTTTCAGTGAATTTGCTTTTTTCTGATTTTCCAGTTTAACAACAATTCCTAAATGTGACCCAGCACTTTTAAAGTGATGTACAAACCCTTGTGTTTATGTGGGCTATGCAAGTGAGTGATGTATACAAGGCACACAACCACCCTCCTGATTACCAACACAAAGTCCTACTAGTGGTGTGTCACTTTGATAAATGGCTGATTTAGGGCCTGGTCCTTCTGAGCAGAGCTGCAGGCTCCTGCTATTGTTCTTGACTGTACACAGGGTGGGAAGCACAGGGTGCGTGGGTGCGGGGAGGTGGGTAGTTAGGAGGCCTTTGGGTTCAGTGGTAATGATAGGTAATGACGGTGCTGAGGACACTTGGGATAATGATGGAGTAGCAAACTCTCCAGATGACAAGATGAAAGCCCAGAACAGAGGGGTACACCTGGTCACACCTGCTGGGACAATGACAGGCCTTAAGGCTCGCACAGCGTGTGTGTGTGTGTGTGTGTGTGTGTGTGTGTGTGTGTGTGTGTGTGTGTGTGTGTGTGTGTGTGTGTGTGTGTGTGTGTGTGTGCCTGAGTTGGTCTGAACCACTTTAAGCATTATTGGAAAGTTCCAGACCTATTCCATTTCCTCCCCTTTCCATTGAAAACTGCTCATTAAAATGTCCTGTTGCTCCCCTATGCTCCTGTGGACAGGCTTTTGGCCCTCACACAAATATTCACGCACACACACAAACACACACACTAATCCTTGGCTCTGAGTGTGAGAGTGACATCAGTGCTAGCCCTGAAGGCTGTGAGGAACATAGAAGAAGAATGTCTGAGAGAATAACTACAGGGTTTATTGACTCCTTTCCTATTCCCTAAGTGACGCGATGTGTTTTCTTTGCCCCTGCTGTTAACACTTATCTTTTTTAGAGGCTCATAAAGTCCACTTTACATTTTTTTTAATGATCTTCCTTGCTTTTAAGGAAAGATGAGGCGAAAATAATACCTGATAAATATAAATGCAATTGGAGCAATTAATTCCAAAGAACTCACAGTTCTGTCACATTCCTGGGGATGCCTTTGGGCAGTGTGTGAAGGTGCTTGTTACTGCAGCGCACCACGGTCTCTAAGCATGTACATTCACTGGGACACTGGGGCCGAGGCACACAGCTTGTCTCCTCTTGGCCTGGGATAAAAGAAGAGAGATATGAGAGAGGAAGACAAAGAAAACATGACCATGAGGGCAGACGTAAATGGAAACAAGCCAAAAAAATAGCTGTTTTTTCTGACCAAAAACCCCCCAAACTTTAGATAGAGTAAAAATAGAAAGCAAACCGAAAGACAGCACAGCATCACAATAAATTAAACCTGACAAGGCATTGAGAAAATAAAGAAGGAAGAAGTAAAAGATGTGAAAAGCACAAAAACAAAAATTAAAGGACAGAAAGAGAAAGGAGACTCGCTAATGTAGTATTGACCAGCAAAGGCAAAGAATGGAAGCTGCCTAAAGCCTGAAGACAGGTCTAACAATCATTCAGGTGCAAACAGGGTGACTGATCAATAAGGCAAACAGCTCAATAGCTCCACTCAGCATTTCATTGATCAGCAGCTTAGGAACTGCTGAGTATCAATCTATTCAGTAAACAAAAGACTCACACAGCAGTGGCCATTATTTGAGATTATCTCAGAAACTTTAAACAGCTCGTCTTTATAACATACTATGGGTTAAAATCTTCATCAGTCACACCCAGGTTAGTTTCAAACAGAGAAGGATTAACATATCCTATTTAAGATGCTTTTCTCTTTTCAAGGAGGGAAAAAACTCCACTTACACGGGAGCTGTGGTATAACGTGAAGTAAAGCACTCAAAGCTGCCTACCTTCCTCACAGCGGAAGTCAGGCAGAGCCACATCCTGGAGCGGGATCTCCTTCAGGAAGGCAGGACGCTGGCAGCGAGGGTTACCTGTTACAATCTTCCTGCTCCTCAGCCAATCACCTAGCCAGGCCAGCCGACAGTCACAGTTGAAGGAGTTGGCCAGTAAGTTACTGGGAGAGAGTGAGAATAAAACAGACTGTGAGTGTCAGGGTTCCTGGGTCGGTGACCCAGTGTTTTCAGTTCACACTCACTGTTTATCTACTGCCTGTTCCACTTCCTGTTTTATTGTGTTAGCCTTGGTCTGTGTGTATTATGTTCAATCCTCTTCCCATTATCATTAGTTCATTATGTTCAGCTGTGTACTCACCGGTCCCTCATTATCATCATTATCACCAGTCTGTGTATTTAAGCCCTCTGTTCTACCCATTCAGTGTCGGGTCATTGATGATGTTGTTTCTGTCGTGTGTTCCGTCCAGTCAGTCAGTTAGCCAGCCAGCCAGCCAGTCTACCAGTCCGCTAAGTCCAGCCAGCCAGCCATCCATCCTATCATCTGTTGTCTACATATTCAATAAACCTCGTTCTGCACCACGAGTCCTGCATGTGGGTCATCCCTTCCTCGCCTCCGCACACGAGCCCTGACAGAATGACCCGACCCGTGCCAAGAAGACACGCTTTTGACCCAGCGGACTCGGACCTCTACGAGCGGCAGGAGGTAGCGCTCTCCTTGTGGGCTGAAAAACTCAAGGAGAGACAGCGGCTCTTCGCGGAGCGAGAGCACGTCTTCGAGGGCACTCGCTTGGCTCTGGGCGGGCCTCGGAGACGCCGCGTTCCCCCACCTGCTGCCTCACCTGCACCGGAGCATCTGCCGCGGAGAGTGGACGTTTCACGCCGCGCTTCGGCCGCTCCCTCTCTCGCCACTCCGCTCCACGCTCACACATCACCTGCCTCATTCACCGGACCTTCAACCTCGCCACGGCACAGCGGCTCCGTCTTCCACCTCGGCTCAACAGAGGCTCCCGTGCCAGAGGCTCGGACGTGTACCCCGCCCGCTTCCTCCTCCCGGAGAAATCGGCGCACACGCCGCCATAAAACGGACCACTTTCAGCCACTCCCGATGGTGAGCTCCAGTGACTGTTTTTCGCACTCACCATCTGATTATTCACTCAAAACGCACAATAACCCCATCTCTGATTCGTGGGATGTTTCCCTCCTGGAAGATTCTGTGGACTGGGAAGTTTTGTTCTGCTCTGCTCTCCCAAAGACTGTAAATAGTGGTGGCAGGAAAACCAGAACAATCCCCAATAAACCTGCTAACATCACACACCCAGTCATTATCTCCACTCCCGTCAGTCAGTCTACCCCCACACCAGTGCCAGCTCCCAGGAGGAGGGCAGCTGCGACCCAGTCTACCGCCACACCCGCTTCGGTTTCTCGAGTGGGGGTGACTGGTGTCCAGCCACCTCCCGTGCCTGTCCCAGCACCTAGGCTGAGGACGGCCAGGATCCAGCCTGACCCCCCTAGAGACTCAGCTGAGGCTCTCCAGCCAGTGCCCTCACGCTCTGGAGGCACGGAAGAGCTAATCAGTCCACCACTTCATCCACCTCCTGACCCAGCCTTTCACGCACTAGCTTTATCCCTGGTTAGGCTGGCTGAAGTGTCCCCTGCTCAGGCACCGGCCTTACTAGCTCAGGCTGTAGCTTTATCTCCCTCATTAGCTCAGTCTGTAGCCCAGCCACACCAACCTCAGCTCCGTCGTCAGCCTCACCTGCTGTTCAGCTTCCAGCCCCGTCAGTTCACTCACCTGCTCTCCAGTCCGCTCCTGTCCAGTCACCCGTAGCTCAGTCTCCTGTCCAGTCACCCGTAGCTCAGTCTCCTCCTGTCCAGTCACCCGTAGCTCAGTCGCCTCCTGTCCAGTCACCAGTAGCCCAGTCGCCTCCTGTCCACCCACCAGTAGCCCAGTCGCCTCCTGTCCAGTCACCAGTAGCCCAGTCGCCTCCTGTCCAGTCACCAGTAGCCCAGTCGCCACCCGTCCACCCACCAGTAGTCCAGTCGCCCGTCCACCAACCTGTTCAGTACCCAGAGCCTGCTGTGAGCTACCCTGCTGCCCAGCCAGGGGTTTCCGCACCCGCTGGCCCGGCCGCTCCTCAGCCAGGGGTTTCCGCACCCGCTGGCCCGGCCGCTCCTCAGCCAGGGGTTTCCGCACCCGGTGGCCCGGCCGCTCCTCAGCCAGGGGTTTCCGCACCCGCTGGCCCTGTCCTGTGTGTGCCAGGGGCTCCAGTGCCCACTGGTTCTGAGACCGTTTTCGCTGGAGGGCCCGAGGAGCCCGTCCGGCAACCTTCCTCGTCAGCTGGGGGTTCAGGAGAACCGCACCAGCCTCATGTCTCGTCAGCTGGAGGGCCCGAGGAGCCCGTCCGGCAACCTTCCTCGTCAGCTGGGGGTTCAGGAGAACCGCACCAGCCTCATGCCTCGTCAGCTGGAGGGCCCGAGGAGCCCGTCCGGCAACCTTCCTCGTCAGCTGGGGGTTCAGGAGAACCGCACCAGCCTCATGCCTCGTCAGCTGGAGGGCCCGAGGAGCCCGTCCGGCAACCTTCCTCGTCAGCTGGGGGTTCAGGAGAACCGCACCAGCCTCATGCCTCGTCAGCTGGAGGGCCCGAGGAGCCCGTCCGGCAACCTTCCTCGTCAGCTGGGGGTTCAGGAGAACCGCACCAGCCTCATGCCTCGTCCGCTGGAGGGCCCGAGGAGCCCGTCCGGCAACCTTCCTCGTCAGCTGGGGGTTCAGGAGAACCGCACCAGCCTCATGCCTCGTCCGCTGGAGGGCCCGAGGAGCCCGTCCGGCAACCTTCCTCGTCAGCTGGGGGTTCAGGAGAACCGCACCAGCCTCATGCCTCGTCGGCTGGAGGGCCCGAGGAGCCCGTCCGGCAACCTTCTTCGTCAACTGGGGGTTCAGGGGAACCGCACCAGCCTCATGCCTCGCTGTCACCTAGCTCTGCTTCTGCCTCGCCTGGTCCGGCCTCAGACCCTGCCTCTGCCTCGCCTGGTCCGGCCTCAGACCCTGCCTCTGCCTCGCCTGGCCCGGCCTCGGAGCCTTCGTCCTCGCCTGGCCCGGCCTCGGAGCCTTCGTCCTCGTCTGGCCCGGCCTCGACTTTGGCTTTTATTTCGCCTGCTGCAGCTCCGGCCTGTGCTTCGCCTGATCCTGCCTCGTCTGGTCCTGTGCCCACCGGGCCATGGCCAGCACGCCTAAAACTGGAGAGCCGCCGCTGCCTTCCGCGCGGCCGGCCCCTGGACCGCCTTCGCCTGAGTGGCCGCCGTTGCCTTCCGCGCGGCCGGCCCCCGGACCGCCTTCGCCTGAGTGGCCGCCGTTGCCTTCCGCGCGGCCGGCCTCCGGACCGCCTTCGCCTGGGTGGCCTCCGGACCGCCTTCGCCTTCGCCTGACTGGCCGCCGTTGCCTTCCGCACTGCCGGCCTCCCGAACTGTGTCCACGTCACCGCCGTTGCCTTCCGCACGGTCGGTCCACCGGAACAGTCTCGCCTCGGGCCACGTGGCCGCCCACCCGAACTGTCTCTGTGTGGCCTCCGTCCCTCCGTCCTGGGCCCCCTCCGCCCGCCCTGTTCTGGTTCTTTTTCGTTTGGCCGTCGGGTGCCGGCCTTTGAAGGGGGGGTCCTGTCAGGGTTCCTGGGTCGGTGACCCAGTGTTTTCAGTTCACACTCACTGTTTATCTACTGCCTGTTCCACTTCCTGTTTTATTGTGTTAGCCTTGGTCTGTGTGTATTATGTTCAATCCTCTTCCCATTATCATTAGTTCATTATGTTCAGCTGTGTACTCACCGGTCCCTCATTATCATCATTATCACCAGTCTGTGTATTTAAGCCCTCTGTTCTACCCATTCAGTGTCGGGTCATTGATGATGTTGTTTCTGTCGTGTGTTCCGTCCAGTCAGTCAGTTAGCCAGCCAGCCAGTCTACCAGTCCGCTAAGTCCAGCCAGCCATCCATCCTATCATCTGTTGTCTACATATTCAATAAACCTCGTTCTGCACCACGAGTCCTGCATGTGGGTCATCCCTTCCTCGCCTCCGCACACGAGCCCTGACAGTGAGAGCAATAAAACCTAAAATTAAAGCTAGGCGTGTGAGTGTGGCAGGATCTTACAGAGTGGACAGAGTCTGGAGGGTGTCGAAGGCTCCGGGTGTGATTGTGGTCAGCTGGTTGTCATACAGAGACAACAGACGGACGTTGTGAAGCCCTGTGAAGCTGTCATTGTGGATACAGCTGATCTTGTTGTTTCTCAACATCCTGATGACAAAAGAAATACACATTAATAAAAAAAAAACATCAGAAACTTTTCCAAATATGGACAAGTATGGGGTTGTGACTCACAACATTCGCAGTCCCTCAAGGCCACGGAACATCCCACTTCGAACCGAGTCCATCTGATTGGCTGTGAGGTGAAGCTCATTGACAGAGGACGCGCCTTCAAATGCCCCATCCTCAATCTCTGTGATCTTGTTGTTGCTGAGGTTACTGTGTGTTTGTGGGGGGAGAAAGAAAGCATGTCGGAGAATTAAAAGCAGCACTTACTCTTTAGAGAGTGACTGCTGAAAGGTAAGAGGATTTCTACTTACATTTTCTTCAGCTGGGAAAGGTTCTTAAAAGCTCCAGTTGCTTCTAGAGTTGTAATCTCATTGTTGTTAAGGCGGCTAGTGGGAATAAGATTGAAAGGTTTAATCATTCAGACGGAAAAATCCATTCAAATTCTCTTTAGATATTCACTGTGAGTTTTAAAATTTGATTCGTCTACAACTTCAGCGCACAAAAGATTCTTCAAATACTTTTTTTTCTTGTTTGCTTACAGTTCGGTGGTGGATGCAGGTATGTGCTCTGGGATTTTGGTGAGCTTAAGGTTGGAGCAGTCCACAACATTCGACTCACAGCGGCACTTGGGAGGACAGACTGGATCACTGTTACATGCATTGTTCAGATGGCTGTCCTCTGTGCCTGAAAAGGAGAAAAAATAGACATTGTTACGGCACAACATATAACACGAGTCATTCTTCCAAACCAGCACAAGTGCCTTCAATCCCATGATGTTCGCAGTCACGCATGCGCCCCCTCAGCAGCTGTGTGTCAGCAGTTTGTCCTGTTGTGACCGAAGAGGAGACTTCCCTACTTTAGGGTACCTTAGGTGCCCTATAGAGCATCCTGCAACCCTCCTACCATTGATAGGAGAAGATGAATGGGTGAGTTACTTTAGAGAGAGGTGATGGAGCATTGGGGTGAAAAGAGAGAGGATTTGGACAGCCAGCTTGAAGCAGATCACCCAAGGGACAGAGAATGAAGGAAGAAAGGAGGATGAGAGAGGCACAGGAAATGACAGGTGGATTTGAAGGAAAGGAGAGAGAGGAAACAGATGCAAAAGGAGGAAAAGAAGAAAGACGAAAGAGAAATGAAAGGTGAGCGGCGGACGTGCAGAGAGACGCCTGTCCCGATAGAGCGAGAATAAGGCAGCGAGGGGAATGTGGGACGTTTTCCTGCACCTCCTCTGTCTATGAATAGATGTTACGTGCCAAAAAGTGTGCTTCAAGTTACATCATGGCTGCTCAATAATGAAAAAGCACTGGGAGCTACTTAGAACAGTGTGTGTTTGTCTGTGAGTGTCTATTGTGCCCCGGTGTGTGTGTATGTATGCATTTATATGTGCATTTAGAGTGTATGTGTATATATGTTCCATTTAGAGGGAAAAAGCCGGAATTTGTTTTAGAGCTTTGTTTTGTGTCCCATTCCCCTTTTGCATGCTCACATCAGTGCACCATTCTGCCTGAGGTTTAGCGATGACGTCAGTGGAACCGCACGGGGCACCCAGACCACAGTCATGAGCAGGAAAACCTCAAACAACCAGGACAAAATCCTACAGTTGAATATCAAAAATCTGTCCAAACAAGACCTAATCCCAAAACCTCATTGCTGACTTTATTAGAATACCTTTGGACAGTGACAAAAAAAAATTCCCAGAAACCACTTCCTCTTGTTGCCTGTGCAAAAAACATTTTTTCTGGAGCTGTGTCACTTCTCAGTGGCTCAGCGGAGCGGAGGGTGCAGACAGACACGGTAATGCTGGTCATTAAGGAACTTTTCCCTCGCTAGGCCAGACACAGGAAAAGGCATTTCCTGCGATGGAGGAAGCAATGAAAATACAGCACAGAGCTTTGATCTCGAGGATGTAGAGGAGCCAGGGGAGATTTCGTGAGCCTGAGTCATCGTCATCGTCACAAGTGCGTGGTGGTGACACTTTTACTGTCAGCAGATTTACACGAAATCAGAGAAAATAGAGGGCAGAGGGATGAGGTTTTTCCCTCTCTGAGGTGCAAAGTGACTCATCGCTGGAGTTGCAGAAGTTCTCATAAATCTCTGCAACTCGGCCCCCATTATCAAAGTTACTGAATTCCCATGCTATCAGTGATTTGGACGTGTGTTTCCATTGTGGAAGCTTTAATTGTTATCAGTCAGGAGAGGGTTAAATTCTTATTAATCACGTTCCGCTTTGATCTTCTTTCTGCTTATATAGGACTCCCATTTGTTCTCTAAGCCAGTGCAAGCTTTATCTCAACTTAGCACACAAAGACACATTAATTTCCACACACGTACACACAGATATACAAGCGTAGACAATGAATCACCCAAGCATATGCAACCCCACTAAGGCACACGCACATACACACACGCAGACTTTGACACACATCACTGCTCCTCCCGGTTATTTTCTTGGAAGTGCTCTTGTTAAGAGGTCCGGAAACATCCGCCGATAGGAATCTCAGTCCTCTGGTGGGCTTTATTTTCTTTAGCTTTTACTGATAGAAAGGACACACTTTCTTTCCCCCTCTGTCTCGCTCCCTCTGCCTCCTTTTCTGTCCCTCTCTGTGACTGACTGTCTGTGCTAATGCCAAAGCAAAGACACATTTCCTTTGGACTATCTGCTGAGACTGTTAGGGAAACAAAGTTGAGAAGAAACAGATGCTCTCACACATATATATCACATTAAAATTCACACATAGGGGCAGTAACTCTTGGGCGCTATTAGGTATTCTCGTGTGCACTTTTATCTTAAGTATCTCAACAAACGGCATATTTTACTTGTCACTTTAAAATTGCCAAGGTTTATTTTTTTGGTTGTTATTTTTGAAACAGCGAAGGGAAAACTGTTGTCCAGACAATATCTTCTTAAGGAAAGGCCTTGCTTATTTCAGCAAGACAATGCCAAAGCAAATTTCGCACAACACTGCCTGCCCTGCTATCCAAATCTATCAACCAGTAAAACATTATGTGCTTTATGAATAATGACAAAGGAGGCCATAACCTGCAGAAATAGTAGATCGGGAAAGAGGAGGGAAACGTTTTGCTTTTAAACCGACAGCGATTGCCGTCTCCAACTGCCAAATGCTTACTGCCTATTTTCAAAAGAGGTGATGCAACACAGTTATAAGTGCTGACTTATTTTGATATTTCAGAGCATGTTGCTAAATCAAATTCAGATTTTTCATAAAAATTGACATTTCCCACACCAAACATTTGGCATTGTTTTCTGTTAATTACATAATTTTAATTGGCAAATCACTGATTCCTACAAGACTTCCACATGAGTTTGGCTAACCTGCATGTTCATATCTAGCATGATCATCTGAATGCTTGCTGTTCTTTCTGACTCAATTATAGCATTTTTAGAAATGATTGCAAATATACAAAAGTAATGCCCGGGCTGTAATAAACTGAATTTTTTTTCCTTTAATTTGTGGAGAACTTTGTTTAAATGAATAGTAAGCAATGGAAAAGTGATGCTGGTAGATGGCTGCAGGTGGAAAATTAGAGAAAAGAGAACGACAATGATAGGGGTGAAGGTTTACAAGCCACTCACCTGGGATGACGTACTGCTCTTTGGCTGTGATGGAGAAAAGAAAGAGGGACGGATGTCAGTGAGACCAGTCTGGTCTGCATAGCTTTGGCACTGCTATGCTTCATATCAGTCATATATAAAGTTTATATATGACGACACATGATTTAAGGTATATGACAATTAAACAGAGAAGCCTAGGACTATCTCTGTGTGGCAATATGGAGACACTAGTAACAATGTAAAAAGGTGGTAAATATTTGGCTGTTGCTAAGGAAGGGTGACATGAGGGGAAAGAAGGAGACGGTGAGAAAGAAGGAAAAAGTCAAAAAGGAAAAAAAAAGAAAGTAAAAACAAAGATCGAGTCAAACAAATGAGTCTATAAAGAAGTGTGAAACCTCAGCAGGTCAGAATGCCAGACAGCGTAGCAAAGTGTGTACACACAATGGTGGGCACACAGTGGAGGGAGTGGGAATGATGGAGTCTGGCTAGTGTCATGAAGAGGAGAGAGAGAATAAGGGGCCATGAAGGAAACATGAGCCCGGTGGGTAGTGAGCAATGAAGAGAGCAAGAGGAGACAGCGGCTGGTAGGGATGGGAGCCTATGACTGGCAAAGGGCAGGGGAATGGTGGGCACAGGCAGAAACTCTAAGCCCTAACACCAGCCTGGACTGGTGATCTCAGCTCACTGCGGTTTGAATGTGAAACCAGACTCACGATGTGGTATTATGCAGGGAAAGTGGAGAAAAAGCAAACAATCCCTCTCTCCTTGGCCCCAAGTTCATCTGGGCAGATATTGATTGAGTAGCAGCAGCACAGCAAATGATAGGCAAAGTAAAACCTTCTGCCGGGACTGATCGCTCATTGAACGCGCTATCATGGAGGGATAAAAGTCACTCCCAGCAGAGAGAAAGACAGAAGGTCAGCGAGGAGCAGCGTGAGACAAGTGGCATAAAAACAACAAAGCCTGTCTGAGAAATAGAGAAGACCAGCAGGGATGAATTTCAGCAGAGTGACACGGAGCCACCGGCCTACCAGAGCAGCGGAACTTCTTGCTCTTTATTTGCCCGATGCGTTTGTTTGCGAGCCGCCGTGGGCTGGCACAGCGGGCGCCGCTCGTCTCGATCGGGTTGGTGCGCAGGTAGTCGGCCAGCCACTTCAGATTACAGTCGCAAATAAATGGGTTCTGGGCCAGGTGACTGGAAAAAAGTTGAGAGGAAAAGACAGAAGAAGAAAGGGAATAAATACATGAAAACTGATGTTCATGTGTGGGCACAGACTCTCACCTGGAACCACAGAAACACATACCTGAGCAATAATTTAAGATTAAGACTTGAAAAACACATTTATTATCCAACCAGACCGTTTCTGTGTCATTTGTTCACTTTGGAAGACATATAATAGAACTAAATAGCGCTCTCTGAGTAGTGTTTTGTAGCGGGAAAAACAATCTATAGCTGATTTTGTTGTTAACTTCGAGCAGCATCCAGCTTACGTAGCCAGTCTGGGGATGCCAGAGACTGGTAGAAACGCTCATTGTGCACTTCCATCCTGTATTTTCAATGCAAGTGTAAAAACAAGCTTGAGACACTTTAATACAGTGCTGTTTTAAGTTTGTGTGTATGTGTGGTGAGACAAGCCATAGCACCATCATCATCACCACTATCAACCTCAACAGGTGTTTCTATGACAATGAGAAAACCTTATGCTGTATATTTTAGATGCCCGTCTGCTGTCTGTATTGATAGCAGTGTTTGTGTTGCCTTGTTGCTTAGGACAGAAAAAAGGAGACATTAATTTCAATGAATTGGTGTTGTCTCCGTAACAGTGGTGGAAAGACTGGGTGTGGTAGATGTGCTGCTTTTGATCTCTATCTAGCTGGAGAAGCTGTGTGTGTGTGTGTGTGTGTGTGTGTGTGTGTGTGTGTGTGTGTGTGTGTGTGTGTGTGTGTGTGTGTGTGTGTGTGTGTGTGTGTGTGTGTGTGTGTCTGGGTGTTTGTGACGATGATAGATTTACTCACCTCTCTACCTCGTGATTCCATTCCTGTGTTATTACACAGACTTGCAAGTAAACAACTCCTGTGTTGGCTCATGTTTTATGGTAACGGATCAGCATATGTCAGAGCGTGTACAGCAGCGTGTGTGTGTTTCAGTGTGTGTGTGTTTCACTCACAGGGTCTGTATTGCTCGTAGTGAAGTGAAGGTGCCCTTGGCGAGGGTTTGGATCTTGTTGTCATAGAGCGATAGCAGCGAGAGATTCTGCAGGTCCTGGAAGGCGTTGGCACGAACGCAGTGAATCTTATTGGCATTCAGCAACCTGAGAGAAGGGGGAAGAAAAGAAAAGTAGAAAAAAAGGAGGGAGGGAAGAAGGAAAAAGCAACTTGTCAGAATTTTTTTATGTATTCATTCATTATACATTCCATCTAGAAAACTATGCATAGGAACAAAGTTTATTTGAAGGTTATGACTTCTTTACTGAGTAGGAGTACAGGGTGCCTGGTATTGAATATATGCCCGCAGAGTGTCTTGTGTGTGTGTGTGTGTGTGTCTGTGTGTGTGTATGTCTTTGTAATCCACTTACAGAAGTTGTAATGCATAGAGGCCGTCAAACACCCCCTTAGGCAGGTCGGTGATCTTATTTCCATACAGCACTCTGCAAAATCACAACACAGACTCGCTTTAGTCAGAATATGACAGCCCACTGGCTCCTCATGCACAAGCTCAGCTCGGGGCTACTTACAAGGAGTTGAGGGACCGCAGCCCCTGGAAGGCATCAGGAGCTATCTCTGAGATCTGGTTGTTGCTCAGATCTCTGTGTTGGAGAAGAACACATTAAAATTAGTCAAGGAATTTGAGAATTTGGGAAAAAGGCCAGTTTCCTCTTTTTATGAAAAGCCTGACTCCTTTGAAGGTGGGGCGGATGCATGGCCCCTGCTTCTCGCTGGCATCAAATATAAGCAAACGTACTGCGAGCTGGATGAGGATGACTTCCAGCTTTCTCCCATATTTAATGGTGCGTCTCTTCAAGGGAGCCTTGGAGCCAATCAAAACATTTACTTTAATTATTAGTGGCAAACAACCATTCTTCTGCTGCGTTGCTATGTGTGCATGTGCATGTGTGTGTGTGTGTGAGAGAAAGAAAAATTAAAAAAATGTGATGCAGGGCCAAAATCCAAAGTGAAATACGGTAGACTGCCTCTGAACATAGCTGTTGCTAATAGGATCCACAGGCCTCTCCCCACAGGATAACCACTAAGCCCGTGTGTCTATGTGTTTATGTGCGTGCATGTCTGTGTGAATAAATGCAACAGTAAACGAGGAACAGTGGGACAGAAAGGGAGAAAGACAGATGGAGAGACAGAGTTAATGGAGTATGTGGACTGAACTCGAGTCGACTGGATACCTTTGAAGGGAAATCATCATGTGGTGAAGAAGAGGGATATTTTCTCATTTGGGGGTAACAGTTAAATAAGTGGCCATTTGTCTTTTTGCAAAGGACTGAGGTTTCCTGGAAATGAAAACGCAGCAAAGGAGCCAACATGTGCACTGGTGTGTGTCTGTAAACTCAGACACTAGCGTGTTTACGCATGTGGCGGTGAGTGAGGCCGCTTACTGCATCCCTGTCTAAAGGGATGGTTCATGTGTAGGTCATTCAAACTGGGACAAGGTGAGAGAGAATGTGTGGGGTTGACATTTACTGGAAGAAAAGGACATGCAGGGTCAGCACAAGCGGTGCACAAACCACGAATAGCAAACGCTCAGACAAGTGCACAATAGCCTTTAAAAAACTTTTACTCAGCTGATTTTGCCTCTTAATTAAATATTGAACCTCTCTGAGTGAGTCATTTTTCAGAAAGCCCGGTTAAGATTATATGATGAATCTGAAGAGACATTCATCATAATGTATAGATGCTGTCTGCATACTGTGTGCTCAGGGTGTAGGACATAGGACTGGCCTAGCCATTACGACTATATAGCCAGCTGAATCAATAGAGCCTCTAGGGTCAACAAAGATACGTGACCATGCATTGTTGTTGCTAAAAGCAGAATGAGCAGCAGTAGCAGGTCATGTATGTTAAGAAGAACAGATCAAGACCACTGATTTAGATACATTTTGTCTCTGCTTTTGAGGCGTTCAGATTGGGTTTGGCACCTCTAGAAAAATCAGATAAATATGCCACAAATAGGGATGGCTGTAACTCAGGAGGTAGAGCAGGTCATCAGCTAATCGCAAGGTTGGTGGTTGGGTGCTCCACTCTCCCATCTTTAGCATCCTTGGGCAAGATACTGAAGATCAAGCTGTGTCCAGTGGAGTACAAATGTATAGTTATAGAGATGCATACCGCATTCGCTTGTTTGAATGAGCTATGTTGTACAAAGTGCATGAGTAGAAAAGCACTATATAAGTACCATTAATTTCCTGTAAGTCTGAGCTTAGAGTAGGGTCTCTTGTGCTTGTGAATCGCTTTGAACTGCATTTGATTTGTTTGAGAATGACTCTGTCATTAAATCTTCAGTGATTAGTTGCTTGAATAGGATGTAAGTTGCTTCATTTGTTGCATTTCTGTACAAGGTTCAAGTTTTTATGCACTTGTTGCATTTGTAATTCAACAAAAAACCCTGCTTTAATTTCTATGTATATCTTTAAATGGTTGTAACAATATTCAGTTAAACATAATGACTTTTCTTGTTGCTAATCTTACTGTTAATGCAATGCCTTTTTAGTTTAAGGGATTTATTCAAGTTTAACATAGACATTGGACACACCGGATAGTCTGGTTTGTCATTGCTGACATTTTTTCCAATATATATAGTATAGCCTCAAACAAAAAAACTAATTAATTTTAGTATAAAATATAAAATATTTTGGGGATTACCTTGGAGCTACATTAAGACAGCAGCTGCTTTGCTCTGTCTACTGCTCTCTGTTCACCTCATCTGAACTTCAAACTGTCCCCGGGGCTGGATGATAAAACCGTGAGAATTCCTTTAAGAAGGACAGAAAAACTCCCTGACCTCCGGTTTCCTCCATCTCCCCGCTGCTATGTCAGTCAGATCTGGTGGTGTTGGAGGTATGGGTTTGGCTGCCTGGTTGTGTGCTGGCTAGTTGGCCGGACAGCTGGCTCAACGGGTGAAAAACCACTCCGTGTTTAACTGCCCGCCTGTCACTGTTCAGAGAACGAAGCCTCAGCCCTCATTCCAACACACTCTCTGTCCCCTCATCATCATCGTCCCAGCCGGTGGTTTGCAGTTTGCCCACGCAGGCACACAACACACACACTCAGACTGGACACAACACTAACCAGGGGAATACCAGTATATAGCACTGAAAAATGAGAGCTGTTATTACGCTCATGTAGGATGTGAGTGCTTGCTTTCCATGCCACCACTAGTCTGAGAACAAGAATTTGTTCTTAAGGCACAGACAAAATAAATACTTCATGCTCCCTGGATGTGGAATGAGAAGACCGCCAATTGTCGCTTCTTTTTCCAGCCCTAAACTTCTCGTTCTCATCTGTATTATTTAGCCCTGAGGGTGAGTGTACTGATGTACTTACATCCTACGCAGTTTCTTGTAGGGAGAGAAGGCTCCGGGTGGAACAGACTTAATCCCATTCTGCTCCAGACGTCTGAGAGGAGAGAAGTGGAGAGGAGAGGAGAAGAAGATATAGTGTTATTTAAACAAACAATAGAGTTCTCCATGTTAACAGAGTTGAGTAATCACCTCTGACCCTTAGTGATTGGCCTGATTATATTAGTGGAGATCTATTCCCCAGCTGTAATAGGTCCAGGCATGTTGGAGTCATAACATCATCAGAACCATTAAACAGTGTGAATGCTAAAGTGCTGAGGAATAGGACTGGAGGGGAAAATGCTCGGTCTTGGTTTGTGTGAGAGTGTTAAGGCCTTTTTTTTTTTAAACTAAAAGTCATATTTCTTTGTGAGATAGCATTTACAGTTTCCAGCACTTATGTTCTCATATGAGATCCTGAGATCAATAATGATCTCACTTGTTCTTGTTAAATTCGCTGTTATCCTCAGGGTGTCTGCAAAGTGTCTACTGAAACCTTTGCAGCAGGGTGAAATATTGCTTCTTTGAGTTTACTTTTTCCTCTGAGCCTAAGAGCTGCTGAAGTAAAGTTGACAAGGAAAGCGCTCGGGAAACAAAATCTTACCATAAAACAACTGTCAAAGAATGAAATTAATACACAGACAAACATACACTTGGGCATGTAGTACAGAGCAGTAACCGACTCTAATCAGTCTCAGATGTGCCCAGGGAAATAGACATCCCATTAGAGCGGGTATGCATATGTGCGTTTCAAACTGCTACTTGGGACCCAGACCAATTCCCTTGTGTAACTGGCAGAGGGCTGTTTATCTGCAGGTCAGTTCACAGCTTTTAAAACTGTCCTTACCAAGGCTTAGCAGGGCCCAGAGGGAGCCAGCTGCAAGCCTGTCTGGTTGGTCTACCATTCTGCCTCCCAGCAGAGGGACTGGCTGCAGACCATGAGGCATGGGCCTGCGGTGGGCGGGCGGTTACGGCAGAATCTAAAAATCATTAAGATGCTATTTGTCACCGCAGGGAAATGAGAAATATTTTAAAATCTGCAAAACTCTTTGGCCAAAGGATGGCTGTTGATAGATTTAACCATCACCTTCTTAAGTATGTGACTTCTTGGCGTGCAACCATTTCCACAGGATTTAATTACTCCGTTAGAGGCATTTCAGATTTACTACATGCCTCTTAGGCCTTCTGCATGACTATGTTTATTTCTATCCATGGGGGGTAAATGTTTTGTTGGGTCATTAGCCACAACAGTTAACAGTTTGGGGTTTCCACATTTTTTTTTTATTTTTTATTTTTTTGGTAATCAAGAATCTTTCCCCTTCAAAAGGAGTGGCCTTTAAGGAGAGATATAGAAATCCAACTGACATTCTCAGGATAGCAGTGATTCCAGACCACAGATTCCTGTGGTGGACATGCTCTCTCTGTCTGTTTTTGTCTGAATGTCCCAGCGAGTCTGTGGATTTAGAGAGGAGTGACAGCACTGTGGTTTCCTCTGCCCTCACCATGCGGCAGAGTGGTGGGCCAAGTGGCTTTAGCGCCTTCTCTCATCAACCAGTCTGTCTGACTGGTCCAAACCAGTCTGGCACTCTACATGATGTTTGTATGTGTATGTATACGGCTGCTGTGTATAAGCATGCCTACATGCTGTGGTATCCCGGTGTGTTTCTCTGAGCCAGACAAGGATATACACACACTGCCTGCCTGACAACTTTTAAGCTCTCACATTGTCACTCCTTCCAGATCAATATGTGGAAGCGACTTAATCCCTGCAATCAACACAGGAGCTACTCCGTCCAATTGGCAGACAGGAAAAAAATAAGATAGAATCTCTCAGAGTTGCCAGTGGACCGACGATCAATGGTTTGCATCCAATTTATCAGGCTCAACATTTGTATGTGTGTCTGAGTGTGTGTGTGTTCTCTTGTTTGTATCAGTCTAATCAATGTTCTTCATCCTTTTCATTAGGGCCTGGGCATGGTTTTCATTAAGGGGAAACACATTATGCCTTTGGGTATTCACCCAGTGAGTGCGTGAGTAAGAAGTAGATGGCAGAGCCATAGCGGTGTGGATGAAAGGCAGGGGGGAGAATTTTATGGCAGCATTCACTCATTGCAGACGGGGACTATGGCGCATAATAATCTGTTGTGGTAGCGTTCAGGCTAACTGGGCCTGGTTTCACAAGACAGAGGACCAGAAACCAGCTCACATCCTCGGCAGCCATAAACACAACACTGGCATTCATTAGGGTAAAACGGGGCAGAGAGGTTCGCAATCCTCCGATTTGTACATAATGAGAGCAGCATGCGTGTGTGTTCGTGAGTTACAGAGGGCCTCATTAACAAGGTATTAGGCTAGCCTTGATATCTAGCAGCCGCCCTTGCTGTAATTGCAACTGATTTTATAATGAACTTCAAGCACAGATCAAACCTGCTGCACCAAGTTACAGAACGGACCAGCGCCTCAACCCCCTCTTTTTTAGTTATTCGGCGTTGATTTGTTTCCTTGAAATCCGGCAATGGGGGGAGACAGGGAGGGAGGACAGAGTGAAATGTAGTGATAAAAAAAATGAAGAGAGGAGGAGACACGGGTACAGGAAAGAAAATTGTGGGAATTAAACCTGTAAGGTAAGGCCCTGGTGGGCAGGACAGAATAGGCATAATATAACAGAGTGATTTACCTTTGTGGTCTTGTAAAAGATGAGTCAGAGCATAGTAGAGTTTATTAGCAGAACACAGTAAAGCACCAATTAGATGTGAAGGGCAGGGAAGGTTTTAACATGGCCTAACCCATCTGCTATCCAGATAGACTCCACTCTCTATAAAACGTGCATGATAGAGCTATCCTTCAGAAGCTTCCCTGGTCACCCATTAGTGCAGCTCACTGGTTATTAGTCTCATAGATCATATTAGTGTGTATGATATCCCACTTGTGGAACATTACAACTGGAGGGCATGCTGAGGAGGTCTACAAACCATAAAACATTGCAAAACTGCATCTCAATTTTCCCATGTTTTACAGTTTGTAGACCAGGACTAAAGATCAGGCTGAATTAATTATATCCCAAAAGTAAAAATGCAAGATGCCTGAAGCCTAGCTTTTAGAAATGTCTCTGTATTTCTTGGGTGGTCATTTAATTAGAGAAGAACAAGAAGTGTGGACCAGCATGTCCAAATTAGGAAATTCAGAACGCCACTGCACTAGAAATGGGTCAGGGTTGTTGGGGAACATGGGATCTGTGACTTCCATGGTAGCTGGGTATTTATAAACAGACCCCATGGGGAGGAGGAGACCTAGAAACTTGCTGTGTCCTCCTAACGACACACATGCTCCTTGGAAGAACATGCAATGCGACCGCTGGCTTCCTCCCTTCATCCTCCTTTTTTTCTCACCATGCATAAATCACAAAGTTGCAGTGCCATTTCATGCAGATTTCTGCGAGTGGCATGAAAGCCCGATAAAGAGAACTAAAAAAGACTCGTTTGAAAAGTTTAGCCATGCATTCCTAGGAATTACAGTATCCTGGGCCGTAAACAGTTAATACTCAGACAGATGTTGGAGGGCTGATAAACTGAGGGAGGGATGTTAGTAAAGCACTCGCATGTGGTTCACAGCCATCTGAGCTGATAAGAGCATGCAGTTTCAATCTACAGTCGACCGTAAGACTGTATGTGTCGTTCTCAGTGCACAGCAAAATGATGAATGCCCTGCCAGGTGATTCATGCTGAAAAAACTAACCCAGAACAGCATGCGTACATAAAACAAGCATGCTCATATCTCCCCCGGCCTTGTGAAACCCCTACAATTAAAGAAAACGTTGACTGATGCAAAGAGAATTAAATTAAGAATGTTAAGAATTTTTGAGGAGTTTATAATGAATCTTTTCCATGTCAGTCACTCGTCCATGAAAACACTCTGTAAAGAATTATGGACATTTGTGATAGCTGCAGTGCAGCAGTCATGAAAAATGTATATTTCTAAAGTTTTCAGGCGGTATCAGATTTTGCACTTATTATTTTTCAGACACAGATGGTTTTTATTTGAAGACTTTTTTTTCTTTTGTAAAAGCTTTTTTTTGTCACATGTTTGATAAAGAAAGAAGTAGTGCGCTCACATTTCAGCCATGCTCTCAGGCAGGTTTGCTGGGATGGCAGTCAGACCTTTTCCTCTACAGTCCACGATGTTGTTACTGCAGGTACACATGGCAGGACAAGAGCCTCCACCAGTGCTGCAAGGCTGCGGGCTTGAAGACTCCTGGTGTCCTGAAGAGACAATCAGAGGGAAGGATATGCATAAAAGAGAGGAATGTGGAGCTGCTACAGGTGTGTGAGCACAGGTGAATTTGTTGGTTTCAGGATAACAAGATGTAATGGATGTAATTGCTGGAGATCTTTCTGTGGTGATATAAAGCCCCTCATGCTCCTAATTGAGGCTCAAACTCTTATGCGGCTGCTCAAGTCATCAAGCCTTTGTTTTATAAGCTGAATTGCAAATGAACACGCATTCCTAGGGATGAGAAAAACAAATAAAAGAAAAAGACTTACATAGCTTTTAGAATCAGTGGGTAAGAAACTAGGTTATATATCAAAGCAGTGCCGAAGTAGATGTAGGGGAGAGAAAGCGCTTGAATGAGCTGGAGTGGCAATTGAAGGTCTCCCAATAACATCCATTGATCTCTTCGCAAATATTCCTCCTGAGTCTGCGTTCTCTGGGAAGAACTGATGCCATTCTGCACATTCAGCTTTACAACCCCCCACCTCTCCACTTCTAAAAAGCTTCAACTTTTTAATTTGCATACAGAGCACACAACCCGTCATACTGTCTCTAGATACCTGTTCAAATAGCTATGGCACTGTCAACAGTGTGGTGAAGAGCAGGCGCTTGCGCTGGCAGTACAGCGTGTTTGGTGTGTGCGTACAAGATGTGTGTACGCAAGTCTAACCCAGATAAAATGAATAAAACAGACTTTTAAATGGCCTCATTTACACAGCATTACTAATCCAAGTTTCAAACCATGAATATTTGATCGCGTTCCTATCTATCGCTCAGCTTGTGTGGAAAAATGTTGGCGAGAGAGCCAAGTGGGAGTAGACATTCAGCGAGAGGAAGACAGAGTGAGTGATGGTGAAAGTCGGTGACAGAGAAAGCATAACTCCAGAATCATTATGGTTTACCATAAAATTACTGGCGCGAGCGTTTGGACCATTTAGCTAATAAGACATGTTTAAGGTCAGACTTCATACATCTGGTCAATCATAATCAATTACCTGATGGGACGGAATGCTTCGACACATCTGGGAATCAAGTCAGCGATTATCATCGCGAGTGTGACACTGGTACAGTCCCTCAGCACATGCGATATGAGGCACTGTGATCAGAGGACGGCAGAGGTTTGACAGATCTGGGATCAGGTGTAGGGCAGAGAAAAACTCCCTTCTGATCCAACATGGCATATCTGACAGGCCTGGGATCAGGGGGAGTGCAGAGCACAGCTGGAGCGCCCTTAACAATGACAGCTCTGTGACAGGTACACTTGAGGTGAAGCTGTTTGATGTTTGCTCCTCCCCTGTTTTTTTTTTCCTGCCTATCCCCCATTATCTCTCCAATTCGCCTTCTCTGCTACCCAGTTACCTTCCCATTGCCCTTCTTTTATTTGCTTTCCTTCTTCCAGCAGTTTTCCCCTGCTCCACCTGTACTTTCATACTCCCTTTTAACATCCTCATTTTCAGCCTCTTTATCACTGCAAGCCATTAGCTTCTGTCCATGTGCTCACAAGTCTTGATATTTAACTCCCCTCCATCGCTGGCCTCTTCCCATTTGTCTCCTCTGCAGTTTCCCATTTTTATAGGGTAATTCCTGTTTCACACTACAAGAGCTGTATTGTATTCAACCCTGAAGCAATTTATTATTAATTATTCATCTCAAACACAATATTTTTACTTTTGTATTATATTGTGAGAGCAGTTATGCGGTAGAATTAGTCATCCATTTTTTGTCATATAGAGCATGATGTTGGCACAAGAACCTTTTAACTTTGGGTTTGATCTGCTGCAAACGATCAAGGGAGTTATGCGTAATGTTTGGTTTGAATAAAACAACACACAGAAAAGCCCATTAAGACAAACGGGAGTAACTGTATCCTAAAGCAGAAACTGACGCTTGTGTAATTGGCTACAGCTAAGGGGAAAAAAGATTTTCAGCCAGATTTCAAACCTAAAAACCTTTTTGAAAGAAACAAAATTGTTTGGAGAACAGAAAATGCATCTCACTGCAGAAATTTGTGAGATAACGCAAATGAGTGACTGGTTTTGCACAGGAGTCCCTTCAAGCATTTAGAAAGTTAAAGAAGGAGTGTTTATTCTGCAAATGTTGTTTAAAATCCAATTTTCACCTGGATTTAGTACTTTTTAAATCCGCTTTTCCATTTTTTTTAATCATTAAGTATTGGTATACAGCACACAGCAATGTTTTTTTAAACTATTAAAGAATGACCCCATTTTTAAAGGGGACCGATGATAAATCATTGCCTGGAAAAATATTTTTCCTCAAAGCGAAGCAGTAAATGTGTTACTCTGCTCATTACAGGCAAAAATTTACAATACAGTGGTGCTTTCCAGCCTAAAACTGGGACTGAAAGAAAGTGAGTCATAACACAGGGTGCTGCAGAATTTCATCATATTTCGAATCGATGAATAACACACTGTACCCCGTTTTCCTTCTCCTGCCTCTCATAACAGCAACACGCCTCGCTTCTCCATCTTCTTTTCTTCCAACACAGCGCCACCCCACCCCAAATCCCCCGCAGGTGGCCTGGCCTGGTCACAGCTCACACTAAATACACGCACAACCACACAGTGCTGAACATCAAAAATACTAAAAAAAACCCAAAAAAACAGGAGTATGTGTGTATATGCATGTGCCAGCGAGCCAGTCCCTAATGAGTCCTTCACTGGGAGTTCAACTTCTGGTCACTCATCCTCTCAAGAAGAAACTGTTAGTATGTGTTTGTGTGTGTGCATCACTGTGTACTTACACACACAAATACATAGTAGCGGCAGATTTCCTGCTGGTGTTAGCAGGGACAAAAACGATCAGCTATTGACACTCTCAAAAAAAAAAAAAAAATCAATGTTTGTCTGTCTACAACACTCCTAACTTTTTTAGGTATTTTTACACAACAGCAGCTTATATGTATGCTACATGAACTACAGCTCTCCATCATTCGAAACCTCAACTTTCTGTATCAGTATCCTATCAGAAACCAAATTTCCCTGACACCCCCTGCTCCCCTTTCGTATCTGGAATCGTTACACTCCCACGCTTTGAGTCTCTTTCCCTGGGCGATGAATAGTTAATGATC
This sequence comes from Rhamphochromis longiceps, assembly GCF_057381845.1. Lineage (NCBI taxonomy): Eukaryota > Metazoa > Chordata > Actinopteri > Cichliformes > Cichlidae > Rhamphochromis > Rhamphochromis longiceps. Next base: position 18,410,668 of record NC_140569.1, read on the forward strand.
TGTGCTGTCACGCCGTATGGCTGCGTAAAAATCACAACCCATGGAGAGAGAGAGACAGAGAGAGGTACACACACACACAAACGTAGACACAAACACCCCTCGCAGCTGGCGTTGCAAGTGAGATGGCCTTGTGGGGAGTGGAGGTTCTCATGCTATTTTTCCATTGTCCGGATATGATAACCCCAATGCACGGCATGACACACCCACATGCACATGCTCTCTCTGTCTCTCACACACACACGTGCACGCGCACGCACACACATGCGCACACACCGCAAAAGAAATAGTGATTTCAAAGCCACAGTTATCCTTGTGCTAGAAGGTGAGAAGCTATAAATAATGACAAATTGAGGACAGAGGGTCTACTGTCAATGGGGGCAGCCATCGCTCCAGCTGTGCGCTGGGCATTTTCCTTGCAACAGCGCCAGCTCCTCAAGAGGTGGGCACTCATGCAAAGGCCAGAAGAGAGCATGGGGTTGCCAGGTTATCATGTGGCTGCCAGGTGAATACACACTGAAACAAAAACACAGGATACTTCCTGTGTTTTTGTGTCAGTGTGACCAGGGGACCGTAAAAGATTTACTCCACAGGGAGACGTTGTCATAAAGAACCATTTTGTTTGCTGCCTTTTGCACAAAAAAAACTTTTATAAAATGCATTGTTTGCTGGTCAAAAGTTTATTGTAAATGTATCTTACCTGAGCAGCTGAATTCATGCTTCTGTACTTCTGCCACATTAAGTCCTCTGAGCTCAGGAGGGGCAGTGCATTGTGTGAATAAGCCAATTGTAGGCCTCTGCCTGAGCCACTGGGCCAACCACGCCAGGTGACAGTCACAGTTCAGATTGTTCGAGTGGAGACGGCTGTTAAATGAGAGGGGGAAAAAAAAGAAAAGTTGATTGATTGAAGAAGTTTTCCTTTTCTGTCTAAAATACCACAAGCTGAAGACATAAATAGCATAAAACGTGTCTATTCTTTCCTACAACTCATCACATCCAATCCCTGTGGCAAAACACAAATGATACGCTGCACGGATGATTATAAATGACACTTTCTAAAAAAGAGGAACACTAAAGAGGTCTTTTCTAAACCTACTCCAAACACTGCATTCCTGCAGTGCTGTGCCTGTCCAGAATAACTCTTGCCGTGGTGAGGTGGACCTCTGGAGCATGTGTGTTAACTCGCAAATCCATGTGTGCAGACGCATGGTGTGCACACAAACAGAACAGCCATATAATACTACCCCACTGGGAGCCTAAAATGTCACCGCAAGAGCAGTGGAGTCACGGTCCAGAGTTTCAGCAGGCATAATTGTTTTAATTTGTGCATAATTTCAGATTTAGTAATCACATACAATGCACAATACACAATAGACTTGTGGGGCTATTTGTGTCTATCTGGGCCAGTTGTTGTCTTTAGATGGAGGGAATAATGGCCCCTGGCATTGCTACAGACCCTTCTGTGGTACTCTGTGGTTATGGCTGCCACCCAACATTGACTGGAATGACAGAACCTGTCTACTCCCATTGAAATCACACAGGACTCAGCCCTTTCTCTGCTTTGCCTGTTTGTGTGTGGAATATTGTTTTATTTTTATGGGAAATATCTCCGGATCAGTAGAAAAGTGGTGGGATTTGTGAGACTTACAAAGTCCGTAGTTTGGGCATGTGGTTGAAGCTAGAGACGGGGATGCTGCTGATGTTGTTGTTGTTCAGCGTTCTGTGAAAAAGAAAACAAGATTTTAGCATCGGTAAACTTTTTGGAATCAGTTCTCTTTGAAACTCTCCCCGTCTCTCTTTCTTCTCGTGGCCTATCAGGAGTCTAGCACCTTATTCCTCGCAGATGCAGACATTCATGCATGCAAATATGCACAGGCAAGCTCACAGTCATGATCACACCACTTTCATCGAACTCTGGGCATCAGCTGCAGAAAGAGAATCGGGTCATTTCAATCAGCCTAATAACCCTTTGCAATATTTCAACCTGCTACCCCCTTTCAACGCAAGCTGTCCTCCTCCCCCCACGAAACCTATAAATACAGACCCTATCAAAACAACCCCCTATCCCTGCTTGTACCACTGTGACAACCCTACGACTATTTCCTCCATGTCATGACAGCAGCTGTCACTTTTTTCAAACCCTTCATACACAAACACACATGCAAAACAGCCTTTCACTATCAAAATAGCAAGCCTGTCAAAGTGCCCTCGTCCCCCTGCCTGAACTGTAAGTCTAAATTGTTTCAGGTGGAGAGCTCTAACAGAGACCGCTTGGACACTTTAGACAAGGGATGATTAATTGAATGTTCAAAAACTGCTAAGCATGGTCACCAATGCATGGAGGATTGAGTGCTAACTTGAATAGGATTCTTTTTTTTTTTTTTTTTTGTAAAATGGTAGGAACCCCCAAATGTCAGATGGCCTGCCCAGAAGTGGGTGATGTGTAGATGGAGGTGAAGTGGTGGGCAGGTGGGGGGTGTTAATGTGATCGAAGGGAACACTGCTGTCAACTGTGACTTAATGGAGCTTGGTCTCCATGATGCTGGCCCCCCTCGTGAGGCCCACAGGGGGGTATTTTGGTATAAGCCAGGCCTGTGCTTTGTTAGTTATGCTTATTAGCGAGGCCAAAACAATGTCTTAATTTAACTAAGTGCTTTAATGGAACAATAGAGGGCTGGGTTGGATGAATAGCATCACTTCAGATACTTACAGCACTTCCAAGCCTCTCAGAGCTCTGAAGGCTCCGTCCTCTATGCAGCTGATGTGGTTTTTATCCAGCTGGCTGCAGATCACACACAAGAGAGAACCTTTGTTACACGAGGCACATACAGTAAACAATCTTTCCGCCTCCCTATAGGCTATTTGTAATCATGGGTACAGTGAGCAGAACACTGATGGATTGTGGTAAATCAATACTGGTTTAGTCATCTCAGCTCTTGTAACCCCAAGAGTAGCACTTCACTAATTGTTTATCTGCATCGATACACCTCATAAATCTACAGTATGTGTCCGTGCGAAGATGCAAATCAGTGTTGCTACAAGACGCCTTTGGGGAGCTCTGTGTGTGTGTGTGTGTGTGTGTGTGTGTGTGTGTGTGTGTGTGTGTGTGTGTGTGTGTGTGTGTGTGTGTGTGTGTGTGTGTGTGTGTGTGTGTGAGGTAGTTAGTCTACTTAATCAGTGTGATGCACAGTCTGCTGGAATTACACATACCGACATGTACATAATGTTTTGCGGTTACCAAAGGCCATTAACCCGACTGGATAAATATTGGAAAATGTTCATTTACAGTAGCTTGTAATATAATAATTTATTCTGTATAATCTTGCTTGACTCTTCATTGACTTGCCATAACTGCAATGTTAGAATCATGTTAATAACTAATTAACCAGTTATTTTTATACTTCCTTAAGCGACTTTTAATCACTTAACTGTTTCCATGTATTTTTCAGTTTGTAAATGTGGTTACTTTCAGATGTTGCTAGACTTTTTGGTTGCATTCATCATAACCTCATAACTTTTTTAAAGCTTCTATAGACCAATCCTTATTTAATAACGAAGATAACTGTACATTGCAGGGCAGAGCACATTTACCCTGGAAAGAGTGAGGTACTCACAGGTTTTTGATGTCTGTAGCTCCCCTGAAAGCTTTTCTGGGAATGGACTGGATGTAGTTCTCGCTCAGATCTCTGCGGACACAATAAGAAGGCATCGGTTAGAGACAATCCATCCTCGATTATCGCTTTGGTTTGGTCTTTTTTTACTTTGAGAGGATGTGTGTCCAATATAACTCAATTTCGGAAGCAATGTTAACATGTTCCAGCAATTTCCTCTGTGAACCTTTCACTTCTAGTGTTTAAGCATGCTTTGCTAGCAGCAGGAATCAAACTCTATTCAGTGTAGCTCTTTCTTTTAACACACTCAATGGTGCAGAACAGGAACGCTATGGGCATTTTTTTCCCTTCTGCCAACACCCTTAGGTCTGATACTGCATGGCCAACTCATTCATAATGAAGATGTTATTTTTTTTGTTGTTGGCTGTATTATTCAATGTTCACTCAGGCTATAATTTGTTCACTGTGCCCTGACCATGCACTGGTGTGAGGCACCAGTTCACAGACAGTTGGGCAGACAGACAGCTGGGCAGCGACCAATGAGATGTTGGTGGTGTTCCCGCAGTAGCACAAAGAGCATTATTTTCCCATATAATATTTGGTGTGTGTGTGAGTGTGTGTGTGTGATAATCGACCCGAACAGAGAGAAAAGCAGTATTTGAAGCACAAGACCTATTTTAATTGTCACAGTATTTTGCCTATTGTTTAAATTGTGAGCTAACCTGACTCAGAAAGCATGTAACCATCTTCTGTACATACTCTACTCAGGGAAACTCTTGGCTGATACCAGAGAGGCTCCTGCCTCATGCAAGGAAGGCTCCCACAGCCCGGACAGATGTAAACAGAGCACTTATGGTCACCCACAGAAGGGCTAAGGCACAACACCAGAATCAGACTTTGATGACTCCTGCTTAGTTAATGTTCATGCGCACCACAGCATGCAATCCTCTGATGCACACAACAAATATCCACGCTAAAACCCCCATGGGGTAATGCTAAAATGAGTTCCCAAGACACACAGTCTCACATAGTGTCCCCACTGGGTGATGCTTTCCAGAATGTTCCCGGGAATGAATATCGCACAGACATTGTTTCGGCAGGATACAAAAGAGGGGAGTAAAACGCATTACAGCGGTTGTGTTGCTCAATCCATCTAATGAATGGGTGGTTGTTTCTTTACGGTACAGCAAAAATTAAAAGAGTACTATGCAGGCCACTGCAAATACACCACAATTAAAATGGAATTTGTGTGTTTGATTCCATGGCATAAAATATTGAGGTCAGATTGAATTGTGGCAGTCTACTCTGACTTGTAGGGTCTTGCCCCGTGTTTACAGTCTTGTTCCATTAAAAGACGGCATTACAATGATGTTGCATGGGAATGACCGTGTTAGGGGCACTTTTATTTAGCGGATAAGGGAACAAGTAAGCAGCCCTTTATATGGCTGCTATTCTGAACACACAAAAACCTGACGAGCACGTACAGATGTGCAAATGAAACACACACGTCGCTGGCTCGCGTTCAGACAGAACATAAATATTCCATCTAGTGGCACATTCTAATTTTATCCTGTGAGGTTTCTGAGTTACATTTTCTCGGAAGATCTGCATAACATCTGCTTTCATTGAGATATAGGGCATCACAGTTAGCAGGCAATTTAGGCAATTACACAACAATAATCTAGCTATTCTGTCAGTCTGCCATATTTTGCAGGATCATATCCCAAACACCAAACCGGCTTCGTGTCTCCTAACTAGCAAACATGAGAGCCAGAACGGTTGTGCTCCCTCCAGCTCCTTTGTTGTTCTCTTGGCAAAACAGCATGAGTGAAGAAATGAAAGCTGAGTCAGTCTGGCACCCGGGCTGAATTGGTGCCGCTTATCAAAGCAGGTCTACCTGGACCTGAACTCTAATTACTAATTAGTCCCCTCACCTTCTCTTCACCTTTCTACAACAAAAGAAAACCACCAACACACAAAAGATGTCTCTTTTGTGATCTTCTGCACACATTTGGTTAATGACTTCTTGCCCCTGGACATATGAGGATATCTTTTCTCTGTGTGGTGGTTGTATTTGTGTGTTCACTCCCAGGCTCCAATGGGAAATTTCAACAAATTGCTGTGCTCAGGCGGCATTAAATGCCGGAGGCAGTAGGTGCTGGGAGAGGAAGAAAGACATAAATATGGGGACAGGCATGAGAAAAGGATGGAAAGCTCTGATGATATGAGGACAATCCCATTTTTGTAAGTAGTAAAATGATAGCTCTAGGGTGAACTCGTCAATCCTGCTAGCATGCTAAAACACAATTGGTTAGAGTGATCTATAGACTACCAATTATGGTGCTGTTTGACTGGATTTGGTGCTGAGGTCGTGGGAGATCACTTAAAAAATATAAGTCTATTCTGGGACAATGTGCACCCCCCCTCAAAAAAACCCATGACAACTATAAATGATGCTATCTATAGTGCCAGAAAATCTCATTTACTTATACTGCTTTTGTCCCTTTGCATGTTTCTTTCTCTCCCTTTGTCACATCAAACACAATAATCACAGTGGTCATGGTTTGGAGTCTGAAGTCTTCTGTATTCTATAAGGATTTATCGACGGGTTAAACTCCTACAGGAGCCAGAACAATATTAAATTTAGCAACTCGACATTTCTGCATTTACACATTCCTAAAATGGCAAACAGGACATTTCTGTGGGAGACCATACTGTATTTTACATAGTCTGTGGTTGCCCCTCACTGGTATTTTCTAAGCTTGGCTCCAACTGTGTTGCTGCTGAGAACTTTGACATCTCTGATTAGTTGATTTCAGTCGAGCTGATTTCAGGGAAGCACTGATCCATTCAAAAACAGACATGATTATATGACAACAGTCACCACAAATAGAGATAATGGTCACCATGGTGTTTGACACAAAATCTAGCGACAGTAAATCTAATGTTAAAGCCTTTTAGCAAATACCACGACAGTGCATCACTTGTGCAGCAGCCCAGAGATAGTTCAGAAATCATCTTGGCAAAGGAACCACTTCCATCTTCTTTGTGCCTTGTTTCTTCATGAAATCATCTTGGATTTGAGTGTCTGGCCAGCGCATATGTTTTAAAATGTGTGTACTGCATCAGACTTATCTAACCTCAGAGTCAGATAGTGGATTGCAGGAGCAGATAAAGTCAGGAGACGAAGGAGAAGCGGTTATAACCTCCGGGCTTCATGACACTCGCAGAGCTCTGTTCGGGGTAGAAGAAACCACCAGAGCTTTGCAGCAGTCGCCACTGCCCAGACTCCTTCCATGCACTCATTACAATGCGTTGAAGAATATCCCGAGGCAGTCCCTCAGCCTCTACTCCAAGGCTGAGGGACTTGCTGCAATAATGTTAGACCTACAACTTTTTCTTTCCTTATTTCCTGCACGCAGCATGCCTTTTTTTCATCATAGGTGTGCGATCCAACGCTTGAGTGAACAAGAGTGAGTGTTCAAAAGAGCCAAGACCTGGTATACATTTACCTTAATGCACTACATACCATGCAAGTGGGCAGTTAGTTCATTAATGTACCCCTGGCTCTTTCTGGGTGACGTTGCTCACAGTTCATTCCCATTGTTGCCGTAATGATGCGGTAACACACATGTTTTCAGGTGTGTCTTCGCTGTATGAACTACAGTCTCTAATATACTGCGGTCAAGCTTTTTAAGGTTTCACTTATTCAGGACCTCAAACAATCTTATTGTTTAATCAGTGTAAATTGCTCTGATAATAAACGTAGCTACTGATATGCTGGTTTACAAGAATCCCCGCAGAGTCTATATCTGAAATAATTAGCTATGTTATCAGACATAGCTCAAGGCGCCTGGTCTGAAGATTAGCTCCACGCTGAAGGTAATGTCTGGTTCCTGTCTGATTCACATCATTAACCTCTGATCTCTATCTCAGTACACTACACTAACACTGTACATACCTTCATGATACACATACCTACTATGGTTTCATGTTAATATACGGATCAAAACGCCAGCGTAAAGACACGCTGTGACCCTTTTAATTCTTTAATCATTGTTTGTGACGGCAAAATGAATATCTAGGGATGCTGAAGCAGTTCAGCCACTTAATTAAAAACAAAGTATAACGTTTCAGGCATTTCAGCTTTTGCATTTAAATTTTTTGACTAAAACTCAAGGAAGCTACATGTTCACATGGTAGCAACTTGATGATCACAAGGTAGTCGGATTTATTTCATCTATTTTGCTCTATATGGGATCATGAAAGCTTCTTTGAGCTGATCCCTTGTCATGTTTGATTTGGCAGAGTTTTACACTGGATGCTCTTGCTGACACAACCCAAAAGGGAATTAGTGTCTCTGTCTGGAATGGAAGCAGAAACCTTTTGCTTGCTAAGCCAGTGCGTTAACCACTACACTACGGAGGCACCGCCCTGTAGGGGACCATAATTACCCAAATGAACATTATGCTGTATTAAAGGTAGCTTTTTAAACCAATAACTCACCAAGAGAGTGTTGCACTAAATCAATTGCGAAGTAGTGTTATATCTCATAAACTTCTATTAAGTTGAGCCTCTTTCAGAAATCCCTGAAGTTTCCCTCTTATGATCATGAGGAAGAAAGCAAGTTTAAGGCACATCTGCATTGGCTTCACTTTTAAGGCAGTCCAGCTTTTATACACATTTCGTGGCTGACACCTGCAAAGCTTCAGGATATTTGGTGTGGGCGTAATTTATATCTCGTAATGACCTTTATACACATAGACATATTTGCACATGAGCTTACATGTGAAAACAAATAACTGCCTCTGTCATACACGAAAGATTTCTTAGTTTCCGACTTTGTGCCTCCACATTTGGCTGTCAAAAGCTTTGATACATGGGAGGATAAATCCTATTTATGATATGTTAGTTTTAAAGCTTTTCCTTAGGAGAAATTTCAACTGCCTTTTAAGAAGATGTGTGCACTCTGTCGACTTCATTGATGCCTTCTACAGCTGCTGGTCACTATTAACACTTTACTTTTCTGTATACTTTTTCTTAAACATTCTCAAGGTGAACTCAGGTTGTTTTTGAAAGAGATATTCTCAAAAATATGCAATGAAATAAATACATCTTATTTGTTTGTTTGCTTTTCACTGCTGCATAACTTGGGGAAAACCAGCTATTTTCGAAACGCTGTCACATGTATGAAAGTGTGGGTAAATGTAGACCACTTCCCATCAAGAGATGAGATTTGTTTGGGTGATAGCTCTTTTAAATTTCAAAAACAAAGAAAATCACTTAAATGCACTGGATAGAAATCTTTTTTTTCACAGGGCAGCAACTCAGTAATGCAGAAAGGGATGAAGATTTCCTGTTGCTGCTTCACAGCCGTTCACCCTTATTTCATCACTCTCTCTTCAGTCCACCTCTTCCTGCATTGTTCTTTTACAAAGAGTTATACAGTCAAGCTACGAAAACATTTCAACCTATTTTAAAAATATCACAGTCAATGAAAAGAAGCTCCTGATCCATTTATTACTAATTAAATTTTATGGCGATTATAAATAGAGTATCTCTCTAAAAGACTTCCCTCTATGGTCCCTGTGTAAGTGCATTTATTTTAGGCCGGGTGTTTGTTTTCTCAAGAGCTCGACTAGATTACATGATAAGAAAATGTTTACCCTTGCCAAATGCTCTTAATTTTATTCTACCATTTAAAGAGGGAGAAAAAGACAGAAAGACAGAGGGGGAATGTGTCTGATTACTTACTCATTAAGAGAGTTAATGAGGTGTGTGAGAGCTGTTAAAAGAATGGCAGTGTGCTGCCACTAAATGCTAACTACTTTCTTCCTCCCTGCATGGTAAAAACCCACAAGTAGACACACATATAAACAGCCACATAAACAAACTGTGGGCCTTCAAAAAGAAGTCATTGCACGTGGAAATGTACCAACAAATGAGTCAAGATACAACTGCAAATAGAGAGCAATGCTTTCAGATAGAGAAACTAAGCCAAACATACACAAACTGTTTATGTCTACATATCATTTATTCCTCTGTCAAGGGCATAATTACCTAAATGTTTATTAGCAATCAAAGTGAAGGCCTGGGATTCAAAAAGGAAATTTTGCAGGTGACTTTAATGTCGATACTCTTTTTTTGGACCAGAGACTTAACCTGGTAAAATCCCAGGAACAACACAAGGAAGTGGCAGGCAAGCCACAAAAGGTGACTATGATTTTAAAAAGTTTAATTAAAAGAAAAAGAACCTTGAAGTTTGAAAGGGTTACATTTTGACAGTTATCAGCACTCAGAGGCCATAACACACAAAAATAAAGCAAAATATAAGAAAGGTAAGTCTGAAGAGTCATGAGTCTATTTTGAGCTTAACAAACATGCCTTGTGTGTTGAAGACATAAACAAAAACTTTAATGTGCTGACACGCTTTGTGTACTGTATGTGTAGACAGGTCTTTGGTTGAGCTGAAAGAGAACAAAAATGAGTGAAGGTGTATGTGTGTGGGGGGATAACATAAAGACAATGAGGTGAGAAAGCACATAGATCGAGTCTGCAAGGCCTTTGGACCCTCGCCAAAAACACAGGCATGAACATGTGAATTTGTGTGGCCCGGAGAGAGTGACTGAGAGTGACTGAGTGTTCCTGTGTGCGGCCAAGACTGTCTCTGCCTTCCTTCTCACCCTCACGCCCTCCCCCAATCCTGCTCTCTCCACACCTTCACGTCTTGCTTCCCTTCCGGCTAAAATAAATGATAAACATGCCTCTTAGCCGTGCCTCCCTTCACTTTCTCCCTGCTGTCTGACCTCAGTGTTTCGTGCCTCCGCAAAGGAGTAAGTGCAATCTGGACGAGCGAGCCAGACACCACCACTATCATCATCATCGTGATTACCATTATCATCTGCAGGTCAAAACACCGTCTTAACGTCTTAAAATCTTTCATTCATGCTCACACAAATTATCATGCACACGCGCACAGATGTGGTACACTAGCATGCTCGGTGTGTAAGGTGCCTCTCTCATCCCTTTGTGGTGGAGAAAGGAGGAGAGAGCTTAGTGGGAGGAGGACTGGTAAGCAGCGAAGGAAAAATCGCTTCTTTTACAAAGAGAAGAATAACGAGGCTGCTTTAGGAATACTCTTACACAAAAACCCAAGAGAGAAAGTCTTGCTTCCCTACTCTTTTTCTCTCTTCTTGGACTAAATATAGGCCATACAAAGAATCACAATGAAAAACAAATACTGGACTAATACTGAATGCAGCACATTTCAGTGGCATCTGTTTGTCTTTGTTGTCTTTGTTTTACTTTGAAAGCTAATGTCAACTAAAACTAGTACAAACAGGCAGGGAAAATAATTGATTGGAGCTACGTATCACTTCCCCCTTTCCTCCGCAGTGTCACTTTCTCTATTTATTTATATGGACTGCAGGAAATATGTCATTGAGCAGCATTATCTCATTTCCAGCAGGCCAGTTGGACTGTCATAGCAGCCTTCTTGTTTATAACTTTAACCCTCTAAAGTCTTGCACTTCTGCACATGCTGAAAGAGGGGAAAGGGAGGCCATTGTGGACGCATCTGGGGAGAGTTTATGATTTATTCTGATGCTGAAAAATAGAGCTAGCCTAACACGCTCTGTCTCTCTCCTTCCCCTCACTCTCACAACACACACACATAGACACACTTCCTCAAACTGTCTCTTTTCGATGGGACCTAAAGGGGATTTCATGGATGGACTCCGCTCTAATCATCTGCAGCTCACCAACCAATGAGAAACACACAGCGCTCCCAGACTGGAAAACTCAACAACCACCAAGAGAAAACACAATGTCAGTGGAACTTATCAAGTCCACATGATGGCTGACACACACACACTGAGACTCAAGACAGAGCTAGTTTAACTGTTATCCACATCTCTTCTTTCACTGTAAATGATTCATGATGTCTGTGTGTATTTGCAGGCTTAAAAGTCCCATATGACCGCACACATGTGGCTGCGTGCTCTGCTGCCACCCATGAAGCAAGTTAAAGGGTTTCTATAGCAAGAACGAGGGAGAAAATCTATACTTGGTCAGAGCTCTAGATTCACCCTAATTTCCCCCTACCATTATGTCTGCTTGAGTTTCTGAGTGTGTCCAAGCCTTTCATTGGCAGTCAGGCTGAATGATGGAGCAGGGCTGAGCAGCATCGATCATGACAAACGCTTACAGGCACTATCAACAGACAGCGGGGTGTACGATAGCGATGCTTTGCACAGGGGCACAGCCAAGCCCTCTCTCCATCCATCATGCTGTCTACCTGCTGGACAATAGGAGAACAATGTGAGAAGAAAAGAGGAAAAGCCAGGAGGGTGAGGTAGAACCACCTCTCAACAGGTCCATTATCACTCCTATTACCTATCTGTGCATTAGCCAGCGGGCTCGCTCCAAGCCAGAAATAATCATCTCCATCTCTCAGAATAGCCTGGAAATCATTTTACTAGATTGGACTAATGTTTTACACAGAGCCAGGGTGGGAGAAAAAGGGAAGGAGACAGCCATTTAGAAAAACAACAAAGTCAATCCGGTTGGCCGGTCTCACTCTCCCTTTATCACACACACACAAGCCTGTGCGCGCACACATACTGTGTGGTCTTGCTAAACTAGTTAAAGATGCCTCTTTGTGGATGGCTGGCTACCTAGAAAGTGGAAAACTGATCCCGAAGATCGGATGACAGCTTTTCCTGGAAACGCTGGTCTGAGGTCAGTGTTATTGAGCCACTGTGATGACAGATCCACCGCACCTAACCACAGGCAGCTGATACCAGATCAGAGGACTGTCACAAAGATACACATTCAGGAGCTATTTCAATCAACACAAAAACAGCAAGCTTCGAGAGGTCTAATTGACTCCATGCAAAGACGATAACATTTTCGGAAGACTGAGAATAGAAAAAAAAAGCATGAACCAGAGGAGAGTAGATTTGATGAATGCTGACCAAACTGAACCCCTGCATAAATCACCTCCTCGTTTCCTCTGGATTTCTCTAAAGAACTTGTATACACCCTCGTCTATTCTCTAGAGTGACTGAAATCGAGAGTGAGATCTCCCAGTCATTACTTTAAGCATTTACAGTTGCCATCACACATGGAAAGTATCGCAAAAGGAGACGAGAGGACTAAGCCAGAGGGAAGGTGAGCAGAGTAGCTACCTTTACGTTGTGCTTGTTCTCCCTCCAAATCCCTCTGAAAGCTCAACTTAAAAACAGCCCAAAGGTACATGCCTAGATATACAAAGTCAAGGACGCAGAGTCTAAACAGACTTCATTAAAATGGAAACCTGCACGCTGTACATTTAACCCATCTCGCTACTTAATGGCTACACAGTTACTTCTCTAAACTTTTAATCATTTTAAATATATTTGTATTACTTATTTAAATGGTTACATTTCGCAGGTGTGCACTGACTTAAATATAACCCATGCCGTTAAATACACATTATGATGTTGAGGGGAACAACAGGCACTGAGTGGGAGGCGGTTGTTCCATAACACAGAGGAGAGGAGAAGTGATGGAACAATAAAGACTGCAGACTCTGGCTCACCGTGATGTATGAGACAGGTGCATTGTGGCTGACATCAAGTCAACAGTTCTCCCTGGGCATGCTGTATATCACCTTATCTTTAAGAGGACACACTCACATGCACACAAACACACACTCCAAGGCATACACATGTACGGTGCTTTGACTTCCATACACAAAATATCCTAAGGCAGCAAGAGAGCAATGTAATCAGCAGTAAGTCAGGGGTCTCATCCTGATGTTTCTGCACCGAGTAATCCACAAAGCACACAACATAGGCACTCGGGGTTTGCCAAAGGCAAGATCACCAAGTGTACACAACACATTTTCACAAATTTAAGGTGGAATCAGAGTCGTGCATGGTAATATTCATGGTAATAAGTTCGTCCAGTGTAGAGTTGTTGTTAGAATTATTGATTACAGGCGTTCTAATGTCCTAACATCAGGCTTGCATCTTGATAATGATGACTTCATTCAGAGATGCCCACGATAAAGGTTTTCTTACTAAAGTATAGTTCTTACTACTGAAAGATGTTTGCCAATAAAAAGGAAAAACTGAGGATTTCTTTTATTTAATGTTTCCACAGTCATCAGTCTCTAGCAGCATCAGAAATTTGGATGAGAAAAATAAAAAGCTCTCAGTGCAGCAGCCATGGTTTGTTACATATCTGAGGAGTAAAATGGGTATGGCAAGGCCTACTCAAGACAATCTATAGGCCCACTCTGTGTGTAGACATCGTTTCTGTTTGCTTTTCTGACTAGAAAAAACCCAGAAACAAAACTTTTCAAACATCTAGAGGCAAAAGCATACACTTATTCTCCTAATTTACCCTAACGATGAAGTAATACAGCACAGATGCCCAGAATAAGTACACTGGATACATATAACACAATAACACCTGGGTGAGTTTCAGGTCAGAGCTACTCAGGGACTTTCCATCTCCTTCTGCTCAGACTGCACTGCCATAAGTAAAAAGCTAAAGGTTAACCACTGGTCAGCTAGCACTGTTTCTGTGTATGTGTGTGTGTGTATGAAGAGATCTGAGGAGGCGATATTTCCATTCTATGACACACGTGTGTGTGTGTGTGTGTGTGTGTGTGTGTGTGTGTGTGTGTGTGTGTGTGTGTGTGTGTGTGTGTGTGTGTGTGTGTGTGTGTGTGTGTGTGTGTGTGTCAGGGGTCAGCAGAGGTATTCATAGAGGTATGAATAAATAACTGCAGGTTCTCTGAGACTATGGAAATCTTTCATGAATATAACATGAGGCAGTCAGGACCCCAAATGGCTGTAGTCACAAATCAGCAATGCACACACACAGATGCACAAAGTCTATCAAACTAAATGTAAAATATATGTGATGTTGTTTTTTCTTTCTCTTTTGATTCAGCTTTCAACTTCACAGCTTCTTCTGTGTCTTTTGAATTATACTGATCCTTGAGGTGATTTTGTTCAATTAACAGTTTGTTTTGATGTCCGTTTGAATTCATGCTGACCTTTTTTTTCTTGGGCTCATAAGGGGTTTTGCAAACACCCTTTGGAAAGCTGGGATTAAAACTGCAGTCAGAGTGCCTCAAAGCCTCTGGGCTTTCATTTTCATTTCTATCAGTGTTCTTCATTAACTTCACCGCATAAAGAAAGTCATTCCACAAGAGCTAACGGCCCAATACTTTGCAGATTCGATTTTGCTCAGGCAGCAACTCAAAACCCACATCTGGTGAGTGTGTTTGTAATCCTTGTGTTGGGATGGGTTCGCAGTCCAAACTAAAGGTGCGAGGCCAGAAACCGCAGAGGTGCTGGTTGCTAGGAGACAAAAAGGTACCCAGCTGGAATTGTGACTAAGCCTTGAGAGTAGTGTGTGTGTGTGTGTGTGTGTGTGTGTGTGTGTGTGTGTGTGTGTGTGTGTGTGTGTGTGTGTGTGTGTGTGTGTGTGTTCTGCTTGTAAGAGCATGGCTGGGGATGGCAGTGGAAGGGGCGGACAATGCAAATGGTCCCAGCTGTGCTGCAGTGGGTGGGAGTCGTCCTGAGAGAAAGAGCTAAACAATGGACATCACAGACTCCTCTGGATGTTTACCCTGTCTTCCACACTCCTTCAGAATACCCTCATCCTCCCACACTGACAGCCCACATACAGCGTAGACAACTGAGTGAGTGAGTGAAGCAAACTTTGCAACCAGACAGTGACAGACAAAGACAACAATTCGAGCTTGTGAATAGGATCATTTACTATGAATTGTTCGACATGTTTTCAAAAGAATTATGGCACATGTTAATGTGAATCGTTTCGGTGGATCTAAAGTTATTCCAAGTGAGGTTTTTAGATTGACCAGAGCACCACCGTAACTGAAAAACACATCGCTCTTGCTGTCTGACAGCCTACCTGCCTCTTTTATTCATTTGGTATGTGATATTCCCTGCTTGGATTTCTTAAAATATTTTCGAACCATCGCATATGGCCTTGAGGTGTGTTCATTAATGAGTGACCGGCCTGGAGCTGCAGATGTGATCTGCAATGCTCAGGAGATAAAGATGAGGCCAGACTCTGCTTTCAGGATTAATGAACCTTTGCAGAGGTGCAGCTGTAGGCATGGGCTATTACCACAGGGGCCAAACGTGCACTCCAGCACGCAGACATACTCACAAAATATATCTCCAAAATGAAAAAAACCCCCCAAAAAAACAAACAAAAAACCCCACAATAATTTTTCCTTTTTCTTACAGTGTCAAACACAATGGAGGCTAAAGCACATCCGTCATCAACCCCAAACATTAGCATAAAGACTGATTACTCCCCAGGGCTGAGAGTCATCTGCTGAAGTAATGAAGGCATGCCAGTACAGTTAGCAAGCTGTCACTAGCCAGATGAGGCCAATACCTTCAGATAAATTACTGAAACAATGACAGTGATGATGGATAAGTGGGAATACAGTGGCGTTTTGTTCCATATGTGTGAGTACTGAATCAAGTCCATTTGCTCTAGCTGAACTAACATGCCACTGTGCTTGCTTGTGTAATCATGTCTTTGGCAGCCTGTGTTTTTGTGTGTTCTTGAAAGCAACTTCGGGATCATTTTATTGCCATAAGTTCTGCATGGATGCCGATACATAGCCCGGGGCTGAGAGCATGAATACTTGTGGCTGTGTGTTTGTGTGTGTGTGGGTGTGTGTGTTAAAGAGACTGTTAGCCCCCGAGGACGCTGTGTGTTACAAAGCCAGCCTGGCACTCACTAAAGGACCAACTGCCAGAGCAGGGGGCATGAAATTAAAACTCACCACCCAGGAAAGAAAGAGGGAGAAAAAAATCAGAGGGAGGAAGTCGAGGATGAGGAGGAGGAGTAGGTGGCGGAGGACAAACAAAGGATAATTAAGATGCAGGCCAGGAGACAATAGGCTGGCAATATAATATCGCCCAGGTCAAAGAGGGAACAAAAGAAATTTGCAACAGCAGAGTGGAAATGTGCTCTGCATTAATGATGTCTGCTGCAATCCTTCGACGCGATATATGTGACACAGGAAAAAATAATGATGTGACTGAAAGAAAATCACGCAACTATCGAGAAAACCACAAGAAAGACCACAAACTGTTTGGAGGAAAATTGACGCTGACCCTTTAGAACTTGAAAACCACATATCACGTGTTCACTTACCTTTATTTCTGCCAGACATACATTTGGTTTGTGTTTCTTGAGATGGCAATAGATCATCACACACATGTATACTCTGCTTCTATGTAGGCGCCCATGCCATTTTCACCTCTGACCTCTAAAAAGAACTAGAGGCCCAGAGAGGCTGTGATGAATATGCCAGACACAGGGAATGTGTGCATAAGTGTCTGTAAGAACATATTTGTATGCTTGCCCTGACTTTTGCTTTTTATTTTCTTTGGTTTGTTTGACTGCTTTCATTGCAAACTGTCCTGCCAGCTACCCAGCACAAAGGTACAGAGGTGATTACTGAAAAAATAATATGTTGCACACATAAAACTGTTGAAATCACACACACAAAAAGTTGGGAACATCCAAGCGGATGTCGTTATCCCGCAGCTCCTATCTCACCCTAGCAATGACCTTTTAGCCCAGCTCTATGAGTCAGGCTGGGAGGGCCCTGAGCGTGACCAATCCATTAGACTTCTCTGACAAGGATGAGGATGACATCTTGAACCCGTAGAGGCAGGGGAGGGAAAACGATGACGGACAGGAGAAGGAGGAATACTAAAAAGCTGGGAAATAATAGCCTGTGAGGGGAAGATGTCCCCAAAATCTGAGCAGTCGATGAATCACTCACTCAAAGTCTTTGTCTGACTTGTTTTAAGGGATTAACTATTTCTAAGCTGGCTGTATCAGCTTTCAGTGATTGTATTTACAGAACAAAGTGCCTGGGAAAGCATATAAGCATGTTTGAGTGAAACACAGAAAAAAAAACAAAAAGAATGGAGACAATTTCATCATGAAAAACAACACTTTTAGTTCTGTCTTGGTTATTAGTGCAGAGAAGTTTACTTGAAGGTTAAGTTTGATACCCACAACAAATTCTAAATGACAACTCTACTAGATTCTTATGTTGAATTTTTGGATATTTGTGTTATTGTAAGCAATGAGCAATTTTGAAAAACATGCACATTTCACTATTTTTCACTATATTTGCAATTGTGCTTTGCTAAAC
The DNA here is from genome assembly GCF_057381845.1 of Rhamphochromis longiceps. Classification (NCBI taxonomy): domain Eukaryota; kingdom Metazoa; phylum Chordata; class Actinopteri; order Cichliformes; family Cichlidae; genus Rhamphochromis; species Rhamphochromis longiceps. Next base: position 18,428,491 of record NC_140569.1, read on the forward strand.
TTCTGCAAAATTGATAATAACAGCAAAGATGCCCCACTCTAAGCTGAAATGAGAGACCTTAGGAGGACAGAGCAGCGTTAGGGGAGGGGCTGGGGGGAGGGAGCTGGAGAGATGGAGGGAAGAAGGACGATGGGACTTTAAGGATGAGCAAATGAGGGTGAAAACCCTGTCTGGAATGCCTTTGTCTGCACGGGCTAATATTTGTTCTTGGATTTTGCCTTTTCCCCTTCTCTTACTTGCTGTTGACAGAAATGAATGAAAAGGCAGATAGCCAGGAGGTTACCAAGTAGCGAGACTTTTGCTCTTGCATGTGTGTGTGTATACATATGTGTGAGTAGCCAGCAGGTTCCCAAGCAGCAGGTGGTGAGCAGAGGCAGAAAGAACTGAGTTAAAGAATCTTGTCTGCTGCTCAAAGGTTGCCGTACTCTCATATGGAAGCACAAACACATGGCATACACGTACCAAAAAACATGTGCTTATGTGTGAGGGAAGACAGGAGAAAAAAAAAAGATAGAGAGATAGACACTTTTTACACATAGTGCCAAGATCCTCACCACCTCCTTGCCCTCCCTCCACTCTTCTCCCCTCCTGGGAAGCCAGGGGCTTGAGGCTCCCCGGGTGTCTGCCTGAAGGCCATTCTCACAGCGGGCCAGTCACTGCACCGACACTTTGATGTCTTTGTATGAGGCTTCATGCCTCATGTCCACGCTTATTAACTTCGTCAATGACAGATCAATGTGAAGCTGCAGTACGCTGCGCTGCCTCAAAATTACAGCCTATTTACCATTCGGAGTCTAGACTGGCCTTGGCATCGCTCTGAATAAACACATAATACACCAACGAAAGGAGAGAAGGCTCTCTCGTGATAGCGCTCATTTAACAAGAGCAGCAAGGAGGATATAGCTCCATTTAACTCCGGCGTCCCGACTTCCTATGGGGTTTAGTGCTCACAGACTGCAGTCACATGTCTTTACATCCTGCAGGTCTCTAATTAATGATGAGGAGATTACTGCTCTTGTATGTTTTAGCACTCTAATGTCAGTCAGACAAATGCAGCCGACCAGAGAGCTAGATCCATGAGAGCAGTTCAGGCTCGTCTATAACAGCACAACCCACACTGTCAAGATTTAGCACTTTGAAACCACTTCTTTGGTATCACCTCTCTCTTGTGTGTTTAGTTTTATCTTTCACTGAGCTTATTTTTAGTGTTTTGGGGGACTTTTTTATGGCCTGCTAGTTTAAGTGGTATATAAAAGCTGAGGTAGTTAAACTTTTTGATGTATGAATGATATCTCTCTCTCTCTCTCTTTTTTTTAACTGATGATTTTATCAGGGGTTGTTTTGGGGGGGTTTCGGGTGATCAGCGGGGTATCGTACTTAGTCGGCTGCTGCCAGGACAGTTTGACTCAATAGTTGTACAGCGAAACTTTTAAATAGCACCACAATGTGGTGCCTATTTCCTTCTGGTTGTGTCGAGCCAAAATAAAGAGCTGTAACATAGACACAGAGATTTGCATCAGTCTCACTTCCTATGACTGGAAAATTTCAGAACTTACAAGCCCACGCTAGGTAGGCTAGTCACTATATGCTAAAGCATATGTTTCTCTACCTGCTTGTTCATTTAAAGACTGTTAGGTGTGCTTTATTGCTGGTATAAAACTGGGAGAAGACGCAAACCCATCCTCAGAAGTTTACAAGCTAATCTACTCCTAGTTTGGGTTTGGGACTGGGAGTCAGTAAGGTATCCAGTGTAAAAATCTTTACATGCGCCACACATGTAATGCCCCACACACACACATATCCGAATAAATATGCGCACAAACACACACACAGCCTCAAACACACAAACATATGCAGCCAGAGAGATCATCTGTACTCTAAATATTTAAAAAGCCCATTCCTTTGTCTGTAATTAAAACCACTGCAGCATTCCAGAGCTGTATCCCCTACCATCAACACATCTCTCTCCCTCCATCTCATTCTAGTCTGTTGTTCTCGTCTTCCTTCCTCCATTTTGACCTTTGCTTCAGTTGCTTAGAAATGGGAATGTATGAAAATCTCCCAAAAACAATAAAACCATGGGAATCATCTGTGCATCGACTGCCCTCTCCTTCACACCCACGAGCACTCCAACACCATCTCTCGTTTACACTCGCAGTTCATCTAGAAAAGCATCGGTTCATTTACTGCTGGGAGAAAGTTAAAGGTCAGGTTTTGTCTGGAAGGTAGGCAGCCGTCTCTCTTGAGAAGGTTGCTTTTCCTAAGAGAAGTAATGATATGTTAGGACATCCCGCAGAGCAAACACAGGAACTATGAGTCAGTGCCACACACTGTCTGGTTACAAAACTCAGGGCTTCTGTCGTGCCCCGGCCTGCAGAATACTGGGGGTAAATCCTCTCCCTGCCCCACCGCTTCCTCTCATCAGAATTTGCCCAAATCCTTCTTTTATCACCGTGTTTGCTTTGTTGAGCTCACTAATGCTCTCCAGTCCGTCTCATAAGGTAGGTGTTTATATGCATGTGTGTGTGTGTGTGTGTGTGTGTTTGCTTTGGCCTGCCCAGTAATGCTTCCCATCCCTTCACCCTCAACATGGAAGGAATTCAGAAAGTAATGCGATGAAGGCCTGAGAGCGGGAACACACACTTAGAGGCTCACAGGACAGACGTGTTCCTGGAGAGAGCAACAGTATATTGGTCCCTTCCAGTAGCCGAGCAGTATGTAGCATGAGATTGTGTATTTGTGTCTGTGTGGAGTTGTAAACAAGCACTTCTCATGAAGTGGAGATGGTCTAGGGAGAGCTGCTCTGATTTCAGACATAATTTATTTATTAGACCCCTGTGTGGGACGTACACACACAGTCACACATGCACACGAGGCGACAGAAAATCTGCAGTTTATTCCATCACGCACCAGCGATCAACCTCATTCCCTCACCCTTGTCTCTCCACCCCCCCTCCCTCAATCACTGCCTCCTTCCTTCTTTAAAATCGATGGAGTGTTTTGTCACCCAGTGCTGCGTTTCGTGCAATATTCATCTGAAGAAAAAAGCTCATCTCACACTCACTGAATTTTCATAAACCCTGCATGGCATTGATTGGTAAATGAAGGGCAACAGGCTTCACACACATGAATGTCTGGGTACGCAAACACACACACACACTCACTCACACACACAGACACACAACAACCCTATTATCCAAGCTTCAGATGAAGGCTTTGCTTCGTACCATTGGAATCTGACAGTGATTTATGGATAAGGGGAGTCACACTACACCCTGATACACACAGCAACACAAAGCAAGGTTACTGGCCCAAACATGGGCACAAAGAAAGGTCACCGCACTACCAACAAAGCCATACTGACAACAGTGCACGCTGTGGTTCGGGGTCAACACTACATCAATGCAGCCCATTGGATGAATTCAGCTGGCCGACTAAATAAATGCATTGGCTGCTTTCACTAACTTGTTTTGATGAATTTCATGAATATGAACCTTTCAGCTCCCTCACTTAATGATTCCTTAATGAGTCTTCCGGAAACTGTACGAGGCTTGGAAAAAGCACGAGCGACTCTCTCAATATCACAGTGATCCTAAGTTTATATGCCAGGTTCTGGAGTCATTTTCCGCTGCATTACCACTGTGGTTTAGTCGGAGCGGTGAACCCTGAGAGACCAGACACACCCTGCCTCGCAGTGCAGGTATGCCCTCTCCACTGCCAGGCTTTTTCTTTCGATTTTTTCTGCATGGACATGTGAGATCCTCTTTATACCTGCTATCAGTTACAGCTCAGGTGAAGACATTGCATTCCTTCTGACTCATTATGAGTGTCGAGAACACAATGCAGCGATTTAGCTAGTAATTTGCAACGATTTTAGCTTCATGGTTGGTTTTGGAACACACACATGCAGACGCAGCAGGAGAAAAACAGATTCCAGAGGGAATACTTTTTTTCTGCACCCCAACCACAGACCTTTTCTGCAGTGCATTGCAAAATCCATTCTGGGTGCTAGTTTGTCGCTACTCACATTCTTGCCAACAGACAGCTCTGATCCAATTTCATGCAAAAGCAAAAGATAAAGGGAATGCAAAAGACGAACAAAAAAAGGAAATGCTTGCCTGTAGCAAGTGCTAAAAGTTAATTAAAACACAGATGACTCACAGACGTGGAACATGGAGAGTGAGTCATCCACAATGAAGCTAAATTTGAGAGCCAAACACTTGTTGATTGATGATCTAAATGCTTAGGATTTTCTAATGATATTTTCTAATGAATTCAAGAACAGGTTTGCCATTAGTTCCGAGGTCATACACGCTATAAAGATAAAAATGTAGAAAGCTGAATAATTTAAATAAGGGTTCATTTAAAAAAAAAAAGCACCTCCCTGATTTGCTCATTTCACCACTCGTGCTCTCGTGATGAGTCCTAAAGCTCCGGCAACAATAATATAGGTTTGCATGTGTGTGTGTTTAGTGGACCTTCGTGAAAGCCACTCCAGGGCTCTCCAAGGACAGCCGGCCACGGCTAGCTCAACGATTGAGGATCGACACTCAGGAGGCCGACTGACAAAAAGGCTCTCCCACTCCTTGTGTGTTTTACAGAATGGGAGAAACACATTGTTTAGAAGAGAGGGAAGACTGAGAGAGGGGGAAAGAGAGTGGAAGAGGGTGAGAGATGAAAGAGAGAGCAGGTTTGAGTGCCTGAAGCAGTACTGACAACTCAAAGACAGCGGCCTATTCAGCGCTACCTAATTGCAGTCGCCGTGGCTGCTTGTTTCCTTAATTTCCCTTTTAGAGCAATGCAGCAGCTCTTGTTTTACACATTAATTATGTTTTCTGGGATCCACTTGCTGCCCCTCCCCCTTGCTGTTGACGGACAGCTTGGTTGCCTCCTGGCCCAGCCTGGCTCTGAGCAGGGGAGTGGGTTATTGAATAGGCTAATAAATAGTGAAGGAGGGATTGGTCACACCCCACCCTATTGTATCTGCGCTGTCACGCCTGACCCTTAACCAAACACACCCACACACACAAACACACATGAACCCACACACAAACTTTGATGGCCAACAACGTGTGCATACGTAGTCGCGCACAGACGCACACACCTTCACGTCACCTCTGTCAGCCCTGACCCTATAACGAATACCCAGGCTCCCCCCTGTATCCAAGGTGACAAAATGAGGCCCCAGCTATTGCCTAGCAACCAGGGAACAATGAGCACCAAGGAGACGGAATGGCGTGAGCAAAGGGCAAGCTATTCTCCGGGGGCTGAGGGTGGGATTGAGGGATGGGAGCCAAGGTGGGGAGAGGAGGCGACTAGGGGTGATGGGAATGGTGTTAGGACACATCTTTAACCATGTCACAAAGAGGGTGCCTGCCTGGGAAACAAGGCAGTGCTTCTCTAACCCCACTGGACATCTTCCTTCAACTCTGCTCAACTCACTCTCACAACTATCTCTTACTTTTGTTGGTACGCAAACCTTTGCTCAATATTCACCCACAGTATGAGGAGACACTGGGCCTAAAGCTAAAAAAATGAAACGGTGCATCACTGACTCTTGCGTTGATTTCAAACATTAAAAACATTTTTGTTATTTTACACGTGGTAACTTAGGACCAGCAGCATCCTCTGAGGCTAAAAATTAAAACCAAAAGTGAGACTGCACTTGAGAGTGTTTCCAAAAGACTAAACAGAACGGAAGAAACCACAGTGGATGACACCATTGCCGTTAAGTCCATTTTATATGTACAGTGTTTTTGAAGGACTGATAACAGTTAGACTCTAATAATAAATCTCAGAGTCCTTTAACTGACTGACATTCCAAAATTCTAACTTTACCCATGTAAATAAACCTTTTTATCAGTTCTCTGTGTTTTTCAGCCCTTTGAGCAGCGAGGGTGCTAGCACAGATGTGCTGCTGTTTTCCAGCTTTCTATATTCAGAAACATAGGTGAAGGTGAATAAAGGTGAGACTGCCGAGGGGGCAAATTGCAGCACAGGAACGCTCTGCCTATCCAGTCTCCATAGAAACTATTTAGAGCTATACTATAAAAAGCCAAAGGAATGAGAAAGATTTAAACCAATTCAGAAAGCAGGCCGCAAAGCTGTAATGATTTCACTGTGTAATTTATCGTATATCAGTGCTTGACTGGGTTTCTGCCGTTACCTCCAGCCAAAGTTTCAGGAAGTAAAATTTCTCCTGAAAGAGGTCTCTTTCAGTCATCGGATTGATATTCCAGTTTAATCAATCAACAAACCCAAAAGAAACACATTTTCAATGAAAGATATTTCAATTTACTGGATGAATGGTTAAAAAAGTCTTAAGTGAGCCATGCCAGCAATGACAGACGGGAAACAAATGGAGTAAAATGAGTGTTTAGGATGTGCAGAGGACTTTTGGCTGCCAGTTTGTTAGCTTGTTTATGTGAAAGCTCTTTGTTAACCTTCAATGATCCTCTCTCTTTTACAACATCTTTATGAAGTGGAACCAGGGCACAGCTCCTCTGCTCTCTCACAGTAACAATGTTTGATTCATACTAACTAAAAAAACGCTTCCTTTCTCTGTTTTTAAACCATTATAAATTGGATATTGGACCTGGAAACACTTTACTGTTTCCTGAAGGACAGAACAACATGCTACATATTAAATAAAGAAATAATAAAAACAATTATCAATTGCAACTTTAATACAGAGCAACTATGACTAGCTGAAGACAGGAAATAGGCTTAATCTACAAAAGAGAAGTAAGGCCATCCTATGGGCCTAATGAAGGTATCACAGGGAAGGAGTGGTAATGGCCTGTGGCTAGGCATTACGGATTAATAGAAACATAACTGCTCAGTCTCTTTCTCTCTCTCTGACACACACACAGACATACACACAATTGATTTTGAAAGGATTTAAAGGGCTGCACATTAAGGATTTAAGGACTTGTGATGTTGCGTCTGGGCAAAGTCAAATCAAAGAACTTCAGACTTCAGACTTATCCTTTTGTCACAATTTTGTTTCTCTAGACGTGAAATGTTGACACACTCAGAAATCAAGCAAGGAGCAGTAATAGAAAATGTTCCAGGATTTCTGTGTTTGCCACTGTCAGGCCTAAGCCTTTGTCCTGCATGAGGCATCTGAACATCTCTGGCCTGTAAATATCAGTAAAGGTCTCTCGAATAATGTATTGGACTACTGGAATACTGGAATGTTGTAACTTACACAGCCTTTCCTGGCTTGCTGCCTTCTTTGACAGTGGTGTGTTTATATCTGTGCCTGGCTTTGGACAGTCTTGACTCCGTGGGAACTGTTTGAATCTCCAGGTCTACACTTGGCTGGAGTTGATTCACTACTCTTTTACCCTACAAGCCACAATCCCGTGGAGGTAATATCCACTTCACTAACACCAGTACCAACAACACCCCCTCCAGTCATCGGCTTTATCCCTACATGAAAGCTGCAAGCTCATTACCACAACCTGGGGCTCATCAGGGCTCCCATTCCCAGGCCTTGTATAAGCCAGAGAAGATGGAGAAATGCAGCCAGGAGGGGAAATGGAAGAGAGAAAGAGATCTCTTATAGGGCTTGCCATCCAAGCAGCCAGGTGTTAAAGATACAGATAAGACTGTGGGAAGAAATAACAGGGGGGAGGAAATAAGGGGAAGAGGAAAGGAAAGCGATAAGGAAGTTAGGACATGGTAGATGACAGAGAGGAAGTTAGATACAGCAAAAGGGGCAGGGAGATGATTGAAGAAAAAGCTGACAGAGAAGGCGGCCTTCTGCTCCTATCTCTGTGCACCGTTTCATCCTCTGTAGGGCCCTGATGTCACTCAGCCCTCCTTCAGCAAAGTCCAGCTTTGAAGTGATAATGGGGCTTTTGGCTAATGCTCGACTGCAGGTGCCCTTAGTTCCCTCTCGCTCTCTGTCTCCCAGCACAGCCATATAGATGAGAAAAGATGAGAATCCTTTCAAAGTCTACAGATGAGGCCAATCTTTCTTCTCTGTGCCTTTTTTTCTTTCTCTCACATTATCTGCCAACCCCACTTACTCTATCCCCACACTATTTATTGCTTCCCAGGCACTGTCCGTCACTTTCAGGTCCTTCTATTGCCCTCTAACTCATTTTACCCCCTTTCAACTCACCGCATTCTCCATCTTTATGCTTGATTCAATTGCTGCACCGGACTTGATCTGAGAGTAAGGGATTTTAAACTACCGCAAAAAAACCCAAAACAATTTAAAGTTCTCTCTGGAATACAATCAACTTTCCGAGTTCCAGAAATAATGAATCAAATATAAGAAAATATAAACGCATATATATACAGTGCTTTCTCCTTCACTGTTCTTCTTTCTTTCATCCTCCCTGCTTCTCAAATGGGACTTCCATCTCTGTGTGACTCTTTCCCCTTCAATCAATACTCAGTGCATTTCTCCTCCCTCCACCCTCTTAGGTGTAAAATTGGTGTGGCTACACAACAAATAAACACACGCAGGTCTGTCTGCATCTCAGATATAACACTCACTTCTGGAAGCTTTGATTGGGCGGGGCAGGTTTGTGCATGTGCATGTATTTTCCTGGCTGAAACAGCAGGGAAGGGGAATCAATTCCATCCCCCAACGATTTCTTGTTAAACTAGAGAAAGGTAAGACGGAAAGACACCCACTGCACAAAATATCATACTGTTTCTCACAAATATATACATATTTATACATCCACAATAGGCATACATATGCACTGCAAGGCTAATGAGATCACGGCTTCATGCTGCGATACCAACAGGAGAGAACTGTGAGAGGGAGCCACTATTGGAAACAGATATGCATTTGTACTGGAATTCATATTTTCCTGCTTGCAATGCTCACCAGCTCTGCACTGCTCAATATGTCTTTTTAATGGAATGTAGGCAGTCTGTGTACCTAGCAGACAAGTGTCCTTTGTTCAGTGAGAAAGCAGAATGGCTGAGGAGAAAGTACAGAGTACAGAGGCACACGACAGAAAGCTCTGGTTGGATTTTACTTATGAAACAGATGAGTCCTTCTAAATATAATAAACAAAAGTAAACAAGTCAATTTTGTTTTTGTTCATGCTTATCAGTGTTGTGTATAATAGATTACTTTGTAACTCATTAAAGTAAAGTTCTATAATCACATTACAGTTACAATTACATCATTGCTTGGGATTCCAAAGGTTCTTCAATTATCTGCATGTTGGGCGGATGGAAAGTAAAAAAATATGTATCAAAAATGTATTTTTCTTCCTGCACACTTGCAATTTAAAACGCTGCTTTCAGTTAATGTGAAGGGATGAGGAAAATGATGGCAATATAAACATTACTTCTTTTTTTATCGCAGTAAACAATAAGAGGATAAGATAGAGAGCATGCAGACTGCCTCCAGGATAGTAACTGTATTACAATGCTAACAGAACATTGATATTTTTTTTTTGCAAGCATCTGCACAGAAAGGACAAAACTAGCAAAGAATCCAGAATTAGGTTAAAGCTGAGTGTATGCTGACCCCAGTACAGCAGCCAGAGCCTGTTCTTCAACAGGTAACAAAGGCAATGACGAGCATTAACGCTTGTAGCACTGTAACCTCTGTTTATACCTGCATCTACTTCTACAGTAGAATCACATTAAAATCACAGCGGCAACATGAAGTCTCTTTAAGCTGGTTTTCACCATTGCTTTTAGTTATTAATGAATAATGTACAGTGCATTACATTTCTTGAGAAACGACCCTGATGTAACTGGTTAATAACATGAAGGCTGTATAAATCTGAAGGTTGTATTGATTTTCCTATAAGTGCACAACTGCCAATCAGACTCAATCGAATTTAATCAAATTCAATCCAGAAAACCTGTTGCTTCATGCTTACATCCATCACCATTAGCACCATATTAGCCTCATTAAGCCTAAAGCACACAAATAGCCATCTTCATGCAGGGAAATACTCTTTATGGAGTAGCAACAGCAGCAGCTCATTAGCCTGTAGCATCTCAAGAACAAAAGAGTGTGTGCTAAGTATAAAACCCCTGAGAATGGACCTGCTCACCACAGTGACAGATCCCACAATTCACAAACACAGAGAAATATAGCCACAGGGCATACGAAGGAGTTCAACCAAGTCTCTCCTTCCACAGGATAAAGGGATGTGTCCAAAGCCTATAATTATATATGCATACAAAACTAAAAATCCAAAAATCTCTTTCCATCTATTATACCACCCTTTTTCCAAGCAACTGGATCATAAAATATGAGGCGCTGTTTGAACTATTTCACCTTCCAAATCCTTCTTTCTTTCTCTGTGTCTTCCGCTTACTCAGAAAAGGTAAACAGCCCAAGTCCAAGCCCCACAGAGCATTGGTTGCTACAGCAGCAAATCGGCAGGAGGTGGGCAAAGTATGTGTGCAGTGGCATTTGTGTGATTGTGTGTGTCTCTATTTGAGGGTGTGTATGTGTGTGAAGGCATAATTTGCCCTGCAGTTTGTTTGTTTCTGCTTTTCAAAATCACAGAATCAGAGACTGAGCCTGAGGCCACAGGATGGGGCTGGACTAATCATTTACTGTACGCGTGTGGGTTTCCACAGTGTGTGTGTGTGCGCAAGCTAAACATGCACATGTGTGGGTAGCTCCATGCTTCTTCCTGCTTTGCAGGATGTAAGGAAGGGTTTTCGAACGCCTTCACCCCTCCCCACCCATGGGATCAGAGGCGGTGTTTGGGTCTGCTTGGGATACGTCCAACACTGAGCACCAGACTCTCGCATCCAGACCCTAACAGCTCATAACTAGAGATTACACACAAATACTCAAGTCTTCCTGCTAAGAACTTCACACACGACACTTCCACATGATGATCCAGAGCTGATAGTGTTGATCGAAACCCCAGATCTTGAAATGAACCGTAACGAGGTGGACAGATGCACTGAGTGAGGGAAACACTCTCTGCAGGGAGATTGCACTCTATTACTGCTGTGATGAATGAGCTGGATTTCTCATTCTGATAGATACATTCATACTCCATACTGCTTGACTGTATGAGCCAATTTTGCACACACATGACTACTAAGCAACATGACCGCAAGCAGGACAACCCAACCAGCACTGCATTGGTTGTTATTCCTGGAACGGGACAGCAGACTTCCTCAAACCCCTGCTCTAAGATTCCAGGGAGTAAGTGCATATATGTGTGTTTGTGTGTGCATGAGGGTAGCCTTTTCTCCTCTGTGCGTCAGTTCCAATCTGGACCAGGCGAAGCCAGCCGTCACAGAGGCAAACTGCCGGCAACGGCACAGAGAGGAGGAGGAGGAGGCCTCTTTCTGCAGCTCTGCGAGTGAAATCCCCGTGTGTGTATACTCATGACGGATCTAGACCACACTGTGATGTCTTATTCATGCCGTATCAATTCATAATGACCAGCCTAGTCCCCAGTGTGAAGATGTGCGTGCACACGCAATCACAAACGCATAAGAACGTGCATGTGTGTGACTGGACGGTCACCACTGAAGAACTTGCCCATGTATGTAAATGTGTGTGTGTGTGTGTGTGTGTGTGTGTGTGTGTGTGTGTGTGTGTGTGTGTGTGTGTGTGTGTGTGTGCGCGCACATGTTTGCTTGTATGAATATTTAGAGCATCAGAGATGGTATGAGTGTGTATGTAGAACAGCGTGTACCAGACAGTGGACATACACACACACACACAGACCACTGATGTCCCAGTGCTTGAGTGTGAATATTTAACAAGCCTCAATCCATCTGTTCAATTATTCATGAGGAAGGACACAAAATCGTTAGTAAATATAAACACCGCTGTTTCTCTCCTGCTTTTGCTACATCTTTGCTGCTCTCCTTTGCACCTCTGACCATCTCTCTCTCTGTTCTTTAACTTTGTCTTTCTTCTGTCTGTTTTTTGTCCTCTTTTTCATTCTTTCTCATTCCCCTTGTGCTGTGGTTGTGAATATTTCAGATGGCAGAGTGGTTTCTAAATTACCCCCTTTTGGCTTCCGCTCTCCTCACATGGTTTGGTCTGCATTTCTCTCTCACACACGGTCCAACTCGTAAAGAAAACAGTGACAAGCCATAAAAGCCACTTTTACCATCTGACAAGGACAGGGGCAGGAAGAGGGACGGGGGCAAAAAGTTAAGGTCTGGCCAGTTTGGTCACCAAGTCAGGTATTTCAAACTGCTTAATTAAAAAATAAATAAATAAACGTCACCCGTGCACTAAAGTTAAAATTTCACCCAGCGTCACTCAAATTAGGAAAATAAATATAGATAAACACCTCTGATGGTTTTTGTTGAGGAGGTGAGTTCTTCCAGGAATAATGAAAAAATGTGTCTTTTGTTATTAGTGCTCAAAGGATCCTTGGAGAGCATTTCCTTTGCCAAGGTCAATGCTCTTTCTGGCAGTTTTAAAGAAAGTGATGAGGATCTTCATCAGATTTGCTGGGTTGTTCAACACAGCCTGAACTCTACTGGGCAAGCTTTCTTTTAATTTATTTAAGTATTCTCCAGGAATAGTTCTCCAGGCTTTTTGAAGGACATTGAAAACTCTTCTTTGGAGGTTGGCTGCCTTTTGTTCTGTTCTCTGTCAAGATGCTCTCACACTGATGCATTAATACTGAGGTGTGCGATTTTTGTTTTCATGTTCAAAATGAAGCCCTTGACAATCAGATGCTTTTCAGATGGTTTTGCATGGTGGATCCCTGGCTTGTCTCTTGATATAAGTTTTCTATGCTTGAATGAGCCATAACATCCTGTACTGGACTTAAAATGAAGTGAAAAAGGAACCAATGTCCAAAGACAAGCTTTGAAACACTGTCAGAAAACCCAAAGACCATTTGGGCAATTGAGTGAGAGATGCAAATGCTAGCAAAACAGCCAATAGCAGCAGATTTAAAAAAAAGTTGGATGTCCAAATTAAACTGTCATTTTCACCATAGAAGATCTCAATAGCATGCATAGTCAGAGGCTGGCCAAGATGCACATAAAACGTGTGGCTGAAGCTACAATAGTCAAACATTACAATCAGTTTTGTTAAGTGTGTTCAATAAAAACGTACTACCATAATGACAATACTGTCACAATTCACATACTGTGCAAGTAACTTCATAGTGTATACAATGTACTAGACGGAAGTTTCGAAATGGATACACAGTGTGAAGTCTGAAGCTAGCTTCACTGAAGTCTGTGCTGTCATTATTTACTTAGTGTCAGACAAACCACAGTCAAGAAATCAGGATGTCTACCACTGATGGCACAGAAACCTTCTGATGAAGATGAGTTGCCATGGGGACTGCTGCCAAGCGGGAGCCCAAACAGTCCTCTAAGGAAGAGAGAGAGTCCTAGCACACTGAGGCAGGTCATTCATCAGAAGAGACAAAGAGAAGGAAACAACAAGACCAGCTTGAAGCATTAACAGCCTGCCAGATGCACACACACATGCATGCATGCATGCAAAGACGCCTACACAGCACAGTATTATACAAACACAAACGGTCACGAGGAGAGAAACCCCCCCCACACACATTCAACTCAGTCTTTCACGCAGTCATACACAAAAAGTCAAAAGTCAAAAGAGTTAATTTGCTTGCTTTATGGCACAAGAAGTCTTGGAACACTGGAGCAAGTTTACAAGCCAATCAATCTGAAGCAAATGAAAAGGGGAAAATAGTGTATATGTGCTGAATGGTAACAAAGTCAAAACAAGTGGGAAAACTGTGACAGAGAGATGATTTATAGGCTTAATGATAGTGCACTTTATTCAAGATTTCCTACCCTAAATAATTCTTTATTTTCACTCTGAGCTACTGTTCCCTAAGCATCAAGCAATCAACAAACACAAAACACAGCATCTCTCCAACACAAACACAGAAGAAGCAGCTTTGCATCAACACATATCTGAAGCGGCTCTTTTATCTACAGTCAGAGCCACAGAAAGGACGTAATCCCTTGTGTATGCATACCATCCACACACAGAGATCTAATTATAGTGTTATTCTCTGAGTGTTTGTGTCTAATTAGTGTTATTTACATTTTCCCTCAGTTTTCTTTCTCTTGTGTGTGCACATTTGCCTGTGTGTCTCAGTGAATGTGTGTGTGTGTGCGTTTGGTGTTTGTGTATATTAGAGTACCCGTTGCCAGGCATTAACGTTAAATTGAAGGATGTAAAAAAGCTTCTTAAAGACGGATGAGACACACACCCTTTTTCAAACCTTTGCCAGGGTTTCCTCAGCTCCCCTGTAGTGCAGGTACTACCACACCCTTCCCACATCCCTCCACCTCCCTCATCTTTCCTGGGGAGTTATACAAGAGAAAACCTTCCCTGATTATCTCCTTAACCCACAACATAATACAAAAAGTTGGTCATTATCGAACGCGACACCCCCTCTAAACAAACCTGTGTTGCTGTCCCAAGCAAATACGCTTGCTCAAAAACCTCAAAATACCCTTTTGTCTCCTCCTCCCCCAGTCACCCATCGTCAGCCTAAACCAGATGCTATTCCCTGGGGCCAGCTATCAGACCAATTGCTCTACACGCCCCCGACTCTACTCACCTATGCCACTTTTTTCCCTCCATCCTGCGGTCCTTCCTTCCTCCTGCTCTCCCACTGCGAAAGCACACTAATTACAAACATGGATGAGTAGATTACAGATCTGAAGCGCAGTGGAAGTGGGATAAGGAGTAGTCAAGGGTGGTGAGAGGGGGGCAACAGGTCGTTAACAGTGATGAATGCAACTCTATTTTCACTGTTATTGTTCAGTGATGTTCTGCGCAGCGCCTCTCACCTCCGAGCCACTGTTCCCATGCCTTCTTGTCGGGGTCATCCATCACAGGAAGCTTTAACTAACTCCGTCTCTCCCTAATCATCTCTAATCAATTCCAATTATCTTTCCTATTTCCCCCATGCATCAGTGTCTCCAGGATCTCTGAGGCATGGCAAAAGATAGGAGGCAGTGTAGCAGGACTCTGTATAAAGAGTTTGGCTCTCACAAGAGAAAGTACGTAGCTCTTGAAAATCCACCTGTGCAGTTTTCTGTTTTTTAAATGAACCAAGACACATTATACACCTTAAACCTATTAGCTTTGACGCTCAAGCACAAGATAAAATTCAGTTATTTCTAAATGCTAAATATTTCTTTCTTTTACGGTAGACTTTACTAGAGCTCTTTAAAAATGTGTTCTAGCAAGAGCACTTGGATTAATTCATCTTCCCTTTGTAGAGCAAACTCATTACCCCGTTAACGTAATGACTCCATGGGATCAAGTGTTTAAAAACTTCCCACAAAACAACACTACACTGCTCATTTAACCAACACCCTTTTATTAACCCGGTAGCTTTTCCTCTAAAGTTTAATGAGAGCGACAATCTCATCTGCTATCCCTCGCTCCTCTACCCCCTTTTGCCCTTCGTTCTGTTTGTCCTCTCAGCAGGGTGTCTAAGACAAATGGCCACTTTGTTATACAAGCTTTCCTTAAAACCCTCACTCTAGAATGAGCAAAGAGAATAATAAAAAAAAGAGTAGAGCAAAAAAGACAGCAAGAGCGTAAAAGTATAAAAAAGCAGAAGGGGAGCAATTAATCCTGCTTCCAAGAGAAGAGAAACCATCTGGGTTTGTGCTACACCTGAGGGCAGCGGGCTTTCACATTAACCTCTTTTGTTGGCATCATAAAGGCAGACCCTAACAAGCCCCAGTGAGCTCTTTGAGCAAGTGCAAAGACTCGCACACAAATACATACGCAACCACAGACTCTCTTTGTCTATTGAGCTCTCTCCCTCTCTTTCTCTGTCGTCCTCAGACACACACATAAATGCACACATGACATAGCAGTGAAAGTCTTCCTCTGGGAGATGAGGACCTTTTAAGTCCATTAAAAGCTGCTGGCGGGAGCGAGACGAGGCTGTAACCCAACCGCATCCGACTGCAACCAGAACCCATGGTGTGGTCGGGAACACTGCTCAGGAGTTGAGAAACACCTTAGGAAAAAAATATCTTTGTCTTCTACTGCTGCTCCTGATCCCACGCTACTAGCCCAATTTTTTTTTAACAAGGACTACAAGTCTTTCACAAAGTAGTATCTGTCAGTCAAGCACTGGCACCATAAAGATTGAATTATTGCTGATTCCTTGGCCTTGGATTTGTTTTAACTGTTAAAAAATGCCAGGCACTTTCACACCTGAAAAGCCTCAAGGTCAATTACTGTTCTCTTCTGTCTAACCAAGGATAAAGAACAAATGAGTGTATACACAGACACATAGCGAATCGATTAAGCAATGTTAAACAAAGTCTCACTCTCCAGAACATGGCTGAGAACCCAGTGATAGGTTTAGAATAATGACCATGAAGTTAGACTGGATGTGTTAGCACAATCATTTGGCTGCTGGCTACGCCAGCTGCTCCAGATGGACCAATCACACTGGTTCAAGGCCATCCGCTGGTCTGAGAAGCCTTGGTCTGCTCTTAGTCTACTAGACACACAACTCAGTGCTGCTCAGTGTGAGCAAACAACAAGACAACCAGCCTTGTACCAAAAGAGGAGGCCTTAAATTCCCAGCGGCTGGTTTGGGCATAATGATAGGTGACGTGGGGAAATAGTTGCAAGGAAGCGACAGATAGATTCAAGATGGTGTTAAACATCAAACGCAAGATAAACAGATGGAGGGCTAAGGCTAGGATCATGGGTTAGTAGTATCACTATGAGTATAGAAGGAAGGGAAATGGCTTTTCCATGTCCCACTGTTTCATTATTCCCAGATGCTCCAGGTAATCTGAACGCGAATAATAGGGGCTCCAATGATCAGTTAGCAACAGGGACACTGATTATACCAAAGAAAGAAAAAGAAACATAGAGCCTCTTTGTAGATGGGAATAAAAGTTAAGCATTACTGTGGGATCGTCTCGCTGCATGAGGTGCATAAGTGGAACGATGTGTGGGTGTGTGACTGAATGGGACCGGTCTTAACAAGAAGCAAACGAAAGTGTGCTCCACCTTCACCATTCATATGATGAAGGTGGAGCATGCTGGCGGACTCGCATGACATAAAACAATCTCATTAAGTAACAAAGCCATCCTTTCACCTGGACTTAGGTTCACAGTCTAATTTGTCCCTTAGCTCCAGTCTGATCAAATCTCTGTCACCCCTGGATCCTCTTGCAGACAGTCTGAAGCCCTTTTCAGACACGGGATACGTAACATTGCTGGCTTCATCCAGCTCTTAAACTGGTGCCATTCTGTCATTCAGACACTTTTACGTTATTTTTCAGACAAACCCACACAATGAGACAGCCAAAGTACAACCACGAATTTTTCCATATGTGCAAAAGAGCTGTTACACTTGTGGCAGCAAGCATTGTCGGCATAGTGACTTTAATTTGGAATGCTAAGTTATCTTTGCCATTTAAAAGAGCAGGATCTGTGCTGTGAGCTGCAGAAGCTGACCCACAAAAGACCGTTCTTCCGGATTAGGAATTTCAAAACTGCGTCACAAACAAATTGCAAATTAATGTGCAAGTTATTACTGCTTACAAATCCATTAATGTAGATATGAAGCCAACTAGTTTAGATGTCCATTCTTCTCACCCAGTTCATTTTGCCTTACGGTCAACAAGAAAGAGTTCTGATGTGTATTTCACCAAGTGCAATTGAAATATATTTGTACTTTAATTGTGTTTATACCTAATCAAACCAAAGCCAGAATTCACCAGACCTGCCTAACTGAGCCATCTTTGGTGGTTTGCATAGTGTGCGCTGACAGAGAGGAAGAGGTAAATTAATAAAAAAGCGAATGTACTTACAGTCGAGACAGGCCAGGGTTCTTCTGAAACAGCAACTCAGGAAGCTGCTGCAGTTGATTACGGTTCAGCCGCCTGCAGCAAGGAAAACGTATGATCAACCAGTGATTGTGCGTGTGTGTCTATGCATGTGTGTCCTTGAATGTGTAGGCTGTGAATAATTTCTTCTAGCTGCCGTAGAATCGGCTTAGCCACAGGCTATTGTGTTTCAGTGTGCTCTGCATGTCACATAAATATCCAACTGAAAGTTCGGGGGAATTAAAACTGCTGGTCAGAGACAGTGCCGTAAATTATCGCTACACAGTTAAATTACTTTGTTTTGCCTTGCAAAATAGCATTCTGTTGACTTTCCCAGAACAACAAAATAGCAACATTTCAATTTTTTTAAAAGTGAATCATATCCATTCAGTTATAGGAACACTAAAACATTTTATTCGGGACGATCTATTGGAAAAAAGATGTTTCTAAATAAAATTAAGAGGAATGGATGAGCTTATTCAAGCCCAAGGACACACTGAGAGGAGTGGTGGTTGGCAAGAGACTCCACGTCAAACAGCTAACATCTAAGACTGGCAGGCTTTATGCAAATACAACAATTAAGTCAATGGAGAACAGACTGTTGCTAATCTGTTGAAAACCACAACTCTCTCCTTTTTGAATGGCCCATTTGAGGCCCATGGGAGCGAATGAGAGGACTGTGGCACAGAGACGCTGCAAATGTGAGGCCACTGCCATGCCTTCGGACAAATTCAGACAGATGTTAGGACTTGTGCCACACACTGTATACACTGAGAAGAGTGTTCGGCCAGCTGAGAGGGAGATTTAGTGCATAATGGACATTAATGGTCTGCTGCTGCTTCGTTCACACTGAACTGTACCTGCTGGTGGGTTAGTGGCTTTTAAACATTAAAGAAACGAGCCACTCAATTTCCACATTGGTCTGGCACATGGAAATGTCTACCCAATGTTTGGGATCTGTTGAATATGGAGGAGGAGGAGGAAAGGCAAGCTGTGCGTGGTCTCAAGTTTGGTAACACAGACTGTTAATGTGGGTTTCAGATCAGGGGAAAGTCTTTTATAAGTTAACCACTATGTCTGCATTACGGCGTGGTCCATAAAGTCATCTGCTGTGCAGGTTTCCATGTGGCTAGCACTATTGATTTACTAATGAGCAGGTTAAGGAGTGGTTGATTGCGTTTGTCTGTGTGTTTTCCCGGCGAGTTTACAAGCTGTCAAGGAGTCCTGGTGCTGTCCAGATGAGCCAGGGTCTGCGGTGGGGGAGGCCTTTTAAGCCCACATATCCCACTGAGGGCATTCCTGTCAGGCAGAGCTAATAAAAATACTCGCAGCCCACACCGTACCCTCTTAGCACCATCCAACCACAATGAAAGGCCAAGATAGTGCCACACACTTGATTTCGCAAGATTTTATGTATCATTCCTGTTAGTCTCATTACCCCCAACAAATACAGAGAGTGAAAACACATGAGAATAAGGGTGGGATTTTCATTTCAAGTTTAAGTGTGTTCAGGCTATCTAAAGACAACCATTGGTCATACTCACAGTCTTTCCAGCTCCTTCATGTCATCAAAGGCCCCACGCTCAATCACAGTAATCTGATTCTCCACCAGCTGCCTGCAGAAAAGAAGGGAACGAGAAGTTACGTCACGTCAACGTCTGTAGGGGGTCACTCTGGCTTTAGAATTGTGTAATGGGCTTGGTTTTAGGGTTTAGGGGGCAAGGGATTTTGCAGTATGTACAGTATTTATATATTCAAGTAGGGTGCAGTATATTCAACACTTCTCTTCCACATACACACAAACACACAGAGGGCAGTGGTGTGGACTGAGGGGCACTGGGAATCTTGGCAAAAGGAGGAGGGATAGCAGCCAGGAAAGTTTCCAAGGTGGTTCAGAAAGTGTGTGTCTGGTGCTCTAGTGTGGTCCACTGAGTGTAGTAGCTGGGTGGAGAAGAGACGAAAAGTAGGCAGGGGGTCAGAAAGTGTGAGGTGAGCTCCAAGTTTTTGACATCTGACTGAATCAAGGGAAAGTGGGATGTGCGTGTGTGTGCGTGCGCCTGTGAAACAGCATAGCTGTACCATATCAGAGTTTTTAGGCACCACATCAAGGCTATTAGACATAAACAAGCAAACATGGATGCACACAAACACAGAATCCATGCACACAAGTTGCAACACATCCCTTCCTCAAGTACAATGCCAAAGCTAAGACACAAAAAAGGGGCTTAGATAGTTTTGGAGTGTTACAATAACACAAAATCAGGAAGGAGAGAAAAGTGTCCAGCAGCTTTAGAAGCAACAAGTGCTCTCCTTCATTACATACACAACTGTTCTGTGTTGAAGGTAACCTCTCATGTCTCCTGTGAGGCCATGGCGCACTGCAACTCAGCAATCTGGGCTTCCTCCCCATCGAATATAAATGCTAATCACTTTTCACACTCCATAAACATGGAGAGAAACGTGCAATTCATCTCAGATCTCTTTCTCATGAATTTAGATGGAAGCGGAAAAAACTGTGATGAGTACTTTTGAATTGAAAAAACTTTTTTTTTCTTTTTTTTAAGGCAACCTGCAGGTACATAACCTTCAATTTCTCTGATCTCTTTTGCTATCTACTTTTTGTTGATTGTTCCTTTATTACTCAGTACGCATTTCATCACAGAACAGAGACACACTGCAGATTTTGAAGAGCCAAGCACTCGGATAGGTGGATGTAAATCAGCTGTGTTGATTTTAGACTGACAGAAGAGATGGCAGCTCAGTGTAAAGATAAACCTCTGCTCCTGTTCTTGCTCCTTCTGAGGGCAGGATCAGAGGTCAACCTGCTGTTGCCCCACAAAGCCAACATATGTAGATACTTGTTTTTTAGTTTACAACTTTCATTGTACCAGCATTTTGTTTATCATACTTCATGTATATGGAAGGAAATCCTGTGTGTGTGTGTGTGTGTGTGTGTCTGTGTGTGTATGTATATGTGCCTTACTGTGGCAGTGAGAGTGGATCACAAGCTTAACAGCAAGGGAAGTTCTGTTTTTGGTAGCCCTGCAAGTTGTTTCCTTCTTACGTGCTAGAAGCAAGCTGTCGACACGAAGGCATTTAACCTCCACATGAGGGTAGGAGGTGGTGCAGAAAAAGGGGCATGCTTAGGAAGACAACAAGGGACGAGAAACGTTGGGACCAGGAGGGAAAAAATGGACAGGGGGGATGGGCGAGTAACCATGAGGATTGAAAACAGTCAGACTTTGCAGGGTAATAGGAATTATGCTGAGATCATGTTACATTTAAAACATGTTCGGGTCTACGGCGCTTCCCCTTTAGCAGCGTTTTTAACACCTATAGCAGTGCTCACCAGTTTGTGTGCACATACACACAGAGAAACTTTTATAACTACTTTATTACCCGAAGTCACAAGTGCTGTTTAATTTCACAGGAGAGGGAATTGATGACTTCACCTGAATGTGTTAGCTGTGTTGAGAGCCCATTTAGAACTGGCGCTTGTGTGCACATTACATGCTGATGTGAGGGAACAGAGGGCAAGTGAGCATGTGTGTGTCTAAGGGACGGTAAAGTGCAACTACAACAGGCAGAATACAATGAGAGAGAAGGCCATTACATCAGTGGTTGCAGTCACTCAGGAGCTTAATGTACTTTGGAGTAGGACTCTTGATGAATGCATTGCCACTTCAGTGGGTTTATGCTAATATCAGCAGAAAGTCAGTATAGCTGCAAACTGCTAGGGTAGATACAATTCAGATATGCATGGCTAGATAAACTCAGCCACCAACATGCTCCACAGATACTCCTACTGTACAAACAATTCATTACTGCCCATAAACAGAAGGTGAGTACTTACAAAACTCTGAGGTACTTCAGTCCAGCAAAGTCACTCTTAGTGATTCGTGTGAGGTTATTCCCATTCAGCTCCCTGCAAAGAGAAGGATGCAAACAAAAATTAATAATTACATTTTACCTCTGAAACTATTCAATAACAGCTTAATGAGCGCATAGCAGCATAGAGGCTGTCACACTTGAGGGATTAAAACAACTGCACACTTCTGACAAAAGTGACACACACACACACACACACACACACACACACACACACACACACACACACACACACACACACACACACACACACACACACACACAGTGCACTTAGTTTTTTGCTAAAACATAATCCTGGTATAATAAATGTTGAGAACTTCTTTAAAAGCTAGTGTTTTTTTGTTGGAAATCAAGGAGGCTCAAGGTGCTAAAAGGAAGTTCAAGCTAAGTTCCAACTCTACTGGGAGATATTAAGACGTCCTTTAAAGCCACATTTGAGCTGCCTGTTTGTCTTTCTGTTCCAGCCTCCTCCAACCAAACACCGCCCCCCACCCCTTCCCTCTCTGTCTGCCATGTCCTTCTACAATCGGTGGGGATTAGCAGGAGCCAGCACAGGGGATTTGGGTAGGGCCACAAGGCCAGAAAGCTAAGTGCTTTGGGTATAATGGGAGCAGTTCCCTGCTGGGAGCTGGCCATTGCTGCAAATAAACAGGAAATCAAGTAATTGAAGAAGTGATTTGAATTTTAGGTTTGTTTTCAAGTCCTAACCAGATGAACTTGACTCCGACACCCAAGGTTGTTTGGTGGATTTGTTGACCTCTGGTTTGTGTAAATGTAAGATTTACTTTAAACCTCAATAGTAGATTGTATTCTCCTGACAGAGGGAAAAACAAAGCAGGCAAAGCAAATCATATAAGCCTCGAAGGCACTGAGAGTAATCAAAACACACACTTTGTGTGTTCTATTAACTTTCTGAGCATTATGTGTCCACCCTACACTGACCCCCAGGCACTCCTTCGCAAAGTAAAACCAAAAAACTAGTTCCAAATCTACACCGAAACCACTGCTCTCCCTTCCTCAGCAACTCTCTCGCTCTCTCGTCTAATGACCACTCGAGGGACCGTAGTGCTATGCGGTACGAACGAGAACGGTCATTATAGACAGATGGTGGATGTGTGTGCGTGTATACACAGGTGCATCGACAAGCGAAGCGACAGGACCACAGGAAAATAAATAATGGACTGGGCTTCGTTAGCCTGGGCTCTGATACACACACATGTGGAGCTCATTACAGGTGCTTACGAGGATACGCGCATACACCCACACACATGCCTTTTTGGATTTCCAGTGTCTTATCTTCAGGGTGGTCATCGCTGATGAAACCCTGACAACATTAAAAAAGAAAGACTAAGAGACAAAGATTTGGGGGTT
Organism: Rhamphochromis longiceps; assembly: GCF_057381845.1. Taxonomy (NCBI): domain Eukaryota; kingdom Metazoa; phylum Chordata; class Actinopteri; order Cichliformes; family Cichlidae; genus Rhamphochromis; species Rhamphochromis longiceps. Next base: position 18,451,549 of record NC_140569.1, read on the forward strand.
ATTAAAGAGAGGGGTGACAGAACAAATATATGGAAAACAAATGCTTTTTCCGTTTAGCAATGATGTTTTGTTTTGTTATATAAACAGAAGCCTGTCAAATATCTGCATGTAAGCTGTTATACAACACCATTTCAAAATCTTTTTATATTGTTTGATATTGGGTGGCTGCACTAAATTAACTCTTTCTGGAAACATCTTCAAATGCTGCAGTATCCCGCAGGAAGAGCCATCTTAAAGGACACACCTGTTCAGCAAAGCAGTGACATTTAGGCAATGCTCAAATGCCACCACCAGGCTATAGTGTTTAGTCAGGATAAATCCATGGATTCATACTGTTTATGACATAGGCTGACCTTTATGATTGACATTTTGAAAACATCAAGCAATTTTTTACAAAGTCCTTGAAATTGCTCCAATGACAGTCAGGTCTTTTAACGTTGTCCCGACATTAATCTTTCCACCTTAGCTCATCTTCTTCAAGGACAGATGACTTATTGATGCCGTATTGACACAATCCTTGACAGTTCAGTGCCACACTGAGCTGTAAGATTGCATATTTCTTACATTGTCCTAAGCATGAATTTCAAAAATATATGTACTGGGCAGTGTGTGTGGCTGATTTTTGGATGTCCGGTTGATGTAAAGAATTCTGGCATTCCCATCCATTTCTGTTTAAGGAGGGAGTAGCTATGGTATATAAAAGAAAGAAAAACACATAAAGAACAGCGGTATACAAACGGTCACATTGTTCAGATCTACAAAAAGATTGCAGAATACGCCCTGCACACGTGATTAAGCCATGCCTCTGGATTCAGCATTGCTTGTCTCTGTGTTTATTCCACATCTAAATAATGGCACAGTATGCCAAAGTCAGATTTAGTGCCAGTTCAAGCAAAAGTCTGCTGTTTATTAGCTACAGTATCAGTCATTGCTGTTTCCTTTGTTTTCCAATCAAAGAGAGCTAAGCAATGGCTTTTGGCACTGCAGCAAAGGCATATTAACTCCCTCCATATACAGATGTTTTCTGATACTGACTTTGTGCGGGATTTCACATTACAGTACCGCAGTATTACTTTAGAGGCTGAAAATTATTAGGTATCAGACTGAGCTCCTATAGTAAAAAGATTTCCACTTCCCAGTCTCAGTCAAATCCATTCCACCCTCTGGAAATTCTGTAAGAATTCCCAATGCTGACACACTTCCTGAGGAGAAAACGGATTTATGACATCACAATCTAATCCGTCTTCATCTTCTGTCCCAAGCAGATTGATGCCTGAGAGTATTTCCTGGTGCACCTTCCCTGGGGTGGACATGTGGCAGCTATGCTCCATTGCCCTGTATCTCTATAAATTCAAAGAAGCTTGAAACACTGCTACAATGCTGAAAAACTCATTACGTTTATATCTGCCAGCTGCTGGGGTCCCTCTTCTGAGCCTTTTTCTGACCTGTTTCAAATTGAACCACATTATGTGAAATGATACTCCAAGTCAGAGAATAAGCAAGCACAGTGGCTCACTGAAGTTTTCACACAGATTGATCCACATGTGCTCTTTTTCTTACACACATATACAACTACAATTTCAATATATGAGACCAAAGAATGCATTGAACCACTCCCACTGACGTGTATATGAACAGCACCACTGGGACAGGCAATTGTGTTCAGATCAGAGCCAAATCACAACTAAATGGTCACAGGAGAAACTACTGTTGGCTGCAGAGATTTTCAGCAGCAGAATCGATTTGTGCCAGAAACTTTTCAAATCAAAAACAAACATAGAACCACTGGCTAGCAAATGAGTCATTATGATGAGACAGTTACTTAAAACAAAGCAGGATAAGGCAAACAACTCAATTTAGAGTTCCCACATCTCACAGGTTTTGTTAATCATTCCATTCAGAAACCATATTACTGCTACTAGAGTTGTTAAAAAAAAAATACTCAGATACAAATCACTACTGAAAAGGATAAGACGATCATTTGCAGCAGTGTTAATACCAGCAGCGCCTTGTTTGCCTCCTCCAGCTGACACACAACTTCACACAGTACTGCAGAATGGCAGGCACACAGCCCCTCCTGCCAATAACACCTGTTCACATGACTTTGACACTTTGACAAATTTCAAGAGGTCAGAGGTCATGCCAACAACATTCTCGTGTTTTTAAAAGTTATTATAAATGTTAATCTAGCCAGTACCCATGTTAATGCTACCTGTTAAACTATTAGCAATTATCTGATTAGCCACATTAGCCATCTGTCGTCATTAAGCTAGCAGCTAGCAACTATGTGGAGGCTAGCTTACAAATGAGTTCTGCCCATCTGTATTGTTAATAGACTGTTCATCTAGCTAGATAACACAATTATTTATGTCACCAGAAAAACCAGCACTACCTCACAGAGCCTAAAAATAGTCTCTCTTTTTTTCACCACCTAAGAGAATCTTAATTTTTTTTTTATCAGGCAGCTTAGAAATATTGTTGTCATTGATGTTATTGTTTTTATTGTTTCAAATTTTTTTTTTTTTTTTAAAAAGCCCCTTAGTTTTTATGACAAAAAAATAAGACGCTTTGTCTTATTTTTTTTTCTCCAATCCTTTTAAAAATAGTATCTAATATTTTCCTGTGAGTCGGTATTGAGTTTGACAATCCCAACTGCCACACTTCGGCTCATTTTGTTTTAGTTTTCATCAATTTCAGTGTTAGTTTTAGTCATATTGTGGGGATTTTTTTTAAATTCAGAAAAAAATATTGTAATATTAACACAGACATCCAGCAGACATCCAAGTAAAAAAAAAAATTAAATCAAGCCTTGACAAGCATGTTGTGAGGAAAAATTTGACCAAATTGAAGGTTTTTCATTCACATTTTTTTATTTGAATTAAAACTTTATTTATTTTTTATTATTTTAATTACGTTTTTTTCAAACTACATAATTTTATTTGTTTTTCCTTTTTTCACACCTACTATTAGTTGTCCCATTCCTGGTTTTACTGAGGAAGCTGGTTCATTTTAACAGTTGTATATTTACAGGCACAAATTTTACTAACAGGCTGCAAAAAATTATGCAGCAGGCTAGCAAAAGTATTTCCGCAAATGTAAACTGCAGTCATTCTGTATCGCTGCTGTAAGCGCCACAGGACCATTTGTCCTGGACAGCTTTAGCCTGGCAGGGAGGACAGAAGCCAGCTGATTGAGGATTGGTGGCATAGCACTGTCCAAACTCCTCTTGTGGAAACAATCTGATGAACACAAGCTTGACGTCCCACAGCCTAAAATGTGAATGCTCATTAACCACAATCACACACTGATGATGCTCTTTGACCAGACCGCTGAGCACACATCCTAATGAATGAACAGGTTGAGAAGCTGTGAAGAAGCAAAGCATTCCTCCTCCCGCAGACTTGGCAGCATATGGGCTTGACAGCCGTAAAACACGCAGGTGGAGACAGCAGGGGAAGAAAGACAGTCACTGTGAGACAGAAAAAGGAGAAAACTACTCTGACGGCGTTGTTAGCTGTCGAAAACTGACGGTGTGAAGCAGTGTGGCAGAGGGTTGCCGTTAGCCATGGGAGCTGTGAAGAGCTGACGGGCTGTCTGGGAAATGTCAGTGGAGAAATGAGGCCTAAATGGCTGGAAGACTACAAGAAGAAAGTGACCTACATACTAGATGGTCAAACGGGGTACGTAACCAGTTGACTGAGCACACAACAGTCTCATACTGAAAGACTGTGAGAATGAGAAGGAAAGGAAGAAAGACCACCATGACCAAAATAATACACTCTTAAACCCAACTGGAACACTTCTGTCCACAGTAAGAGGTCAGATTTCTGCTCAACTCAAAACATTCCCTCTATTGAAATGTGGCTTTCAGACAAGCAGTTAAGGCCTTTAACTGTACATTTTTGGTGTGTGTGTGTGTGTGTGTGTGTGTGTGTGTGTGTGTGTGTGTGTGTGTGTGTGTGTGTGTGTGTGTGTGTGTAATCGTGTAAGTCTGCCTGTGTGTGCAGTCAGCGCGTAAAGACCGTCTGAGTGTGTTTTCCTGGCTCCTGGGCTCCTCAAGGGCTATTTACAGTTTTCATTCTGCTCAGTCAGGCCCCAGGAGCAAGATTACTGATAGGAAAGTTAAACATCAAGCGTATCTCACACATGCATTGCCGTCATACACACACAGAAACACACACACAGCTCCTTCTCATAGCCTTGACCACAGTACGGTCTCCTGCATCCTGTCTTGCTACAGGTAAAAGTCAAGGACCCAAACCCAAACATTTGACTTTTGCTTCTCTTTTCTGGGCCTTCAGACAACAACAATACTCCTGGCAAGAAGATACTATGATGTTTTTTTTTTTTTTTTTTGGGGGGGGGGGGGGTGGGCGTTCAGAGCAGTTGCTGCTCTACGCAAAAATTTTACAGATGGAGAGAAAGACTGGGAGATGGAATTAAGGAGCCTGGGAAAAGACCAGGTCTGATCAAGCTTCTGATCAAACATAGATAACTTACGGCACTTTCTCATGCTGAATTGAATCAATTAAACATCTGTTCCAATGTGTGTTACGGCCACAGGCTGGAAAAGGAACACACACGGGGCTGTAGTAGAAGCAGAGACTGAAGGGTCTTTCATGGTTTGTACTGTAACCGTAGTTTGTTCAGTGACAGATTCTGAGGTTCTATTGTTGCTTTGCATGCCGTATGAAGGCTTTTAAGCTACACGAATGTGTACTTTGACTAGAAACTATGGATGAAACAGCTGCACAGCCACATCTATTATGTTTCATTTGTTCCAAACAGAAGACTGACAAGATGTTTGGCTCACAGATGTGCACTGACTGGTAATTTGATGGACGCAGCATATGTGTTTAAATCTGATGGCCTCGAAGAATAAAGACTTGCCATACGTATGACTCTCACCCCCGCAGAGCACACTGATATCAGCATTCCTCCAGCTCTTTGCAGAGGTTAGCCTATCAACAAACGGATAACCCCCACTGCAAAAACAGGGCCATTTTAAATATTTTCAAAAGAAAATCTATCATCATTTTGATCGTTTACTCGTTTCAGACAGTTACCAAAAGCTGACGGCTTGCAGTTGTGCAAATGTGAGGATTTTTCTTCAGTTCTCTGATATTTGATAGACAATAAAATGGAATAATAAATAAAATGAGAAAGAAACAGCGGTGAGTTGAAGCTCTAAATAACTTAGTGTCATATTTAATCTTAAAATATGAGTTCTAAAGGTGTGGATTCATTTTTTTATTTATTTTTAATAGATGCATTATTTATTGAGAATTATAAAATGAACAACTTGATAAATATCCGAGCTCTAATGTTGCGGTCCTGTGCCATATTGATCTAATTAGCGTGCAGACCAGTGCAGATGTCAAGCTCATGTGGAACACTGTCCATAATTTGCTCACAAGACTTCTCTCAAACAGAAGTGTCTCGAGCAGCGTGAAATGTGGATTATGAAGGCATATCCACAATATCAGCAGAGTGTTCACTGATGCATGTTTTACACACGAACAGACATCACCCGCCCCTCCACTTTCCTGCTTCTTACTGGCTAGTCAGTAGGGTTAAAAGGGAAGATGGTCTTCTGAGAGATGAAAGGTGATCTAGGTGGATTTTCCAAATTTGATTTTCAAGGTCTTCTGAGAAACCAGCCGTTGTAGACAGCCATGCAGAGCAATCAGTAATGTACACTGTATATGTTAGGCTCGTGAAAAAGTGCATGCCTTGGTTTTGGTGTGTTTTCCTGATAGACACGTGCACTCAAGTTATATCGATAGGGTCATTTCCGAGCTCTCGCGGGCTCAATTAAACACTTCCACAGAGTAGCTGTACTCATTAGAAGAGTGGGCCGGTGGGCCTGCGGTGTGTATAGTAACACAGCTGGTGGCTTTGAGGCTTGCGAGTCAGTCATCGTACTCACACTTTCTACACATGTATGCAAAATGTAAAAAGGTGACTTATTGTTTATTAGAACAAAAACTGAAAGAGCACAGTGGAACTATAGCTTGCAAAACCTCATTTACATTACAGCTCACAAAATCCTCGCTCAAAAGGCAGCTATGAAGAGAGCAAGACAGAGAGAGAGAGAGAGAGAGGACATCCACCTCAGTGTTCAGTACGAGAGGAAAGACCACAGCTGTGTTACACAGGCAGTAAATTGAAATGACAGAGTCCCAGGCCTGTAATTTCACAATGCTCTGCTGTGCATAAACATTCTCTGAATGATCTTCATTCCAGGCATTATCACTCCTCATGGGATTACCAGCTATGAGGATGGATATATTAGACTGTAAAAAAGACCTGAATGAAATTCATTCTGCCTCAGGGCTAGACCTATTCTGCCCTGTATAGTAAATAACATAATCTAGTTTATTCATTCATTAGCTTTGTGGTTGAATTACATCTCTCTTAACTGCTCTGGTGTAGTAATCCTTTCATTAGTGATTACCACTTTAGTTACTGTGCCAGCCTTGGCTTCTTATCGTGCTTTCAATCCAACCCCCCAGCTCCACCCTTCACCCCCATTTCTTTGTCTTTTTCCATCTTGCGCTCTCCACTTTAGTCACACAGCCAGTGTTGGCAGGTAGTAGGCAGGCTGTGTTCAGTCTTGTCAGGGTAAATTATGGATCAGGTGGCCAGTGAGCTGTCAGTTGTACCAGCTATGTGGTGATGCCAGAAACACTACAGGCATTCCCTGGCACAGGCACACACGCCTACCACCTCCAACCCCAAAATGCATAGATGTGGTTATCAAAGCGACCGGGGTGCTCATCTTTAACCACTACTAATCCTCATGTGTTTTCATCTGGCTATCGCTTATTCTCTGCTTGTGTGCAACATACACACATGGAAGCACATGCTGTGGTTTATGCACAAACTAAAGCGAACATGAGATTTATCCAGGCTTGCACAACAGACACACAAACACACGCATATGGTGTGCAGCCTCCAACTCCTCTACTCTGGAGGGGCTCCAACATGCCCCCGCATCTCAGTACAAGGTATCTTCTGGCACAGAAAATACATAATCAGTGCACAGACGTTTTGCAGTTACACACACACACACACACACACACACACACACACACACACACACACACACACACACACACACACACACACACACACTCGCAAAAACACACACAACTCCTCCCCTTTTCCAAATCAACTCATTCACAGATGGGACACGCACTCGAACTAAAGAGCGGGGCTGTTAAGAAGACAAAACAAGGAGAGAGAAGAGTTTAATTTCATACCTGTCAAACAAAAAGCTTAACTAAGATCCTTTACTGTGCGCGAGCCAATTTAATCAGCATTACAGATGGAGATTTTCTCTCAGTGTTGCCTGATAAAAGGCCAAGAGAGAAGGGGAGGAGAGGCAAAGAAATAGACAGCGAGAGAGGATGGATGCAGAGAGAAAGCAGAGGGGGGAGGGAGCGGCCAGCGGCCCATACACGCCAGGGTGTAATTTTAACACGTGGAGCTCACAGTCTCATTACAGGCTTCGGTCTGAGGAGCGCAGGGGTCAGACCTGATCCAAACCCACAGTGACAAGTGCAAATGGGATTCTGCTGTCTGTCTCAACAGCCTACATACACACGCACAAACACTTTCTCCCAAAAGCAACCCCCTCCTCCTCTAACACATACACACAAACACACACTAAAGTATTGTATACATGAGAGCAAGTACACCCATTCACACAAATGCAGCACAAAACCAGCCTTACAAGGTAAAGTGCAGATTTTTGTATGACGTTAGCCTTTTCAGTTAGCCTCCTAACACTAATACTGCGTTCCCTTGTATTAAAGTTCAGCAGTTATATATACTGGAGCATCACACAATTAAAATCTTTATGATTCAAATTGATGAAAAGAAAGTGTCCGTTAGCATCGTTTGGTACAGACGAGGGCAACAAACCTCTGGGACAGTTACATAAACTTGACAAAGTCATTACTCATTCTTGACCCCAGCAGTGGCTGCACAAGTTCATTCAGATAAACACACATTTTCCCAATACATACACATAAATCTCGCTATGCACATGGGACCATCATGTGGGGCTGGTGCTGATTTGTGCAATCACCTTGATGAATCACCCTTTACAACAACCCTCAGAGGATTGTCTCTATTGTTAAGCAGAACCGCTCAACATGACCTAGACACACAGCTTATACATGCACACACGTAACCAGGGGGGGAGGCAACAACGCAGGAATAAGTTACACATGACCTTTAAGTACGTTGTGTTTAAAATGCAACGTCTTGAGTGAGATGCTACGGCGATAAAATGTGCTGCTGTACATGACCTATGAATGAACAAACAACTTTTAACACAAAAATACTCTTGAGCAGAGGGGCAGGGGCTCGTTCCAGTGTGAATGGCCGTTCATGTAAAAGGAAACCACAAAATAACCATGTTTCCTCTCCGCTTCACTGTTAAACCAGCATATGTACAAATGCAACCTGGTAACATGCAGAGCGTGAAGCAGGGGGGAAAAAAAAGGTGTTCTTAGAAATTAAATATGAAAACCATAAAATATGCAGCCGGCTCCCACTATGCCAACGCTGCCTCTGACACAGGCTTTCTCTCCTCTGTTCCCACAGCATGTTTTATTTAGCACTGATATTCTAAAAGCTGAAATAGAACAATCTATTTCCCCTTGCACTCCTCACTTCTGATTTGCCGATGAATATTTCAGAAGAATGTCAGAAAAGACAGAGAAACTCCACTCTGCGAGCCAGCATCCGCCTCATCTCTCCCGCCGTCTCCCATCCTCCCACCGTTTGACACGACAGCTACGTGATACTAGTGCAAGACTCGCCTAAGTAGCTGATTTGCTTAATTTTCTCCATGATTTAACAATTTGCGGAGTGCGCGTTGAGGAGCTGGAGAAGGGGAGACGGGAGAACGGGGAGAGGCAGAAAAAGTCAAAACTGCAATAGAGGTAAGAAAAGAGGCAAAGCGACATAGTGTGCCGCAGACTGGATGTCAAACCTTGTTCTTAAAGTTCAAGTCAGACTTTACTTTTTAAACTCTACATTTATATGAAAAAAGTGAAGAGAAAAGGGGATTTAAATGTATTTTAGCTTCAAACTTGAGGGAAAAAATGAAGCTACATGCTGCAAGTGTAAACAAATAAGTAAATTATGGACACATGTGAAAGGCACACATCTGCCTCTGGTCTTGCCAGTCCCTCATGCCTATTTATACCTGACTGGAATGCCAGTTAGTGACTGACTGCCTGAGTGACACACAGTCTCTCTCTGACATACACACACACATGCACACACATACACGCAGCTTTACAGGCAGGGCTATTGTTCTGTTTCAGTCTAAGCAAAGTCGTGTGCACTACTACAATGTATCAAGGAAATAGAGGGGAACCAGTAAGAAACGAAGATATTAAAGCTTCTTTTATAAAAACACACACTCATGCGCCCACACAGAGAAGTAACTAAAGCAGAGATCGTACTCACAGTCTTTCAGTGTTGCGGGGGATATTCCTTGGCATGGTTTTGAGACCCAGTCCATGGCAGTCTACTGTGGTTCCGCTGCAGGTACACAGGGCTGGGCAGCCACTGGCATTGCCCACTATCAGGGCAGAGAGCATTGCCACCCACATCCAGAGTGGCTGCCTGGCCAACCTGCCCATGCCTGCCTCAAACCAGCTTTCTCTAATGGCCATATTCACCAGAACGACAACCTGCTCTTCTTTAACAAGCCCTTACTTCTCTGTGTGTCCACCTTCCCCTCTCTACGTCTGCTTCCAAGAGTCTTGTTACACCTTACAAGTCCACTAGAATAAATTCATATATTTGATGAATATGAACAAAAAAAAAATTTACACGTGAGAAATGCTAATATTTTCCTCTCTGCTGTAAAGCCATACAAATCCTTTTTTCTTCTTGTAGAATTCTTTTGATGCTGGTTTGATATCCACCACAGTTTGCCGATGTAAAAGAGAAAAAAGAAAAGAAAAGAAAAGAAAAATAAGCAGTTGTTTCTTATGTTCTCCTTGCAAACTCTTCTCCTCTCTCTTGTCTTTGTGGAGTTGGTGTGCTCTGGTCTGCACACGTCTGCGTCTCTGTCCTCCGCTCACTCAGTCCCGCTCTGCTCTGCTCGCCTGAAGAGAGAGGGAATAGGCAAAGAGAGGAAAGAAAAAAATGCCAGTCTCTCTCTCTTACACACACACACACACACACACACACACACACACACACACACACACACACACACACACACACACACACACACACTAGTCATCCATCACAAGGATCTACAAATAGCAGAGCCCCCGACTCCACCCCTACCCCTCCTCTCCTCACCCACTCCTCTCCCTCCCCATGCAACACCCCCTCCAGAACCCTGCCTGAACTCACTCTCATTCCTGAGATCCCCTTTTCATTCCCTTGACTCTATTCACAATACAAATCTACACCAAGTATCTTTCTTTTTCATTTCTCACTCACTCCACTCCTTCTTTTCTCTCAGGTTTGCCTCCAGGCGAACCCCTAGAGAGAGAGAGAGACCTAACCTGCATGACACTGCATAACCCCTGCCTGAAGGGAGAGGCTGTGGGGAGACAGTGGTCTGTGTGTGTGCGTGCATGCGTGCGTGCGTGTGTGTATCCAGTAGGGAAGAGAGGAATCAACACCTCGGTCCGGGGAGGCAAAAAGCCAGAATAAATAATCAGTTAGTGTGGGTCTTAACATGTACATCAAGCGTGGCCACACAGACAGAAGCAGCAGCAGCAGCAGCAGCAGCAGCAGCAGCAGCAGGGAACTGGAATAATAGAAACAAAACACATATATTCAGTCTGCCTCCACAGATCATGAATCAAACACTATACTTTAAGCACAGCATAGCCACGGGAACAGAGAATATAATCTAATATATGCAAATGCAAAGGCAAACCACTAGAATCCCAATCTTACCTGCTCTGTTTTTTAAATTTGTCAGAGCAACTGGCACACAATCTGTCTCCCAATGCCAGGATCATACACTGGACTCAAAGCTAAAAAAATATATATGTATTTAAAATAGAAAAAAATACGTTAAAAAAACCCGATATGTGGCATACAGTGTGTGTGAGAAAGTGTTTGCCCCCTTCCCGATGTCCTAGTTTTTTGCATGTTTATTGCACGTAGATGTTTCAGATCATCAAAAACATTTTAAGGTTGCGCCACGGCATTTCAATCGGATTCAGGTCAGGACTTTGACTTGGCCAATCCAAAGTCTTCATTTTGTTTTTCTTAACCCATTCAGAGGTGGACTTGGTGATGTGTTTTGGATCATTGCCCTGCTGCAAAACCCAAATGCGCTTCTGCTTAAGGTCAGAAACAGATGGCTGAACATTCTCCTTCAGGTTGTTTTGGTAGAAAGCAGAAATCATGGTTCCATTTACTACAGCAAGTCTTCCAGGTCCTGAGGTAGCAAAACAGCCCCAGATCATCACACTTTTTTGGAAAATGTGAGACAAGCCTTTTTTTGGTCACCAGTGGTTTTCTCCTTGAACTCTCCTATGGATGCCATTTTTGCCCAGTCTCTTTCTTATTGTTGAATCATGAACTCTGACCTTAACTGAGACATGTGAACCCTGCCGTTCTTTAATGCTGTTCTGGGTTCTTTTCCAACCTCCTGGATGAGTCATCCATGTACTCTTGGAGTAATTTGGTAGGCTGGTCACTCCTAGGAAGTTTTACCCCTGTTCCAAATTTTCTCCATTTGTGTATAATGGTTCTCACTGTGGTTCACTGCAGCCCCAAAGTCTTAAGAATGGTGGTGTATTATTTAAGTGATTCCTTGATTCAGCACATCTGCCAATAATCAGGCCTGAGTGTGTTTAGTGACACTAAACACTAAAATCATCAATGAAATCACATTTAATTCCCGATTTAACTATATATGTAATTACTTTTTCACACAGGACCAAGTAGGTTTGGATAACCTTTCTCCCCTAATCAATAAAATCATTTAAAAGCTACATTTTGCATTTCCTCAGGTTATCTTTATCTAATATTAAAATTTGTTTGATGATCTGAAACATGTAAGTCTGACAAATATCCAAAAAACTAGAAAATCAAGAAGAGGTCAAACATTTTTTCACACCACTGTATGTAGGAAATCATTTCCTTTGCAGGAATTAATAATAAATCTTTTTTTACTTAGTTAAAACTGTGTGTACATTTATCAGAGACTGACTGAAGTTGACAGTGTAATTGTAGCTCTCAGGAAACTCTCCAAATGCATTTCGACTTCATGGAATTGCAAATCACTATTCTAGATTTTGATAGAAAATGGAGCTCTGATCTTAATGACTTCAGGCCATAATTGCTGGGTTCATTTATATTACAAAAAAGCATTAAGAATAAAGGTGACAACTTAAAATGAAATGTGAAACTTTATGAAGAAAGAAAAGGAATAACTCCCATGGATCAGACTTCCTCACTGTGCATGTCTCTGATTTTGCATACTGATCATCTACTTAATTAAAGACTCTTCATAAACCATTAAGCACCATTAATTAATACTTAGGCCACTATTACCGCATGTCAGCTGTTCTCCCAAGAGATGGGCAGTGCTTTACTTCAAATAAATGAAGACAAAGACAAGATGCCTTTAAGCACCAAGATTGCCTCAAGAAGTGATTGAGTTGGTGTCTGTATTCACGTTTCTGGTTTTGCAACTTGTTTTTTTTTTTTTTAAGGATTAGTCAAGAACTATCATTGCTATGCATTATTAACACTTCACACTTTTCAAAATATAAAAATACTGAAATCTTTACTATAGTGCGTATCAGACACCTCAGCCGTGGCTCTGCTCAGCTTGAGTGCTTTAACTTTACAGAGAGATTTGCTGGGATGAGCAGATCCCTCCTAACATTAATATCAGTAAATCACACAGACATAACAAAGACAATAAAGAGTCACAGATGATGCAATAAGATATATTTGAGTTTGTGTGCATCTGTCTGCTTTGATGCTTGTCCAGTTCGGAACATGCACATATGAATGTGCACATGCAGGTGTTCGCACTTACTCGAAACAAATCAGTAAAAGCTCCATCTGTCCCAGTAAAAATGTCAGTGCAGTATAGAGCTTCCTTCAATGAATGGTTAATTAAAGAGGAGACAGTGGTGTTTAGTGGTAATAGGGGGTGGTGGTAACATCCCTCCGCTCTCACAGAGCTTTGAGAGGAATGCACACAAATATGCAAAAGGAATAATTCTGCTGTTTACAAAGGCATAGGACGACATAGCAGCATTTACAATAGTCTGGCAGAGGAGAGTTTGCAAAACAGAAGATGTTACCAAGAACTGACTACAATGAGGAAAACCAATTAATGTGGAAGCATTACATATGCTTAGGCACCCATGATTAAATTCTGTGTTACTGTGAAGAGCAAACCAAGGAAAGGAAGTCCAAAAGGTATAAAAGGATAAAGAAAAATGTAAATAATTGATTCATTTAAGCAAGATAAACATGTTTTATTCCCATCTTTGCAGTTTTAAAAGCCAGAGGTCAAAAAGCTTGGTATCATGTGTGGTCAATATCCTCTTTGACAACTTGCAAATGCTTCATGGAGCCAAGCCAAGAGTTCCAAGAGTTAGAGTCTTGGTTAGAGTGGATTTCGAGGTGTGTTTAGGATCATTATCCTGTTGCTGAATAAATCCTCTTCTTTGCAGCTTCAGCTTTGTTTTTTTTCCTTAACAGACACTATGCTAGAATTTGCTGCTAATTAACAGAATCCACTCTGGTGACACTGGCTCCAGCCCAAACACAAAACAGTGATGTGTTCAATCCTGCATAGCTCTCATACAAAGTTTTGTCTTTTACATCTCAGCTTGCCTTCATTATTTCTGTTAATTGCCATTTCTTGACATTACAGATTTAAAAACAACAACAACAACAACAAAAAGCAAACAGGTATTTTTGCATCTTCTCTTCTTCAGCATTTTAGGTGTGTTTAAAAGAGCTTATGCTTAGTGGGACTAGGAGGAAGATTGAGGAGTGTTTTGGAAACTGCACCACCTTCTTTTCAATGCCTGTGAACAACATCTGGTCTGACAGTTCAATCCTTTTGGATGGAATAATAATTTTGCGTTGCCCAACTCTTTTTTTTCTATAATTGTGTAAAACAATACCACAATATCTTCATCTTAGCAGACAGGCTTTTGTGATTAGTTCATCGTTCACTCACTTTAATAATTTACATTTATAGAAACCTTAAACAGGGGTTCCCACATTTATGCATGTTTATGCTATTTTCATACATCTTTCACCCAAAACTACTTATGTAGTTAACTAAAAAGAAACCAACATATGCTTGAAAAGAAAATACAAAGAAACCCAAAATTCCACAGTGTGCTTCCGACCAGTCATTTGTATTTCTCTCTAACACAGCTGTGCCTCGGAAAGGCATAAAAAAACCATATATCTTTTAATTGTGTTTTCCTTTTAACGCAAATGATCGGTTAGTGAGTTTAGAATATGGACAGAATTAGCCCCCTCTAAAAGGCATTTTAATGCATACATTCAAAGCAAAATCACATCCACTCACAAACCCACAAACATATATATTTTGATATAATGTGAAGTTGATTACAGTACCAGTGAGTCATTTTACAGTCATCAAGCTCATTGCTAAATAAAACCCCTGTGGAGTTTTAGCTGTAAAACAATACACTTCCTTTTGGGGACATTGTCTGTTTTATATATATATATATATATATATATATATATATATATATGATTTGGGGAACATTCCCATACATGTTTAAGGCATATACTTACAATACCAACCATACATTGACACCACAATGACAAACAGGCATTCACGCTGTTATGGAAAAAACATTTTCTTGCTACTCAAACTTTCACCCCATAACTGCATTCGCAAGTTGTCTTCTTCTATTTAAATTCATTATTGATTACTGGCCTAAACTTTTTAATGCAGGTTTTCAGGTTATTTGGTACAATTAAAACAACTCATATGTACTTTATTGACAACTTTCAGGACGTAGGATGTTTTGATATGTCGAGAAGCAAGAGTTTCAAGTACAGGGAAACCTTTCAAGTAGCTACTTATATATGAGTATATGGTGGGCATGTCATTTTATTTTAATAAATCCTGAGAGCTTACACTACAGAGACAGCTGCAGCAACCTTTATACACTAGTGACTCAAAAGTGGATAACCTCTACCCATGAGTCTGTACTTCACTGATTATTTACAACTAAAGGGCGCCACCTTGTGGCAGGAAAAAAATAAAAATGAATACATAAAAGCAATGCAGAGGTTCAGGCAGAAGTACTTAAATTGTGATGATTAATAGAATAATAATCATTCGAAAGCATGGTCACAATTATGTCTGTATGCTCAGTGACTCAAGTTTGGCCTTTTCAAAAAAAAGAAAAGAAAAAAGAGCCAACTATGGAGTGCAGCTTGATGTCTTTTAATTACATTGAGTTGCATAGCTTCACAGTAGCACCAGATTCACCAGTTTACATGGTCACATTATAGTTAAATTGTAACAGCAGTGAAAAGTGAGTTTCACTCATGGAGTAAGGCAAGAAAGTGGGGTTAAAAGTGGTTGTAGCCAAAACTCTCCCAGAAAAACACCTGGATTACCAGTTACAGCAGAGGGCAAGTAAACGATCCATCTTCATCTGCATTCAACCACTCACTTAAACTAAAACTGAATAACGATAAATATAATATGGACAATAAAAACGAATTAAAAAAAAATCTTGCAGTATCGTCAAAGGTAAAAAACAAACAAAAAAATAATATAAAGCTATAAAACCATATATGGTGCTGCATAAGAATTCAAACCGGATGTAAGATCTAAGACCAACCACAGAAAACCAAGGTACAGTTTAAAGAAGCAGTAGCTTACGGGATCATAGTGTCAAGAAAGGATTTGTGCTAAAGTGAAACAAACAAATATTGACATAAAGTACACAAGCTCCATTGACCTTTCACTAAGCATCCTTCTTATTTTATCGACACATAAAATAAGCTACTGGGGAAGGATAATCTTCGTAAAACTTTCAGATATGTTCATTTTAAGGCACACTTTGGATTTAAATAACTTTGGTTTTCAGTGACCAAATCTAATTATCCTACAACTTACAAGCAATTTTAACATTTAAATAGAAACTCTGTATATCACATTTTCCATCCAATGCCCTATACTAATGAGATCCTGATGGAAATCATCCAGAAGTCCAGTGAAAAATAAATACATTAATGCTTTTCAAATTAAAATCCGACAGGTTTCACTCAATCACAAAGCTAAGGATGCAAATTTCACCAATGCAATTACACTGCATAATAAGGAGCATCATCACTGAACAAGAAAGTAAGACGAAACTCTTGAAAAGAGGTGAAGTGAGAAAAAAAAGAACATATCAGCGCTCTCACTCCAATTACTTCTGCTGAACTGAGAAAAAAAAGAGAGAGCTCGATAAAAAAGGTCGAGATTCTTTAACTCAAAGTCTAAAACTTTGTGACAAAAAATGGAGACAAAAAAAGATAATCTAAACATGGTTTGTAAAGAAAACCTTATAATACACCTTCCGTTTACAGAGAACTCGAGATGATCATTTAATTACTTTTACACAAAAGTCAGACTGATGGTTCCCAAGTTGAGAGGCGCACATCCTTTCACACACGATTAATCCTGGTGGAGGAAAGAGGGAGAAAGAGAGAGACGATTAGGTAATGTTCAGTCCTTTCAGCTGAGCACAGGCATCATTAACAATCTAAGCACCGCCTGTGGTGAACCGCAGACTGATGGCTGAAATGCCAGAAAAGTTCAACACAGTAATGAGGAAAACTGCTCTCCAGCTGTAGCCGATGACAGTTTTAAAAGCAAACTGTGGCCAATAATTTCAGTGTGACATTTTAGTTGGTCATGGTTAAAATAAAAGAATTACTTCTTAGCTGTTTCCCTCTACATTGTAATCACTACAATGAGGGGTTTATTAGGGGCAGTTTTTTAAAGATTATC
Organism: Rhamphochromis longiceps; assembly: GCF_057381845.1. Taxonomy (NCBI): domain Eukaryota; kingdom Metazoa; phylum Chordata; class Actinopteri; order Cichliformes; family Cichlidae; genus Rhamphochromis; species Rhamphochromis longiceps. Next base: position 18,468,575 of record NC_140569.1, read on the forward strand.
ACCTGCACCGAGTTTATTTCCTGTCTGATCACTAGTATCCAAAGCAGCAGTCACTCAGTTGGAGGCAGAAGAAAAAAAGTGCTAAAGACTTTTTTTCACTCTGCAGCACCAGTTAGCTAATATTTTACAGCAGCAAAACTTATGTTAAATAAGGTGCAGGTTCTCCTTCTCAGACTTATTTTAAAATATACTTGTGTTTGTTTGTGCACAGCTGGTTCCTTCTTTTACCTGTCCATCAGCAGAGCAGCTGGGTAGATGAGTCTGTGGTCTGCCATTTTCTTTCTCAGCTAACATTTGGCTTCCAAACACTTTCTTCTGTTAGAAAAATAAGAAAAAACTATTACACAAGATCAACAGATTTTGGAATAATCAAAACACTGATTAATAGGATCACAGGCAAATATATATGAAAAGCTTTGTGTCTATAAGAGGTTGGCAAGAAATCACATGATGGGTAATGCAGACACACAAATACTATCAACAAACCTTTATTATTCCACCCCAAGAGCGTGAACGCCAGTGCCTCCTGCTGAATGGTGCCCGAGACTCTGCTGAGGGTGTCTGTTTCTCGATCTACACAGAAAAATACACCACCTTACGTGTTGGTTCTCCAAGCACCTTGTATGCATGTCTTTCTTATCACAGCAGCATCACACTGAGTACCTGTCTGATGAGTTTTTTCTTTTTGGCAGACTCTGGCATGCTGCTGACTTGCTGGTAAAGCTCTCTGAGGGCTGATTCAGTGTAATTCTGAGTATCAGATGTGACTGTTGTTATGGAGGGAGAAGGGGAGGCCACTGTCACTGCAGTCATAGGGCCCTCTTTGGCCCCAGAACAGAGAGTCAAGTCATCCTAAAAAATGTCAAAACAAACCAAATAACATTCAAAAATCTGTTTTCATAGAACAAAACCAATCAAACAGTTTTTGAGAGATAACTGCAAAGATTTACTTGTTGCTCTAAGTGAGAGTTTACAAACAGCTTTAAAATCTGACTACTGAACCAGTATTTAAGTTTTATTTCCGGCTCGTTTGAAAATTATTCTATTAAACGCCTTGAAGACACCAGCCTTTCCAGGTTCTGGAGTTAGACATGCAAGTGTCTAAAATGAACCAAACACTGAAGTGACTGGATTTGGTAATTTGCTAAGTGCAATGCAGTACTAACGCTCCCTTTTTTCCCTACTAAGACAAACTCTGTTAGAAATAGAAAACAAAAATACTTACATTTGACTGAAGAGCTTTTGATCCTGTGAAGTACAAGCGGGCATATTCTTTGATATACGCAGGCGCCTTCAATGAAAACAGACGAACATTAAAGCCTCTGGAAACAACTAAATATACTAATGTGGAAGTTATTCAGACATAAAGCACAGTGCGTTAAGGCTAACTATGTTCTACTTTGAAACTGAAATAAATAATTCATACTACATAAAGGGATCTGATTAAAGTGGCCTGTGGTTTCATTTCAGTAGTTTAATCAAATTAGTATTGAATAAAGTATTTGTTAGACATAAAATAATTAACAGCATATAAAATCAAAACTTGGGCAAATCCAAAGGGGAAAAAAATCTGCACACAAAACTAGAAAGCAACAAATGCATCAGTAACATGGAAAAACACAGGAAAACCATTTGTTTGATGGGGAAAAAACTTAATGTTAGTCAAGTATGTAGGCTATAGGTGAACATATTAGTTAAAGACCAAAAAAGTCCCAGCTGTAATAAAAAAAAATACCCATAAATGAAATATTCTCAATAGACTAATTAAAAAACCTGATCTTAATTCCAATCTGAGACACATCGCAGCAGGTGAGATTTAAGATGGCCTGGAAATTTCAGAAATATTAAGTTTGATGATGATTCTCTGTCCAAATACCTTTAAAATCCTACACTTCAGACACTGAGTTAAAAGGGCGCCATCAGCCGCCTACTTCTTTCTTCCTCTAAACCTGCTTGAACTCAAAACTTTATATTGACAGGAATTTGTCAAATACAATGTGTGCAGGTAAAGAGCCTTATGGCGGCTGATTGCAGGACATTTAAATGATTATAATTTTCCTTTTATATATATATAATTTCTGTGTTCTTGCTCTCTATCACGTTTGTTTGTACTTGTAACCCTGGCGACAAAGGCCCTTATTATGAAACTTTCATTAAGTAAAGAGAAGACATATTGTTATAATACATGGCATATGGTTGTGAGATACCATCTAGGTGCCTGTTTATATGACACCCAATAACGTTTAATTGATAAGACCTGCCTGGGTTTTGTTTTAAAAGGAAATGTTACATTTTGATTTTTCTATTGTCAAAAAAAGCAAAAAAAAAAAAAAAGCATTTTGTTTATTTTTTCATAAGTTAAACAACACTGATGCAATAAGTGATCAATGCCTGGGGAGCTTACCTTGAACAGTTTTTGTGAGTGTCTAATAAGGAATGCTATGCCATTATTGAGTTTTTCTATGTCTCCCTGAAGATCACTTGCCATTACCTGCAAAATTAAAAGAAGAAGAAGAGGTCACAAAGAAACACAAAAAGCTAGTAGTATTATTATTATTATTTGTCATGGTTCATTTGACTGCAAACAGTGTTTCGGAAGACAGAACAAAATGAACCTAAGGTCTTTACATTTTTGGGCCAGATGATGTGTGGAGCAAACATCTTGGCTAAATTGATAGCAGACATCTTGTTGGAGTGCTGATTGCGAGCTGTGCTGTGCAGTAAATCAAACAGCAGCTTCAACAAGCTCCGGTTGGCAGATGGGAGAAGCATAAACAGGAGCTGAAACGCCTCGATCTGGCGTTCCTTATCTGGCACATTTGTCTTATCCCCTTGATCATCAAAGCGAGTCAACTCTAAAAACAAGTGACGAAAAATATTACAAAGCACAGGTAAGCAATATTTTTCCTGACCGTGCATTAATCTGAATGACAAAGATCTGTGCACGAGCCAACCAGCACCTCCAATCTTCAGATGAGCATGATAGTGTCTGTGTGTCAACAGAGGCTCTGGAAGCTCTCCCAAGTAGGCCTTGAGCAATGTTGCGGCATCATTGGGGTGGAAATCGCCTGTCTCTAGATCTATCTCTGCCCCAGTGTTCAGCATCTCCCTCAGGGCTGCCTGCCTTAAGCTGTGGCCTGGCACACGAAACAGCCCCTCCACATGAAGGTCTGAGGGGTGGGAGAGAAAGATGGAGAGAGACAGCCAGAAAGGGGGAGGGTGGAGGGTGTTTAGGTAGGCAGACACACAGTGAAGGAGACACAGAGAGCCAAAGACACAGCAGTAAGGTGAGTGATGGAGAGAAGTAAATGGAAGGAGGGAGTCAGCAAGAGCAAAGTGCTTTCAGATAAATTATTGATTCAAACATTTTCATCCAGTGTCCACTTTCAGTGAATGACATCATTGCTTTCTAGAAATAAACCATGACCTCATGGCAATTCAATGCTTAAACTAAGTTACAGAGCAAGTAAAAAGTGTGATGCTTGACATATACGATTTAGTATAATCCAGTTATTTTAATCGTGTTTCAAAAAATAATATTGTTAAGAATTTCTTTGCCTCTGGAGGTGACATAGGCAAAGGGGCAATATCACAAAACACTCTGGATGATACGGTTCATTTAATGTCACGTTATATGAGCAGGTGAATCAATACTCACTTTTATTCAGGTACTCGATGAGCTGATAGATCTGTGCGATTCCTTCTTCAGTTAATGGTGCACCAAAAACGACTCCTTTGTCTGCAAGAAATCAAATGACACATCAAGGCTGATTGTAGGCTTTTTGTGTACAAATGGACCTATTCTAGTCAAAATAGAAAGATGTGAGAGGCAAATTATAACTACAAGATGACTTGATGAAAATCTAAAGCGCTTTAGTCTTCAGTCCTTATTGTTCATCACCTGATGAATAATTAGATGAGAGATGATTTGCTTAACCAAAATAAACACTGGATTACTCTTGCTTTTCATTTGTGAGGGTTAGATGCTGCCTTCTTTTTCATGCCCCCCTAAACTCCCCATAAGCAGGAACAAGCAATCTTATCATATTTGCTTATGGTAAATTATGTACTGATTGCTTAACTACTAAATTATTTCAGCCTTAGAAATAAAATTACATGACTGAGAAACTCCACACAACTCTGCTTTCTCCCTCAGGAAATCAATAACAAAAGAATATAAGCATTACATAAATCATATTTATTCAAAATACCGTTTCAAAGGCGGTTAACATGTGTGCATAACGAAGACTCTTATGGCCTAACCTTTCCGTTTCAGGAAGTTAAAGGAGCGTAGAAAGCCGCTGGATGAGGGGACTCTAGGCTCCGAGTCTCCAGTAAGCTGGGCAAACTCGTCCCCAGGCAGATCTATCATTCGAGTGATGTTGCTAAGTACCAGCTCCGTGAAAGCCTGCGGATGTTCATGTCTCAGCCGCTCCACGAAGAAGTCCGGGTTAAAGATGACAGGCTGGTTCGGCTTTTCCTGACTGATAAACACATTGCATTTTGTCTCCCTGTTAAAGGAAACACATACGCCATAGATTAATGTCCACTTGAAATGATAAAACTTCGAGCTGGCCCGAGAATAAAGCCTTAAAAGTAAGACTGCGTGAATTATCGAATTAACATTAGCTTATGTTAGTATAAACTGTTGCTAGGTTAACTTAGCTCCACTGGCTATTGCTAACAGGGAAAAAACACAAGTCCCAGTGCAAAGTAGTAAAAACAGAGTTTTGTTTTGTTAGTACTAATCCTCTGATGGAGGCATAGTTTACTCAGCAGCACTGTAACGTGTTCATCTTTGTCAAATTAATCAAAAAGTCCTTACTTTCTTTCGAGTTTGTGATTGTTTGGGGAACCATTTTCAGCCGCCATCTTCATTTTGAATCCTCCGCTGGTTCATATTTAGTCCCGCCCATTGACTTGTGATTGGCCGAGATATAGACACGTCACGTCCGTTGCGTTTTTTTTTCTCCAAAAAAACAAAACAAAACAGCAAGCTATGATACAATAGACTGCAACATCATGATTAGGAAACAGTTATCATTTTCTGTTCCTGAAAATATACATTTTTGAATTGTGTCCTGTTGGCTAATAAATCCAGAACCTGTTTGCAGAGGGAGGAACTCACACCTAGTGTTGAGAGTTTTTGCACTGCAGTCTGTGGGTTGTGTCAAAGGCAGTGAAATCCAGTAAAAGCACATATAAATAAAACTCCTTATTTTCCAGGTGTTTCAGGGCTGTATGAACCAGTGATGAGATGGCATCATACTGGTAGAGGTCCACAGTGACATCAGTGGAGTTCTTTACGTGGGACACTTCATGACAGTCAGTGCGAGGTCAGTAGTTATTCAGGGCTGTCACTGTCAACTTTTTGAATAATAGTGGCAGTCTTAAGCCAGGTCTGTACTGATGCCTGTGAGAGAGAGAAGTATTCAGGATGTCAGTCAACACCTCTGACAGTTTATGTTCACAATCTGTCAGTGCCTATCCAGGATTATTGTCAGGGTTAGAGTGCTATGGAATCAAGATCCTCAGACAGAGATGGGTTGCTGGGGAAGTGTTCACGTTTAGTGTTTTAGTCTGTGATGCACCTAATGCCTTTTGCAAGTGTGCCTTGAGCTGTAAAGAAGTGCCCCTTAATCATCTGGGTATATGTGGCTTTCCCCCTTCTGATGTTCATTTGGTAAATGGTAAATGGCCTGTATTTGTATAGCACTTTTTTACTAGTCCCTTAGGACCCCAAAGCGCTTTACACATCCAGTCATCCACCCATTCACACACACATTCACACACTGGTGATGGCAAGCTACACTGTAGCCACAGCCACTGCACTGACAGAGGCGATTTGATGTTATGTTTCTATGCATCTGTTGTTAGAGTTACCAGATGTTTGTAAGGTTAACGTGGATCAAAGACTATACAGTTACTAAATCTGAAAAATAGTATAAAATTTTGATACATCTAAAATACATACACCAACTCAAAGTATGTAGGTTACAGGTTTGGCATTGAAGGACAAGTACACTGTATTTATTTGGACATCGTTTTGCAAATTTTGTAAAAGCATAAATAGAAACTTTAAAAAAAAAAATCCTATTAGAGCATAGTTTTGGACACTTCTTAACTATTTGATCAGTAAATTTATTATTATTGAAACCCTTAGGTGTACAGGCTCCTGCGTATATAGTAGAGCCAATGAGACCTTATAACTTCAGCCGGTCTCTCCAATCATCTGATCAGGGTATCCAGTTATTTTAACACCAGACGTTGAGGTTTTGGCACCTAAACTCTGGAACAGCCTCCTTCATCCTATTAATTTAGCTTAATTAAAAAGACTACTGAAAACTAATTTCTATACCTTACCCTTTCTCTGATTTTTTGCCCATTATCTGTGGCATTTTGTTCTTCTAATACATGTGTATAAGAGTGTGTATGCAAAAATGAATAAAAGACTGAAAAGTAATTGTGTGTTTTTATGCTAAGTGGTTTAACAAACAAAGAAAAAATTCCTCTAAAAATGGTCAGGTACAAGGGCTAAACTGAAAATGAGTGAAAAAGCAGCCAATTTCCAATAAAAAAGTGTATCATGACTAAACGGAAGCCTTGTGCACTAAAATGTCATATAAATCAACATCATGCTTTGTCCAGGAACACAATACATCCACAGGTTATACTTCAGTGAGTCTATATTTATAGAATGCTGATCGGTGAGGTTTCAGTCAAGTCAGGTCTCCTGGTGTTTGGTTGTCTTGGCAACACAAACTTGACTCGTGTGCTCCAAAGAATAAAACATAAACATATTTGAAAAAAACATATATTTATAAAGCATTAAACATACAACAAGGGTCTCAAAGGTCTGAAATATATATATATATATATATATATATATATATATATATCCTGCGTGTTGTGAAATTTACAGACAAATTGACTTATTTTAAAAATGTAGGAATAGTCAAGCCAGTTTTAAGCAGTTTTCTGAGAAGAAAACACATAATCATGTGTAATCAGCGCTGCCAGAAAGCAACACATGTATGACTCATTTAGGGAGTTACCTTTTCTTAAAAATAAAAACAAAAAAACAGTTAAAGTCAAGTGCAGCATCAGCTATGCATACAAGCGCATGAATCTTCTCCATGTTGAAAAATGAATATGTCACACCTGTAACAAACTTCAATATTAATCTTATTCAACATATATTTTAAACTTCTTTATAACAGCAGACTCATAAATATTTTTTTTGGTAATCATTTGCAAATGCTGTGTTCTAAATTTATATACAAATGTAAGACTGCACACCACAACGTGAGCTTTACACCAGTTGCTGTAAAATCATTTTCTTCTGTAGCTACACAAAAAAGGACTCTAAAAATGTGAATTCCACACGTACTGTAGAAAGAGTCAATCATTTTACCATATTTACAAAAAGACTCAGAAAACCTTGAGCAAGAGAAAGAAATGAAAGGAGGCAGTGATACAATAGCATGAAAGAGTATAGCACAGAATTCAGAGCGCTAATCAGTGCAGCTCATACTGAAAAGAGGCTTTCATGTTTATCCCCATAACGTCCACTCCTCTTATCTGATTTTTAGCCACTATATTGAAATTTCTTTTCACATTTTTCTTCACAGAATTTACCATCAATCCTCTCTTTGGCTGTCACGTTTGCTTCTTCTGCAGACCTCTGTCTCAACTGAGACGTGAGCCCATAGGTCCAGTAGCAGTGAGGTCTGAGCTTACCCAGGGTTCTCCAGCATGCCCTGCGAAATGTGTGGGAGGAAATACAGAACAACAGGGGGTCCAAAGCACCGTTGATATACCACAGTGGGAGGGACAAATACGATTTCAAGATTGTTTAAATGGAAAGGACCGTGTCGGACCACACAACCACGTAAACCTGCATAAGTGATGAGGCGATATCAGGAAAGTTGCAAACAAAAAAGCCACCACAGCTGCACCTGAAAAGCAGAACAGAGAGAGTGTTGATAAGTCAACATTCTGAAATGATTTTTAATAGTACACTAATGTAATTCATTTGCATATAAACTGGAGTAATTGCAGGACAGCAAAGCTGTTTATGATTGTCTCATTGATTAGATAAAGAAGAGCAGTGTCCTGTACTCTTCTGCCATTACTGAAGCCACTGCTTTATAGATTGACCTGGTATGTGTCCTTCAAAGCAGTAATAGGATTTTAAACTTTTTTTTATCGCTCACCCATTAGTTTTAGAGCTCTCTTTTCATTTACAAGCAGTTTCCCATTCTGGTGACACTTGATTGTTCACCTTCCTTCTGGATCCTGTGGCATAAGACCCATGTTTGTCCTTTGATGGCTATTCTTCCTCAGGTAGTGCAGGATGAGCATATAAAGAGTAAGGATGGACACTAGTGGGACCTGTTATTGGAGAGGCCTGTTAGGTCCCTTTGTTTTACGTTGACACAAAAACATAACCTGTTAAATGGTACTCGTCTCACCAGAAAGAAGAACCCGGCTCTCAGAAGTAAGGCGCCTTTGTAGATATGCGCAGGATCTGGCTCTGTCATCTCACACATGGTAGAAACTTGGAAGGCATCTTCTTGAGTGGTAGCTGTGTAGTCCAGGATGCAAGCGCGTGCCTGGTCATAGACCAGTGCAAAGGGGACAGCAGAGACCAGAGAAATCATCCATACTGACACAAGGCACGGCACTCGAGACCTCTTTTAAAAAGACAAGGGAAGGAAAATTAGTTTATTAACTCTTCTTTACATGATACAAAAATAGAGATGGCAACAGTAAACGTATTCAGTACCTTGTTCTTTCTCTGCGTATTTTATTTATTATGCTGCTGGATACATGCTTTACTTTCCATTGATTTATAAACAAAATTTTAAACTTAATCAGCTCTGAGTACAGATGATCAACAGTCATTGAACAGTCATTAGAAAGGGTTATTTGTATTCAGGTTATGTCATTTTTTCAATAAGCCTTTTTTTAAATACAAATCCTGGAATATTTATTATTTCCATAATGTCAAATAAACAAATAAAAGGCATTTTTGTACTTGTCTCTCTAAAAATGTCTACTGATTTTGCTTAAAGAAAGGAAGGAATAAATCTGCAGCTGGGACACACAATTTTTTACATTTAATTATGTTTTAGAACTATTTTCAATTGCTGATGATTGAGTTATTGCAGCAAACCATGCAATTATAGTTTTGTATAGTTTCTCACTCATCACTCTCTGCAAAATGTTAGACATAAAATTGGGAAGTGATGCAAAAATAAATCCCCTGAAGCCACAGATGATGGGGGTGGTGGAGTGGCTAAAACAGCAGGAGAAATCAGATTTTTCTTTTTTCTTCAGCTTAAATAACCAATTTGTGTGTTTGCTAAATAATAAGAAGACAGGGAGAGATTGTGTGCATATAATTGGATAAGCCAGCTTAATAGCTTCCTTTCAATTGTAAAATAATAATAATAATAATTTAATTTCCTTTTAAAAAATTCATATTGAAATCTACTGTCACCTACAAAATCTTTGTAAAACACACTGGAGATAAAAAGAAGCTTAACATTAGGATATTGTAAGGCATTCATAAATGGATAAATTGAATCAGTAATGCTGATAAAACACTTTAACTAAGTACTTGCAGAGAAAATATGCTGTAAAGGTCAATATTCTAAAAATATACCAATTAGAAACCTTTAAAGTATACTGTAATTATGTCAAACATGTCTTTCAGTTCAATATGAAGCTGACATACATGCTCTTTACAACCCGTAACATGACCAATAAGCTAATATATAATTTAAAACCAAACTAATGACTATTTTAAGGCTATAATATGCAACTGAAAGTCTCTATTTAAAGGTAAAGGCTATTTGATGAGTAGTACAGACTCACCTTCTAGGGAAAAGATGCAGGATGAAGACTGGCAGCAGGCTTCACAAGCAAAAAAACAAGTCTTTGGTCTCTCCTTCCCTCAGTGAGTCTTATTCTTTCTCTCTGCGTCTTGCTCACTTACCCTCTTTCTCGCTTCCTTCATCTCCCTCTCTTATGACACACACACACAAACACACTCCCAGATGGTCACAAGACTGACTAGTAGAAATTTAGCAGTGGCTAAAAACAGCTGCTTCATGTAAAAATAGTGTATGTAGAATAGCCACAAAACAATCAGTGTACAAAAAGTATGTTTTTAATTCAATATGGAAAATAATTCATGTGCTCCAGTGGCGCAATCGGTTAGCGTGCGGTACTTATATGACAGTACATTGTAGAGCAATGCCGAGGTTGTGAGTTCGAGCCTCACCTGGAGCAGTCTTTCCACATTTTTTTTAAGTGCTATCCTATTCTACATGCTGAAAAAACCCCATTAATTAGAATAAAGTGCAACAAAACAAAAAAATAACTAAAGGCAGATAAATGGATGAATAAATATACATCAAGTATAGTTCTTCATACTTTAGAGACACATGTATTCCAATTCCCCTGCTTTGTTGTCTTGTGCAAACAACTCTTTTCATTCTCTTTGCTCTTCTCCTCAATATATTGTCTCATATCACTTAATTACAGCAGTAGGTCATATCTGCTTTTGGATCTTACACTGTAATAGAAAAAATTGAAAATATTATCTGGTTGTCACCAACATCACTCTTCATGCACTCAGCATGTGGAAATAGCACTATTATTATGTTAATAAGCAAAACATAACAGAATGACAGTTGATGTTGGCATGAAATTAAAGGAATTTCAAAGTAAAAATCTAAAAAATTGTAGAATGGAGTTTGCAACCAATACAGGATAGAGCAATGGTGGCCAATTAATTCCCCAAGCAGGCACATGAGAAACTGAGTCTGCCTCCCTTCACAACAGCCCTCCTCATCAGAGCCTGTTTCTTATTTGGTCCCTTGGGAAAATCAGTTTCCCACCACTGTATAGAGTGTTACCCAACATATGCTACAACAACTGCAAAAGAAGCCCAGACGAGTTTTTATGTGACCCTCAACCTCCTGTAATCACACCTTACACTAGACATTACACTTTTGTTTTGTATCTTTCATTTTTTGTGTGTTTTTTTTTCCAACAGCTATCCTAATTTAAAAAAAAAAAAAAACAATCTCACAACACAATTAGTACATTTTATGGAACCTGAAACCTGAAACTGTTGGAGCTAAATCATATATAAAACAAGTACAAAGTTATAAATGTGTGCTGCTTTCTAGTGTTATCCCAGCATCCTTTGCCATGGCGTAGAAATGACCTTCTTTTTCAAGCATGTTGTTCGGCGAATCAAATTCCACTATTTTTCCAGCATCAAGCACCATTACCCTGTAGGGTAGAAGCACAGACTTTAATAGTAATCCAATGAGTAATGTCCATACTGTCTAGCATAAGGGAATGCTTTGGTGTTCCCCAGCCACCTCCTCCAACTTATCTGGGGAACACCAAAGCATTCCCAGGCCAGCTGAGAGACATGATCTCTCCAGCATGTGCTGGATCTACTTTGGGGCCTCCCTCCTTTTGATGTGGAGGAGTAGCAGCAGTACTCGGAGCCCCTCTCCAATGACTGCACTTTTCATCCTATCTTAAAGAGAGAGCCCAGCCACCCTTAAGAGAAAGCTTAAGACTCATGACAATAGGTGAGGTTGGGGACATAGACTGACTGCTAAATCGCTAGGTTTGCTTTAAAGCTCAGCTCTCTTTTTACTACTACAGACCTAAGTAGCATCTACATCACTGCAGCATCACCCCCAATCCATCTGTCAGTTTCTCACTTCACTTGTGAACAACACCCAGAGAAACGTATACTTTTTATTCTGGCTCAGGCTAAACACTCTTTTCTGCCTGAGGCCTATGGCCACAGACTTGGAGTGGTACATTCACACCACTTCACACTTCGCTGTAAACTAACAGGACTACAGAATAAAGATCTGGTCCACTGTTCCCCAAACAGGACGAAAACCACATTGCTTATCCTGAATCCAAAGATCCAAGAGAAGTATGAACTCTCGTTTCCAGTAATAATGATAATGGATTGCATATATATAGCGCTTTTCTAGGCACCCAAAGCGCTTTACAATTCCACTATTCATTCACACACTGATGGAGGTAAGCTGCAGTTGTAGCCACAGCTGCCCTGGGGCAGACTGTAGGGTAGGTTTAAGTGTCTTGCCCAAGGACACAACGACCAGGACAGAGAGAGCAGGAGGATCGAACCGGCAACCTTCCGGTTACAGATGAGCTTCCCAATCCCTTGAGCCACGGTCGCCCCCCAGTACCCTGGCATAGACCTTCCTGGTGAGGCTGAGGACTGTGACCTCCCTTTAGCTGGAGTACACATACTAGTCCCCCTTCCTAAAGTTGGGAAACACCACCCGATTCTCCCAGTCTAGAGGCACTGCCCCAGAGCTCCACGTAACCTTGGAGAGGTGTGTAAACCAAGTCAGCGCTACAACATCTGGGGCCTTAAAGAACTCATTCAGTCTATCGATCCTGAATTGTTTAACTACCTCAGTGACCTCATCCCTAGTGATGAACAAGTCATCCCCCTCATCTTCAGACTGCATGTAAGGGGTTACAGAGGTTGACAAAGTATTCTTTCTACTATCCAAATATATCCTCAGTTGAATTCAGCAGCATCACACTCACACTATACACCGTATGAGTAGGGCATTACCCTCCTGAATTCTCTGAGGGTTTTTGAGTTTTTGCTTCAGCTAACTATGTTTTGCTTGACCTGCCAGCATCTATCAGTTAGCTCAGAAGTCCCACAAGCTAACCAGGCCCAATAGGATTCCTTCTTAAGCTTGACAACTCTCTTCACCTCTGGTCTCTACCATCTGCTTTGGGGATTACCACCACAACATGCATCAACCCCCCTAAAACCACAGCTCCATGCAAGAGCCTCAAAAATGCAGGTGCAGAACATGGTTCATTCAGACTCATTGTCTTAAGCCTCCCTCGGAGTGCTGTCAAAGCTCTGCCAGGAGTGGAAAGCTTGCAGACCGGAGCCTCCAACGTCAGGATTGTCCAGCATTATGCTCCTTTACTTGATCCAGGTAAGCTGACAGCGCAGCTCTTCTCTTCACCCAGGTGTTCAGAATATAGCTGCAGATCTGATGATATGCTTAAGAAATTGATCACCAACTTGGGACCTAGGGTTTCCTGGTTCCATGTGCACTTATGGACATACTTTGTTCAAATCTGGTGTTCGTTATGGACAACGTGTGATTTGCACAGAAGTCTAATAACAGAACATCACTTGGCGTCCGATCAGCCTACATGAGCATTAAAGCGTCTTAGTAGCATGATGTAGTCACCAGATGGGAAGGGTGCTGGGTACTCTGAACTATCATTTGTTGCATAAGCACAAACAACAGCCAGAACGTTCCCTGTTAGCTCTCATAGAGGATCTCTGAATCACTCTTCATCTGGCCCCTCTAAGGCAAAATATACAAGTTCTGGGTAAGATAATGTCCAAGTCAAGAAAAAGGAGTCAGTGAACCTTAAGTTTAGATTATTTTGTCAAATACCACTCTGGCATATTATGTATGTTTGATCAGATCATTCATACAGTCATTGGTACTACATAACGGGTTTATTTAGTGCACAATATTTCTCATTTTCTGTTGCTGGAAATAGATTCAGTCAAATTTTGAGAAATTACAATGTGTAAAAAGCAAAATTAATTGTGGTTGATTCCTTGTCATGCACATAAATTATGTGCATGAGAAGGAAGGGTTGGAAAAGAAAGAAATTTGACCCTGACAGAAATAAAATAAGGTAGGGCACATCATCCAAAAATGTTAAGGGAAAAGGTATAACTCACCTAGAGCTGTCCATGATACTGTGCAGGCGGTGGGCGATGGTAAGGACTGTGCAGTCTGAGAACTCTTTGCGGATGGTGTTCTGAATCAGGTTGTCTGTCTCCAGGTCAACAGCTGCTGTGGCTTCATCCAGAATTAGGATACGTGACTTTCTCAGGAGAGCTCGGGCCAGACACAGCAGCTGCCTCTGCCCAACACTGGAAAGATTGTATTAAAGTATTGATATCTTAAGAGGGTTTTTGTAGCGCAAAAGAAAAAAGTAAACCACAAATGACACTCATGTGTTCAAATACAATTAGGGTTTATGTAAGTTTTGCAGAACATTACATAAGGTTTAGAATAACGAACTGTACAAAACTTATACTTATATATAACTTATACCCAGAGGCCGTATTGTTAATTTTATTACCCACCTGAGGTTTTCTCCTCCCTCTGCCACTTTATGCTGTAATCCTTCCTGCAGCCCTGATACATAGCTCTTTAGATGAGAGAGCTCCAGCACTCTCCAAATCTCCTCATCGCTGAACTTGTCAAATGGATCCAGGTTCATCCTCAGTGACCCCGAGAACAAAACGGGATCCTGTGCACACGGGATTACAAATATCAGTGTACTTTTAGAAATATCAAACTCTTTGACAAGGTTATTGTTTATATTTATGTGTATACCTGTGGTATAATTGTGAGTCTGTGTCTCAGGTCGTGCAGGCCTATTGTAGCAATATCTACATCATCAATGAGGATGCGACCTTCAGCAGCTTCAATAATTCTAAACAGGCAGTTGGTAAGACTTGATTTCCCAGCTCCTGTGCGACCAACAATACCGATCTGAATGCAGTGAGAGAAAACACATAAGATCAAAATAACAGCTGGCACATATTTGAAGAAAAAAAAAAAATCTACACACTTTTCTTTCTGGATATAAATTGTATTTAACAGTATAGCAATAAATAATGCAATAATAAGCAAATATACTCAGTCTGTACTTAGTTTGTAAAAGATCTTAGACATTTCAGTAATGTTACAGAAAGAAGCAACATTTTTCAGAGGTAGCAGATATTTTACAGTGCTTATAGTCATCACTGCTATTTGTAGTAATTCAGTGAAATATGTTATTGCAATGCAGACAGTCTTTACTCAGTTTTACTTTGACACCAATATTTCAACGTTGTCAGTGTTTGAGTTTACTCCAATCCATTGGGGACTCTGTTGTCCTATTGGGAGACTTCAGTGCACACGTGGGGAACAACAGGGAGACCTGGAGGGGCGTGACTGGGAGGAACAGCCTCCTGGATCTGAACCTGAGCGGTGTTTTGTTGTTGGACTTCTGTGCAAACCACAGTTTGGCCATAACAATCACCATGTTCTAACATGTGCATGTAGCACCAGGATTCTCTGTGCAGGATTCTCTAGGCGACAGGTCGATGATTGATTTTGTAATTGTATCACCAGACCTGTGGCCATATGTTCTGGACACTCAGATAAAGAGAGGGGCTGAGCTGTCAGCTGATCACCATCTGATGTTGAGTTGGATCAGGTGGCATAGAAGGATGCTGGACAGGCCTGGTGCACCTAAATGTATACTTAGGGTGTGCTGGGAATGCCTAGAAGAGGCCCCAGTCTGCGAGATCTTCAACGCACACCTCCAGCAGAGCTTCAGGACATTGAGTCTGAAGGGACCATGTTCAGCATGCTGAAGCTGCTGCAATGAGCTGTGGCCACAGGGTGGTTGATGCCTGTGGGACTTAAGGGGCAGCTGATAGGTACCGACAGACCAAGCAGAATGCAGCTCGGGCAGTGGCTGAAGCAAAAACTCGTGTACGGAAGGAGTGCAGAGAGACCATAGCAAAAGACTTTCGTACCGCCTTGAAGAGATTCTGGCAAACTGGCAGGCAAATCAGGAGGGGGAAAAAGGTGCTCTAGCTGCACTATGTATACTGCGGTTGGAGCGCTGCTGACTTCGACTTAGAAAATTGTCGGGCGGTGGAAGGAAAACTTCAAGGACCTCCTTAATCCCACTGGTATATCTCATCTGGGGACAAAGGGGATGACCTGCCAATCACTGGGACGAGGTCACTGAGTCAGTTAAACAACTTCTTGGTGGCAGAGCCCCTGGGGTGGATGAGGTATGCCCTGAGTTCCTGAAGGCTCTAGATATTGTAGGGCTGTCCTGGTTGACACACATCTACAATGTTGCGTGGACATCAGGGGTGGTACCTCTGGATTGATAGATGGTTCCCATTTTTAAGAAGGGGGACCGGAGGGTTTATTTCAGTTATGGGGGATCACACTCCTCAGCCTCCCCGGGAAAGTCTATGCCAGGGTGCTGGAAAGAAGGGTCTGTCTGTTAGTCGAACCTCGGATACAGGAGGAACCATGCGGTTTTCGTCCTGGTTGTCGAACACAGGACCAGCTCTTTATCCTCTCAAGGATACTTGAGTGTGCGTGGGAGTTTGCCCAACCAGTCTACATGTGTTTTGTGGACGCGGAGAAGGCATTCGACCGTGTCCCTTGGAGTGTCCTGTGCTCCAGGAGTATGAGATCCTTGGCCCATTGCTACGGGCCATTCAATCCTTATACAACCGTTGCAAGAGTTTGGTCCGCATAGCCGGCAATGTCAGGCTCGTTCTTGTTTGGTGATGGGCTCTGCCAGGGCTGCTCTTCTGTTCATAATTTTTATGGATAGAATTTCTAGGCGCAACCAAGTGATGGAAGGCTTTCACTTGGGTGGTCTCAGAATCTCATCTCTGCTTTTTGCAGATGATGTGGTTCTGTTGGCTTCATCGGGTAATGGCCTCCAGCTCGCACTGGAACAGTTTGCAGCCGAGTGTGAAGCGGTGGGAATGAAAATCAGCACCTCCAAATCTGAGGCCATGGTCCTCAGCAAGAAAGCAAAGACCCAGGAAACCATGGAGAGATTATATCTCTTGGCTGGCCTGGAAATGCCTTGGTGTTCCCCTGGATAAGCTAGAGGAGGTGACTAGGTAGAGGGAGGTCTGGGCTTCTCTGCTTAGGCTGCTGGCCCCGCGAATCGGTCCTGGATAAGCACAAGAAGATGGATGGATGGATGGATGTATTGATAGCAATGCTGAATATTCCGGCCTAGCAAAAAAAGTTTGGGAACAACTGCCCATAGACTAGTTACATGTTTACATATCACAGCTGATTATAATATACAGTAATACACATAATGTATAAATTAAAAGAAAAACTGATAGTTCACATTATTTTACAGTTTAATTATATGTAATTACTGTCAACACAGATTGATCTGTGGCATCTTTCTTGAGTAACTGATTAATAGATTGGTCTATAAAACATAAAAAAAAAAACCCCAAACAATAGAATGTCAATGTCTTACAGCACAAAGTCCAAATTACAAATTTCAACATAATAGCTTTTCTAAACTCAAATAAAAAATGATGTGCAGGTCTGTATCTGGAAGCTACATTTTAGATACAGTTGGCCAATGTCAGCCAGCAGAAAGCTTGCACACGTTGTTAATAGTTAACCTTTTAAATTAAAAAATAGTGGTACAATTTTATATATTATGGATTTTTCAATGAGGGAGAAAAAATCTTCCCAATGATTTAATGTCCATCCAATTTTTTTCTTTTTCTTTTTTAGCAGTGCATGCTTTTGTATCTTTGGTGAATATGATATCAGATACAGTAAAACCTATAACTTTTACAGGAACTTTATACATATATGGAGACTCTCCCTCTCACGCTCACACACACACCTTCTCAGTGCTGTTGATGTCACAACTGATTCCATGCAGCACTAAATCCAATTCAGGTCTGTAACGGACTTTGTAGTTCTCAAAATGCACTCTTCCTGCCTCTGGCCACATCTGTGGAGGTCGAGTGTCAGTTACCCAGTCAGCCTGTAACAACAGAAAAAGAAGCAGAACGCATGTGTAATATAATACAAAAGCTATCAAATTGAGCTAAGTTAGCTCTTTTATATGTTGTGCATTAATATTCAAACCAAGATAAATAAGAAACAAAATTATACAGACACCATACATACAGACATGCACACATTACACCACTAAAATAAAGGAAAAAAAGAAAACTTAAAAAGACGTCACACTTGGTAAAAAATTAAATAGCTCAAATGAAAATATGCAACCAAGATTAACAATCAAGGCCAAGTGTACATGTGCAATGTTATATTCTAAATCAGATTAAATTCAGTATGAACATCATGATGGGATGTGCTAATCAGTGGAGCTCTGGTGCCATTATGAATAAACAACCCAACTCAAATATAACAGGTGGAGTTCAAACATGTGAACTCAAATGTTAGTGAAACATAAAATGAAATTGTTGCATCAAAATCTCGTTTGTTTGACAATTATCTGAATCGTTATCAGTAATATGTTAAGAAACAGTGGAGAAACAGCAGCTGGGAATAAAAGTATTATCACTGTACAGTGAGCAAATATTGCAGTTGATGTCGCACACAAGCTTATTAGATTCCCGTTAAACTGTCAAAGTTACAATAAACTCACAGCCTGTAGAAATCCTAAAATTCATGTCCTATTTAAGAAAACAGTAGATTTTGATTTAACCAAAGTATAAATAATGTCATATGGCAGCATGGTCGTTAACACTGTTGCCTCACTGCAAGAAAGTCCTGAGTAAGACTCAAGCATCTGGCTGGGACCTTTCTTTGTGGAGTTTGCATGCTCTCCCCATATCTGTGTGGGTTCTCTCTGGGTACTCTGGCTTTCTCCTACAGTCCAAAGATATGCAGTTACTGGGGTATGGTCAATTGGAGATTCTAAATTTCCCACAGGTATGAATATCAGTATGAATGGATGTCTGTCTTTTGTGTTATCCCTGTTTCAGATTGGCGACACATCCAGGGTGTATCACCCTCACGCTAGGGTAGCTGGGATAGGCTCCAGCACCCCCGTGACCCAGATAAGGATAGACTGAAGAGAATGGATGAATGGATAAATAATGTCTTGCTCACAAAGTATTTCTACATGCCTCGTTCTTAAGCTGAGTGTATTCGTTCACTCTCTCCACAGCTACAATATTGGTCTCCAGCTCTGAGGTCATCCTCACCAGCCAGTTGAGGGTCTGGGTTACCTGCAGAACCCCAACAGGAGAGAGGTCTGTGTTTACATTATTCCTGCATTTTAGTGTTACCGCATACATAAACACTGATGAAATAAGGATAAATTCTGAGTGTTTTTGTGACTGACATTAAGGGCATATGATACAGATAGGCCAACCACATTACTGTCAATAGAATCTCTGGAAATGACAGCAAACAGAGCAGCAAAAAACACCACCAGGTTTCCAACAAACTCCAGACGTATGGCCAGCCATCTGTCAAGAAAACAAACCCCACAAATATGCACACAAACAAATTTTAGGGTCTCATCATTTAGCATCACATACTTATCTGTATTTGGTACACTGTTCAATGTCTGACCTGTCAGACACGATCCGCAGATAGATACTTTTGAGGTTCTCATCTATAGTTACTTCATTGTGTTTAAGAAACCTTTCTTGATGCTTGTAGGCTCTTATCACTGACAGGCCGGACACCGTCTCACCAAAGTGAGAGTATATCGGTGAGCGAGACACCGAGTCCAGCCGGCGCAGCTGTCTTGAAGCGGCAATATAAAAGCGCTGGGTGTAGAGAGAAAGACAAAACAAAATCAGTTTGCATTTCATATTATAGGAAAGTTAGGTTAGCTTTTTTTACATATCTTCTTTACCTTGTTTAGCTTACCTGTACAAAGAAATAGATCAGGGCCAGAGGAATGATAACTATGGCAAAGAAAGGAGTTGCCATGCAGATGACAAATACTGTCCCCAGTACAGACATCAGACACAGAAGGCAGGAGCGCAAGGAAGCAGGAATGGCCTCATCTATGGTAAAAATGTCCTTTAGGATAATATTTGGAGAGTTAGTACTTATTTAAGTAAAACGTCAATTTTATTTATAGTGCACATAAAAACAGAAAAAATACATAATTAGCAAAATTATAAGTGTAAATAATACTAAAAGAATAAAGTCAATTATTATAAAAGCTAAAGTCAGGATATTGGAAAAAATGTCAATGATAAGTCATGGATGTTTATCAGTGACTAAACACTTTTAAAGACTTGAGTTGTTCCTGAGATTAGAGCTGTTCCAAAGAATACAGAGTCTTACTGTCATGGTCCTGGGTCATGTGACCCAGCGTTTTGTGTTTATTATTATGATTATGATTATTATGATTATTATGATTATTATTATGTATTCTGTTTGTGGTTCTGTTTGTGGTTTCGGGTTCTGTTCTTCCTCTGTTTAGTGTTTAGTCATCCCTGTCATTCCTCGTCTGTACCTTGTCTCTGAGACCAGTCTGTGTATTTCCTGTTTTACTTTGAAAGTCAGTGTCTGATGTCAGTGTGTTCAGTTTTGCACCCTCCCTGTTTTGTCATGTTAACTAGGTTCAGTCGTGTCTCCCTCCTGTGTGTAGTTTCCCTGTTTCTCTGTGTATTTATAGTGTGTGTCCTCTCGTGCTCGCCGCTGGTCTGTCTGTGTTGTCTCCCTGAGTCACTCTGTGTTACTTCCGTGCGTTTCCCCCTGCATGTCCTTCTGTGGATTAAGGTTTCAGGTTTGTTTTACTACCTTCCCCAGTTTAGGTTTCCTTTAGGTTCTGCACATCTCTGCGTAAAAGCTCGAAGAGTTGAGCGCGAACGGGCAGAAGTGTTGAGAGCGCAAGCAACACATTGCGAGCGAGCGCAAGTGCAAAAACTGAGCGAGAGGGGCTGCTATTGTGTGTGTGTATGGATAATAGCAAACAACGAAATAAATTTTTTGCACGCAGCAATGAATTTTTCTTCACTCAAAATAAATTTCTCCTCAAACTGCAACACTTGTACCTGCATTTTTTTTTACGTGCGCTCATTTTTTTTACGTGCGCTCAGAAAAGTGGCATAAAAATAATGCCATACCGCTAGCCGTGACACTTACAGCCATTCTAACGACGTAATAATTTAATGATTAATTATTTGTCCATTAAGACCCTTTTGTTGGTATAAGCAGGATGTGAGGATACAAGAGAAATTAGCTCCTTCTTCCCTTTTTCAACAAGTGGCTGAATTTAGTAACCGCAGCTAACAGAGACAACAGATCTACACACATATTACAACATTAACGCAAACAGGTTGATTTGGGACTGTGCAGATAAAACTGAAATGAATTGAACAGCATATTGATTTATTGAATATATTCATATTAAATTCATATTGACTCATAGGGAGTCATCTGATTGTTTGAGGGATTTTTCTTGATTGTTGTAAGAGCTTTACCTTTACAATACAATGTACCTTTAGTGACTGTTATTGTGTGTCAGCACCAGATAAAATTGAACTGGACTGCATACTTGAGGAGGCACTTGGGAAGAAAGCCTCTTTAAAGAATGACTTAAGGAGAGAACAATTTTAAGAATATTTAGGATTGTATTAAAAAATGTGAGATAAAGTGGGAAAAATTAAATTAAACAAGTGGATATACAACTTGCAGCAAACACAAATAAAGCCTTTTTAAAAAATTTAATGTTTAGTTTTTTCAATTTTTAGCACTGTTATTTTAGAAATGACATTAAAAACTAGTTATAATTTGTATTTGTAATCATACAAGCCACAAGAAGATAAAAATAAATATTGAAAACTATGAAAAGAATCCTTAAAAAGTGAACTACAAGACCCTACCTTTGCAAAGCGGTTGATCACTCTTCCAATAGGTGTAGTGTCAAAGAAAACCATAGGAACTCGCAGGATGTTGTTAAGAAGTCGTGAATGCAGGATACGAGATGCATCAATGGAAGCATTGGCTAGGAGCAGTGTGCCAAAGAACACAAAGAGGCCTGCAATAAAAACAAGAACGTTTCTAAATAATAGAACTACATTTTTAACAAAGACAAATCCACTGTGGACAGAACCTTGAACTTACAGTAACACTCGGGTGTGCTTTTTCCTGTCTACTGATATAAAGTGGCTGTTAATATTACAAAATAATATTTATTTTCAAAAATGCTAATTGTCATTAAGAATCTTGTTAATTGGAGACCAGACCAGGTTTGGATGTTCAGAAATTCTTAATGACAAAGTTTAGGTTGTATGAAATTCAGGGTTGCAGGGGCTGGAGCCTATGCTGCCACAGAGCAAGAGGGAAGGCACAAGCTGGACAAATCGACAGTCTGTCGCAGGGCTATAATGACAACACAAATAGTATTTTACTTTTTTCAAATTCAATTCTTATTCTTATAAAAAAAAAAATAGTTCAATCAGTAATATATGTACTGCATGTAAAGCTAAGCTCAAGATGAACCAAGGTCCAAATTGCCAGTCTTTTTACAATATAAAGCAGCTGGACTAAAACATATCACTTTGATCAATGTAATTGGTCACCCATTCACAATACGAAAGAGCAACTGTGGAACAGGGGGTTGGGAAGCGCATCTGTAACTGGAAGGTCGCCGGTTCGATCCCAGGTTCTCTGTCCTGGTCGTTGTGTCCTTGGGCAAAACACTGGTGTTGGCCAGAGGGGCCGATGGCGCAATATGGCAGCCTTGTTTCTGTCAGTCTGCCCCAGAGCAGCTGTGGCTACAACTGTAGCTTGCCTCCACCAGTGTGTGAATGAATAGTGGCATTGTAAAGCGCTATATAAATGCAATTCATTAAATGTACACACTTTTGGTGATTTTAATATCATATGAAAAGAAAAAACATACTTCAATGGTGCAAAAAAATACTGTTAAAGAACTAATAAATAACAAATGTTTTCCCTCCCTTTGTACTCCTCTCTACTTTTATACTCATCTCCACCCTCTACATCAGCCCCATCATTCCCCCAGACCGAACAGCTCTGAAGCATCCACCTTATTTTTTGTTTTGTTTTTCATTGATTTGTTTAGTTTTATTACACTTTTTTTATTACACTGAGTAGTTTAGCTTGAGAAGATTCAGTTCAGCTTAACAGAATTTTATATATAAACAAATTCCTCCTAATTATTAACATAAAAAGTTATAGGTGCCTATGCACTTTTCAGCATGAGTCCCTGTGACAAAGGACCTAACGCACACAGTGCACAAGTCCTCTAGTACAATAAAAAGACTGTTTAGGTTGTCTATATAGCGCTCTAAAAATGAGAGGATCCTAAATAACAGAGTAGGGAATTTTCCTGTCTGTAAGACATAAAGTTCCTTAACGTTAATTTGCACGAACCTGAAAATATTTGCAAATACAAAAGGAATGACTGTTTTATTACCCTGAGCCACTCCAAGAGCTCCGAACACTCCCACCCTTGTGTCCCTCTTCCAGGAAGGGTATGTCATGTTGTAGTACTCCACAGAATCACTGGTCCAGGCACTCAGCCACAAATTCTGACCGATGTAAGCAGCGTTTTGGATGAAGTAAATCAGGAAAACCATGGCAGAATATCCCCAGCCCATGGCTCGCAGGTGCTGCAGGAACACTGCAAGCTTCACCTGGAAATCAGCGCGAGACGGCACTCAGGAAACAGGCTATCATTTGTTGTAATCTTGCGCTAGTTGTACAAAAACATTTTGTTACCTGTCCTGTTTCCATAGTTTCCTTCTCTATAAGCTTCTGGCCTTTCTGTGTTTCATCAGCATTTGCAGATTTTTTAATGGAAATATTTCTTCTTAATCTGACACTAAAAAAAATAGAGGAAAAGAATGAAATGGACATTCTGCTAAAGATGCTATTTGAGACAAGCTGTTTCATTGGTTTCATCTGCAACTTTAACAAGCTCGAACCTGCCATTGCGCTGGCTGCGGCGGATGCTGTTTTCTCGCCTCAGTGTAAGAGAAACAGTGTCCTCCGAAGCACCGTCAGGTTGGGCATCGTCTCCATCTGGGATGAGCTCAAAGTCTTCTGCGTCCTGGCCCTCACCTAAATTAACAATATACATGGTGTTTTATATATATGGCAGTAATTTATGGTATTTGGGTCAATATATGAACAACATCAACACAAAGTATTCATAAAAGATGACAAAAAGAAATTTAATTCATTCATATTTGTGATGTATAATTTTAGCATAGGTTTTGGTTGTACAGCTAACAAAAACATGTGATGTGTGCAGATCATATTCCTAATATACTAAGAAAAGGTTGTAATTACCTGTTTCTGAATTTCTCTGATTGCTCTGCTCTTTGGCATATGTGTCGAGAAACTTAGAAAAAGTTCCTCCACTGGCACGAAGGTTTTCATAGGATCCAACTTCAGAAATGACTCCATTCTCCAAAACCACTATTTCATCCACGTAAGGCAGGAAGCTTATGCCATGAGTCACCAGGATACGAGTCTGTATGGTCAGAATTCACCAATCAAATAGGGTTAGTTAGGATTTACAAAAACATTGTTAAGTATTAAAGGAAAAGAAAGAAAAAAACATAAATTATGTTTAAATATGTTTATAAATTGTATTTATCAAAAAAGAGAATATGTTTCAGTTCACAGACTGAATTAACAATAATTGGTTTAATCATTTAAAAATCAGTTATAAAGCCAAACCTTTTCTAACTTGTAATTCCATTTCCGAGTGGCTTTTATTCCTAACCTTTCATAATTAGCTATTCAGTTATCCTGGTCATTTAGTGTGATATTTAGCCTATTGTAACCTCTATGTAATGCTCAGGTCCTGGGTAAAATGATGTAAAATACTACAAATTAGACGCCATGTTTTCTAAGCAAGTAACAGCTGGAATATCCTGTGCAGAAAGTATTTGTCAAGATTCCTCAGAAGAAATTAAATGGGAAATGGTCGCGTTTTTTTCACTTTAAATACTGATTTCTATTTAAAATATTAATTTTAAAGTAAAATGTTTAGCATATGGTTTTTTTTTTGATATACAATTTTTATTCGTTCAAGAATAGCATAAAACAACACAACCAAACAGAGAAGAAAGAAGAAAAAAAAACACCCCAAAAAAACCCACATCCACACAGACACACAAAAAAACATATTTTCACTCAATTACCCACAGATATAGAAAGAGAAAAAGATAAACTCCAAGAATGAATTGTCCTTTACACTTGCTTCCTATTTAACTGAGAACATCTTAATCGCAACCACCCCCCCTCAACAGTTGGGACAAATCATTTGGCAAATAAGAAAGCAAAGGGGACCAAACATTGAGAAAGAGACCCTCATTTCCTCCTAAAATAGCAGCAGTTCTTTCGTGAGGAATAACTTTAAATAATTCTCTGTACCACAACGTCACAGAGGGAGGTTTATCCTTAACCCAATTAATGAGAATACATTTCCTAGCTACCAGCAATAGTTTGTGACATAATTTGCGCTGCAAGTGATTCAATGTTAATTCTTTTGAGGGTAGGCCAAGAAGAAAGTACCCGGGGTCCCTTTGAATCAGGTTGTTAAAAATATTACTTAGTTCTTGAGATATGAAGCTCCAAAATCTTTTGATTAATTTACATTCCCAAAAGTAATGGAAAAAAGTGCCAGTTTCTTTTTGACATTTACTACAAAGATGGGAAATATGAGGTGCAATCTTATGCAAGACATTAGGAGCTATATAAAGGCGATGTATGATTTTGTATTGGGTTTCTCGCAAGCGGTTACAAGTAAAAGTGGAACTACTCATGTTAATGGCTCCTTTCCACTCCTCTTCGGTATATTGATTATTAAGATCTCTCTCCCATTTATAAATAGCGCTCAGTGTGTTGCTACTAAGAGTATATAGGAGAGAGTAAAAAGCTGAGATAAAATGAGTTCTGTCTTTTCGCTTAATAAGAAATGTCTCAATATCATCATATATAACTATTTCTGAAGACTGTGGAATTCTAGAATGAACGAAGTTACGAACCTGGAGAAAGCCAAAAAAGTGGTCTCTAGGAATATTAAAATTTGACTGCAATTGCTCAAAGTTCATCAGTGTGTTGTTTTGATACAAATCGCCAATTACCCTTAATCCCTTTTTGTGCCACTTATCGAACATGCTACAAGACATTCCTGGAACAAAACCTTTGTTTCTCAGTAAAGGAGTCAAGAATGAAGTGCAATCTTCTCTACCCAACCTTTTACGCATTTCCCCCCAGACCCTTATTGTATTATAAATGATTGGGTTATTCTTAATCCCCATTTTTAATATTGTTAGCATATGTTTTTAAGCACAAACCTTGTCTTTAAGTAATCCATTGGGTCCAATTACATTTTCAAATAGATGCTTTCCTACATGGGAGTCCACAGCAGACAAAGGGTCATCTAATAGATAGATATCAGCCTGACTGTAGACTGCTCTGGCTAAGCTCACACGCTGCTTTTGACCCCCTGAGAGATTGATACCCTGAAAAGAGAAGAAAGGAGGGGAAAAGAGACACACTCTTTTAGCCTTTCCTTTATAATCAGAAGAGCTCTTCTGTTTTGTTACTTTTTTGTCATGTATTTAAGAAACAAATATTTTACATGTGTTTATAATAAACGCCATACACAGTATTTGCATACAGGAAAAATATTTGTGTAACCAAAAACCTGAACCTTTCAAAGTGTAACTCACTTTCTCTCCAATCTCAGTGAGGTCTCCTCCAGGCAGCAGCTCAAGGTCTGGGGCAAGAGCACAGGCCTCTATGACCTTTTTGAAGTTCTCTTCCTCATGTGGAGATCCAAACAAGATATTATCCTTCAAAGTAGCATTTTGGATCCAGGCTTGCTGCGGTACAAAAGCAAGAGAACCCTGGAAAGAAACAAATTATGACTCAATTACAGATGTCTCACTACATCTGTCTTATCATAAAAAAAACCCTGGCATCCACACATTTTTATCCAGACCAAACACTACAGTGGCTAGGTGAAAAACAAATCAATTTACTGGAAATCTAAGAGAACAGTTTATTCTGTGGGTAAAATGGTTTGAGTTATAAGCAAATCATCTGCCTCCATTTCACAAAATTTGTGCAGAAATATACTTCTTTATTCAGCTGTTTTTTCCTTCAATACTGATGAGTTTAGACCAGATTATCAAAACTGGCTTGAATGAATTAGGCTGGTGATGTTTTTTTTATTTATGCATCTTTACTTTGTTTCTTAAAGTCTTTAATGTTTAATTGTTGAATTATTTTAAAAAAATTAAAATATTGTATTGTGATTGTTAAATTATACGCTTTTTGTGCTCCTTGAATGTAACTACTACTATGTAGATCACAAAACGTTTATGCTTTTCATGTAGAAATATTGTTTTCAGTGGGAGTCTATGAGTCTAAATACACTATGAACTTTTTGGGATATCCTTATCTGGATGATTGAGAATGCATAGATACTGCTATATAGAGGAATTTTATACTTTTAGTCATTAAATAAACTCAGTAAATGATTCAATCAACATTGATTTTCTCTGTATTTAAAAAACAAAAAAATAACGAACATAATTTCTTTATGGAATAATAAAGTATTCTGCCTTCGTGAAAGATGAGGGAAGGCGCTGAAGTAAAAACTGAAGCAAACTTAATTTGATTGTGCCACAGTCATGCTACATGTTGAGTTAAAAAAACAAAAAAACATTTGTGTGAACATTTGTGTTATTTTAGTTAAGACGTAATTAGATGTTATGGATTTTACATGTTTTTTTAACACACACTGATAAATACAAACGGGGAAAAAGCCATTACCATAATGTTGATAAAACCTTTGGTACTGTGCATCTCTCCAAGGAGGGCTGACATAAGAGACGACTTTCCTGACCCAACAGCTCCCACTACGGCAACCAACCGACCAGGCTCAATGTCCAAATTCACACTGGAGACACATAATAACTATACTCAATGCTGTGAACACATCAGGGGCAAATAAACAGACTTGAAAAACTTAAGCAATGCTAAAAAATCCTGGTGAACATCTCACAGTTAATTAAGTTAACTAGTAAATTGTGATGACCAACACAGACATACTCTTTCAGCAGAGGCTTTGCATCTTTTTCCCAAGCAAAGGAACCATCACATACGCTCACAGCAGTATCTAAAAAATGAACACAGACCAAGACAGAGCTTAACAGATGATCCGCACACATAAAAACTGTGACTAAGCTTCAATCTTCAGCTGTAGAACAAGTGCAAATTCTAATGGTGAACATACTGAAACTGGGGTCTTGGCGCACAATGTCACTGTCGATGTCTTCCCCTGCCAGAAACTTCTCCAGGCGCTTCTTAGACACTGCTGTCTGAAAATTCAAAGAACAGGTTAAGTTTGATGTTATCACAGGCTTGATACATGTGCGTGATGTAGCTCTGTTCACTTACTTGTACAATGGAAGCAATGAGCATGGGCAGCATGGCAAGAGGAGCTCGGAGGATGTTGAAGAGAGAGATGGAAGTAAAAGCTCTCTCAGCAGTTAACACATTATCGTTGCTCACACTAACAAATATTGCAAACGTGGCCAGAGAAACCTGCAAGTACAGACAGTTTAAGAAAAAAGGTTTCTTTACCATTTGATTCTAATCTCTGTGAAGCTCCTTGACAGAACTCACCAGAGCTGGACTGCAGCGGAAGGTAAGGATGGAGATGGACTGTAGGTAGGCAAACTTCTTCATGACTTTTAGTTCTTCCCCTCTAATGTCTTCCACCTGCTTCTGGAAGGATGGCTCCCAAGCATACAGCTTCAGAATCTGGTGGGAGACAAAAGAAAAAGACAGTGAGGAGGCAGTGAGGCAGAAGGAAGGGTGCGGCAGCAGAGCACTTATTGTTCAAGTTACTGCAGTTTCTTGAAGCATCAATGTCTTACATGTAAGGAAGGCATCTACATACACCATGAATACACTGAATAAGGGAGCTCACCTTGATCCCATTTAGAATTTCATTCATGATTTTCATTCTCTTATCTTTAAAGTTCATGTTCTCTATCTGAAAAGAGACACAATGTAGCTCATGTTAAACAGGCAATAAGACAATACTTAAAGTGTTTTGAACAGCAATTTATTCTGTGTAATTCATTAGAAACCCCCCCCCCCCCCCCCAACTTTTTCACCAGCAAGAATCATGTGCTCAGAGTTACCGAGATCACTTTTTTCACATTATAGTTAATATTAATTAAACGCCTGTATGCTGCGTCACTCAATTGTCTATCTACTTTTGAGCCTCTGAAAGTGGGCGGACTGTATCAAAAGCTATTAAACAGTCAATGCAATACTTTAGTTAAACATCTTGAATAACACTTTAAAATTTGCAGTGTAATCTCATCTTGAATTATCTTGATTTAGAATCTCGCACAGAGGTGTACAGAAGATTTGGCTAGTATTTCCCCTGACCTGGAGTTTTCTGGCCTTGGTTGCTAGCACTGCATTGGTTGGAATTATTAACACCATGACTCCCAGTCCTGCCAACACAGAAGGTCCTAACTCCAGCCACAGGAAAACAATGGATATGATGATCTGCAGAGGGCAGGACCACAGCAGGTGGATAGAGGTGGTCACATCATTGAAGCGCTGGGCATCTGCTGACATCAGGTTCACCGTTTCCCCTACTGTTGACTCCTTACGAGTGTCATTGGACACCACTAATGCCTTAGAAAAGGGATAAAAAGGGCTTATTAATTAGAAAGTGGGGTGAAAATTAAGTAAGAGAAGCATATAAGTGATATTTTGTCTTACTCTGTATGTTTTAGTACATCAACAAAGCAGGAGATGGGTCTTTGTGTCACTTTTTTTAAAACCATAATCCTACTCTAACCCTATATATTGAAAAAAGCAAAGCTGACCTTATCTAAGAAATAATGTAAATAGTTTTTCTGTGACAAGTATGCGCTGATAAAAGTTATTTATAACTGAAACATCTGACAACTGACTTAAGCAGAAAATTATGACTAGTAATTTTTTTCTTCTAATGTGTAACAGTAATTTATATTATACAGCATTTGATTTTTTTTTCACACCAATGTCAATAAATGGTGTTCTGTCACTCCTGTTTTTACCTTTTTATACACAGCAGCCATAAGTGCAGTGCGAACCTTCATCCCCAGCACATGGCAGCGCTGGAAATACTGCTGTAGGGTTAGAGACTGTAGCAGAACCACCACCATCAGCAACACTGCATACAGATAGCCCTCCCAGGCATATCTGGATTTGTCCTGAGTGAACGAGATCATCAATCTAGGAAAAACAGAAAAAAAGAAGAAAACATGCTAATCTCCAGCTTCATCTTTAGCACTTATCTAACAATGTCCTCATTTCATCCTGCCACTCCTGTTATCGGTTATGAATGACTAGTGTCAAGACATGAGGGACAGAGAGAGATTAAAGACCCCCTGCCTTCTTCTCATCACATCAGAGAGAGGGTGAAAAGGCTTAACATCCCTTTTTTTTAAAGTGATTTATAGTTTTAATCTTTATTTTTATCCTCATTTTTTATTGTTTTTTTTTTTTTGTTTAAAGATAAATCAAAATATAAGCTTGATCAATATGTTAAATGAGAAATGTAGTTTGAGTAGTGAAACAGTCTAGATTTTGTGTCTGTAGACATGATCCAACTTAGTTCTTTACCTATTGGTGTCAGCAATGTGAAGGATGTCTCTTAAATGTTCAAATGTCATGAGATCTTATAAGATAAGATAAGATAAGATAACCTTTATTAGTCCCACACGTGGGAAATTTGTTTTGTCACAGCAGGAAGTGGACAGTGCAAAAGTTATGAGGCAAAAATTAGAATACAATAAGAATAAATACAGTACACAACTGTACAGAATAGAATAAAATAAAATACTATATACAGTAGAATAAAATAAAATAAATATACAATAAGATAAAAATAGAATACAAATACAAATACTATATACAACTGAGTAAAAATACAACGATGCCAGAAAAGATTATTGCACTTAGTGTTATTGCACATGTGTGGATGTGTGTGTTTGTTCAGTTAAAGTCTTTGTTGTGGAGTCTGACAGCAGTGGGGAGGAAAGACCTGCGAAATCTCTCCGTCCCACATATGTTATATGTTAAGAATTACGAAGAAAATGTAAAGAAGTGTTGTTGAAGTAAACTTTGATTAATCAAATACATATTGTGTGGTTGGACATCAGATGATCCTAAGTGAACAATGTGCTTGAATGACTAGATAGGAGGAGAGAGAAGGGGGGGCAAAAAGGCACTTGGGAGAGTATAAAAGAGAGCGCCCAAATGCATTCTTTGCTCTTCCCTTCATCTGCTGTGAGATGAACAGTTCAGAAGATTGGATCTCAAAGTGAACTTTGTGCCTGACGGTGGTCAGGACTACAGAACACTGAGATAAGCACATCTTCAGACCTGGGCGTGCCTGTCTCCTCTCCAGTGTTAAGAAAAAACTCAGCATTAACTCATTATAATTTTCGTACAATTAAAGTCTAAATTGTTGATATTCACCTTTTAACCCGTTGTGAAACAGTATAGGTAAAAATCTGAGTATTGACCCATTTTAATGTAAATAGCTCTTACAGGTTACTTCAGCCCTTTACACATAACATACCCTTGAGGCCTACTGTCAAGCCCTCTAAAGCTAACCCACTTAAATACCAAGCACACCAATAAAGAGGGGAGCCGCTGTAACTATGTGCCTGACGGAGGCCAGGACTGCAAGGCTACTCGGGCCCCCGGATTTTATCAGATAAGCAGGAAAAACATACAGACGATTTTGAGACCATTAAAGCTGGGCGAGCTCCCTGAGCCACATCAGCCCCATCTGAACTCTGCATTGCCTGCTGGGTAATACTCATCCAGCGATTAGAACTTCTTAAACAGAGAGCTGACCCAGACTTCCTGTATAGGGGTGCTGGTCCCGCAGACTGACAATAGGGAATAGTTAACCCAAAGGATTGTAAAAGGTAACTGCAAGTGAATAAAAAAAAAAACATCTGTGACAGATAATTGTATAAATTCCTTTCCTTTTGTTAAGGAATATATATATATTTTTAGTACTTATTTTCTGATTATTTTTGTTTTATGCAGACCAGAATATTAAGAGGCCACTTTTCACTCATTAAGTGTTTTAAAGGTCATAAATTGCTGAGCAAGACTGGAACACGGTGCAGAACAGGAAACTGTGCAGAACAGGGAGTCTTGTGCAGAGCTGCAGAGGTAGAGTGTAGCGCAGAAGTTGTTTTGATCAAAACTGTGTGTGACGTGTAAGTACCAAAATAACAGGAGGAGGGAGCTGACTATAATATAGGTTATAGGCTTCTAATGCTTCAGATCAGGTCTGCACGCATTCAGGTCCAGACCAAAAAGGCTAGGCAGTGCATGTATCACCTACGACAACTGAAGAAGCCCTACAACATCCAGAGCCTTCAGGTACTCGGGGCGGACCTCATCAACACCAGGGGCTCTGCCACCAAGGAGTTGTTTAACTGCCTCAGTGACCTCGCCCCCGGAAACTGGCGGGTCATTCCCCTCTGCTTCCTCCTCGGAAGACGTGTCAGTGGGATTAAGGAGGTCCTCGAAGTATTCCTTCCACCGCCTGACAATTTTCTCAGTCGACGTCAGCAGCGCTCCGCCAGCACTATACACAGTGCAGGTAGAGCACCGCTTTCCCCTCCCGAGACGCCTGACGGTTTGCCAGAATCTCTTCGAGGCAGTCCGAAAGTCTTTTTCCATGGCCTCTCCGAACTCCTCCCACACCCAAGTTTTTGCTTCAGCCACTGCCCAAGCTGCATTCCACTTGGCCTGTCGATACCTATTGGCTGCCTCCGGAGTCCCACAGGCTAACCAAGCCCAATAGGACTCCTTCTTCAGCCTGGTGGCTCCCTTCACCTCTGGTGTCCAGCATTTGGTTCGGGGATTACCACCACGGCAGGCACCAACCACCTTGTGGCCGTAGCTCAATGCAGCAGCTTTGGCAATGGAGACGCTGAACATGGTCCATTCGGACTCAATGTCCCCAGTCTCCCTCGGAATGCTGTTGAAGCTCTGCCAGAGGTGTGCGTTGAAGATCTCGCAGACTGGGGCCTCAGCTAGACGTTCCCAGCACACCCTCACTACGTGTTTAGGTGCACCGGGTCTGTCCAGCGTCCTCCTCCGCCACCTGATCCAACTCACCACCAGGTGGTGATCAGTTGACAGCTCAGCCCCTCTCTTTACTCGAGTGTCCAGAACATATGGTCGCAGGTCTGGTGATACGATTACAAAATCGATCATCGACCTATGACCTAGAGCGTCCTGGTGCCACGTGCACTTATAGACACTCTTATGTTCGAACAAGGTGTTTGTTATGGCCAAACTGTGATTTGCACAGAAGTCCAATAACAAAACACGGCTCGGGTTCAGATTCGGGAGGCCGTTCCTCCCAATCACACCCCTCCAGGTCTCGCTGTTCTTGCATTGAAGTCGAAGTCTCCCAGCAGGACAACAGGGTCTCCAGGTGCAGCACCTTCCACCCCCCCCCACCCCCCACCCCCCAGGGACTCTAAGAAGGCTGGGTACTCTGAACTGCCACTCAGTGCATAAGCGCAGATGACAGTCAGGACCCATTCCCCAAACCCTCTCACCCACCGGGAAGAACTCCAAAGTACCGGCAGCAAGCCGAGGGGATATTAGAATACCCAGCCCGCCGCCTCTCACCAGGGGCAACTCCAGACTGAGACAGAGTCCAGCCCCTCTCCAGGAGACTGGTTCCAGAGCTCAAGCCATGCGTAGAGGTGAGCCCGATTATATCTAGCCGGTACCTCTCAACCTCACGCACTAACTCAGGCTCCTTCCCCACCAGAGAGGTGACATTCCATGTCCCTATTGCCAGTCTTGGCAGCCGGGGATCAGTCCGCCAGGGCCTCCGCTCCTGGCCACCACCCGGCACACAATGCACCCGACCCCTATGGCGCCTCCTGCGGGAGGATGGGCCCATGTCTCCTCTTCGGGGTGTGCCCGGCCGGGCCCCATGGACTAAGGCCCGGCCGCCAGACGCTTGCCCTCGGGCACTCTCCCCGGCCTGGCTCCAGGGCGGGGCCCCGGTAACCCTATCCCAGGCAGGGTAAACTGTTCCCTTGATGTTCTCTTCATAAGGGTCTTCTGAATCGCTCTTTGTCTGGTCCCTCACCCAGGACCAACTTGCCATGGGAGACCCTACCAGGGGGCAAAAGCCCCCAGACAACATAGCCCCTGGGATCCCTGGGACACACAAACCCCTCCACCACGATAAGGTAGCGATTCACGGAGAGGTCTCTCCAAAGATCCTCAGGATTTTCTATACAGGCGCTGTGGAGAGCATCCTCACAGTGGTTTGGGAACAGCTGTGTGAAGGACCAAAAAGCTCTCCAGAGAGTGATCCGTACAGCAGAACGCTGCTGCAGGATTGCTCTCCCCCCGCTTCAGGACACCTATACCAGGAGATGCCGGACTAGAGCAGCGCAGATACTGAAGGACCCGTCCCATCCTGGCAACAAACTGTTCCAACTTGTGCAATCTGGTAGAAGGTTCCGCATCATCCGGGCAAGGACAGAGAGACTCAAGAGGAGCTTCTATCCCCAAGCCATCCGGGCCCTAAACACACACACATCCGCCCTCTCACATCATCTATAATTGACTGAGACAGGACTCTTCCAGACACTCTAAACCCAGGCACAATGTACATTTCAAATTCCTTTAATTTTAAATATGTGACAAATAAAGAACCTTGAACCTTGATCTGCAGATGTTTACATCGTGCGGATCTCTCTTCCGGAAGATAATATATTGAATAAAATGATTATAAATACTTTGACCACTCTGAGTCTGCATCTTCTCTGTCCAGTAGAAAAATAAAAAGAACTGGTTTCAATATTTTCCTTTTCTTTTTGAAAAGTATGCATCAGAAAGTCAGAACAGTGAACTATTAAGAGACCACTGTAGTCCAATACAGGGTACAACACAGCTGAGTTGCTGGTTTAAGTCC
This sequence comes from Rhamphochromis longiceps, assembly GCF_057381845.1. NCBI lineage: Eukaryota > Metazoa > Chordata > Actinopteri > Cichliformes > Cichlidae > Rhamphochromis > Rhamphochromis longiceps. Next base: position 18,503,261 of record NC_140569.1, read on the forward strand.
AGCGACATTGTACAAGCACAACATTGTTCTTCTCTTAAATCTGTTGTTTTATTTCTGTAACCTTCTGTAATATCTTACTCACTTAAGAAGCTGAGGACTGACAAAGGTTAACACATCCTGCAGAAGTTTGAAGCAGACAGATTCAATCAGAATCCTTTTAAAGGTCTTGTAAATGGTGGTAATCAGCCATGAATTGGGATAGTTCTCTTCCTCCTTATTGTCCTTTTTCTTCTTTTCATCTTCCTTCTTCCCCCTTTCCTCCTAAAAGAACAGATCGTTTAAACACAGTTGATGAGATTTATTCAGAAAAAAACATAGTGATGTTGATTAGTGATGTTATTAAAATCCGTTTAGACTGTAGCTCAATATAGTGTACATGTGTGTGGAAGTGTTTGAATGCTCTCACCATCATTAGTACATCCTGACTGACTCCTTTCCCCAGACCACTGGAAAGCCCATTTTGCTGTGGGTTTTCCTGGGCACTGTCTCTGGTTTTAGCTGATTTCTTTTTCATCTTGTTCTGGAATCGGACCCTAGCTGCATCCAACTCAGGCTTCATGAAATGCTGGAAACGCTCATTGATGAAAGCAGTGCTATCACTCTCATTCAGATCCCACATGTCCTCCTGAACCAGAGGTTGTTTGTAGCCTTTTAAGACCATACTGTAAAAACAATGAAAAGACATGGAGCACATATGTAGGTGCTTGTTAAGATTCCTACTATACTGACTTTAATGTTACCTGTTTAACCAGTTGAATGTGATTCTGCTCAAAAATGGTGCACCTGCTTCAGGATTCTGTGGATAAAAACAAGATTAACATTTGACTCCTTATGAACTTTGCCCTCGGAAAACAAACAAGCAAAACCACTAACAAATAAAGGGTACCTTTTTTATAAAGTCTTTAGCTTCTGGGGGAATATCAGCCATAATAGAAAGAACTAGTGCAATCAGTTCAAGCCCAAAAGAAATGTAGAAAAGGCTGAAACGTGGGACATCACGGACCTCGCCCTAATTGCCAAAAATGAGAGAAAGAAAAACTTTAAAGGGTTCCGAAGAAAAATGAAAATGGTGTGTTATGCAACACATAGAGAGCTAAAAGTCAATCATATCAAGTTATTGCACCATGTCTGAGTAAATCTACTATTTGTCTTCTACTTTAAATCCAACTTGATCAAATGTCTTCACTCATACCAGTCTGAGAGCCTCTCGTAGGAGGGTCTGGAAAGGAAAGATGTCACACAATACAAGGAGTAACCAGAAGAAGAAAATAGAGGCAGAGTCTATTGCTCCTTCCCGTCTTAATCCTTCATGGCAAAGCAGGACAAGGATCTAACAAAGAAGACACATCAGAACATAAAAACAAATCCTTTCAAATTTAAATAAATAAATATAAAGGTTGCTCAATTTACCCATGTGATTGCAAATAAAACTGGATTTGCGTAGTATGCAGCAGCATTTTCTGAAGATTGGTCACTGTTTGGACCAAAATCTTCTCCTAGTGTGACTCCCAGGTGTGCTATGGCCGTCAGGAACAACAGAGACGCCACAAGCTGAAGGAAGAAAACACAGACCAGACAGGAGAATAAATCATGTTATTTTATGCAAAAAAAATTTTAATAATCTTTTGCATAAACTTTTGACCAATACTATGTTTTTTTTTTCATGAGATAACAAATACTTAAAACTAAGTTCTTTCCCTTCATTCCTTCAAGGTTTTAGAGAAGTGATAACAGATGCTTAAAATACGCAGAATGAGACATCTCTTTGCCCTTTTGCTGTAAATGACTTGTCCTTTCCATGTTAGAACATTTCATACACAGTATATGCATTTATAATAAACTCACAGAGAATGGCCTCTTGGTGTTTTTGACCTTAACAGTGAATTTACACTACATGTGTTTTAGCTTCAATGTATACACTCTTTTTTTACACTGACCTTTGGAAAAACATTGTTCTTTTTATATTACTCCAGTCCTCAAGGGCCAGTTTTCCCAAATTTTTCCATGTGTCCCTGCTGCAACACATCTGAATAAAATTCAGTAGGTCATAGGTTCTCAAACTGTGGTACGCGTACCACTGGTGGTACATGGGCTCCCTCTAGTGGTGTGCAGGAAGTCTCTAAAATTTTTTGAAGACTGAATAATATACCATGTTCTGATTCAGGGATTTCTGAAAAATTAAAACGTAAAGCTCTGCTATCACTTTCGACATAAATGACGACAGGAAACTAAACAGCAGTGACATTTATATGGTTACTGTAGTTGGACTAGCTGGTATATAATGATGTGCTACATGGTGGCTAGCTACACAACTATGGTTAGCATAATATAAACACAGTGAAGCTGGAGGATGAACGCTAACTTTTTTCAACTCGACAAAAGTTAACGTGAGGTTTCCCAATGTTTAGGGACAAATGCAATTACATGTCGGGATGATGTAAATGGACCAAAAGTCAGTCATTACTGAGATAATCCATTCACAGTACGAGGTTGGTCATTAATATACTGCTGCATGGGCTGGGCTGTTGTTACATTGTAAGGTTTTCAAAACTGAGTTTTAAAATGAATAGTGGTAATAAAAATTGAGAGAGGTCAACAGTTATCACAGCCTTTTTTAGGGGCTTGTTCAGATTAAGTATGAAAAGATACAAAGCATTAAACATGCTAAAAACACAACAGCCTTAATAAATGCAGAGTAGTTTTGACCCGAAGGCAGGGTTCATCACTTAAAGACTGGATAGCCACCTGCTGTGAATGTTTTAATGCAGTACAGTTGTTATTATTATCACTTGTCACATCCTGATTATGACAGTTAAAATAAATAACATTCACATAAGAAATAAAATTGTCTCATGTAAACTGTATATGGTGTTAAATAGGCCTATACTACTGTACTTTTGTTTGGGGTTGCCACCTCAGCATGCAGTCAAGGCATCAGAATAATATAGGAAAATAATGAAAAAGCCTAACAATAGGTGCAGTTGTAAAGAGGTTTGCACAGTCTGTAAAATGAGTAATATATGTATTGATTGGGGCGACCGTGGCTCAGGGGGTTGGGAAGCGTATCTGTAACCGGAAGGTCGCCGGTTTGATCCCCGGGCTCTCTGTCCTGGTCGTTGTGTCCTTGGGTAAGACACTCTACCCTACAGCCTACTGGTGTTGGCCAGAGGGGCCGATGGCGCGATATGGCAGCCTCACCTCTGTCAGTCTGCCCCAGGGCAGCTGTGGCTACAACCGTAGCTTGCCTCCACCAGTGTGTGAATGTGAGAGTGAATGAATAGTGGCATTGTAAAGCACTTTGGGTGCCTTGAAAAGCGCTATATAAATCCAATCCATTATTGTGTAGCTATTTTTCTGCATTTGAAAATGCATTTGTGAACTAGCATGAAGTGTGGAAAGAGGGGAATGTTAATGCAATACTGAGAAACCCTCAGATTAAAGTGAAAACTAATCTTTAATTAGGATGATTACAGTCCATAGGGGGAAATGAACAGCAAAAATCAAGCTTTTTCAGAGAACTTGGAGCACTTGAAGGCAGGTTAACATATGACCTGACAAAGAACAAAGGAAATAGGTTATAAAATCCACACATAAGAATTAAGGGAAATGGACATAGCTGGGGAACAAAGCAAAACTTAAAAAGAAAGAAAAACTAAATGCAAGAGACAGGAGAAAAATGACTAGCAAAATAAAAACAAAACAAAACAGGGAATGAGAAACAATAGTTTGAAAGAGGGAGACAAGAACTTTACAGAATGAAGAACACTGAATGAGCACATTGAGCAAACACTGAGAGAAAAACTTCAAAGTTCTACAATCAGGACTACGGTAACTTTGTACTTTTACGTAGTTCTACAAAGGTCCCTGCAAAGTCACAGAAAATGTTAGTGGTAACGGTAAACAAAACCTTTAAAGCACTGTAATTCTTCATACTTGCAAACTGCTACACAGCGTACAGATTAGCAATGTGCCTCATTTTTGTGTAGGTCCTGATGGTGTCTGTGAAGGTTCTCAGTCATCGAGGTCATCGTAGTCTAAGGCAGCGGTCCCCAACCCCCGGGCCTCGGACCGGTACCGGTCCATGAGTCGTTTGGTACCGGGCCGCGAGAGTTGAGGCTCAGGTGTGAAATGTATAGTTTTCAGGGTTTTTATCAGTTTTCAGCGTTATCTTGTTATCGTTTTTATCGTTTACTCGGTTTTCGTGTGTTATGAATAAATTTTCTTTTTTTCGGTACCAGTACTAGTTTTATTTTGTTGTATTTATCCGCGACACCTTAAAGGCCGGTCCATGAAAATATTGTCGGGCGTAAACCGGTCCGTGGTGCAAAAAAGGTTGGAGACCGCTGGTCTAAGGAGTTAGAAAGAAAAGCGTCTGAACTTCTATAAGTTGCTTGAAGAGGTTTCACCTCTCATCCGAGAAGCTTCTTCAGTTCTAAGGTCAAATGGTGGAGAATCCCAGATTTAAACCCAGTGGGAGTATCCCCCCAAAGAGGGACAAAGGACCCCTGATGATCCTCTACCTAATCACATGAGCCAAGGTGTGAAAACGTTAGTGGGTCACAATCAGCCAGGGTTTCCCTAGCTGGTGTTAGGGAGGATAAGAAAGACAGACAGCGAGGAATGCCCAGACCTCTACATTGGAGAGACCAAACAGCCACTTCACAAGCGCATGGCACAACATAGAAGCGCCACCTCCACGGGACAAGACTCAGCAGTCCATCTGCATCTAAAGGACAAAGGTCACTCTTTCAAGGATGCCAATGTTCACATTTTGGACAGAGAGGACAGATGGTTTGAAAGAGGAGTGAAAGAAGCCATTTATGTCCACTGTGAGTGACCATCTTTGAACAGAGGCGGTGGTTCACGACACCAACTGTCTGCCTTCTATAATCCAGTTTTGAATTCCCTTCCCAGACGCCTTAACGCCCACTCACACCCTGGGCCATCTGATCTCAGGAAATCACATGATAAGGTGGGGCCACGTTTCACAATGAGCTCACCCGAAACCCTGGCTCATTGTGACCCACACCCGTTTTCACATCTTGGCTCATGTGATTAGGTAGAGGATCATCAGGGGGTCCTTTGTCCCTCTTTGGGGGGAAACTCCCACTGGGTTTAAATCTGGGACTCTCCACCGTTTGACCTTAGAACTGAAGAAGCTTCTCGGATGAGAGGTGAAACGTCTTCAAGCAACTTAAAGAAGTCCAGACGCTTTTCTTTCCAAGCTCCTTAGAGTAGGTCCTGATGATGTACAGATAACCTTTTAGGGTTTTCACTGAAACACCACAGCTATGACAATTTCTGAACTACCTTAAAATGCTTATTCAAACTCACCTTTTTACCATACCCCTTGACACCAATAAGTCATATAATGAATGCTGAAAGAAAGAAAAGCAAGTCTGTTTGACTGGAGGGTCACTTGAATAAATAAAGCTGCCTAAATGCAAATAACAATAATAATAATAATGATAATAATAAAATGTGTACTTAACAGTATCTATTGCAGGTAGCCAAAAAGATAAAAACCCTAACATCACTTCAGCCTTTAGCTTTGCTAGCAAGCCTGCTCTCAGTATCATGCTAGGAAAGAGTTTGTTTAATAGTTAACTAACACCTCTGTTAACTATATAGAATAGTACTAGTCATAGAGATTTAGTGCCAAGCTAGAGTAAAGACAGTGTGCTAATAACACTGTGTTTGCTACACTTGACTTGCAGGTGCAGTGTGTACGGTTGTGCCCTGCTGCTGACTGTGACTGCTCCTTTTTCCTCCTTTCAAAGAAGCTATTGCTGTTTTTACAACAAACAATGTCAGACTGTTCTGGCCTGTGCTTATACAAAAGTAAGCACTGTTAGGTCTTTTAGGTTATATTTGTATAAATGATCCATTTTCCTCTGATGAATTGTTCCCTAGCTTTTTGAAAAAAAATCTTCACCTTCTCTTCCAAAAGGTAAAAATTCCAAACTGTCAGTTTGTAAGCATCCCATAATCCACAGTGACCTCTCCATATAAAGTCTGTTTCCTTTCTGTATCGTTGCTGACTTGAAAGCGAACTGCTATTAAGCTTAGATGGAAAGTGCCCGTCCTTCACGCCTAGTTTCTTTTTAAAACTAAAATGTGAAATCTTCCGGAGTTAAACCCTTCACTTCTTACAGACATTTTTGTATTAAAAAAAAACTAAGCAATTCCAAATACATTATGATCACTTTAGTGTTACAAAATTTATTAAAAAAAATTTTTAAATTTAAAATGCTATTAAATCATATAGTATTTTTAATTATACAATCCTGTGATTTCATAAGCATTTAACATGTATTGTCCAAACTCATTAATATATCTTGAGAAAAATATAAAACATGTATTTTTGTTTTTATAAGTTTATGGTATATTTACCAGTTTTGGTCAATGATTCTAAAAAAGTACATAACCAATAAAAAATGCACCATTTTTTTAAAATATACCCTGTGAAGGTTTACAAATACTAAATGGAAATTATTTACTCATAAAAGGAACATTTATAGATGTTGTCACCATTTTCTTGGGATGAATGTGTGAGGTCAAATATTTCATGAATCTTACTTTATATGCATTTTTATGATTTTGGCTGCAGTACAGTGAACAATACCAAAGCCTGGAATAAGTATGCATTTCACATACCACCATGACCACCATCACATGAAACCAGGCTGTTATACAGAAATGGGAGAGGCAGGTTACCACCCCAGATGTGTCCTCGCCTGACCGGAGGAAAGCGGAGTGCCAGAAGGCTGCGACCAGCCTTTGGGCCAACGAGGGATTGCCAAGTCTAAACCACGGCATCTCCCCAACAGTTTTGACCAATTAAAAGCATCATACATAATTCTCTGTAATGTTAAGTAAAGGTCGCTCTCTTTCAGGACGTTGGTTACAGCTAACTGCTTGCAGACTGTGGTTTTCTGAATCAAAGAGATCCATGTACATGCTTATGGGTTGAACTGCTTGAGGCAATAAATGATTAGAAACTCAGACTACATCCTTCTTTTACTCAAGATAAAAAGAATGCGCAACAAATGCTTCCATCAAAACACAACATATGTGTTAATTGTCAACAAATCCAAGTAAAGGTACATAAACTAGTTTTAATGTCATTTTGTCATCTTTTACTGTCATTTTACTGTAATTTGATTCATATTTTATATATTAAAAAAATCTCATTCAGTTTTTCCTGTAAATCCTGTAAAACCTTACAGTAAAAAATATTTATTTGCAGTATACAGTTAAACATTTGAAACTAGAAGACAGCTACCTAAGCTATGAACTGAAACAACAATTTTTTATGAAGATGTCTTTATTAGATAGTATTTCTTACCTGTTTGCAGATGTAGAGCTTGGACAGTTGTTTTGTGTTTACATTTGCACTCTGACAGAGAGCCAGCAGGTGCCATGGGGCACAGAGCCACAGGAAACAAAGGGGGATCCATACAAGAACTGTCTGTTCCACACATAGTGGAAGGTCTGGGTCTGGTCGCTTCAGATATGAAACATTCTGAAGAACACATACAAACAAACACATATACATAACAAAGTCCCGCTGCCCTTCTAAGGGAACCATAAAGTTGTTTTAAAAATTCAACTGATTAACTTTTTGAAACCAGAAACTTTCTGAAACCAGAAAGTTAATCATTTTCTTTTCTGCCTTTTTGGAAGATGTCTCACAGTTGCTGTGACAAATAGAAACCATGACCTTCTTGTTTGTCCATTCTGTGTTGAACAGACTGACACAATAACATGAACAGCTTTTTACACGTATATCTTTCATTTTTACTGCCTTTTAATCAGCTTCACTTATCTTACAGCTTTTATTTCTCCAAAGCATAAAAAAAAGCAAAAAACTATGACATCAACATGTCCCTGACATGGTATTATAAGGTCAAATCAAATAAAATCAAAATTTATTTAGATAGCACATTTTAAAACAACAGTGTTGACCATAGTGCTTCACAGTCAGTAAAAGCATGAGACAATTAAAACAAACAATAAAACAGGACAACAAACAATAGGTAACAACACAATAAGCTAGAACAGCCAACTAGTTAGAATCAAAAGCCAAAGTAAAAAGATAAGTAATAATAATATAAAAAAAACCGCCAAAAACTATGACATCAACATGTCCCTGACATGGTATTATAAGGTGTTATATGTCTGTTTGCTGTCATTTTCAACATACCTTCCAGACAATTTACTTTGTATGTTACTAGTCTTATATGTTTGTTTGAATTAATTCTTCAGTCTTTCTGCTTGTTTAACTCACCCAAAAAATGGACCCACAGTACTCCTCCAGAGCTGCCGCACACATGCTTTACAGTGATAGCTTCAGTCAACCTCAGCTGATCAGACAAGCCGACGCCTCTCACCCTCTGCCCCACTACTGCCGGGTTTTACTCAAATACTGCTGCTTTCTCCTCTGTCCACCCACAGCTTACTGACAATTGTAGGATGTGGCTGTAAGGGACTTTGATCCATGAGGTTTTTTAAGCAGAAAAAAAAAGTTGCTTATTCCCTCTACAGAGAAATGACATTAATCCAACAGAGAGGTGCTGGATTAGCGTAGAGAATACAAGATTCGAATCTGTACCTGGTTTCTACAAAAAGTACACTACAGGCTTTCTAGTGAGTCAGTGAAAACATTCAACCGATAAAGCAAAATCATTTACAGAATCAAGCTTTGTAATTTGCGCAAATAAGCTCCTGAGAGAGGAAAAAAAAGTGAAGGACTTACATAAGTCTTACCATGCTCTTTTAACTGTGTTAGGGGGAAAACCTACTGAAAAGGGGAAGGGGACGGGAGCATTTAGGGATTTGGAGGGAGTGGGGTCATTAGATCCCTTTTCCTGTTATTTTCTACATAAATATTTTAAACCAGTAAGGTTTTGATAAATGATTGTTGTCTGACTTTAAAATAAGAAAAGTACTCTAGTTCCACTTTGTCATAAGTACACATACAGTTGTGGTCAAACATTTACATAAACTCATCATTGATATGAATGTCATTCTATTTTTTTGGCTTTTAATGATTTCTTTGAAGTCTGTCATGGTCCAGGTGTGTGCCAGTGTGTCTCCCTCCGAGCCGGCATCTCCACCCCTGGGAGGAGCCTCAGTGTTCTGCTGATTGCTCACACCTGTGGGTAATTTAGCCGGGGACTCATAAGGCCAGCGTACTCAACCTCTCTTTGCCAGATTCTCAGCTAACCCTAGTTAGTGCAGGCCACCACCGTGAGGTCGCACTCGCTTGGTGAATTACCTTGTCTCATCGTGTGTTTCTCTCATAGCCACACCAAGCTGCCAAACATTAATCTCTGCCGAAGAGCTCCAACCCGGACACTGGACCACCTGACAGTCCCACAGGCTGTTCACCTGAACCACCTGCCTGCCTCCCTGCCTCCACGCCAGGAATTTCGGACCACACACCCGGACCACTCACCCCTCCACGTCACCACCGACCACCCGCGGCAAGTACGAAGTATGAAGGAAGATTCAGAACAAACGGCTTATCCATATTTCTCCTGAACCATACCTGAACGTCTGTACTCTATTTACAGTGACTCTGACCCAGATTGCTTACTTAGCCCAGGCTGCTTAAGACCCCTTTGATTCAGTTGTGGCACTCCGCACTTGTTAACCTCACTTTCCAGTTTATGAACACTTACTGAGTAAATAAACAGTCTCTAAAACTACTTACGTGCTGTTCAGCATCCTGCATTTGAGTCCTTTCACCTTTGAGGCGGCCTCGGCCGTGACCAGAGATGGGCAGTAACGCGTTACCGGTAACACGTTACCAGTAACACGTTACTGTAATCTGATTAATTTTTCAAGTAACGAGTAAAGTAAGGGATTACTATTGCAAAAACGGTAATTAGATTACCGTTACTTTCCCGTAGGAATACTGCGTTACTAAAACCGTGTTTGTTTGTTTGTTTGTTTTTTTTGTTTGTTTGTTTTTTTTTTTGTTTGTTTTTTTTTTGCAAGAATGTCTCACGACAGTGACGTAAGCGAGTGCGCCGTTAGTGACAACAGCTGTGTGCAGATCAACAATGGATCACATATCGATTGTGGGAGAGAGTATGAGCGTGCAGCGTGGAAGTACTGACCTTTGAGTTTGATTCCATTAAAAAGTGACAAAAACATTAGCGTCCATTGTGCGTGGGAAGAAAACTTTTTTTTACAGCGAAAAAAAACCCCTAAACTTCCAAGCAAGCACAGAGTGCACAACGATGTAATGGGAAATTCACAGAGAAAGTCGCGGATTCTTCAACTGACCGCGGCACACCTGCACCAGGGTAAACCTCCGCCTACCACAGTCCTGCTTTACAGGTGAAAATAGAGCAACAGGACCGCTGAGTCTTTGACTTGATTTATTTTCTGCTGTGTTTTACTTGCATCTATTTGAAAGAGTGAGTGTAAACACAAAAAATATTTTATTTTATGTGCTGGAATGTGCAGAAAATAGGTTTAAATGTTAAACTAATTTATGCAAGTCATAGAATGTTGCATATAATTAAATTTTTGCTTGATGCATAAAGTTAAAAGATTAAAACTGATAAAACAAGTTAAAAAAAAAAAAGACTTTTCCATTTGATTACATTTTGTATGATGTGTAGAAAAAGTAGAATTGGGCTGACAGATCTATCGCTTTATCACCTCTTCAGGTTGTAAATCGTGTTTTTAAAATAACTAAGTAATTACTTTTGAAAATAAGTAATTAGTAAAGTAATGGGATTACTTTTTTGGGGAAGTAATCAGTAATTAGTTACTGATTACTTTTTTCAAGTAACTTGACCAACACTGGCCGTGACAAAGTCATCGTTTTCAAGGATGAAATGATTGTACAGCATACATCCTGAGTCACTTTAAAAAAACAAGAATTGGGTGCACAGGATGAATTTATTTTGGATTTTCTCTAATCAAGACAGGGTCAAACATATAAATACATGTCCACTAATATTTGGTCAAATGTATGGGCAGAAATCTGTGCCATCATAAACTGAATTTGAATAAGTTAAATTTGAATTGCTCAGATTGAATCTGAATTGTAACTTGAATAAATGCTTTTGAAAACTGAATTTGAATTAGTCTAATTTGAAATTGAATTTATGGTTTGAAAATGATCATCACTAAATTGAAATTGAATTTTATATTTTGAAAATGAATTGATTTGCTTTGAAACTGCATTTTTATCCTTAAAAAATTCAGCTCTCGAATAATTTCAGTCTCACTTCTCACCATTCAGTTTCAGTTCTACAATTCAATTTCAGTTCCAAAATTCAGTTTTTTGGAACTTGCATCCGGTTTAAGCGCAGATTAATGGAACTACGTTTTACTAGCGGACCGAAAGTGTTACTGATGGGAATCTACAGCATCTTGAGCTGAATTAAGACTTCAGAAGTCTTAATCTTACTCTTAAATCCCCCAAATTATTATCTAAAATATACAGAACACTTTCTAAATTAGATGAATCAATATCCCTTCCTACTGCAAAGTGGGAAGCAGATTTATCAGTCAACCTAGACCAAAACTTCTGGTCTCAGATTTGCTTAAAAACTTTTAAATTAATTAAAAATCCCAGTCTGCAATTAATACAATACAAAATACTTCATAGAGTGCACTATACAGGTCATCGGATGTTCAAGATGGGCTTTACATCTTCCAACAACTGCTCACACTGTCAAGGCAATACACCAGACAATTACATCCACGCTCTTTGGTTCTGTCCACCAGTGCAAAAGTTTTGGCGCGAGATATGTGAAGACTTATCAAAATGTCTGAAATGTAACATTCCAACCTCCCCCTTAGTGTGTTTGTTGGGCAGCTTAGATAATGTCACTTCAGAAAAGAATATCGCCCATATGATCTTCACTGCCCTATGCATAGCCAAGAAAACAGTCCTCATGAACTGGAAAAATAAAAATAATCTTAATTCTAACCAATATAGAAATTATCTATTAGATTACATTAGTCTTGACACAGCCTCTGCCACCACATCAGATCAATTGCTCTGGGCCCCTTTTATCAGCTCCATCACCTAGTGGGGGTGGGGGGTCATAGTTTGGTCCCGCCTTCACTGTTGTGATTGGTGAGGGGGTAGGGACAGGCTTAGGGCGTCGGGGGGTTCCCCGGAGGCATCTTCCTTGGGGGGCTCAACCCGGGGTAGCGGTCACGTCCGGTTGAGGGCTCTGTTGGCTCTCAGGTGACTGTTTCCTCGCGGCTGCGTGCAGCGGGGCTAGGGGAGGGTCTGTGCTGACGGACGTGGGTTACTGACCTGGCAACCTGGCTGCCCCTGGATGGGTCCGGGATGGGCGTGAGGTTCTGGGGGTGCTCCGTCTCTGGGCGGGGGCCCGGGCCGGGCCTCGGGGGCTCGGGTCCTGGTTGGTGTGTTGCCGGGGTTGTGGGCGGGTGGGTGCATGGGGGCCCGGCCCTGGAGCAGGGTGCCGCCGGTGCATCGAGCCGCCTGGGGGGCTCTTCAACTGGTGGGGGGGATGGTCACATCTGGCAGGAGCTTTCTTCTCTCAGGAACTCTCTGCAGGAGGGGGAGATACAGGAGAGGTGGAGGAAGATCTCAGCCTGGGCGTTTACAGTCTTATGTAGTCTGGAAGATGTGTGGTTGGTGGGGTGGGTGCAGTTTTCTCTGTGGTGGGGTTGGGTGGACTGTCCAGGGCTCTGTGGAGCCGGGGGGCGCTACTGCACTGGGCCCCGGTCTGATGGGCCTGGGCCCCCCTTCCCTGGCGGGTCGCGGAGGGTGGGAGTGCCTACTGGGGTCAGCGGGGGAGCTGGCCCCAGGGAGGGGTTACCTGCCCCTCCCTTCCTTCCCTCCCCATCTCCAGCTGCCTCCCTCTTCCCGCTCCTCCACAACCACCCACACATGCAGGGCCTTGGAGTGGGGGTATGTCACCAGGGTGCAGAGGAGGCTACCCCCCCCCCTGTCCCCTTCTGGCTGCCTCTGCCTCAATTTTATCCCACATCTTAGACATTCACATTATTCACACTCTCATTACACATACATATAGGATCTTGGGGGTGGGCACAATCACGGAGTCCAAATCACCATCAGGGTGTATACCTCACCCCTGACGTCGTTGCCCACCTCTCAATTTTAAATACACTTAGTCATTGAGGGTTAGCAGGAGGGACTATGCGCTTACCTGCTGCTCCTTGGCAGGTAGCTCCATGCCCTCCTGGGTTTTAATTGCACCTTAGAACACATATGCATCAACACTACAATGAGCGGGTGGAGGGAGGTTTGGAGTCTTCTCCCACCCCCATTCTCTGCGGCCTGCTGGAGCGGGAGGGCTAGTAGGAGGAGTTGGCCGTCCGACTGCGGTCTGGGGTGTGGGGCCTCCCTGCTGCTGCGGAGTCGGGGTGGTCTGCCTCTCCCCACCGCAGGGAAAAGGGTAACACCACCTGGGTCTGGGTGCAATTCCCCCCTCCAGGGGCAAGGGTACCTAGACCCGGATTGTAGAGTACGCTTGGGGAGTGTGATTGTGTGTACAGCGTCTCTTTATGTCTGTCTCCACGTTGGTTGAGTGTGGAGTGAGTGCATATGAGAGCATGAGGGTGGGAATGGATGTTTGTGTCTGTGTGTGCCTGTATGTCTGTGTCTATATGTCAGGTTGGGTATCAGACGCCACCTCTCTGGGGACACCTCAGGCCCTCCAAGGTTTGGAGGCCTATCTCCACCCATCACCACTTCCCCTGCCGGTGGCGGACTCCCTCAGGTGTCGGTGTGTTGGTGGTTCTTTGTGTCTGGGGGTGGGCGTCCGGGTACACACCGGCTCACTCCCTGGCGGCCGCTTGTCGGGGCCTGGGGCCCGCTCGGGCCCCCTTTGGAGGTGGGGTGCCCCCGGCCTCTCGGCCTAGGGCTCGGTCACTCAGGCGCAGCTGGGGGCCGGCGGAGCTCACGGGCGCGTCACTGCAACCCCCCTGGCTTCTGCTCCGCGGCTGCTGAGTGAGCCCTCATCTGGGACTCTCCTCAGCTCTTACTGGAACAGTGGCGCGGCTGCCCCTCTGTTGGTCTTCCATGGTCTTTTGTGTTCTGGGGGCCTCTGGATGTCTGGAGTTTTGATCTCCTCCATACCCGCTTCACACCCTGGAGGACGGGGCTGAGGCCCCCCCACACTCCCTAGCAGATCATTACATGGAGAAACCTTTGGAATGCAAGCATGCTGATCCACACAGGTATGCACACATGGGTATTCACAGACGCGGACTAAAGCTTTCTTGGCTGCTGCCTCAAAGCACACTGTGCGCTGTCTATCTTGCGTGCTGCACAATATTGTTTATTACTTAGTAAATACTGATATCTATGACTAGCTAGTTTATTGTGATGGTGCTTTGTTTTCTCTATTATTATGTTGCTCTTTGTTGTTTGCTGTCTCCTCTGTTTGTTTGTTTGTTTGTTTTTTTTTTTGTTTTTTTTTCTCCATACAGGTGACCCAGGAGTTTTGTGTTTTTTTTTTTTTTTTTTTTTTTTTGTCTCTCTTCCCCCCCCTTCTCACCGTCTCTTCTCCCCTTTGGTTTTCTTTCTTTCTCTCCCCCTCTCTCTCTCATTCATTCCCCCTGTCCTATTTATTTAAAAAAAAAAAAAAAAAAAATGACAAAGGATGAACTGAAGCTCTGCCATCACGTAATGTCGCATACTGCTGTTTCTGATGTCATTTAGAAAAAAAAAAAAAAAAAAAAACTTCAGAAGTCATTCATCATGTCGAATGACCAGCGGATAAACTCTCAGGTTGGTAATAAATGTACTACATGTATAAGAACAAGCGTCATGTTAACAAATGATAGCCGTAAGGTAACTTTTATGCTTATTGTAGCTGCTAGCTAAAAACGCTAATTTAGCGTAGTTTGCCCTGAATTCAGCTTTGACAAAACAAATATGATCGACTGTTTCTAGTAGAATTCCAAAGTTGTCATCTTGTACCCTCTCAGAGTACCCCCTCTGTATGCTTACAGAGACCCCTACAGTAGGGAAACATGCAAAACAGTGCATATATACAATTTAGTGATGATCATTTTCAAACCATAAATTCAATTTCAAATTAGACTAATTCAAATTCAGTTTTCAAAAGCATTTATTCAAGTTACAATTCAGATTCAATCTGAGCAATTCAAATTTAACTTATTCAAATTCAGTTTATGATGGCACAGATTTCTGCCCATACAAACGTCCCTTTGTAAGTTACACCTCAGAGTGACATTTTTGGTTGCTGTCAACAAGATTCTGGAGTAATTATGGCTGGATATTTGACCATCTTCTGGACAGAATTGGTAGAGTTTAAATGGGTGAGTTTCCTAGCATAGACCCGGTTTTAAGTGTAATCCACAAATTTTCAGTAAGGTTGAGGTTAGGGTTGGGAAGACCATTCCCGAAGCCTAATATTAGCCTGTTTTATCCATTCCAAAGCCAGTTTTAATAGATGGATGTAAATGGATGCAGAGGCCTGATGAACAGACTAATAACATTGTATCAAAAAAGAGGTTTTTTTAAATTAAAACCAGTTAAGCATGATTTCAGAAAGAAATTTTATTTTTTACACAAAATGCGTTACATTTACAATATGGTTTTCCTATGTTGTTCCCTATAGATACGACACGTATGTCAGTTTTGCTGCGAGATCGATCAACTTTAGACCAGACAACAAACGACGGAGGCTCCGGAAAAGTGCTATCAAACGATGAGTTTATTAACAGCCCGGAGAAAACATCAACATATGTCTTCTGACCAAAATGCATGTTGTGGATACTTATAAAGCAGTGGGGTACACGCCCCCCCATGGCGTCAATGACAGATTAGAATAGGTTCCAGACCTTAGTCACAGTTAATCGTACATCTTTTAATAGCTATAAGCAGACATAGAACTTCTCTTTTCTATAACACCTTCCATACAAGGTAATCTTAAGCCCTCAGGGTCTCTGAGGCTAATTATTGACTCTGCTCATCTGTTACCAAGTAGAATAAAATGCAACAGGTTTGCAACAAGAAGCTGGAAACATTGGGGCCTCTGCTCAGGCCTATTCCTAGATTATATGTATTATATGTACTGTAAGCATGCATTGCAGTTATCCTTCTATGTTCTAGTTTCCCTCAGCATGTATCACCTGGACAGTCACGCCAGTGAAGCTTAAGACCCTTAATGAACTGAACATCAACTCTAACCAAGCACATTCATGCATTGTGTATAAAATGAACTCAACCTGTAAAAATAGAAAGGTCAATGTGATGACAAACATATTCAATGCAATTTTTATAAACCCTGCAGGAAATATTACCGATAAATGATACTGTAAAACATGTTATTAATACATTCTTCATAAGGCAGATTATATGGTAGCAATAAAAGAATCTCTGAATCCCAACAGTTTCTTTACATAAAAGTAAAATCCAGTCTTCACAATGTAACCTACAAATAAAACACATACACAGAAAATTGTGGCCCTAAATCTTCCCTAAAAAAACAGTATAAGTAGAGATTATAAATTTGTGCTGCTTTCTGGTGTTATCCCAGCATCCCTTGCCATGGCGTAGAAATGACCTTCATTTTCAAGCAGGTTGCTCGGCGAATCAAATTCCACTATTTTTCCAACATCAAGCACCATTACCCTGTTAGACACACAGGATTTAATAGTAGCCCACTGAGAAATGTCCATACTGTGTGGCTTTGGCAGCCCCAGCTTAAAAGTGAAAACTGATGTGTAAATATTTGTGCTGTCTCTGTGAACAGTTAACTCAGGGGAGATACAACAGACACCGGAGGGAAAGGGTACGCTCATTATTCTAAGGAATCAAAGTTTAAAGGGTTACACAAATAGTGCTGCCTTTTATTACAAGGTTGAGGTCAGGGCCAATCTGTTGTACTGCTAGTTGTTCACTTTTATAATGTCCTGCTAAACTGGCAGAACTATCTAGCATATACCCATTTAAAGATTCATTGAATCCAAGTGAAGTTACTAGTGATGTAACTTCACTTGATGTAACGCCAAAGTATAAACCAAAACAGAACAGAAATGGAAAGCAAAATCTAAGTAATGAAAAGAACACACAGAAGACCTACAAATGCACAGTATCAGATAGTCAGCTCAACATCTTAGCCAAAATAAAGTAACTTACAGTAAAGTAAGTTTAGGTTCAAGTCCAAGTGTTAAAACTACTAATGGAAAACAGAGTCAGTACCCCTTGGTCTAGATCATTTGGTCAAATATTACTCTCATGTATGATTAGGGGTGGGTTTAAAAAATTGATTTCCCAATTCAAATCGATTTTAATTTGAATAATGCGATATCGATTCAGTAAATCCTGAAATCTGTTTTTTAATATAAATGTATTTTCCAGAAACACCAGCTTAAAACTTACCAAACTATTTCAGCAATCGCCATACAGCTAAACTAGGGTAAATGGATACCACGAAAAGATGTAAACACAAAGCAAGATCCAACGGCACGTACATGTACATGCTGTTGGGTGCTGAAAGCCGATATCTCATAGATTCTGAAACTACATGTTTTGTCAATCTCCGACCAAAATTCACTGAACCAGCAGCAAAACAAGACCAAATTTAAGCTTCATGTCAGAAAAACATCGTCATGAATTCCAAAAATGTTAAGGGAAAAGGTATAACTCACCTAGAGCTGTCCATGATACTGTGCAGGCGGTGGGCGATGGTAAGCACTGTGCAGTCTGAGAACTCTTTGCGGATGGTGTTCTGAATCAGGTTGTCTGTCTCCAGGTCAACAGCTGCTGTGGCTTCATCCAGAATTAGGATACGTGACTTTCTCAGGAGAGCTCGGGCCAGACACAGCAGCTGCCTCTGCCCAACACTGGAAAGATTGTATTAAAGTATTGATATCTTAAGAGGGTTTTTGTAGCGCAAAAGAAAAAAGTAAACCACAAATGACACTCATGTGTTCAAATACAATTAGGGTTTATGTAAGTTTTGCAGAACATTACATAAGGTTTAGAATAACGAACTGTACAAAACTTATACTTATATATAACTTATACCCAGAGGCCGTATTGTTAATTTTATTACCCACCTGAGGTTTTCTCCTCCCTCTGCCACTTTATGCTGTAATCCTTCCTGCAGCCCTGATACATAGCTCTTTAGATGAGAGAGCTCCAGCACTCTCCAAATCTCCTCATCGCTGAACTTGTCAAATGGATCCAGGTTCATCCTCAGTGACCCCGAGAACAAAACGGGATCCTGTGCACACGGGATTACAAATATCAGTGTACTTTTAGAAATATCAAACTCTTTGACAAGGTTATTGTTTATATTTATGTGTATACCTGTGGTATAATTGTGAGTCTGTGTCTCAGGTCGTGCAGGCCTATTGTAGCAATATCTACATCATCAATGAGGATGCGACCTTCAGCAGCTTCAATAATTCTAAACAGGCAGTTGGTAAGACTTGATTTCCCAGCTCCTGTGCGACCAACAATACCGATCTGAATGCAGTGAGAGAAAACACATAAGATCAAAATAACAGCTGGCACATATTTGGAAAAAAAAAAAAAATCTACACACTTTTCTTTCTGGATATAAATTGTATTTAACAGTATAGCAATAAATAATGCAATAATAAGCAAATATACTCAGTCTGTACTTAGTTTGTAAAAGATCTTAGACATTTCAGTAATGTTACAGAAAGAAGCAACATTTTTCAGAGGTAGCAGATATTTTACAGTGCTTATAGTCATCACTGCTATTGACAGTAATTCCGTGATATATGTTATTGCAATGCAGACAGTCTTTACTCAGTTTTACTTTGACACCAATATTTCAAAGTTGTCAGTGTTTGAGCTTACTCCAATCCATTGGGGACTCTGTTGTCCTATTGGGAGACTTCAGTGCACACGTGGGGAACAACAGGGGGACCTGGAGGGGCGTGACTGGGAGGAACAGCCTCCCGGATCTGAACCCGAGCGGTGTTTTGTTGTTGGACTTCTGTGCAAACCAGTGCATGTAGCACCAGGATGCTTTAGGCCACAGGTTGATGATTGATTTTGTAATTGTATTACCAGACCTGTGGCCATATGTTCTGGACACTCAGATAAAGAGAGGGGCTGAGCTGTCAGCTGATCACCATCTGATGGTGAGTTGGATCAGGTGGCGGAGGAGGATGCTGGACAGGCCTGGTGCACCTAAATGTATACTTAGGGTGTGCTGAGAATTGCTTAGCAGAGGCCCCAGTCTGCGAGATCTTCAACGCACACCAAACAACTTCTTGGTGGCAGAGCCCCTGGGGTGGATGAGGTATGCCCTGAGTTCCTGAAGGCTCTAGATATTGTAGGGCTGTCCTGGTTGACACACCTCTACAGTGTTGCGTGGACATCAGGGGCGGTACCTCTGGATTGATAGATGGTTCCCATTTTTAAGAAGGGGGACCGGAGGGTTTATTTCAGTTATGGGGGATCACACTCCTCAGCCTCCCCGGGAAAGTCTATGCCAGGGTGCTGGAAAGAAGGGTCTGTCTGTTAGTCGAACCTCGGATACAGGAGGAACCATGTGGTTTTCGTCCTGGTTGTCGAACACAGGACCAGCTCTTTATCCTCTCAAGGATACTTGAGTGTGCGTGGGAGTTTTCCCAACCAGTCTACATGTGTTTTGTGGACGTGGAGAAGGCATTCGACCGTGTCCCTTGGAGTGTCCTGTGCTCCAGGAGTATGAGATCCTTGGCCCATTGCTACGGGCCATTCAATCCTTATACAACCATTGCAAGAGCTTGGCCGCATAGCCGGCAATGTCAGGCTCGTTCTTGTTTGGTGATGGGCTCTGCCAGGGCTGCTCTTCTGTTCATAAATTTTATGGATAGAATTTCTAGGCGCAGCCAAGTGACGGAAGGCTTTCACTTGGGTGGTCTCAGAATCTCATCTCTGCTTTTTGCAGATGATGTGGTTCTGTTGGCTTCATCGGGTAATGGCCTCCAGCTCGCACTGGAACAGTTTGCAGCCGAGTGTGAAGCGGTGGGAATGAAAATCAGCACCTCCAAATCTGAGGCCATGGTCCTCAGCAAGAAAGCAAAGACCCAGGAAACCATGGAGAGATTATATCTCTTGGCTGGCCTGGAAATGCCTTGGTGTTCCCCTGGATAAGCTAGAGGAGGTGACTAGGTAGAGGGAGGTCTGGGCTTCTCTGCTTAGGCTGCTGGCCCCGCGAATCGGTCCTGGATAAGCACAAGAAGATGGATGGATGGATGGATGTATTGATAGCAATGCTGAATATTCCGGCCTAGCAAAAAAAAAAGTTTGGGAACAACTGCCCATAGACTAGTTACATGTTTACATATCACAGCTGATTATAATATACAGTAATACACAAACTGATAGTTCACATTATTTTACAGTTTAATTATATGTAATTACTGTCAACACAGATTGATCTGTGGCATCTTTCTTGAGTAATTGATTAATAGATTGGTCTATAAAACATAAAAAAAAACCCCCAAACAATAGAATGTCAATGTCTTACAGCACAAAGTCCAAATTACAAATTTCAACATAATAGCTTTTCTAAACTCAAATAAAAAATGATGTGCAGGTCTGTATCTGGAAGCTACATTTTAGATACAGTTGGCCAATGTCAGCCAGCAGAAAGCTTGCACACGTTGTTAATAGTTAACCTTTTAAATTAAAAAATAGTGGTACAATTTTATATATTATGGATTTTTCAATGAGGGAGAAAAAATCTTCCCAATGATTTAATGTCCATCCAATTTTTTTCTTTTTCTTTTTTAGCAGTGCATGCTTTTGTATCTTTGGTGAATATATCAGATACAGTAAAACCTATAACTTTTACAGGAACTTTATACATATATGGAGACTCTCCCTCTCACGCTCACACACACACACCTTCTCAGTGCTGTTGATGTCACAAGTGATTCCATGCAGCACTAAATCCAATTCAGGTCTGTAACGGACTTTGTAGTTCTCAAAATGCACTCTTCCTGCCTCTGGCCACATCTGTGGAGGTCGAGTGTCAGTTACCCAGTCAGCCTGTAACAACAGAAAAAGAAGCAGAACGCATGTGTAATATAATACAAAAGCTATCAAATTGAGCTAAGTTAGCTCTTTTATATGTTGTGCATTAATATTCAAACCAAGATAAATAAGAAACAAAATTATACAGACGCCATACATACAGACATGCACACATTACACCACTAAAATAAAGGAAAAAAAGAAAACTTAAAAAGACGTCACACTTGGTAAAAAATTAAATAGCTCAAATGAAAATATGCAACCAAGATTAACAATCAAGGCCAAGTGTACATGTGCAATGTTATATTCTAAATCAGATTAAATTCAGTATGAACAGCATGATGGGATGTGCTAATCATTGGAGCTCTGGTGCCATTATGAATAAACAACCCAACTCAAATATAACAGGTGGAGTTCAAACATGTGAAATCAAAAGTCAGTGAAACATAAAATTAAATTGTTGCATCAAAATCCTGTTTGTTTGACAATTATCTGAACTATTATCGGTAGTATGTTAAGAAACAGTGGAGAAACAGCAGCTGGGAATAAAAGTATTATCACTGTACAGTGAGCAAACACGGCAGTTGATGTCGCACACAAGCGTATTAGATTCCTGTTGAACTGTTACAGTTACAATAAACTCACAGCCTGTAGAAATCTTAAAATTCATGTCCTATTTAAGAAAACGGTAGATTTTGATTCAACCAAAATATAAATAATGTCATATGGCAGCATGGTAGTTAGCACCCACACACCCTATGGTAGCTGGGATAGGCTCCAGCACCCCCGTGACCCAGATAAGGATAGACTGAAGAGAATGGATGAATGGATAAATAATGTCTTGCTCACAAAGTATTTCTACATGCCTCGTTCTTAAGCTGAGTGTATTCGTTCACTCTCTCCACAGCTACAATATTGGTCTCCAGCGCTGAGGTCGTCATCACCAGCCAGTTGAGGGTCTGGGTTACCTGCAGAACCCCAACAGGAGAGAGGTCTGTGTTTACATTATTTCTGCATTTTATTAATATCACACATATAAAAACTGATGAAATAAGGATAAATTCTGAGTGTTTTTGTGACTGACATTAAGGGCATATGATACAGATAGGCCAACCACATTACTGTCAATAGAATCTCTGGAAATGACAGCAAACAGAGCAGCAAAAAACACCACCAGGTTTCCAACAAACTCCAGACGTATGGCCAGCCATCTGTCAAGAAAACAAACCCCACAAATATGCACACAAACAAATTTTAGGGTCTCATCATTTAGCATCACATGCTTATCTGTATTTGGTACACTGTTCAATGTCTGACCTGTCAGACACGATCCGCAGATAGATACTTTTGAGGTTCTCATCTATAGTTACTTCATTGTGTTTAAGAAACCTTTCTTGATGCTTGTAGGCTCTTATCACTGACAGGCCGGACACCGTCTCACCAAAGTGAGAGTATATCGGTGAGCGAGACACCGAGTCCAGCCGGCGCAGCTGTCTTGAAGCGGCAATATAAAAGCGCTGGGTGTAGAGAGAAAGACAAAACAAAATCAGTTTGCATTTCATATTATAGGAAAGTTAGGGTAGCTTTTTTTTACATATCTTCTTTACCTTGTTTAGCTTACCTGTACAAAGAAATAGATCAGGGCCAGAGGAATGATAACTATGGCAAAGAAAGGAGTTGCCATGCAGATGACAAATACGGTCCCCAGTACAGACATCAGACACAGAAGGCAGGAGCGCAAGGAAGCAGGAATGGCCTCATCTATGGTAAAAATGTCCTTTGGGATAATATTTGGAGAGTTAGTATTTATTAAAGTCACAGGACAATTTTATTTATAGTGCACATAAAAACATAAAAAGTACATAATTAGCAAAATTATAAGTGTAAATAATACTAGAAGAATGAAGTCAATTATAAAAGCTAAAGTCAGGATATTGGAGAAAATGTCAATGATAAGTCATGGATGTTCCTCAGTGACTAAACACTTTTAAAGTTTTGAGTTATTCCAAAGATTATAGCTGAGTCAAAGAATATAGTCTTACAGCCACTCTAAAGACTTAATAATTTAATAATTAATTATTAGTCCATTAAGACCCTTTGGCTGTTATAAGTAGGATTTGAGGATACAAGAGAAATTAGCTCCTTCTTCCCTTTTTCCACAAGTGGCTGAATTTAGTAGCAGCAGCAAGCAGAGACAACAGCACTACAACCATATTACTGCATTACAGCAAATTGTTTTGATTTGCTACTGTGTAAATAAAATAAAATAAAATTGATCAGTATATTGATTTCATATGTTGTGTTTATACACCACTCTGCATTTAATTATTAATTATTATTAATCTCTGGCTCTCTTCCGCATTATGTCTTTGACTCGTCTCCCTTCTTTCACCCCCAAACAGACGGCGTCTCTGAGTCTAGTTCTGCCAGAAGTTTCTTCCTGTTAAAAGGACGTTTTTCATTCCAACTGTCACCAAGTACTGACTCATAGGGAGTCATCTGATTGTTTGAGGGGTTTTTCTCGATTGTGGTAAGATCTTTACTATTACAATATAATGTACCTTTAGTGACTGTTACTGTGTGTCAGCACTAGATAAATGAAATTTAACTGAACTGTATACTTGAGGAGGCAATTGGGAAGAAAGCCTCTTTAAAGAAAGACTTAAAGAACGAACAGTTTCTTTACATTTCCAAGCTACAGATTTTGCATAGGTGCATGGACTCCATTAGAGGTTTGATGGTTGATAACTTTCTTCGACTTAATGAGGTGAAAACTGAAGTCCTTGTTTGTGCTCCTAAAAAAATTTGTACCTAGGGTTATGGAAAACTCAGGGTCACGTTCTACATTTGCCAAACCTTTTATCAGGAACCTTGGTGTAACTTTTGACTCAGCTCTGACTTTGGACATTCATGCTAAATCTCTGGTCCACTCCTGATTTTATCACTTGAGAAATATTGCTAAGCTGAGTCCCATTGTATCACACTCAGAACTGGAAACTGTCATACATGCATTTGTTTCATCTTGTTTGGAGTACTGTATTTCTTTGTTCACTTGTCTATGGAAAGCTTCTTTGGAGCATCTGTAAGTTGTTCAGAACGCTGCTGTAAAGCTTCTGACCAAGACTTCTAAGTTCTCCCGTGCCACATGCCTGCTGAACCAGCTGCACTGGCTCCCTATTAAATTCACTTTAAGATTAAGATTATGACTCTGACGTTCAGGGCCCTGCATGGAAAAGCACCAACATATATCAGTGATCTTTTACATCTATACATGCTCAGAAGGTCCCTGAGGTCATGTGATAGGGCTTGCTGGTTGTCCATTATACGAGGCTGAAAACAAAGGGCGACAGAGCTTTAGTAACTGTGGCCCCCAGACTGTGGAACTCTCTTCCTTTGAACTTGAGATCTGTGGACTCAGTGGTCTCTTTTTAAAAAACAGCTAAAAACTCATCTTTCTAAACTTGCTTGATTTTTGTTTTTATGTTTTAGCTTCTCTGTGAAGCACTTTGTGATATTTATCTTGAAATATGCTATACAAATAAAATTATACATACTTTTACTTTACTTTAACAATTTTAAGAATATTTAGGGTTGTATTCAAACATTTAAGCTAAAGTGGGGAAAAAATAAATAATACAAGTAGATATACAACTTGCAGCAAACACAAATAAAAGCTTTTTTAATGTTAAATTTAATGTTTAGTTTTTTAATTTTTAGCACTGTTATTTTAGAAATGACATTAAAAACTAGTTATACTTTGTATTTGTAATCATACAAGCCACAAGAAGATAAAATAAATATTAAAATTCATGAAAAGAATCCTTAAAAAGTGAACTACAAGACCCTACCTTTGCAAAGCGGTTGATCACTCTTCCAATAGGTGTAGTGTCAAAGAAAACCATAGGAACTCGCAGGATGTTGTTAAGAAGTCGTGAATGCAGGATACGAGATGCATCAATGGAAGCATTGGCTAGGAGCAGTGTGCCAAAGAACACAAAGAGGCCTGCAATAAAAACAAGAACGTTTCTAAATAATAGAACTACATTTTTAACAAAGACAAATCCACTGTGGACAGAACCTTGAACTTACAGTAACACTCGGGTGTGCTTTTCCCTGCCTACTGATATAGAATGGCTGTTATTATTATTACAAAATAATAATAGGGCAATAATGACAGAAGAAATTGTATTTAACTTTTTTCATATTCAATTCTTATTTTTATGGGGAAAAAATAGTTCAATCAGCAATATATGCTCTGCATGTAAAGCTGAGTTCAAGCTGAACCAAGGTCCAAATTGACAGTCTTGATTCTTTGTCCTTAATTTACAATATAAAGCAGCTGGAATAAAACATATACAGTGGGGCAAAAAAGTATTTAGTCAGCCACCGATTGTGCAAGTTCCCCCACTTAAAATGATGACAGAGGTCAGTAATTTGCACCAGAGGTACACTTCAACTGTGAGAGACAGAATGTGAAAAAAAAAAATCCATGAATTCACATGGTAGGATTTGTAAAGAATTTATTCGTAAATCAGGGTGGAAAATAAGTATTTGGTCACCTCAAACAAGGAAAATCTCTGGCTCTCACAGACCTGTAACGTCTTTTGTTAGAAGCTTTTCTGTCCCCCACTCGTTACCTGTATGAATGGCACCTGTTTGAACTCATCATCTGTATAAAAGACACCTGTCCACAGCCTCAAACAGTCAGACTCCAAACTCCGCCATGGCCAAGACCAAAGAGCTTTCGAAGGACACCAGGAAAAGTATTGTAGACCTGCACCAGACTGGGAAGAGTGAATCTACAATAGGCAAGCAGCTTGGTGTGAAAAAATCAACTGTGGGAGCAATCATCAGAAAATGGAAGACATACAAGACCACTGATAATCTCCCTCGATCTGGGGCTCCACGCAAGATCTCATCCCGTGGGGTCAAAATGATCATGAGAACGGTGAGCAAAGATCCCAGAACCACACGGGGGGACCTGGTGAATGACCTGCAGAGAGCTGGGACCAAAGTAACAAAGGTCACCATCAGTAACAAAGGTCACCATCAGTAACACACTACAACGGCAGGGAATCAAATCCCGCAGTGCCAGACGTGTTCCGCTGCTGAAGCCAGTGCATGTCCAGGCCCGTCTGAAGTTTGCCAGAGAGCACATGGATGATACAGCAGAGGATTGGGAGAATGTCATGTGGTCAGATGAAACCAAAGTAGAACTTTTTGGTATAAACTCAACTCGTCGTGTTTGGAGGAAGAAGAATACTGAGTTGCATCCCAAGAACACCATACCTACTGTGAAGCATGGGGGTGGAAACATCATGCTATGGGGCTGTTTTTCTGCCAAGGGGACAGGACGACTGATCCGTGTTAAGGACAGAATGAATGGGGCCATGTATCGTGAGATTTTGAGCCAAAACCTCCTTCCATCAGTGAGAACTTTGAAGATGAAACGAGGCTGGGTCTTCCAACATGACAATGATCCAAAACACAGCGCCCGGGCAACAAAGGAGTGGCTCCGTAAGAAGCATTTGAAAGTCCTGGAGTGGCCTAGCCAGTCTCCAGACCTCAACCCCATAGAAAATCTGTGGCGGGAGTTGAAAGTCCGTGTTGCTCGGCGACAGCCCCAAAACATCACTGCTCTCGAGAAGATCTGCATGGAGGAATGGGCCAAAATACCAGCTACTGTGTGCGCAAACCTGGTAAAGACCTATAGTAAACGTTTGACCTCTGTTATTGCCAACAAAGGTTATGTTACAAAGTATTGAGTTGTATTTTTGTTATTGACCAAATACTTATTTTCCACCCTGATTTACGAATAAATTCTTTACAAATCCTACCATGTGGATTCATGGATTTTTTTTTTCACATTCTGTCTCTCACAGTTGAAGTGTACCTCTGGTGCAAATTACTGACCTCTGTCATCATTTTAGGTGGGGGAACTTGCACAATCGGTGGCTGACTAAATACTTTTTTGCCCCACTGTAACTCTGACATATAATTTGTCCCCAGTTTACAACATGATAGAGCAACCAGCACTATTTCATTGTTATCCATGGCAGCATTGACAATTCAATGATAATTTCAATAACTTCCTGGGGTATATTGATATCAACTGTTCTTCCATTAGATTTCTATTTATATTAAAATAAAATATGCTGCATGTCAAATGTACACACTGTTTTTTTTTTAATATCATATGAAAAGGAAAAAAACACTTTTGAAAGGTGTAAATAAAATACTGTTAAAGAACAAATAAATAACAAATGTTTTCCCTCCCTTTGTACTCTGTATTTTTTCACTCATCTCGTCCCTCTCCCTTTATTTATTTTCCATTTAAATAAAATAACTGTTGGTGATAAACTCAGTCTCAGGCTGCTCTTAATGTTGCAGTGAGTAAGATAACTTGAGCCTTTATATTTAGTAATAGTGAGTTAAAAAATTACTGTAATTAATCATCTCTTTACTTCCTGGATGTTTGGCTCCTAGTTGTACAACACTTCCACTTTCCACATGACATCATCATCATACTGATGTCATTGCTCTAGTTTAATTATCTTTCTACCCACCTTCTTCAAGCATATCTTTCTACTATCTCCCCTAAGTATCCACAAGTATCACATGTGGAGTTCCCCAAGGTTCCATCTTGGGACCCCCTCTGTTTAACATTTACATGCTCCCACTGGCACAGATGATAAAGAACAACAAAATAAACTATCACAGCTATGCAGATGACACACAAATATATATCACAATGTCACCAGGAGACCGAGGCCCTGTACAGGCTCTTGGTAAATGCACTGAGGAAATTAATGACTGGTTGTGCCACAATTTTCTCCAGCTAAACAAAAACAAAACTGAAGTAATAGTCTTTGGTGCCAAAGAAAAACGATTACAGGTCACCAGAGAACTTCAATCTATACATCTAAAAACCACAAACCAGGAGAGAAATTTGGGTGTAGTAATGGATGCAGACAATAACAAAATCATGGTCCCTAAGGACCCCAAAGCGCTTTACATATCCAGTCATCCACCCATTCACACACTGGTGATGGCAAGCTACATTGTAGCCACAGCCACCCTGGGGCGCACTGACAGAGGCGAGGCTGCCGGACACTGGCGCCACCAGGCCCTCTGACCACCACCACTAGGCAACGGGTGAAGTGTCTTGCCCAAGGACACAACGATCGAGACTGTCCAAGCCGGGGCTCGAACCGGCAACCTTCCAATTACAAGGCGAACTCCCAACTCTTGAGCCACGATCGCCCAAGAATATTTCAAGGATAAAAGATCTGTCTCAACAGGACCTGGAAAAACTAGTCCATGCATTCATTTTTAGTAGGCTTGATTACTGTAACAGCATCTTTACAGGTCTGCCTAAAAAAAATCAGTCAGACAACTACAGCTCATTCAGAACTCTGTTGCTCGAGTCCTCACTAAGACCAAAAAAGTGGACCACATCAGTCCAGCTCTGAGGTCTTTACACCAGCTGCCTGTCCGTCAGAGGATAGACTTTAAAGTTCTGATGCTGGTCTATAAAGCTCTGAATAGTTTAGGACCAAAATACATCAGTGACCTCCTGACCCAGTATGAACCTTCCAGATCCCTCATCTGGATCCGGTCTTTTATCAGTTCCCAGAGTCAGAACCAGACACGGAGAAGCTGCATTCAGCTTTTATGCTCCATATATCTGGAACAAACTCCCAGAAAGCCTCAGATCAGCTGAAACACTCAGTTTATTTAAATCCAGGTTGAAGACTCACCTATTCTCAGCTGCATTTGAATAAAACACCAAATCCACACTTTTAAAGCTTAAATTTCAAAACTTACATTTTAACTACTGATTTTATCTACTGTTTTTTTTAATAAATTTTAAATCATGCTTTTTTTTTCTTTTCTTTTTTTTATTACCTTGTTGTTGAATTGTGCTATATAAATAAACTTGCCTTGTCTTGCCTAATTCCTATTATTGCTGGAAATCCATTTTGCTAAGATGGGCCAACAGAGTTTAATCATTAAATAGCTTAACTGAATTCTGTATATCAATAAATTCCTCATAATTGTCTCTACTTATTAACCTAAAAAGTTATAGGTGCCTATGCACTTTGCAGCATGGGTCCCTGTGACAAAGGACCTAACGCACACAGTGCACAAGTCCTCTAGTACAATAAAAAGACTGGAAGTTTAGGTTATCTATATAGCGCTCTAAAAATGAGTGGATCCTAAATAACAGGGTACAGAATTTTCCTTACTTTAAGACATAAAGTTGCTTAATGTTAACTTACATGAACCTGAAAATATTTGCAAATAAAAAAAAAGGAACAACGAACGACTGTTAAGTTACCCTGAGCCACTCCAAGAGCTCCGAACACTCCCACCCTTGTGTCCCTCTTCCAGGAAGGGTATGTCATGTTGTAGTACTCCACAGAATCACTGGTCCAGTCACTCAACCACAGATTTTGACCGGTGAAAGCAGCGGTCTGGATGAAGTAAATCAGGAAAACCATGGCAGAATATCCCCAGCCCATGGCTCGCAGGTACTGCAGGAACACTGCAAGCTTCACCTGGAAATCAGCGCGAGACGGCACTCAGGAAACAGGCTATCATTTGTTGTAATCTTGCACTAGTTGTACAAAAACATTTTGTTACCTGTCCTATTTCCATAGTTTCCTTCTCTATAAGTTTCTGGCCTTTCTGTGGTTCATCAGCATTTGCAGATTTTGTAAGGGAATTATTTCTTCTTAATCTGACACTAAAAATGAAAAAAAAAAAAAAAATGAAATGGACATTCTGCTAAAGATGGTATTTGAAACAAGCTGTTTCCCTGGTTTCATCTATAACTTGCCTGCCATTGCGCTGGCTGCGGCGGATACTGTTTTCTTGCTCCAGTGTAAGAGAAACAGTGTCCTCCGAAGCACCGTCAGGTTGGGCATTGTCTCCGCCTGGGAAGAGCTCAATGTCTTCTGCATCCTGGCCCTCACCTAAATGAACAATATACATGGTGTTTTACAAATATGGCAGTAATTTATGGTGTCTTGGGTCAATATGTGAACAACATCAACACAAAGTATTCATAAAAGATGACAAAAAGAAATTTAATTCATTCATATTAGTGGTATCCTGAGACTATTACCAATGCTATTATGTTCCCTTTCAGACCGTGCAATATTACCCAACAGTACCTTATTGAATATTTGTTTAATCCCCCTCATCATACGCTGCTACTCCCTTTATTCTATTGCACAATACTTTGTCACTTTCTAGAATTGCCTGCACAGATAGTTAAGTTATTTATTCTCCAGGATATAGTTATATATATTACTTTGTTAGAGTTATTTGATACTATGCCTTTCACTATCCTACTGTATATTACTGTATACTACTATTCTTATTGTATATATTGTAAATCTTATTCATCTGTTCCTCTGTCTCTCCTGCTGCTTTGAGCATGTACATGACAAAAGAATTTCCCTCGGGATAAATAAAGTTATTCTTATTCTTATATAATTTTAGCATCGGTTTTGGTTTTACATCTAACAAAACATGTAATGTGTGCAGATTATGTTGCTAATATACTAAGAAAAGGTTGTAATCACCTGTTTCTGAATTTCTCTGATTGCTCTGCTCAGTGGCATATGTGTCGAGAAACTTAGAAAAAGTTCCTCCACTGGCACGAAGGTTTTCATAGGATCCAACTTCAGAAATGACTCCATTCTCCAAAACCACTATTTCATCCACGTATGGCAGGAAGCTTATGCCATGAGTCACCAGGATACGAGTCTGTATGGTCAGAGATATATGAGACTCAAGTGCATTCACCAATCTAATAAATGAAAATATTAATATTTATAAAGTATATAAACACATCTACTGTATATCTCCCAGCCTGACTTTAAAACCAGTATAAATTCACTATCAGATGAGAAGTGTTGCAAAAGCAGTAATAAAGCATATTAATTAAATTTAAAGCAGGCGCTAATAAAGTTCAAATGAGATAGTAATTAATAATAGAGTAAAGATATCCAAAGTTTAATGATTTTTAATAGACAATTATTAGAAGAATTAAATATAAATTCAACAATAACAAAAATACTGAACTGACAGGATTTACAAAAACATTGTAATTATTAAAGAAAAAGAAAGAAAAATGAAAAATTATTAAGTTGTATTTATCAAAAAGAGAATATAATTCAGTTCACAGACTGACTTGACAATAATTAGTTTAATCATTTAAAAATCATTTATAAAGCCATGTTTCCTAGTGTTTTGGGTTTAATTTCTATTTCCAGATTATTGGTTATTCGTGGTTTTGTTCTCTTGATGTTATTTGTTATTCTGGTTTCTAGTTTAAGTCACTGTCTTCCTTGTGTTCCATGTGCCATGTTCCTTCAGTCTGTCTCTCCATGTCAAGTCCGCATCTTTGTGAATTGTCTCTTAGTTCCTGTTTTATTTTGATAGTCCCAGTCCTATGTGTCTAGTTTTGCTTCTCCTTGTCTTGTTATGTATAATGAACCCCAGCTGTGTCTCCCTCCTGTTTCTCATTCCCTGACTGCTCCTGTGTTTTCTCCTTCTTTTTACTGGTCTGTCTGTGTTCCTCCGTGCTGTTTTCTCTGCTTGTTGGTCTTTGTGTTACCTCCCAAAGGTTTCCCTTTAGGTTCTGCACATGCCATCACCACTTCTGTTTGTATTGTCATTGTGTAAATAAAGCTCACTCTCATTTAAGTCAGTGCCTGCATTTTGGGTCGTATCTCACCTCCACATGGCTTGCCTTGCTAGCCGTGACATTTTCTAACTTGTCAAAGGAGCTTGCAAAGAAAAGCGTCTGGACTTCTTTAAGTTGCTTGAAGACGTTTCACCTCTCATCCGAGAAGCTTCTTCAGTTCTAAGGTCAAATGGTGGAGAGTCCCAGATATAAACCTAGTGGGAGTATCCCCCCACAGAGGGACAAAAGGACCCCCTGATGATCCTCTAATCCCCTGCAAGCTCCTTTGACTACGATGACCTGGATGACTGAGAACCTTCACAGACACATTTTCTAACTTGTAATTCTATTTCCAAGTGGCTTTCATTCCTAACCTTTCATTATTAGCTATTCAGTTATCCTGGTCATTTAGTGATATTTAGCCTATTGTAACCTCTACATAATGCTCTGGTCCTGGGTAAAATGAGGTAAAATACTACAAATTAGACACCATGTTTTCTATGCAAGTAACAGCTGGAATATCCTGGGCAGATAGTATTTCATGTCAAGATTCATCAGAAGAAATTAAATGAGAAATGGGAAAGTTTTTTTTTTCCTTTTTCCTCCCTTTTTTCCTGTAAAATAATTATCAAATGTTTTTAAGCACAAACCTTGTCTTTAAGTAATCCATTGGGTCCAATTACATTTTCAAATAGATGCTTTCCTACATGGGAGTCCACAGCAGACAAAGGGTCATCTAATAGATAGATATCAGCCTGACTGTAGACTGCTCTGGCTAAGCTCACACGCTGCTTTTGACCCCCTGAGAGATTGATACCCTGAAAAGAGAAGAAAGGAGGGGAAAAGAGACACACTCTTTTAGCCTTTCCTTTATAATCAGAAGAGCTCTTCTGTTTTGTTACTTTTTTGTCATGTATTTAAGAAACAAATATTTTACATGTGTTTACAATAAAGACCATACACAGTATTTGCATACAGGAAAAATATTTGTGTAACAAAAAACCTGAACCGTTCAAAGTGTTACTCACTTTCTCTCCAATCTCAGTGAGGTCTCCTCCAGGCAGCAGCTCAAGGTCAGGGGCAAGAGCACAGGCCTGTATGACCTTTTTGAAGTTCTCTTCCTCATGTGGAGATCCAAACAAGATATTATCCTTCAAAGTAGCATTTTGGATCCAGGCTTGCTGCGGTACAAAAGCAAGAGAACCCTGGAAAGAAATAGACTATTACTCATGTCTTATCATAAAAAACTGGCATTCACAAAATTTCATCCAGACCAAACACTACCATGCTAGATGGGAAAAAAAATCAATTCTTTTACTAGAAATGTTAGAAAACTCCACTGAACTTAGTTTATTCTGTGAGTAAAATGATTTGAGTTATTCCCTTTTCAATATGGATAAAACTGTTCTTTGAACAGGTGGCTTGCCCAGTGGATTTAGCATTGTTTTACATTGTCTTTCTAAAAAAAATGATCACACCAAGCTGGAGTAAAGACACTTATGTAATAAAAAGACAAAAAAGAAACTGGAATTTAATTTTATGAATTAGAAACCTTGCTGAGCAAAAATTCTTATTCTTCTTTTGGCTAATTTTTTTAAGGGTTGCCACAGCAAATCCTCTGTCTCAATTTCACAAAAACTGTGCTAAAATGCCTCAATTTGTAGAAAAATATACTTCTTTATTCTGCTGTGGCTGAATTAATCTCCACCAATGCTGATGAGTTTAGACCAGATTATCAATACTGCCTTGAACGAATTAGGCTTTTGCTGTTGCTTCTATATCTTTGCTTTGTTAGCTAAAGCCTTTAATGTTTATTATTGCATACTTAAAAAAAAAAAAAATTGTAATGTGATTGTTAAAGTCTTCTATGCTTTATTGTTTATTTTATGTGTTTGTTTTTGTTTTATTTTGCATGTTTTTTTTTAAACACACACTGATAAATACAAACGGGGAAAAAGCCATTACCCCAATGTTGATAAAACCTTTGGTACTGTGCATCTCTCCAAGGAGGGCTGACATAAGAGACGACTTTCCTGACCCAACAGCTCCCACTACGGCAACCAACCGACCAGGCTCAATGTCCAAATTCACACTGGACACACATAATAAATATGGTCATTACTGTAAAAACAGTAGGAAAAATACAACTGTGTTTCATAAATGTGTGGAACATAGTGTACCATTTGGATAAAAAAAGCACGCAGTGATTTGCAAATCATTTAAACCCTACATTTAATTTAAACTAGGACACAGATGATGTTTCATATGTTGAAAACGAAAATTTGTGTGAACTTTTAAACATATCCTGAGTTTGAATTTAGCCAGACAGGAAAAACTTTTAAAAAGTGCCTGAAGCAACATCTCACAGTTAATTAAGTTAACTAGTAACTTTTTGATGACCAACACAGACATACTCTTTCAGCAGAGGCTTTGCATCTTTTTCCCAAGCAAAGGAACCATCACATATGCTCACAGCAGTATCTAAAAAATGAACACAGACCAAGACAGAGCTTAACAGATGATCCGCACACATAAAAACTGTGACTAAGCTTCAATCTTCAGCTGTAGAACAAGTGCAAATTCTAATGGTGAACATACTGAAACTGGGGTCTTGGCGCACAATGTCACTGTCGATGTCTTCCCCTGCCAGAAACTTCTCCAGGCGCTTCTTAGACACTGCTGTCTGAAAATTCAAAGAACAGGTTAAGTTTGATGTTATCACAGGCTTGATACATGTGCGTGATGTAGCTCTGTTCACTTACTTGTACAATGGAAGCAATGAGCATGGGCAGCATGGCAAGAGGAGCTCGGAGGATGTTGAAGAGAGAGATGGAAGTAAAAGCTCTCTCAGCAGTTAACACATTATCGTTGCTCACACTAACAAATATTGCAAACGTGGCCAGAGAAACCTGCAAGTACAGACAGTTTAAGAAAAAAGGTTTCTTTACCATTTGATTCTAGTCTCTGCGAAGCTCTCTGACAGAACTCACCAGAGCTGGAATGCAGCATGAGGTAAGAATGGAGAAGGAGTGTAGGTAGGCAGACTTCTTCATGACTTTTAGTTCTTCCCCTCTAATGTCTTCCACCTGCTTCTGGAAGGATGGCTCCCAAGCATACAGCTTCAGAATCTGGTGGGAGACAAAAGAAAAAGACAGTGAGGAGGCAGTGAGGCAGAAGGAAGGGTGCGGCAGCAGAGCACTTATTGTTGAAGTTACTGCAGTTTCTTGAAGCATCAATGTCTTACATGTAAGGAAGGCATCTACATACACCATGAATACACTGAATAAGGGAGCTCACCTTGATCCCATTTAGAATTTCATTCATGATTTTCATTCTCTTATCTTTAAAGTTCATGTTCTCTATCTGAAAAGAGACACAATGTAGCTCATGTTAAACAGGCAATAAGACAATACTTAAATAAAGTGTTTTGAACAGCAATTTATTCTGTGTAATTCATTTGAAAAAAAAAACAAAACAACTTTTTCACCAGCAAGAATCGCATGTTGAAAGTTACAGTGATCACTTTCTTCACATTATAATTAATATAATTAAACTCCAAAGAAATTTTTGGTCAGTTTATAGAAGGGAGACTGGTCTATGAGAGCAAATCTGTATGTTGACTGTGAGACACGTGGCTGAGCCTGCATGCTGCGTCACTCAATTGTCTATCTACTTTTGAGCCTCTGAAAGAGGGGGACTGTATCAAAATCTATTAAACAGTCAATGCAATAATTTAGTTAAACATCTTGAATAAAACTTATTAAATTTATTGTGTGAACTATTTACAGCACTGTAAATAAACGCACTGTTCATCATAAAGAGTCCAGCGTTTGGGTCCTCATTCCTCACATCCCGACGGCCTGCCACGCAGACCATGACATAAACAATCAATCCAATACTGTAGTTAAACATTTTGAATAAAAAATTACAATTTGCAGTTTAATCTCATCCTGATTATTTGATTTAGAATCTCGCACAGAGGTTTACAGAAGCAAAGAAGATTTGGCTAGTATTTCCCCTGACCTGGAGTTTTCTGGCCTTGGTTGCTAGCACTGCATTGGTTGGAATTATTAACACCATGACTCCCAGTCCTGCCAACACAGAAGGTCCTAACTCCAGCCACAGGAAAACAATGGATATGATGATCTGCAGAGGGCAGGACCACAGCAGGTGGATAAAGTTGGTCACATCATTGAAGCGCTGGGCATCTGCTGACATCAGGTTCACCATTTCCCCTACTGTAGACTCCTTACGAGTGTCATTGGACACCACTAATGCCTTAGAAAAGGGATAAAAAGGGCTTATTAATTAGAAAGTGGGGTGAAAATTAAGTAAGAGAAGCATATAAGTGATATTTTTTCTTACTCTGTATGTCACTTAAAAAAAACCTCCATAACCCTATATATTGAAAAAAGCCAAGCTGACTTTCTTTTAGAAATAATGTAAATAGTTTTTGATGTCTCAGGAGTATTTTCTTCATTTCCTGATTTCCAAGATTTCGTAAAACTTAATAAAACTTCATAAAAACAAAAATTATGTATTCTGATTGGCTATTCAATCAGGGTCTTCACCAGTAGTGACTGAGAACTCACAAAATTAATCATTAAGATCAATAGTAAAAGTATTGATGGAAACTAGAGCTATAGACTAACACAGGTTTTTTCTGTGACAAGTATGTGCTGATAAAAGTACTTTAAAACTGAAACATCTGACAACTGACTTAAGCAGAAAATTATGACTAGTAATTTTTTTCTTCTAATGTGTAACAGTAGTTTATATTACACAGCATTTGATTTTTTTTTTTCACACCAATATCAATAAATGGTGTTCTGTCACTCCTGTTTTTACCTTTTTATACACAGCAGCCATAAGTGCAGTGCGAACCTTCATCCCCAGCACATGGCAGCGCTGGAAATACTGCTGTAGGGTCAGAGACTGTAGCAGAGCCACCACCATCAGCAACACTGCATACAGATAGCCCTCCCAGGCATATCTGGATTTGTCCTGAGTGAACGAGATCATCAATCTAGGAAAAACAGAAAAAAAAAGAAGAAAACACGCTAATCTCCAGCTTCATCTTTAGCACTTATCTAACAATGTCCTCATTTCATCCTGCCACTCCTGTTATCGGTTATGAATCACCAGTGTCGAGACATGAGGGACAGAGAAAATTTTAATGCCCCCTGTCTTTCTTCTCAACATATCTGAGAGAGGGTGAAAAGGTTTAACATCCAATTTTTGTAATGTGATATATAGTTTTAATCTTTATTTTTATCTTCATTTTTTATCTTTCTTTATTTTTGACAAAAGATAAATCATAATATAAGTTTGATCAATATGTTAAATGAGAAATGTAGTTTGAGTAGTGTAAGAGTCTAGATTTTTTGTGTGTAGACATGATCTGGCTTGGATCTTGTAGCAATATAACAGTTAAACCCAGAATCAGAATTCATATGTGATTTAGCTGTTAGTTAATAGTGATAGTTAATTGCTGAAAGGAGAGAGAAGGGGAGGCAAATGGGACTTGGTAGAGTATAAAAGAGAGCGCCCAGAATAACCTTTTAACCCGTTGTGAAACAGTACAGGTAAAAATCTGAGTATTGACCCATTTTAATGTAAATAGCTCTTACAGGTTACTTCAGCCATTTACACATAACATACAGTTGAGGCCTACTGTCAAACCCCCTAAAGCTAATCCACTTAAATACCAAGTGCACCAGGGGTGAGCCGCTGTAACTATGTGCCTGATGGAGACCAGAACTGCAAGGCTACTCAGGTCCCCGGATTTTATCAGATAAGCAGGAAAAACATACAGACGATTTTGAGACCATTAAAGCTGGGCGAGTTCCCTGAGCCACATCAGCCCCATCTGAACTTTGCATTGCCTGCTGAGTAATACTCATCCAGCGATTAGAACTTCTTAAACAGAGAGCTGACCCAGACTTCCTGTATTGGGATACTGGTCCCACAGATTGGCAATAGTAAATAGTTAACACAAAGGATTTTAAACGGTAATAGCAAGTAAATCTAAAAACAACAAACTTAAGAGAGAACAAAATGGGTTTTTTTTTTATGTTTACCTAAATATGGTAAAACTGTTACATCTGTAACAGGTAATTGCATAAATTCCTTTAACTCTCTGGGTTTTAAAGCAGGCTTAGGCTACGAAAAAGATTTCCCAAGCCTTGAACATCGCTTGACCAGTGCTCTACTGGTCAAGCGATCATTCAGAAATGGAAGGAGTATGGCACAACTGTAAACCTACCAAGACAAGGCCGTCCACCTAAACTCACAGGCCGAACAAGGAGAGCCCTGATCAGAAATGCAGCCAAGAGGCCTATGGTGACTCTGGACGAGCTGCAGAGATCTACAGCTCAGGTGGGGGAATCTGTCCATAGGACAACTATCTGTCGTGCACTTCACAAAGTTGGCCTTTATGGAAGAGTGGCAAGAAGAAAGCCATTGTTAACAGAAAACCACAATAAGTCCCGTTTGCAGTTTGCCACAAGCCATGTGGGGGACACAGCAAACATGTGGAAGAAGGTGCTCTGGTCAGAGGAGACCAAAATGGAACTTTTTGGCCAAAATGCAAAACGCTATGTGTGGCAGAAAACTAACACTGCACGTCACTCTGAACACACCATCCCCACTGTCAAATATGATGGTGGCAGCATCATGCTTCTCTTCAGCAGGGACAGGGAAGCTGGTCAGAGTTGATGGGAAGAAGGATGGAGCCAAATACAGGGCAATCTTGGACGAAAACCTCTTGGAGTCTGCAAAAGACTTGAGACTGGGGCGGAGGTTCACCTTCCAGCAGGACAACGACCCTAAACATAAAGCCAGGCCAACAATGGAATGATTTAAAACAAAACATATCCATGTGTTAGAATGGCCCAGTCAAAGTCCAGATCTAAATCCAATCGAGAATCTGTGGCAAGATCTGAAAACTGCTGTTCACAAACGCTGTCCATCTAATCTGACTGAGCTGGAACTGTTTTGCAAAGAAGAATGGGCAAAGATTTCAGTCTCTAGATGTGCAAAGCTGGTAGAGACATACCCTAAAAGACTGGCAGCTGTAATTGCAGCAAAAGGTGGTTCTACAAAGTATTAACTCAGGGAGCTGAATAATTCCGCACACCACACTTTTCAGGTATTTATTTGTAAAAAATGTTTGGAATCATGTATGATTTTCGTTCCACTTCTCACGTGTACACCACTTTGTACACCACTTTCATGTGGAATTCCAATACAATTGATTCATGTTTGTGGCTGTAATGTGACAAAATGTGGAAAAGTTCAAGGGGGCCGAATACTTTTGCAAGCCACTGTATTATTGACATTATTAAGGAGCTGATGTTGAAAATTAAAAAAATCTGAAAAGAATACACACTTTTGGGAAGTTTCATTCCATTTGCATTAACAGAATGAAAAAAGAAAAGTGAAGTGGCCACAAATGGCCAGGATAGAGCCCAGAGGGTTAAGTGATATAATTGTCTTATTGAAAAATATGCATCAGAAAACCTTCACAGACATACATCAGAAGGTCAGAAAAGTGAACTATTAAGAGACCATTGTAGTCCACTGCAGGGTACAACACAGCTAAGTTCCTAGTTTAAGTCCAGCGACATTGTACAAGCACAACATTGTTCTTCTCTTAAATCTGTTGTTTTATTTCTGTAACGTTCTGTAATATCTTACTCAC
Organism: Rhamphochromis longiceps; assembly: GCF_057381845.1. Classification (NCBI taxonomy): domain Eukaryota; kingdom Metazoa; phylum Chordata; class Actinopteri; order Cichliformes; family Cichlidae; genus Rhamphochromis; species Rhamphochromis longiceps. The sequence goes on from NC_140569.1 coordinate 18,542,669, forward strand.
TTAAGGAGCTGAGGACTGACAAAGGTTAACACATCCTCCAGAAGTTTGAAGCAGAAAGATTCAATCAGAATCCTTTTAAAGGTCTTGTAAATGGTGGTAATCAGCCATGAATTGGGATAGTTCTCTTCCTCCTTATTGTCCTTTTTCTTCTTTTCATCTTCCTTCTTCCCCCTTTCCTCCTAAAGGAACAGATCGTTCAAGCACAGTGTTAGGTATTTTAGTACCATGGTAGCATTTACTGGATATTGTTTTATAGTGACATTATGCAGGAAAACTCTGTCATTCAATAAGGCCCCTTTGTTTTAGTTATTTTTCTCTTTGACCCAAGAATTGATGTGTGAGAATCACAGGCTGGTACAAGGTTGAAATACCACAGAGATCACTCCCTCAGCTACATTAGTTTCTTAATCTTTTAGACGCCTGTTGAAGGCCAAATGGTTTGTTTCAGATTTCACTAATGTAAGAACTCTTTGTTTTGTGCCTTGAAAATATGTCGCTGAGATAATCACAATTGTAGCTGAACTAATAAACTACACAAAGGATGCTTCTTCACCCAAGGGCAGGAAGACGCTGCCTTATCTTGGTCTGTACTGGTTTAAACTGATAATCTGCTGTCTCATGAATTTTACCCTCTATATAAACTGTTGTACTTGTGAATAAAGTTGAGTCACTTTGGGAAGACAATCTAAAGCAGTCTCTGTTTTCTTGTTCTCCCAAGCTGCTCCCGAGCTCGTACTAACACGCTGAATGGCATGCTTGAATATTGCTTGAGAATATATTTGACTGTGTTACAGACTAAGGGACATTCTCTGCTGATAGGTGAAGGTACATTCTCTGCTGATAGACGTCCACGCCTCGAAGGAAGTCGATCCACGGATTAGGCCTTGGAAACCGTTTCCTTCAATTTTGGTGTCAGAAGTGGGATCCTGACGAAGGTAGGCACTCGTCTTTTATTTTATAAGACTGTGTTATGCCTTTCTCAGTGATCCACATAGAAACGGGATACGCTGACGAGGCCTTCTTCAGTGGCCCACATAGTAACAAGTGGGATACGCTGAGGAGCCTTCGTTAGTGGCCCACATAGAAACACAGGAAGTTGCCTGTTGTTTTGTAAATAAAAGCAGAAAAGACACAGGAAGTTGCCTGCTGTCATAAACTAAGAAGTTGCTCACCAGCAGAAAGGACACAGGAAGTTGCCTGGGGTCATAAAACGAGAAGTTGCTCGTTAAAAAGTGAGAAGTTGCTCACTAAAAAGATAAAATTGCTAGCAAAAAATCAAGTAACCTCAGGTGTGCCACAGCAAAAATAAAAACTAACTTAAATCCTTCAAAGCGTCTAAACCCCTCTGGAAATCACTGACCATGGGTCAGAATAATTCAAAGACCTTAGACGGGTCCGATAAAAAATCAAAATTAACTGTAAAATCGAAAAAAATAAAATATAAAAATAGCGGCTCAGTACGACTCCCACTTCCGGTTACGTTTAACCCACGCTCGCGAATCAATGAAGACTTCCATGATTACGTATCCAGAACATGCGGAAGTGCTTACGTGACTGATTTCGTCTCGAACTTAAGAACTATTAGTTTAATGCATCCTAATGTATTTCCGGAGCCCTATCCCGAACGATTATCGCCAGAAAACAGGTCAGTAGAAATGTTAAATACTATTTGTGATAAGGAAAGTAGGCTGATTAAAAAGTCCTGTAAAAAATATATGATAGAATGTCGTGATGTGACCAATCGCATGCTACCACTATGGAAAAAGGGACCCGAGCCAGACGTAAATGCTTTAAATCAAGCCAGTGTAGGCTCTAGTAAATCCACTGCAGAAAAAAACTAGCCTTATATGCCCATCCGTTCAACCTACGGCTCCGCCGCCTTATGATGAAAAAACAGAATTAATAGCTGCTGCGGCGGCTGCACGTCACCAGCGCGTATATCCTGATGTAACAGCAGAATCCCAAAGGAGTGAGGAAGGCACTGAAATGACACCTAAATCAGAAGAAGATGACTGGTTTAACCTAGATCAAAGACAGGAACGAGAATACACTGAACGAGAAAGAGAGTTACAGGAACATAAAAAGCAAACAAAACAGTTAATGGCAGAGTGTGAGGAAATCATGAAAGATCCTTTAACTGAACGTACGGAAGCTGAACTGCAGCAAGCCGTTTCCGTCATAGATAATCATGTTCAGCGCCACACTAGAGTAGCGAATGGTTTGACTGTGCCAAAAGCAATAACTAACACCAGAAATTTAATAAGGAACTACTTAAAGCAGAAAAAAGAGGAAAAAACTCAAGAGGGCCCCCACAAAAACACCCGTTATAAAGAAAAGCAGGGATCACAATTTAATGACGTCAGCACCTCCCTTCCGTTCATGATAATAGGGGACATGTGTTGCATTCAACCCCCTAAAATTTCAGAGTTAGCAGCAACCATTAAAGAACTTCCCGATCCTCTAAAAAAATCCTACAGCCTTTGTTTCTGCATTACAGAGAAGTACCAGATACCACCACTTGGGTGGGCCTGACTATAGATATATATTATGTCAACGAATCCCAGGTGTGACTGAATCTCAGCTTATTGAAGAAGTAGAGGAACTAGACCCTAAAAATGACCAAGCAGCCAACACCACCTCGTTTTTGTGGATAAACGATGACAAAATCACAGCCTTTTTTCAAAATCTAAAGAAATTTCTGCTCACAATGTCTAGAGATAAAATTGATTTAAATGCAGTAACCATGTGTAAGCAAAAGCCAGATGAATCCATTCTAGTGTTTATGAAACGTTTCACACACTGCTGGACTAATGAGGCATGCATGCCTGAAGGAGGAAATGATCAGATTTTCATAACAACATTCTTAAACAATATTCATCCAGAATGTTCACAACTATTGAAGCTGACTGCCACTGATAATCTCTATGACATGAAAATAAAGAACTTTATCACACTTGTCAAAACAAAAGCTGGTGCAGATCTTTTCCCCAACAGCACGAAGGCTAAAAGTGTTAAGATGATGTTGAATTTTGATGTTGAAGGCTCAGAGGAAAGTGAAAAAATGATGTATGCAGGAGCCCCGTCCCCTCAACAAGCGCAGCAGGGAGATTTCAGAAGGAGAGATAGGAGTGGAGACGTATGTTTTTACTGTGGAAAAATAGGACACTGGAGGAGGGAATGCAAATCAGCAGCACATAGGTCTCAACCACAAAACACAGGACCAGCTCCTGCCACTAGGCGTCAGCAGAGCTCTTACAGACAAGGTAACTGGCAACGCAGACAGGAATCACATCAAAATAATGGCCCCTTTGCACTTAGGCAGCAACCTTATAATCCACATTTTAATCCCCACCCATATGATAACGAAAGACTGGACCAACCATAGGGAGGCCCAGGTGATGATGAGGGACAGTGTGAAGCACTACACACGATGCTGCATTTGCAATTGTCCCGTAACACAGAAAGCTTGCCCATGTTAGATATAGAGATAGGTGAAAAGATTTATTCTTTTTTAGTTGACAGTGGAGCCACTAAAAGTTCACTGTCTGGAAAATTCTATAGTGGGCCTGTTTCCTCTGTGTGCATCAACACCATGGGAATAAACGGAACTCTAGTGCAATGCCCCAAAACTCATTCTCTAAAAACACGCTGGGGCCCAAAACCAGACGAAATTACATATCATCCATTCATAATTATTCCAAACTCGCCTGTCAATTTATTAGGCAGAGATTTAATGGCAAAAATGAACTTGTGTATTTCATTTAACACAAAGGGTGAAATGTTTGCAGATACTGATAACAGCTATGTTTTCTAATGCTCTTGCAGACGTAACCGCGAAAGCAGCTGCTGCCTCACAGCAACCACCCAGAAAGGAAGTATTATCTTTGCCTTTACAGCTGCCACTTGTCACACTCCCAGACTATTTAGAAACAAATGTTGACCTAAAATTCATACAAGAGCAGGCCTCTGCCTTAGATTACACTTACTGGGAAAGTAATGATTGTACCTTAGATAACAGAGACGGCTTATACAAAAACCTTGAGGGTTTGATTGCCCTCCCATCTTCACTACTGCCAATCCTTGTCCGCCATTTTCACGGTGTGAGTCATGTCGGACAAAGAGGGGTAATAGGAGCAATAAAATCAAGATTTGTAATCGAGAAAACATCACACGCAGTAAAACGCATATTAGCAACCTGTCTAACATGTGCACGAACTAATGTAGGAAAACCAAAAGCAAAACATCAGCATTTACCACAACCAGATTTCCCATTTCATACATTACAAATTGATTTTACACACATGCCAGCACAAGGAAGCATCAAGTACTTACTGGTAATAGTGGACCAATTTAGTAAATGGGTAGAAGCTTACCCAACATCAAAAGAAACTGCAGAAGTAGTCTGTCAAAAGTTGTGCAATGAAATAATACCCAGATTTGGAATACCTCACCAAATTAACAGTGATAGAGGACCTTCATTCACATCAGAAGTAATTCAAAAGTGTGCTAAAACTCTAGCAATAGACTGGAAATATCATGTGCCATACCATCCTCAGAGTTCAGGAGTTGTAGAAAGAATGAATAGGACCATAAAAAATCGCCTGACTAAAGCAATGATAGAAACAGGAATGACCTGGATCAAACTACTTCCTCAAATCCTCTGCGAGATTAGAATGACTCCATCCGCAGCAACCAAATTATCTCCATTTGAAATAATCATGGGAAGACCGTTTCCAACACCATGGTCAGCCTCCAGAGGGGCACCGCTATTGGAAGGGGACATAGACACTGCATTGTCCGACTATGTTCATAACCTGGTAGAAACACTGAATAATAACTATCAGAAAGTTTGTCTCTCTCAGCCTCTCCCTTCCATAGATCCAACCCATCCGTGGAAACCAGGAGATGCGGTGTTGGTAAAGTCGCTAAAACCAAGGGCACTCGGGGAGGCCGCGTGTTCCAGCCCCCAGACTGTACTTGCAGTGACGAGAACCAGCATCCTAACAGACGGACAACCTCAGTGGATTCATGCCAGCAGGGTTAAGACCAGCCCCACCAAACCACCTAAGGCGTCGGATCAAGTAGATGACGACTCAGGCGAGCCAGCGCCCGGATCCAATACACCTACACACACACAATCACTGATTAACACACAACGCCGGAAAGAGCCAAGACTCAGAAAGCCCTTTGATCCCCCGCCTGAACAACAACAAGGTACTCGAACATCCAGCAGGAACAGAAAGCCTAGAGTACCACACAATGTCTAACCTGATAAAGATAGACTCGTTCCATCCTGATAATGGAGAAAATGAAATGCCCATTGTCATCACACGACGCTTATACGGTGTCTCTCGAACCTGGGACCAGGCCAGGAGACGACTAAAGAACTGTCTTTTTTATATATTTAGGTTATTAATCATATCTACTGCATTAACCTTAGGATTTTTATTTGATATTAAGCCTGCTCGACAGACCAGTTACATTTTATGATTTGCTTTTTATATTATGTTATTACATTTGTGATTTTTCCTTTCTATTTGAGTTATTATTTTTAAAAATAATAAAAGAGGGGAACTGTTAGGTATTTTAGTACCATGGTAGCATTTACTGGATATTGTTTTATAGTGACATTATGCAGGAAAACTCTGTCATTCAATAAGGCCCCTTTGTTTTAGTTATTTTTCTCTTTGACCCAAGAATTGATGTGTGAGAATCACAGGCTGGTACAAGGTTGAAATACCACAGAGATCACTCCCTCAGCTACATTAGTTTCTTAATCTTTTAGACACCTGTTGAAGGCCAAATGGTTTGTTTCAGATTTCACTAATGAAAGAACTCTTCGTTTTGTGCCTTGAAAATATGTCGCTGAGATAATCACAATTGTAGCTGAACTAATAAACTACACAAAGGATGCTTCTTCACCCAAGGGCAGGAAGACGCTGCCTTATCTTGGTCTGTACTGGTTTAAACTGATAATCTGCTGTCTCATGAATTTTACCCTCTATATAAACTGTTGTACTTGTGAATAAAGTTGAGTCACTTTGGGAAGACAATCTAAAGCAGTCTCTGTTTTCTTGTTCTCCCAAGCTGCTCCCGAGCTCGTACTAACACGCTGAATGGCATGCTTGAATATTGCTTGAGAATATATTTGACTGTGTTACAGACTAAGGGACATTCTCTGCTGATAGGTGAAGGTACATTCTCTGCTGATAGACGTCCACGCCTCGAAGGAAGTCGATCCACGGATTAGGCCTTGGAAACCGTTTCCTTCACACAGTTGATGAGATTTATTCAGAAAAAAACATAGTAATGTTGATTAGTGGTGTTGGTAAAATCCGTTTAGACTGTAGCTCAATATTGTGTACATGTGAGTGGAAGTGATTTTGATGAAATGCTCTCACCATCATTAGTACATCCTAACTCACCCCTTTCCCCAGACCACTGGAAAGCCCATTTTGCTGTGGGTCTTCCTGGGCACTGTGTATGTTCTGAAACAATTTCCTTTTCATCTTGTTCTGGAAGCGGACCCTAGCTGCATCCAACTCAGGCTTCATGAAATGCTGGAAACGCTCATTGATGAAAGCAGTGCTATCACTCTCATTCAGATCCCACATGTCCTCCTGAACCAGAGGTTGTTTGTAGCCTTTTAAGACCATACTGTAAAAACAATGAGAACTTTGAAGACATGGAGCACATATGTAGGTGCTTGTTAAGATTCCGACTATAGTGACCTTAATGTTACCTGTTTAACCAGTTGAATGTTATTCTACTCAAAAATGCTGCACCTGCTTCAGGATTCTGTGGATAAAAACAAGGTTCAATCTATCTTATTTAATCTATGCTTATAAAACTTCACCCTCGGAAAACAAACAAACAAAACCAATAACAAATAAAGGGTACCTTTTTTATAAGGTCTTTGGCTTCTGGGGGGATATCAGCCACAGTAGAAAGAACTAATGAAATCAGTTTAAGCCCAAAAGAAATGTAGAAAAGGCTGAAACGTGGGACATCACGGACCTCGCCCTAAATACCAAAAATGAGAGAAAGAAATACTTTAAAGGGTCCCGAAGAAACAGAAAACGGTGTGTTATGGAAAATATACAGTCAATCATATCAAGTTATTGCATCATGTCTGATTAAATTTACTATTTTTCTTCTACTTTAAATCCAACTTGATCAAATGTCTTCATTCATACCAGTCTGAGAGCCTCTCGAAGGAGGGTCTGGAAAGGAAAGATGTCACACACTACAAGGAGCAACCAGAAGAGGAAAATAGAGGCAGAGTCTATTGCTCCTTCCCGTCTTAATCCTTCATGGCAAAGCAGGACAAGGATCTAACAAAGAAGACACATCAGAACATAAAAACAAATCCTTTCAAATTTAAATAAATAAATATAAAGGTTGCTCTATTTACCCATGTGACTGCAAATAAAACTGGATTTGCGTAGTATGCAGCAGCATTTTTTGAAGATTGGTCACTGTTTGGACCAAAATCTTCTCCTAGTGTGACTCCCAGGTGTGCTATGGCCGTTAGGAACAACAGAGACGCCACAAGCTAAAGGAAGAAAACACAGACCAGACATGAGAATAAATCATGTTATTCTATTAAAAAATTGCATTAACTTCCTAGGACCCGGCGTCCACATATGTGGACATCACATTTTGTTTTGTCTAGACCAAAATACTAAATTTTGCTCTACAATGGCCTGATATCCACCTACGAGGACATTATACTGCCACTGTTCTATCGAAATTTAAAACAAACATCCTCATATGTGAATCTCATTTATCTTAGAAACAAAAAGCAGGTAAAAAAAATAAAATAAATAAAAATCTGGTAATTCTTTGTTTTTACATTCATCAGGTGCCAATCAGCCCAAATAGCAAAGAGAAATTAAAAGTGCATGACATGAAAAAGTTCGGGTCTTAGGAAGTTAAAGGACTGTTATTAGTTGGAGTTCATGTACTGTTATTCCATATGTAATGCAAAAGATTCTATAATACCCTTAAAAACATACTTAAACTAGTTGAACTAAGTAAAATAGTGATTGAAATTCTCATTAGATTATTGACAATTTACTGTTTATTTTTGATTATATCAACTGTAAAATGGATTTTTATATGTATCTGAATATAAAGTTAATTGAGTCACCTTTTTGTTGTATTGTGTAACCCATGTGAAATACAGGGCTGCAAAATCCCTTTTTGTAATCTAAGGCTATAGCCTGTTATTGTCACAAGGGGGCGCTGTGATGCAGTCTTGTGTTCTGACGACCTTGTGTCTAGTGCACAGGAAGTATTACCTCTCTCTTCCTGTGAGATTTTCCCTCTGATGGCGGTCAAGTACGTGTCGGAGCGCATGGAAAAAGTATCTTGGTGTGCAATACTGCAACCCGGTTAATGAGACCAGATTGTTTTACGTATAAATGCTAATAAGGTACTCTTTTATTAGGCCCCGAACTCTGACCACAAAGGGAATAACGTCTGTCAAGTTATTTGTGTCTGAAAATCCCGGTGAGTCACGTGCTTTCGTTAGCTACCTGTTAAGTTAGATAATGTATTTCACTAGCCGATTCAGCTCAGAAACCTTTGAACAAAAACCAATCGGGAGCTATGAGAATCTGGCGTGTTGTTTCACTTCTCCTGTTGTTCTTTACAGTGTGTTATAAGTGTTGAATGCTTTGAGCTAAACGATGCCGATGCTAGATGCGATGCTAGCTGCTAATAGCTGTTAGCCACCCCACCCCGCTGAAGCCATATTCCGATCGGGGAGGTATTCAAGTAGAAGCAATAGCTCTGTTTATATTAGAATGGTTATGTCTTAATAGATATGAGCATATTTCAAGTTTAATAGTATTTGCACTGAATTAAGTTACATTTGCTTGTAAGCCTTAAGGATGAATGTCGCTTTCATTGCTATGACTGTTTACATTACAGTTTAAGCTGCTGATGTTCTTTGTTGTGATGTAATTTTGATAAAATTGTTGATACTGGTACAAACAAGTTACTGTAACTCTTGTAACTTGGTAAAGCTAAAGGGAACGCCATTTGTGATTAATACATTTGGAAAAGAAGTTAATGAGCTCATGTTAAGAACACAAAATGGGAAAAGAAATTGATTGTTCTGCACTGTTTGTGTAGATTGGTTTTTTTGAACTACTAGAAGGATTCTGGAGAACCACTGACGGCGAGAACAGCCCAAATGAGATCCTGGATGATCGTGAAATGGTGTGGCCAGCCATGCGATCGGATTGTGGGATTTGCCTGAGAAACTGATTCAAGCAACCCTGGATTACAGATAAGCCCTATGCACTACTTTTCCTACCCGGATAATAGGGTTTGCACACTGACAATTCCCCTACAGTACACCTGTTTGGGTTTTCAACGACTTTAAAGGACAATTCAGACTGGACAATTCAAACTTCACAACAGGAACACTTTAATCTGTTTTCATTCATTCCAAAGAGCTCTGATACTGTTCAGTATAAATCTTCCATTTAAATGTCTTTATTTTGTTTTGTTTTACATGTATTCACCTTTAAAAATGCACTATTAGTGTGCAATTTGGGTTATTGTGTTGTATATGTGTATAAATGGTACTGAGGCAATAAAGGTCCCAGTTATTCACTTCCAAGCCAACTCCTTTTGTGAGTCTCCAAAACAAAACCTCCTCCTGAACCTAGAAAGATGTCTAGGGTCTCTATTTGAAGTGAGAGTGTACTGGTCCTGAGTAGAGGCGCTACACAAAACGTGGCGAGCCAGCCAGGAGGTTTAATTCCTTTTATTTTGGAAGTTGAGCAACTGGTGCTTTCATGCCTTTTGGGTCAAATCATTACAATTGTCCATGATATTCTGGGTTGGAGCAATAAGACAACATGGATGTAATCCAAAGTGAAGGTGTCAAAGTACCTAACTCTGTCCTAGTAGGAGGGTTAACAGGCGATGAGGTTGACAATGAGGTTATTGATTACTTAGGGCAGTTTGGTTCTATTGGAAGAGTAATCAAAGTAACTAGCACAGAGGCACAGTTTAAAAACACAGCCATTGTGGAGTTCCAATCAGGTGAACCAGTCCAGTTCCTTAAGGATAGCTTGCCTTGCAAAAGACAAAGCCGTAACTCAAGTGTTGTCCATCATATCCAGCTTCTGTCTGCGCTGTATGCTGCAGACAGGGGTTCATGTTTAACCCATTCTTACCTAACTGAACTGAAAGGGCTTGCTAAACTGAGTGGTGCAGATTTTGAGAAGGTTTTACTAGATGAGCTGGCCAGAATGAAGAAGTCCACTGAGAGTGATCCCGCAGTTGGACCAAATGTAACAGTGCCTAATCAGAATCTGCAGCTCACTAGTGACACAGACCAAGATGAGCCAGCCATCATAGAGCATCAAAGTTCTCTTAAACTGGGCAGTGATTTAACCCACTTGCCTGAGCATGACTCTCACTCATCCTCTCCAAGTGTAGAAGTGACTCCCTCGCACAGAAAAACCACTATCTACTTACCACCTGAACAGCTCACTACACCTGAAGTACAGAGAGTAGTAGTTGAGCATGTCATTAAGAACAATGAAATGCCTTCTCAAGGTCATGCAAAGCTCAGGCCCTTCTCGGGGAAAACCCCTTGCTCTACTTTCGAAGCTGATTATGATACGTGGCGCAACAATGTTGAATTCCACCTCATAGATTGTACCATATCTGACAAACATATGGTAAGGAAAATAGTTGAGAGCCTTCTTCCACCAGCTGCTAACATTGTAAAGCACCTTGGTCATAACGCTTCTCCCCATGACTATCTCAGCCTTCTTGACTCAGCGTATGGTACTGTTGATGATGGGGATGAGCTTTTTGCCAAATTCCTGAGCACAAACCAGAACTCAGGTGAAAAGCCTTCTGCCTATTTACAGCGGTTGCAGATAACCCTGAGTAAAGTCATTAAAAGAGGTGGCATCACTACAAATGATTCAGATCGCCAACTGCTTAAACAGTTTTGTAGAGGTTGCTGGAACAACAGCTTGATCACAACCTTGCAGCTTGAGCAGAAGAAGGACAAGCCACCTTCATTTCCAGAGTTGCTCCTCATGCTACGTACTGAGGAGGACCGGCAAGCAGCAAAGTCCAGCCGAATGAAACAGCACTTAGGCATTTCTAAACCTAAGGCACATTTGAACTCCCTTGAAGTAGGAGAGTATGTCACTGATGATACAGACGTATCAGCTGTTAATGATAGGCTAGTGCCTTTTGATGCACATAAGTTAGAAAGGAAACTTGCAAAGCTACAAGCCCAAGTGGCTTCACTGAAAGCATCAGCTATTGACAGTTCAAGCCAGAACTCTGACAAGCCAAATAAGAAAACCAAACCTAAGTTCAAGATTCTTCCTAAAGAGAAATCTGACCCAAGTGAGACTAAGCCCACTAAGAAGCCACGCCCATGGTACTGCTTCAGGTGCGGCGAGGATGGTCATATTGCTCCCTCTTGCAGCAATGAACCAAACCCTGAACTAGTTGAAATGAAACGTAAGGAGTTCAACCAAAAACTACAAGTCTGGGAGGAACAGAATATGTCAGCTTTAAACTAAAATCAGTTTCTGGGGAGGGACTACCAGGAACTGAAAGTAATCATGAACGTCCCAAACCGGATCCTCAGAGCAAAGCATCTTCTCTCTCTCGTGCAGCACGACCCCAGATTAGGTTACCCAAGGGACTTGTAGGACAGAAATGTACAGCAAATGTTACCGTGTCGGGAGTCAATTGCAGTTGTCTCCTTGACACTGGGTCTCAAGTGACCACAGTGTCCGCTTCATTTTACAACACCAATCTTTCAGAACATCCCATTCAGCCTATCAGTGGCCTGGATGTTGAGGCTGCTAGTGGCCAAAATGTTCCTTACTTGGGATACATACCCATCAGCCTTAAGTTTCCAAAAAGCTTTATTGAAACTGAGCCTGAGGTTTCTAGCCTTGCTTTAGTAGTACCTGACTTACGCTCTAACTGTGACTTGCCTGTGCTGATTGGGACAAATGCACTTGATGTTCTGTACGACGAATATTGTCAAGGTAAAGATCCCAATGATTTGTCGTCGGTCTATGGCTACAGGCAGATCCTCCGTACACTCAAGGTCAGGAGAGAGATAAACCTAGCCGGAAACGATGGCTTTGTAACTCTTAAGGGCAAGGTGCAACACGTAGTACCAGCTCAAGGGAGGGTCCTCCTTGAAGGCTGTGTCAGATCCAGCAGTGCTGGTGAATGTGCCATTGTTGAACAGCCAACGACATCCACCTTACCAGGGGGAATTTTTGTGGAGTGCTGTCTTGTCACTTTGCCCAAGAAGCATCCTCATAGGTTACCTATATGGGTGAGAAATGAAACTGAGCATGACGTAACACTGCCTTCTAGATGTGTCATTGCAGAGCTCCATAGTCCTGCAAAGATATATGACGAATCACCCATTTCAACCAAAAATGATGACACTGTGAAATGTTGTAATGTTACTGCACAGCCAGTTGATGAACCTGCTCACCCAGATTTGACATTTGACTTTGGCAATTCTCCCCTCCCGCAGGAGTGGAAAGAGAGGGTTACCCAGCGTCTAAGTGCCTATGCTGATGTTTTTGCCCAGCATGATTTGGATCTTGGACATGTATCTAAAGTGAAACATCACATAAACTTAAAGGAAGAAGCACCCTTTAAGCAAAAGTCCAGGCCAATCCACCCAAATGATTATGAAGCTGTGAGGAAGCACTTGCAAGCACTCCTTGATGCAGGAGTAATCCGTGAATCAGAGTCCCCTTATGCTTCACCGATTGTGGTGGTTAAAAAGAAGAATGGAGAGGTCCGTCTTTGTATTGATTATCGTAAGCTCAATGCGTTAACAATACGAGATGCGTACGCACTTCCAAACCTTGAAGAGGCTTTCTCAGCCCTTGCTGGATCCAAATGGTTTTCAGTAATGGATCTCAAGTCTGGTTATTACCAGATTGAGATGGAGGAATGTGATAAGCCCAAGACAGCTTTTGTGTGCCCCTTGGGATTTTACGAGTTTAACCGTATGCCCCAGGGGATCACCAACGCTCCCAGCACCTTCCAGCGCTTAATGGAACGGTGTATGGGCAGCCTCAATCTGAAAGAAGTTCTGGTGTTCATAGATGACATCATCGTGTTCTCCAGCACTTTGGAGGAACATGAAACCAGGCTTCTACGTGTCCTTCAGCAACTGAGAGAATATGGGTTGAAACTTTCTCCCAAAAAGTGCTCCTCCTTCCAAAGTTCTGTGCGATACCTAGGACACATCGTGTCTACCAAAGGTGTAGAGACCGATCCTGAGAAGGTCAGAGCTCTCAAAACCTGGCCAAGACCCCAGACGCTCAGTGACCTCAAGTCTTTCCTAGGCTTTGCAGGGTACTATCGACGGTTTGTGAAGGACTATTCAAAAATTGCCAAACCCCTGAATGATCTTACTAAAGGCTACCCACCATACAGGAAGGGCAGAAAGGTGACACCCGGTCCTAGCGGATACTTGAACCCTAAAGAGCCTCTTTCCAGCCGTTGGACACCTGCTTGTCAGGAAGCTTTTGGGGTAATCATAGAGAGACTGACATCAGCTCCGGTGCTTGGATATGCCAACCCAAAATTACCATACATCCTCCATACTGATGCGAGCACCTCTGGGTTAGGGGCAGCCTTGTATCAAGAACAGGATGGTGAAGTGAGGGTTATTGCCTACGCAAGTAGAGGACTTTCACCCAGTGAAAAGCGGTATCCAGCTCATAAACTGGAATTTCTTGCATTAAAGTGGTCCATTGTAGAGAAGTTCCAAGATTATCTCTACGGGAACACATTCACGGTTTTAACAGACAACAACCCATTGACCTATGTTTTGAAGTCAGCCAAGCTCGATGCTGCCAGCTACCGCTGGTTGGCCGCTCTCTCCACCTTCGACTTTAATATTAAGTATCGTGCTGGTAAGAGCAATCAAGATGCAGATGGCCTCTCTAGGCGGCCACACGATACTGTGGATGATGACTATGCTTCTCTTGAAGAAAAAGAGCGAATGAAACAATTCGCTTCCCATCATCTCTCTTCATCTCCCAACAGACAAGATGTGACAGCTGACACATTCAGTGTCTTGTGCCACCGTCATCTCTTAGGTGAATCTGACAATAGCCTACCTTCTATCACTTTGGTAGAGTCCCTTGCTCTACATACCGATGCGGTGCCAGACGTCTACGCAGATGATGGAACATTAGGTTGTTCTGTCATACCTACCTATAGTGAGGTAGAACTCCAACAGCATCAGAGGTCTGACCCAATTATTGGGTATGTGGTCAACATGTTAGAAAATGGAGGTGAAGCAAATTCCAATCCTAACTCTGCATCCTTAGAGCTTAAACTAATGCTCAAAGAGTGGAAACGTTTGGAACTGAAAAATGGTCTCCTCTACAGAACCCGCAAATCAGGTGAAAATGTCACCTTTCAGCTTGTCGTCCCTGAGTCTTTAAGGTCCACCATTCTCACTTGCCTTCATGACGACATGGGGCATATGGGTTTGGAAAGAACCCTCGACTTGGTTAGGTCAAGATTTTATTGGCCTAAAATGGCAACTGATGTAGAGAGAAAGATTAAGTCTTGCGGACGTTGTGTTAGAAGGAAGACCCTTCCTGAAAGAGCAGCACCTCTTGTGAGTATCCAAACAACCCGTCCCATGGAACTCGTATGCATGGACTATTTATCCTTGGAGCCTGACAGTCACAACACCAAAGACATTCTGGTCATAACTGATCATTTCACCAAATACGCTGTTGCTATGCCAACAAAAGACCAAAAGGCTACAACAGTTGCGAAGTGTCTTTGGGAGCAGTTTCTGGTGCATTATGGTTTTCCTGAGCGCCTGCTTAGTGATCAGGGCAGGGATTTTGAGTCCCAACTCATTAAAGAGCTCTGTGCCCTAGCTGGTATCACGAAGGTGCGCACCAGTCCTTATCATCCACGGGGAAACCCAGTTGAACGGTTCAACCGAACTCTTCTTGGCATGTTAGGAACTCTACGAGACAAAGAGAAAACTCATTGGCGCGATTATGTGAAACCACTAACTCACGCCTATAATTGCACCAAGAACGAGACCACTGGGTTTAGCCCATACGAGTTAATGTTTGGTCGCCAGCCGAGGCTTCCCGTGGATATTGCATTCTGCCTGCCAGTTAAAGATGGCTCTCCTACATCTCACTCTCAGTATGTGAGAGCTCTGAAGGCTCGCCTTCAAGAGAGCTATCAGATCGCTGCCAAAAACTCTCAGAAGGTTGCTGAACGGAATAAACGCCGTTTTGACAAAACTGTCAGGGAGTCAACTTTGGAGAAAGGTGATCAAGTGCTAGTGCGGAACCTGCGACTTCGGAATAAACACAAACTTGCAGATAAGTGGGAGTCAACCATGTACAGAGTGGTGGAAAAGATGGTAGACCTACCTGTGTATGTTGTACAGCCTATGAATGGAGATGGTCCTATTCGAACTCTTCACAGGGATCTCTTACTCCCTTGTGGTGACTTATCTGAAGCTGAGGAAGTTGACCAGGTCAAGCCAAAGAGTTGCAGGCCAAGAACGAGGCGCAGTCAGCCTCTGTTACTGGAGGAGCAATCAGAATCTGAAGATGACTCACCTATCTATCCTAGGCAGTCTTCTGTCATTCCTGGAAAGTTGGTTCAGGTGTTTGAAATCCCGAAGAGACGACAGCAAACAGGAAAAACAGTACCGGAGGGTAGTTGTATACCAGCTACGCCAGCAGACTGTGTAAACCCTCAGCCTCAGGATGACCCTTGCAGAGGCAGCTCCCCTTTGCTGCCTGCAGAGCCTGTAGGGGTACCTCCTGAAGTAGCTGAAGGAGAGGAGCCAGATGTTGTGGCTGAGCAACACCCTACTGAAGACGATGTAACTTTACCAACTATGACTAATCAAAAATCAGCTGTGGCTGAAGACAGCATTGATGTACCGTCCATTGATGTAGAGGCTCCTATAGCTATGGAAACCATTGATCTGAACCCACAAACCCCTGAGGTAGCTCTGGAGCATAAGGAAACTGTTGACAGTGCAGAAAAAAATGACCATGTTCGTAAGTCAGAAAGGACACGTCGACCACCAGGGCGCTTCCATTATCCTGAGTTGGGAAATCCCTTAATTTCCTTTGCGCAGAGCCTCATAGAGAGCTTTAACCAAGCACTTTATACGATAGGTGACTATGAGAGTTCATCTGTAGACCACAGCGTGACGCATGAAGGGGCTCATGCTGGGTCAAAGGGGGAGGGTGTAACCCATGTGAAATACAGGGCTGCAAAATCCCTTTTTGTAATCTAAGGCTATAGCCTGTTATTGTCACAAGGGGGCGCTGTGATGCAGTCTTGTGTTCTGACGACCTTGTGTCTAGTGCACGGGAAGTATTACCTCTCTCTTCCTGTGAGATTTTCCCTCTGATGGCGGTCAAGTACGTGTCGGAGCGCATGGAAAAAGTATCTTGGTGTGCAATACTGCAACCGGTTAATGAGACCAGATTGTTTTACGTATAAATGCTAATAAGGTACTCTTTTATTAGGCCCCGAACTCTGACCACAAAGGGAATAACGTCTGTCAAGTTATTTGTGTCTGAAAATCCCGGTGAGTCACGTGCTTTCGTTAGCTACCTGTTAAATTAGATAATGTATTTCACTAGCCGATTCAGCTCAGAAACCTTTGAACAAAAACCAATCGGGAGCTATGAGAATCTGGCGTGTTGTTTCACTTCTCCTGTTGTTCTTTACAGTGTGTTATAAGTGTTGAATGCTTTGAGCTAAACGATGCCGATGCTAGATGCGATGCTAGCTGCTAATAGCTGTTAGCCACCCCACCCCGCTGAAGCCATATTCCGATCGGGGAGGTATTCAAGTAGAAGCAATAGCTCTGTTTATATTAGAATGGTTATGTCTTAATAGATATGAGCATATTTCAAGTTTAATAGTATTTGCACTGAATTAAGTTACATTTGCTTGTAAGCCTTAAGGATGAATGTCGCTTTCATTGCTATGACTGTTTACATTACAGTTTAAGCTGCTGATGTTCTTTGTTGTGATGTAATTTTGATAAAATTGTTGATACTGGTACAAACAAGTTACTGTAACTCTTGTAACTTGGTAAAGCTAAAGGGAACGCCATTTGTGATTAATACATTTGGAAAAGAAGTTAATGAGCTCATGTTAAGAACACAAAATGGGAAAAGAAATTGATTGTTCTGCACTGTTTGTGTAGATTGGTTTTTTTGAACTACTAGAAGGATTCTGGAGAACCACTGACGGCGAGAACAGCCCAAATGAGATCCTGGATGATCGTGAAATGGTGTGGCCAGCCATGCGATCGGATTGTGGGATTTGCCTGAGAAACTGATTCAAGCAACCCTGGATTACAGATAAGCCCTATGCACTACTTTTCCTACCCGGATAATAGGGTTTGCACACTGACAATTCCCCTACAGTACACCTGTTTGGGTTTTCAACGACTTTAAAGGACAATTCAGACTGGACAATTCAAACTTCACAACAGGAACACTTTAATCTGTTTTCATTCATTCCAAAGAGCTCTGATACTGTTCAGTATAAATCTTCCATTTAAATGTCTTTATTTTGTTTTGTTTTACATGTATTCACCTTTAAAAATGCACTATTAGTGTGCAATTTGGGTTATTGTGTTGTATATGTGTATAAATGGTACTGAGGCAATAAAGGTCCCAGTTATTCACTTCCAAGCCAACTCCTTTTGTGAGTCTCCAAAACAAAACCTCCTCCTGAACCTAGAAAGATGTCTAGGGTCTCTATTTGAAGTGAGAGTGTACTGGTCCTGAGTAGAGGCGCTACAATTGTAATTGCAATACTCTCACTCACAGTATAACAAGCTGCAACTGCACTATGTGAATGTACCTTGGGAAGACTGTCCGAATTTGACATTTGCCACGTTTGGAGTAAAATGCCAATGGAAGAGACAGTGGCAATACACAGGAAAAAGCTGAAGAGAACTGAGTGCCACTGGACTGCTGCAAGGTTGGGGAGAGGAGACCGCAGGAGGGGGAGGACACATGGAGGAACACTGTTGTTTTAGTGTGGGAAATGAAATTGGGTTAAGGAGCCTGGAGAGAAAAACAACTGCCTTGGAGTGTAGAATTGAGAAAGTTTCTGGAGCACCGCAAAGAGGAGAGGTACACAAAAATGACAAAAATAAGTATAAATGCATTAATCCTACTAACACAGACACACATGCAATAAAGCTCATGAAGATCAGATAGTATTTTAAGCATGCGTTTCTGTTATTATCATCTTGTCCGGTTCACTTAGTGGGATGAGAAGTGATATATAAACTAGCAGACTATTATTATATTCAATTCAATTCAATTTTATTTATATAGCGCCAAATCACAACAAAAGTCGCCTCAAGGTGCTTCATAGATACAGAGAAAAACCCAACAATCATATGACCCCCTATGAGCAAGCACTTTGGCGACAGTGGGAAGGAAAAACTCCCTTTTAACAGGAAGAAACCTCTGGCAGAACCAGGCTCAGGGAGGGGCGGCCATCTGCTGCGACCGGTTGGGGTGAGAGAAGGAAGACAGGAAAGAAGACATGCTGTGGAAGAGAGACAGAGGTTAATAACAGATATGATTCAATGCAGAGAGGTCTGTTAATACATAGTGAGTGAGAAAGGTGACTGGAAAGGAAAAACTCAATGCATCATGGGAATCCCCCGGCAGCCTACATCTATTGTAGCATAACTAAGGGAGGATTCAGGGTCACCTGGTCCAGCCCTAACTATATGCTTTAGCAAAAAGGAAAGTTTTAAGCCTAATCTTAAAAGTAGAGATAGTGTCTGTCTCCCGAATCCAAACTGGAAGCTGGTTCCACAGAAGAGGGGCCTGAAAACTGAAGGCTCTCCCTCCCATTCTACTTTTAAATACTCTAGGAACAACATATGTTGGGGAAAGATGATTGAACTGAGTTGAACAGAATGCTGTAGAGGGCTTAAATAAGTAAGTGCCAACTCTAATAGATTATTGAGTTTCTTGTTCCTGATGTGTGGGGGATGTTTTACCAGGCACACCTGGTTACATGGGAAGAGACTCAATATCTAATAGACAATTAATGTTGTGTGAAGTGTGTGGCTGGTGGATGAAAGTGTTTTGAAATTCTAACTTCTAAATTTAGAATTCTTCATTCTAAATTCTCCTTTTTCCTTTTGAAATGATGTCATATTGCTGAAACTTAAGTATGCGGCACAAGAAGTTCTGCTATCAGCAATAAACATGAGGAGACTGACTGGACTGACAGTGGGGACTAGGGATGGGCACCGGTGTCCGGTGTCATGATGGCACCGGTTCTGACATAAACGGTAGTAACCAGACCGAAAAGCAGCGCACATTTCGGTGCTTTATTTCGGTGCTTTATTTCGGTGCTTTTTTTTCCTGAGCTGTGATACACTTCTAGCCAATCATTTTACGTTTCCGAGGATAGTAGGCAGGGCCAGGTACGTACGTTCTTTTAGAGCAGAGCTACAGATTAAAAATGCCCAAGGCGAAGCGGTCAAAGTCTGGCTGTACTTCACAGCAAAATATGCAAACTCAGCAGCCTGCAACAAGTGCTTTAAGCTGATACTGTGATACTGGTAACACCTCAAATCTGATGAAACACCAGGTGACGCATAGCGGTTTTTTTTAAAGGTGAGAAATGCGCCGTATTTGATAGCTTGCTGCGAGACCTCACACCGAGCACATCTACTGCGGGTGTGGTGCCTGTTATCGGACCCGGAGTTAGCAACATACCCAAAAACCCGAAGAGGAGAGTCCTGGCCCCTAGCCCTGCCAGTGTAGCAGAAATTATGAGAATGATGATGGCAGCAGCAGCCGTTCTTCTCTGCGTGAGTAGCTAATTTACGTTGAGTAGGCTAACCACGTTATTACATTAATGCACGTAAGGTGAACTAGCAAACATCATCATAGCTACATGCGGCTGTCTTCTTGTTTGATGGCAGATACTCCCTTCACCCTGGCCAAAAAGGCTAAAATGACCAAAGGAAAAAGAGGGAAACAGCCGAACATGAGAGGCTTTTGGACAAAGTTTGTGTTTTTTCCATTGTTTAAGCACTGCTTCCAGCCAAGAGTGATACCATATATGCCCCATAGCTGCAGAAAAGGCTAACATTGTTATCTTTTTACAAAAAAACAGCTGAACATGAGAGGTTTTTGGACCAATTTTGTGTTCTCCATTCTTTAAGCACCGGTTTGAGCACTGTTTGAGCACCGGCACCGTTTCAAAAGTACCGATTTGGCACCGGTATCGGATAAAACCTAAACGATACCCATCCCTAGTGGGGACAAATGTCCTCAAGATTGCACCTACTCCACCCAGACAGTGGGGGAAAGGGTGGATGTATGTATGTTTTTGTGTTTGTTTTTTTTTACAGGAGCAGGAAGATGACAGCGCCATACTAGGGTCGCATGAGCTTGTGGGCCATGCAGACTTAACTTTTCAGTTGCCAAATTCTGTGTGTACTTACCAGCAGTGTGTTATTCATGACATCATATTTACAATGCAAAGGTCACTGTGAGAAAGTGTGCAAACAGATGATGAAATGCACTGTGCTAACATCCATGTCACTTTTTCCACAGCAGATGGTTAATCATATGATTTAATCACATGATTTACAGCAGGACACACCACTGGATAATGTTTTTTTAACATAGGGATACAGGCCTGGAGCAGATCTACTCCAGGGGAGAAGCCCTGGAATTTTTTAAAGAGACAATGCACATATCTTCTTGTGCTTCTCTAATTGTGTTAAATTGACACATGGCAAGGAACATACGGCAAAAGAGGGTTTCTGGGGTAGTTTTCATTTTAAAATTACAGGTGCAGTGTTACGGAAGGAAATCATCCAAAAGGCACATCCAAAGTCAAAGTGAGAAGTAGGGACCATTTCCAACACAGCTGACAACAAGAGTATTTAAACTAGTGGTGTTTGATAGTGCATATTTTGGTATCGATCCAATACCAAGTAAATAGGGGCCAATATCGCTGATACCGATATCGATACCGATACTGATATCGGTACCTTTAAATAAAGAAGGTGGATGCGTCATTGAATTGCTAAATCTCAATTAATTTTCATGACCTTAAGTGTTCCCAGGGCATAATTAGGACAAATTTTATAATTAAATAGAAAATGCTTATCGAAAATGAATATGATCAATTTTTTTCTAGAAAAATCTTAAGTAAAAAGTGCAAACCAGTAAACAAACTAAAACAAACAAGTGCTGTTGAGAAACTATACAACAAAAATTACAATTAAAATTCTCAACAACAACAACAAGAACTGGTAAAAATATAAATGATATGTAAACAACTTAACAAGACCCAATGCGTCTAAGTCACGTCATGTGACGGCGCAACATTTAAACACAAAAGGGGAGCAATGTGTGTCTGCTCTGCGCTGATACAGGTGTGGCGAGTCTGGTGACCTGGCTGTTTCATCTTTGCCGAAACCACAGCATTGCAAACGAGAGTGGAACGTAAAGTAAAGAATCAATCTCACCACGCTAGTAATGATCCAATACCGATGCCGACTTGGTATCGATACTTGGATCGATCCGCCCACAACTCAGGGCTGTGCTGGGTTCGGGAGAGGCTCTGTCGGTCGTTTGCCCTGCGATGACTGCTCTCATCAAGCTTGGTTTTGTTGGTTTTTATTGAAGAATGTTAGCTACTGCTCACCGTTTGTCTGCAGGTTTTATTATAATTTTTGGTAGAGTCCCTTTCAAAACTGGTATCACTGGATGGTACAGCCATTCCATTCAAGTTGGATAGA
The DNA here is from genome assembly GCF_057381845.1 of Rhamphochromis longiceps. NCBI lineage: Eukaryota > Metazoa > Chordata > Actinopteri > Cichliformes > Cichlidae > Rhamphochromis > Rhamphochromis longiceps. Next base: position 18,564,528 of record NC_140569.1, read on the forward strand.
TAGTCCAGCGCAAAGGCGCAGTCTGTAAAATGAGTCATATATGTACTGATTGTGTATTTCATTGTGTAGCTGTTTTTCTGCATTTGTGCATTTGTGAACTAGCATGAAGTGTGGAAAGAGGGGAATGTTAATGCAATACTGAGAAACCTTTAGTGAAAACTAATCTTCAGTTAGGATGATTACAGTCCATAGGGGGAAAATTTAACAGCAAAAAGCTTTTTCAGAGAACTTGGAGCTCATGAAAGCAGGTTAACAAATGACCTGACAAAGAACAAAGGAATTAGGTTATAAAAACCACACATAAGAATTAAGCGAAGCAGATATAGCTGGAGAAAAAGGCACAGCTTAAAAAGAAAGCAAAACTAATTGCAAGATACAGGAGACAAATGACTAACGTAAAAAACACAGGGAAACAATAATTTGAAACGGGGAGACAAGAACTTTACAGAATGAAGAACACTGAATGAGCACATTGAGGAAACACTGAAGGAAAATGTAAAAGTTCTACAATCAGGACTACGGTAACTTTGTACTTTCCATATAGTTCGATGACTTTTTAGGATTTTCACCGAAACACCACAACTATAACAATTTCAGAATTTCCTTAAAAAGTTCAGAAAGCTTATTCAAACTCACATTTTTACAATACCCTTTGACACCAACAAGTCTGTGACAGGAGAGCGATGGAACCGCCCACATCTTAATGCTTTTATTTTTTTTTTTTTTTTTTTTTTTTTTTTTTTCTAAATGACATCAGAAACAGCAGTATGCGACATTACGTGATGGCAGAGCTTCAGTTCATCCTTTGTCATTTTTTTTTTTTTTTTTTTTTTTTTTTTTAATAAATAGGACAGGGGGAATGAATGAGAGAGAGAGGGGGAGAGAAAGAAAGAAAACCAAAGGGGAGAAGAGACGGTGAGAAGGGGGGGGAAGAGAGACAAAAAAAAAACAAAAAAAAAAAAAAACTCCTGGGTCACCTGTATGGAGAAAAAAAAAAAACAAACAAACAAACAAACAGAGGAGACAGCAAACAACAAAGAGCAACATAATAATAGAGAAAACAAAGCACCATCACAATAAACTAGCTAGTCATAGATATCAGTATTTACTAAGTAATAAACAATATTGTGCAGCACGCAAGATAGACAGCGCACAGTGTGCTTTGAGGCAGCAGCCAAGAAAGCTTTAGTCCGCGTCTGTGAATACCCATGTGTGCATACCTGTGTGGATCAGCATGCTTGCATTCCAAAGGTTTCTCCATGTAATGATCTGCTAGGGAGTGTGGGGGGGCCTCAGCCCCGTCCTCCAGGGTGTGAAGCGGGTATGGAGGAGATCAAAACTCCAGACATCCAGAGGCCCCCAGAACACAAAAGACCATGGAAGACCAACAGAGGGGCAGCCGCGCCACTGTTCCAGTAAGAGCTGAGGAGAGTCCCAGATGAGGGCTCACTCAGCAGCCGCGGAGCAGAAGCCAGGGGGGGTTGCAGTGACGCGCCCGTGAGCTCCGCCGGCCCCCAGCTGCGCCTGAGTGACCGAGCCCTAGGCCGAGAGGCCGGGGGCACCCCACCTCCAAAGGGGGCCCGAGCGAGCCCCAGGCCCCAGGCCCCGACAAGCGGCCGCCAAGGAGTGAGCCGGTGTGTACCCGGACGCCCACCCCCAGACACAAAGAACCACCAACACACCGACACCTGAGGGAGTCCGCCACCGGCAGGGGAAGTGGTGGTGGGTGGAGATAGGCCTCCAAACCTTGGAGGGCCTGAGGTGTCCCCAGAGAGGTGGCGTCTGATACCCAACCTGACATATAGACACAGACATACAGGCACACACAGACACAAACATCCATTCCCACCCTCATGCTCTCATATGCACTCACTCCACACTCAACCAACGTGGAGACAGACATAAAGAGACGCTGTACACACAATCACACTCCCCAAGCGTACTCTACAATCCGGGTCTAGGTACCCTTGCCCCTGGAGGGGGGAATTGCACCCAGACCCAGGTGGTGTTACCCTTTTCCCTGCGGTGGGGAGAGGCAGACCACCCCGACTCCGCAGCAGCAGGGAGGCCCCACACCCCAGACCGCAGTCGGACGGCCAACTCCTCCTACTAGCCCTCCCGCTCCAGCAGGCCGCAGAGAATGGGGGTGCTTTTAAACACTTATTTACGCTTGGTTGCTGTACACATCTACACACACCAACAACAATATCCTTCAGGACCTTGTTCGCCCTTATAGGCAGGGGAAGCGTGACAAGCTAATGCAGCTCGGGTGTGTCAGCCTCACCACAGCCATGCAACGAACCACGCCGGCTGCTTGTCCAGTGGCAACAGTGAAGCTGGTCTTCTCGACCGCATGGCAAGCGATGGTGGCGCACCACAGGCTTGGTCATGAGCCTGGGCTCACAGGCAGCTGGGCAGGCAGCTGACGCGCGCAGGACCACATCAGGAGAGCAGGAACACTGCCCCTGCCAGGCACCAGCCGCTCTCACCCGAAGAGTGGGGACAGATCCCAACAGTTTTGACCAATTGAAAGCACAAATTGATATATAATTCTCTGTAATGTTAAGGGAAGGTAAGTCTCTTTCAGGAAGTTGGTTACAGCTAACTGCTTGCAGACTGTGTTTTTCTGAATGAAAGAGATCCATGTACATGCTTATGGTTTGAACTGCTTGAGGCAATAAATGATTAGAAACTTGGATTCAGACTACATCCTTCTTTTACCCAAGATAAAAAGAATGCGCAACAAATGCTTCCATCAAAACACAACAAATGTGTTAACTGACAACAAATCCATGTGAAAGTACATAAACTACTTTTAATGTCATTTTGTCATTTTATACTGTGATTTTATTGTAATTTGATTCATATTTTATGTATTTAAAAATAACAGAAATTCTGTTTTTCCTGTAAATTCTGTAAAACTTTACAGTAAAGCACTTTTTTTTTACAGTATACAGTTAAACTTTTGAAACTAGAAGACAGCTACCTAAGCTATGAACTGAAACAACAATTTTTTATGAAGATGTCTTTATTAGATAGTATTTCTTACCTGTTTGCAGATGTAGAGCTTGGACAGTTGTTTTGTGTTTACATTTGCACTCTGACAGAGAGCCAGCAGGTGCCATGGGGCACAGAGCCACAGGAAACAAAGGGGGATCCATACAAGAACTGTCTGTTCCACACATAGTGGAAGGTCTGGGTCTGGTCGCTTCAGATATGAAACATTCTGAAGAACACATACAAACAAACACATATACATAACAAAGTCCTGCTGCCCTTCCAAGGGAACCATAAAGTGCAACTGATTAAGTCTCTGAAACCAGAAACTCTGAAACCAGAACGTTAATCATCTTCTTTTCTGCATATTTGGAAGAGGTCTTTCATAGTTGCTGTGACAAATAGAAATCATTACCTTCTTGTTTGTTTAATCTGTGTTGAATGGGTTGACACAATAACATGAACAGCTTTTTACCCTTTTTACACTTGCCTTAAACCTTTTGTCTCCAAAGTATAGGAAAGAAAGATCTTCAAAAAAACCACCACAAACTCCAATACCAACTTCAACATCAACATGTCCCTGACATGGTATTATGAGCTGCTATTATGTCTGTTTGCTGTCATTCTCAACATACCTTCCATACAATTTACTTTGTATGTTACTAGTCTGATATGTTTGTTTGGATTAATTCTTCAGTCTTTCTGCTTGTTTAACTCACCCAAAAAATGGACCCACAGTACTCCTCCAGAGCTGCCGCACACATGCTTTACAGTGATAGCTTCAGTCAACCTCAGCTGATCAGACAAGCCGACGCCTTTCACCCTCTGCCCCACTACTGCCGTGTTTTACTCAAATACTGCTGCTTTCTCCTCTGTCCACCCACAGCTTACTGACAATTGTAGGATGTGGCTGTAAGGGACTTTGATCCATGAGGTTTTTTAAGCAGAAAAAAAAGTTGCTTATTCCCTCTACAGAGAAACAACATTAATCCAACAGAGAGGTGCTGGATTAGCGTAGAGAATACAAGATTCGAATCTGTGCCTGGTTTCTACAAAAAGTACAGGCTTTCTAGTGAGTCAATGAGAACATTCAACCGATAAAGCAAAATCATTTAGAGAATCAAGCTTTGTAATTTGCGCAAATAAGCTCCTGAGAGAGGAAAAAAAAGTGAAGGACTTACATAAGTCTTACCATGCTCTTTTAACTGTGTTAGGGGGAAAACCTACTGAAAAGGGAAGGGGAGGGAGCATTTAGGGATTTGGAGGGAGTGGGGTCATTAGATCCCTTTTCCTGTTATTTTCTACATAAATATTTTAAAACAGTAAGGTTTTGAAAAGTACTCTAGTTCCACTTTGTCATAAGTACACATACAGTTGTGGTGAAAAACATACATAAACTCATCATTGATATGAATGTCATTGTAATCTTTCAAAAAAAAAGAAAAAACACCACAAACTTCAATACCAACTTCAACATCAACATGTCCCTGACATGGTATTATGAGCTGCTATTATGTCTGTTTGCTGTCATTCTCAACATACCTTCCAGACAAATTACTTTGTATGTTACTAGTCTGATATGTTCGTTTGAATTTACCTTAATTCTTCAGTCTCATAAGTCTCAGTTATGTAAGACTTTTCCCCTAACACACTTTTTGTCTTTTAATGATTTCTTTGAAGTCATCGTTTTCCAGGATGGAATGATTGTACAGCACACATACCGAGTACATGTCTACTAATATTTGGTCAAATATTGTAAGTTACACCTCAGGGTGACATTTTTGGTTGCTGTCAACAAGATTCTGGAGTAATTATGGCTGGATATTTGACCATCTTCTGGACAGAATTGGTAGAGTTTAAATGGGTGAGTTTCCTAGCATAGACCCGGTTTTAAGTGTAATCCACAAATTTTCAGTAAGGTTGAGGTTAGGGTTGGGAAGACCATTCCCGAAGCCTAATATTAGCCTGTTTTATCCATTCCAAAGCCAGTTTTAATAGATGGATGTAAATGGATGCAGAGGCCTGATCAGTATTAATTGATTTCATTATTTGATTTTTTTAGTTCCTGGATATGCATGTTTGTGGGAACCTGATCTTACACAGGCAAGATGTTTGCATGTTGCTGTCATATAAAAATACAAATAAGTGCACAATCATAAACTGATAACATTGTGTCAAAAAAAGAGTGTTTTTTTTATTTAAAACCAGTTAAGCATGATTTCAGAAATAAATTTTATTTTTCACACATAAAATGTGTTACATATACAATATGTTTTCCCTATGTTTTTCCCTATAAATACAATACATATGTCAGTGTTTCTTTACATAAACGTAAAATCCAGTCTTCACAATGTAACCTACAAATAAAACACATACACAGAAAATTGTGGCCGTAAATCTTCCCTAAAAAAACAGTATAAGTAGACATTATAAATTTGTGTTGCTTTCTAATGTTATCCCAGCATCTTTTGCCATGGCGTAGAAATGACCTTCCTTTTCAAGCAGGTTGCTCGGCGAATCAAATTCCACTACTTTTCCAGCATCAAGCACCATTACCCTGTTGGAAAGAAGCACAGGATTTAATAGTAGCCCACTGAGAAAAAACATTGTCATGAATTCCAAAAATTTCATCCAAAAATGTTAAGGGAAAAGGTATAACTCACCTAGAGCTGTCCATGATACTGTGCAGGCGGTGGGCGATGGTAAGGACTGTGCAGTCTGAGAACTCTTTGCGGATGGTGTTCTGAATCAGGTTGTCTGTCTCCAGGTCAACAGCTGCCGTGGCTTCATCCAGAATTAGGATACGTGACTTTCTCAGGAGTGCTCGAGCCAGACACAGCAGCTGCCTCTGCCCAACACTGGAAAGATTGTATTAAAGTATTGATATCTCAAGAGGGTTTATGCAAAAAGCACACAAGGAACTCATGTGTATATGAAAGTTTATGCATGCATGTTTTTTTGAAAATTGCATTAGGTTTAGACTAATGAAGTGTGGAAAAGGTATACATCTAAAGAATTTTGCAGCTTATGTGCCAACATTCCCTAGGTTTGAGTTTGAAGTCATCATCATTTTCAAATGACCACAGAGGCCGTATTGTTAATTTTATTACCCACCTGAGGTTTTCTCCTCCCTCTGCCACTTCATGCTGTAACCCTTCCTGCAGCCCTGATACATAGCTCTTTAGATGAGAGAGCTCCAGCGCTCTCCAAATCTCCTCATCGCTGAACTTGTCAAATGGATCCAGGTTCATCCTCAGTGACCCCGAGAACAAAACGGGATCCTGTGCACATGGGATTAAAAATGTCAGTGTATTTTTTTAATAATATACTTAATTCTTTGACAAGGTTATTGTCTATATTGATGTGTATACCTGTGGTATAATCGTGAGTCTGTTTCTCAGGTCATGCAGGCCTATTTTAGAGATATCTACATCATCAATGCGGATGTAACCTTCAGCAGCTTCAATAATTCTAAACAGGCAGTTGGTAAGACTTGATTTCCCAGCTCCTGTGCGACCGACAATACCGATCTGAATGCAGTGAGAGAAAACACATAAGATCAAAATAACAGCTGGCACATATTTGAAAAAAGTTTTCATAAACTGTTGTCACAACAGGTAAAGAAAAGGCATTAAACAATGCTGACTGTAGATAATTCCACAACATAAGGAGCTATATCTTGTTCTTTTATATGTTGTTGCAATACAGACTGTCTTTTCTAATGTGTACTTTGACTTCACTGTATTCAGGGTGTTCACATTGTGTCCACTTCACATTATCAGTATGTCATTTGACATTTTATCCTAAAGATAGGCTAGTTACATATTTGGATATCACAGTTGTTTATAGTATAGAGTGATGTACAACTAAAGACACAAGCTGACAGTTTACATTATTTTTTACTGTTTGTTTAAAATCAATTATTGTCATTACTGTTTGTTCTGTGGCTTTTTTTTTTTTGAGTAAATAATTAACAGACTGGACTGTAAAACATCAAAAAAACTAAAGTACAGAATGTCAGTGCTTTATAGGACAAAGTTACATTAAAATACAAATTATTTTTTTTCTAAACTCAACTAAAAATAAACTTAAAGTCTACCATCTGTAAGCTACACTTGAGAAACCGCTATTATTTTAGAAGCTAGTGATAGAGGAAAAAAACCAAGCTATAATTTAAGCAACCTCCATGCAAAAAACAAGAATTTTTATAGTATTTGAATCTGTATCTCGTGTGAAAAACATATTAGATATTGTTTTCTATATCTTGATCTATTTGATCTACGAGGTTACTCTGTAAATCATTAACATATTAATAAATCCTGCATGAACTTTATACATGCATGCTCTCTCTCTTTCACTTTGTCTCTCTTTCAGATACACACACACACAAACACGTACCTTCTCAGTGCTGTCGATGTCACAAGTGATTCCATGCAGCACTAAATCCAATTCGGGTCTGTAACGCACTTTGTAGTTCTCAAATTTCACTCTTCCTGCCTCTGGCCACTGCTGTGGGGGCCGAGTGTCAGTTACCCAGTCAGCCTGTAACAACAAACACAAACAGAATAAATGAATCTTAGCTAGTCTTGATAACGTCTGCATTATTATGCAGACGTTATCAAGACTAGCTAAGATAACCACTAGAATATATCTTTTCTTAAATTGAAGCACTCACATATACATACAAAGATATTATAGTAATATCAAAACCTACATAAACATGCATTAAGCAACAAAATTTCAACATTATAGTTGTATTTGAATTGCTACGTATTTAAACACTTATAACCTGTTATTGTAATGTACATAAGAATGTCATAATAAAACAAATGTTGCCAATACAAACAAAGTCAAATTTCTAACATAGTTTATTTAAATATATATGGCATGTTATATAAGTCTGACCTATTAAAAGATTGTCATTATTTGACCTTGAAGAAGAGATCCAGAGTAACTTGATATTTAGAGTCCCCATTATTCATTCCCTATATATCTAAATGTTGTCAGCACAATCAATGGCAGTAGCTGTGGTGTTTATATGGTAGTATTATATGTTGACCATATACACCAAAGATTCTAAGGCTTTTTGTCCATTTTCAACCAATAAATCATTGAGTTGTCCTTGAAGACCCTGGTGGCCGTAAGCCATATTTGAGTGGATTGTTAACATGATCCCACTGTAAACTCAAACAACAAAGTTTAATCAAAATTCAGTCAAAACTTCCCAGCTGTCATGTTTACAGACAGAACGGCAAGCATGTAAATGCTACAAAAACACATAACCTCTTTGGCGAAGGTAACAATGTGTCACTACTCAAGATCAGCAGCTAAAGCCCAGTGTACGTGTACGATATTGTACTAAATTGTATTATTATTATTATTATGTTTTTATCCCCGTTGCATTGTGGTGCTTACAATCAACTAACAACCTGAAGGAATCTTGAAATTCATGCCTTATTAAGATAACAGTAGAGTTTCATCTAATAAAGAGAATTGTCATTAAAAATCTTCTACATACCTCATTCTCAAGCTCAGTATATTCACTCACTCTCTCCACAGCTACAATATTGGTCTCCAGCTCTGAGGTCATCCTAACCAACCAGTTGAGGGTCTGGGTTACCTGCAGAACAGTGTAGAATAGACGTCAGTGTTTAAATTATTGCTGGATTTTAGTATTACCAAATACATAAACAGTGATGAAATAATGATAAAGGTATGAGTGTTTTAATGGCTCACATTAAGGGCATATGATATAGACAAGCCAACCAGGCCACTGTCAATAGAATCTCTGGAAATGACAGCAAACAGAGCAGAAAAAAACACCACCAGGTTTCCAACAAACTCCAGACGTATGGCCAGCCATCTGTTGAGTAAACAAGTGAGTGAAATGTCTAACAGTGAAATGTTAGGGTCAGTTTTATGAGCAATTTACATCACATGCTTCTCTGTGTTTGCAGGTACACCGTTGAATATCTGACCTGTTAGACACAATCCACGGGTAGACGCTTTTGAGGTTTTCATCTATAGTTACTTCATTGTGTTTAAGAAACCTTTCTTGATGCCTGTAGGCTCTTATCACTGACAGGCCGGACACCGTCTCACCAAAGTGAGAGTATATCGGTGAGCGAGACACAGAGTCCAGTCGCCGCAGCTGTCTTGAAGTGGCGACATAAATGCGCTGGGTGTAGAGAGAAAGACAAAACAACATTAGTTTCCTATTCTTAGTTAGTTAGGCAAATCTTCTTCTTCTTTCGGCTTACCTGTACAAAGAAGTAGATCACTGCCAAAGGAATGATGACTATGGCAAAGAAAGGGGTTGCCAGGCAGATGACAAATAGCGTCCCCAGTACACCCAGAAAACAGAGGAGCCAGGAGCGGACGGAATTAGGAATGGCCTCATCTATAGTAAAAATATCCTTTAGGATAATAGTTGGAAAGTTAGTATTTATTAAAACACAAGTCAAGTACATTTTTATCAATAAAGTGCATGTAAAAAAATCAAAAGTAATATTAAAAATGGTGAAATTATAAGAGCAAAAAAAGTGTTAAATAACACAACAAAACACAATACCTGCTGAAATGAGGAACTTGGTGCAAATGTCAATAAAAGGAGGTGTTTTTTGTGTTTTTTTAATGGTTTATCCACCAACTTTTTTGTGTACTTTGAAATTTGAGGCAAAGTTGGTATATAAATATATATCAAAAGCTAATTAAATTTTTTGTTGATAAATAGAATATAGTAAGATCAAACTGGTCAAAGACTACTCAGCACACTGGAAGAGAGAAGGTTCTAGAGCTAGATGAGAGGATGACGTCCTAAAAGCAAAGGTTTTGTAAAAGAGTTTAAAATAAGTTTTCACAGCATGAAAGTGTTTTTACAACTGGAGCTGCATCATGGCGATCATAGCGGGTGGGTAAAACAAGATAAGAACACAAGACCTTTGGTTTTTGTTAGACGGGTTAGATATAAACCCTGTTATATAAACTGAACTATGACTCATAACACTGCTTTCAAGCTACTCAGAATACATTAAAATAATCTAATCCTGATTTTTTTTTTACTCTAGTTTCTACTAACACCTGTACCAATTCCAGACAGACCAGGGTACATTCTTGTATACTTGAGGAGGCATTTGGGAAGGACTGTATGCAAAGGTTTAAGCAGAACTGGGGAACATTCCACTTCTATTAATTTTGAAAAATGGAATTAAAAAATAATTGCATCTTGTACTTGTAAACATAATAATGAAATCTAGAAAAGGAATGATTAAAAAGTGAAATACAAATGCTACCTTTGCAAAGCGGTTGACCACTCTTCCAATAGGTGTGGTGTCAAAGAAAACCATGGGAACTCGCAGGATGTTGTTAAGCAGTTTTGAATGCAGGATACGAGATGCATCGACAGAAGCATTTGCTAGGAGCAGTGTGCCGACGAACACTAAGAGACCTGCAGCAAAGGTAGGAGGGTTTCTAAATTATTCTATACTCTTCACAAAGAAAAATCCACTTTGAATGGAACATTAAACATAAGACTCAAGTGTGCTTTTTATGCCATTTGCAACAATTACTTGTACAAATTCTAACTGTCTAAAGTTAACTGGATTGGACCAAGTTTGAAAAATCAAATATTCCTAATGACAAAGTTTAGCTTGTAAAAAAGGGACAAATAAAATGACGAGGTACAAAATTTCAATGTACACCCGAGTCTGTCTGTCTTATGCAGAGACAGTTACCTTTGTACATCTTAAAACACGATCCACTAGTTACTGCTGAAAATATACCCCTGCATTTAATAATTCAGGGAATAATTACTGTAGTTGTGTTCTCTTTTATTCTGAACAAAAAAAAAACAAACACACACACTCACAGACACCCACTCTAAACCCTCTTTACACTAATTACCTGTTAGCTAAATACTTAAAGTTCCTAAAATTAGGCCCCATGTTAGCACAAGCATTATTCTGAAATGTTGAATAGGGCTACATCAATTTAGCTTTTTCTTTTATGGTTTTAACATCACTGAATTTGAAATGAGATATTTTATGATTTAAGTACTTGAAGAACTGCAAGCCTTCAAGTTCTACCACAATTTGCAATTTGCAAATTTTATACACATCATTGAATAATATTTTAAGTCCAGAATATCCCAATAACTGTCTACTGGAAAAACCCAAGTATATCTACAAGCATAAGGTAAGCATATGATTGTACAGTATAAGATAAGCATAAGATATTATTGAGAAACAGATTAACTATTTAAATTGTTATAAAATGAGTTGCATATCGACTGGACACAATGTTTCTTTATTATTTTAATATCCAGTCAAACAGAAAGAAAATCTTTACGCAGTATAAAAAATACTGTTAAAGTGCAAATAAAGAAAGAACAAGAACATGCTATAGAAATTATGTGTTACGTGCTGTTCCCTTGTGTTTGCTTCCTCTTTCTTCTCTCGTCCTCTGTGCTCTTCTCTCACCTTTTTCACTTATGTACTTACTCCTACTTTCACAGATGCGTCTGCCACTGAGCTTCTATTTAGAGGAAAAGGCTCTTGCTATCCTTCGCCCAGCCCAAGCAGCTTTTTAGCATCTTTCCTATTTTCCTCTAGTTTCTTATACTATGAGTAGTTTAGAGACGGAAATTCCAGGTCTCTCGCCCCATTGTGTTGCTTCCACATCTTTGTTTCTTTCGGCCAGGCCTCCGGACATTTAGTTTATTTTATTTTCTGTTCAAATAACACAGCTGTTAGTGAGAAACTGAATCTCAGGTGTGGCATCCTCTGTGTGTATCACAGTTACTGAGATAAGTTGAAGCCTTTATATGAGTTAGATTATTAAATGAGAAAATGAACAGACATACGGTCTGTATAGCCCACTTAATAACATATCATATATCTTGAGAAGAAGCCATTGGAGATCAAGAAATGAAGCTGGGGGCAGTTGTCATGGCAACTTGATCTGATCATAGCATGGCTGTAGGAAGAAAACGGTCTTTGATAGGGGCAACAAGACCACAGGATTTAAAATTGAATACCCAAATGACTCACAGCTTTAATACTCTATGATTTGATTGCCTTATTACTTACATTACTGAAAGCTTTGCATTGTCCATAGACTGATGATAAGCTAACTGTCATGGGTTTTTAAGAATTAAGAATCAGTATGTGGGAAAATCAAATATAACAAAATTTGAGTGGTTGAGCTTTGTTCATCTCACGGGACTTCTTCCCGTGAGAAGTCACATGTTATATGTTTGACTGATGGGAAGACCTATGTGCAAGAAAGAAAGAGTAGTAATTAATATGGCTGTCTACGCATGTGTTAGGATCCTAGATTTTTGGGCCATGTGCTTTAAGTTTGATGGTTTTGGCTTTGAATTTTATTTCTGTTTTGTGAAGTTTTTATGTTCTTGTCCTAATGTTTTCTCTCTTTTGAGTTTAATCTTATTTCCCTTGAGCTCCCAAGTTTTGTTATTTATATTCTTAGTCCTTAGTTCTGTAACTATCTCAATCTCATCTTCTGTCCTTGTCTGTGTTTTGGTTTGGTCTGTGTATAGTTCACAGGTTTTTGTCAAGGTCATAGTGTATACCTGTTTATGTTCTTAGTTTATAATATTTTGCTGTCAGGCAATATTTCCTGTCTTATTTTAATGGTCCCTTGTCTCTTTTGCGCTATGTTAAGTTTTGCTTACTGTCTTCGGTCACTTAGATTCCTCTCAGCCTTGATTCCTTGCTGTGTACTTATTGTCTGAGTCTCCCTCTGGTCTTTGTCACATCAACTAGCTTTCCCTATGTGCATGCTCTGGTTGTTTGTAACCAGTAAGTGTCTGATTCACGTTTAGCTTGTGCTTTGGTAGTTTTGTATTTTTCTCCCTGAGTTCCCGGTAATAAAACTGTTCAGAGATTAGTCCTGTCTCTGTATCTGCAATTCGGGTCCGCTCTCTGCCAGCCACAGACTGACACATGACAGCATGAGCCCCAAAAACTCTTGATCACTATAAGTCTGCAAAGAAATTTCTCAAAATATTTACTCAAATTTACTCATTTATACCCATCTAGTTCTTAAATATGACCTCCTGATAAAAACTATAGCACATATAAAAATATACAAAACTGGATGTTTAGGTTGTATCTAAACCATGATAATAATGATTTAATAATTTAATAATGATCCCAAATTTTACGGTGGGGAATTTTTCTTTCTCCAAGACATACAGTTCCTTGAACTTAATTAACATGAAAATATTTGCAAATAGAAAAGGATTCAGTGTTCAGTTACCCTGAGCCACTCCAAGAGCTCCGAACACTCCCACCCTTGTGTCCCTCTTCCAGGAAGGGTATGTCATGTTGTAGTACTCCACAGAATCACTGGTCCAGTCACTCAGCCACAAATTCTGACCGATGAAAGCAGCGTTTTGGATGAAGTAAATCACGAAAACCATGGCAGAATATCCCCAGCCCATGGCTCGCAGGTACTGCAGGAACACTGCAAGCTTCACCTGGAAATCAGCGCGAGACGGCACTCAGGAAACAGGCTATCATTTGTTGTAATCTTGTGCTATTTGTAGAAAAACATTGTGTTACCTGTCCTGTTTCCATAGTTTCCTTCTCTATAAGCTTCTGGCCTTTCTTTGGTTCATCAGCATTTGCAGATTTTTTAATGGAAGTATTTCTTCTTAATCTGACACTAAAAAAGGTGAGAAAAATGATCTGGTAAAACATGATTAAATTATTATATATTGTCCATATGTGTTGCACATTCTGCTAAAGGTGCTATTTGAGACAAGCTGTTTCCCTGGTTTAATCTGCAACTTTAACAAGCTCGAACCTGCCATTGCGCTGGCTGCGGCGGATGCTGTTTTCTCGCTTAAGTGTAAGTGATACAGTGTCCTCCAAAGCACCGTCAGGTTGGGCATCGTCTCCACCTGGGATGAGCTCAAAGTCTTCTGCGTCCTGGCCCTCACCTAAATTAACAATATACATGGTGTTTTACATATGTGGCAGTAATTTATGGTATTTGGGTCAATATGTGAACAACATCAACACAAAGTATCCTTAAAAGATGAGAAAAGAAATGTAATTAATTAATTCATATTTGTGATGTATAATTTTAGCATAGATTTTGGTTGTAAAACTAACAAAACAAGCAATGTGTGCAGATCATATTCCTAATATACTAAGAAAAGGTTGCAATCACCTGTTTCTGAATTTCTCTGATTGCTCTGCTCAGTGGCATATGTGTCGAGAAACTTAGAAAAAGCTCCTCCACTGGCACGAAGGGTTTCATAGGATCCAACTTCAGAAATGACTCCATTCTCCAAAACCACTATTTCATCCACGTATGGCAGGAAGCTTATGCCATGAGTCACCAGGATACGAGTCTGTATGGTCAGAGATATATGAGACTGAAGTTTGAAATCACAAATTACTTAAGCCAAATAAATAAAAATATTCATATGTACTGTATTGTATCGGCTATCAGATAAAGAAGGTGTCACAGAAGTAGTAATAAAGCATATTAATTAAATTTAAAGTAGGCATTAATAAATATGTTGAATGAGATAGTTATTATTATTATTTTACCATAAGAATAAATATACCTAAATTCAGTTGAATCAGTTTAAGTTTAGTTTCACTCGACAATTATTAGAAGAATTAAATATACACCCAACAATATTTTAAAAAATTTAACAAAACATCCAAACTTTTTTATCAAATGGTATTTTAGAAAAATTATAAAATAGTGCATATGTTAAAAAAAATTCACAAATACACTATTTTAAAACTGAAAGAAAACAAATTGCAGTTCATAGATTGAATTCACAACAGTTGGTTTAATCATTTAAAATCATTTAAAAAGTTATCAAACTTTTGTGATATTTTCTATCATAGTCTAAGGAGCTTGGAAAGAAAAACGTCTGGACTTCTTTAAGTTGCTTGAAGACGTTTCACCTCTCATCCGAGAAGCTTCTTCAGTTCTAGGGTCAAATGGTGGAGAGTCCCAGATTTAAGCCCTGTGGGAGTTTCCCTCCAAAGTGGGACAAAGGACCCCTTGATGATCCTCTACCTAAACACATGAGCCAAGGCATAAAAACAGGTTTAGGTCACTATCAGCCAAGGTTTCGGATAAACAGGCTGTAAAACCTCGCCCCACCCTATCATGTGATTTCCTGAGGTCAAATGGCCCAGGATATGAATGGGCATTAAGGCATCTGGGAAGGGTCTCAGAGCTGGATTATAGAAGGCAGAAAGTTGGTGTCGTAAACCACCGCCTTGGTTCAAAGATGGCCGTTCACAGTGGACATAGATGGCTTCTTTCACTCCTCTTTCAAACCATCTGTCCTCTCTGTCCAAAATGTGAACATTGGCATCCTAAAAAGAGTGACCTTTGTCCTTTAGATGCAGATGGACTGCTGAGTCTTGTCCCGTGGAGGTGGCGCTTCTATGCTGTGCCATGCGTTTATGAAGTGGCTGTTTGGTTTCTCCAATGTAGAGGTCTGGGCATTCCTCGCTACACTGTACAGCATGTACTACATTGTTAAGTTTTACAGTGTTTTGGAGTTTTGTCTTTGGGATGAACCTGGAGAAGTTTCTTGGATGAGAGGTGAAAGAAGTCCAGACACTTTTCTTTCCAAGCTCCTTAGACTACGATGACCTGGTTGACTGAGAACCTTCACAGACAGAGTTGACTGGTGAGCCTACAAAACAAAATTTTATATAGGAACAAACCAAAGGAACGAACACAGCAACTTTTGGTTAAAAAGTTTTTTCCATTACAAACTACATGCCCGGTTTCCAAATAATAGCTATTTTAAAGTGAAATATTTAATGTTGATCACAATACAAGCAGTCAAGCACAAACCTTGTTTTTAAGTATTCCATTGGGTCCAATAACCTTTTCAAAGAGATGCTTTCCTACGTGAGAGTCCACGGCAGACAAAGGGTCATCTAATAGATAGATATCAGCCTGACTGTAGGTCGCTCTGGCTAAACTCACACGTTGCTTCTGACCCCCTGAGAGGTTGATACCCTGAGAAGAGAAGAAAGGAGGGGAAAAGAAAAGCAGAGGCAAAAATAGGTTAAAAAAAACCCCACACAGAGCTTCTTTTAAATGCAAAGAAGCTTTTCCTTCAGCACAAGAACAACATTTCAATATAGCATTAACCCTGTAATGCCAAGTGCATCATATTTGATACATGAGTTTTTCAGACATCTACATTGTAAATGTGATTTTTTTTTATTTCTGAAAATATCACCAATAAATATTTTACAAACAATAAAAACCATATACATAATCTTTATAAAGATAAAAATATTTGTGTAACCTAAAACTTGAATAATTCAAAGTGCAACTCACCTTCTCTCCAATCTCAGTGAGGTCTCCTCCAGGCAGCAGCTCAAGGTCTGGGGCAAGAGCACAGGCCTGTATAACTTTTTTGAACCTCTCTTCCTCATGTGGAGATCCAAACAAGATATTATCCTTCAAAGTGGCATTTTGAATCCAGGCTTGCTGTGGCACAAAAGCAAGAGAACCCTGGAAAGAAATACAGTGAAACTCATTTGCTGATGTCTAACCAACCTTTTATTTTGCCATAGAAATTTTGGCATTCATGCAGTTTTTCATCCAGAACAAATGTTACACTGGCTAGGAGGAAATAATACCTGAACTAAAGATACTTGTGTAAGAAGGAGACATACAAGGAACTGTTATTACATTTCTCAACCTTTTAAAGATTTAAAAACACCCTAAGAACTGATGGTTTAGAACACAAGTTTCATTGAAATCTTAGGGTCTGTACATTTTAATAATGTATGTTCTGCCTTTTTTTTTTTTTTAATATCTTTGCTCTCTTCAATAAAGTCTTTTGCTCTTTATTGTATTCTGTTTCCAGTTGACTTTACTGACTTCTGTTTATGGCAATTCCATACTTTTACTCATCAAATAAACCCAGAAAATCATTGATCAAGAATAATGTTCTTTACATTTAAAAAACAAATAAAAACTTTAAATAAACAATAATAATCTCCCGATGAAATCAGTTTTGAGGAGAAATAAGAAAAGGCTCTTCATTTGATACACTAAAGAAAATAATTGAAATAAAAGATTTTTTTTTAACGCACACTGTCAGATACAAACGGGGAAAAAGCCATTACCCTAATGTTGATAAAACCTTTGGTACTGTGCATCTCTCCAAGGAGGGCTGACATAAGAGACGACTTTCCTGACCCAACAGCTCCCACTACGGCAACCAACCGACCAGGCTCAATGTCCAAATTCACACTGGACACACATAATAAATATGGTCATTACTGTAAAAACAGTAGGAAAAATACAACTGTGTTTCATAAATGTGTGGAACATAGTGTACCATTTGGATAAAAAAAGCACGCAGTGATTTGCAAATCATTTAAACCCTACGTTTAATTTAAACTAGGACACAGATGATGTTTCATATGTTGAAAACGAAAAATTTGTGTGAACTTTTAAACATATCCTGAGTTTGAATTTAGCCAGACAGGAAAAACTTTTAAAAAGTGCCTGAAGCAACATCTCACAGTTAATTACGTTAACTAGTAACTTTTTGATGACCAACACAGACATACTCTTTCAGCAGAGGCTTTGCATCTTTTTCCCAAGCAAAGGAACCATCACATATGCTCACAGCAGTATCTAAAAAATGAACACAGACCAAGACAGAGCTTAACAGATGATAAAAACTGTGACTAAGCTTCAATCTTCAGCTGTAGAACAAGTGCAAATTCTAATGGTGAACATACTGAAACTGGGGTCTTGGCGCACAATGTCACTGTCGATGTCTTCCCCTGCCAGAAACTTCTCCAGGCGCTTCTTAGACACTGCTGTCTGAAAATTCAAAGAACAGGTTAAGTTTGATGTTATCACAGGCTTGATACATGTGCGTGATGTAGCTCTGTTCACTTACTTGTACAATGGAAGCAATGAGCATGGGCAGCATGGCAAGAGGAAATCGGAGGATGTTGAAGAGAGAGATGGAAGTAAAAGCTTTCTCAGCAGTTAACACATTATCCTTGCTCACACTAACAAATACTGCAAACGTGGCCAGAGAAACCTGCAAGTACAGACAGTTTAAGAAAAAAGGTTGTTTACCATTGGAATCTAGTCTCTACAATGACATCCCTTCACAGAACTCACCAGAGCTGGAGCAGAAGTGAAGATAAAGGTAGACACGGCTGTCAGGTAGGCAAACTTCTTCATGACTTTTAGTTCTTCCCCTCTAATGTCTTCCACCTGCTTCTGGAAGGATGGCTCCCAAGCATACAGCTTCAGAATCTGGTGGGAGACAAAAGAAAAAGACAGTGAGGAGGCAGTGAGGCAGAAGGAAGCACTTATGGTCCAAGTTACTGAATGCAGTTTCATGAAGCATCAAAGCCTTACATGTAAGGAAGGCATCTACATACACCATAGATACACTGAATAAGGGAGCTCACCTTGACCCCGTTTAGAAGTTCATTCATGATTTTCATTCTCTCATCTTTAAACTTCATGTTCTCTACCTGAAAAGAGACACAATGTAGCTCTTTAAACAAGCAATACAGAAAATTAACATTAATAATGCAGACTTTCAGCCTTGATTAAAACATTAAACAAATTAATCATTAAGTGTTTGGAAATTAAAGCCATTGATATTTATTGTAACTCAAAGTAAACACAATTTCAAATATAAGGACTGTTTTAAATAAATGGACAATCATTTCTTTAGTCCACGGACGCCAAAGTCTATAACCCATGGACATCACCAAATGCTTTATTTCCGCCCTTGAGATTGTCTGCCAGGCCACGCCTGAGCCATCTTCAGTTTCTCACTGTTTGTGACTCTTTCTGCCTTCAGTAGGTGAATAGCATGTTCTATAGGGCTGACAGCAGTTGACTAACTCAGCCATTGAAGAATATCCCATTACTTTGTCTTTAGAAATTCTTGATATGCTTTGGATTATTACCCATTTGAACTGAACCAGTGTCAGTCATTCGGTTTCTGAGCATTTAGCACTTAGAATAGCCCTGTATACCTAACAGTTCATCACGCTACTTTCATGACCAGTCACATCATCGATAAACAGTAGCAATCCAGTCCCACTGGCAGCTATGCATGCCTATGCCATTGTCTCCATCATGTTTGGCTGATTTCTGTTTCTCTACTTCTTCATTTGATTTGCCGTTTTTTGTAAACCCTCTTAACGGTAGACTCTAAGTGACGTTTTTTTCCTACCCAAGGAAAAACAAATGAAGTTCATATGGAAGTTTATTAAGGAACATTTTTAGTCACACGTCTATCTGCTTCCCAGGTGTTTGGTGGCTAATCAAAGCTTTACATCACTTCTACTTTCTCACACTGTCCAGCTCATTGCTGACATCACTGGTCTAGTCCAATCATCTTTCAACACCTCTATTACTTGGGTTCCATCCAAGCCTCCATCTTCATCTCTACCAACAGCTTCTAGACCCCCGTGGGTCCTGCCCTAATTCCTATTACCACTGGGTTTCCGTTCTTCTGTGATGGACTCTCAGATTCTAATCGCTGAATAGCTTAATGAAATCCTATATATCAATGAATCATGTTGAGTTCCTTCCAATGAGCTCTGCTTATTGGAGTATCATTTTGATACTACTATACTTACTTTGGGCCTCTAAAAAAATGGGGACTGAAAAAAAGATTCTTGTAATGCATGCAATAATTTTGTTAAGCCTCTTGACTTAAACCTGAAAGTCAAACCTACAAAAATGTGTGTCATTGTTCAGACACCTATTGATTGTACACAGAAATGATTTGGCAGCTCTGCTAACCTGGAGTTTTCTGGCCTTGGTTGCCAGAAATCCATTGATTGGAACCATTAACACCATGACTCCCAGTCCTGCCAACACAGAAGGCCCTAACTCCAGCCACAGGAAAACAATGGATATGATGATCTGCAGAGGGCAGGACCACAGCAGGTGGATAAAGTTGGTCACATCATTGAAGCGCTGGGCATCTGCTGACATCAGGTTCACCGTTTCCCCTACTGTTGACTCCTTACGAGTGTCATTGGACACCACTAATGCCTTAGAAAAGGAATTTAAAAAAGCATATCAGCCAAAAAGTGGCAGGTACATGAAGTTTTTGGCAATGTTAGAATGAGTATTTTCTTCATTTCCTGGTATATAAGAATTGCAAGAAAAATGTAATAAAATATAAATATATATATTAAATATATATTCTAATTGCATCATAATTCGTCACAATTAAGGTGAGGGTTGTTGCCAAAAATGATTTTTGAACTCGTAGAGTTAATCAATCAGATCATTAGTGAAAGTATTACTGGCAGAGCAGACAGATTTATCCTGTAAGTGATAAGTATGTACTCGTGCTGATGAAAGCGATTTTTAACTAAAGCATCTGACAATTAACTTAAGCAGAAAGCAATGACTGGTAATTTATGACTTCTGATATGTTAAAGTAATTTATATTACGTAGTCTTTGATTTTTTTTACACCAAAGTCAAACAAAAGTCATTCTATCAATCCCGTTTGTTTTACCTTTTTGTACACAGCAGCCATAAGTGCAGTGCGAACCCTCATGCCCAACACAAAGCAGCGCTGGAAATACTGTTGCAGGGTCAGAGACTGCAGCAGAGCCACCACCATCAGCAACACTGCATACAAATAGCCCTCCCAGGCATATCTGGATTTGTCCTGAGTGAAGGAGATCATCAATCTAGGGGAAAAAAAGAAAACGTATGGATATAGCATCTCAACACTTTCTACTATGTGTCCTTCACTTTTTTCCTGCTTCCTTTTTAACACTTATTTAGCAATTTTCTCTTTCCATTCAGGCACTCCTGTTATCAGTTGTTTAAACTGATCAATAAATAGTGAATAGTTAACCCAAAGGCTTTGACAATGTTGATTTTAAAAACCTTCAAGGACAGCTAAATGGATTTTTAAAAATGTTTACATGGGCAACAGAAGCAACACTGTTCTTATGTGTTTCTGTACTTTTGATTCTGTAATATTTTGCAATACTTTACTCACTTAAGGAGCTGAGGACTGACAAAGGTTAGCACATCTTGCACAAGTTTGAAGAAGGCAGATTCGATCAGAATCCATTTAAAGGTCTTGTAAAGGGTGGCAATGAGCCATGAATTGGGATAGTTCTCTTCCTCCTTGTTTTTGTCCTTTTTCTTTTTCTTCTTTTCATCTTCCTTCTTCCCCCTTTCCTCCTAAAGGAACAGATTGTTTAAGCACAGTTGATGAGATTTATTCAGAAAAAAAACATAGTGATGTTGATTAGTGGTGTTAATGAAATGTGTTTGGACTGTAGCTCAATATAGTGTACATGTGAGTGGAAGTGATTTTGATTAAATGCTCTCACCATCATTAGTACATCCTGACTGACTCCTTTCCCCAGACTACTGGAAAGCCCATTTTGCTGTGGGTCTTCCTGGGCACTGTCTCTGGTTTTAGCTGATTTGTTTTTCATCTTGTTCTGGAAGCGGACCCTAGCTGCATCCAACTCAGGCTTCATGAAATGCTGGAAACGCTCATTGATGAAAGCAGTGCTATCACTCTCATTCAGATCCCACATGTCCTCCTGAACCAGAGGTTGTTTGTAGCCTTTTAAGACCATACTGTAAAAACAATGAGAACTTTGAAGACATGGAGCACATATGTAGGTGCTTGTTAAGATTCCGACTATAGTGACCTTAATGTTACCTGTTTAACCAGTTGAATGTGATTCTGCTCAAAAATGCTGCACCTGCTTCAGGATTCTGTGGATAAAAAAAAAGCGCAATATCATATCATATCATATCATATTTAACCCCCTAGGGCCTGGCTTCCACATATGTGGACATCACATTTTGGGTTGTCTAGACCAAAATACTAAATTTTGCTCTCAGAAACCAAGTAAAAAAAAATCTGGTAATTCTTTGTTTTTACATTCATCAGGTCCCAATCAGCCCAAATAGCAAAGAACGACTGAAAATGTGTGCCATGAAAGAGTTCAGGTCTTAGGACGTTAATATATGCTTATGAACTTAATCCTCTGAAAACAAACAAACAAAAATGAATAACAAATAAAGGGTACCTTTTTTATAAAGTCTTTAGCTTCTGGGGGGATATCAGCCACAGTAGAAAGAACTAATGAAATCAGTTCAAGCCCAAAAGAAATGTAGAAAAGGCTGAAACGTGGGACATCACGGACCTCGCCCTAATTGCCAAAAATGAGAGAAAGAAAAACTTTAAAGGGTCCCGAAGATGAAAATGGTGTGTTATGCAACACATGGAGAGCTAAAAGTCAATCATATCAAGTTATTGCACCATGTCTGAGTAAATCTACTATTTGTCTTCTACTTTAAATCCAACTTGATTACATGTCTTCACTCATACCAGTCTGAGAGCCTCTCGTAGGAGGGTCTGGAAAGGAAAGATGTCACACAATACAAGGAGCAACCAGAAGAGGAAAATAGAGGCAGAGTCTATTGCTCCTTCCCGTCTTAATCCTTCATGGCAAAGCAGGACAAGGATCTAACAAAGAAGACACATCAGAACATAAAAACAAATCCTTTCAAATTTAAATAAATAAATATAAAGGTTGCTCAATTTACCCATGTGACTGCAAATAAAACTGGATTTGCGTAGTATGCAGCAGCATTTTCTGAAGATTGGTCACTGTTTGGACCAAAATCTTCTCCTAGTGTGACTCCCAGGTGTGCTATGGCCGTTAGGAACAACAGAGACGCCACAAGCTGAAGGAAGAAAACACAGACCAGACATGAGAATAAATCATGTTATTTTATTTAAAATGCCTTTTCATAGATTTTAACCAGTACTGTGTTTTTATGTTTTCATGGTGTGGGATTATAATATTATTTTATGCCATGTTAGACCCCTAATTAAAGATTGTGAATTATTATGTAGTTTTAGTTTGCATTATTCTCCTGAATTAGAAGAAGGTGATAACTATTGAATTTGTTAAACTGATTTGCATTACATTAGACTGCTGATTTATTCTGAATGAATGATATTGTTTTATGATGCATTATACTGCTGAGTTATAAGAAATACTGTTCGCAGAAAGTCATCGCCTTATTTGTCTGATTAGAAGAGAACAGAACATACTGGAGAGGTTTTCTGCCCCATCTCAGCAGGAGCAGATAAACAGGGAGCCAAGGTCGTAGCTTAGGCGCCGTGTGAGAGAAAGAATGTGAATGTTTAGGCTTTTATGATAAGGTGGGGGCCACTAGAGGCTATAAGAGTTTGATCAATGCTCCACCATTTTGAGATCTGATGCTGTCTGCGTACGGTGTCCATCTTCCACGTGTGTGATCATTAAAATCATCGTTTGACTCAACCCGGCCGGACCAGTGTTGTTATTTTGGTTTTTCCTCTTGTATCCATCCCCAATATTTGAATCCGTAACAGTTTGGGGGCTCGTCCTGTGGTATTGGGGTGGAAGTTGGAGGTTTGGACAGTCCGAGGTTGTCGAACGGACGGGCACGAGCCAGTGGTCTGACGTGAGTGGGCATAAGCCGGCTTATACGAAGGTAAGGCACTACCTGTTGAATCGATTTCCAAAGTGTGCCAAATTGGACATGATAAAATTAAAGTCTACTCACTGAAATTACTGGTAGATGTCTGTTTTGATTTTGATGAAAAATCTCATGAGTTAAAGCAGTTAGAGGCTGCTAAGCAGTTAAAGCAGTTAGAGGCTGCTAAGAAATTGAGTTAGAGGCTCAAGTAGTTTGATAGGGAATTGGTCATTTTGTAAGTTAGAGGCTCCATTGGTTATGGTTGGACCTGAGTTGGTCATTTTGTGAGTTTGAGGCTCCATTGACCACTAGGTTGCACCTGCCTCAGTCATACCCTTGTTTTGGGGGGTTGACTTTTGTTTTAAAGTGTTATAAATTATTATAGGACGGCAGTTAGAGGCTGCTAAGAAGCGCAGTGCTCAGAGGTAACGCTTGCCAAGGCCGGGGACGCCTAGGCCTTGTCCTCTTTGAGGGATAGTCAGTTGGTAACTGTGGAGCTTGGGGCACTCCAGAATAACTAGTGGTTGCTCAAGCACAGGTACATGTTAAAATTCATAAGCTCATGTTTAAAAACCCAAAAAGGTTTGATCAAGCACGAATTTCAGCACTAGAGGTGGTGTAGTAATTTCATTTTACTTAGATAAAAGGCATGCTTATTTCAGGGTCATGCCGAATTGAAATTTCACCTATAGGGGATCTTCTTTACATGAATTGCATTTGTCACAGTGAGTATGAATAAATGACTGAATACAGTGAATTTTCTTGAGGGTGTGTTTCTAGGGATAATTATTACTGGTTTTATACATTCAAATTAATGGAGGATTGTGGCGGAGAGTGTGGAGAGAGGACGTGAAGACAGCTTTGCAGCTGCTGGAGTGAGTAGCTGTGTGTGTGAGACAGGAACTCTGCATGCCCATAAAAGGCAACTGCCTGACTGTGTGAAATGTGCACCAAGAGAGAGAGAGAGTAAAATCTAGGCAGATGAAGCGAATGGATGTTTTCAGAAAAGAAATACTAAGCGAATTTTTTAGTGTTTTAATACAGGTGGATTTCTCTCAACCTGGAAACCTGAGTACAGCGGCAAAAGCATAAACAGAATTGGGACGACAGACAGGCCAAGCTTTGGCTCAAAAGTTTACAGCTTGACCTCTCACTTTGTCCCCACCCGGAAAAGAAGCTTAAAGGACATCTTCTCCTCCAGTTATTGGTTACCATCACTGGAAATTTTCAGGCAAGTTTTTGACTGAATTGTTATTGGCACCATGTGTCCCTGAATCTCACAAGCAAGCTCTAACTCCTGGCTGAAGACATGGAATGCTGTTATTTAAGGTGGGAAATCAAATTTTGGGAAACAAAATAAAAACACACACACACAACCAAAGAAACATATAAGAAAGGCACGTGTTAGAGAAATGCCTCGTTTGAGAAAAAAGTTAAAATAACCCACCTACAAACGCACACACACGCAATGAAGAAACAGCTTACATTCATGAACACGTGAAGATTTTCCAGCAAAGTTAAAGCAGCGATACTTAACATACACCTGTTGTTAAATGATAAAGTTTACCCACTACTAACAAATAAACTCTCTGGGTTGCAGGACAACAACTTAACTTTAAAAAAAAAAGGGACACTGGTCTGACCAACCAGTGATGACACGACAGATTTAGTGGTAAAAAGATTCAAATTGTGACATGTTTTCTGCTGATTGATTAATACAAGTGATTACTGAATGAAAGAAAATTCCTTTTTGGGTTTTTAAACATGAGCTTATGAATTTTAACATGTACCTGTGTTGTCCTGTCAACTTGGTGGGTTATGAGTTGATTATATAGTGAGAAAAACCAAAAAAAAGGGGGAGAGAAGGCTGACACAGGGCCTGGCCCCGTTGTTTCTCCCCTCTCTGAATAACACAGCCAACACAACATCATTTTCCTGTTCGTCTGTTTTTGTTTTGTTTTTGTTTTTTCTCTTTATGCTTTATTACAGGCTGCTTTGTCGGCCCGGAAAGCCGAGGCTGACCTGGACTCCTGCTCTCCTCTACCATCTTTGATGTGACCCTGACCAAATGCTACAGCAGCTGGACCCACAACAACAACCTGAAAATGTCAACACTGCTGCAGGAAAACGATCTCATGCAGCGGAGACAGAGAGCGTTAAACCCAAGGCCTGTTTCACTACACGGGGGAGATTTCCAGACAGCTTCAGCTGACAGAGCTGTGACGAGACGCCCATTAAGCCCAGATGAAAAGTGAGGGCGAGCAAAAGAATTCTGACCTTAACAACTCTGCATTAAAACTGTGCAGGACAGTGACGGACCAACACGGATGATCGGGCGGCAAAAAGGGCGTGCCAGAGACAGGAGAAGTAACTGAGGTCAGGAGGCACCTCAGAATGGACAAAAGCACAAGAAGAAAATAAGCTGCAGGCACAGGTGTCGGGGCTCAGCCAGGAGCTGACCTCTGAGAAGAGCCGAACAGCAGAGCTGCAGAAGGCCGTGGAAGCAAAGCAAGAGAAACATCAATGGACTTCAATCTGACTTGTACGGAAAAGACTCTGAGGTTTCTGCCCTCAGTAAGAGCTTAAGGCATCAGAGCAGAAACTGAGCATGGCTCAGGAGGAGCTGGCTGATAATCGAACCCATCAGTCAGGCTTGGAGTCCCAGACACAGGACTTGAAATCAGGCCGGAGCTACTGAGAAAAAAACGGTACTGACTTTAGGATTAGTAAATGTCCACAAACAATTCACCCAGCCTGTAAAAGAAGGGTGGATGTTTTGTCTTGCTTTGTTTTGTTTTTACAGGAACAGAAGGATGACAGGGACTGAAGGGGGAGGCTGTAGCTTCACATGAGTGTGAACTGCAGACTGAACCCTTTGGTTGCTAATTTTGAGTTACTGATGTTTGCATTAAGAATATTGTGTTTTAGTAGCTGTGTTTCGATTAATATATCACATTATATTGTTGGGAAGGTTAAATGCTAAAGTGAAGAAAAGCTTTGATTTCACTCATGACTGAACATGTTATTATTAACCATAGCGGGCCTCTGTAAAAAGTCAATTAACTGTTATAGAGGGGGGGGAAAAAAAGCCAAAAAACTCTATTAATATCTATGGATAACAGGGAAATGGTAGGCTTGTCACATTCAAAATGGAGATATGTAATAATAAACACTGGTCCCCGTTTTTTAGGTGCTTTCTTGAAATAGTCAGCAATTTAAAAGTAGGATAGAACCGACAGGGGCATGTGCTGAGAGGTGGTGCTGCACAAGAACAAAACCAAAATAAAGAAAAATTATTGTGTTTAGCTTTGATAAATTCAAATTAAAATGTACCATTACACTCAGAGGATCAATATGAAATCAAATATATGCTAATTTTGTATGAAGTAGGCTACATGACTGATAACTGTTCTGTCCTGAGCTTTTGTTTTTACAGCACCCACTTGACCACACCAACAGTTTCTCGCCACCAAAAGGGGGTACTTGCAAAGAATAGGGAGGAATATCATCAACACTGGGAAAAGTAAGCCCCGAAGGGGGTGATGACACCATAAATTTCATTTATGGTCAAATTCTCAAAATTTGACCCCAAACATGAAAAATTCTTCAAACATTTAGAGACAGAGTGGAGTTCTAGATAAACATAATGTCGCAAACCAAATAAGGATGGAGCATTGGAATCGATAAGATGGTGAAATAACACGCAGTAAAATGTTGATCGTGTTGATTATGTTTATTCCAGTGTGCAGAGCAAGGTTATTATCATTAACGAAAACTAACGAAATAACGAAAACTAGAAGTGAAAAAACATTTTCGTTAACGAAAATAAAATAAAATTAAAAAAAGGAAAACTAACTAAAACTGTAATGAGTGTTCACAAAACTAACTAAAATTAACTGAATTTATAGCAAAAATGTGTTTAGTTTCATTGATGTGTGCGTGTCCTACAATAGTCAAGGGTGAAAATGAAGTTTAGTTTCCAGATTTTTTCTTGCTGTCTCATTATGCCAGCAGGTGGCCAGTACGTTAGTCGAGTCGTCTGTGTTGCTGCTCCGTCCACGCACAGAATCATGTCAGGAAAAGTCGGGAGAAAGCGCCAGAGTCCAATTTGGGATTACTTTGAATATGACTGTGTTTTGGATAAAGCAAGTGTCTTGTAGTGGAAAGACACAAATTATGAGGGACATTTCTAAAGGGAAAAAATCCCACAAACCTTAAAGTGCACTTGAAAAGCTCACACAAGAAGGCTAACCTAGCTTACCTAAACATATAACTGAAACTAATCAAAACTAAACTGAAACTAAGGATTTTCAAAAAAATAGAAACTAAACTAAACTAGCAAACAATTGGTAAAAACTAATTACAACTGACAGAAAATTGAAAATCTGAAGTCGAAACTAAATAAAAATAAAAACTAATGAAAATTGCAAAACTATTAAAACCTTGGTCCAGACTAAGATGGCGTTGGACATCTTCAGGGCGGAAAAGGGTTGGTGTGACCAAGGTGTGGTTTGGCTTGTTGTATGTATATTTCAAGATGATATGGCTCTGGGTGGACCAGTTACCAAGGCATGGAAGGAGGACGGACTCATTAAATAAGGAGAAGGAATTTTCTGGGATTGGAGATCCTCTGGGTGAGTGATTGACTAAAATAAAATAAAATAAAAGCTATTTTTCATTATTGATTGGTAATAGATTGATAATTGGCCACATTTACAGCTGTATTGACTTGTTGTGGACGTAGTCTACTTCATGTTTAAGCACTCTAATTAACAGATTGGAAATAGTGACATTAAAGGACAAGTATGCAGCGCCACTCTGTCAGTTACCAGTGACGGTGGGGCTCAGTGATGAATCAGGTGAGCTGGATTCATGGCTGAATCAAAACAAAGCTTCCCCTGCTGTGGTCAGTAAGGGAAAAACAGGGGGAAATATAATTTAAAAGAGGCATTTATAAACGTTTATGTGTGAAGTTTATAAACGGGACAAAAGGGGGTGTTTTACTGTTATTTCAGCATCAGCATTATCGTTACATCAGAATCATATAACAAGCATTGCATTAAAAATTGCTTGAAGCTTTATTCTAAAGAGCTCAACAGGGGGACTGTGGGATTATAATATTATTTTATGCCATGTTAGACCCCTAATTAAAGATTGTGAATTATTATGTAGTTTTAGTTTGCATTATTCTCCTGAATTACAAGAAGGTGATAACTATTGAATTTGTTAAACTGATTTGCATTACATTAGACTGCTGATTTATTGTGAATGAATGATATTGTTATATGATGCATTATACTGCTGAGTTATAAGAAATACTGTTCGCAGAAAGTCATCGCCTTATTTGTCTGATTAGAAGAGAACAGAACATACTGGAGAGGTTTTCTGCCCCATCTCAGCAGGAGCAGATAAACAGGGAGCCAAGGTCGTAGCTTAGGCGCCGTGTGAGAGAAAGAATGTGAATGTTTAGGCTTTTATGATTAGGTGGGGGCCACTAGAGGCTATAAGAGTTTGATCAATGCTCCACCATTTTGAGATCTGATGCTGTCTGCGTACGGTGTCCATCTCCCACGCATGTGATCATTAAAATCATCGTTTGACTCAACCCGGCCGGACCAGTGTTGTTATTTTGGTTTTTCCTCTTGTATCCATCCCCAATATTTGAATCCGTAACAATGGGAAAACAAACTGAGTTCTTCCCTTCAAGGTTTTGGAGAACTGATAACAGATGCCTGCCTTTCTGCTGAAATTACAGAGTGCAGGAATGACACATCTCTTTGTTCTTCTGGTGTGGATCTCTTGGCCTTTCCACGAATGAACAGCACATACACAGTACATGCATTTATAATAAACTCACAAACCTTATAGGAGAATTTTCCTTGCATGTGTTTGTACAAAATGATGTACAAACTTTAACTGCTGAACCTTATCTTACATTCACATTCTGAAAAAAAGTGTTTAAAATGTCGACAGAAAAGACAATTTTTCCATGTTAAGGTCCAGATTGCAGATGCGTGGTGTAAACAGTTGAAACCAAAAAACAGGCAGCTGAGTTATAAAATTAAGCATTTGTGTTTTTGATGGGATGTCTTTATCAGAGAGTATTTCTTACCTGTTTGCAGATGTAAAGCTTGGACAGGTGCTTTGTGTTTACTTTTGGCCTTCTAAAGAGAGGCACCAGGTGCCACGGGGCAAAGAGCCACAGGAAGCCCAGAGGTATCCAGACAAGAACTGTCTGTTCCACACATACTGGGATGTCTGGGTCTGGTCGCTCCAGATATGAAGCATTCTGAAGGGCACATACACACACACAAACACACATGCATCACAAAATCCTGCTGGCAAATCTCATCAATCTCCCACCAATATTAAATCACAGGCACAGACTCCGTTTATCACAGATTAAAACGTTTAATGTGTAAAGTTATTTTTGAAAAAGTCTAGAAATGGTTCGAAGTTTAACTATCGTCAGACCAAACAGTTCAAACTAGAAGTATAACATGGTAGCTTATGTGAAAAAAGCAGCAATCCTTACCATTTTGTGTTTTCTTTTTGAAGGTGGCTAACAGCGATACATAACTCTTTTAATGGCTAATGTATTACTGTATTGAAGCAAACATCATGTGACTGAAGCGACACATATCTGAATGTACTTTAACAAGTGTTTTTATTTAAAAATCTATAATAACACAGAATTAAAGCTGTGGCCGAGTCACAGGTTACGTCATGTCCTAGTGATTACTGGCCTGTCACATATTTACTATGTGTAAAGGGGAGGAAATGCTGATGCTGCTTATGATAAAATTCTGTATAAAACTTAATCATCTATTTTTCTGTATTCTTGGAAAATCCACTTCATGCTTCCTATGAAAAATAGGAAGCACAACCTTCTATAATGATAACAATGAACAGCTGTTGGTCTTCCATGGTCTCTTGTGTTCTGGGGGCCTCTGGATGTCTGGAGTTTTGATCTCCTCCATACCCGCTTCACACCCTGGAGGACGGGGCTGTGGCCCCCCCACACTCCCTAGCAGATCATTACATGGAGAAACCTTTGGAATGCAAGCATGCTGATCCACACAGGTATGCACACATGGGTATTCACAGACGCGGACTAAAGCTTTCTTGGCTGCTGCCTCAAAGCACACTGTGCGCTGTCTATCTTGCGTGCTGCACAATATCGTTTATTATTTAGTAAATATTGATATCTATGACTAGCTAGTTTATTGTGATGGTGCTTTGTTTTCTCTATTATTATGTTACTCTTTGTTGTTTGCTGTCTCCTCTGTTTGTTTTTTTTGTTTGTTTTTTTTTTTTTCTCCATACAGGTGACCCAGGAGTTCTTTTTTTTTTTTTCTCTCTCTCTTCCCCCCCCTTCTCACCGTCTCTTCTCCCCTTTGGTTTTCTTTCTTTCTCTCCCCCTCTTTCTCTCATTCATTCCCCCTGTCCTATTTATTAAAAAAAAAAAAAAAAAAAAAAATGACAAAGGATGAACTGAAGCTCTGCCATCACGTAATGTCGCATACTGCTGTTTCTGATGTCATTTAAAGAAAAAAAAAAAAAAAAAAAAAAACAAAAAAACAATGAACAGCTGTTCATTATTGTGTAATCTTTCTGACAAAGTCTTCAATGTATGCTGCCTTTTAATCTGTCTCAAATAGGTTAGATTTTCTCTCTTGTCATACAGTAGCATAGAAAGAAGCACAGAAAGGACTTCAAACATCTGGCTACACTATGACATCAGCGGGTTTCTGGCATGATGTTTTAAGATATTGTGTCTATCTTTTGCAATTCTCAACTTATTTTCCAGACAATTTACTTTGTAGGTTACTAAACATATGTGTTTGCATCAGCTTATTGAGTGATTTTCAATCTCAAGAGGCTAAAAACACTGGAGGCCACAGTGAATCAATTTACCTAAATTCTTCAAGTTTTCCTCAATTCTTAAAAGTTACTTTTTTACTTCTTAGTTATTTCTGTTTGTTAAACTCACCCAAAAAATGGACCCACAGTACTCCTCCAGAGCTGCCGCACACATGCTTTACAGTGATGGCTTCAGTCGACCTCAGCTGACCGGACAACCCGACGCCTCTCACCCTCTGCTCCGCTACTGCCGCGTTTGACTCAAATACTGCTGCTTTCTCCTCTGTCCGCCCACACTCCACTGACAATTACAGGATGTGGCTGTGAAGGACTTTGATCCATGAAGCTTTTAAGCTGAAAGAAAAAGTTGCTTATTCCCTCTGCAGAGAAAAGACACTTATACTGGATTGGTGTAAAGAATAGAAGAACTGATAGTCATGTCCCGAATGCTGATTTCTTTCTTTTTCGGCAGATGTTCTTTAGTTGGATAACAGTGTCTTCAAAAAGTCTACTACAGCTCTCCTAATGAGCCACTGAGAACATCCAACAGATTTAGCAAAGTCATTGAGCATCGAGCTTTGCACCAGCACAAAGACACTCCTCCACACTCACGTGTTTAAAGTTCAACATGTCGTGCAGATGGGTTTCTCACAAAAGAGAAGGCCTTGCATAAGTCTTACCATGCAGTTTTTGCAGTGTTGGGGGACAGCCCACCAAAGGGCATGTGTTTCAGGAAAGGGAGGGAGTGGTCTCATTAGACCCCTTTTCCTGTTATGTTTCCACTTCTCCTCAGCACGTCTTCACTGTCTTCTGAACCGAGACTCATTTGTGGAACAAAAGTCAGATTCAATCGGATCAAAATCAATTTGATTAGATTTGGGTAGTCATGCATTTGAATGAGGCTGCTGAAGGTTGAAGCTGCTGAACTGTAAACAAGCTGCAGGCTGACAAACTGCTAACTAGTGAAGCTGTTTCTTTCTCGTTTGCTGTTTTTTGTGTCCCATTCTGATCAGGGTGCATGCTCCAAAAACCAAAGAGCAACGTAAGATTGAGTATAGATTAATTTTCATTGTCTGCGCTCTGCAGAAATTTAACTAAAGGTTGAGAGCGTCTCTGGAGGAGCAATCAAGCTTTTACAGCTTAACAAAAAAAAGCTTTTGTGCTGCTGTCAGTTGTGTTGATGGACTATTTTTGTAGGAGAATTTTTTCTAGGCACCAGAGACTCAATCACCCATAAAATGAAAAAATCATCGCTGCTAATAAGAGTGAGTCTGTCTACACAGGAGGATAAAAATGAAACTACTTAAGATTAAGAATAATCAATAGGTTTTGACAAACCAATAGAAGTTATGTGTTATGCAAACCTCAGACACTTCTCAAAACAGCAAGAGAAAACACAAAATCACCTTTGAACTTCACCTCTGTACATACTCCTAACCATGCTCGCAACTAATGGCAGACCAATAAACAACTTGGTAAACAAGATTATCAGTGAATTTTTCAATAGAGACTTCCTAAATTGTAGTTGCAGTTAAATGAAGAATCAGCATGACACAGGGAAAGCACGTTAAGCAGGGAGGTTATTAAAGCGCGTGACAACACACAAGTGTGTGTGAGTCTTTTACTGATTGCAATGGTCCTAAAACTGGTTAATTATTAAAATGTCTGGTAACATCACATGACTCATTGGGTGTAAAGCATCAAGGACAGCTATGTTACACGTGAAAACAACTCATGCATGTCGTTATCCAGTGTTTATCCAATTACATTGACAAGGACTTGATTTTAAGATATCTGTACAAAGGGTAGGACACTCACAGCAGGAAAAAAAGATGCAGCTTTTTCAGAGAAATGGTAAAGCTGACTGTAGCAGATTTTAATTTTTTTTTAATTCATATTTTTATTAAGGTTTCAAAAGCAGGCATTCACAGTATGTACATCATGTAAGCATTCTTCATACTTAGGTTATCTGCCTTAAATACTGAAATAGTATTTTAATTTACATCCAAGTCATAAGGGAAGAATACTTACAACGATAGAAGTAATTGAAACCATCACATAATCCGAAAATCAAAAAACAAAAAACAAAACTAACAAACCTAAGAAAAGAGAAAAAAAACCCAAAACAAAACAAAACAAAAAAAAGAAACAAAAAACAAAAAAACAAAAAACAAAAAACAAAAAAAAAACACGGATGTGTTGGTATGGGGTGATCCTATAAATATATATACATACATCATAATTATTGGTTTGTAATAGTAAAATCTGGCCTATGAGGCGTGATATATTTAACCCAGTTTTCCCAATATGATGTAAATTTCTCCAGCTTGTGGTTAACAGAAGCTGTTATCTTTTCCATGTTATAAATTTCCATTGTGATTTCCATCCATGTACTTATGTTTGGGCTCTCTGGGGATAACCATTTTCTGGTGATATTCTTTTTACAGGCCACCAATAAAATATTTATTAAATGTTTATCATATTTAGGCCATTCCTGAGGTATATATCCAAAGAACATAGTCTTACTCTCGAGAGATATTTCACGTTTAAAGATATCCTGTAAGGCATTATGTATTTCTCTCCAATAATCCCTCAAGATTGAGCAGTCCCAGAAAATATGGTAATGATTTGCACTTTGATTTCCACAGTTCCTCCAACAAGCAGGGGGGTTATCATCATAATGAGACTTCTGAGAAGGTGTTATAAAGTATCTAATTAGGCACTTCCAGCCAAATTCCCTCCACTTTTGTGAGCTGGTACACATCCACTGATATCTCCATATTGCCGTCCATTCTTCCTCTAATATTTTTATCCCTCCTTCCTTCTCCCATTTTGTTCTAATATATGAAGTCGAATGTGGTTTCAAATCCATTAGACCCTTATAGAGACATGATACAATTGTAGCAGATTTTAAATATGATAAAAGTAAAACTCAGAGATGTAGATGAATATTTGAATAAAAAAACCTCTTCTCTGACTTTAAAAACTTTTCTGGTTCCACTTATATATGTACATATATACACACACATATGATTGTTTTATCTGTCATCAAAACTCAGATTAGCTTTCCTTTCTACTGACACGTAGACTAAACTATTATCAAAAATGTACTTTAATAAGAATAATCACTCTGTACTGCCCTTATAATAGAGGATAGAGCGTTTTGTTCACTTGTAAAAAACTTTGTCTCTGACCAGACGCCACCAGCTGATAAGCAAAGATAAGCCAAACAACAACAGAAATGTCTGTGCAGTGTGTCAAAAGTCAAATAAAAACAATTAAAGAAACTAGCTTTTAATATTTCAACCAAGTCAAATCATTTTAGGGAAAGTTTTTTGCATAATGCATAATATTTTTTTAAAAGACAGAAGATGTAATCTAATATGAAAACTGTTTTTATTAAAAGAAGAAGAAGAAGATGAAAATGAACAGAGAAAAAACAAAAACAGGAAGTCACAACTGTGCATTATGTATCACTTTAAATAGGGAGTTATGTAAAACTGATATTTTATTTTGCCATTTTAAAAAGCAGTTATCTTTCATTAGGAAAAAAATACACATTTTCAGTGTAGAAATCAACTGTAGTTGAACATACATGGGGGGCATTACTGTAGCAATGTCATTTGTTAGTGTGCAGAGAGGTGTGAATCTGTTTGACCTGGATTAGTCTGTTTTATGAATGCCTATAAAAAAAAAAAAAAAAAAAAAAAAAAATCTATTAAGATGTGAGACCAGAGGTTCATGACTGTGTAAAATAACAGTTTGTGCATACATAGATAATCAAAACAAATTAAAACTACAATGAAAAGTTTTTACCTGTGTAAAAGACTCAGTATGTGAATTATACACTAATAATAAAAAAAGAAGAGTACAAATGGCCTTATTATTATTGAAAACTTTACAAACTACACATTTTTTCAGCTTCTTATACTCCTCACAGCTGAGGGGCTTTTTAAACATCTCATATTTACAGAATCTTTTACACACACACACACCCAAAAAGTGAACTTTTACAGATTTGTGTACACATCTCCTGTATGTTTAAATTATTAACATATTTTAGCAAACCTGTTTTCCAAATCCTATAAATCAGACTGCACATTCAGACACATGAGTAGTTCTCTATGCACATTATTGGATGATATCACTAGAGAAGTGCTCCCATATATAGACATCATATTATTCACAGATACTCTGTGAGATGCATTAATGTCTTTGCTCTTTAACTGGACAAGGACTGATTCATTGGTGATTTTATATCTTAAAAGAAAAAAACAAAAAGCAGAGCTTTCTGGCGATTATGACATTTATTTATGGAATTTAATCAGTACACATCAGTATTATTACTCATGATTACTTTTGAGGTATTTTTTTTTTCCAGTCTATCATGACTGTTATACAGTCACAAGGTATTTTTGGCTATTGCGTTTAGAGTTCGGACTTTGCTCACATCTGCCACCTTCAGGCCGTACTCAGGTGCTGAGAAAGAAGCTCCCATTGAGACGCAGGTGTTCCTGCACAACGTCAAGAGAAGAGAAGAAGAAGAGAATTATATAGAAAAAATAATAATTAGATCGACATGAGGTTGCAAGAAGTCTCCTAATGCATGCAACCAAAGGGACAGATCCCACCTCTCGCCTGAGACTGGAAAATAAACACACCTGAACTTCATTGCAGATTCCCGGCTGGAGCGGGCTGAGCAGTGAAACTCTTGAGCCCCTGACCCCTCTAATATTCTCTGTAGGTTCCTTTCTGTGATGCCTCCTCCTGTTATCAAAACAAAAACAGTGACAGTGAATAAATAAATAAGGTTGTAAAAATTCACACATAAATAACAAAGGAGCAATGGCGGAGGCACTAACCAGGCATTATGATAATTCTGCCCTTTGCCTGTTGAGTAGAAATGATGTGAAAATTAAAGGTTTTATGAAAGATCAAGAACAATAACCTAACAGCTATTAGAGTTTCATATGTCTGCATGTAAAGAAAGACAATCATATGGGTACACGTACTTGATCAACAAGCCGTTTAATGAGAGGCAGTCCCTCCAAAGCGGAGCTGTCACAGCCACTAGTCAACACACGCTCGAACCCTAACGATATCAGCGCCTCCAGAGCTACTGCTGGGTCATGAACCATGTCAAAAGCTGCAGTAGGATCATGATTAGTGTCATAATAAAAGCCCAGGCTTAATAATATATCATTAAGACGTTCTATACCTTTTCGGAGCTATACCTGATAATAGCATTATGTAAGGCTTTTATTCCATTAAGAATTTGTGATGCTTTTTAAGTGTAACTGTAGCTGAAAAGAATTTTAAAAGCTTAAAGCTGAAAAGCACTT
Organism: Rhamphochromis longiceps; assembly: GCF_057381845.1. Taxonomy (NCBI): domain Eukaryota; kingdom Metazoa; phylum Chordata; class Actinopteri; order Cichliformes; family Cichlidae; genus Rhamphochromis; species Rhamphochromis longiceps. The sequence goes on from NC_140569.1 coordinate 18,601,273, forward strand.
TGAAGAAGAAACTTTTACCTCGGTGGAAGGTGACAGGCAAGGGACGGGCAGCAGCTAGTGTGCAAAAAAGTAAGAAAACAAAAGAAAGAAATGGAAAAGTACAAAATGTCAAACAAAAGTGCAAAACTGTGAAATACGACTTGTATAATATAAGCAATATAAGCATTTTTTTCCCTACCTTTATGAAAGCCATCACTCATAGCCAGCTGTACTGCTATACTCTATATCAAAGATTGTTGGCTTCACTTTTTTATACTGCATATTGCAAGTAACAATGCAAAGATAGTGATAAAAACTTGAGAGAATATATAGTGTCTGATTTTTGGAGGTTAGCCCTACCATGTTCTGAGGTCTCAGTAGGACCTTTGGAAATATGATGAACTCATGGTGCTGGTTGATTTCGCTTAACATGGGTCACAACTATCTTGTGGAGATGTAGTGCATTTCCTTCTCTGGAGAGCTGACATATGACGGGCTACATGAAACCTTGTGTGAGATTAAAACTGGATTACCAAGCCTGCTGTAACACGTCTTTACCTGTGCATCTTCATAACAAGTGGTGTCCCATAATAAATTAGCTATATTTGCATAGTAAAAATACAAATATTGGATACTCAAGCCTACTAGTTCAAACTCTCTGCACTCCTGACAACCTGTAAAATGTTCCTCTTTCACAAAAACAAAATTACTGAAACAAACTGGTGTCTGTTTCAATGTTATCCCTTAACTAACGGCAAAAATACAGAGCAAAGTGTCCATCAGCTGATTGGATGATTTGAACTTTTCTGGTATGCTTTTCCATACATGTGAATGGGTTATTCAGACCAAAACAATGTAATTTAATAAATGTTTTGGAGGTAAGCGAAACAGTGTGCAGGAGTTACATTCAATTGTTTTGCACACTATCATGTCTGCACCTCCTAATACAGTTTCCGGAAGATCTTTTGTTGATCCCTTAATAAATAATTAACCCAAGTTAAGGTCAAACGCTCATGTTTAGACTGCAAGTGCTTTAGGCCTTGTAAATTATTTGTTTTCTTTTTAAGTGAAAACATGTGAAGAATGAAGGGTCCAGAAATATTGGCTCTTGTGTGTTTTGCCAGCTTTTTCAGAACTTTACAATTCAACAGCAAGTTCATGTTTATTTTTCTTTTTTGTGGCTAAATAAAAGGTGCCACACTGAAGGAAATGGAAGGAAATCTGATGTGACTTGATTAATATAGAAATAGTCCCGATCAAAAGTTTGAGACCACTTGAAAAATGGCAACAATGGCCTGTTTCAGTTTAACCGTTGTTTTCAATAAATTGCAATCTCAAATAAATGTTTTGTCTCACACCCATTTCTTCTTGTTGCATGTTGAAGCTCTACTTGGAAGCTTGTTAAGACCCAACCATGCAAAATATTACTTTTTGCCATTTTTCAGCATTTGATTGGGACTGTATTATGGATCTGTCTTATCATTGAAAAGTGACTAAAAATCTTGGACATAGCAATGAAATTTCTGTGGCTTCTACACTATTGTGATAATATTTTGCCTTTCTGACTTGCATTTCATTTTTTAGGAAAGTATATTTACAATATTGCAGTATTGGAAACAATCTGGGGATACTATTTAGAATAAATCACAAGTCTCTACAATATAAACCAGAAATATTTAATTTTAAAAGAAGGCATATGTTTTTGTGTACTCTTTCTAAAGGTTGATGGTGTTTCCTCAATCTATCGAACTCATAGATATAATTCTTATAACTATTGGTTTATTTTTAGTGTTACTGTATATATTCTGTCTGGCCTTTTCATTGTTATTTAGAGTGATGTAACAAATCAGGTCAAATATATAAAGAGACCATACCCAATAACTCCATGCAGAGCTCTGCATCCACCCGTCCATCTTCTGTCAAGGCACCCAGAACGAGCCCATCGGCTCCTTGGCTCTTCATAAGCTCTATGTCCTTTCTCATCACGTCCACTTCAAGGTCGGAGTACAGGAAGTCGCCCCCACGAGGGCGTATCATTACATAGATGGGGATTTTGACATACTGCTTCACTACATGTAGCACACCTGGAGTAAAGTACAGGTGGAATTATGTGTCATGCAACAAATGCCCAGGCTTCCTATATAAAATAGGATAATGCTTAGTACAGACTATGGACTACTGAAGACATAGTTAATTGGGTTCAAGTTATAAAGGCATTATATGTATTTATATGAAACTCTGCGAATCAGAGGGTGGAATAAAATTGTTCAACAGTGGTTGCTGTATTGGACTAAACACAGAGAGTAGGTATGTATATTACACAGTCATAATAAACTGGTATGGCACAACGTAGGGGAAGCAGCGGAAAAGAGAACATCAAAAGTAATAAAAACCAATAATAGACATGAATAGACATAACAGCCAAAATAAAACTCTCCACAGCACAAGCAACATCCATCATGTCTCTGACTTTATCCCACCAAACGGAACCAGTATGACCTTCAGAGACATGATGACAGCAAACCTGCAGAGAGGTAAGAACGACAAGGATCTACACACTTTAATGCTTTTCTTTCATGAACTGGGCTGCAGTCACATAGAAAGAAATTGCTTAGGAAGGTTTCTAACCGACTGAAGTGTGTCTAGGTGGCATAACAAGAGCCAATCGAGTTCTCTAAATACTAAGAAAAGGTTTTTATTCTTTTATTTTACCTCTCAGCAGAGGCTGCATCAGAGCAGGCTTTATGAAAGAAAAGGACATAATGACATCCCATAATTCAAAGAGATACACTACCTGACTATTATTAAAAACAAACATAGCCATAATCGACAGCTAACACATTAACTGTGTTTTTTTTTATTCTATTTTATGTCATAGTCTGCTGATGTTTAGATTTGTTAAAGGGTATATAAACCCACAGGTGACCTCTAAACATCATACTCCTACTTTTGAAGTAGAGCTGTGTGTAAGAACAGTCAAATTCTATGTGCATCCTGTTCTTTTTTCCTAAGTCCTTATTAGATCTCTTTTTCCATGGAGGTCATAGTAATGTGATTGAGAAAGGGTAGAAAGTCTTTTTGACCCAAGCCTTGTCTGTTAAATAGTATTTAAGGATTTTCCAGAAGATGGCAGTAATGCAACTTGGCAAGTTCCAGTTGACTAAAACCTGAAAGATCTGCTGGCGCCTGATGCGACAGCTTTTCTTTTCTTTTCTTTTCTTTTTTGCTAGGGGTATCTGCAGATGCTCACCTAGACTCGGAGTGAGCCCACCCTCCAGAAGACTAGAGCACAGCTCAAGTCGACCCGCACCTGCCAGGACAGACAAGTTCTGATTACACCTATATAGACTTTTACAGCCTGTAATCTTTGAGGAATTAAATAACACTGCGTGCCAATTTAATACTCATGGTAGAGATATGTCTGAGCTAACACTTCAATATTATGCAACCGTTAACTCTGTTTTTAAGTAGAACTGCCTGTGCATGACCAATCTAGCAAGCACGCCACAGTGAGTTTAATAATAGTACGGCATGACAGTGTTCACTACTGTTCACTTTACTGACCTCCTCGTTCAGCATTGACAGCAGACTCCACTGAGTCCACGCACACCTCCATTAAAAAGCACTCTGCCATACTGACAGTCTAATAAGAGACAGGAATACAGTTAGTGAGCAAACAAGATTACGTGAAAACTCCTCAGTTAACACGTTCATTCATCTTTAGGTTTTAACTACTACTACAGCTACCTGTTAAATCCACGTCTTATCGACTCATGGAACCGTATCAGTCGTTTAAAAACGATATGAAGTCAGGTCATGTTTTGTGAGACTTACTTCAGCTCATACAGCTAGTCCGTAGATCACCGTTTTCCGGGTCGTTGAATTCAAAACACGCGATTAGACGGGTGATAATATATAAACGTTTTATGATGCATTACTGGGCGAAATGCGACGTATGCCCGCCCATGCAGGATACGCCTGAACACAAAACAAGCCCCCCTCCCCCCCAAACGTTCTAGTCTGTGTAATATAATTTCGAAAGCCTGGTATATTATTTATATGTATATATATTTTGTTGTATATATATATATATTTATTTATGTTGAGTATGTTTCGTTCCTGACAAAGAAAAAGACATAAATTTTATTTAGTGAGTAAATTTCTTGTGACGTCAGAAGGTCAAAGTTGAAACTGGCCGTTAGGAAACCAGCCGGGTGACAGCACAGTAACAAACGTGCTGAAGCTTTTGCAACACTGTTGGATAGCTTCAGCACTAGCGACGAGTCTTGGAGCACAGAGATGTTAATTTCGTCGTTGCGGACAACAATTTTTTGTGGGTGCAGAAGTGCTGGAAAGGGCTTTCAGTACAGCACCGTGAGTATGACTTGTGTTAGCCGCTAATTTTAGCCAATAGCTTAAGTAAGCGTCATTGGGAAGGTCACACGCTGCCAGTAATATACACAATATGTCACATTACACATCTGTCAGCTGCTCTTTGTTCAGCTTTGTTTTTAATATGTGTTTGAATTAGTTAGGACAGGTAACATTAGGTGTTTAGGTGTACTCAAGAGTAGTCACGTCCAACAGCTAACTTACATCACCCATGTCTAGGCAATGCAAACTCTTAGATTAGCATTTGAGCTGAAAAAATAAATTCAGAATGGAAGAACTAATATCATAGACCCTTTAAGAAGGTTTTTGATTTATCAGTAACTAAATTTTCAGAAAAGATAGTGATATCAAATTCAGCAATACCGTAAGCCTTTGTTTATAAGCTTGAAGTAAAGTAGGTTAATTAGCTCTTACATATCTAAAACTATAGAATCACCTTACATGTGTTGTGCTTTCGTAATTTGTTAACATGCTGCTTATATGCGAGTATATGTGTGTGGTGCACTATATTGGAGGACAGCTAGACACTGGTGAGGTGTGGGGTAGCAGTGACAGATGGGTTCAAGGTGGGGGTGTCACTGCATCCAAAGCCACAGTGAAGAAGAAAGTGCAGGCAGTCGTGGGTGTGGGTGGAGACCAATGCCAGGGGTGATTTGTGACAGATAAGATAAACCTTTATTAGTCCCACATGTGGGAAATTTGTTGGGTCACGGCAGAAAGTGGACAGTGCAAAGTTACAAGCAGCAAAAATTAAGAAAATCAGTGGAATAGGATAAAAGGAATAACATGCAATATAAAATAGAATAAAATACTATGTTTCGTCAGATAAATTACACTTAGTGGTACTGCACGTGTGTGTGTGTGTGTGTGTGTGTGTGTGTGTCTGTCTGCATATGTGTGGTCATCCACAGAGTCTTTGTTGTGGAGTCTGACAGCAGATAACAGGAACAGCTCAGGTTGAGCGGACAAAATTAAAGAATAAAGGTTGAGATGGGTTGGACATGTGCAGAGAAGGGATAGTCGATGTACTGGATGAAGGGTGCTGAGTGTAAATGACATTTAAAATGACTTTTTTTTTATTTTTATAATAAGGTAAAGTTGAAGCTTTAATGCTTGTGTTGTCCATCATCATTTCAAGCCACTTCTCCCTTTTATTTACATTAGCGTTCACCGCTTCGAAAATGGCTCTTGAAGAGAGGTCACAGCACCGTCACAGTGGAGGGAGGAACGTCCACTTCAGCAGCAGCAGCTTCTGTCCCCAATGCAGCCTCAAATCGCATAGTGGGTCGATGGTTACTTGGCTGCAGTGGACTGGTGGTTGGGGCTATTGTCTTGGGTGGTGTCACAAGGTACGCACGTTTTAAAATTAGTATGTCTGTATGTACTACTTACTCACTGAAGTACTGTTAACAGGCATTTACTACATTGCTGTATTTTTATGTATTTTTTTTTTATTAGACTGACAGAATCTGGGCTTTCCATGGTTGATTGGCATCTGGTGAGAGAGATGAAACCACCACAGTCAGAAGGAGAGTGGGAAGCTGAGTTTTCAAAGTACCAGCAGTTTCCAGAATTCAAAATGTAAGGTCTCATTTTTCAGAATCACAGTACATAAAGGCCTGATAAATTTAATTAAATGTGTCTCTGTGTTATGTATTGGTCTGGCCTCTAATGCGGCAATTAGTTAATTTGGTATTATTATGTGTTTTGTTTGTTTAGATTGAACCATAACATGACTTTGCCAGAGTTTAAGTTTATCTTCTACATGGAATGGGGACATCGTATGTGGGGCAGGCTGGTTGGCTTGGCATACATCCTCCCTACTATTTACTTCTGGAAAAAAGGATACTTCACTCGCTCCATGAAGGGAAAAGTGCTGGGTCTTTGTGGATTTGTCTTCTTCCAGGTAAGACACAGCTGTGGAAATGAGAAGATCACTGGAAATAATCATTACCTCATGCCTGATTTAGACTTCTGCAGTGAATCTTTGTTGAGCCTACATCATAACCTGCAGAAGTAGCCATTAGTAAACTTATTTGTCCCTCAATGCTTTCTACCTCTTTGTGCATTCTCTCACTTATATTCTGGTAGTTGCAGCTTCTTTTCACACTGACATTGCTGACATTTCTGAGTCCTTATATTTTATGCTATAATTATCATTCCGTATATTGAGACGTTAGTCTGTCACTGACAAGTTTAAAAACTCCGGCGTAAAAGTAGCCGGAATTGTACAGAAGGAATCAGCTGTACTGAACAGGCTGCGTTGTTAGTTTCAGATGTGTTTTGGATTTACGTCATAGCTAATTCTCAGTCACTTATAGCATTGTTTTTTTTTTCTTTTTTCTTTAAATAGGTTGATTGTACTAATATTTAATTATTGTCACCATCGGGTTTATTATAAATGTAAAGTAAGGAATGTGTATACATGTGTTTGTTTTGTCAGGGCCTTCTGGGGTGGTACATGGTGAAAAGCGGGTTGGAGGAGAAGCCCGAGTCTCATGACATCCCTCGTGTCAGCCAGTATCGTCTGAGCGCCCATCTTGGTTCTGCCTTATTGCTCTACTGTGCCAGTATGTGGACAGGGCTTACTCTGCTGCTGCCAGCTCACAGGGTACAGAGGGACTCTTGCCTACAGAAAAAACACAAATGATAAATTTTGGAGAAATGTAAAGTGAAACAGTCTTTTTTTTTTTTAACTTGAATAATGGCACCTTTTTCACAGATAGCAGAAACCAAAAAACTCATGCAGCTCAGGAGGTTTGCCAAGGGTACTGGTGGACTCGTCTTCCTCACTGCTCTTTCAGGTAATACTGGATCTTAAGAGAATTCAGTGTCACAAATGGGGTCGCAGAATCTGTCTACCGAAGTGCTGCTTTCAGTCTCAAGCCACTTTGGGGAAACAAAGTGAACTACCTGTAACTACAGCAAAATTGCACAGAAATTTCTCAAAAAGCAGGATGTTAATAGTGAAGACGACCATCATAGAAGCATAGGTGTTCTTTAAAGTGGCACTTGTTCTGACAGAACATAGGAAGCTCTTGGTAAATGGCAATGATGCTAGAGGAGCAGTTAGAATTTGACATGTGCAAATGGTTTTCAGTCCCGGAAGAGTAGGAGTCCACAATACATCTTCAAAGTGTTCTGCTTATTTGCGTCTGCAAAAAGCACAATGTGTTACATAAAATTCTTCAACTGTAAATTCACAACAAGACTGACTAATGAATACTAGAGTGACAGTCACTCAGTCATTCATGGCAACTCACAGCTGACTCCATTAGAGTAACCCTAAGTGTATATAGTGTCACATTTCCTCTCTTAACAGGCGCATACTACGCCAGTCACCTCACAGTCTGTATGAAGCTTCGCACTTTGACTCTGAAACTTATGGTTTGAGGAAAGACATTTGGCCTGCTACCCCATGTAATGTTTTTGGGCTACAATTTGAGTACTGTATCTTGGCTTTTGGTAAATGTTGAAACAAAAAGTTTATTCATCTGGTTTGATTTTAATCGAAAGGTCTTTTGTAAAGTTGGCTCTTAGAGGGCAAATGGGTTGAGCGGCTGTGTAGAAAAGTAAAGTTAATGTAATTAAAGGCAATACAAATGTGGTTTAATCTCTATTCATGGAGATGTATTTGAATCATTTATGCATGTACCTTTACACAGGTGCCTTTGTCGCTGGTTTGGATGCTGGGCTTGTTTATAACTCCTTCCCTAAGATGGCAGATAGATGGATTCCTGATGATCTGCTGGCCTTCTCTCCGACCCTCAAGAATTTCTTCGAAAATCCCACCACTGTGCAATTTGATCATAGAATTTTGGTATGCTATTATAGCTAAAAAATGTTGGCATTTCATTGTTTTTATTCTAATTAAACATAATATTTCCAAGTTTTATAACTCTTTTAGATTGATGTGTAATGAAATGTTAATATGTACCCCTCAAGATGTCTTTTTCTTTTCTCAGGGGATTACTTCTCTGACTGCAATTACAGGCCTGTATCTGTTCTCAAGGAGAATGATGCTTCCCAAGAGGGCTAAGATTGCCATCAGCCTCCTGGCAGCAATGGCCTATACACAGGTAGGCTAGAAGACACTGTAATTGCTATACAAATAGGTCCATTACCCTTCAGTATAAACAAATTGTGCTTTTGTGCTTTTCAGGTTGCACTAGGTATCGCCACGCTGTTACTTTATGTCCCCACTCCGCTGGCTGCAACTCACCAGTCTGGCTCAGTGGCTCTTCTCTCGCTGGCTATTTGGGTTCTGGCAGAGCTTCGCAGAATGCCCAAGTAAATTTCTGCTGTTTTACAGAGAAAACCTATCCCTGGTCGCTGCAGGTCAAAGTTTTAAGAGGCAGTAGTGAACTCGAAAAACATGAAACTGTGTTCTTTATTTAATGATGGACTTTTCTGTATATGCTGAAGCATCTGTTCAGTGGGGTATGTCAGCCCCCACTTAAAAAGCTCAAACAATTTCACCCCTGCACATTGCAATCTTTTTTTCCCCCAATCACGAGTAATAGAAATCACAATACAAGTTAAACTTTATTTAAATAAAGATAATATTCCTAAAGTGGGGAAAAAAGAAATCACATTCATTAAATTCAGTTTTACTTGAGATTTTTTTTCCACCGGTCATCCATGTCCCACTTGCTGTGCTCATGATACTTTACACAGGAGAGTCCTTAAAAAAAATATGCATCAAGGCCGTCATCAGAAATACACTCAAATGATTGCGAAAGCTTTTGCTGTCAGAGAAACCCAACTTGTGAAGTGTTTTGCTGTGCCAGGAATTTCATTAGAACATACGAAACAAAACAAAATTTTCAGCTTTAATAACCTGGCAGTTGAAGGCTGTGTACATGGTTTGGAGTCAGCTGGTTCTTCAGAAATGTAGACTGAATTACTGTATTTGTTGATGCTCACACTTTTAAAAAATGTTCTGGATGACATTTTGGTTATGAAATTGTCACATGGTCGGGTGAATCTGCATAGATACTACTGCCTGTTAGTGGAAGGAGACCTGGCTCCTGGGATGGTTTATGTAATTATGTATATTTAAGCTGTAAATGTTTCCTGTTGACATTATGATGAATCATAATTTGAATATTATTATGGACATTGCCTATTTCCCTTTTTTTGGACTCACAGATGTGGAAAAAGGGGGAATTTATGATGACTCTCCCAAAGCACTGAAAGTGTACCAGAATGAATAAAAGCAGGTCCTCACTTAAGCTGATATACACTGTTTTTTCCTGCTGTGACAGGTCAAAATGTCAAATGTTATTGCTACAGGTACTTTGTACTTTATCTCACTGAAAGGACGTATTTTAATAAAGACAATTTATGTATAGTCTGATAAATTCACACGCCAGTCCATTTTGCATAGTAACTGTGTTTTTTGTTTTTTTATTATCTCTGTACAAAATATACACATTTTGAATATGCTATGCAACCAGTTTAGGCTAGCTAGACAGTCAGTACCACGGGTTAGTAGGTTTTCATTGTTCTAGACACAGTACATGCGGGTATAGACAGGTTTTCCTTGTGTTTGGGGAAAATAACGTAACTGTGGGCAGGAACAATCAGAGCCAAACCATTCTTCCAGAACGTATAAATGTAAAAACTGCAGAACATAAAAAAATAAGAAATTGCAGGGCCGGAAGTGCATATTTTAACCAGGGCCGTTATAGTGTGCTCTGAGAGGAAGGAGACGTTGGGTGAGTGGAGAACATTATTGCTATTTCATGTTTGTTTCAGCTTTTAAGACACTTGGCCGATTTAATTACGGCCCGAGTGCCTCACATCATCTCACATTTGTGTTGCTTAGTTCTAGTGTGAAAAGAAGCAAATAAGTGGTTGCAAATTGCTCTAAAATAATTAATCTGAGCCTAATGGATGGGTTCACAACCTAAAATTGCACTTGACAGCGTGCAGATAAACTACATGTAGTCTACCTCTTATCTCTGATTGCCCCTTATCCAGCTTGATACCCAGTAACTCCCTCTGTCTTCACCCACAGGTGGGCTAAATGTCTTGCCTTAAGTGGCTTTATGTACCTTTTTAATTGATATCTTTTCTTTGGTGTTACAGAGAGGGAGAATAAGAAATGGAGTGAACAATGGGGGCACAGAAAAAAGAAAACTGCTATCAAACTTTGTCTTCCCCTGCTACACACAATCACTTTATGCCTCCTTGAAATGGAAATAGTCAGATTTAATGCAAAAAGGGTGTGGGGACTTTTGTGTTTTTTCAAGTGGTAGAACCTGTGACAACCACATGACATTTCAGATTACAATAAGTTCACAAATACAATCTGCAATCTAATAATCTTCTCTTTGAATGTATATTCATAGACTAGTACGATTGTGGTATGTCATTCCCATGTCGAGAGAAGCTGCTAGGGTCAAAACGGCTCATTAAATTATAGTGCAATCCCCACATTGTACAGCCTAATATCACACCACTGGGAATGCTAGAAAATGTACAACAGTCAATAGACAACTACTGTTAGGATTGTAATAGTTTGGAAGGCCGGGAATTACTCTACCGAAATCTTGTGAATGAAGGTGGGTGTTGTGTCACAAGAGTCTTACATTTGTAAGACAGATGACATCTCCTGTTACACATGCACGCACACATACGCAAAGGGTGAGGCACCTGTGAATGACTAGGACAGCAGACAGACGAGCAGACTTTGGAGTATCTCTGTAAATACATAAGTAGATATTAGTGACATCATCATGCGATATTTAAATCAGTCCCTTGTGGAAAAAACGAGTTTGAAGCTCCCTCCGTAAGACGGAATCGCTCGGATCACCAGTTTGTTGGTTGCTCCCTCAGGAAGTGTCTTTTTCTCTCTTGTCCACCAGGTGGCTGTAGATTCATTTCTATTTGTATGGCCAGCAAATGAGCCATGAGTCTTAACGGCTCCAGGAAGGTGTTACCCACATCCGCAGAGGCAAGATCAGGTTCACAATGCCATCTCTCAGCCATTACGGAGGAAAGGGGAAAAGTGATCTGAGATCAGGGTTTTGGGAGAGCATCCTTCTTCTGAGTTCAACCATTAAAAGGCTGTGATAGTCCCTCCGTCAGCAAGAGCAATAAAAGTTCAAATAAAACAGGCAGGGGCTGGTTGGGTGTTAGGTGTGCAGGTGGCTGTGAGCCCACTGCTTGCTTGCTTTCTCTGTGTCTCTGGGATAAAACATAAGGTTCTGCATGATGAGGATGGGCGCTGGGTACTCTCCTTTGTTGCTTGGAGGAAGCCACTGGGGGGTCCAGTTAGAGGGAGGGGGCCCTCTCTGTGTCCTCAGGACTCAGCTCTCAACAGAGACACGAGCACAAGCTTGCAAGTCGGGAGACAGCCACACACACGCAACACACATGGAATCAGACTCTTTCTCTCTCTCTTCAATCCCGTATTCCTCTTACACACCCACACACACGTACCCCTCTCTGGTGCCAGTGTCCTCACTGGTCCAGATGTTTAGATGACATTGTCAAACAGCTGCATGGACTGCATGATGTTCTCATCCTACAAAGAGGTAAGAGATGTGCACGGGTTTATGTGCAATTTGTGGCTTTATGGAGAGTTATGTGCAGAAAATAGTTCTTGGTCAGGTGCAGTGATTTCCTAGAAAGAGCAAGACTAGATGTCTCCCCTGACTTTCTTTATGCTACAATTAGCTCTCTCTCCAGTTGTAGTTACATGATTAGCGTGGTGGGATTCTAAAGGAGTGCATTTCTAAAAATGTTTTCAATACTCCTTCAGGATTTGGAATGCTCTACCTTTTTGCAAGACTCAATGAATTCATCTATGGTGACCACCCCATCTTTATTCCGGTCCATTTTCTGAAATGAAAATACAACAACCAGACATTTATTTGGCTAACAGCATCATTGTTTTCCCCAAAACAATATTGGTGCCATCAATATTTTTCTGCTTTTAAACAATCATTAAACGAGGGGGAAAGAAAACATGGTTTTGTTTGACCTGGAAGAAGCTCTCCACATGTTCTCTTGGGGCATCGTCCTGCATGGTGGGGTACGTGTATTTCCCCATCATGTCATAGATGGACTTCATGATGTCCAGCATCTCCTGTAAAGTGTATCGAGAAACAGAGAAAACAGTATTGAGAATTTCCAATAAAAAAATTTTTTTTTTATTGTGTGATGGAAAATGTCATTGATAAATATTCTGCCAGAAATCTCTACATACTTGCAAAATATTGATAATGAGTAATCATCAGCAAGTAATTCAAAGGGACCAAGAAATCAACAAATCCAACACAATCACATGTGTGTTACCTCTTTGGTGATGCAGCCATCCTTGTTCAAGTCATAGAGGTTGAATGCCCAGTTTAACCGGTCATTAATGGTCCCTCTCAGGATGATAGACAGGCCAAATACAAAGTCCTGCAACAAAAGCGGGAACGATTTCCTGCATTGTGTTATCTTTACTTAAATGTTGACACAGTAAATAAAGTCAAACCTTTATCACAGCCTAATCTGGGTGTACAAATACATATTTGTGTGCAAACACAAGTGATGACAAATTTCAGAAGAGCACACATCTTCCTTTATTCCTCAAAAGAAGCTGAAATGTAAGAATAGAATAGAGCTTACCTCGAAACTAACCGAGCCGTTTTTGTTCGTGTCGAAGGCTTCAAACAGGAAATGTGCATACATACTTGAATCTGCAAAGGTAGAGACTTACTGTAACCCGTGTGCCCTCAAAACATGTCTTTGAACAGCTGCGATTAGCAGCAGTCTAAATATAGAGTAGATATAAAAATAATTTCAAATACAACTGGAGGTGAGTGGTTAACATTTCATCAACCTAAATATTGTGAAATGAAAAATCACTTTGCCTCTCTGCAGTGCATATACCTCAGTCAAGCCGAGTAGACTTAGAGTAAGATAATTATATTTGCTTCACTGTCATGACAAAAAGCTAAATTAACATTAACAACTGTTGTTTTAATTTCATTTTGAAATAAATGAAACTACTGGCACTGTTGGACTTCTTCGTACTTATTGCTGGGAGAACTCACCTCCCTGAGGGAAGAACTGGGAGTAAATGTTCTTAAAGTTCTCCTCATTTACCACACCACTTGGGCACTCCTGGGAAAAAAAATAAAGAAAATACATTTAAAAAAATGTAAACTCATTAATTCCCATCTTGCACAGGATATGCACACATTCAACTAGAACCCCTGTTTTCTCACTGTCTTCTGTAACCAGACCTACATTTTTGAAGCCCCTGTAGAGGACTTGGAGCTCCTTTTTGGTAAACTTAGTTTGCTCCTGCAGCTTGTCCATGCTTTCAGGGCGATGGCACACAGTGGATAACTCAAAGTCATCTTCCACGCTGTCTGTGAGGGACAGATAAGTTTTAGTTAGCATCTACACCACATTAACCCCCAGTGTAGCCATGACCTGGCCAAGATATCTAGCTGAAGTTATCAAACAGATCTTGAGCTTATCATAAAGTTTAAATCTTTATGATATCTTGTGATATTTTAATAAATTAAACATAAACAAACACTATTTTCCATACATAGCTGTGAGATTACGCTAGAAATTTCCACACATCTTTGCAGCATCTTAAGTATTATCTGAAAAGCTGAAGCACACTACAGACAACGAGTGGCCTGTGAGGAAGTGGAAGAAGAGGTTTATCATTCGTAAAAATGGAAGAGACATTTAAAAAGTTCAAAGTAAAGACACTGCCAGATATTTCTTATTTCATTTGCATTCTAGCTGGAACCTATTAGCTTGCACCTGACTTTGACCTCTGTACTGTAAACATGGTATTTCTGGTATATTACATACCAACACACACACATTCCAGTACCCAAATATATGGCACACGCCTCAAATCACAAAAAGAAAAACAGCTCTGACCCACAATCCACAACACCAGATAGTTGTAGAGTTTTTGGAGTCTGTAAGGGTGTATGTAGATTTATGTGTAGCCTGAATGTTTTGATGTGACTTTATCCACACGAGCGTCTGCGCCAGTCTTCTCAACTGACTAAAGAGGCAAGTAGGAGAAAGCAGAGATGTATAGAGTGAAAGAGCACTTGCTTTGACTGATTGAGGGGGTAGTCGAAGGCTTGCAGCACGGCAGCAGTTTGAGGAATCGCTGCTTTATGGTTTTTTTGCTTTGGCTGGTGGAAGGGTTACCTGAAATCACCAACCATAGCACAAGAGTTAGATACACATACTGTGATATACACACACACGCCTATAAAGTCATGCAACGGACAGATTCAACAACAGACGGATTCATGCTGCTGACTTGGCTTAGCAAAGGGAGACCACCAACTTCAAGCTGTAGATAGTACCACCTGCTCTCAGCTCACCCCAATAAACACACAGTTTACCTCATAAGACTGATTTGTATCACGGTGCCATATCCAGTACACTGACTTTAGAAATATTAGTGCCGAGTATACCAATTCAAAACATAAACCAGCATTGTACTCACGTTCAGGTTAAACAACCACTTAATGGTAAATGGCCTGTATTTGTATAGCGCTTTACTTGGTCCTAAGGACCCCAAAGCGCTTTACACTATACACAGTCATCCACCCATTCACACACACATTCACACACTGGTGGTAATTGAAAGCAGTGTTGGGAAGGTTACTTTTAAAATGTATTCCATTACAGAATACAGAATACATGCCCCAAAATGTATTCTGTAACCTATTCCGTTACGTTACTCAATGACAGTAACGTATTCTGAATACTTTGGATTACTTGATTACTTAATATATTGTGGCGAGTTCAGACAAGGAGGAGACGGAGGTATCGTTTGGTCTTGCTTCCCGTGAGCTAGCCAGGGAGCACAGCCGTTTATTACATTTGCAGAAGAACACACTGCCACCAGCTAACTGCTCAGCGCGGCAACCACAACACACATAGGGCGCCCTCTGACCCCGGAAGGACACACCGTCGCAGCGAGAGGGCGTCACCCGTCACCATGGCAACATACACAAAACATAACTGTACAAGCAGAACCCCGAACAGCCCTGACCCGCTACAATATTATCATGCTTTTTACAACAACGTGAATGTACTATTGCTGTGTGATTTATTACTATTACTGAAGGTCCGCGACTCCGAACTGTAGTAAAGGGACCTCTGACTAATGCTGGGCTCACACTGTGCGATTTTTGGCCCATTTTGAGCCGATTTTTGAGTCGTGCGATCGTTTTGGCGATCGGCCCGATTTTGGCCTTCATCGTGCGTCGTGCATCGTGTAGTATACGTGAGGTAACGAGAAGCGATTGACACCTCACGACCAGCTCCCGATCATCAATCTCTTGGTCGTGAGGGTGTCACCGCAGTTTGCCACACTGCGCACGCGCAAACACAAATGTCAGCGAAAAAGACGGCGTAGCACGGCAGTGCAGCGTGTGATCTGGACACAAGCGATGGAGGCACAACCTGTAGAACCATCCGAGCCCTTTCGATGTGGCCTCACAAAATTATCACGACCACAACAACCGTGAAAATAGTTGGATCGACACTGCTGCTCAATCACAGCTGCCTGACCAATGTTTTTCATTAGCAATTTAGCAAAGTTGATGGTGGTGGTGTGTCTGTGTGAGTGAAAGACGGAGAGGGAGAGCGAGCGACAGAATTTCTGTTATAACCTTCATTTTTATGGACGCAGTGTGAGCACTCAGGTCGCATCAGAGCATCGGGCCGTATAGTGTGAGACCCTGCATCGTGACCTATGAACTTCTAACCCCTGCGAGTCAATCGTACAGTTTGAGCAGGAGCTGAATCGCGCGACTGAAAAAATCGCACAGTGTAAGCCCAGCATAATACGGCGGGGTCCCTGTCGGCTGGTAGCCGAAAAATAGCTCTACTTTGTTGTGTGGGTCAACTTTTCTTGCGACAGACAGAGAGAGGCGTTGAAAGACTGCTCCAACGGAACTTGTTGTTTTCGGAGGAAAACACGAACACAGTGTACAGTCGAGTCTTAATAGCTTACTTACAACTGGGCTCGTCAGGCACTCTTCTTGGCTGCAGTGGTTATTATTATATTTACATGCTTCCAGCTCCCGTTTTTGCTCGATGACTGCTCGTACCTTTCCACTCCCCTTTTTCTCCCTCCTAGCGCTCACAGACACATAACGTGTATGGCAGTCCATTCTCCCAGCAGCACGGACTACGCTGAACATGATGCTACATTCTTTAGAGCTATGCTTGTAGCATTCTGCCTGTTAGCTTAGCACAACAACAACGAAAAGGCGCTCTCTCACCCAGGAAACACACAGTCGCAGAGAGAGAGAGCGTCGCCCTGTAACCATGGCAACCGTAACGCTGCCGCCTGGAACAAAAGAACGTAGCTGTCAAACAAAACCCAAACAGTCCTGACCCGCGACAAAATGAAACAGGAAAGTACCCCAGTGTATTCCATTTATTTCAACAAAGTAACTGTATTCTGAATACCACCTTTTTAAACGGTAACTGTAACGGAATACAGTTACTCATATTTTGTATTCTAAATACGTAACGGCGGTACATGTATTCCGTTACTCCCCAACACTGATTGAAAGCAATTTGCAAGAAGGGTGAACAGAAAAACAAACCCAGCCAGAGCCCATAACATCTACCAGAGATTGTTTTGTGTGTCACGAAATGGATATTAGTAGACGTAAAACACATTGGCACAGATAAACCTGGGTACTTACTGCAAAGAAGTCCACATATCCCTTTAAGGAGGACCCCAGCAGTCTGAGGGATGAAGTAGGACATGATGGACTGAAAACCAACACAACCACAGCACCCCCACTGATTTATCTCGCCTTTGTTATGTCTCACCCTGTTATCTCTCTGCTCTGTGGAGCGTCAGGGGCTCTTGCCCTCCTGACAACATGTGGCTCTGGCATCATTTGCAACCAGAACAAGCAGAGCATGCTCTCCAAGCATACCAGATTCTTCTATCGAGCAGTCTCACAGAGGCTCAGCCATAGGCACAAGGGTCTGCTTGTGGGCAAGTGTGTTTTTTTTTTGTTGCAAACAGGTTCATCAGCTGACAACAATGCAGACATAACTATCAAATGCTTAACAACCAATGAAATGTGCAAAAATAAGTCAGAAAATGTCCAGTGTAACCCACAAAAGATTAATCATGGAGTAAGTGGAGCCATAAAATGAATGAATAAATTAATGACCTTTATGATATTTTAATATCTTAACTTCCAGAAACCTTCAGAACAGCTATTAAATGGACCTTGAGATGAGTGTTTCATTACCTACTTGTAATTTCTTCATAGAGTATTGTTAGTCTAATTAACATATGAGCGTATCGCTCAGTATAGTTCATCATATTCAACATAAATAGCAACTATAGGTGTCAAAGAAGTGACAACAGTGTGCAATACATCAATTTGAAAGAGAGTAAAGAAGCATACCAACAATGTATGGACACTAGTTACACCTAAATTGTTTTTAGTGCTCCAAAACCAGACATTTTTTGTACCGGTAATTATAACACTGCAATCAACATATTAGTACAGCAAAAATGCTAAATCATAACATTTCTATGATTGGAAACTCTCTTGGGTAGCATTCCAGATTACAGTTTGAACTTATCAGCATGTGTTATACTGATATGAAGGCCAAAACAGAGACACAAACAAACGGAAATGAACAAAAAAAATTGCTGTGATATCTACTGCCTGTGCTCCACATGGAACACTGAGTTTTAAATACTTGTGAGACCCATAAAAAGCCAAATCTGCTGGAGACTGTCAGTGATTAGATGTGCTTGTTTAGAGACACATTTTCCTGGCTCCCTTTTAAAGCCCTCGCTCCATCTTTGTTATTTTGTCTGTATTTTTGTCCTTTTCTGGCGTTAACATTTCTTGTTCTGATGTCTCAGTAAACGTGCTTTAGATGTCATGGATACGATTCTCCTGAAATAGAGATATTTGATCTCAGAGGCAGTAACCTTAATATGCACACATATCTATCTATCTATCTATCTATCTATCTATCTATCTATCTATCTATCTATCTATCTATCTATCTATCTATCTATCTATTATCCTCCATACTAACAGAGTCCTATGTCAAAAACAAGTAGGTTACTCTACTCCTTGAGCTACTGAAGTGACACGTGATCAATTTGTTCTCTAGTCTTTGAAGTTAAAATTGTTTTTTGAGTGGCACTGACAATGAGACCAGAACTTCTTTCATTCTGGCCTGAGTAGGCAGAAAAGTAAAAAAAAAACACTGTTCCTTATTGTGCAGCATCACAATGCTCTTACCCAGCATGCCCTGTAGTGATGCAATTAGAGCGCGATAGTTTCCCTCAGGGCACACTGACAGACCATCACAACACTTCAGTAAATAAGAGAACAGCTCTATTTTTAGTAAAATGGTGGCAGCACATTTTTGGCAATATTTAGTAACTTTTGAAGGAACTTCCTAAACTTGAGAAATCTGAGGATTTTCTCAAGGAATGCAGAAAATCACGTGTAAGCCCTGAACCACAGGGAAGACAGCAAGCATTACAGATACACTGTACTGCTTAGTGTATCTGCAAGCCCAACACTGGGACTTTTAGTTATGATCTCTAGGAGTGAAGCCACGCAGAGCTACATTTTAAAAGTGGTTCAGTTAGTTCCCCAAGCACCTTTAGTTTCAAATGAGTCCGGGGACCTTTACCTTTACTTTCCACTTCTCCTTCCTCTTTTTCTTCTAAACTGCAATCAAGCTAGTTAGTAAGGTTGGAGGCAAAAAAAAAAAACCCCAAAAACAAAAGAGAGAGAGAGAATGATGCTCAAAATCAGTGCAGCAGAGGAATTTCCCAAAATGCCTCCACTGTTACAGCCTTGCTGTCTGGTAAAAGCTTGACTGTTCCAAACAGCACGGTCCCAGTCTGCCATGCAGCCTTAAAAATGTGTGGCCTCAGGGTGCGCTGGTGGCACTGTGGTTAAGACACATTTCACATAGCTGCAACCTGCTGGTTTAATTCCTTTATTGCATATAATAGCCCTCTGTCTCCCTCCCCCATTCTGTATCTGCTTCACTACTGTACACCATCTAAAAATGTTAAAATGCCCTAACCTGCTCGCCCACAAGAGAAAAAAAAAGGAAAAGGAAATCAGCACTCTTTAAGCCGAGGCGTAGACACGCCTGAAGACACCACAAGGGTGGCCTTTCTCAGACTTTCTAAAACTCTCCAGAGAACACTGTAAAGCTCTTCATGATGAACAAACTGAGTTTTTCTTTAAATCAAAACAATGAGAATATTTTAAAATGCAGGTCCTCGTCGCATTAATAAATGTCACGTATAGCCTGTGGCTGATTATAATGAACGAGGTACTGAATGGGCTGCAGTTTTAATACTTTTGAACTTATGTGTGACATAGAGAGACACAGATACACCAAGCATACACCAAGCCTCATAAAAAAGATCTCTCTCTCTCACACACGCACATAGACACACACACACTACACAGGGCTGTAAATGGGTGTGACAGACTGAACAGCTAGGCAGTGAAAGAATTAGGCTAAAACTACTTCATGTTAACCTCAAACACAGAAACCCACCATGAATACATATGCAGACGCCTGCCTCTCCAGGTAAGTGTTCTCTTCCAGCTGTCCCCTGACTATATTTATCAATTTAACCCTTTCCGTGCCTCTTTTTTTCTTTTGAATAATTTCTCTTACCTGTCATAGAAATGTCGATGAGCCCCAGAAAGTGCATCAGTTTGAGGGAACTGCAGACCACCAGGAGGATACCCACAGTCTGCAGCCCCTCCACCTCCCACTTGTCTTGGAAGAACAGATGCATCCTTCCCCCTTCCTCTCCCTCTTTTCCTATCACCAAAAATCTTTCTCTTGCCTAGGGGCAACCGTGCCCCCCTCCCTCAGTTTCCAGCCCAGAATGCAATGTCTTTTTCTTCAGCCTCTCAGTCTCCAGCTATATCCCGGCGTTCAGCCATCCTAACTCCGCACAGCTCCCCACCCGCTGTCTTCACTGAAGGTAGATTGTTATTCTCCTCGTTTCTTCTTCGAGAGTGGTAAGTGCGTGGCAGCAGGAATTTCGACTTGCTACTCCACCCCCACCTCCTCTGAGGCTGTCAAAGGTGGTTTAAGTTCCAGGTGAACTTCGGACAATGCACTGTGTATGTCCTGGCAGGTTGGTGGCAATTGTTTTCTGACTCTCTCTGGTTTTCTTGCTGCTGACTCAAACTCTCTGTTCTTTCTGCCTGTCCTCCCTCTCTTTCTTGCCTTACCTCCGTCACTCTCCTACTGCTGTGTCCCTCCCCATGTTTAATTGGGTCAGTGATGGAAGTGAAGGGAGGAAAGAGGGGGATGAGAAATTGAGGCGGGGGAAGGATAGAGTAGTACTACTTGTAGGTAAAGAGGGGAAACAGAGAGGGGGAGACATGCGAGAGACAGATGAGAAGAATGAATGGAGAGATGAGAGGGGAAGATAAAGGAGGGGCGAGAAGGAATGGTCAAAGACAAATAACGATAAGAATAGCAAATGCAAAAAAAAAAAAACCCAAAACAAATAATCACTCCAAAAGAGGCAGCTATGGGAAATGGAAGGATAAATTTAGGCAGAGAAGAAGCAGGAAAAGACTTAACATAAGGGAGGGGAAAAACTGCGATGACAGAGTGGCAAAGCATCTGACCCAGCAACGACTGTGGACAAACTCACAGATGTGACAATCTCCCCTGAGTATAAAGTCAACACACAAACACACAGCCTGGAGGTGAAATCTGGCTATCAAATATTGCATTTGAACTCCAGCGCAGCGTGGAACATTTCAGCTGGAATGAGATCTATTGCTGTCACATCTGGCACACTGACATCCAAGCACAGACAGACACACTGAAAAAACCCCAAAAGAACAACACCCTCCCCCTAGAAAATAATGGATTTAATGTACCAGAGTGGATAGGAAACTGATTTAGACACTTAACCTTTCAACAAGGTGCACAAGGCATGAGTGAGTACAACAGGTAATAAAGTTATGAGCCTTCTAAAGCACAGTGTATAATGGATACATGATCAAGGAAATTATATTTCTAAGTGGAATTGAGATATCCCAGCTGAACCGATATTGGATCCAGTCATGACCTTATTACTATAAGTGGATCTGTTATTGGCAAGATGCGGCCAATCCACACTAAAGTCATTTTCTTCGTTTGTCAGTGCAAAAATTGACTGTCTGTAGTGCTAAACCTGAAATTAAGTAACACCTACAACTGATTACTGTGAGTGGTGGTAACAAGAACGATGTACTGAGGCATAAGAATTGCAAAAAGTCCTCCAAATGAAATGACAAAATATGTAATTGATAATCTTGTTCCACAACAATGCATTTCTACATTTTCTAATAAACAGCTCCTGTCAGCAGGGCAACATTATTATTTGTTTTCTTATTTCAGTAACAAATAACTGACGGAAAAAAAATGTTTTCTAAACTGCTACATGGTTCAGATGTTAAGAGGAAAAGTGCAATATATATTTAAATACAATAACTACTAACAGATATAGAAGGCTCATGGTCATGGCTAGGGAGGAAGCAATATTAAGTTTTTATAGGAAACGGGATGAGAACAATGGTCTTGTGATACCATGAACCCAATCTCAATGTCCACACTCAAAGACTTGCAGACTTTGAAGTTCGTTACAGCTAAATCTGTGAGGTTTTAGGGCTATCCCACTGTCAAACAGTCAGGTGCACAAGGGCTCTTTGGCAAACATTTTGAGTCCTGTTTGCATACTGCATTTGTGCAGACTGTGCCTTTGCCAAGTTCATTGTGATTTCGCTTTAAACACACTGTTGCAGAAAGAAAGAAGAAAAGCAAAGTTTATGCATAAATCTTTTTTTATTTTTCTTCTTTCTTTCTTTTTTTACATTTTTGTTTGATGATGAAGTTTGAAAAAACTGATAAATTATTTAAAATAACTTCTTCTTTCCACTCTGCAAGGTAGGAGACAGGAAGATTTCAAATGACAGTTAAAGTACAGAGTTGGTAACTTGCGTTTCTTTGCCAAGGCAGGCAAGTGTTTTGGGAAAGTAATGTCGTCTACTCACTAATCCATTCAGTAGTGCTATACAAAAAGGCAACCGAGTTCATGTTCAGTGTCAGAAACTGGGCAATCACTGTCAACTGTTTCCATTATTCTAAAGCAGACATTTAATTTGTGATGTCAAGCAAGGAACAAGTGTTCATTAAAATAAATGTCTTCACAGGTGCTGTTCTATAAATAATCTACATAACGCATTGTATGCTCACTAGATACGTCATTAGGTGCATCTGTTCAACTACTTTAAAATGGAAATATCTGATCAGCCAGTGACATGATAGCAATTCAGCGCATTTAGGCACATAGATATGGTCAAGACGACCTGCTGAAGTTCAAATTGGCCATCGGAGTGAGGAAGATTTAACCGACTTTGAATGTGGCATTGTTATTTGTTCCAGATGGGCTGATCTGAGCTGTGTACTGGGATTTTACCACACAAACACCTCTAGGGTTTACAGCAGGGATGTCACACTCATTTTACACTGAAGGGCACATATAGCCCACTTTGATCTTAAGTGGGGTGGTGATGAGTGAAACTCACCTCTCAGTCTTCACCTACACATTTAATCCCTCAGATATCTTAATATAAGATAAAGAAGGGTAATCTTGACACCACATCTCAGTTTTTCTACATCATAAATGTGTAAATTGAGAGAAAATCAGCAGGAAAAGCTGCAAAACTTCTAAAAAATAAAGTTAAAAAATGTATGCCCGCTTTCATATTTTCCAAAGCCGTCCAGTGGGAGTCGTTGCCAGGCCAATTCTTTCCCACAGGCCTTGTGTTTGAAACGCTGGCTTAGACAGAATTGTCTAAAAAAAAAAAAAAGAGTAGATATCTACAAATGCCATGTTGATACCAGAGGTTAGAGGAAAATGACCAGACTGCTTCAAGCTGACAGGAAGGTAAAGTAACTCAAATAACCATTTGTTACAACCAAGGAGAGCAGAAGCGTGAGAGAGAATGCAGAAGAGCATCTCTGAAGACTTAACACACTGAACCTTGAAGTAGATGGGCTACAGCAGCAGAAGACTACACCACGTACTACTATTGTCAGCTAAGAACAAAAAACTGAGACTCATCAAAATTGGACAACAGATGGCTGGAAAAACATCGTCATGTGGTGACTCTTGGTTTCTGCTGTAACATTCAGATGGTTGGATCAAAATTTGGTGTAAACAACAAGAAAGTATAAATCCAGCCTGCCTTGTATTAATGGTACAGGCTGCTGCTGCTGGTGTAATGATGTGAGGGATATCTTCTTGCCACACTTTGGGTGTCTTAGTTGCAACATAATTCCCTACCTGAGTATTGTCGCTGACAACCCTTTATAGCCACAGTGTACCCATCTCCTAATAGGTGCTGCAGCAGTCAAGAATTTCAAATCATCTCAAACTGGTTTCTTGAACAACAGTGAGTTCACTGGACTCACATGACCTCCACAGTCACCAGATCTCCATCCAACAGATCATCTTTGAGATGTGATGAACGGGAGATTCACAACATGGACGTGCAGTTGATAAATCTGCAGCAACTGTGTGATGCTGTCATGTCAATAAGGAACAGAATCTCTGAGGCATGTTTCCAGCACCTTACTGAATCTATGCCATGAAGAATTAGAGCAGTTATGACGACAAATGGGGATCCAGCTCAGTGCTAGTAATGTTTAGGTAATGAAGGGGCTAGTGAGTGTATTAACTTAAATAGAATACGCAACATAACTTTCTAAATACTGTGATATATTCAGGCCAAACTCTCAAATACAGTCAGAGTCAAATCAAGGATAAAAGTGCTACAGCTCAAGGCTGGTCATACCTATCTGTCATTATCTCTTACCTAAAGCATTATTATCCCTGTCATATACCAAGACGTTGCTTCTCTCCTCAATATTTGTTCAAACATGACGGCTCTGTGAGTCCAGGAATATTCTAAGGCACTGACTTTTGATCTTACTGTTGCTTCTAATAATGGTAACAAAGTTTAGCTTGCTTCACTGTTGCACTGTTTGCATCCCCGTACGCACTGATTTGGTGACTTGTAAGTCAAAATATGTCTAGACATCCAGGTAACTGTAAAATCAGAGTGGGCTAAATTTGGTTGAGAAGTGAGGTTTTTTGTAGACATCTGAAATGAATGCAGCACATCCTTTGTTTCAACGGCTTTTCACATTATATGTTTTCATGTAGTGCAGAAAAAAAAAAGATTATGCCTTTATAATAAAAGTTATGCAGAACTCAAACAGGAATTTGCATTTACTAAGCCAGGCAAAAGATAGAGGACTCAAATGCAGGAAACCAGCAGATAATTTTAAAACTGAGAGCTTTTGATATGAAGAAATGCTGATTTGATTATTGCTGCTGAAAAACTGGGAAAAAAATCTAATTAAAGAGCAGAAGTAAAACCAACTGGGTTGAGTGATTGATGAGTGATTTCAAAAGAAAATAAAACGTAAGCAAACAGAACCACCTAACAGCAACGGCAACAAACAAGTAAGACTTCTCTGTGAATCATTTTTAGTTTTAAACTTTTAAAGTACATTTAAATGACAAATTCACACTTTACATGCCAGGAGACACTGCAATTGTTTCTTGTCAATGACGGCCCTTAGCGACCAATTACCAACTGACGCTGCCATCTCTCGAGCCAGGCCATTACTGCGGCTTAAAACAGAATGGCTTTCACAACTTATCTAACAAGCTGCAACTACAATGGCTGGAAATGAAGCAAACTGTTAATTTTAATGAATTTTCACTTTCAGTTTGACACTGCCTCCACTCTAGCTGTAAATTTGGGAAGAGATTTCATCTCCCAAAACCATTTTCTTGGGTCCAACATAGACACCTGAATCACAGCTCTTTTTTCAGTTGATACTCATCCTCTGTAATTACAAAAATCTGGTTTTAAGAAAGGCTCAGAGCAAGAAAAAAAAATTAAAAATTAGACTACTTTTTCCATCTTCTTCGTATTACTCCTCCTTGGGTCCTTGTATTGCCTATTCATTAATCCTCCCACAACGCTCGGTGGCCCGATCATTTTTCAACTGAGAAGCTGTTTCATGTCACCGTAGAAGATGAATCAGTTACTTTGGTGAAGTGAAGGGGGTTAAATGGGCTGGACCCGGGGAAATGCTTGTACTGATTTTGAAAATCATTTTACTAAGCTTTCAGGAGGCTTTAAGGTTTGAATGTGTCTCAGATGGCCAATGACTGAAAGCAATGATTGACAGTTCACTTGCCTGCTGCTATTCCCTGGCCCCTAAACGCATCATGTCAGTGATACTCCCACCACCATCGCCAATACTCATGTATCGATGCTCCAGGAGTTATGCTTTGAGAACGTCTGGATGCAAATTTGACTAGAATTTGATATCTGTCCATGTCACAGAGTAGCTAGAGGAGCCAATATTATCTTTGATGGGGTTATTTTATTTATATTAAATATATTCAGGATGAGGTGGAAAGTTGGATTTATACACTGAACAAAAATATAAACGCAACACTTTTGTTTTTGCTCCCATTCCCCATGGGATGGACGTAGAGACCTAAAATTCATTCCAGATACACAATATAACCATCCCTCCCAAACAGTGGTCACAAATCAGTCCAAATGTGTGGTAGTGGGCACATCTGCTATATTGAGGTAATCCATCCCACCTCACAGGTGTGCCACATCAGGATGCTGATCTGACATCATGAGTAGTGCACAGGTGTACCTCAGACTGCCCACAACAAAAGGCCACCCTGGAATGTGCAGTTTTGTCTCACAGCAAAATGCCACAGATGCCACAAGCAATGAGGGAGCGTGCAATTGGCATGCTGACAGCAGGAATGTCAACCAGATCTGTCGCCCGTGCATTGAATGTTCATTTCTCAACCATAAGCCGTCTCCACAGGCGTTTCAGAGAATATGGCAGAACATCCAACCGGCCTCACAACCGCAGACCTCGTGTAACCACACCAGCCCAGGACCTCCACATCCAGCAGGTTCACCTCCAAGATCGTCTGAGACCAGCCACCCAGACAGCTGCTGGAACAATTGGTTTGCACAACCAAACAATTTCTGCACAAACTGTCAGAAACCGTCTCAGGGACGCTCAACTGCATGCCCGTCGTCCTCATTGGGGTCTTGACCTGACTCCAGCTCGTCGCCGTAACAGACTTGTGTGGGCAAATGCTCACATTCGATGGCGTCTGGCACGTTGGAGAGGTGTGCGCTTCACGGATGAATCATGGTTCACATTGTTCAGGGCAGATGGCAGCTGAGAATGTCCCAGTTCTTGCATGGCCAGCATACTCACCGGACATGTCACCCATTGAGCATGTTCGGGATGTGCTTGACCGGCGTATACGACAGCGTGTACCAGTTCCCACGAATATCCAACAACCTCGCACAGCCATTGAAGTGGAGTGGACCAACATTCCACAGGCCACAATTGACAATCTGATAGACTCCATGCGACGATATGTTGCACTGCATGAGGCAAATGGTGGTCACACCAGATACTGACCGGTTCTGGGTCCCCAGACCCCCAATAGCGCAAAAAACTGCACATTCCAGGGTGGCCTTTTGTTGTGGGCAGTCTGAGGTACACCTGTGCACTACTCATGATGTCAGATCAGCATCCTGATGTGGCACACCTGTGAGGTGGGATGGATTATCTCAATATAGCAGATGTGCCCACTACCACACATTTGGACTGATTTGTGACCACTGTTTGGGAGGGATGGTTATATTGTGTATCTGGAATGAATTTTAGGTCTCTACGTCCATCCCATGGAGAATGGGAGCAAAAACAATAGTGTTGCGTTTATATTTTTGTTCAGTGTATATACTTACAACATACTAATCTCCAAATCAGTCACACTGTGAAGCTTCTCTGTATTTAAAAGTTTGGTAAACAACAAAATCCTGATTAAGCTCCTCATACAATAATTGTCACTTCATTTTTAATCAGCTGAGGTCTTTGCAGTGAGTGTCCAACAGAGTGTTTCTGTTTGCTTGGAATCTGACAGTCTGTGTGATATAATTAGCAGGGTAGTGGTTATCTGAGATAGTGCTCCTTTTTTTATCCCCATCTTAACCATCCATCCCATCTGAAGGTGTTTAAAGGGCAGTTTGAAAAATCACAGATGAAAGGGTTTTGGGGTTTGTTTGTTTTTTTGCCTAAATTGTTTATGTGTCATACAAATGAGAAGGTGGCAGCTCTAATGCATCCCGAGAGATATAATGACAAACATTTACTTGGGAGAATTTTAATCTACAATAAATAGTGACACCCTCACACATGCGTGCACACGTAGACTATAATAAAATGTTGGGTTAATCAGTCTTACTTGATTAGCCTCTGTGAGGCATAGTTTGCCCGAGGCCAGACACACCAAGTAATTGAAATACCTCCATATTTAGACGTCTACCTGGGCAATTATTCCTCTCAAAACTGATTAAAATGTCTAAGAGAGTGCAGGGGGGGGGGGGGGGGGGGGGTGTAATATGTGTGTGCGAAAGCGTGCAGCGAAGGAGACACAGAGGAGGTCATTGACAAATGGTGCTCAAAATTGGCTAGTGTGTTTCCAATTAGATAAGTGAAATAAGAGATCCATTTGCATAGATCATTAGCTTTTGAGGATATTTTTAATACGGCGATGGGGGACAAAAACAGTTTCTACTGAAGCCGAGTCCTTTCAGTATAAACTACAGAGACCAGCTAATGAACAGTTTTCTTTAGAAAGTGCACACAACCCGGTGACAATGACGGATCAAAAATGTTGTCTGTTTGGAGGAAATGAGATGTACTAATTTATGTTTTTGGGAGACATCGGCAGCATCCGAATGCTAAGTTTGGGAGTCTCTCTCTTTTACTCGTGTGACATTTAATGATAGGGACTAAAGTTAGGATCAACCAGAAAAGCTAGATCTGTTACAGTTTATATTTAACAAATACATGATGAAAGTGCCAAAAACTACTGGAAGGATATCATTAGTCTTAGTTGTTAAATGATCGTGTGTAGGTTAAAAAAAATGTAGCTGATCTGTTTACAGCTCATTAAATCAAATGTGTTTAAGGTCTTTAAGGCACAAAATTGACCATTTTAAATTTCGACAAACTTTAGATTGAAGCGATTAAGCAGCACACCTGTAGAGGGCAGTGCAAGGTAAGACATGCAACTAGCAAAACAGCAGTCAACAATGCTGTTCAACTCTTGGCATGCTCTTTCCTTGTTACTGTCCTTGATTTAA